>NW_026988414.1:44222500-45472500 GCF_030222135.1 Aotus nancymaae
TTAATGATCTAACTTTTAAATATACTGTGCGCTTTCTAGCAAAGAAAAAAGCAGTAGGAAAACAGGCAACATAAATATGTCATGATGCCCACCAACTTAAAAATCATGGCATTCTAATGGGGCTGGGATTGGAAGGAATAGGGAAAAGATACAAGTAATGTCATTTGAACATCTAGTATGTGCCCAGTAACTCGACATATATTTTGATATTACTTCATTATCTGTAACCTCCTCATATAACCTCCCATAACATTCGAGGTTTGGGCGGAATTTAAGCCTGTCTCAGTTTGAGCATTGGGACTTATTAGTTGCTCATAATAAAAGCCGTTTTACCATTCCTTTAAAATAAAAATGGAAATTCTCTTCAAGAGGATGTGTCAAGAGTCCTCATGTTTAGAGATTCACTAAAAGGATTCATGGGACTCAGATATAGTTGTACTCATGGCTAAGATTTATTATAGCAAAGTGCTAAAAATAAACAGCTGGATCAGGGGACAAATGCATTCAAAGTAATCCATAAGTAGGTTTTCTTAGGCTCTTCCCTCCCATGAGGGGTCACAGAGAGTACATTCTCCCCAGCAATGAAAACACAATATGCATATCATGTGTCTGCTCAAGCAAGCTCATAGAGACTGTGTTCAAGATTTTTATTAGGGGCTGTCACATGGGCACCCTCTGCCTAATACATACAAAAACTCTGGTCTCCCAGAAGGAACACAGGTATTTAGCGTAATCATATTGTTAGTATAGTCTAGGCACAGTGAACCAACCTTATCAGTTAACTCTTGACTGATACTGCCCTGAGCCAAGTTCCCAGATGCCAGCCAAAAATCACCTTGCAAGCAGGACTCTGAAGACAACTGCTGCAGGAGGGCTATGTTAACTCATTCCTGAAGAGATGGTGTAGTAAGTTCATGCTTTCACGTACACTCCTGCCCACTACCACCATCATTTTCCAAACATGTGGCAATGATAGATAAAATATGAAAAGGTAAAGTAAAAAAGATAGCTGGGCTTGAAAAATAATCTTCGTGAACCAGAAACAACATTGTAGAGATACAGCAACGTAGAGATATAAGTGGATCCGAGTCACAGTATGTAACTAAAATGAACCACGAAGAATGCAACAGTATTGGAATACACTAGAGTATAAAGCCACAAATTTATTTATGGAACATTAGATCTACGTTGGAAATTTGCCCATTTTCAAGTGGCCTTGCAAATGGAAAAGTTGGTATTAAAGTTGAAAGTACTCTTTAGTTCATGCCCATTAAAGCTATTTACTCAGATTTAAATCGCAAGCAGAATTAAAGTACGATTTAAAACTTAACCAAATGAACCAGATCTGCTTGATTTCAGAATCATTTGTTTAGTCTTCAAACGATATCATATGTCCCACAAGTAGCTTTAAATGCAGCCCTGTCCAACATGACATTCTAAGATAATGAAAGTGTTCTTGCCGTCCAATATAGTAGCTGCTAGTCACATGTGACTAGTGAACATTTGAAACGCAGCTAGTGTGACTGAGAAAGTCAATCTTTATTTTAATTAGTTATATATAGCTAGTAAGTTCTACATTGGAAACACATTTTCTAATGGGTTCGCTGCCTTGCTTATTCCTTTCAAAGGAGCTTCTTTCCAAATGTTTTGACAGAGCAGTTGATTTTGAGAGACAAAGACAGAGAGAAAGAGAGAGAGAGAGAGAGAGAGAGAGAGAGAGAGAGCGTGTGCTTGTGTCTTGGGCAGAGACACCAACATCATTTACAAATGATGTTGTACCTAATTATCAGAAAGGGAAATCTCAGCACTATTTTTGATCATCCTAACTTAGCTCACCCATCACCGCTTCACATTTGTAACTTGAATCATTGAAAAAATTTATAAGCACATCTTATCCATTCAAGTGGAGGGACCAAGTGAAACTTGTTGAGTATCTAACTTCATGATAATCTCCCTGAGTAAGTTAACTTTTTTAAAAAAAATTAAAAGAAAATGAGGCGATGAGGAGGAGGAGATAGTGATGGTGGCAATTTCTAGCAGAATCTGTATTATGTATGAAGAATGGGTCAAGTTACAGTTTTACTTATTGGATTTCACTTTTAATAAACAGGATGGACTATTTTCTACTTTTTCCTATAAATTTATATTGTGAAACTAAAGACTTATCAACACACCATATGAATTCTAAAAACAGTATTGACATTGGAAACATTAGGTTAGGTCATGCTGAGTAATCTTCAGGCAGTGATATGTTTGCTCATTAACGTCATGATATGTAGTGAATGTCTCCATTGTGCAAGGCACTGTGCTAAGTCCAATGGGTGGTATAAAGGTAAATCCCTGACCTCAAATAAATCTCATCAAGAACCAGCACTGGAAGTGAGCTAACCTTTAAAGAGATGATAACACAGCATATTCCTGACCGAATTTTCTAAGTACTTTCCTATACTATTTTGCATACTGCTATATCCAGAAGGATCATCATCAGAAAATGTTCAGTGACAGAAACCCACAGTAGTGATCCTTCCATCTCAAAAACAGATACGAACTAAATGCCATAGAGTATTCTGGATTGGATCCCGGAACAGAAACAAGACATAAGTGGAAAAACAAAAAATCTGGATAAAGTCTAAGTTTCGTGAATAACAATTTCTTAGCTTTGACCAATGTACCATAGTAGTATTACTACTAGAAGACAGTGAGTAAGGAATGCACAGGAATTGTCTATTCCTTCTTTCTTACTTTCTGTAAGTCTAAAATTATTTTTAAAATTAACAGTTTGTTAAAAATAAGTATTGAAGGATAAGCAGGGTTGTCTAAAGCCCCCTGACAGCTCTCTCTAACTGGCAATCAGTTAGCTGAGACTAAGGGCTGCCCTCCCCATAGAAGGGAGGTTTGCACCTCACTTCAGTGGGTCCCAAAGACTCTAGTAATTTCTATAAGCAGCTAGCACTCAAGCCCAGACTATTTAGCAGTCTATCTCAAAGTATTTGTCTCCAGTGGCAAGGCTACTCTCACACTTGCACCATAAAAATGTCCAGCAAAGAGGTGGGATCCCCTTCTATACAATCCTATCCCCAGGATGTGCCCAGCTGTGACCCAGATCACTATTTTGAGAGGCCAGGATCTTTGGGCCCTTCCTTTTGTGAATTCCAGTCTGTGCTATGTTTGTACAAGCCATTTCAAAAAATAATACTAAGGAAATGCCATCCTGCTTTATTTTTTAATTTTCCTTTTTGGATATCTCCATGTTTTTTACTAACAGATACAATTTTGAATAGTCTCCCTTTTGAAAGTTGAAAATCAAAGAAAGTGGGGAGAAAGGATGTGGACAAGGAACTGAATAGAACGTAGGTTTGAATATGCAAAGCTAAATCTGAAAGTATAGGCCAGTTAGTGTTTCAATTCCAAAACATGTTTTTTATATTGCCATCCTAATTTTAATGTATTTGGAATTTGTGCAAACGTGTGAGTGTAAATATTTAGACATGCTTATTTAAAAAGCATTTACTTACATAAATTTCAACAACATCCTAATTTTAAATGCCTAGATGTATTTTTATAAGCAAATGTTACAATTATAGATTTAAAAGATCCATTAATTTGTGTGTATAAACTTGGAGGTTAGGGTAAATTCACTTTAAATACAGAAAAGTTCAAATTTTGGAAAATGTCTGTAGAAAGCTTTCACTTTCCAGATATTAGTCTGTGTACTTAATGAGGAACATAGCTTGCCTTCACAATTTTAAAGGCAACCTGAGGTTTTTACACATTGGTATAGACAAGCCTATGCAAGACCTTCTCACATTGAGAACGGGTTTTTAAATAATGTGTGAAAATTCTGATGTTGTAATATAGTTAGTACTCTCACATGACAAATAAGAGAAGAAAAATCAATTCCCACCCTAAGAATGAAAGAGTAGTCCTGCAGGGGCAATATACTAACTGAATGAACAATTTCAAATTTGGGCAAAAGACTTTTTAGAAGAATAAATATATATCCTTTGTGATAATGCAGGGCTCAGAGTTCTTCAAATAGTTTCACAGGCAAAAACCAGTAAATTTCTTTGGAGGGGGAAAAAGAAACAGAAAAAGCAGTCAAAAGCAAAGCTGTGCCTGAATATTTTATATTCCCCCTTCTCTAAGGCTTCCCAGAGCCCATATAACAATTATTTTCCTCCTCCATTCTCTCCAAATCAGGAAGCCTTCTTCATTTTCTTGGTAATCCCACAACAAAAAGGTATTTTTCAGCTTGCCTCAGATATTTTTCAAAAGGAAGTAGAGATTATTTTCCACCATTGAAGGAAAACCCTCCGATGGCCTGTATCATTCTCTGATTATAAGTAAAACTACTTGACAAAATATAGAAAACAACTACCTGAAGACTCTAGAAAGTTAAAACAGAAAGATGCTTGATATTGTGTAGTTTTGTGAGTTGCGTTGTCATGCTATTATACTAGGTCTTAGTCCTGTGAATTCTGGCTGCATTGAGATCTACCAAAACTTGTTGCCAGAACTCTGAGTGAGCTGACAGCACTGTTTTGTCTCGGTGACAGTAGATGTTACCTTCACACTGTGCAGCCTGGAGGGCTTGGTCAGGTGTGACCATCCACACTGTGCCCTAGAATGCAGTATGCAGAGCATTTCCCTTTATTCACTTTCATTTCATAGCCTATGTATGCTGCTTTTTAAAATAAAGAGATATTTGCAAATTGTATTTTCAACACAGGCCATCTTAAATCAGATATTAAGGAAGTTTTTTATTTAGGATGTAACATTCTTACAACTTTTGATCAATAAATTTTCAAAAATCCTTTGAAAATAAATGAGTATGTTTATCAGGATGGAATTTATATCTATACGACATGTGAACCATTCACCAGTTGACACAGTTAATAAATTTTCTATAGGAGGATAACATATGTATACAGATACCATAAATTTCTAGAAACAAAAAGTTTGAAATTATTGCATGAGACTTTAAGATTATGTGAAATAGACTTTGTTGAATCCAATCATCTCTTTCAACATACACATATCCTTCCCCCATCTCTATTCACTTGGAAACTTTCCCTCATACTCTGTCTTATTTAGGGGACATCATCATTACCCTTCATACACTCCATTCTGCTATTCATTACTGGAGCACCCTAAAATTCTCCTTTTGTAAAATACGTCTTTGTTATAATGACATGTAAATGTCTATATTCCTATTTTAGACTAAATTCTATAAGGGCATCAAATATGTTTCTTTTGCTTACCCTTATTTATTGTCTACCATGGTGTCAGGTATATAGGAGGAAATCAATAAATATGCTTCAGTGGATAAAAAACTAAATGTGCTATTGCCATCAGGAAAAACTGCCTCCAAATTACATGTATCATGAAGTAAAAGCATCCAATAATATGAAGATATTGTTCACCTCCCTTGAGGTCACAGCAATAGTTTTCATAAGAATATTTTTTAGAAAAGTATTTTCAACAAGAATGTATGTAATCATGTTTATTTTTATTAATAAATACATAATACTATATAAGCTTTTTTGAGCTATTTGATAAAAAAATTTCAAATAATTTGAATTAAAAAATAAAAAAATATACTGCCCAGAGTAATTTATAGATTCAATGTTATTCCCATTGAGCTACGACTGACTTTCTTCACAGAATTAGAAAAACTAATCTAAATTTCATATGGAAACAAAACAGAACCCATATAGCCAACACAATCTAGGAAAAAGAACAAAGCTGGAGGCATCATGCTACCTGACTTCAAATTATACTGCAAGGCTGCAGTAACCAAAACAGCATGGTACTGGTACCAAAACAGATATATAAACCAATGGAACAGAATGGAGATCTCAGAAATAACATCTACAACCACCTGATCTTTGGCAAACCTGATGAAAACAAGCAATGGGGAAAAAAATTCTTATTTAATAAATGGTGCTGGGAACACTGGCTAGTCATATGCAGAAAACTAAAACTGGACCCCCTTCCTTACACCTTATATAAAAATTAACTCAAGATGGATTAAAGACTTAAATGTAAAATCCAAAACCATAAAAACCCTAGAAGAAAACCTAGGCAATACCATTCAGGACATAGGCATGGGCAAAGACTTCACAACTAAAACACCAAAAGCAATTGCAACAAAAGCCAAAATTGACAAATCAGGCCTAATTAAACTAAAGAGCTTCGAGCTTCTGCACAGCAAAAGAAATTATGATAAGCATGAACTGGCTACGTGAATGGGAGAAAGGTTGTGCAATCTACCCATCTGACAAAGATCTAATATCCAAAATCTACAAGGAACTTAAATTTATAAGAAAAAAACAACCCCATCAAAAAGTGGGCAAAGGAGATGAACACACCCTTCTCAAAAGAAGACATTTATATGGCCAACAAACATGGAAAAAAAGCTCATCATCACTGATCATTAGAGAAATGCAAATCAAAATTACAATGAGATACCATCTCACACCAGTCACAATAGCGATTATTAAAAAGTTAGGAAACTACAGATGATGGAGAGGATGTGGAGAAATAGGAATGCTTTTACACTGTTGGTGGGAGTGTAAATTAGTTCAACCATTGTGGAAGACAGTGTGGCGATTCCTCAAGTATCCAGAACCAGAAATAGCATTTGGGTATATACCCAGCAGTCCCATTACTGGGTATATACCCAAATGATTGTAAATCATTCTACTATAAAGACACATGCATGTATATGTTTATTGCAGCACTATTTACAATAGCAAAGACTTGGAATCAACCCAAATGCCCATGAATGATAACTAGATAAAGAAAATGTGGCACATATACACCATGGAATACTATGTAGCCATAAAAAAGAATGAGATAACGTCCTTTGTAGGGACATGGATGAAGTTGGAAACCATCATTCTCGGTAAACTAGCACAGGAACAGAAAAACAAACAGGGCCTGTTCTCACTCATAAGTGGGAGTTGAACAATAAGAATACATGGACACAGGGAGGGGAACAACACGCACCAGGGCCTGTCTGGAGGTGGAGGTCAAGTGGAGGGAAAGCATTACGACAAATACCTAATGCATGCAGGGCTTAAAACATAGATGACAGGTTGATAGGTGCAGCAAACCACCATGGCACAAGAGTTTTTTCTAATTCTGCGAAGAAAGTCAATGGTAGCTTGATGGGAATAGCATTGAATCTATAAATTACTTTGGTCAGTATGGCCATTTTCACAATATTGATTCTTCCTATCCGTGAGCATTTACTGTTTTTTATTTGCTTGTGTCCCCTCTTACTTCCCTGAGCAGTACTTTGTAGTTCTTCTTAAAGAGGTTCTTCACATCCCTTGTGAGTTGTACTCCTACGTGTTTTATTCTGTTTGTAGCAATTGTGAAGGGGAGTTTATTCATGATTTGGCTATTTGTCTACTGTTGGTGTACAGGAATGCTTGTGATTTTTGCAGATTGATTTTGTATCCTAAGACTTTGCTGAAGTTGCTTATCCATTTCAGGACATTTTTGGCTGAGACAATAGGGCCTTCTAAATATCCAATCATGTCATCTGCAAATAGAGACAATTTGACTTCTTCTTTTCCTAATTGAATACCCTTTATTTCTTTTTCTTGCCTGATTGCTCTGGCTAGAACTTCCAATACTATGTTGAATAGGAGTGGTGGGAGAGGAGATCCTTGTCTCGTGCAAGTTTTCAAAGGGAGTGCTTCCAGCTTTTGCCCATTCAGTATGATATTGGTTATGGGTTTGTCATAAATAGCTCTTATTACTTTGAGATATGTTCCATCAATACCTAATTTACTGAAGTTTTTAACATAAAATATCTATTTGATTACTTTTTATATATTTTAATTCTTTGATGAAGTCTTTCATCTTTTTTTTTTTTTTTGATACAGAAGAGTCTTGCTCTGTCACCAGGCTGGAGTACAGTGGTGTAATCTCGGCTCAATGCAACCTCTGCCTCCCAGGTTCAAGAAATGTTCCTGCCTCAGCCTCCCGAGTAGCTGGGACTACAGGTGTGCACCATCACACTCAGCTAATTTTTAGGTATTTTTAATAGAGACGAGGTTTCATGTTGGCCAGGATGATCTCCATCTCTTGACCTCATGATTCGCCCGCCTTGGCCTCCCAAAGTGCTGGGATTACAGGCATGAACCACCATGTTCGGCCCTTCCATCTCTTCATCTATTTTGCCCATCTTTACCTCTATCTTGGGGTCATATTACAAAGTCCTTCTTCTAGTAACTCCAATAGCTAAATCACCTGTGTATCTCTTTCTACTGTTGTGTGTTGATTTTTATTGTTGTTTTTTAATTTTAGCTTTTTGGCTATAGTCCTGTATCTTGGCATGCTAGGAATATTTTATTAAATGTCAAGTATTAATTTTAAAAATAAACAGAGTCTACATGAATTATTTTCCTTTCTTCTGCTGGAAACTGAGTTGAATCAGAACTGGTTGGCAATTCTGATAAGGTTCCGTCTTCCTTTAGTTCACCTCTGTTCTTACGGTGTGAGCTTCCAGGGTTTCAAACTTGAGATTGGTGCATTCACCAGGGCCGTTTCACTTGGTAGTTTCTAAATTCTGATCTTTCCACATCAGTGCCTTGAAGCTGCTAAAGTAACTTGCTTTGTTTTTCAGAGACTTTCTGCTTGGTTTCATGGCCTCCTGCCTTTTGTAGTTTCAAAAGCCAACAATAATAAAAACAGAAATGAGCCTGTATCAGACTCTGTCCTCCACACCTCTCTTCTCCTTGGGATCTTGGACCCCGAAGTCTCCAATTTTGCCTCTCCAGCCCTACAACATTTGCCAAAACTCTGCTGGTTACTTCATTCCTCAACACAACGCTTCTTCCTAGGAAAACCATGAGTTCTCAGCCTCTTGCCCCATAACCCAATCAACAAATGCCCCAGGAAACAAAGGTGGCTGCAGAAGGTTAGATCACCTGTCTGAAGTTCCCCTCTCCACAATCTTAGCCCCTGTAGACCTGGTTACTTTAACAGCTCTCTACTGTCTTTAAACAGATTTTATAATGAGCATTTTTTTTATTATCCTCAGTGATAGCAAGGATCTGCAGTAAGCTACTCCACCAAAACTACCAACAGAAATTCTTGGATTTTCCCCACTCTATCTTTAATTCATTACAAAAACAAAAATATATGCATTTAAAACATTTTAAACAAATAATTAATGATGTATAATTTAACAAAAAAGATGTAAAAGACTTCTGTCAGTTAATTTACATGTATTTTTGATTACTAAGTTATATCAAGCCTGTTTGTTATATTTATCAAAACTGTCAGCAATTACAGTTGTTACTCAGAACTATTGCACTGGTCTTTGCTATTGAAAAGTGTGGATTTTCTCAATTTTCTACCTTTTGGAATAATTCCAGGAGACTCTTTATATTTGCTTTTTCTTGGCTCCCTAAGTTCTCTCTAATTTTGTGATACTTTATTCATTGATTTCATTATGTGAATAATTTAGTTTGAATTTGAATGGTTTCTACTGAAATTGCATCGAAGTCCTTTTTTCAGGTTAAAAGAATAATTGATTATTGAAGCAATAAAATAATGAAATACCACATGTACCATTATGAGTTCATAAAAAAAATCAGGTATTTCTTTAGGTACTTATTACATTAGTAGGTACTTATTTTGAAGCACATGGCGTTATTCTGCTTACATGGTTTATGCTGTGCAATAAACACGAGTACAGCCTATTTAAATTCTTCACTGACAATTTAACATAGAAATTGAGCTTGAGTAGAACTTTGTAAATAATACTTTCTTTTTAATATTGCCTTTGGGCAATAAAACCTAACTTCTTTTGCTTATAATCATTTGCAAACCAATAATAGTTTAAATATTAAGAAGTGACATATATCAGTGGTTAATAATTCAAAACTCATACGATGTTCTTCAGAACATAATTAGATTGATATGCTAATAAGATTCACACACAAGCTAATTATTCTTTATTGCCCATTTAATATACATAGCTTAAAGAGACATGTGTAAAAAGTCTTTCATCAAGGAAAGAAAGCAACAGCTCTTAGCCTCATGTGACTTCTCATTTATAGAACCATAAATACCAATATAATATTGACTTTTTCTCCTGTGAAGAACTTTCAAACCCCTAAGACCATTCCTACCTCCCCTAACAAACACACACACTATGCATCCTTCAATCCAATCAAGTTGATGCTTAATATTAACAATTACATTAAGTGACTAGTAATTATTCATTCATTCATATGTTCAACAACACAGGAGAGCACCCATCATGTGCACGGCTCTGTACAAGGTGCTGAGAATTCAGAAATAAGATGAAAAATTGTTCGTTGGCTGGATAAGTTAAAGAAAAATTGGGAGGAGCAGTATCAACCATTTGAGGGAACAGTACCAAGTAAAAATTTATACTAGACTTGCTAAAACCATGACAAACTTAAGTGTTTCTTAAACTATTGAAAGAAATCAGAGAAAATTGGTGTCTTTTGCAAGTAATATTTCTCCCTAGTTTTTCAAAGACTTCAGTCTTTGGGAAGATGGACAGAAAATTCTTTCCAGAAAGGCTGTGGAAAGACTTACATTTTTAAAATGGTCGGGGCTTATACTCAAGTAGAGTATTAGTTGGGGACAACACTGTCCTTCATCCAACCAAAGAATTCTCAGCTTACCAGAGACCTTGTGAGTCATCTACTCTAATCACACATCTAAAGCTGAAATTCTCTCCTCAGCTTGTTCAGCATGTTGCCCAGATGTTACTTCCAATGAGTAGAAATGTTTGCCTCCCAAAGTAGTTCAGGACATCCTTAGATCATAAACTCAAATCTCCCAGAAGCTTTTTACTAGCCCTCACTAAAACCCTTCCGATAATATAAAATAAGACTCTCCCACATGCAGTCTTTTAGTTAATTGAAGACCTCCATACTCTCAGACCTAGGCCCTCTCCTCTCAAACTATTACCCATTTGACATAGTTTTAAGTTTTTCCTCATATAAATATTTAAGTGTCACTGGATTGTTAAGTACTATGTCAGGGGTAGAGGGATATTCATATATTTTTTTCAATATACTTTCTACAAACAGAACTTTGAGGAAGTCTCCATAGAGGAAAACCTTGATGAGTGTATTAGTCAGGGTACTCTAGAGGGTCAGAACTCATAGGATATATGTATATATGAAAGGGAGTTTATTAAGAAGTACTGACCCATATGATTACAAGGTGAAGTCCCACAAGAGGCCATCTACAATCTGAGGAGCAAGGAAGCCAGTTCAAGTCTCAAAACCTCACAAGTAGGGAAGCTGACAGTGCAGCCTTCAGTCTGTGGCCAAAGGCCTGAGAGCCCCTAGCAAATCACTAGTGTAAGTCCAAGAGTCCAAAAGCTGAAGAACTTTGAGTCTGATGTTTGAGGGCAGGAAGTATCCAGCACAGGAGAAAGATGAAGCCCTGAAGATTCAGCAAGTTGGCTTGTCCCATTTTCTTCTGCATGCTTTATTCTAGCCACACTGACAGTTGATTAGATGGTGTCTACTCAGACTGAGGGTGGGTCTGCCTCTCCCAGCCTATAACTTAAATGTTAATCTCCTTTGGCAACAACCTCACAGACACACCCAGGAACAATACTTTGCATCCTTCAATCCAGTGAAGTTGACACTCAATATTAACCACCACATTGAGTGACTAGTTACTGTTTACTCATTCACATGTTCAACAACACAAGAGAGCACCCACTATGTGTAAGGCTCTGTGAAAGGTGCTGACAATTCAGGAATAAGATGAAAAAATTATTTGTTGGCTGGGTAAGTGAAAGAAAAATTGAATGGATAAGACATAGCGCATGCCCTCAAAAAAGTCATAGTCTAGGAAATGTAAGTTCAAAAGTTTCTTAATACTTTTTACACTTATGTATTAGTTCATTCTTACACTGCTATAAAGACATACTTGAAACTGGGTAATTTATTAATAAAAGAGATTTAATCGGTTCACAGTTCCACAGGTTGTATAGGTTTCTGCTTCTGGGGAGGCCTCAGAAGCCTCCCCTTACAGTCATGGTAGAAGAGCAAAGGGGAAGCATCCTTGTCTTACATGGCTAGCAGGAGGAAGCGTGAATGTGGAGGTGCTACACACTTTCAAACAATCAGATTTTGTGAGAACTCTATCACAAGATAGCAATAGGGGAATGGTGCTAAACCAGTAGAAACTTCCCCCTGGACCCAGTCACCTCCCACCAGTCCCCACCTCCAATGCTGGGGGTAACAATTCAACATGAGATTTGGGTGGGGACACAGAGCCAAATCATGTCATTCCACTGCTGGACCCTCCAAAACCTCAAGTCTTTCTCACATTTCAAAACACAATTATTCCTTCCCAACAGTACCTCAAAGTCTTAAGGCAAGTTCCTTCTGCCTATGAACCTGTAAAATCAAAAACAAGTTAGTTACTTCCAAGATACAGTGGAAGCACAGGCATTGGATAAGTACTCCTGTTCCAAAAGGAGCTCCATTGGCTGAAACGATGGGGCTACAGGCTCCATGAAAGTCCAAAACCTGTCATCAAATCTTAAAGCTCCAAAATAATCTCCTTTGATCCCATGACTCACATTCAGGACACACTGATGCAAGGGGTGGGCTTCCAAGTCCTTAGGCAGCTCTACCTCTGTGGCTTTGCAGAGTGCAGTCCCTGCGGCTGCTTTTATGGACTAGTGTTGAGTACCTACAGCTTTTCGAGGCACATGGTGCAATCTGTCAGTGGATCTACCATTCTGGGGTCTGGAGGATGGTGGCCCTCTTCTCACAGCTCTGCTAGGCAGTGCCGCAGTGGTGATTCTGTGTAGGGGCTCCAACCCCATGTCTCCTTTCCACATTGCCCCAGTAAATGTTCTCCATGAGAGCTCTGCCCCTGCAGCAGACTTCTGCCTGGATATCCAGGTGTTGCTATACATCCTCTAAATTCTAGGTGGAAGCTCCCAAGCCTCAGCTCTTGCTCTCTGCACACCTGTAGGTTTAATGTCACATGGAAGCTGTCAATGCTTGCAGCTTGCACCCTGTGGAGCAGCAGCCTGAGATGTATCTGAATCCCTTTTAGCCAAAGCTGGAGCTAGAGCAGCTGGGATGCAGGGCCATGTCCTGAGGCTGCACAGAGCAGCAGAGCCCTGGGCCTGATCTAAAAAACATTTTTCCTTCCTAGGCCTCCAGGCCTGTGATGGGAGGGGTTGCCATAAAGGCCTCTGAAATGCCTTGGAGTAATTTTCCCATTTTCTAGGCTGTTACTCTTCAGCTACTCTTCAATTATGCAAATTTCTGCAATGGCCTTGAATTCTTCTCTAGGAAGTAAGTTTTTCTTTTCTACCACATGGTCAGGCTCAAATTTTCCAAACTTCTATGTTCTGCTTTCCTTTTAAATGTAAGTTCCAATTTCAGGTAGTCTCTTTGCATATGCATATGAGAGAACACTGTTAGAAGCAGCCAGGTAACATCTTGAATGCTTTGCTGCTTAAAATTTCTTCCACCAGATACCCTAAATCATCTCTTAAGCTCAAAGTTCCACACATCTATAGGGTAGGGGCACAATGCCTCCAGTCTCTTTGCTAAGGCATAGCAAGAGTGACCTTTACTCCAGTTTCCAAACGTTTCTTATCACCATCTGAGACCACCTCAACCTGGACTTCACTGTCCATATAACAATGAGCATTTTGGTCACAACCATTCAACAAATGTCTAGCAAGTTCCACACTTTCCCTCATTTTCCTGTCTTCTTCTGAGACCTCCAACCTGTTCCAGCTTCTGCTCTTTACCCATTTCCAAAGTCGCTTCCACATTTTTAGGTATCTCTATGGCAATGACCCTTTCTCTGGTACCAATTTTCTGTATTAGTTTTTTCTTAGACTACCATAAAGATATACCTCAGAATGGCTAATTTATAAAGAAAAGAGGTTTGATTGGCTCATGATTCTATGGGCTGTACAGGTTTCTGCTTCTGGGGAGGCCTCAGGAAACTTACAATCCTGGTGGAAGGGTGAAGGGGAAGCAAGCAAGTTTTTACATGGCCAGCAGGAGGAAGACAGTAAACGGAGAGGTGCTACATACTTTCAAACAACCAGATCTTGTGAGAACTCTATCACAAAGCAACAGTAGGAGGATGGTGCTAAGCCATTAGAAATTTACCCCATGATCCAATTACCTCCCACCAGCCCCACCTCCAACGCTGGGGATAACAATTCAACCTGAGATTTGCGTGCAGACACAGAGCCAAACCATAGCCACTTAAAATATTCTAAAATATTCTGAATTATCACCCAAGGGTGTACAAAATTTTACATTTAAATTAGTAGGCATACTTATGTTTTATGACTTAGGAATATTTCCACAGTATGACTCAGAAAAAGAAGTGTTCAGATTAATTTAATCTTCTGGTAACCAGTTTACTGAATTATGCAAATCACTAATGTAGCCTCAGAAGATATTAAAATGTTATTTATTGGTACCATATTTGGAATACAGTACTCAGCACTTCCCAGAAGTTCCATCCCCTGTGAACAGAACCTGTGCATTTGCTTTCTATATTTGGCATCAGTGAGTTTCAGAAGAAGATCTTCCACAAAATCATTGAGAAAACATTTTAAGTTATAACTTCTTAATTTTGTCAATTATATTTCACTAAAGCCGGGAAAAAGTAACAAGAAGAGCAGTCACTTTGAAAAACAGTCTGGCAGCTCTTCAAATAGTTATATATAGAAATCACATAACCCAGCAATTCTAGTTTTAGGTACACACTCAAGAGATATGAAAATGTATGTCCACATAAAAATATATGCATGAATGTTTATACCAGCATTACTCATAATAGCCCAAAGTTGAAAACAAACCTAATGCCTATCAGCAGATGAATGGTTTAAAAAAATGTGGTATAGTCATACAATGGAATATTATTTGGCCATAAAATATAATGAAGCACTGATACATGCTATAGTATGGATGAACTTTGAAAACATAATGCTAAGTGAATGAAGCCAGTCACAAAAGACTGCCTATAATATATTATATCACTGCATTTATATGAAGTGTCCGGAATAGGCAAATCTACAGAGAAGGAAAGCATAAATTAACGATGGCTTAAGGTTGGTGGTATAGAAGGTAGCAATTGATAGCTAAAGGGTACGGAGATGTTTTGTGAAGTGATGAAAATGCTTTAAAATGAACTGTAATGTTGGTTGCACATATCTCCAAACATACTAAAATACACTGAATTATATACTTCAAATGACTGAATTGTGTAGTATGTGAATTATATATCAATGGAATTATTATAAAAATGAAAAAAAATCATTGAAAACCAGACATTTTCCATATTACAATGTGGTAACTCAATCAACAAGATTCTTCATTTTTCCCAGGATTTTTCTTTTTTTTTTTTTGAAGTAGGGGTTGCTCGTTTGCTTAGTAATAACTCTGAACTATTTTTGTTAAGACAGTATTTTTTGTCATGTGTGTTTGTGAATATTCTGTTAACTTGACTTTTTTGTAGCTTTTTAAAAATTTATATTGTTAAATGTTTTTGACATATAATAGTGCCTATTTAAAGCACACATGTGATATTTTGATACAAGTATACTATGTGAAATGATCAGGTTGGGGTGATTGGAATATCCTCATATTGGACATTTGCCATTTCTTTGTGTTGAGAACATTCCAGATCTTCTGTTTTGATATATACAGTAGGTTATTATTAGCTATAGTCCTGTATTTTGCTACCAAACACTGGATCTTATTCCTTTTATCCAGTTGTATTTTTGTACCCATTAACAAACCCTTCTTCATCTCCTCCTTCCAACTATATTTCTCAGCCTTCATTGATTTTTCAAGATCTAGTTTTCTTCTGAGTTGAAAACATACGTTACGTAAATATGTAATAGAAATGATGGCCCTTGATTGTTCAAATGCTTCGCTGTCACTAAGCTCTCTGATTATGCCAGATTTATATTGCTGTTTTAATATTTTGAGATGTAGAACCACTGTCAGGACATAGTCCTTGGCAGTTCCCTCTATAATTGCCCTCATTCACAGACCATAAAACCAATGTGTGTGTTATGTTAATTTCCAACTATGTCTTCTTTATACATGCATTTCAGATATTAGGAAATACCAAAATAGTATGCTTAAGATTCCTCTGTATTCTTTGAGAGACAGAGTGAAAGAAATAATTCATTCATCACTTGACTCCAAAGCCACCACTTTGATTTGTAAACCACAGGAGAATTTCGTATTAGTGTTTGCTCATAGCCAGTTTCCAGTTTTCAAAAAAAAACTGATCTAGATACTTGCTTTAACTTAATTCACACATTTCAAGGGAATAGGCCAAAGTTCCCTTTAAGCACTAATATTCTGAAAAATCTGTAACCAGTTATTGCTTTAAATGTTAAAAAGGTACAATAAAGCAAAAAAACAAAGGAAGGAATAATAGAGAAAGGGAAGAAAGAATGAATGAAAAATAAAAAGATGTGAGGTTGCTGGCAAGATGGCCAAATAGGAACAGCTCCAGTCTGCAGCTCCAAGTGAGATGAACGCAGAAGGTGGGTGATTTCTGCATTTTCAACTGAGGTACCCAGCTCATCCCATTGGGACTGTTTAGACAGTGGGTGCAACCCAGGGAAGGGAAGCAGAAGCAGGGTGGGGCACTGCCTCACCTGGGAAGTGCAAGGGGTCAGGGAACTCTCTCCCCTAGCCAAGGGAAGTCATAAGGGACTGTGCCTTGAGAAATGGTGCACTCCAACCCAGATACTACACTTTTCCCATGGTCTTCACAACCCACAGACCAGGAGATTCCTTCAGGTGCCTACACCTCCAGGGCCATGGATTCCAAGCACAAAACTGGGCAGCCTTTCAGGCAGATACAGAACTAGCTACAGGAGTTTTTGCTTTATACCCCAGGGGCGCCTGGAGTGCCAGCAAGACAGAACCATTCACTCCCTTGGAAAGGGGGATGAAGTCAGGGAGCAAAGTGTCTAGCTCAAGATTAGAGAAAAAACAATTTAAAAAAAAAAAGCCTCCAAGAAATATGGGACTATGTGAAAAGACCAAACCTACATTTCATTGCTGTACCTGAAAGTGGCAGGGAGAATGGAACCAAGCAGGAAAATACTCTTCAGGATATTATCCAGGAGAGTATCCCCAACCTAGCAAGACAGGCCAACATTCAAATTCAGGAAATACAGAGAATAGCACAAAGATACTCCTCGAGAAGAGCAACCCCAAGACACATAATCGTCACATTCACCAAGGTTGAAATAAAGGAAAAAATGTTAAGGGCAACCAGAGAAAAAGGTCAGATTACCCACAAAGGAAGCCCATCAGACTAACAGCATATCTCTCTGCAGAAAATCTACAAGCCAAAAGAGAGTGGGGGCCAATACTCAACATTCTTAAAGGATAGAATTTTCAACCCAGAATTTCATATCCAACCAAACTAAGTTTCATAAGCAAAGGAGAAATAAAATCCTTTACAGACAAGCAAATACTAACAGATACTGTCACCACCAGGCCTGCCTTACAACAGCTCTTGAAGGAAACACTAAATATGGAAAGGAAAAACCAATACCAGTCACTATGAAAACATACCAAATTGTAACGACCATCAACACTATGAGGAAACTGCATCAACTAACAGGCAAAACAACCAGCTAGCATCATAATGACAGGATCAAATTCACAAACAATATTAACCTTAAACGTAAATGGTCTAAATGCCCCAATCAAAAGACACAAACTGGCAAATTGGATAAAATGTGCAAAAATCATAAGCATTCCTATATACTAGTAATAGACAAACAGAAAGTCAAATAATGTGTGAACTCATATTCACAATTTCTACAAAGAGAATACAATGTCTAGGAATACAACTAGCAATGGAGGGGAAGGACCTGTTCAAGGAGAACTAGAAACCACTGCTCAAGGAAATAAGAGAGGACAACAACAAATGGAAAAATATTCTATGCTCATGGATAGGAAGAATCAATATCGTGAAAATGGCCATACTGCCCAAAATAATTTATAGATTCAGTGCTATTCTCATCAAGCTACCATTGACTTTATTCAGAAAATTAGAAAAAAACTACTTTAAATTTCATATGGTCCCAAAACAGAGCCCATATAGCCAAGACAATCCTAAGCAAAAAGAACAAAGCTGGAGGCATCATGCTACCTAACTTCAAACTATACTGTAAGGCTACAGTAACCAAAATAGCATGGTACTGGTACCAAAACAGATACATAGACCAATGGAACAAAACAGAAGACTCAGAAATAATGCCACACATCTACAACCATCTGATCTTCAACAAACCTGACAAAAGCAATGGGGAAAAAATTCCCTATTTAATAAATGGTTCTGGGAACACTGGCTAGCTATATGCAAAAAACTGAAACTGGACCCCTTCCTTATACCTTGTACAAAAAATGAACTCAAGATGAATTGAAGACTTATACATAAGACTTAAAATGATAGGAACCTTGGAAGAAAATCTAGGCAACATCATTCAGGACATAGACATGGGTAAAGACTTCACAACTAAAACACCAAAAGCAATGGCAACAAAAGCTAAAATTGACAAATAGGACCTAATTAAACTAAAGAGCTTCTGCACAGCAAAAGAAACTATGATCAGAGTGAATAAGCAACCTACAGAATGGGAGAAAATGTTTGCAATCTATCTACCTGACAAAGGGCTGATATCCAGAATCTGTAAGGAACTTAAACAAATGGACAAGAAAAAAACCACCCCATCAAAAAGGAGGCTAAGGATATTAACAGATGCTTCTCAAAAGAAGACATTTATGTGGCCAACAAACATGAAAAAAAAAAAAAAAGCTCATCATCACTGGTCATTAGAGAAATGCAAATCAAAACCACAATGAGATACCATCTCATGCAAGTTAGAAAGGTGATCATTAAACAGTCAGGAAACAACAGATGCTGGAGACGATGTGGAGAAATAGGAACGTTTTTACACTGTTGGTGAGAGTATTAATTAGTTCAACCATTGTGGAAGACAGTGTGGTGATTCCTCAAGGACCTAGAACCAGCAATATCATTTGATCCAGCGATCCCATTACTGGGTATATACCCAAAGGATTATAAATCATTCTACTGTAAAGACACATGCACATGTATGTTTAATGCAGCACTGTTCATGATTGCAAAGACTTGGAACCAACCCAAATGCCCATCAATGATAGACTAGATAAAGAAAATGTGGCACATACATACCATGGAATACTATGTAGGCATAAAACAAGGATGAGTCCTTTGCAGGGACATGAATGAAGCTGGAAACCATCATTCTCAGCAAACTAACACAGGAACAGAAAAGCAAACCCTGCATGTTCTCACTCATAAGTGGGAGTTGAACAAAGAGAACACATGGGCACAGAGAGGGGAACATCACACATCGGGGCCTGTCAAGGGGTGGAGGGCTAGGGGAAGAGATAGCATTTGGAGAAATACATAATGTAGATGACAGGTTGATGGGTGCAGCAAACCACCATGGCATGTGTATACCTATGTAACAAACCTGCACGCTCTGTACTTAAAGTACAGAACTTCAAGTATGATTTTAAAAAAGAAAGATAAAAAGACAAAAGAAATAGAAAAGAGTTTATTTGTAGCATTCATCAATTTCTTTCATATACATACTTTTCATGGCCAATATTAGGCTGCCAATGTGACATCACTGAAGAGGAAATAGGGCAAGGATATGCAAAACTGGTCCTCAAGAGACATTATGAACTAAATTCATCGTATCACTTCTTTTGGGTAAGTGTATTAGTCTGTTCTCACACTGCTAGTAAAGACATTCCAGAGACTGGGTAATTTATAAAGGAAAGAGGTTTAATTGACTTATAGTTACACACGGTTGGGGAGGTCTCACAATCATGGTGTAAGAGCAAGGGACAGCTCAAATTGCAGCAGGCAAGACAGAGCTTGTGCAGGGCAACTTTTTTTTTTTTTTTTTTAATAAAACCATCAGATCTCATGAGACTTATTTACTGTCATGAGAACAGCATGAGAAATACCCACCCCCATGATTCAATTACCTCCCACAATACATGGGAATTGTGGGAGCTACAATTCAAGATGAGATTTGGGTGGGGACAAAGCCAATCCATATCAGTAAGCTTAGGAGGAAAATATAGAGCATAAATATGTGGCAGTTCTGCAGTCTATACTCAAGAGTATCTGTCCTTATCATTTAAGAATATTGGTCAGTGAATAGTCTCAGGCCTGAGAATCAAGTGAGAGCTTGTGATTCCACTCTGGTGACATAGAACAAGCTTCTACTAGAACTAAGGGATTAAATATATATATATATGCAGATTTATAAGACCTTAAAAAGTTGCATATCTTTTTCAGCTTCATTGATGTATAATTAACAAATAAAAACTGAATATATTCAAGGTGTACAATATGATGTTTTGATATCTGTATGCATTGCAAAATGATTACCACAATCAAGCTAATTAACATATCCATCAAAATATCAAGTATTATATACAAGCTTAAAAAACAATATGGACAACGATTAGCTATATTTAGCTAATTATAGTTAGCTGTTGCTTTTATTTTTAAAAAATGTTTACTCTCCCTATTTGCAATCCCACAATCCTAGATGCATTCACTGTTGGTAATCTGGATCTATTCTTTAATTCTTCCTGAACTTATTTTAATGCTTACAAAAACACATACAGTATAACATTTAAATGTATCACCTCATAACATAAATATGCCTAAGGAGTTTGGAAAAAAAAAAAACTTTAGTGATGAACTCTAAATCCAAGATTCTTACACCTTCATACATCATTCAACTCATCATTCTTGCTCCAACATTTTCTTTTCTGCTAGTATCTTGGTAAGACTTGAAATTAGTATGGGTTGTTTTAAATTTGGGGAAAATATGTAAGTAGTGCGTACTTTATCGTAGGGTTATTTAGAGTTTTCAAAGTGAAATTTTGTCAGCTATCCTGTTGGACTAAATAACTCCGTAAGAAGCAGGGTGCCAAGCAGTTAATATAAAGAATTTAATTTGTTTACTTCTGAGTTTAGCCATTGAGCTTTCTGTGGGAAAGCTCTCCCTAAAAACAAACTTTATTGGCTCTAATTAAGAATGCATCCAGTAGCGTTCTCTCAGGCTTTGGATGCCTGCTGGCTTAATTTTTAAGCTTCTCCATTCTCGATAAAAGTGCTGAATTGAATTTAAAAGTCTATTCCTACAGAATTACCCCTTAGTGTGCACACCACTCACACTTCTACAGACAAGATTAAAATACTATTTACTACACATGGTAGACATTGTTTTTAAAAGATGAATGGAAAATGAGTCTATAGTTTACCAATCATTTTGAAATGAAAGGTTATTTCAAACATATGGCTTTTATTTTCTGGTTTGTTGTTACCCAGAACCAAGATAGATGTTATCAAATTTAAGAAAATAACTGTTGTATGTCAGCAGATTCATATATTTTCATTTCAAAGGCAAAAAAAAAGTTATAGTAATTTCTTTCTAGCCAAAGTTCCTGTGACAGACCTTGGGATTTTCTCATTAAGTAGACCTGATTACATTACCTTTGATTAGACATCATGAGTACTTTTTCTTCATCAATTCTTTTAATTGACTATTGACAAGATGTCAACCTTTACTGCCCTTGATGACTGGTCTTAAATGGACTGCTTCGTGGTTTTGTTTTTTTTTGGAAACTATTAAGTATCATGCTGATTATGTTCTTTCTACAATACAAGAAATTTGTTTGCCAAACTGTATATTTAATTATTCATTACATGTATATTGTCTCCTATTATGTGTCAGTTACCATGCTACACTATGGGAATATAAGAGCTAAAAGTCCAATAGAAGAAAACTTATCCATAAAAATAATTTACAAAACAGAGTGGCAGATGCCACAAAGAAGTGAAAACTACGTACACTGTGCACAGTGAGGTACAAATGATCCCAAAACTAATATTGCTTAGGAGAATTTTATTAGATTAAAGGAGGAGGTATTTTCTCTTTAGTTTTAGTGTCTTGTAATTTATTATTGATTTAATTACCTAGTTATATGAATAAGAGTTATATGGACAAGCAAAACATTTTTAAGGTTTTTAAAAAGGCATTTAAAACATTTTTAAGGTTTTAAAAAGGTTTTGTGAAAAGTAAGATTTCTTCAACCCCTCTCTGATGACTTCCCAGTTCACTTCACCAAAGACTGGTAGGAGTATAGCAAAAAAGCTACATGTAAACAAGCATACAAACATACATGGGTGTACATACAGCCCTTTTTCTTTAACACAAATGGCAGTATTGGTATTCTTGACAGGAGTCTGAAAGGTGAAAGAAGAATCAGACAGGTGAAAGTTGAATGGGTTTGGCAGTGGAAAAGGTCTTCTGGGGCTTCAGGGACAGCATATGCATTGGTGCTCATATATGAGAAGAAATGAATTATAGAAAGATAAATGTAAACTTTCATTAAATGTAATCTTTTTCTCTGTCAACTAGATTGAAATATTTGTTTGGCAAGATTACAGTGATCCCCGTTGGGCTATGAAGTGATATGATTTCTACAAAATTATAGTCTGTTATGTGGAGAATAAGCAGTAGTGAGGGTGAATGTGAGAACGGGAAGAACATTGAAGATCCTATGTGAGGACACAGGATCTTTGCAGTAATCTAGGAGACAAATGATGGTGTTCCTTAGCAGTGGTGGATGCTAGCAGTGGTGACAGCTGGAAAAGGTCAGATTTCGGATATAATTTGAAAGCTGAACCAACAGGATTTACCAACAGAGTATGAGAATGCGGTTTGTGAAGAAAAGAGGGGAATTAAGCTTGACTCTTAGGTCTGGGACCTAGGCAGCTGGAGAGATATAGCCTTTCCTAAGTGAAGAAAAAACACAGAAAGTGAATGTGTTTGGGTGTGGGGGGATGCATATGCATGTGTGTGTGTGTGTGTGTGTGTGTGCATGGGCACATGGATACACAAAAGTCAGGGTGAAGAAAAAGCAAAGATGTTGTTTGGCTATGGTAAGTTTCAGCTGCATTTGGTGAAGTTGTCATTAGGCAGTTGTATGTAAAGTGTAATAATCAGTGGAGAATCCAAGCTGAAGATACATAGAGGGTATTAAAGTCTTGGAAATAAGGCCAGGCATGGTGGCTCATGCCTGTAATCCCAGCACTTTGTAAGGCCAAGGCAGGCAGATCCCTTGAGCTCAGGAGTTCAACACTAGCCTGGCCAACGTGGTGAAACCACGTCTCTACCAAAAATACAAAAATTAGCCAGGTGTGGCAGTGAGCACCTGTAATACCAGCTACTCAGGAGGCTGAGGCAGAATCGCTTGAACTCAGGAGGCAGAGGTTGTAGTGAGCCAAGATCGCACCACTATACTCAGCCTGGATGACAGAGTAACACTCCCTCTGTCTCCAAAAAAAAAAAAGAAAATTGGAAATAGACGAGGTCAGCTATGAAGTACTCAATGTAATCTAAGAAATACAAGGGCCAAGAACTGAACACCAAGGCATGGTAACAATTAAAGACCAAAAAGTGGAGTAGGAGGCAGCAATGGCAAGTAGGCAGGAAAAGCCAATGAGTATGGTGGTCATCAATCTGAGAAAAAACAATATTGCAAAGATAAGAGGATAGTAAACTAAGCAAAATTTTTTTTAAAGCTCAGCAAGATGAGAAGGAAGTCATCAAAGAGTCTGGCAACATGGAGATTCTTGGTGACCTTGAAAAGTCAGTATTAGTGAGTAGGGAAGCACGAGAGATGAAAGTCTGATTGGATGGGCTGTGGAGATGAAAGGAAGTGAGAACATAAAGACATACATGAGATACTTTGCTTTAAAGGTGAGCAGAGAAATAGGGTGATAGGAAAAATGTGAGTCAAGACAAGGATTTTAACTTAGGATGAGAAATATTTATTTTAATATTACTGCTTATGTAATTTAGCTAAGAAATTTAACAGCTGATCAGAATAATCCAGTGGTAACTGGGTACATGTTGAACACTGAAGTGAAGCAATAATTTTAAGCATCATTTCCATGAGTAGATGAGAGGGAAAATGATCCAGTGGCAACAGAAGATGTTGGCCTTCATTTGCAATAGGAACCATTCATCCAACTGAGAAGGCAGAGTAGTTGATAGACAAGCTACATAAATGATGAAGTTGCCAAAACTAATAAGAGAACTAGTGGCAAAGAGGAAGACAGTGCTAGATCTTCAATGAATGAGGAGTGAAGAGGCTGAAAGATATTACAATGAGGAAGGTTAGCAGAGAGCATATTCTAATGGGTTATTTAAAGGAGATGCTTTTGGAGAAAGAACACAGGGAAATGTATTGGAAGTAGGAATGGGAGTAAACAGGACACTTTATTCTCCTTCATATTATTTATGTACATACTATAAACACATACATACATATGGGACAAAAATAACTACCCTTGAGAAAGCAGAGTCTTTAATGTGAGCCAGATTTAGTTAGAACTAGATGAAAAGAATGTTCAGAGAAGAGTTGAGGATGTGGGCAGTTTTTCTCATGACAATCTAAGAGTTCAAGAGAGCAAGTAGAAGGGCTGCAGTGAGTTTGGAGTGGTTTAAGGTAGAGGGCCATCAGGAGATTTGGAACACCATGTGGGTACTATGTTTTGGAAAATAATAGATGGCCAGGGAGTCTTGACCTTTTGATGCTGAATGAGGTAAACAGGAATGTAAGGCTTAGTGAAGATGAGGTCTGGGTGAGGTCTGACGGTCTCCCAGGGGAAAGTGGAAAGTTGGGTGTGGCGATACGGTAGTGTCTTTCTGAGGAATAGTGTGCCACAGTCGGTAGTGAGGTGGTGGATGGTCGTGGTGTGGTAGCATGGGAGTGCTAAGCGTTGATATCCTTGTAAAGCAGAACCTTATGTTTAGCTGACAGCCTCCCACTGCCTCACCTTACCAACATCCACTACTGTATTTATCCCAAGGCCACATTCTTCCTGGGTTACTCCCAGCCAGACTGCGCATGGGAGAGTACTAAAAACAGGCCATTCGTGCCCAAAGTAAGACTCCTCTTTGCTCTGGGCCTCCCTATTGGCCCAGCTAAGACTTTCTTTTCTTTTCTTTTCTTTTCTTTTCTTTTGAGACAGAGTTTCACTCTTGTTACCCAGGCTGGAGTGCAATGGCATGATCTCGGCTCACCGCAACCTCCGCCTCCTGGGTTCAGGCAATTCTCCTGCCTCAGCCTCCTGAGTAGCTGGGATTACAGGCATGTACCACCATGCCCAGCTAATTTTTTGTATTTTTAGTAGAGACAGGGTTTCACCATGTTGACCAGGATGGTCTCGATCTCTTGACCTCGTGATCCACCCACCTCGGCCTCCCAAAGTGCTGGGATTACAGGCATGAGCCACCGCACCCGGCCCCCAGCCAAGACTTTCTTAGGGCTGCCCTAGAATCCGAGGCTCTTCCTACCAAACCTTCTTTCCATCTCCCCCTTTTTCACAGATGTCAAAAGTATTTCTAGGTCAGAAGTTTTTCTTACCCATAGCTGCTCCCTTTCCCTATTACCTTTCTTAGGCACTTCCCATAATAAACCTCTTATCATTCTAACTCTCTCGGCATCTGCTTCCAAAAGAACACAAACTAACACATTTGTAGACTGGAGGAGAGGCTGTAGAGCTGGAGGTAAAGTGTGGTGGATTTTACTAGGAATCCAAGGGCTTCTTTTGGCTCTCATAGACATGTTATGATCAGGGATGAACTAGTTTACCAGGAATAATGGATTTTCTCTAATCCTGCTATAGATGGCATCACAGCCAGGATAAGGTAAAACTAGAAATGCTACAAAGTAGCAATCAAGAAAGTCAGGAAACAAGTTTTGAGGGCTTACTTTACATCACTCATTTGTCTGGTGACTTTCAGAGTATTTTTACTAAGTATCGAGGTTCATAGGGCAGCATCTTGAGACAAAGTGAAGGCTGACACTTGCTTTTTAAAAACAATTTACATCTTGCCTTGCTTATAGCATCACTGTGTCTGTCTTAAAGTAAACATGTTCACAATCTGCCACCTAAAATAAATTCTTCCTACAATCTTGCTGACTGGATATTTCCTGCTTCTCCCAGCTGCTTCTCAATTTTCCTCCTTGAATAGAGCTAACAAAGGGTCTCTTTCTTGCTGTTCCATGTTGCGAATGTTTCAAAATTGATAACATACCTCCAGGACACAACAACACATGAAAATCAGTGCCCTCATGAAAGGAATTGCTTGTGTTGCCCACTTCAGGAGTTCTTGCCTAACAGGTATTTCTGCAGTTTCCCAGTAGACAGCCCAGCCTGAGTGAAGGTAAGAAAATGTGAGCTTTCAACTCACGAGACACAGCACTGTGGGGGTGAGGTTCCTTTGAACTCTTGGATTATTTGATTTTTTTTTTCCTGCCCTTTTCTGGGATGATGGCTGCTTAAAGTCTCAAACCTCCTATACCTTTTTATTCTTCTCCTTAGCAAAAGGCTTAATTAGGAGCAAAATGTGTCTTTGCATCATAAACACATTTTAGAAGTTAACAGGAGTCCCTGGCCCCTGCTAAATGCTAGCCAAATGTGTTAAAATCAGCAGTTTGATGTTGCCCATAGAGACAGCGGGGAAGATGGGGAGATTTAGAGGGTGTCTCGCAGATGGAGAACCCAGCAAGAAATTATACTATTGGAGACTTGCAAACAACTAAATAGGAAAAGAGAGAGAGAGAATATGAATGAGAAAGAATGTACGTGAAACCAGCCCAGCCACATCATAGAACTGGTAAGGAGATACAGCTCTCTAGGTAGATAAAATTTAACGTAATTATCTGAGAATTGTCTAATCAGACAATTCCATTTACTGAAAGTGAATACAAAAATCCACTAAGCACATACTACTAAAACCTCTGTGCATGTGTGCTGTGGTATTATTCAAAAGTTTAATGAACTCACTTCTAGAAACTTAGAAGCCATTTACTATGGACTTTAGCCATAAAACCGCAAGAGCTGAACAATTTTTAATGCCCTTTAACCTAGACATGCCACTCCTGAGAACAGAGCATAAGAAAATAGCATATGAATGAAGGTAGGTATTCCTATCTATTGACTCTAAGGATGAAAGATTTTCAACTTAATGGAAATTGTTTTATAAATGATATAATACCAATACACACAAAGAAACTATGAAGATTTGCATTTAAGAATTTTTGTTTTACACAATGTTAAATAAATCATTCCCCGCTGTCTTCAGAACATGAATAGATGAAATAACACTAAGGAAGAATGTTAGTTTCATCCATATTAAGAACTATCCCAGTGATTATTAATTTCATTGTTATTGGAAAGGGGTCTCAATCTACACCCCAAGAGAGGGTTCTTGGATCTTGTGCAAGGAAGAACTCAGGGCAAGTCCATAAAGTAAAAGCAAGTTTATTCGGAAAATAAAGGAATGAAAGAATATCTACTCCATAGGCAGAGCAGCTTCGAGGGTTGTGAGTTGCCATGATTTTTATGGTTATTTCTTGATTATCTGCTGAACAAAGCATGGATTATCCATGCTTCCCCTTTTAAGAGCATATAGGGAAGCCTCCTGATGTTGCCATGGCATTTGTAAACTGCCATGACACTGTACGGAGTATAGCAGTAAGGACAACTAGAGGTCACTCTCATCTCCCTCTTGGTTTTGGAGGGTTTTAGCCGGCTTCTTTACCACAGCCTGTTTTATCGGCAAGGTCTTTATGACCTGTATTTTGTGTTGACCTCCTATCTCATCCTGTGACTAAGAATGTCTTAACCTCCTGAAAATGCAGCCCAGTAGGTCTCAGCCTTATTTTACCCAACCCCTATTCAAGATGGAGTTGCTCTGGTTCACACACCTCTGATACCATCACTTACAAAACAGCCTCAATAAGGCAAAAGTAGAAATTTCAAAAGGTGATATAAGAGAATTTGTAGGAGAGTTTTCTGAAGTGGAAAGTATAATGGCCTTTTTCCGATCCTCTCCTTGAGGAAAAGACTGTTGGGGCTCAGAAACCAATATCCCAAAATATGGCACTTTGTACATGCCAAACCAAAAAAAGGAGCGTCGAGGTCTACTTGACTCTCCCCACCTCTCACCACCATCTCTCCTAAAGCAGAGGCTGAAGTTGTTCTCTGAAGTTCCCCTATCTTCCTGAAGTCCAGACCTGCTGAAGAAGAAATTACCTCCCATAAGTTTTCATTAACTGAACCCATATCACAGGAAAGAAAATTGGATTCTTTCAACCAACCTCGACAGACTTTTATCACAAACTACTGTCTGCTCTGCAGGCCCAACAGACTTTTTCCATGATCACTGTATGTTCTTCAAGCCTGTTGATCATATATTGTTCCTCAACAGATTTCCTCTTCTCCCCGCTCCCATAACATGTTTTGCCAGAATCCAAGCCCCTACTCTTTCTGTAAACTCAAGATGGTATATAAGCTTCTTCACCCTACTGGTAGTTGAGTCTTCACTCTGAAGACTCCCGTGGATACATGTTAAATAAATTTGAGTGCCTTTTCTCCAATTAACCTGCCTTTCTTTGCTTCCACAAGAGGGAGTTCTTCCCCTCGCAAATTGATTCAGAGAGGTTCAAACACATGCCCATAGAATGATATCCCTCTTTATATAGGGAGGCTGTAAAACTGAAATTTTAGAAGAAAGCTAAGCTATAAGTCAAGAGAACAACACAAAGAACCACTCATTGAAAATTTTGTTCCTATGTGAATAAAAGATAAAAGAAGATTAACAAGTAATTCTATCAAGACGTCATCCTGAAGCATTGTCAATTGTGGTATTTTCTAGAACTCTGATTCACAGATATGGATGTGAATAAGAAGATGACTCAAACAAGTAACTTTGAACACATTATTTATCAAATTGGCAACACATAGCATTGTGTATTTTAATAATTTTCAAACAGGCCTGCTATGTAGTCTACACTTTCTGTCCTTTTGTAAGCTGATGTTCTTTTTAGCCATCAGAAGGCCCAGAGTTTGAGCCCAAAGCAAGGAGATTTGATTTTAAAATATCAAGAATATGGTACTTTAAGGAGAATTTGGAATATGACAAGTGAAATATCCTAAAATATTGCTTCCCAAAATGCAATGTACTAAACACTCTAAGATGCTCCATTGTAAAACAGAGAGATATGCCATGATGTGATTGAGAAATGTGTTATCTTTATTCTTAGCCACAATTCACATTAGCATGTTTAAAAGTTTGAGAAATACTTCAATTTTTTAAAAGTTGCTGATGTTTAAACTAGCATATTTGATACACCTCCCAATACCCAATCCTAATTCCATGCCAAAATCCAGTTCACAACCTTGGAATAAATCTTTGGTAGACATGTCTGTATCTATGAATTCTCTCTGAGCAGAGAGAGAGAGGTGGGTAACACTGCTTTTTCTTTCCTCCTCACCTTGTAGACAGTGACTGCAGTTCATAGAAAAGTGAGAAAGAAAAGAAAGAGGCTAAATGAAGAGGATGTAACAGAAATTGGACAGGATAAAAGCGGGAAGAGAGAGTACAAAGTAGCTAGAAAAACCAGTAGTGCTGTTTCCTGCAGGCTAAAAATGGTGCCTCAAAAAGCAAACCTGCAAGTGAAACCATCACATCAAAGAGAGACTTGTGGCTCTGCCCAGCTGCTCACAAAGCTTATTTACTGAAAAGATTTTGGCTAAAAAAACAACTGGCCCAATGGTTACAGCATGGAAGATGAGTAGAAGTCAAAGGTTCATTCAGTCAAGATGGGACATTGTTTAGGTCTGGCTAATGGGATAGGAGAGGGAGAAGGATTTTAAAACTTTACAGAGAAAAAAAAAATTCTTAGTTTTTTCTCTAGGGAAGATAATCAATGGCCTTGGTTGCAAGTAGTATGAAAAGTAAGAGTCTAAAATAGCAAGGAAGGAAACAGAAAATGCTCCCAGGTGGGTTGAAAAACTGCCTTGCCAAGCTCCACAGAGCATCAGTATATCAAATGAGCAGTCAAGGTCCAGGTCCGTCAATCCCACTCCCTTCAGCAGCAATGGGTTTTTAAAAATGCATCTATGCTATATTTAAATGAGCGAACCTATCAGTCTCTCTTCAGAATTTACAGATGGAAAGCGGCTAAGGATTTTTCTTAGTGAAAGTGACAAATAGCAGGGTTTGTCATCTGAGATATGCTGTTACCTAAATCTGGCTGAAAGGAAGGTGATTTGCATCAATTAATTGACTACGTTTAAAGTCTGTTCTAATTTTCCCCACATGACAAGAACCTCTAGGTGGCTCTATAAATGGGCTGCAGGTGAGAGAAAAGAGGAGGGCTTCTTTCGAGGTCTTCAGAGAAGCTGTGCTCCATTCTTTTCTTCTTCCATAGTGAGCTGGGATACAGTGTGTCTTAGATGAGGTGGGATTGCAGGTTATTAATCTGTTTGCAGGGACAGAGATTTTAACAATACAGTTGGCTTTTACTGAGAACTTAAGCTTAAAGTAATCTTTGAGCTCCAAAAATTGTCCTCGGGATTTGGTATCCATTGTCTCATTTCATCCTCAAAACAACTGTATATGAAGGTGGGCACTTTTTTTAATTCTGGGATACATGTGCACAACATGCAGGTTGGTTACATAGGTATACATGTGCCATGGTGGTTTGCTGCACCTATCAACATGTCATCTAGGTTTTAAGCCCCACATGTATTAGGTATTTGTCCTAATGCTCTCCTTCCCCTTTCCCCCCACCCCCTGACAGGGCCCGGTGTGTGATGTTCCCCTCCCTGTGTCCATGTGTTCTCATTGTTCAACTCCAACTTATGAGTGAGAACATGTGGTGCTTGGTTTTCTGTTCTTGTGTCAGTTTGCTGAGAATAATGGTTTGCAGCTTCACCCATGTCTCTACAAAGGACATGAACTCATTCTTTTGTATGGCTACATAGCATTCTATAGTGTGTATGTGCCACATTTTCTTTATCCAATTGATGGGTATTTGGGTTGGTTCCAAGTCTTTGCTATTGAGAATAGTGCCACAGTAAACATATGGTTGCACCTGTCTTTATAGTAGAATGATTTATAATTCTTTGGATATATACCCAGTAATAGCATTGCTGGGTCAAATGGTATTTCTGGTTCTGGATCCTTGAGGAATTACCACACTGTCTTCCACAATGGTTGAACTAATTTACACCCCCCAGAAGGTGGGCACTTTTGTTATCTCTAATCTATGGAGGGGTTAACTAAGAAAAGGAATAAAAAAGTAACAGGAAAGAAGAACTGAGAGAGGGAAACGAAGCAGGCACACATTGAACAGTAGACAGTTCAATCTAGAAAGTATCATGGAAATTTTTTTAGGCCAATGGTTCCCAAACCAGAAGTAATTTCATCCCCCAAGGGACATTAACAAAGATCAGTGACATTTTTCTTTGTCCCAGGTGGATGAAGGGAGGTGCTGTTAGGATCACAAACCAAGAATGCTGCCAACTATCCTATAATGCACAGGGCAGCTCCCTACATCAAAGAATTATCTAGCCCCTAATAGTAATAGTGCTGAAGTCGAGAAGCTAATTTAAAGAAATCCTTTTATTTTACATAGGAGGACACTGAGATCAAGAGAGACTAATGTATCATATAATGGTTTAGAACTTGGACAAGTGCTTTAATATTTCCAAGTTTTCATTGTAGTGTCAGTAAAGTAGGAATAACAATGGTAAGCACTTCATAGGGTTGTTGGGCTAATTAAAATGTTGCACATAAACCAGGTAGCATCCAAGCTGGTGCACTGTCACACCTGGTCAATGGATGAGCTGCCCACTAAGCATCCAACTTAGATCCCCTACGTCTTCACAGGACTTGGGAAGCATTACCAACAAATGCTACGCTAAGACACCCACACCTTCTTCTGGTTTAATCTGACTTTATTTTCCTCCACCAAAAAAGAGTACAAAATAACACCCAGGCTGCTAACTGATGACACTCCAGCAAAATATGAAATCCAAGCAAGATCAGTCAAGATCAAGAGAAATGGTGAGAGGAGAAAGTTTACAAAAGATGACTGAAAAAAAAAAAAAAAAGAAAGAGGAAATGTGGCATCCCCAAGAAATTAGACATAAATAATTTTTTTAAAAAGCCACCAGCTGAACCTGGTAGAAATCTAGTTGGGAGCAGGGCACAGCAGGCACTAACCCTGCTGGGTCAATCATTGCCTTGGTTCTCTTAGTTGGCACAGCGCCAGGTAGAATGGAAGGAGGCTCTGTGCATTCAGAGACACAAAGCTGGGGACACCGTGTAAATATTCACTCTTCCAGGGGAACAAAGTGCTAGTAACCATCCTTCCTGGAAAGAAAAAAAAAAAATCACTGAGGCCCCTGGTGGGTGTGCTAAAGCAAATATCTGAGCAACTAACTATTCAAAAGAACAGACTTTCACTTTGATCACAGGATGAGGCTAGAAATTGCATTTTTCTGATTACACTGCATTTTACCCATTCCCTTGTTGATGCCAAACCACATTTATTATCTATTAGAATAGAAGCCATTTTTTTATTCTAAGCAGCTTTCCTAAAAGAGTTTTTTTTTTTCTTTTTCCTAACCAGTGCTCAGTCTGAGTAGAAAGTTTTCTAATATAAACTCTCAAATTAATATCAGGCCTTCTACAGCTGGTAACCCTATGCTTTCCCCCTGAAGCTATACTGAGCACAGTAATTTGAGCTAAGAGAAAACTCCTTCCCTGTAGTATTATGAATGTGGTAAGTTATTCAGGGGAGTCCACCCAGAAAACAAGAACAAAAGTCCCTAAACCAAACCTCTGCAGTTACTCCATGTAACACGTATCATTATACTTATTTTCTTGAGGGGATTACGGACACAATGATTAGCTAATAGATGTGTATTCCTTTGAGTTATCAACAGTTATTTAGAATGCCATTTTATGCAGAAGGCAGGGTAGGTGCTGCAGTGAAAAAGTGATGGCCCAGCATTTGCAGTACAATTGATTTTTCAGAAGTAAGCCAAGCTATAAGGCCAGAGGACAGCACAGACAAGCAGGAGCTGAAATCTTTGTCCCTATGTGAGTAAGAGATGAAAGAAGATTAGTAAGAAATTCTACTAAGATGTCATCCCTGAAGCATGCCAACTGTGGTATCTTCAGGAGTTTTGATTCCCAGTAGGAATGTGAATAAAAAGATGACTCAAGCAAATAACTTTATGTATTTACAAGTCGCACCAGCTAATACTTACATGGCATTAACAATGAGTTGGGCGTTATGCCAAAGCACTTTATGTATAACATCACATTTAATCCCCATAACAAACTATAGTTATCTTCATGTTAAAGAAAGGGAAACTGAGGCAGAAAGAGGCTAAGTCATATGCCTCACATTGTGCCACTATGGGAGATTATGAAAATCTTAAAAGTTGTAATAAACATTTATCTGAGGATAAAAATTTATCCTCAGAAGAGACCTCAGGATAGAATTATACTTCCACTTGCTTTGAAATTAAGCCTGGTCTTGTGATTTTTGTTAACCAAGGAAACGTGTAGGTAAGTCATTGAATCACCTCTAGGTAGAATCTGTAAGAGCCAGCATTTTGTTCACCATGTTCTCTTTGCCCTGGTTGGTGATCACTGAAGTATGTTGGGGAAGAAGACTCCATCAGCCTCAGTTTCTGAGTAACGTGATGATCATAGGCCTCCTGCCAGCCTGTGTGGGACATTTAGCATGAGCAAAACCTCACCTTTGCTGTACTAAGCCTCTGCAAATTCTGTCTACCAATGGAGTATACTTCAGGCTATGTGGGCTAATACAGTGGTACCTGATAGATTTAGAAAATGAACAGCGCAGACTAAGTGAATGGGGGTTCGGAGAATTGGAATATCAGTACAGCCAGGTATTTTATCCAAGCCCATTGGGTGGGAAAGACGAAAAACCCATTCTAATAAGCCTTGATTAATTAGAAAGAGAAACTTGATATTAGGTTATAAATCTCTTAGAATCTAGAGCAGAGACATAAGAACAACTGAGCCCCCGGTGACCCAGAAGTAACTCTGAAATTCCACAATTTCAGTTGTTTTCTAAGAGGTTGCATGCACTCTTGTGTTTTTGTCTCTCAGCTTTCTTATTTTCTCTACTTCTCAACTCCTTGGCTCGGAACAACATTGCTGTCAATCTCACATAGCAGATCCATCTCTCCTGCCATTTGAAATGTTCTGTGTCACTTAAGTTCAGTTATTGAGAGACAGAATCTGCTTGGCTCAAATGGTTTCCCTTTGGATAGACATCAACTTCTGGTCCAACGAACTGACAAGGAGAAGATCCCATGGAATATAGGGTTGTCTAAAGCCAACCTTTCAACAGAAATGGGATGAGAGGGCAAGTCCAAAAAAAAAAAAAAAACAGTATGTGGATAGTGAAGAAGTGTAAAATGATTTATGAAAGAGGTGAGGATGTGACGTAGACAATCAAAGAGAAGGGTGGCCAGAGCATTGCGGAAAGAAATGCCAGCATGTGTAAAGACAGTCAACTGCTCCTGCTTGTTTGTCACTTACAGTGGTTACAGAAAGAACGTTTAGGTTTCTCAGGGGCGTGAGGTTAGAAAAGCGAGATGAGTCATCAACCAATATTCATCTGTCTTTACCCAAAATATTTTAAGTCTGCTCTGCTCAGCTCAGCAGCTGCTCTTGTGATTGTTTTCAAAGTCTATGCTGTGATCTCCAAGTCAGAGTCTGTGTCCCTTCTCTAAACTATATCATTTCTTTCATTTGAATATTTTAGTCCCTTTCAATTTTCTCAAGTTTTATAAAAATTAATAAGCATTTTTATATCCTCTATAAGACTGTAAGCCCCGTTGAAGGAAGGACCTATGTTTTATACCCACTCCTAGCACCTAGCTCAGTTCCCTTTGCCTAACAAAGTTTCATAACTGTTTGCTGAATAATTAAAAATGAATAAACCCTGCTTTAGGAAGAACAAAGAGTAACACTGACTTATGTGGTAAAGCCACACAGACTCGAAGTTCTTTGAAAAGCAAATAGCCTACAAAAGGAAGAAGAGAACTTTCAATCACTATCATGACCAACCCCCACCCCCTGCCCCAGCCCAAGTTTTTCTTTTGCCTACTGACTACTCTTGGGGCTCCCTCTCTGCTCCCTAAAATTACCAAACCATTTTTTTAAACAATGTTTTCAGTTTTAAATCTCGGAATAGAGTTCAAACACAGTACTGAGTTATTTTGACATTATTAGGTCATATGTCAATATATTAGCTGGAAGTGCTAAGAGGCTTTAAAGCCATGATCTGAATCTTCCAATTCTACCTAATGTTAGGCAAATTACTTTACTTCCTTTAATAAATACTGGATATGATAATACTTACCTCATAGGTTTGGCACAAAGAGTATATGAACAACCACACATAAAGTAGTTAGCACACAGTAGGCTTCAAGAAATATTAAGTCTCTTCCTATTCTGTTGTTCCTTTGATGGGAACTGCCTTTTGCTAAGCTGAGTGATGCTACATAATGGTGTGCCATATTGTGCTTTGGACAGACAGACCAGCTGCAATTTAGACTGCTGAATAGAACCCCCAGTGCGAAACTGTACAGCCACTCAGGCCCAGTGGCCTTTGATCTCTCCAGAGTTGCTTCATCTCCTCTGGTCAGTGGCTATGCCTGCTTGTTGCTCTGGAATAACAGAGCAGGTCAAAGCAGGTCTCCACACTACTGCAAGTGACAAGACTATCCCAAACATTGCAATTTGGCTCATTCCCTATTATGACAATGAGGGTAACAAGAATTGAAAATGGCACAACACAAATCCATTCTTGAAACCCACATTTTAATAAAAATGGGAAATTTTACAGAAGCTGTTATTCTCAGAATAGGTTTCTCATTGTAATTGTGTGAATTTGTATTTTTATTTCTTGCTTTTTTATAATCTTATGTTTAGATCTTGGTATTGGCTTTCAGTGAAATTTGTTTGGGCAGTCAGGAAAAACATAATGTCCAACTAGTGACAAGGCTGTGCAATTTGGATAGACTGATGCAATACACACTAAAGATATTTTCCTTTGCAAAACTAACTCTTCTACATTACACTTTTGACATATTAAGAAAAAAATAAACATCAAACCAAGATGCTAGTGAATAAAATTCGCATCTTGTGAGACAGACACTCTGTTATAGCAGTGGTTCTCAAATGGAAGCAACTTTGCATCCCCTGGCCCATCCCCAAAAGATAGTTGGCAATAACTGAAGTATTTTTTCATTGTCACAATTGGGGGGAGGATGCTACTGGCATTGAGTGGGTAAAGGCCAGGAATGCTGATAAGTGCCCTACAATACACAAGCCAGACTTCCACAACAAAAAATTATTCCACCCAAAAATGTCAGTGGTGACACAGTGGAGAAAGTTGTGTTAAAGGAACTTAAACTTCTTAGTTTGCTTGAATCCAATGCATTAACATTTAATTATTAAAAGTTTTTGCATCTAATGTCCATGGGGCTTATTAGAGGAAAACAGATAAAATGAAAATTTGTAAAATAGGAACTAAGCAATTAAGCATCAAACTTTCAGACGTCAATATAAGTCATTTAAGTAAACACAGTAGTCATCTTTTTCATTAGCTTATTTGTAATTCCTAACACTTACATTCCACTTTAAATAACATATCCAATTTAAATTATTTCTTCTGATCCTCACAAAAGCCCTCTGAGGTAGATATAATTAAGACTCAGGGAGGTTAAGTACTTGTCCAATGAAACATGAATAATAAGAACAGTCTGGAACAACTAGAAAAGAAAATGACTGAGATCAGGAGAACTGAGCTTCCGAACATCTACCACATGCCGGTCATCCATCATTGTTTTACCCTCTAAAGCTTGGCTTCCCCAGCTATCTAATCTGAGTAGTAATTGCTAGCTCAGACAATCACTGCAAGGACTGAACAAGGTGATGAATTTCAAACAAATTACCTCACATGGTGTGAAACAGACACAGAAGTGTCAGAGCACCAAGGCCAGAGCCAAATATTCCCATTTCGAATCCAATGCACTTTCTTCCATCCCATGAGGTCCCACCATGTGTTTCGAACACCACAGGCATTTGAGGTCACTGATTTCAGTAGCAAATGTGTATAGCATGCCTGAGGAAAGAAAAAAGGGAAAAAAAAAAAAACCACCTTAAAATCACTTAAAACTCCTTTACTTTCAACTGTATTGTTCTTATTTTCTCTTTTCCAGCATTACAAAGTGAGCATATATTCATGTTATCATTTTAAAAAAAGAAGTACATATAATGATTAAGATGACTTGGAAAAAAAAAAAGCAGCCAGGTTGGAAGAATATATAGAATTTTATGTGGAGAATTTGCTCTGCAAATAAAATAGTTCCATAAGGCAGGGGAAAGAAAAGCTTGATTTTTACACCTTTCCAAAGCCCTTAAGACCAAATTCCTCTCAGCCCATTGATTTCATCTTGACATGTAACATAACCCACAGTTCTACAATAAAAGAAACCATGAAATATAAATGGTGATTTCCAGAGCACACATATGTACATGTTGACTGACGATTAGTTTCTCAGCAGGGTGGCTCATCATTGATATCCTGCCTTTTGCGTGACATAGGTTCCATGACCTTAATAATTATTAAGGAAACTGCTTTAAATTAGCTCTAAGTTTCTAGAGAATATGAGTTAGTCTGCAGTAAAGGCATAAAAGATGCTTAGGTTGGATCATGTATTTCATTACGGAGCATCAAAATCTGAGTAAGAGACAATTTGATGGTCTGAAATACGCTTGAGGGCTACCAGTTGTTGGCTTGAACTATGTTCCATATAATAACTTGTTTTTCTCTCTTTTCCTTTCCCTTCTTGCATAATTGCCCAACAAAACTTCTAATAGCACATGGCCTTTGGGGAAAATGTATTCAAGAGCTTGTTTAACCAAATGATCCTCAGGCCTCCACCTAAAGAGGCGTATCGGCCGGGTGCGGTGGCTCACGCCTGTAATCCCAGCACTTTGGGAGGCCGAGGCGGGTGGATCATGAGGTCAAGAGATTGAGACCATCCTGGTCTACATGGTGAAACCCTATCTCTACTAAAAATACAAAAAATTAGCTGGGCGTGGTGGTGCGTGCCTGTAATCCCAGCTACTCAGGAGGCTGAGGCAGGAGAATTGCTTGAACCCAGGAGGCGGAGGTTGCCGTGAGCCGAGATCGCGCCATTGCACTCCAGCCTGAGTAACAAGAGCGAAACTCCGTCTCAAAAAAAAAAAAAAAAAAAAAAAAAAAAAAAAAAAAAAAAAAAAAAATTGTAGATGGAAATGTCCATGGGATTTGGAATAATGTCTTATCTTTCATTTCTGATACTAGAAATTTGTATCCTCTCTCTTTTTTCATACTTAACCTAACTTTTTGACCTTAAGAACGAGCTTTTCGGGCCGGGCGCGGTGGCTCATGCCTGTAACCCCAGCACTTTGGGAGGCCGAGGCAGGTGGATCGTAAGGTCAAGAGATTGAGACCATCCTGGTCAACATGGTGAAACCCTGTCTCTACTAAAAATACAAAAAATTAGCTGGGCGTGGTGGTGCATGCCTGTAATCCCAGCTACTCAGGAGGCTGAGGCAGGAGAATTGCCTGAACCCAGGAGGCGGAGGCTGCGGTGAGCCGAGATCGCGCCATTGCACTCCAGCCTGGGTAACAAGAGCGAAACTCCGTCTCAAAAAAAAAAAAAAAAAAAAAAAAAAAGAGGCGTATCAACAGCTTTAAACTGAAGAGTCAATTTAAAAAGAGTATAGATTCATAGCAATAGAAACATGAGAACCACCACGAGAATTACAGACTTAAAAGCCATCTTTTGAGCAATTTAATGAAAATAATCATTTAACCCCAAATACATGACCTCTGTCATGGTTGTATAGAAGACTCCTCTGGATGGTCGTAACCACTCACTTTGTGATAATTATTTCTCCATCTAGAAAGTTCATTTCTAAAATATGTGAAGTAAACGTGGAGATAAGAGAGATGTTTTGGGGTTTGAGAAAGCCCAATATGAAGACCTCTCTTCCCTGTCCAAGTTTTAAACTCATTGAAAAACACAGTACACAGATTGAGATCTTATTTCCTAGTGGACTGCATCTGTGACAGTCCAGGTGTCAGAAATAAACAGTATCTAGAGCACCACAGGCCTGTAGAACTTTCTGCAATAATGGAGACATTTTATAGCTGTACTGTTCAATATGGTAGCCACTAACCACTTGAAATGGGTCTAGTGTGATTGAAGAACTGAAATTTTAATTTTACATTATTAAATTTAAACAGCTATATTTAGTTTGTGGCTACTGTACTGGACAGTGCAAATCCAGAATATCAGGACAAGAACTAGGAATTCAGTGGCATGCCATGGTGCTACCAACAATCTGTGGAAAAGCAGTCAAATATAATAGGAAAGGGTAACCAGGTGTCAGTCACAAAGGAAGAGAAAGACCCAGGCTTTGAAGGGAGGAAAGGAGATAACAATAAGCATAATAACTGCTACTGAGTGCCGATGGTAGGTAATATTATCCCCATTTTTCATTTGAGAAGAGTGTGGCTCAGAACTTGTCCAAGGTCATACATGTAAATAAGAAAGCCAGAATCCGAAACTGACTCTAAAGTTTAGCCTCTTTCTAGCGTGCTCAAAATGGGATTCTTAAGAGCAAAATCATCAAATCAAGCCAAACAGTGAGCATCAAATATCTTCACATATCCTTAGTCCTTAAGCCTTCTGATCTCTTTTATGATTCACTTTATACATCACTATGTAAGAGGTATATAGGAGAAACTACAGTCATTCAGCAGCATCCTTTAACCACCATCTGTTGAATACCTACCACGTTCAGGGTGCCAGATACTGCCGACGCTGAAATGAATAGGAAATTAAGACACGATTTTAAGTTAAATGATGGTAAATTGTAGCTGGATTTCAACCTTTCAGCTAACTGTCTCCACTGCAGAGCGTTGACGCACCAGTCACTGCTCAAAGACCCTGCAAGAAGGAGCAAACACAGCTCAGGCTGTGGTTCTAAATTCCCATGCCCTCTCTTAGCCTGTAGAATTGGCTGCTCCTTTGCACAGAAGTGACCACTGAGGAGGAAAAAGTTCACAGAAGCATCTCTAGGGTACACAGTTCACATTATATCCTATGTGAGTGGTGCCCCCAACACTAAAACGGGTGGCCTACTATGAACCTCTCTTCATATGTTATTTTCCCAGAACAGACTCTGGTTCCTGTTTCACTTTTTTAAAGGATAGAAAAGGAAGAGCTCCTGGACATATTTCAGCAAATTAGCAGCACAAAAGTTGTGATTAACATAGAAATTTCCTTTAAGCTCAAAGCAACCCGGCAAGAGAAAGTGGAAGTCAAAGGTTTCAATTCTTGTTTTCTCCCAAGGAAAGCTTCAGCTTCCAGCATTATGGCTCTGAGCATCTTCTGCAGGTGACTCTGGGCCACCTATGCTAACAGCAGTCTGGATCCTCAAGGGGCTCACAGCCAAGTGAAGGAGGCACAGCAATAAACTATTGCTGTTCAGTGACAGCTTCTATAGAAGAGGGATGTACAGATGCTAGTGGTAGCTCCAAGAAGGTACTAGTCAGAGTTTCACAGATGCCTTCCATGAGAACTGTTTTCAGTAAGATAATAAGGAATTAGACCTAAGAGCTATTGTCTACGTGCTTGACCTATGGTGTTTTGTGGGATGCTCCCAGCAGTCAACCTCAGTGCCGGAAGCCAGTGCTTCCTGAGAGGTACCCAGCTTGATTAATGAGTTTTTTACTGTGAGCCAACCTAAACCAACTATCAGTCAAGGGAAGAGAAAACATGAGATGCAGGTTTCAGGTTTCCATGCCATATCTAGGTCCATCCTGAAGGCCTATATGCTCCTTTCTTTCAGAAGATTAAGGATATGTGCCCCCCGCAACCCCCACACCAAAAAAAGGGATGGTCAAAAAAGGTGCCATAAGCTTCTTTAAAGCCATTAATTAATTATGAAATTAAACAATTCTGAAGCTGCCCTGAGAGTGTCTGAGGTCAGTGGTGAATTTTCCAGATCATTTGTACATACAATCCACAAGGAGAGACTTGAGCACAGGCTCCTCAGGGCAGAGACAGTTCCATTCATGACAGATCTCTCAGTGCCTTCCATGCCTGGTACCCAATGGGTGTTTATTATGTATTAGCCCTCTTTCTCCATGTAGTAGTTCGGTTACATTTATCACACATTTACAGAGTACCTACGTGCCTAGCATTATTATAAGGGTTGAGAATAAATAGAAATGTAAAACATTCTGGTCCTTTGGCTCTCCACTCTCGTAATACTGATGCTGATTTATTGCTTCCCATACCAACCCCCAACACTGGCTCCTTTCTGAGCAGTAAAGTTCAGGAGGAAGCCTACTATCCCTGATCAGAGAAACACACATGTCTACACAGGATTTGAACTGATGTCCTTCACTGGCATCATGCTTTTACCAGCTGGCCCCATATACTGCAGATGTGCCAAAATGGATTCACTATCATGTTGACACAGCTTTACTGTATCTTCTCCAAAAGAACCTAGAATTGTCCTTCCAAGGTGTAGCATTGAGATGGACAACTTAACTTCTGTATCTCCTGACTTTGTGAGTGTATTTCTAGATTAGCATTATGGAGGTTATACAGGGTTTTTTTTTCCCCACTCTTTGACACTTTGGTCTGTAAATCATGCTATTTATATTTGTTTGCCCCTAATTGTCCCAAGGAGACTGTCCTTGTCACTGGAAAATAAGGATGAGTAGCTGTACAGTGGCAGAACACAGGCAATCACAAATGATCAAGGAAACAAAAACTAGCAACAAGATGAATGTGCTGGAAGCAAACATAACAAAGAGAGGTGATGGTGAGCATGGGCCATTGCTCCAGCAGCACAGCCAGCGGCTCTGTGCATAAATGCTCAGCAGGCTTCAGTGGAGGAGCTGGAACTAAGTTTATACCGGAGGCAAAACAGACTGTAAAGTCAACTTGAGGGACTTTAGAGGAATAGGGGAGAGGAGGGTGGAAGTGATTGACAACGGCTGCCTGGCACTTCTTACATAATATCCCAGCCTGTCTAGCCTCCTCAAGAAACACTGATCTCATGAGCCAGTGTAAAAGGTCTTTCTGGCTTGCCTCTCTCCTACACCTCCCATGTCCTAGACTAAATGAAGGGATCACGTGTAAAATAGACGTGTGTAGACTCCGAGCTTAGTAATACACAGGACACACAATGGTGGTCGTCCTTTTTCTCATTAGTTCACTTGCCAGAGAGGTAAATGGAGTTCCTCATAGTACCCTGATTACAGCTTCCAAAATTTAGCTTGTTTTGAAGCTGGAGCAACTCTGATGTTTTTTTTTTTTAACACAGGCAGGCACTTCATTAAAGCACTATGGAGTATACCAGCAATGTTTTCCCTGGAGTGAGCTGGATGAGATCCAAGCTGGGATCCAGACACACAGGCAAAAATTACATAGGCAGGGAAGTAAACCTCATTATCTTTCCAAGACACAGTCTTACCTGCTTTAGTTAATTGTTATGTTTTTGCAGGGAGGGGAGTTGCTTCATCAAAGACGTTTTCAAGAGACATGTGGTAGTCCACAGTCTGTGGGGCTATTGTTCACATCAGAGGCATGCAGTCTAACTGTAGGTCCAAGCAAACAGCCAGGAACAGTATTTCCTCCAATGTGATGAAGGAGATGAAGCAAATTCCAGGTCAATTCAGGGAAAATCTTTGTTCCTGCTAAATGGATCTTGTAAAACTGATGAGTTTGTAAATTTTAAGTTCTGGGATACATGTTATACAAAACTGCACATCCTGCACACATGTATCCCAGAACTTAAAATAAACCTATCAACCTATTTTTGTTCTGGTTTTGCATGTACCCTGGTGGTTTGCTGCACCTATCAACCTATCACCTAGGTATTAGGCCCAGCATGCATTAGCATGCATTAGCTATTTATCCTGATGCTCTCGCTTCCCCTGCCCCTGCCAACAGGCCCAATGTGTGTTGTTCCTCTCCATGTGTTCTCATTGTTCACCTCCCACTTACAAGTGAAAACATGTGTTGTTTGGTTTTCTGTTCCTGTGTTAGTTTGCTGAGGATAATGGTTTCCAGCTTCATCCATGTTCCTGCAAAGGACATGATCTCATTCCTTTGTATGGTTGCAAAGTCTTCCAGGGTGTATATGTACCACATTTTCTTTATCCTCCACTATTGATGGACATTTGGGTCGCTTCCATGCCTTTGCTATTGTGAATAGTCCTGCAGTCAACATATGCATGCATGTATCTTTATAATAAAATGATTTATATACCTTTGGGTATATACCCAATAAAGGGATTGCTGGGTCAAATGGCATTTCTGTTCTAGGACCTTGAGGAATCACCACACTGTCTTCCACAATAGTTGAACAAATTTACATTGCTAAAAACAGTGTAAAAGCATTCCTATTTCTCCACAGACTTGCCAACATCTATTGTTTCTTGACTTTGTTTTTTACCATTCTGACTGGCATAAGATGTTATCTCATTGTGGTTTTTATTTGCATTTCTCTAATGATCAGTGATGTTGAGCTTTTTTGCATCTGTTTGCTGCCTAAGTGTCTTCTCTTGAGAAGGGTTTGTTCACATCCTTGGCCAGCTTTTTTCTTGTAAATTTGTTTAACTGCCTTGTAGGTTCTGGATATTAGACCTTTGTCAGATGGATTGTAAAAATTTTCTCCCATTCTGTAGGTTGTCTGTTCCCTCTGATGATAGTTTCTTTTGCTGTGCAGAAGCTCTTTAGTTTAATTAGATCCCTTTTGTCAATTTTTGCTTTTGTTTCCATTGCTTTTGACATTTTCATCATGAAATCTTTGTTCATGCCTATGTCCTGAATTTATTGCTCAGATTTTCTTCCATGGTTTTTATAGTTTGGTGTTTTACATTTACGTCTTTAATCCATCTTGAGTTAATTTTTGTATAAGGTGTAAGGAAGAGGTCCAGTTTCAATTTTCTGCATATGGCTAGCCAGTTTTCCCAGCACCATTTATTAAATAGGGAATTTATTCCCCATTGCTTGTTTTTGTCAGGTTTGTCGAAGATCAGATGGTTGTAGATGTGTGGTATTATTTCTGAGACCTCTATTCTGTTCTATTGGTCAATGTGTCTGTTTTTTATTTTACCAGTAAAATGCTGTTTTGGTAAAACTGACTCTTTTGGAAACTAAAATTTGTCCTATTAAAATCAGGATTATTTGACATTAAGTTTATTTAAAACTGAGGGACAGCAGTCAGGAAATGGCAGAAGGAATGCTTTGAAATTTGACACACTGCCCAGGCTTTAAGCAGTGTAGTATTTACACGAAGAGTTGAGTCCCTTCAAAAACATTTGATTTCATGCAATACTTTCTGGTTCATTTGTCCATTGATTCATTGATTCATTCTTTCAACAAGAATTTATTTCCTATCTCGCAATTATTGTGGTAGGCCCAATGGATATGTTAATAAATAAGTATTGTTTATCTTTTTTTAGAGTCTAACCTCTTAAACATGTTTAAAATGTGGTTTTTAAAAAAATTTAAACGCATGCACTGGGAGCAATAATTACATATAGATGAGAGACCTAAATTATTTAGGGCACTGTGGAGGCCTTCCTCCCAAAACAGCATATCTTCAGGACACCCTGAGTTTTTCTGTTAACTAAGAACACAAACTCTCAGGGACTTAAACCAAATTTTTTACTCGCCTAGATTTCCACTGCAGTTTGGCAGGAGCTTCCGATAGATAGTATCTAACTTACCTAATTTTCCCATATTTCCAGTAGAAATGGAAATGGTTACTCAGGGACTCAGGCTGAAGGAACAACCATTAACTCCAATGATACCAATTACTAACCCAGAAGGACTAAAGGGGCTCTGAGGATTTGATACTAACGTTCAAGTACTCCACCCTAAAGTGGTACACCCTCCTCTGCTCACGTGTCACTGGTCAAGACTAACTATGTAGCCCCATCCAGCTAGGAAATACTCTTTCTGGGTACTAGGTTATGGCCAGCACAAGTACTGACTCCACTGGATCATGAAAGCAGGGTAACAGTGAGCCCCATGAGGTTGGAGTGGTGGACAGGGGCCTAGGGAAAAGAATTCCAGATCAAAGCAAAAACGTGAAGGCCACATAATTTCCTCCTGGAGTGCTCCTCTCCTCTGTAGATACAATTAAGTATATGTCTACCTCCAGATTAGACTGTAAATTCCAAAATCCATAGTTCTAGCACAAAGTAGGTGCTCAGCACATGTTTGGAAATAAGGAAGACAAGGTTGTCTTGAGTTGGATATAATGAACCAGATCAGAAATACTCAGCTTCCTTATAGTGCCATAACCACCTCCAGGCCAAATCAGGTCTTGCTTGAAGACTTTACTGATCTGTCTCTGTCTCACTCCCAATCTGATAGAGCTAGTCCCTTCTTCCTTCTTTCTCCAACTAAAAATTGTACAGGGAATTTCAAAGTACTTATAACACCTTTTTACCTGCATGTGGTTATCCATCTCATCCTACTAGATACTGAGGGAGACTCCTATCTTATTTAGCTTTATACCAGTGTCTAGACCAGTGCCTGGAACATGGTAGTTGTCAATATCTACTGAAAAAATAAATGCATATGAAATTTTAAGTATTAAGGGAAGAGTAGTTGGATAGCACTGGAAATATGGGAAAATTAGGTAAGTTAAATACTATCTACATAAGGCTAATGGACTAAAATACCTGTTTCAGTGACATGTACGTCTCCCAAGAAGGATACTGCAAGTTGTAGTAGCCTAGTTTGAATTGGGTTTAAATTATACTCTAACATCATGCTTGTATATGACCTTAGAGTCACAACATTCTATCAGCTTACATATACATTCTGGTGTCTCCAACACTGTTTTCTTTCCCATTTCTGTTCGCTTAGACAATGCCTGTCACAAGCCGATCCCAGCAGTAACCATCCTAATCCAAGGTGAATAACAATAGCATCAACTTGCATTTGTATGACACTTGAACTTCATAAAATGATTTAATGTCTTTTATCCCACCGTCCAGAAAGGCAATTTTGTGATGTCCACCATAAATAGTGATTTATTGTCATTATGAATCAGAGGAAGAGAAAAAGTAGTGTGCAGTTTTTCACCTCTCTCTCAGGTTTGATTTTGCAGAGTAGCTGAGACACCATTCAATCTTCTCTCTCTCCCAGCTCTATTGGCCTCAGTAACTGCCTGAAACAGCAAAACTGCAGACAAATATTCAGGCTTATGACCACAGAAATCCAAATAGAATGTCAATTTTCATGTATATTAGGTGAACCGGGCTATTCTGATTTTCAGGAATTGGATGTTCTTCTAGGAGACCTGTCTCTGTGGCAGAAGAGGTCTGCTGCTGTCAGCATGGTTGCTCAAGGAATGGCTTGTGAGCTGCAATTTTTCACAGTACTAATGCATTGCTTTCACCAGAGAGCATAGCCAGCTTCTGTGGGATTGCATTAGAGGCTTTGGTGAGAAGGCTGAAGACCTCACTATCAAGGAGGAAGTAAAAGGTGATCACTGGGACTCTACCAGTTAACTCTTCAGGGAACCCACCACCATTTATGTGTTTACCAGAGATATGCTTCTGATCATAATGGGACCCCTGACAAATCGAGAGTTTTTGCATTGCTGCACTTCAGTGGGACTAATAGAATGTCAGCTTCAGTTTTCAATGCCTTTCCTAATGACCCATGCGTAATAACTCCCTGTGCATGGGCCTCAAGAGTCCTTAACTCACCGTGCAGCTGATACTTACAAGTTTCTGGAAATGCTAGTCTTTGGAGAATGCTTTACACCCTAAATTCTTATTATAAGCCCTATAGTATTTAATGGTTAAGAGTATTTGCCTCCAGTTATACTGCTTGAATTCACATCTCCATTCCTCCACTTTCTAATTATGAGACTTCAGATTAGTTGCTTCCTTTCAAAGCCCCTGTTTCCTCATCTTTAAAATAAGGATAACGTCAGGCCGGTAGCCTCGCCCAGAAGGCTCCCTGATAACCCTCTCCCCGCCTTCCCACCACTGTATGCTCTGCCCAGGAACACTCCAAGCCAACCACACCCCAGCTGATGCAATCCTAGCCAGCTCTTGCACCGGAAAGCCCGCCCAGCCACCCGTTACCCAACAACGGCCCGCCCTGTTCCAATCCAGTTCCCTCAGGGCCAATCAGAGGGCCTTGCTGTTGCTCATTCCCCATGCCATAAAAACCCCACACCCCAGAAAGTCAGCACGATTTCTCCAGCCCCTTGCGTCAGACCGCAGACCCTCGCCCAGGAGCCGATTAAATTTCTTTATTTCAATAACTGGCCTCAGTTGCCTCATTTGAACCTCAGTTGCTTCATTCAAACCTTACATTTGGTGCTGAAACCTGGGAGAAGCCTAGTCCCTCTTCCTTTCCCTTTTTGGGAAGGGCTGGCTCCTCACCCAGAAGCCGAACCTGGAATCCGTCAACCTCCGCGGTGTCACTGGTTGCCACACGGTAAGACACCAGGTAAACTATCTGGTGCTGCCTAAACCTGTTGCTCGGAACCTCACCCCTGCCTACTCCCAGGAGTACTCCTGTCTGTAGTCACGGCCGTGCCAGGAGGGCCCCTCCTCACTCCAGCTTAGAAGTTCCACAGAGATGTCCAGGAGCTTCCCCATCCATTCCGAAAGCCAAAGCGCCAAGGAGACGTCCTTCCGCTCTGGTCTTTCTCCATTACCCTTGTACTCAGAACAAGAACTGGGACGCCAGTTCCCATTCCTGACTACTCTGTAGCGGTGAGTGAATTCTGAGCAGCAAATCCAGATTCGGCTGTATTCTCGGCTCCTGTTTCTGCTCCTATCTTCTCACTCTCTCTGTCTCTCTTAAGATGGTGGCCGTTTCCTCTTTCTGCTCCTATCTTCTCTCTCACTCTCTTAAGATGGCGGCCGTTTCCCATTTCTGTTTCTGTCTTCTCACATCCTTCTCTTAAAATAGTCATCCTCCGTCTTCTCCTTCTATACTGCCCCCTGAACTGCTCGCCAATTCCTGACCCGATCCCTCTCAGCCCCACACAGCCTCCACCCTGTCATTCTCACCATCTCTCCCCTTCCCCCACTTCTGTTGACCATCCAACTTACACCATGGCCCCCTGCCTCCAGCACAAGTTTGTCAGTTTTATTAAGCTCCTACTAGCCGATATTCACTGGCTAAGACCAGCTTCCCCTCAAACAACCGATATCCTACAGTGGCTATCATTCCACTGGCCGCAAGGAACCTTCACCGAGTTCATGCCTCTAGAAATAACCCTCTTCTCTTTCTGCCTCCTACTTATCCTGGGCCCCTACTCCTAACTCCTCACCTCAATCCCCCCCCATCCTTCCTGATGTAGTTAATCCCCTGGTATGGGATACCTCCAAGCCTGTAGTAGCCAAACATCATACTCCAGTTAAGATACTTCTCAAAGATCCTAACCACAAATCCTCCACCATATGCGGAACCTAAACCCCCTCCAGCTCCTCCTCTTCCTGGTTCCAACCTAGCCTCTCCCGTTAGTGCTCACACTCGCTTGCGCTGTGCTCCGAACAATGAAACCTCCCTCCTTTGCCCCCTTCACGAGGTCACCAGAGTGAAAGGCATTGTCGAAGTACATGTTCCCTTCTCCCTCTCTAACCTATCAACCGTTGAGAAAAGCCTAGGGTCACTTTCCACCAATCCTACTGCTTACACCAAAGAATTCCGCTACCTCACCCAGGCTTACGGCCTCACCTGGCATGATATCTATGTAATTCTGTCCTCCACCCTCACTCCAGATGAGCGTGACCACATCCTTACAGCAGCCCAGGTGCACGCTGATCAGGTACATCTCACAGATAATCAGATGCCAGTAGGTGTGGCGGCGGTCCCCGAGGCCGACCCTAATTGGAAGTATCAAACTGGTCAAGATGGCCACTGCCGCCAAGACCAAATGCTACAGTGCCTACTAGCGGGCATGCAAAGTGCAGCCCAAAAGGTAGTTAATTATGATAAATTAAGGAAATAACTCAGGGTCCTACTGAAAACCCCGCCACCTTCCTCAACTGATTAACTAATGCTATGATTCTTCATACCCAGCTGGACCCGGCCTCTTTACTGGGGGCTACAGTTCTAGTCACCCATTTCATCTCAGTCAGTGGCTGACATTAGAAGGAAACTTAAAAAGGCTGAGGAGGGCCCCCAAACTCCCATACGAGACCTGGTAAACATGGCATTTAAAGTTTTTAATGGCCAAGAGGAAAAGGCTGAGGCCATCCACCAGGCCTGTCTACAGCAAAAGGTAAGCCTCCAAACCCAAGCTCTTGTGGCAGCCCTGAGGCCAGCAGCCCATCAGGCGCCTGGTAGAGGGGGTCCATCAAAACCTGCCAAGAACTCCAGAGGCATTCCACCTGGGCCCTGTTTCAAGTGTGGTCGGGAGGGACGCTGGGCACATCAGGGTCCATGCCCCCAACCACCTACCAAGCCCTGCCCGGACTGCAAGCAGCTTTGACAGTGGCACAGTGATTGCCTGTCCTGGACTACAGTCCCACCCCCTGCACCTCTATGTGGAGGGCAGGCCAGTCTACAGGAAGCAATCCCATCACTTGAACTTCTTGGCCTTCTGGAGGACTGATGCAGCCCAGACTCGAAGACCCCCATCACACTCACTGAGCCCAGGGTAACGCTGCAGGTACCAGGTAAGTCCATTTCCTTCTTAGTGGATACAGGGACTACCTATTCTGTATTGCCTTCCTACTCAGGACCTAGCATACGTTCCCAGGTTTCAGGCATGGGAGTTGACGGCAAGCCTGCCTACCCTAACCGAACCCATCCTTTGGCCTGTGTCCTCAATGGACACCCCCTGTCGCCCACATACCTAGTCTCCTTTTAAAACCCACACCCAAGCCCATCACCCACACTCCTCCTGCTGTCACTCCTCGCCTGTACCACTTTCATCCCTAACCTTTATTACCTTCAAGCTTCCAGCTGATTCCTGCCCACTCTCACCTGGTGGTCAAACATCCCCAATGTACCTCGTTTCACGGCTGCTTACTGTCATGAAACACCCCTTACCAGTCCTCCGTAAGTCCTATTTTCTTTAGTCTGCTTCAGCAACCTGCCTGAATAGTCACCTGCCACCCACCTGGCCTCCAATATCATGCCACTCCAGCAGTCACCAGCTCCCCGCTACCAACGTCTCACCTAGCACCTTCACAGACAGCCTGCCATGGCCCATCATCACCGGCTAACAAGTATTATTTCCCTCCTAATCCTCCTCCTTACTCCTCCTTCCAAAGCCAGCACGTACGTCTGGCACTTTTATGTCCAGGAAACCTGGACCGAAGGCCCCACCACTAAAACCCACTACATCATCCAAGCAGACTGTCAGCCAGCTGGCTGTCAAGCTGCTGTACCCATTCCTATTCCACAAGGAAAAAGTACTTATCCTTCAGGAAGGTCATCATTACCAGCATGGACTATGTTTTCTCTTTGACCAGCCCCATGACTACTGCCACCGGTGGAATACCACTTATGGCGGATGCCCCTATTACTCTTGTAACATTCACAAGCTGCATACCCCCTCCTCCAGTAACCGAATGCTAACCCTCCTCCCAAACAGAACCTTAATTCTCAACATCCGCGACCCCTGGGACGAGTGCTGGAATGTTGGAGTGTCTGGCAAACTGTATGTAGACTATACCTGGAAGCGCCCCCAGGGAACATGGCTGATATTCCAGTCCTACACCTGCATTGTCCCTGAGGTTATAGAACAACTCAGCTCTGTGAGCCATACAATCCTGCAAAAGGAAGGCACCCTAACTAACCAATTCAAACCCTTAGATAGCACCTCTCAACCTTTCTCCTGGTTGACTCTAGTACAGCAGGGAGCCAACATGTTAAATTTAACTAAAGCCGTAAACCTCACCCACTGCTTTTTATGTGCCTCCCTCAGCAATCCCCCCTTGGCTGCAGTTCCCCTCAGGTCTGGGTTCAGCCTGTCACAATCACCTACGGGGCCCGGCACCACCTTAACGGATATCCCCTTGTTCAAAGTACACTCTCAAAATTTCTCTCTTTGCTATGAGACAGCCAGCAGCTCCAGTCCCAGCTGTAACACCACAGTAAAAGTAAAAACCTCCTACGCACCACCAGGAGGATACTTCTGGTGTAATGGAACCTTAACTAAAGTTATTAATACCTCCTTCCCTTCCCCTTGTGTGCCTGTCACCTTGGTCCCACAGTTAGAGGTATACGGACAGGCTGAACTTCTATTCCTCCTTCCGCCTTCCCCTAATCACTGAGACAGATGAGCAGTCTTCCTCCCAATGGTCGTTGGTCTCTCTCTAGCATCCTCTCTGGTGGCGGCCAGGCTGGGTAGTGGTGCCCTGGGCTACAGTATCACCTCAACCACTCAACTAGAAGACAAGCTTCACGTGGCTATCAAGGCATCGGCCACCTCCCTGGCCTCCCTCCAGTGACAAATCATGTCACTGGCCCAGGTAACTCTCCAGAACTGATGGGCCATTGACCTGCTAACAGCAGAAAAGGGAGGTACCTGTCTGTTTCTCCAGGAACAGTGCTGCTATTACATCAATGAAACAGACCTAGTAGAAGAGAATGTTGACACTCTCCACTGCCTCCAAGAAGACCTCCGTAAAAAGGAGAATACATCAGTCTCACCTCTCAACTGGTGGCAATCTCCCATGCTTACCTGGCTAACCTCTATTATCACTCCCATCATCGTAATCCGCTTACTATTACTAATAGCCCCTTTCCTTCTCAGGTTCCTGCAAGCTCGTATGCAAGAAATTGGATGAGTGGCTGTTAACCAAATGTTGTTTCATCCCTACGTCTGACTCCCAACCGAGGCACCTGCTCACTAGACCCTGTCCCCCTCTATGCCCCTACCAGCAGGAAGTAGCCAGAAAGAGCGGCATCCTTTATCATCAAAAGGGTCAGAATGTCAGGCCGGTAGCCTCGCCCAGAAGGCTCCCTGATACAACGACCCCCCCGCCTTCCCGCCACTGTATGCTCTGCCTAGGAACACTGCAAGCCAACTGCACCCCGGCTGATGCAATCCTAGCCAGCTCTTGCACCGGAAAGCCCACCCAGCCACCCGTTATCCAACAACGGTCCGCACCATTCCAATCCAGTGCCCTCAGGGCCAATCAGAGGGGCTTGCTGTTGCTCGTTCCCCATGCCATAAAAACCCCACACCCCGGAAAGTGAGCACGACTTCTCTGGCCCCTTGTGTCTGACCGCAGAACCTCGCCCAGGAGCCGATTAAGTTTCTTTATTCCAATAACTGGCCTCAGTTGCTTCATTCAAACCTTACAGATAATAATAGCAACTACTTAAAGATTAATTAAGACAATGAATGTATAGTGCCAGGCCTGGCAAATTATAGCAATTTCTCTTAATTGCCTTTTTATATAGGGCCCAAGATAGGGTTTCACAAGATCAGAGAAAGATAAATCAGTTGAAATTATAAGAAAAGAGATTTTAGTAACTTGTCTCTTACCAAGTTTCAAGTACTTCCCAGGAAGAAAGGGCATGCTTCAATAAATATTTATTCAGGACCTAACATATATGAAGCAGTAGGCTTCAGATAGATAAACATATTCAGTGGCAGACAACTTAAGTATGGGCCAGGCAGCCCCTTGGTGAGAGCCGGAGCCAGCACAGGGCATCTTTCACCACAGAAAACCCCATACAGCCTAGTGGGCTATTCTAGGATTGTTTTAATCGGATTACAAGGCTGAATAATCAACTTGCACCGACTTGAATCAACCTGAAGTTGTGTGTGGGCCACTTCATTCTGATAGATGCCTATTAATAAAGAAGGATCAAAGAGAAGGGGGAGGGAGAACAGCAGGAAAATTACATAATTGCCTTTTCCAAATTACTTATAAGTCTCACCTGAAGAAACATACATCCTAATTAAGGCCCCTGGCTTCCATTTAAGAAAATGCTAGAACAGCTCAATTGTTTTGCACCTCCCCCCCCAGCACTCTTACAATTTTTTTGTCATTCTCATTATCACAGTATTGAAAAGTGTTCAACATTATTATAGTCTCTTCAGTATCACAATATGCAAGGTACAGAGGTGTACCTTGAGCTTCCTTTTCCATTTATATTGACACTGGAAAGGAGAGATAGGTACAGAAAAGAGGAGGGTAGGCAGGGGCATTGTGTAAATATTAAGGCGCAGTCATGTATACAGCAATACTTGAATTGAGCCAAACCCTTTCCATCTGACAAGTTCCCAAAGCCCTCCCTTGAGGACACAGAACCTGGGGAATGAGCAGCTGCTTGGCTAAGGAGGTGGCAAGGCAAGCTGACAGCAGGAACAGAGCAGGCGGTTAGTGGGTGAGAATGTACCAAGGGAAGGAAACTGGCAAAGGAAGGAGAGACTGAAAAAGGCCCACAAGTTACATTCCCAGAAGGCAGCCTCACCCCAGTGAGCATGATACAATAGGCTCCCAGATGTCTCCCTTGTGTTATTCATCTGCCACCATAGTTCTCAATCTTGCATATGCATGTGAGTCACCTGGAAATCTTGTTAAAATTCAGGAGGTCTGGGTGGAGCCTGAGATTCTGCATTTCTAACAAGCTCCCAAGTGATGCTAATACTCAGGGTCTGCAGACTGCACTTTAAGTAGCAATGTACCAGGTCACAGATGGGCACACTATGGCCTGTAGGTCAAATTTTGCGAGTTGCTTGCTTTGGTAAATAAGCACGATTGGAACACAGCCATGCCAAATTGTTCACATATTGTCTCTGGCTGCTTTTGCACTCAGTTGAGTAGTTGCAACAGAGACTTTATGGCTCACAAAGCCTAAAATATATTTAGTTTAAGACCTGTCCCTTTAGGATAGAGATCAGAATATTTCTCCTTTTTTGAAGCTAAGAAAAAGAGAAAAAATTGTGTTATGTTGAACTGAAGAAACTAGTATTGTGAATTTCAGTAAATAAGAGGAAAACTCTGGCTTTGACAACAAAAAATAATTATTTCTATCGACATTTAGAGAAGATTAAGTCTGTAAATGAATTGAAAGAGAAACATTCCAAAACTCCATGGTTCTAGAGAAACCCTGGATCCTTGCAATCCTTTTACATTCTATAAGACTGAAAATAACAAGTAAAATCTTGTGTGATGTCCTACGTTGACTATAAATCATCTTCAGAACCACAAAAGTTTATAAATTCATCTCCTATCAGTTGAAAATAGCATGCTTCTCCTCACCACCTCATTATGGTTTCTTCAGCTGCTTAGAGATTCTTTTTCTTCAGTGGGGAAACTATAACAGCAATAATTCAACCTTAACTTTGCATGACACAGCATTTTCCAAATTACTTTTCACATGCAATATCACATTTCATGTTCACATTAAATCCTCCAATATAGGTAAACTAATTCCATTTGATATAAAGAAGCAATGATACAAAGTCTTCTCTCAACAAGGTCACCACCTAATCAAAGAGACAGTGATAGAAATAAACATCAACATGGCATGATAAATGTTCATATGGGGTGGATGGGACACAGGTTTAGGTCAGAGGATGATGTAGGCTGTGATGGGCTGTCATTTCAGAATTTACCTTACAGTTCTTTAAATTGGGGAAAGAGGTTGTAAGGAATGGGAAGATTGTCACAGCAAAAATATTAATGAAAATGTGAAGAAAAAACAGGTGATGGTAGCATTTTACAGAGAATATCATTATGAAGTAGAAATTCTTATATGGGAAATTAAAAAGTTGAAGCTCAGAATCAGTACAGATTAATTTATCACTGAAGGTAAGATGCATACTGAAGACTTCTAAGCCCAAATATTATTTTTCCCCTATGGCTATATTAACTTTTCAAGGATGATTTTTTTCAGGGATGAGGATATAATATGGGTTTATAATGACAGTTATGATGATAATGACGGTTAACATTCATAGAGTATGTTTTCTATGTCTTCCAAAGGAGTAGCCCCAATTGATGAATGTTACATGTTAGAAGATTTCAGTTCAGTGTAATTAAACTCTTGCTAATCTTTTAAGATGTCCAGCAAAATAATAATCTATATCAGAAAAATAATGAGCTCTCTCTTTCTTAATGGAAGTGTCTACATTGAAGGCGAATCCACAAGGGGTTTTATAGAAGAGAATGCTTTGTATTGGTTGAAAAATCAGAACAAACAAGTCTCCTTCAAATAGAGCCAATGAATTTCCCAAGGCCACACAGTTAACAGTAGCTTAGGCAAAGCTAGAACCTACATGTCCCAGTTCTCTTTTCTGTACTTCCTTCTCCTAATATGACTGTTAATATCAGATGTAAGTGACAGGATGATTAGTGAGGAAGCCAGCATTGTATTCTAGTGGAATAATGTTCGGTATAGACAGTGAAATGTAAATAGCTGTAATTCCCAGTGCAACTTTGTGAAGGACTTAGCCTACATTGAGCAACTGGGAAATTTCCTCATTTTTACCGTCATTAAGGTAACGTTCTCCAGTTACTTTTGTTTTGTTCTTATTAGAACTGTTCTTAGGTCTTATTTCAGATACTACCCAAACGGCATACATTATGGTTTGGTCTTATTTGATTGCTACTTTTTAAAAACATTTAGATACCATCAAGCATAGCTTCCTAAGGTACAGTAATTTAGCTAAGGAATATTTATGAGGAATATGAGTATATATGAAACAAGATACAGTAAAACCCCAGGGAATTATGTGGCCTTTTATTTTATAGCATATTGCCATAATTTATGATACCATGAATTCAGTCACATGTTTACTTCATAGAATGACCTATCAACCCAGTCCTCTTTCCAATATCATTCAAAAAACACTTACTGAACGTCTCAGCTCTGAGCCTAGTTTCTCACCAGGCACGTGAGTAAATGAAAAGTGTTCCATAATGATGTTACTGTAATCACAAGAGGTTTTATTCTCATGGAGATTTACAAGCATGCAACTCACTGCTAGAAAAATAGAGAACCAAAAGAAGTAGAAAAGACAGTAAGTGCCACAGAAGGGGATTCGGTACTGAACAGGAATTTTAACAACATTAATTTTCATGTTTCAGTCACATGACAGGTTGACTAAAATACCCCATTAATCAATTAATTTATTCTCTCTTGACAACAATCCATTTGTGCATCCATTGTTATGCCACATAATCGGCACACAAGAACCATGTCCCATTTGAGTGAGATTAGCCAGTCTACTGTGGCTACGTTATGATTTTAATCCTTGTTTCCTGTAACGCTTCTATAATGCAAAACCTAATGATTTTTTCTCTAACCTGCATGGTCTCCAGAGGTAGTGCATCTGATTCAGTCTCTAAAGTAAGGTAAACAGTGTGGTTTGGAGGTCAGCACAGCAGGCTAAAAAGCAATAGAAACAGCTGTACAACCAAAGAAAGTGCTTAAATTCTTTTGAAACTGAGTTTGGTTTTTAGTGCCAGAAAAAAAAGGTGAAATCAAAGGTACCAGTATCTCTCACCCTTATGCTAAATATAGATTTTCATAAATTAGTCAAACACAGCACTAAAAGGTGGTTTATCATAAGGTTAATCTCAGATGAGAAATTAATGTTTAATTAATTTTAGTCAAGTCAAGGGGTAGCAGATATGCCTCCTTTACTTTTGTTTAATTGGAATGTAATTACAAATAGGTCATTCATTCATTCATTTCCTCAGCAAATTTTTTTTTTAACTAACTGAAGCTGGGTTTTTTTAACTAAAGCAAAACTCAATAGAAAGTTCAATTTATGTTCCTAATTTTAGATATTTGTCTAACTTCCCGATGACATTACCCTTGCCTTGGGTGAACATTTGAGGAAATGTAGATAAAAAAATATTTAACCTTTAACCACTTTCTAATTAGCAAAAATGCCAAATCCTTCCCTTTAACATTCTAAATGGCTTTGGCATAATGAAGCAACATTATGGATTAATTTAAGTAATACACTAGGAAACTTTCATCACCTTACAAATGCACTTGTCCCTAAATTGATCATTTAATCCTCATTATGCCACAGTGTCATTTCTTTACTTCTCAAGATCAGTGGTTCTTAGCCTTGCCAGTGTGTTGGAATCACAGAAAGAACTTTAATACACACTGATGCCTAGTATTCGCACTCCCAGAGAGACTGATTTAACTGGTTTGGGGTCATAGTCTGCTTAACTACTATAACAAAATACCTTTGGTAACTTACACTGCTGGGTAACTGATAAATGATAGAGATTTATTGCTCACAGTTCTGGAGGCTGTAAAGTCCAAGATCAAGGTACCAGCAGATGTTCTCCGCTTCCAGGATGGTACCTTCTAGCTGTGCCCTCACATGGTGCAAGGAACAAGGGAGCTCCTCCTGGAATCCTTTTTGTAAGAGCACTAATTTCATTTATAAGGGTGGAGCTCTCATAACTTAATTGCTTCCCAAAGCCCTCAACTCTTAATACGGTCACGTTGGGTATTGGGTTCCAACATAGGAATTTGGAGGTGGTGGGATACCAACATTCAGACCATACCCACAAGGTTTTGTTTACATACATAGCCTGTTTCAAATGTGCACTCAGGATTAAGAACCACCATTCTAAGCTCCAAGAACACAAGCAAGTGACCATATTCCTCCTTTGTTAACAACCCTTCAATGATGCAACAGTCCTTACTAATGCTGGGAAAAATCCAGAATCCTGAACACAGTTGTCAGCACCTTCAGAGATCCACCTCCTGCTCCTATCTCTCCTCCCCTCCCGGCCCTCAGCAGTGTGCTTTCCATGCTGCAGGTCTACCCTGACGCACGATTCTCAAGTCTGAGTCAACTCTAGTTTTTAGATAAACTGTTCCTTTTGCCGAGATGCTCTCTCTCTACTTCTTCATCTGACCAATTTCTACTGACCTTTAGTTGTGGTTGGAGTGTTACATTATTACACACAATATTTCTGATCCTACCCCATGACTCATCCTAAAAATGTTTCTCTGCCATATCTAACACCTTACTTGTTTATTATGTGGAAATTATAGGGGTGTTGAGGACAGGAACCTAACTGGAGACAGTACCTAACTGGAGACACAGCAGTAAAAAAGAACCTTGTCTTTTTTACTGCTGTGTCTTTTACCTAACTGGAGCCCAGTAACTAGTTGTTGTTGAATCAGTCATGATTCAGTCAAGAAGAAATCACACTAGGAATTTGAATGACAAAAACTTTATAGAAAAAAAAAATCTTAACTGGTAAAATGTGATTAACTACTAAATAGACTAAAAAGTACTCAGCAAATATTGGGGGCAATTATCTTCCTAAAGTAAAAGAGAATATCCAAAGAAGGAGCTAAAGGTTTGGAAAGCATCAGCTCATACCAATGGCTGATATTTTGACCCCATTGGAGAGGGTACATCTGCTACCTGCTGAATAGCAGAGAACTTCCCTGGGTCCTATAGGCCAGAGCTGGTCTGCAGGAGGTCACATGTTGGGATGTTGGTGACATTTACTAAGGTGTCAGGGGTTTAAGCTGACCCATAGAAAGCTGCCCACTTGGGTGCCAATAAATTACAGTTGGTCTGTAATCTAATCTACAATAGATTACAATTGAGATGCTGGAGAATCCCAGTGGCCATCAGTGGAGGGCCACTCACCACTGGCAGATGTGCAGCTAAAGGAGGAAGAGAAAAGCACACAAGGAAAGCCTCTTTGTTGTTGTTGTTCCTGTGTCTGCAGTGTCTCTCTAGGCTCTCCAGTGACAAAACCTAAGACTGAACTAACTCTCAAATGTGAAATGTTATAGGGTCCAGCCCTAAAATCACAAAACAGGGCAAAAAGCAGTAGATTTAGAGGTGAGAGACACAATCAACTGATATCTAGCACTGTTATCAATGATTGATAGATACCAGATAGATATCCCCAGTAAAACAAAGAAGATATTAATCCCTTCATAAAGTAAAAACCAATAGCATATCAAAGGAAAATATAAAAACTTGATTTTCACTTTCTCCTATATTTTTTCTTATGTCCTTTTTAACATTAGTTTTATTTTAAATAACAAATAATTATATTTATGGGATACAATGTGATGTTTGGATATTGTGAAATGAGCAAATCAGGCTAATTAACACATCACCTCACATATTTATTTCTTTGTGGTAGAAACACTTAAAATCCACTCTTTTAGTAATTTTGAAATATATAATACATTGTAATTAACTGTGTTCTTATCTTCTTTTGTCTATTCAGAGCTTGAAGCCCAAACCGTATTGATGATAGCCATTTTATCTCTCCCTATTAGACTTCTCTCATTGTGGACCTGAAAAGCCATGTAACTGGAATGAAGGCAAATCTTGAATTAGATATTTGGAGCTTTTGCCTAAGTTTAAGATGGATATTAAATCCTTTCAATTTTGCTTTTCAGGATATTCTGGTAGCAATGTTACCACAGTGAAAAAGCATAAACTAGAGGAAATAAATTAATCAGGACATTGCTTGTCACACTTTCATATCATTAAGAATGTTTTGAGTGCCAAATGAAAGCTTTGATGCAAAAATTAGAGCACAGAATGGCAAGATTCTTTTGATCCTTAATCAGTGCTTGTAACTTCTGCAGAACATCAACTATAGCAAAGAATCATTAGTTTTCTGCTATATTTAAACTTCTGCTTTATTTAATAAGCAAATAGTGAAAATAAAATGCACATAGCAGGAAGATGATCTTTAGCTGGTGTCAGGGACTGAAAAACTAAGCATCTATTCTAGCCTATCTCCTCATAAAATCATGCAATTGGCTTATAATGCAGTGTATTTCTGAAAGCAATTAAATTTGCTTTAAAACAGCCATGTATTTCTGACAGGTACAATAAATGACAAAACCTTTTTGGAAATTTTTCTAAAGAGCAATTAACAATATCCATAAATAAGGAAATAATCTGATATAAAAGAAAAGCTTAATTCTAAAGTTATCTGCCAGGCAATATTGATAACATATTCCCATCCCCTGAAAAGAAACTAAATAATAAGCAATGAGTATTGTGAAAACATCCCATAAGACATCAGGCATCAAAATGAAGTGTAATAGACTTTAAAACAACAAAAGGAAATGACTATCTTATAACCATCTCCTGTTAAGTAAAAAAAGAAAGCTGATGAAAATAATGCCTCTTGTATAATCATGATTAAAAAGTGCATGAGAGAAAACCTAGGATGGTTTTTATCTTTTCCACAAGATGGTTTTGTAGAAGTACAGATACAAGATCAAAAAGGGGAGCAAATTTTGGTAGATTACCAACTGTCCTCCTAAAAGGTGTTGTACCACATACACTTTCCTACTGGCCACGCATGTTCCATATTTTTGCATATTCCACAATGTGCATAATGTTTACACTGGAGAAAAATAGCTAGTATATTTTGCTTTAAAAATTTCAAGGAGGGAGTGGCCAAGATGGCCAACTAGAAGCAGCTAATGTATGGCTCTTACAGACAGGAACAGAGGGGCAAGTAAATACAGCACCTTCAACTGAAACCCCCAGGTATTCACACTGGGGTTAATCAAGGAAGCAACCAGACCCACAGAGAATGGAGAAAAGCAAGACAGGACAACAGCCCACCTGGGAGCAACATGGAGCCGGGGATCTTCCCCTGCCTAGGGAATGGTGAGTCAATGTGTGACCCAGGAAACCACGCTTCTGTCACAGATCTTTGCAACCCTCCAGTCAAGAGATCTCTGAACCCACTCCACCAGGGCCTTCAGTCTTCAGTTTGACAGACAGATCTATGTGTAGTCTTGGCAGAGCAGCCACTCAGGCATGCATGGAGACCCCGGAGCCTTAGATACCTGGCCTTTCCAGAAAAAGTAGCTACAGCTCTGGCAAGGTGGGAGGTTAGACTCCTACACACACCTCTAGGAAAGAGGCTGAATCCAGGGTGCTGAGCAGCAACAGCCTGCAAGCCCCATTTCCATGGCACCTCATAACATAAGACCTACTGGCTCAGAATTCCAACCAGCTACCAGTATAGGCATTGCACCCTGCTAAGAAGGAGCTCGCAGGGGGCCGGGCAGCAAACATCTTTGCTGTTTGAGCACCTTAGCCATTCCAACCTTCATGCTTTGGAGAACCTGAGCCCACCTGGGATGGAAGGGATCCCCCAGAACAGCACAGCTGCTCTACCAAAATGTGGTCAGACTGCTGCTTTAAGTGGTCGCCCGATCCCACTCCTCCTAACTTGGCTGGACCTCCCAACTGGGGCCTCCAGCCATCCCCACAAAAGCTCTCTGGCTGACAGAAATCTAAAACCCTGAGACAGTGCTCCCAGAGGGAGTGGTGAGCTGCCACCTTTGCTGTTTGGGTGACTTAGCCATTCTAGCCTTTGGGCTTTGGAGTGTCTGAGGTGACAGGGAGCTTAAGTGGACACCCAGCATAGCACACCTGCTCTACCAAAACACGACCGGACTACTTTTTAAAGCAGGTTCCAATCCCATTCCTCCTCACTAGCTGGGACCTCAAGTGCAGTCTCCAGTCACTTCCTAAACATGCCTTCCAGCCAGCAACAGGTCTATACCTCCCTGGAACAAACCCAAGATGGAAGGAGATTTGTTCCAGAGGGAGGGACAGGCTGCCATCTTGGTTGTTTTGCAACTCCTTCTCTGAAACCAGAGACAAGAAGTCAGCTTCAAATAAAGACCCTACACAAAGCCTTGGCCCAGTGAAAACATCCAAAAAAGGAGTCTATTGACTCTACTCAATCTACGCTGCAGTTAAAGGAACACCCACATGCAGCAATAAGAAAGAACCAATGCAAGGACTCCAGTAATTCAAATGACCGGAGTGTCACATGTCCATCAAATTACTCCACCAGTTCTCCAACAAGAGTTTTTAACCAGGCTGAACTGGCTGGAATGACAGAAATACACTTCAGAATACGGATATAAACAAAGATCATTGAGATTCAGGAGGATGACAAAACCCAATCCAAGGAAAATAAGAATCACAATAAAGTGATACAGGAGCTGAAGGACAAAACAGCCTGCATAAAAAGAACTTAATGGGTCTGACAAAGCTGAATAACACAACACAAAAATTCAAAAATTTCACAATGCAATCACAAGTATTAACAGCAGAAAAAACTAAGCTGAGAAAGAATCTTAGAACTTGAAAACTAGGTCTCTAAGACAATAATAAAGAAAAAGGAATAAAAAAGAATGAATGAAACCTCCAGAAGTATGAGATTATATAAAAAGGCAAAACCTATGAATCACTGGCATCCTTGACAGGGATGGGGAGAAAGCAAACGACTTGGGAAATATATTTTGGAATATCATCCATGAATACTTCCACATCCTTGTTAGAGAAGCTAATAGTCAAATTCAGGAAATACAGAGAGCTCCTGCAAGATTCTACACAAGAAGATCATTCCCAAGACACATCGTTCTCAGATTTTCCAAAGTCAAAATGAAAGAAAGAGCATAAAAGACAGCTGCAGAGAAAGGGCAAGTCACCTACAAAGGGATCTCCATCAGGCTAACAGCGAACCTCTCAGCTAAAATCCTGTAAGACAGAAGAAACTGTGGGCCTATATTCAACATTCTCAAAGAAAAAAATCTTCGACCAAGAATTTCATATCCAGCCAAAGTAAGCTTCCTAAGTGAAGAAATAAGATCCTTTTCATATAAGCCAATGTTGAGGGACTTCATTACCACCAGACATGACTTACAAGAGATCTTGAAAGGAGCACTAAACATAGACTGATACCAGCTAATACCAAAAACATACTTAAACACTGTAAAGTAACCACATGAACAAGCCAATATAGTAACCAGCTAACAGCACCATGGCAGGATCAAATCCACACATATCAAGGTTAGTATTGATATCAAGGTTAGTACTGTTATCAAGGTTAGTACTGATAGGTGTGGATTTGATCCTGTCATTGTGCTGTTAGCTGGTTACTAACAGCTAACTGGTAAATGAGCTAAATGCCCTGGCAAATGGGCTAAATGCCCCCACTTAAAAGGCACACAGTGGCAAGCTAGATAAGAAAGCAAGATCCAATGGTATGCTGTCTTTAAGAGGCCCATCTTACACGTAATGACACTCATAGGCTCAAAACAAAGGAATGGAGAAAAATCTACCAAGCAAATGGAAAACAGAAAAAAGCAAGGGTTGCAATCCTAATTTCAGAAAAAACAGATTACAGACTAAGGACTGAAGACAAGGAAGGGCATTACGTAATGGCAAAGGGTTCAATTTAACAACAAGACCTAACTATCCTAAATATACATGCACCCAACACAGGAGCACCCAGATTCATAAAGCAAGTTCTTAGAGACCTACGAAGAGACATAGAAACATAGACTTCTAGGCAATAATAGTGGGAGACTTCAACACTTCAGTGACAGTATTAAACAGATCATCAAGGCAGAAAATTAACAGATACTGAGGACCTAAACCCAGCTTTGGACCAAATGGTACAATGCCGTTCTGACAGACCTTTATAGAACTCTCCATCCAAAAAAAAACAACAACAGAATATACATTCTTATTGCCACATGCCACATACTCTAAAACTGACCACATAGGTGGACATAAAACAATCCTCGACAAATGTAAAAGAACCAGAATCATACCAAACATACTCCTTGACCACAATAAACATAGAAGTCAACACAATGAAAATCACTCAAAATCATACAATTACATGGAAATTAAACAACATGCTTCTAAGTGACTTTGGGGTAAAGAATGAAATTGAGGCAGGAATCAAGAAGTTCTCTGAAAATAATGAAAGCAAAGATACAACATGCCAGACTCTGGGACACAGCTAAACCAGTGTTCAGATGGAAATTCATAGCAACAAATGCCCACATCAAAAAAGTTAGAAAGATCTCAAATTACCAACCTAACTTCACAACTGAAAGAATTAGAGAAGCAAAACAAATTAACCCTAAAGCTAACAGAAGAAGAGAAATAACAAAAATCAGAGCTGAGGGGGTGGGTGCCAAGATGGCCGAGAGAAGCCAGCACTGGAATGCAGCTCCCAGCCAATGAGATGCAAAGGGTAGAGGACTTCACGATTCCAAACCAGGTGCCGGGTTCTTTTCTGTGGGATTGATAGGGCTCTGAAAATAGGCCCAGGGAAAGAGCCGCAGGGCGAGAGCCGCCCAGGGGGTGCAAATCAAGACAGGGGGGCGGATCCCCACCAGAAATGTGCAGCCGGCCAGGAGGTCAGGGGACTTAATCTCCTCGGTGCTCCAATTTGGATTCTGTGCTTACCTCATCCCTCCTGCAACCCACAGTCTACAAGAGCCCTGCCAGAGGGTGGGGCCGCGTGGGTAGTGGATGCAAATCCGAGCAGCAGCTACCGCTGGGTGCAGCAAGTTGTCACAGGGACCTGGGCAGGAGTTTGAACTAACATCAGCAGAATGGACAAACCCACAGAGGGAGGCAGAGTTGGAAGCAGGAAAACAGACCATAAGGCCTGGCAGGCCCCACCTCCACAGAACTGAAACTGAAGCACTCGCTAGAGAGCTTGGCAGCAAATACACTAGTTTGACTGCAACCAGGAATACCCAGCTGGGGAAGAAGAGCCACCATTGGGAAAGTGGGGCCAATCTTACCTGCAAACAAACTCCAGGGAAGGACCACCCACCCAACAACCTGACTGAATCCTGTAGAGCCCAGCAACGCCCTCTACAGGCCAAAAATGATACAGCTCCAACCTCAACAGAAAAAAACGTCCATTCAGAGACTCCTCATGAAATCACCAACTTCAAAGATTAAAGGGAGATAAATCCATAAAGATGGGAAAAACACAGCACAAGAAGGATGAAACCATCAAATAACAGAACACCTCTTCTCCTCCCAGGCATCACAACTCCTCACCATCAAGGAAACAAAAAAAGAGAGAATGAATCTGACGAATTGGCAGAAACAGACTTCAGAAGGTGGTTAATAACAAACTTCTCTGAGTTAAAAGACCATGTTCTAACCCAGTGCAAAGAAATTAAGAACCTTGAAAAAAGGTTAGACTAAACGCTAACTAGAATAACCAGCTTAGAGAAGAGCATAAATGACTTGATGGAGTTGAAAACACAACACGAGAACTTCGTGAGGCATACACAAGTTTCAACAGCCAAATCGATCAAGCAGAAGAAAGGATATCAGAGATAGAAGATCAAATCAATGAAATAAAATGAGAAAGCAAGATTAGAGAAAAAAAGAGTGAAAAGAATGAACAAAGCCTCCACTCCAAGAACTATGGGATTATGTGAAAAGACCTAATCTACGCTTGATCAGGGTACCTAAATGTGACAGAATGAATCCAAGTTGGAAAACACTCTTCAAGATATTATCCAAGAGAACTTTCCCAACCTAACGAGGCAGGCTAACATTCAAATTCAGGAAATACAGAGAACACAACAAAGATATTCCTCAAGAAGAGCAACCCCAAGGAATATAACTGTCAGATTCACCAGGGTTGAAATGAAGGAAAAAATCCTAAGGGCAGCCAGAAAGAAAGGTCGAGTCACCCACAAAGGGAAGCCCATCAGACTCACAGCGGATCTCTCAGCAGAAACCCTACACAAGCTAGAAGGGAGTGGGGGCCAATACTCAACATCCTTAATGAGAATAACTTTCAACCCAGAATTTCACATCTGGCCAAACTAAGCTTCATAAGTGAAGGAGAAATAAAATCCTTTATGGACAAGCAATTGCTGAGAGATTTCATTGCTACAAGACCTGCCTTACAAGAGCTACTGAAGGAAGTACTAAACAGGGAAAAGAAAAACTAGTACCGGCCACTGCAAAAATGTATCAAATGGTAAAGAATAACGACACAATGAAGAAGCCACATCAACTAACTTGCAAAACAACCAGCCAGTAACAAAATGGCAGGATCAAATTCAAACATAACAATATTAACATTGAATGTAAATGGTCTAAATGCCCCAATCAAAAAACACAGACTGGCAAACTGGATAAAAAGTCAAGACCCATCAGTGTGCTGTATTCAGGAGACCCATCTCACAAGCATTCAAAATAAAGGGATCAAAGAAGATTTACCAAGTAAATGGAGAGCAAAAAAAAGCAGGAGTAGCAATCCTAGTCTCCAATAAAATGGACATTAAACCAACAAAGATCAAAAGAGACAAAGAAGGGCATTACATAATGGTAAAAGGATCAATGCAACGATAAGACCTAACTATCCTAAACATATACCCACCCAATACAGGAGCACCCAGATACATAAAGTAAGTTCTTAAAGATCTACAAAGAGACTTAGACTCCTGCACAGTAACAGTGGGAGACTTTAACACTTCACTGACAATATTGGACAGATCAATGAGACAGAAAGTCAACAAGGATATCCAGGACTTCAACGCATATTTGGACCAAGCGGACCTAAGAGACATTTACAGGACACTCCACCCCAAAACCACAAAATACACATTCTTCTCAGCACCACATTGCACTTACTCCAAAAGTGACCACATAATTGCAAGTAAATCACTCCTCAGCAAATGCAAAAGAAAGGAAATCATAACAAACAGTCTCTCAGACCACAGCACAATCAAATTAGAACTCAGGATTAAGAAAAGCACTCAAAATCGCACAATCACATGGAAACTGAACAACTTGCTCCTGAATGATGAATGGATAAACAATGAAAAGAAGGCAGAAATAAAAATGTTCTTTGAAAACAACGAGAATGAAGACACAATGTACCAGATCCTATGGGACACATTTAAAGCAGTGTCTAGAGGAAAATTTATAGGAATAAATGCAACATGAGAAACAAGGAAAGATCTAAAATCGACACCCTATCATCAAAATTGAAAGAGCTAGAGTAGTAAGATCAAAAAACTGAAAAGCAAGCAGAAGACAAGAAATAACTAAGATCAGAGCAGAACTGAAGGAGATAGAGACACAAAAAAACCCTTCAAAAAAATCAATAAATCCAAGAGCTTGTTTTTGAAAAGATCAACAAAATAGACTGCTAGCTAGACTAATAAAAAAGAAAAGAGAGAAGAATCAAATAGATGCAAAAAAAAAAAATGATAAAGGGGAGATCACCACAGATTTCTCGAAAATACAAACTACCATCAGATATTACTACAAACAACTCTATGCACATAAACCAGTAAATCTGAAAGAAATGGATAAATTCCTGGACACTTGCACACTCCCAAGACTAAGCCAAGAAGAAGTTGAAACCCTGAACAGACCAATAACAAGGTCTGAAGTTGAGGCAGCAATTAATAGCCTACCAACCAAAAAAAAGTCCAGGACCAGACGGGTTCACAGTCAAATTATACCAGACATACAAAGAGGGAGCTGGTATCATTCCTGTTGAAACTATTCCAAACAATACAAAAAGAGGGAATCCTCCATAACTCTTTCTATAAGACCAACATCATCCTTATACCAAAATCTGGCAGAGATACAACTAAAAAAGAAAACTACAGGCCAATATCCATGATGAACACCAATGCAAAAATCTTCAGTAAAATACTGGCAAACCAAATCCAAGAGCACATAAAAATCTTATCCACCACGATCAAGTAGGCTTCATCCTGGGGATGCAAGGCTGGTTCAACCTACGCAAATCTATAAACATAATTCACCACATAAACAGAACCAAAGAAAAAAACCACATGATTATCTCAACAGATGCAGAGAAGGCCTTTGACAAAATTCAATAACCCTTTACGAATTTCTATAACCCTTTATACTCTCAATAACCCTTTATACTCTCAATAACCCTTTATACTCTCAATAAACTAGGTATCGATGAAATGTATCTCAAAACAATAAAAGCTATTTATGACAAACCCACAGCCAACATCATACCGAATGGGCAAAAATTAGAAACATTCCCTTTAAAAACTGGTACTAGACAAGGATGCCCTCTCTCACCACTCCTATTCAATATAGTATTGGAAGTTCTAGCCAGAGCAATCAGGCAAGAAAAAGAAATAAAGGGCATTCAATAAGGAAAAGAAGATGTCAAATTTGTCTTATTTGCAGATGACATGATTGTATATTTAGAAGATCCCATCGTCTCAGACCAAAACCTCCTTAAGCTTCGGCAAAGCCTCAGGATACAAAATCAGTGTGCAGAAATCACAAGCATTCCTATACACCAATAACAGACAAACAGAGAGCCAAATCATGAGCAAACTCCCATTTACAATTGCTACAAAGAGAATAAAATACCTAGGAATTCAACTAACAAAGAAGGTAATAGATCTATTCAAGGAGAACTACAAACCACTGATCAAGGAAATAAGAAAGAACACAAACAGATGGAAAAACATTCCATGCTAATGGTTAGGAAAAATCAATATTGTGAAAACGGCCATAATGCCCAAAGTAATTTATAGATTCAATGCTATCCCCATCAAGCTACCACTGACCTTCTTCACAGAACTGGAGAAAACCACTTTAACTTCATATGGAACCAAAAGAGAGCCTGCATAGCCAAGACAATCCTAAGCAAAAAGAACAAAGTGGGAGGCATCATGCTACCTAACTTCAAACTATACTACAAGGCTACAGTAATCAAAACAGCATGGTACTGGTACCAAAACAGAGATACAGACCAATGGAACAGAACAGAGGCCTCAGAAGCAACACCACACATCTACAACCATCTGATGTTTAATAAACCTGACAAAAACAAGCAATAGGGAAAGAATTCCCTGTTTAATAAATGGTGTTGGAAAACTGGCTAGCCATATGCAGGAAGGTGAAACTGGACCCCTTCCTTACACCTTATACAAAAATTAACTCGAGTTGGATTAAAGATTTAAATAAAAGAACTAACACCATAAAAACCCTAGAAGAAAACCTAGGCAAAACCATTCAGGACATAGGCACAGGCAAGGACTTCATGACTAAAACATCAAAAGCACTGGCAACAAAAGTCAAAATAGACAAATGGGACCTAATTAAACTTAAGAGCTTCTGCACAGCAAAAGAAACAACCATTAGAGTAAACCGGCAACCAACAGAATGGGAAAAAATTTTCACAATCTACCAATCAGACAAAGGGCTAATATCAGAATCTACAAAGAACTAAAGCAGATTTACAAGAAAAAAAAAAAAAAACCCATTCAAAACTGGGTGAAGGATATGAACAGACACTTTTCAAAAGAAGACATATATGAGGACAACAAACATATGAAAAAATGCTCATCATCATTTGTCATTAGAGAAATGCAAATCAAAACCACAATGGCGATCATTAAAAAATCTGATGCTAGACAGGATGTGGAGAAAAAGGAACACTTTTACACTGTTGGTGGGAGTGTAAATTAGTTCAACCATTATGGAAGACAGCGTGATGATTCTTCAAGGATCTAGAAATAGAAATTCAAATTCCATTTGACCCAGCAATCCCATTACTGGGTATATACCCAAAAGATTATAAATTGTTCTATCATAAAGACACATGAACATGTATTCGTTGTGGTGCTGTTTACGATAGCAAAGACCTGGAACCAACCCAAAGGCCCATCGGTGACAGACTGCACACAAAAAAAAATGTGGCACACATACACCATGGAAAACTATATAGCCACAAAAAACGATGAGTTCATGTTCTTTGTAGAGACATGGACGAACCTAGAAATCATCATTCTCAGCAAACTGACACAAGAACAGAAAACTAAACACCACGTATTTTTAGTCATAGGTTGGTGATGAACAATGAGAACACTTGGGCACAGGAAAGGGAACAACACTCACAGGGCTAGGTGCGGGGGTGGAGGGGAAGGGAGGAGATGACAGTCGTGGGTGGGGCGGGGAGGATGGGGAGGGATAACACTGGGAGAAATGCCTGACATAGGTGACGGGGGGAGGCACAGGGGATAGAGACAGCAAACCACCATAGCACATATGTACTTATGCAACAATCCTGCAGGATGCAGGACATGCACATGTACCCCAGAGCCCAATACAATTTAAAAAAAAATCAGAGCTGAATTGAAGGAAATTGAGACACAAAAAGTATGCAAAAGATTAGTAAATCCAGGAATTGTTTTACTTTTAAAATTAATAGTCCACTAGCTACACGAATTAAGAAGAGAGATGATTCAAACAAAAACAATTAAAAATGACAAAGGAAATGTTACTACTGATCCCACAGAAATAAAAACAACCATCAGAAATTACTATGAACACCTCTACGCATACAAACTAGAAAATGTAGAAGTGATAGATACATTTCTGGACACCTACACCCTCCCAAGACTGAGCCAGAAAAAAAAAATTGATTTCCTGAACAAACCAATAATGACTCTGAAATTGATTGAGTAAAAAACAGCCTACCAATCATAAAAAGGCCAGGACCTAATGGGTTCACAGCCAAATTCTACCAGCTGTACAAAGAAAGTGTGGTACTATTCCTACAGAAACTATTCCAAAAAAAAAAAAAATGAAGAGAAAGAACTTCTCCCCAATTCATTTTATGAAGCCATCATCATATTAATACCAAAACCTGGCAGAGACACACACAAAAAAGGGAAAACTTTAGACCATTATACTTGAGGAACAGTGATGCAAAAATCCTCAAGAAAGACTTGCAAACTGAATCCAGCAACACATCAAAAAACTAATTCACCATAATCAAGTAGCTTCATCCCCAGGATGCAACATTGGCTTGACATACAAAAATCAATAAATGTGATTCATCACATAAACAGAACTAAAGACAAAAACCACATAATTTTCTCAAGAGATACAGAAGAGTCTTCTTTTTATGTTAAAAAAAAAAATCTCAATAAACTAGGTATTGGAGGAACATACGGCAAAATAGTAAGAGCCATCTATGACAAACCCACAGCCAACATTATACTGAGTGGGCAAAAGCTGGAAGCATTCTTCTTGAAAACCAGCAAGACAAGGATGCCCTCTCTTATCACTTCTATTCAACATAATATTGGAAGTCCCAACAAGAGCAATCAAGCAAGAGAAAAAAGTAAAGAATCTCCAAGTAGGAAGAGAGGAAGCCAAACTATATCTCTCTGCAGACATGATTCTATATCTAGAAAGTCCCATAGTCTTAGCTCAAAACCTTCTTCAGCTGATAACTACAGTAAAGTTGCAGGATACAAAAATCAATGTACAAAAATTACTAGCATTCCTATACACCACCAACAATCGAACTGAGCCAAATCAGAATGGCAATCCCATTCACAATTGCCATACAAAAAAATAAAATACCTAGGAATATAGCTAACCAGGGAGGTAAAAAATCTCTACAGTGAGAATTAAAAAACACTACTCAAAGAAATCAGAGAAGACCCAAATGGAAAAATACCCCATATGTGACATGGTAAAAGCCCTATAAAACTGCATACCTCAACCATACCTCAGCTTTCTGTTGAAACTGCTCTCTATAACCCAAATGTGACAGGCAAGCAGTCCAAACCCACTCCATCTTGGCCCGACACATGCTCATGGATAGGAACAATCAATATCACTACAATGGCTATACTACCCAAAGCAATTTACAGATTCAGTATTATTTCTATCAAACTACCAATGACATTCCTTATACAACTAGAAAAAATTATTTTAATATTTATATGGAACCAAAAAAAAGCTGGAGGAGCCAAGACCATTGTAAGAAAACATAAAAGGCTGGATGAATCATGTTACCTGACCTCAAACTACACTACAAGGCAAGGGTGACTAAAACAGCATAGTACTTGTACAAAAACAGGCACGTAGACCAATGGAACAGAATAGGAAGCCCAAAAATAAGGCTGCACATCTATGAACATCTGTTCTTTGACAAAGCTGACAAAAACAAGCAATGGGAAAAAGACTCCCTATTCAATAAATAGTGCTGGGATAAGTGGCTAGCCATATGCAGAAAATTGAAGCTGGATCCCTTCCTTACATCCTATACAAAAATCAACTCAAGATGAATTAAAGGCTGAAATACAAAACCCAAAACTATAAAAACCCTGGAAGACAACCTAGGCAATACCATTCTGGACCTAAGGAATGAAGAAAGATTTCATGATGAAAATACCAAAATCAATCATAACAAAAGCAAAATTGACAAACTGGGTCTAATTAAACTTTAGAGTTTCTACACAGCAAATTAAACTATCAACAGAGAAAACAGATAACCTACACAATGGGAGAATATTTTTGCGAACTATGCATCTGACAAAAGTCTAATATCCATCATTTGTAAGTAACTTAAATTTACAAGAGAAAAATGAACACTTAACCCCATTAAAAAGTGGGAAAAGGACATAAATAGACACTTCTCAAAAGAAGACAGACAGGTAGCCACACTAGAATATGGAAAAAAGCTCAACATCACTGATAATTAGAGAAATGCAAATCAAAACTGCAATGAAGTATCATCTCACACTAGTCAGAGAATGGTTATTACAAAGTCAAAAAAATAAGAGACGCTGGTGAGGGTATAGAGAAAAGGAAACCCCTTATACAATGTTGGTGGAAGTATAAATTAGGTCAACCATTGTGGAAAGCAGTCTGGTGATTCCTCAAAGAGCTAAAAGCAGAACTACCATCCTACCCAGCAATCCCATTACTGGGTATATACCCAGAGGAATATAAAGCATTCTACCATAAAGATACATGCATGTGAATGTTCACTGCAGCACTTTTCACAATAGCAAAGATGTGGAGTCAACCTAAATGCCCATCAATGACAGACTGAAAAAAGAAAATGTGATATATATACACCATGGAATATTATGCACCCATTAAAAAGGAATGAGATTATGACTTTTGCAGGAACATGGATGGAGCTGGAAGTTATGATCCTTAGAAAACTAAGGCAAGAATAGAAAACCAAAAACTGTGTTTTCTCACTTGTAAGTGGGAGCTAACTGGTACTTGTCAGCACAAAGGACAAAACAAAAGACGTCGGGGTCTATTAGATGGGGGAGGGTGGGATGAACATGGGATGAGGGAGAGGAGCAGGAAGAAATCTTTCAAAGTCCAGTTCTAGAGGTAGTACATTACTTTGATAAAACAAATAGAGATAGTAACTGTGTCTACTTCTTTTATAACTCCCTTATTTCCCAAGAGTAAATGATCATATCTAAAGTGTAAAGCTGTGTTCAATCCATTCTATCACTGTATTTATTAAGCAAATACATGCACAAATTGCTAAATAAAACACTGTGAGGGGACACAAAACTAAATCAGCACTGGATTCTACCCTTAAATAACTCACAGTCTCATATACATAAATAACCATGAAACTAGATAAAGAAGTGCCACCAAGGAGGCAGTGAACCTACAGGGTGTCCATTATAATTTGGGAAGAGTACACATAGGTACCACGCAGTAGCCATTTTGATAGGACCCTAGGAAATCTCTTAAGAGAAATGCAAAGAAAATTATGGCTCGAATGGTGGTAGTTTTACGTTTTCACGTTTGTTTTTGAAAATGATAATCCTCCTCCAGTGACACTTAAATTCAGGAATATTTTCTGTTGCTCACCTTTCATTTATGGGATTACATATACTGCCTATCAGGTTTCAGATATGATACCTGATGTTAATGCCAAAGGCAAAACTTTAGACAAAGTAAATTTAACAGTTTATTTGAACAAAGAATGATTCATGAATCAGACAGCACTCAAAACTGGAAGAGGTTGAGAGAGCTCCGTGCCAACAGCATGAGCAGCAGGCTTTGATTGGGTGAGCACAGAAGCAAAGAAAATAAACAACTTGACTGGCTACAGCCAGATGTTTGCCTTACTTGGGTTAGTTCAATGATAGATCCCTAGTTATGTAACCAATCAATTAATTGACTTTCTGTGATTGGCTGAAACTCAATTCAAAATTAGTCAATTACTTAAAAAAAAAAAAAAAACACATAAAGTTTTAGTTTGGTTGCATAAAGGTTCCACATACAGAAACAACTCCAGGGTAATGGCCTTTTGCTTATTTTGCCCCGCCCCCCCCCTTTTTTTTTTTTTTTTTTTTGAGATGGAGCCTTGCCCTGTCACCCAGACTGGAGTGCAGTACAATGGCATGATCTCAGCTCACTGCAACCTCTGACTCCTGGATTCAAGCAATTCTCCTGTCTCAGACTCCTGAGTAACTGGGATTAGAGGCATGCACCACCACACCTGGTTAATTATTGTTTTGTTTTGTTTTGTTTTGTTTTACTAGAGACAGGGTTTCGCCATGTTAGCCAGGCTTGTCTCAAACTCCTGATCTCAGGTGATCTGCCCACCTGGGCCTCCCAAAGTACTGGGATTATAGGTGTGAGCCACTGCACCCAGGCTATTTTACTTTAAAAGTAGAAATATGCATATGAAATAAAAATATAAGACACAGTAAAATTTAAGCATAGCCAAAACAATCCTAAGCAAAAAGAACAAAGCTGGAGGTATCATGCTATGTGACTGCAAACTATACTACAAGACTACAGTAATGAAAACAGCATGGTACTGGTACCAAACAGAGATATAGACTGATAGAACAGAACAGAGGCCTCGGAAGCAATGCCACACATCTTCAACCATCTGATCTTTGACAAACCTGACAAAAATAAGCAATGGGGGAAGGATTCCCTGTTTAATAAATGGTGTTGGGAAAACTGGCTAGCCATGTGCAGAAAGCAGAAACTGGATCCCTTCCTGACACCTTATACTAAAATTAACTCCAGATGGTTTAAATACTTAAACATAAGACCTAATACCATAAGAACCCTAGAAGAAAACCTAGGCAAAACCATTCAGGACATAGGCATAGGCAAGGACTTCATGACCAAAACACCAAAAGCATTGACAACAAAAGTCAAAATAGACAAATGGGATCTAAGTAAACTCCAGAGCTTCTGCACAGCAAAAGAAACAGTAGAGTGAACTGGTGACCAACAGAATGGGAAAAAGTTTTTGCAATCTACCCATCTGACAAAGGGCTAATATCCAGAATCTACAAAGAACTAAAACAGATATACAAGAAAAAAATAACCCCATTCAAAAGTGGGTGAAGGACATGAACAGACACTTTTCAAAAGAAAACATATGAGGCCAACAAACATGAAAAAATGCTCATCATCACTGGTCATTAGAGAAATGCAAATCAAAACCACATTGAGATACTATCTCAAGCCAGTTAGAATGGCAATCATTAAAAAATCTGGAGACAACAGATGCTGGAGAGAATGTGGAGAAATAGGATCACTTTTACACTGTAGGTGGGAGTGTAAATTAGTTCAACCATTGTGGAAGACAGTGTGGCAATTCCTCAAGGACCTAGAAATAGAAATTCCATTTGACCCAGCAATCTCATTACTGGGTATACACCCAAAGGATTATAAATCATTCTATTATAAAGACACATGAACAAGTATGTTCACTGCAGCACTGTTTACAATAGCAAAGACCTGGAACCAACCCAAATGCCCATCGATGATAGACTGGACAGGGAAAATGTGACACTTATACACCATGGAGTACTATGCCACCATAAAAAATTATGAGTTTGTGTCCTTTGTAGAGACATGGATGAATGTGGAAACCATCATTCTCAGCAAACTGACACAAGAACGGAAAATCAAACACTGCATGTTCTCACTTACAGATGGGTGTTGAATAATGAGAACACATGAACACAGGGAGGGGAGCATCACACACTAGGTTCTGTTGAGGGGGTCTAGGGGAAGGACAGCAGGGGATAGGGAGGTTGGGGAGGGATCACATGGGGAGAAATGCGAGATATAGGTAACAGAGGGATGCAGGCAGCAAACCACATTGCCATGTATGTACCTATGCAACAATCCTGCATGTTCTACACATACCCAGAACCTAAAATACAATAAAAAATAAAATAAAATTTAAAAAAGTTTCTAAACTCAAGGTGCTTACACTACAACTCTAATAAAACAAAGAGCCAAATAATCAGAAATAAAAATTCAATTCAAATACGTATGTTGGAGTAGAACTGAATCATATGGCAGGTATGTGTTTAACTTTTTAAGAAACTTTCCAACTGTTTTATAATAAATGCGTGGCGATATCTCATTTTGATTTCAGTTTTCCCTATTGACCATGGATAGTTCCTCATTGAGCAACTTTTCATGTGTTTATTTGTTATCCTCATATCTTCTTTTGTGAAGTGTCTGTTGAAATCTCTTTCCCATTTTTTACTGGGTTGTTTCCCTCTTATTGAGCTATGAGAGTCTCTTAATATATTCTGGATACAAGTTCCTTTTCAGATACATGATTTGCAATTATTTTCTCATCTATGACTTGCCTTTTCTTTTTCATAACTTGTACATGAATGCTCACAACAGCTTTGTTTGTAATAGCTGAAATCTGGAAACAATAAACATGGTCAATACAAATGTCTATTAACAATACAAATGTCCACTCTGCTCACTCCTTTTTCTGCTTCCTGTCCAAAACTCAGTGTTCCTCCTATGACCCTGTGCCAAACCATGCCTTTCATTTCTAGGAACTATGAGTAACATTAAACTTTTTGTCCCCAATGACAGTAATCTTTCCATGATGTCACTTAGTCACTTCTATATATACATGAGCAAATTATGCACATCCCTACAATGGGATGCTACTCAGCAATAAAAAGTAATGAGCAAATGATACATGTAACAATATGGACAAATATAAAAATAATTACATTGCATGAAAGAAGCCAAGTCCCCCCTCCAAAAAAAAAAAATAGTGAATGACTTTAGTTATATGAAACTCTTGAAAATTCAAACAAGTCTATAGTGATAGAAAGTAGATGAGTGGTTTGGGGAAGCCAAGCTTGAAAGGGAATCAGGGAAGGGATGGCAAAAGGAATTACAAAGAGCATAAGGAAACTTTGGGGGAGATATACATGTTCATTATCATGATTGTGGTAATGGTTTTACAGGTGTATGTATTCACAGGTCAGAAAGTATCTGACTGTTCAATTTAAATATGTATGTCAGTTACACCTCAATAACTGTTAACATGCAATTTGAGAAAAATGACAATAGAGGTAATTACAGGTTGCTGTAGAAGCTCAGGGAAAGAGTACCTACTCTTGACTCATGGGTCAGGGGACATTTCCCAAAAGAAGTGGCACCCAAGCGGAGCCTTGGAGAAAAGGGCAGGATAGGAAGGATACATGTCACTCTGTCCCATCCCAAGTAACAACAGACCTCTTCATTACTCATGGCATTCTCTCCCCTTGAGCCTACAGGTCACCTTGTTCTGTGTTTTCTTAGATTTCATATTTGTTTATTTGGTATTCATTCATCACAGGGCCAATTGTATTACCTGTATTTCCTTATTTTCTGTATTCTTGATGCTCTGACATTTGGGATCCTTACAAACCCCTGGGAGAGACTCCTACAGATAGCTAAATCCTAAAGATAAAAACAACTTGCCTAAGAGCATGCCTTTTATATGCAAACCCAGTTATCCTGAGTTGCCACCAGCAACTACCTCTTAATGTAACTCTAATACACTAAAGCCAGTATTTCCCCTTAACCTAAATCATTCAAACACCAGACAACTAGAGAGACCACTCCAATAACCCAAAGGCCCTAGAATTACTCAAACTAACTTAATTCTAAATTGTTTACCCTGCCCTGCCTCCCTTTCCTGAGAAAGCAAATGCCAGTAAAGGCCATGGCCTAAGCACTCCTGTTTCTGCTTTCTGACCAAAACCTGGTGTTCCTCCTGTGGCCCTGTGGGGAGCTGTACCTTTCATTACTAGGAACTGTGAGTAACATTAATTTTTTTTTCCAATGACATCAGCCTTTCCATGCTGTCACTCAGTCACCGTTATAAATTAACACCAAGACACAAAACACAACTGAGAGTCATTATCAACATTGTATTCTAAGTTGGAGATACTAATCTAATAGTATTAAGATGAGAGTTGAAATTTACTTGCCATCTCTGGAATAGGAATTACTCTCGTAAAGAAATGATCCAAGGATTTTACAATATTCTGTTTCCAATTCTGGTTCCCACATGTTCCATCATGAAAGGGAAGCTGATAACTAAAAGACTGCAATCATTCCTAAGTTCTTCTCTAAACAGACAGCATCTTATCAGAATGGATTTCCTAAAAGAGCCTAAGGTAAGAACTCTCATGCAAGTGATTGATTAGGGAGAGTGCCCTCAGGAGACAGGGAGCAGGGAAGCAGGGGAGGCGGGGGAGAGCTACTGAGCAAAGATGCCATCTCAGCTGGAGCCTTTGTGTAATCTGACCCCACTGGGAAACTGGAAGAAAAACTGCACAGCAAAGTTCCTCTCACCTTTGCATCCAGGGTTAATCAGTCATTGGCTGTGGGCTGTGGAGTGTGGGGTGAGGGTATTGAAGGGCAGTAACATTCATAGCAAGGTGGAAGAAATGAGAGGGGAGCTGTGGGCTGTTAGCAGCCAACACTTGGTACCTGGGGGATGAGAACTGGCCTGGACAGCAGGGGTGACCACAGTAACTTCCCTTTTTCCCCTTTCTTCTTCTAATATTCTGATCTTAGGGTTTACAACAATGATTCTATACTTATATTTCTACAGGAAGAGAAATGCAAATAAATAAGACAGCTGTATGTACAGAAAATTATTACTCTACTTTAAGGGGAAACAAATAAATGCAATAATAACACTCAGAGGTGACCTAGGCATCAGACAGAGACTGGCTCACTGGGGAGCAAACTCAGCTCTGGTCTTTTTATGCAGGAATATGAATCCAGCATTGAGGTCTTCCAAATGAAGAAAATCCAACAATCTTAATGTGAGAGTTATTAATTTCTAAGTGTAGTACACAATTAAAAATAATCATTTTATAAACATTGTTCATTAGTTGACCTATGGATATCAGTATGCAATTTCTATATTAGGAAAGTAATAAAAATATAGTTACGCTACACAAAATGTTTCCCACACTTTTAGAGTCCAAAATTTATAAGTAAACTGTGACAGACAGGCATCCTTATTATAGCACTGTTACAGAAATCTAAAAATCAAAGTGATATGAATATACAATAAAGACAAAATATTCGAAAAAGAAAAGAACCAAAGCATTAAAGAAATTATGTGCTTACCTAAAAGAAATTCGTAGAGCCATACATCGTAACTTTGCAGTGGAATATACGAACTCTGAAAATCTAACTAAAACTATAGACCCTTTTTTCAGAAACATGTGTGTTAGTCCATTCTCAAACTGCTATGAAGATGCTGAGACTGGATACTGGATAATTTCTAAAGAAAGGAGGTTTAATTGACTCACAGTTGTGCATGGCTAAGGAGGTCTTAGGAAACTTACAATCATGGCAAAGGACAAAGGGGAACAAGGAACATCTTACATGGCATGAGAGAGAGCGATCAAGCCAAGGGGGAAACTGACAAAACACTTTTAAACCATCAGATCTTATGAGAACTCACTCACTGTCACAAGAAGAGCATGGGAGAAATGTCCCCATAATCCAATCACCTTCCACCAGGTCCCTCCCTCAACATGTAGGGATTAAAATTTGAGATGACATTTGGGTGGGGACACAGAGTGGAATCGTATCAATGTGCATAGTATATAGAAGTGCATACATACAAATTTAGATGCCATTCCTGAGGGTTTGTGGACAATTGAGGCCCATGATGGACCCCAGCTTAAGAGCTCTTGCCACCGCCCAGAGGAACAAGACAGAGTACAAGGTAAGGCAAAGATGCATCACCTTTAGAGAAAAGCAACTACAGTCTTTTCTCTTTCCTTCCCTAAGAAGGGTATTAATACCGGTTTCAAAAAGCCTCCAGGAGGGGCCGGGCATGGTGGCTCACGCATGTAATCCCAGCACTTTGGGAGGCTAAGGTGGGTGGATCACAAAGTCAGGAGATCCAGACCATCCCGGCCAACATGATGAAACCCCGTCTCTACTAAATACAAAAAATTAGCCAGGCGTGGTGGTGTGTGCCTGTAGTCCCAGCTACTTGAGAGGCTGAGGCAGTGGAATCACTTGAACCCTGGGAGGCAGAGACTGCAGTGAGCCAAGATCCCACCACTGCACTCCAGCCTGGGCAACAGAGCGAGACTTTGTCTCAAAAAGAAAAAAACAAAGAAACAAAAAAGTCTCCATGAATCTAAGCACCTCTGATAACATGTCACAAAAGGTGAAGATGCTGTGGATGATGCTCTCAGGTAAGATCATCTGGGGAAGATGACTCCAAAGTTGCCCAATCTTTTTAATCTCATGAGTAAAATGCTTCATGGAATTTTAGTAGCATGGGGTATGTGGCTTCCTTATGAAGTGATTGACTTGATGTTTATTTCCAAAAGTTAAATAAGTCATTTCAAATAAAGTCTTTGTTAAGATATACTGTTAGGATTGAGGAAAAAAGAAACTAGGCCAGCCCCAGCTGTGACTGTAATATGAATTGCCTATAGCAGGGGCCAGACACTGGTGCTGCCCTGAGATGTTTTGTGGCCACCCTGCAAGAGTCACTCATCAACAGAAAACAGAAAGTGCCACTACACCTGATTTTAAAATCCAGAGCTTATGCTCACCTCCCCTGGATGTAAGCAGCCATGTATATCCTGATACAAACCCCTCCACTCACGGCCATGACTCTAAGCATGTTGATTTTTCTGCATCTCGATTTTCCACTCTGTAAAATGCAGCTATAGTGACCAATGAACAACAAATATTGAATGCAAGGCACAGAACCTTGGAATAAACAAGTCGCCTTCCTTCCATGGCAAGGAATGTACCAACATTTGGTTGGACCTACTGGGAAAACAATGGTGTTACCTGGCTATTCTACAAACAGACTTCTGCAGGTGAGGCTAGATGAAGTATCCTCTGGGTTCAGGTTGTATCACACCACTCCTTTACCTTAAAAACATTTAAAGTAAAGCCCTCCTTTTTGATTTTTAGAAAAGCAAAGAATCTTCATCACTATTTGGTGTATCCTCATTGAGACCCAAATGTATAGATTTCCTTGGGCTCTGTAATTGCAGAAGCAATTCTAAACTCTGTCATCAACAGTCTTATTAAGTCAGATGGTGTTAATTTGCACAGATCTCTACTTAGCATCACTGTTTTCTTTGCATTAAACAGGAGATGGTCCCTTATTCCAAATCTTACCACCAACCCCTCTGAAGATGCACTTTCTATCAGCAACAACCTGTATGGTATTGTAGATGAGCTCACCGAGATAAACTGAAGTCCCCCAGGAGGTAAAATAATATAAAGAAGCCCACAACCCACATATCTGCCTATATCCAGAGGTCCAAAACCGTTAAGGAACAATGCAATTCACATAGTGTTTCAATATCGCTGTGCTTCTAGATTGCTTCCCAGTAAATACAACTCCTGACAGTCACCTGGAATTGATCACCCGGCTTTGTCAAGCAGCTTCTATTGTTTTTATTTGTAATGAAACTGAGAACTCAATTCTCAGCAATCTCTCAGGGTCTCTTATAGGCTATTTCATAAAATTAAAGTTTTTCTACTACAAAAAACTTTTTCTTCCAAAATATACTACAAGGGTTTGAATCAAACCCAGCTTTGCAATTGACTGGGAGGCATTAGGCTACATACATTCTGACTGTTTAATGAGATGGTGAAGATAAAATCACATTTTCTGAGCATTTATTATGTACAAGTCCCTGTTCAAGGGGATTTATGCGATCTTGTCCATTTTTACTCTAACAACCAACTTCAGAAAAGGTGCTGCTATCAAGATCTTGCACCACAACAAAAACTCAGCATTAACCTAGTTAGGAAAACAGAAGTTTAGGACAATTTAAACCTTTGCTCTGCGCCTTATAAGCTATGCGACCTAAGGCTGAGTGTCAGTTTCCTCACGCCTAATATGGAAAAATGCAACATCCTTGTAGTAGGATTAGTTTAGCTAATGAGTGAAGAAACGTTTAGCACATTATCAGGCACCAAAAAGCGGTTCCTCTCTCAAGGATCTGTCTCTCTCTAAAGCTCATGATGTGCATGTGTGTGTTCGTAGTACATGTGAGCTTGAAACCACTGGACAGAAAATTCCCATGCATGATTCATCTAAAAACATAAGACCTCATCAGACTCTTCTCTGGGCTACTTTTCATTCTCTACCTCCACTTAACAACACATGTGCCTCTCCTTCTTTTCAATATTCTTCCCTTGCCCTTCCTGCCCTACCCCAACCCACACCCACCACCTTCTCTGCTCATCTACCTAGCTGTTTTTCTCACTCTTTCAAGTCAGCCAATCCAGTTCCCCCAGTATGGAACTCTTTGTCCTCAAAACATCTTGTGACCTCCACAGCACAAAAGCCTGAGGGCCCCCCAACCCACCCCAGCATCATGATACCCATATTGGGCCTTGTGGAAGGTGGAACCACTGTTGCATATATACTTATTGTCAAAACGCTTGGTATGATTTTTGTTTCTCAAAAACCACTTCATTGTATATGTCCATTTGAAATGGACCCTACTGATTTGAGATGAAGGTATCCTATCTATGTAGTCCCACAAGTCTGTTTAAAGACTGTGAAGACAAGACCAGTACCAATACCTTAAGAGCCGCTGACGATCACACGTGACTTCTTCTGGTTCTGCTCAATTACTGCAATCACCTTGTTTCTCTAAGTATTGACAGGCAATTTTCCATGCCTGTTTTCTTTCTTTGTCTTTGTCTACATATTGGCTGGAAAATCAATGTATGCACTCTACTCTTTGCATCATGAATCTGAGAAAACTGAGGAAACTAACACTTTTGTGGCACGATTCCCTTAAATGCTACAAGGTGCAATTACAATCAAAGCTCGTTGTTTACTATGCCCTTTTCATTTTTTGCCAGATGCCACCACAATAATGTTGGACAGCATTAGTGGGGCGTTTTCTGTGTGTTAGGCTCTGTGCTAAGTCACAGCCACAACCCCGTGAGGGTGCTCTTATTCTCATTCTACAGTTAAGAAAACCCAGATTAGCCTTGTCAAAAGTAAATATGAATTGAAAACAAATGAAATATTTTCTAAGGAACAAATGTGTAATCTATTGCAATGGAAAGGTCATGGGTTTCAGGCTCGATAACCCTTAGCTCGAATCCCAGGCATTCACCAATCTGAGTCCCCATGGAAAGTTGCTTCACCTCATGAAGCCTCAGTTTTCTCACCTCTAAAATGGGAACAGTAATTCCTGTTACACAGGGATAATTGTAGGAGTTGTTGTAGGAGTAAGTCAGCAAGTATATAAATAGAGTCTGAACCATAAAATACCTCTGCAAGTGTTTATTACCTTCCTTCCCTTATGACTGCAATGGGCACTCATAGAGAAAATGGGAGGCTATATATACAGTCAGAAATTTTGACTAAGTTATTATACAACCCAGCCAGCTGGCCTTTCAGAATAATGCTCATCTCCATGTGCTAACCAATTTGGAAAATAATATGCATTTATTACCCAGACACTCTTTAGGGCCTCTTATAGCTTCATGGAGATCTATCTCAGTTCACAGACCATTGGCCCAAGTAATCATTAAAAGCTAATAAGAGTGTGTTTTTTCAATTTGGTTGTCATGCATGAGCACTAAAGTCTTTACACTACAAATCTTCTTGCAACGTTTTTTAACTCATTACATATTTTGGCAGTGAACTGTAAGCTTACTTTTATTGTCTTTTTTTTTTTTTTTTGGTTTAAGAATGAGAGTGAGTCAACTCCAATGACCCATTTCTCCTGCAATGGTTTTGATTGTCTGTGTCAGCCCACTCAGACAACACATGTTCTGTATGTGTGATTCTGAGGCTGAATCTATATGTACCAGGCAAACTCACATCCTTGAAAATAATGGCTTAAAATAGGAATGCTGACACCACCTTAACTCAAATAGCACAAATGCAGGGCTGTAATTTTCTATGCTACTTAATCTCCTAGTACAAAAACCTCTGTTGCTCAAGGGAATTATTCATCCTGTCCAGGGGGGGAAAAATTCTCTCAAGGATGTAATAAGTTAACAAACCAAATTAGTATGTAGTTGGGCTCTTATCATCCACATTAACCTCAGGGCTCTATGGGGCTAATATCTTTAGTTGTGCTGTTTCTGCTTGCTGTCTCCAGACCACTAACCTCATTTTCTCTATAGGGGAATTGAAAGCTCTGCTCTTTGCAAATCTCCCTCTGATTTTTTTCTCTTTGGTGGAGCAAAGCCTTCAGCTTCCGAGGTCAAATGAGCTAAGCCCCTTCCAAGAAAAGCTTACTTCTGACTGACACCATCAGGGGCTACTCTTTTTAGCAGACCCGTGCATCAGCGTCATTAAAACACTTCCCCATTTGAAAAACAAGTTTCTTCTCCGTGCACAATTGAAGACCTCAGAAGGAACACACGGAGCAGCAGCGCCACCTACTGGTTTTATCTTAGTAGCCGAGTCATTTTTGCAGCAGTGTTGTCTGTGGGTCTCTGCTTTTGCATTACACAATGAAGTTACTCACTTAGGAATTCTGTTGCCTACATGAGGATCAACAACTGGACCATCTTTAATATCTTTTCTTTATGATACTCTGCCTAATGAGATGCTGTATCCTTAGGGCCTAAATTTTGAGACAGTGTGAAATGGGAAAGACAAAATTGGAAATATACACAATGTTTCCTATTGATTCCTGATGGCACCTTCTGCAGGCCGCCAGGAGTATTCCTGTTCATGTTCATATGCATCATGTTGGCTCCCATTTGCAGAGTGGACTCCATGGCATATGTCAGCTTCTGCCTCTATCAGAGGGGGAAGACAATGGCCCAATATGTGATTTTTTTTTTTTTTTTTTTTTTTTTTTTTTGAGATCGAGTCTCACTTTGTCACCTAGGCTGGAGTGCAGTGGCATAATATTGGCTCACTACAACCTCTGCCTCCCAGGTTCAAGCAATTCTCCTGCCTCAGCCTGCCAAGTAACTGGGATTATAGGCGTCTGCCATCATGCCTGGTTAATTTTTGTATTTTTAGTAAAGATGGGGTTTTACCATGTTGGCCAAGCTGGTCTCGAACTCCTGACCTCAAGAAATCCACCCACCTCGGCCTCCCAAAGCGCTTGGGATTACAGGCGTGAGACACTGCACCTAGCCATATGTGATTTTTACCTGATGTAGAAGAGTCTGCTTTCCCTTGAGTTGCAGGAAAGCTGCCTGATAAACAATATTATAAGAAAAAGGCCTCAGAATAGGAGTTGCATGTGATGTTATGGAAAGCTAAGTGACATTTCCCAAAATGACATGCCAATAAATGATAATGTTGGAATTAAGTTCCCTATCTGTCCGAATTCAAACCTTGTGTTCTCGAGACCACAAATATATTCTTGCGGCTAGTTGGCGCTCGCCCCAAGAAGAAACACATAAGAAATAGTAAAGCATGTTTCAAAAGCCAAAACAACTTCCTGAGCCTGTTCCTAAGTGAGACATCTTTATCAATCATGGGGCAAGGTGTGGAAATACATTAAATATCAGGTATAACGAAGGAACTTTTAATACGCCTTCCCTAGAGAAAAAATTACAATTAATTCCCAAATCTGCCATAAGCCCATTCTGCCCCACATACCTCTCAGTGGATCACATTATCATTTCCACGTCCAGAAAAATAAAGAAAAAGATGCTCTGCATTCTCCAGGTTTTGAAGTGACTTATCTCTTCAGAAGATTGCAGGCACAGTGGCACGTGCCTGTAGTCCCAGCTACTCAGGAGGCTGAGGTGGGTGGATCACCTGAGCCCAGGAGATCTGGGCTGTAGTGCGCTATGCCAATCGGGTGTCCGCACTGAGTTCAGCATCAATATAGTGACCTTCAGGAGCCGGGGACCACTAGGTCGCCTAAGGCGGGATAAACCGACCCAGGTCAGAAACAGAGCAGGTCAAAACTCCCAAGCTGATCAGTAGTGGGATCGCGCCTGTGAATAGCCACTGCACTCCAGCCTGGGAAACAAAGCGAGACTCCGTCTCTAAAAAAAATTTTTATTTAAAAATTAAAAAAAAAAAAAACATTTGAAAATCAGAATTGTCCTCACCACTGCATTGCAATAGCTTTTTCAAGGTCACCAGTGACTTCCATCTATATAAATTCAATGATCTGTTCTCTGTCCCCAACAGCTCAGAGAGGAGAAATGATGTCCCTAGATCACAAGGGACTAGGCAATGATGAGGTCTCTCCTCTGCTGCCTACTGGGGCAGTGACTCTAGGTGGGCTTAGAGTTGCCTCATTGTATTCTTACCATTATGTCGTATGGCTTTTTCTATTGTAATACATACCTAAATGCTAAAATTACAGTCAAGGATCACTATGAATATAAATATTAGACACAATCCTATTACTCAGATGACCATTGTTAACATTTTGGTATATTTTCTGTTTGTGTTGTGTGTGCATGTTGTAAGAGAGCAATATATAAATTTTAAACTTTTCAATTTGGAATATTCTTTACATATGCATATATATTTTGTATATGTATGTATATACCAATTTCCTATGTATATGTGATAGTCACATCTAGCAAATCAGAAAATGCTTTAATCTTAATAGCTAACTCTACAACTAATGACAAGGAAAGAAGAAGCCTTGAAAAAAAAATACTTTGTTAAGTGCTTGGTGTAGGAAATAAACTTTGGACCCCTTTTCTTTACCCTCCCACCTCTCCCTACCCAACCTAAGAACTGAGGATTAGCTGGCACTGAGGCTTGGAGGAAAGGAGAAAACTGTAAAGCAAAAGAAGGAATTTGTATCTCCTAACAGCAGTTTAGGAGGTAGGCTATGGTGGTCAGAGGCAGTCAGGGAGAAGAAAACAGGAACTCAATGTATGGGCAGAAAGCTAGATAATGCATCAAGACCAACCAAAACCTTCCATCAATTCTAGTCAACTTGTTGTCATTTGTACGAGTTTAAGGGTTAAAACTGGAGGGGGAAGCAAGATCCCCAGGTAGAACAGGACAAAATTAGTATACAAAGAAGCCAGAGCCATAAGGGACAACAGCCATGAGGTCAGGAAAACGGATGCCCATTGAGGTATAACAGAAATTCAAAGGAGGGCTTCTTTGATCTTCCACAGTCCATGGTTCTGGGAGACTCAAGGCAATTTAATTCAAATCTGAAAAGTTACAGGACCCCAACAAACATTTTATTTCACGTTTAAAATGATGCACTTTCTGCCGGTTTTCGGTGCTCTTGGCCTCCCAGTGGCCAGTGGTTGATTGCCATTTGATACCTGCCTCTGTAAGACTTCCCAGGAGATTCTAAAAACAGTCCTACTTTGCTCTTCCCTGCTGAGTGGAGATCTGAAGGCTCTGATCTAGGGTAGGGACTTCTATGGGATTTGGAGAGACTGTGGTTGGCTTGCACAGAGCAGCAAATATGAAACAGAAAACCGTTGTTCTCTAGAGTCCTCTGAGAGCTAAACTACCTTCAGCCTAGGTTACCCACAGGAGAGACTTTCCAAAATGTAGAAATATTTCCTGTTGTGAGCAGTAAATAGGTGAGTCCTATGTGTAAAACTTAAAATCCAGGATTGTTTTAATCTATCAAAATCTCAAGAAAATTTGTTTTCCCAGGAGCTAAATAACCCAGTTAACCCAGTTTTCTATTGTATGTGAGTTTGCACATCTGTGTCAGATAAGTTATTAAAGTATAGAAATTGATGTTAAGGGCCTTTTTCAAATATTTCAAAATAATAAGAGCTTGAGTTAGGAAGGTGAAATAGAAAAGAGATGTATATAAAAGTTGTTGGAAATGAAAATAGAACCTTGTGAGTGGCCATTTGTGGAATTACGAAAGAATGAGGAATAAAATATGACTTCACGTTTCCCAGCGTGGGAGTTGAGAATGAGGAACAGAAGTAGAGAAGGCGGCTGGTTTACCACTGTCTTGCATAAAGGAGGAAAATAAGTTTGTTTTCTGATTGTTGAGGTTCTCAACTGAGGCATGTTGGGTCAGTGGAAATGGCCAATAGTCAAATCGAAGTGTGGGATGAAGTTGAGAAGAGATGTCAGGCCACTGCTATAGGTTTGGAAAGTCTTCTATATGAATCAACTGAAGTTGGCAGAGTGGGTAAGACCTCCAAAGAAGAGACTGAAAAGTCGACACACTTTGTAACACACCAGTTAGCTTACTGGAAGAATTAAGTCTTTCTTCCTTTGCAAAAAGGACTTTCAGCAGAAGGCATGAATAAATTTTGGGGGGTTTCCTTTCACTTGATGGGCACACAGTCTAACTTTAGTTCATGGATTCCTAGAGCACTTGATTCCAAGATGCAGACAATCTGATCAAAATAGTAGAAAGACAAAGAAAGAGACTTTTAAAAGTAGAGCCTTGGGCATGCTTTAGATCTTCTACAGAAAGGAAGAAAAAAATCCCTTTAGCAAAAGCTAAAGACATCAGTCGGTACCCTTGCTTCTGATCATAACCTAAAGAAAGAAAATGTTTAGAATGCTAGAAGGAAGTCCCTTGTTCTTTAAACAAGGGGACCTTTCCAGAACCCCAGAGTCAGCTCTCTTTGACCAACAAAAAGAGAAGGTAAGTGAAAGCATAGGAGAGACGAAAATGCAGAAGGCCAAATGTCATTGGAGGAAGGCTTTAGAGCTTACTGAGTGTCACAAAGGAATCTGAGAATATAAACTCAGCATTTGTCTGTGGAGTTTATGGGGCAAGGAGGAGGAGCACATATCTAAAAACAACAACATGGGCAATGGTGGCTGATTCCACCATTGATTCAACAGTAATATGTATCATTGTCCTCATAATGAAATATTGCATTGATAAAAAAGTTTACAAGTGCGAGTGCCCTTCTTGAACTTTTTCTTTTCTAAAAAAATTACCCTATGCCCTAAAACTGTGTTACCCATCATATTTCTCTAAGTGTGGACTTCCTGAATAAGTATTTCCCAGGCTTATTTAAAAAGTAGATTCTTGTACACCAGAGAGATCTACTCATTCTCCATGTTCAGCAAAAACAGGGGATTCCTTTGCACGTTCAAGGTTCAAAAATACTATGTGGAAAAGAAAATCTTCGTCTTCCAGAAACTCTAAGTCCCAGATATTTAAAGGGAAATTCAGTTTTTCCTAGTCTCTCAAACTGGCATAATAAACATTAGCTACTGTACTGAGCCCATAAGAACAGAGGAAATCAATAGGTTATTTTTTTTAGGCTGAATAGTTGTAATTTTAGGTCTAGAAAAATTCTGTAATCCTTCAGTTTGACAGGGTGACCCTATTGTGGGATAGAGCTTGCCAATGAAATTGCAGAAATATCGGATATTATAACCATAAGTGCACATACAAACACACGCACACACACAGAGGCAGCACAAAGACACTATATTTGGAAAGTTTCTTAAATGATGGTAGTAGTGATTGTGTATGTTGATTGCTGTTTTTAATAAAGTACATTATCATTTTATTTTTGTACCAGCTACTAGAAAAAAGCAAGTAACATAATTTAGAGTAAAGAAAATGGAAGAAAAGGTAAACAGTTTAACTAAAAATCCATCCGAATTATATATTTTTAGCCCTATATAGAAAAAAAACAGAGTGCAACGTAATTAATCCTCTTATCCTGGTCATACATACACCACCAGGTAGTTCTGCTGAAGAATATCTGCTTTTCTTCATTTCCAACACAAAGCTCAGTCCCCCAAACCCACTCCCCCTTTTTAAGAAAAATTTAAACCAAGACTTTTTCCAAATAAGGTAGCTTTACACAAAATTGGTTCCCCTCCTACATCTGTGTTCCTGGTGTCAGAAGTTATAGAGGCTGCTATTTTCCAGAGCTGTCATTGTATTCTGTAACAAAGCATCCTTTCCCTTAGCTGAGCTGAAAACCAGAGTGCTTTCAAACTAAAGTTTTTAAAGAATCTAGGCATTTTTACCTTTAGCTGTCGGGTCTGACTTAAGCAATTTTCCTTCCTCCTCTTGATTGAAGCTCATTTTAAGCTTAAAGAACAGTAACTGTAATCCTAGCTCTCTTTCAAGGATTCTGAACATGATTAAAACAGCAACACTTGATTCTTTGAGTATTAGGCCATGATATCTTAGGAAATCTGTGGTAGGGGGAGTTCTAATCTTGAAGATTTCTGCCTTCTGGTATATATAACTTATGTGTGTAATTCTCATCTTGAGTGTGGGCAGAATCTGAATTTGATAGAATATCATTATCATTAGATTTGGTAAAGGTGAAGAGATTTTACAGATGCAAATACATTGTTGAATCATTTGACCATAATGAATGAATTTGTTATTGGCCTCTAATCCCAAACCCAATACATCTCTTACATAATGAATAAGATGATTTTGGGCAGGCCTGACTTGATCAGCTGAAACCCTTTAAAAAGAGGTACTGACCCCTTCCTGAAGGGAGATTCTCTTCCACTGGCTTGTTAGAGGGCCACGTGATAAGTAACTGTGAATGGCCTCCACGTTCTAAGAAAAGCTTCCACCTGACAAGAAGCAAGAAAAATACTTTAGTCCTCTAATCACGAGGAACTTGGCTAGCCAGCACATGAACTTGAAAGAGGGCCCTGAGTTTCAGAAAGGAACACAGACTACCCAATACCATTTTTTACATTTTATTTCATTTTCAATTGACAAATAATTGTAGCTATTTATGGGGTACAATGTGATGTTTTGAATAGTTAACAAAAACATATTATATATTTCAGATACCTAAAAAGGAGGGTTTTAAATGTTCTCACCAAAAAGAAATGGTAAATATTTGAAGGAACAGATATGCTAATTTACCTGATTTGATCATTCCTTTCAATACCTTGATAACAGCCTTGGGAGACTCTGAGCAGAGGATCAAGAGAACCTGTGCAAAAATTCTTGACCCACAAAAAAAGAGAATAAATGTGTGATGTTTTAAGCCACTATGTTTGTGGAAAGTTGTTACAGAAAAATAGAAAACTAACCTTCAGTTTGAGTCTAAAAGTTGCTATGAACAACAGCAAAGATAAAGGGAGTTAAACTCCCAGTTTGGGTCTGAAAGTTGCTATGAACAAGAACATAGATAAAGGAAGATGTGTTCATGGTGTAGGAGAGACAGTACATAGGATGGAGCATATTCTCACTAGTTATCAAGAGACCTCAGTTCTGGCCCTTGCTCTCCACTAATTCATTGAATAATATTGGGTAAGTCACTTTGTTTCCCTGGGTCCTACTCAGTTTGCTCACACACAAAATCAAGGGACTGAAGTAGACACACTCTGAGACCCCTCCAATCTCCGATGTTCTTTAAGCCTGTGAAGCTCTTCTGTAGCATAAGCCAATCACCTTCCTTGCACACAGCACCAAATGATAGCTCACCATCAGGTGGCATGAACCCCTAGTAAACAAAATCTCAGAAAGGATGAGATTTTGGAAAAGTCGAGAGAATCCTACTTTCTTTTCTCCTCTCCTAAGTGTCTCCACCGTGGCATGAAAAGCAATACAGAGATACTTCTGAATCTGCATACCCTAGCAAGACTGGAGTTATAAAACCACACGAGACATCAAGACTTCAAAAGGGTCCTTGGTCTCATACAAGACCTTCTTATGTCTCTGTGTACCTCCGTATGAATCAGGAGCAACTGATTACAATCTTCTCCTTATTATCACTGTTCTGTCTCAAGTCATATAATGACAGCTAGCATTAATTGAGCATCTGATATTATTATTTTCTCAGGTACTTTACACAGGTTATCTCTCAGAGAAGATCAATAACTTATTGAAGCTTACACAGGAAGTCAGGAGGAGAATTTTACCCAAGTCTACCTCAGGCTGAAGCACATGCCTTTTCCTCTGCATGACACTTGCACTGGTGTCACGGTACTTACCCACTTGCCCTATCCACTTAACAAACATCTCATGACCATCCATTCGTATGTCACATTATAGAGTGACCAGCTATCCTAGCTTGCCCGGCACTGAGAGGTTTACCAGGATGCCAGACTTTCAGTGCTAAAACTGGGGAAATCCCAGGCAAAATGGGATGAATCGGTCATCCTAAGCAACCTGTGAAGAGGACTGGGTATGCAAACCTGGAGTGCAGGAGACATATGGAGCTCTACAGTGAGATCCTAAATGCAAAACTTTCTCTGAAAGTCACTTTATTTCACTGCTTGGGCACAATCCCATGTGCCCTATCCTAAGTGTGCCTATACCTAAACATGGTCTGTCCATGCAAACTCTTGAAATAACCATGCCTGATACTCTGTATTACAGTCCCTGTCAGCTGGGAATCTGCCAGAACCCGGGTAGCAGGTTTTCCCAGTCATCTGCAGGTCTGCATCATTCAGTCTAATACCCCGCCTGAGATAGAGGAGGGACTGAAGCTTACCAAAGCACCTTTTAACTATTTTTGCTCAACCTAATACCTCAATCTTTTGAGAACAAATTAAGACTTCATGAAAAGGCTTGAATTGTTGTTGCTTTGTTATTGTCCTCTAATTCCAAACCCAATACATCTCTTATCAGCCTAATGGAAGTATCTCAACTCTGGGACATGGTTCTTGATCTTCTCTTAGAACTTTACAAGCCGACATGCTGGTGACAATAAAAATAGTCAGGGAAAGGCTGTTGACTGATGGAACACTTAATCTAAAATGGATATTCTGAATTATGTGAAACCTGATCCCAGTCTCTGTTTCTCACTCAGAGTTGACCACAGGGTTCAAATGGGCTGGACAATGGGACCTTCAGCTATGGTAAACTACAAGACCAGCATCTCCCACTGATCCAGCCCCTTGTTGGGTTCCAGGAGCAGCATCTCCAAGCATCTAAACTTCTTGGACACTTTTTATCAGGAAGAAAAGCTAAATGTTTACAGTGCCAAAACCAAGATACCTTCTTTGGCCTGAATACTGAGATTCCAGATGGATGCAAACCAGAAACTCTGCCTACCAGATGACCCCATCTGGGAGTCAACAGTCTGTTAGTCTGTTCTGGAGTAGTCTTATCCTGAGATTTGGCCTGTTCAAAATAAAATGAGATGCAGCAGTCACACAGGGCTATTGCCATGCACTATGGGTGATGGCTGCCTCCTGCATCAACTGACCTCTGCCAAGACCGTCACTTCCTTGTTTGAGAATCCCCAATAAATACCACCCTTTTTCCTCATGCAAGCACTGAATAAACTGAAAAATAAAATGAAGGAATGGCAGATTATGGTTAGACTGAAAGATGTGGCTTAGTGACCAAGAGCACGTATGCCTGAAAGTCAGACATCACATCAGGCAGATGTGCACACTTCTCACAAGAAACTGGAGACTTCCTCTTGGAGGAACACTGGAGAATTAATATTTTCTGCAGCCTTCCAAAGAGAAGACGGAAAAAAAGAGTAGGGCTACTTGCACCCAATTTGCTCTTCTTGAATTTACCAATCAGATAAATCACTCAGATATTCACTCACATCTTTATGGATAAGGAAGCTGAAGGGTAGGAAGGAGTTAACACGAATGAATTTTCCCCCACTTGAAGAAAACATCATATATGATGAACCACCTGTCCACAGGGGCTTTCTGGAACTCTGCCCTCCTCCCCCACGTCCTGTCTCCAGCTGCGGTCGTAAGTCAGTGCACCATCTTTGGCAGTTGTGCTGCCACCTCCGTCCATATCCTTCTTGGATTTATATAAAAGAATCTTTTTTTACCTTGATGTAGAATCATGGTGGAAAAAGTTGGAAACACAGACCTGTGCAGTTCTACATTCACTGATTATTACAGTGTGATTTTCATCGGTTTTGTAAATACAGGCCTTGCCATTTCTTTTGATCTCTTGATTGAAGAAGGATAGGGTATTTTTGTTATGAGAAAAAAAAAAAAAAATCATATATGCCTACTCAGTCCAGCTCCAGGCAAGAAGCACTCTTGTTCCACTAAGACAAGGACACACCAATCACGATTTTCAGAAAAAAGCAAAGCTCAATTGGTGAAAACTGTAAGTGCTCTAGGAAGAGAAGGGAGCAAGGGGGAAGGATGATAGGAACCAGGCAGGCTTCTGAGACAGGGAGACACCTCTGGCAGGAGAGGAATGAGAATAATTTGGATAGCAAAAAAAAAAAAAAAAAAAAAAAAAAAGGAAAAGATAATATTCCTCAAAAAAGAAAAAAGTCAACCAGAATGGAGAAATGCAATGTGAAGGAGAGAGTGCAAAGTTCCAACTCACAGGGGTGAGAATCAGTGCAGTAGGTAGGGTTTCCACTAAGAAAAGCTAATGGCCTCAAGCTGGAAGCAAAAGGGAGCCTCAGAGGCTCCTTGGCCAGAAGTAATAGGCTTAAACGGGGGTGAATGCATGTGGCAACCAAAATTACAACTAGTGAAAGCATTTGGTTAAATGCATAATCAAGCTTTATATCATGCCTAGAGTTTTCATATCTATGCAAACCAAAACTGTGACTCCACTCTCTAAAAAGCACAAAGTTCTTATGAAAAACACTTGTTACCACACATTTCTATTTTCCAAGGAAATTAAAATTTCTGGCAAGGCAAAGCTTTTAAACTTGCTTTGGTGGGCAGCACGAAGCCACTGTCAGTACATGGTGGGTGCTCTGTGCCCGATGGAGGCGCCTGTGAAGATCCCTCCGACTTAGTGCTAAAAGCAGCTCCAATGAGAAGAGGCAGGAGCAGAGACAGTCGTCTGCCACACCATCGAAGGTGCCCTCTGGGTACTGTGCTCTCAAAAATCCCTCAGGAGATGCTTCAGCATTGCCCAAAATATCCCAGGCAGTTTACTGGGTCAAAATTTTAGATTAAATCCTGAGGTTTGAAGCATTATTTAAATTCAGCCTTCTAGAGTTAGACCAATGGGACCTTTCTCAAACACCCTCTGCCTCCAGCTGAGGGAAAACTGTGAGAGAAAAATTAGTTCTCTGTACACGGGCTGTCTTGCCGACTATGTATTCAATCATCCATTCTCCATTCAAATCCTTATTTGAAAAATCAAATGCTCTAGCCAAGGGCCGGGCGCGGTGGCTCACGCCTGTAATCCCAGCACTTTGGGAGGCCGAGGCGGGTGGATCACGAGGTCAAGAGATCGAGACCATCCTGGTCAACATGGTGAAACCCTGTCTCTACTAAAAATACAAAAAAAATTAGCTGGGCATGGTGGCATGTGCCTGTAATCCCAGCTACTCAGGAGGCTGAGGCAGGAGAATTGCTTGAACCCAGGAGGCGGAAGTTGCGGTGAGCCCAGATCGCGCCATTGCACTCCAGCCTGGGTAACAAGAGCGAAACTCCAACTCAAAAAAAAAAAAAAAAAAAAAAAATGCTCTGGCCAAACCCCGACCATTGACTTCTGAGGGTGGAACCCAGCCCCAGTAGTTGTCAAAGCTCCTCAGGTGAGTCCCATATGCTGCCAGGTTGAGAAGGACTGACTCTCCTCCATCTGGTTTCTGTCCAGCTATCTTGCGTCTGGGCAACATAAGGATTATATATGATTTTGGTCTCCTTTTGTCTTTTCAAGAATCCCCTCCAAGAACAAAGACTCTTAAACTTGTGCATTAGAATCACATGGAAGCTTGTTAGGACATGGATTCCTGAGCCCCTCACTCAGATTTCTGATTCAGAAGATCTGGGGCAGAGTCAGAAAATCTGCATCCTCCAATGTGTTCCCTGTTCCCGGGCAATGCTGGCAGGCCAGGAACAACACTGGGAGAGTCTCCGCCCTGGAGCATTTGGGCAAGCCTTTCACATGGGAAGTACAACTGGATCACACTGAACATGAACCACACCACCCGAAACAGCCACTGAGATGCCTATTCCATAGTCACTGAACCTGGACTTGGATTTTAGCAACAATGGAGTAATTTCCTTGACTGTGTTTAGAAGAATCCAAATCTCTAAACGGGAAAAATCTCCCCTCCTCATCGTCCTCCCTGGCTGCTTTTTATTCTACCAACACTGGACACAGTTTTTAAGAGTGAGAAAGAGGTGTTCCCATACCGGTTTTATCACTTACTGGCTGCAAACAACGCAGGCAAATGCCTCTGACTCTCTGTGCTCAGTTTTCTGATGTGTAAAATTAAGGATGGGCCAAGCGTGGTGGCTCAGGCCTGAAATCCCAGCACTTTGGGAGGCCGAGGTGGGCAGATCACCCCAGGCCAGGAGTTTGAGACCAGCCTGGCCAACATGGTGAAACCTCATTTATACAAAAAATATAAAAATTAGCTGGGCATGGTGGTGCATGCCTGTAATCCCAGCTACTCAGGAGGCTGAGGCATGAGAATCACAAAAAAAAAAAAAGAGAGAGAAAAAAATAGTTCTGACGTCTTGGTGGCTCTGGTCCTCTGGCAGCGCTTTCCCTCCCTCACAGTGCCTCCTTTCATTAGTGCAGAATCTTCCCACCTTTTCCCCACTTCTCCCCTTGATAAGCTACCTCAGAGAGGTCCACTTCACTCTAGCTTAAATGACCATCAAGAGTCATTTGCGTTTGACACTCTTGAGTTTCATCTTACGATGAAAGGCTTTTTCTTCATGAAAAGGATTTGACTCCCTGGGAAGCTGGGCAGAGAAAGATTTTGGTAAAGAGCTTTCCAGAACCACAGACATTACTTCCAAGGACAGTAAGATCCTGACCTCATGCAGAGTCTCCAACTCTCCCTGTCACGTACATGGCCCTGCCCACACCTGTTCCTCCCAGGCACCAGTCAGCCTGTGTCACCCAGAGGCTGCTCTCCCTTCTGCCCCAGGGAGATGAAAACTGCATCCCACCAGAGCTGCCAGACTGCCCTGGCGCTTTCATCTTGATCTTCTCTTCACAGTCAGTGTGAATGCCTGAGGATACCTGTGCCCTGAGGGCCTGCAGAGCGGTGCTGAGCAAGGGAGTCTCAGCCCTGGCTGTTGGAAGTAAGATCACAGAGTATGGAGGAGGATGAGGAGACTGTGGTGTACACACATGCGGAGAACCTCAGGGTCTAGTTTGTCATTCATTTATTCGATCAATCAACAAATCTGGCAGGATGTCTAAAATACAGTATCTGCCTTCAAATACAAATTCCTATTCATTTATTCAATCAACAAATTTAGCCAGATGGGGTCTAAAGTATAGTTGTTAAGAGCTTTAGGTGCTAGAATTTTCAAGAGCTTTAGATACCAGAATTTTAATATTAGCAGGGATCTTGGGAGCCATCCACCCACAGTTTTACAACAGGAATCATTCTAATATGCCTGACAGGCATCAAAATCGAGGCAGCCCATTTTCCCCATGGACAAGTCCAGGTCTTAGAAATTACTTTTCCGTATTAAAAGAAAACCTGCCCTGTCCATGTACTTCTAATGTCTAGAAAGAAACCCCTATACCCCACAAAAGTTCATCAAATATGTGTGTGACAGCTTCCTGACCATTCTTTACAGTCAGCAGCATTATCTGGTGGTTGATTCACTCATTCCTTACTAAGAGCTATACTTCTCTGCCCTTCCCATTCCAGTTGCAAGGCTGGAGGCATTCTCTGGGGCCGCAGGGGCCCCTGAGAAACATGTGAGCAGATCTATAGACGATGCTACAGAAGTGGATGCAGGATCATCACAGTGCACAGAGTCCTTCAGAGTCATAAATGACCCAAGAGAGGCAGGGAGGAAAACAGCTAAAAGAGACCCCGCAATGCACAGGATCAGGTAACGAGCACGCCGGTGTCAGACTGACCGGAGGCTCTAACAACAGCTTTGGCACTTGTTAGCTGAGTGACCTTGAACAACTTACTGAACCTCTCTCATCTTGACTCATCATGCATGAAATTGGGATGGTAATGCCTTTCTTATCAGATTATTGTAATAAGTATGTGAGATATTGATGTAAAAAGCATTGCACAAATTAAGAGAACAATTATTAGAAGCTATTATTGTTAGTGCTACACAAGTGTCCAAAGGACAGATTGGACCGAGAAAAAAACAAAGCTCTGTATTACTTTTGATGGCTTGCTATTGGTGCCTTCTTTCCAGCACAGTCCTGGCCATCTGGATTTAAAGCTGTTCTCTCTGGATCCCTGCTGGTGAGAAGGGAAGATAAACATCATTCCCTTGGTGTGCTAGGTCTATATCTAGAGAGAACCCGGTCCCTGCCAGGAATTAGTTTGTTTCTCTGCAAGTCAGAGACTTTCTCTGTCTATCCTAACTAAGCTCTAGGGGGATAGGAGTTCAAATATAAATCAGAGAGTAGCAGGACCGACTCTCAGTGTTTCACCTGTTGCTGCTCCAGATCCCTGTCCCCATTGTGCCTTCTGTCCTATTTATAAATGGGATCACATCACAGCCTATCCCACTGGTGCCAGTGGAATTCCCTCTACTCGCATTTAGCTATTTATCTGTATGCCACCAGCCTCTGCTAAACACTAAACTATCAAAGTGATTCTAGAAATTACTTTCTAGAATTGATGGCAGTCACTGAAACATTGGAAAATATCACATCCAATTGTCTCCCTTCTCGTGAGGTGACACATTCCCCAGGACTTGAGGCTTCCCTGAAGTTGAGGCAAGCTGCAAAAGGGCCAAAAAATAAAAATAAAAAATAAAGGACATCCTGCAGATCCTATGCATCCATCTATCCATCTAGTCATCCCACTAGGAAGTTGCTATTCTGCATGTCAAGAACTAAGATGCGGTGGGTGCTAGAGGACAGGTCATTGTTGTCCTCAGCACTGACTACGTTTTTCCTCTGAGTCTTTCTCTCTCAAATCTGGACATTGTGGAGCTGAGGTGACTGATTCGGTGTCCTTAGCAGGCAGCCATCTCTTACAAGCCAGACTCTCTGATTACATGCTACCATATGTTCATTTCCCTTTGTTTCCCCCAGCCTTCATTAAAACTCATCTGGCTGCTCCAGTCTTAGATCTTACCCAGGAGATTAAGGGAAAGCGCATTTGTGCAACACCACTGACCCAAACCTCTCCTGGCGGTGGCCAGAGCCCAAGGAGGGTTTCATCTACCTCAGGTTTTGTTGAAAAGTGACAACCCTTCCCTCTGGATGCTTCTGCTTTTTTTCCTTGTCTGTTCTCTTGTTTGTCTAGAACTTTAACTTGGAAAGAGGGATAACATTTATTCATTTAATACCCTTTGGTTTCTTATGAATCAATTTGTTTGGAGAAAATGTTTATCCCAGAGGGAGCGTGAAATCCAAGTTTCCCTTTCTTCATCTTGGGATGAACCCTGAGCCTCCTTTCCCCTTGACCACCTGCCTCTCCACCCTCTATTTCTGCCTCAGGTTACAGGTACTTCCTGCCTGGTTTCCTGCTGATCCTCCTAAGAGCATTCTCCGACTCTGGTTTCCCATGCCTCTGTCCTAAGCATCTCAATCCATTGCCTGCCTCATTGAGCCAGCTGACATACTGGTCCAGTCTGACTCTCAGATAAAGGCTAAGTGCTTCCTTAAGGCATTTGAGGGCCTTTGTGCAAAGCACCGTGAACCGCTCTCATTTCCTGAATGCGCACTGCTTTCTCTCACTGACTATCAAAACTGGCTTCCCACAGTCCGCCACCACACGATGCCAACAGCCATCCCAGTCCTGCCTTTGCTTTAAAAAGCCTCTCCTTTGGCTTCCTTTCATTCCCCCCGGTTTTCCAGGCGTCTCGCCCTTTTCATGATTCAATGGCCTCACTCAGGATATGGAAATCTGGACACATATGGTCCACGTTTCCTGGCTCCACGTTTCCCACAGAAGGTCCACTCCCCTACCCTGCATTCACCCTGGCTTCCTGCCTACAGTTGATCTTCATCCCAACTGTGATTGTTTCTATCAGGAGAACAAATGGGGAGAGGTTAAAAATCAAAAAGAAGAAAGGAAAAAGAGGAGAGACTGATTTTCCTTAAACGAGACCCAGACCCGGTCCTGTGTCTGAAATGTCTCCTACTTTGAAAACCAGTGTATATCAGCTAGCATCCTAAAGGGACCCCAGTTCCCAGGACCTCAGATCAAGAGAGTCTACAGGATCATAAGCCAGATTGCCTGGGCCACTGTCTTCCTGCACCATGAGATAGGGACATTTGGTTATCACTTCCAGTTCCATTTTCCAAGTACCTGAGCTGTCAACATCTCAGTCTTTTATGCTCTCAATAGAGTCCAATGCCTTGGCACCCTCACCCCCTTCACCACACTCCCAATTCTCTCTCAATCCTTCTTTTCCCTGGCCCATTTACTGTCTCTTATGCCTCTATTGTCTTTTATCTTTGGATAATGTAGATCTCCACGGTCTCATTCCATCCAAAACCCTGACCAAATCATATTCCACTACATTAAACCTCTGCCTATCTTTCCTAAGTCAGAAAACATAACTAGAGATCCAGTTCCTGCCAGTGACTGTTAGGCTGGCAGCAAGGCCTGGCCAGAGGCAAGCAGCCACTAGGCCGGGAGGTAGGGACTGGTTTGTCTAAGACCCATTCCCTGTTCACAAAGCAACAGTGTAAGAGCTTCTATTTCTTTATTCATCAGAATGACTTTATTTTGTGATTAAAAAAAAAAAAAGACAAGAAGAAAAAAACAAAGAGGGTGTGGAGAGAGAGAAATTCTTTCAAAAAGTGAAGGTGTTATAACTAGATACTCTCAAATTTCCCCTCCTCTTTGTTCCTTGATGGGCACACACAGTGAAGCATATAAAGGAGAAGGAATCCACTAAAATAAATGTATCCTTCTATTTCTGTTTTTAGCACTATAAGCGCAGGCTATGGACAGGTAACAATTTCTGACACAGGGGACCCTGGAAGAGCTGCTCAAAGACATGAGGCCCTGGGATCTCTGTAGGTTCTGTGCTGTCTCGAGCATATTAGAAAATACAATAACTGCAACACCATCATTCCTACCCTACACATTTTCCCTCACCCCACATTGAGGGACCTGAGACCCATGACACCCAGATCATAGGTCAACCAAATCTGTTTTCATACCTGATACCTGCTTAACCAGAAGTGAGCAGGGCTGACCTCTGGCTGCCAGGGCAGCTTCTTTCCCTCCTCTCTTGCCAGCTGTTTCCATTTTTGACAACTTTTCCTGGTTGGACTGGAACCTGGCCATTCTTAGAAATGTTCATTAAAACCAAGTCCTCTTGTCCCTAAACTGGTACCATTCTTTTAGTTCAGAGACATATCTGACCATGGCCCTAAACTAACTGGGACAACTAGAAATTGCAAAATCTCCAGAATTTCCACTTACATCAAATCAGTGACACCTTCAGTCTCCGTGCATTCTGAGGATATTCAAGGTTCACACATACTATCCACAGCCATGACACTATCCCCAGTTAAAGCTGACACTCAGCATACCTGTTATTCTCATTGATATCTAAAAAAAAAAAAAAAAAAAAAAAAAAAATTTTCCTTGGTCATTGACCTGTATTTGGTGTCTTTTTGCTGTAACTGCATTAAAACAAATATTTCCTTGGCTTTCTATGAGATTTTTGTATCTAAATCTTTGTAATTCCCCCCAGTAACTGACTTCAGCCTTCTGCAGAAGAAAACAGCCAAAAGTTACTAAACAGAATAAACAAAATCTCATTTAGGCTGCTCCAGTCAGGGAATAAGAAATGCTAAAAGCCTTTACACACACAGTCAGTCACCACTTCGTCCTTAGCATTGTCCAAAACAAGGGTCTGGTTGCACAGACATTATACCCAAAAAAGTTAAAAAGATAAAAAACAAAACCACATACATTTCCATCACTCTCAAAAAATTTGTTTTCATTTTTCTAATCCTTGCCTATCCTATACAAGAAAATGAAAATACAGTTGAATGTAGCTTTGTTATAAAATGAACAATACAAAAGATCAATGAAATAAAAAATTGTTTTCTGAAAAGATAAACAAAATTGACAAATCTTTAGCCAGACTAACTAATAAGAGAGAAGGTTCAACTAAAAACCAGAGATAAAAAAGGAGGTATTACAATTGATACGGTGGAAATTCAAATGATCATTAATGCTACTATATGCCAATAAATTGGAAAATCTAGAAGAAATGGGTAAATTCCTAGACACACAACCTACCAAGATTTAACCATTAAAAAAATCTAAAACCTGAACAGACTAATAACAAGTAACAAGATTGAAGCTTTAATAAAAATTTTCCAGCAAAGCCAGAGAGCCAATGGCTTCAACACTGAATTATACCAAACATCTAAAGAACTAATACCAGTCTTACTCAAACTCTTCCATAAGATAGAGGAAGAGGGAATATTTCCAAACTCATTCTGTGAGGCCAGTATTACCCTGATACTGAAACCAAAGATATATCTAAAAAAGAAAAATATAGGCCAATATCTCTGGTGAATATTGATGTGAAAATCCTCAACAAAATACTAGCAAATTGAATTCAACAACACATAAAAGAGATAATTCTTCATGCCCAAGTGGGATTTATCCCTGGAATGCAAGGCTGGTTTAACATATAAGCAAATAAGCTAATGTATTACATCACATCAACAGAATGAAGGACAAAAATCATATGATCATTTCAATTCACGGTGAAAAATTATTTCACAAAATTCAACATCCCATGATGATAAAAACCCTCAAAAACTGAGTACAGAAGAAATGTACCTCAACATAAATGCCATATGTGACAGACCCACAGCTAGTATCCTACTGGATGGGCAAAAACTGAAAACCTTTCCTCTAATATTGGAAACATGACAAGGATGTCCACTTTCACCACTGTTACTTGACATAGTACTGAAAGCCCCAGGTAGAGCAATCAGACAAGAGAAAGACATAAAGGACATCCATATCAGAAAGGAAGAAGTCAAATTATCTTTGTTTGCAGATGATATAATCTTATATTTGGAAAAACCCAAGGACTCCACCAAAAAACTATTAGAACTGATAAACAAATTCAGTAAAGTTGAAGGATACAAAATCAACACACAAAAATTAGAGCACTTCTGTATGCCAACAGCAAACAATCTTAAAAAGAAACCAAAAAAGTAATTTCATTTACAATAGCTACAAATAAAATACCTAGGAATTGACCAAATAAGAAAAGAGCTCTACAATAAAAATTGTAAAACTTTGATGCAAGAAATTGAAGACAGAAAGCAATAAAAAGATAGTCCATGTTCATGAATTAGAAGAGTCAATATTGTTAAAATATCCGTACAATCTAAGCAATCTACAAATTTAATGAAATTTTAATCAAAATACCAATGACATTATACACAGAAATAGAAAAAAAAAATCCTAAAATTTACATGGAACCACAAAAGACCCAGAATAGCCAAAGCTAACCTGAGCAAAAATAATAAAACTAGAGGAACCACATTGCCTGCTTTTAAATCTTACTATAGAACTATAGTTATCAAAACGGCATGGTAGCAGCATAAAAACAGACATATAATCAGTGGAACAGAATGAGAACCCAGAGATAAATCCATACATCAACAGTGAACTCATTTGTGACAAAGGTGCCAAGAACATATTGTGTAAAGGACATTGGTGCCGGGAAAACTGGATATCCATACTCAAAAGAATGAAACTAGTCCACCCTCACCATATATAAAAATCAAATCAAAATGGATTAAAGACTTACATCTAAGACCTAAATCTGTGAAACTACTAAAACACTGGTAAAACTCTCCAGAACATCAGACTAGGCAAAAATTTCTTGAGTAATACCCCACAAGCCCAGATAACCAAGCAAAAATGGACAAATGAGATCACATCAAGTTTAAAGGATTCTGCACAGCAAAGGAAATAATCAACAAAGTGAAGAGACAACCCACACAATGGGAGAAAATATTTGCAAACTACTCATCTGACAAAGGATTAATAACCAGAATATATAAGGAGTTCAAACAACTCTATAGGAAAAAATCTAATAACCTGATTAAAAACCTGGCAAAATACCTAAATAGATATTTCTCAAAAGAAGACATACGACTGGTCAACATGGTGGTGAAACCCCGTCTCTACTAAAAATACAAAAATTAGCTGGGTATGGTGGCACGTGCCTGTAATCCCAGCTACTCAGGAGGCTGAGGCAGGAGAATTGTCTGAACCCAGGAGGCGGAGGCTGCGGTGAGCCGAGATCACGCCCTTGCACTCCAGACTGGGTAACAAGAGCGAAACTCCGTCTCAAAAAAAAAAAAAAAAAGAAGAAGAAGATATACGAATGGCAAACAAGCACAGGAAAAGGTGTTCAACATCATTGATCATCAGAGAAATGCAAATCTAAACTACAATGAAATATCATCTCATTCCTGTTAAAATGGCTTTTATCCAAAAGTCAGGCAGTAACAAATGCTGGCGAGGCTGTGGGGAAAAACCCTCATACACTGTTGTTGGCAATGCAAATTAATGCATTCTCTATGGAGAACAGTTTGCAGGCTCCTCAATAATAAACTAAAAACAAAGCTACCTTATGATCCAGCAATCCCACTGCTAGGTATATACTCAGAAGTAAATGACACTGGGTTTTGGAGAAATGAAAAGCTTTTTATTGCAAGCCGACTAATGAGGAAACAGGTGTCCAGCTCAATCCTGTCTCCTTGTGCTGACTTTAAGGCAGTAATTTCATTAGAAAATGTTTAGTGGATGGATTCTGGGATTAGTAGGTGATTGGTTGAAAGAAAGGGAAAGTCTGAAACGTCCCTGGGCATCTGCCATTATTTCTTAAAGCCTCCTTATGAGTTCCACGTACAAACTTGGGAAGAGTTAGTATGAAATATGCAGCAGAAATTTGGGCTGTGAAGTTGGTACACTTGGTCTGCACAGACTTCATTTGGCCTATCGGTTCCAACTGATTTTAGCTAGTTTTATTATCTTACAAGCAGAGGGAGTTTCAGGGTTTTATCAGGTTTTCTTTTTCTTTTTCTTTTTTTTTAAATCTACCATCCTGCAAACTCAGGAATTTCTGCTAGTCGTTGGTTGCTTTAACTCTTTGGAGTATGGTTTCAATTTCAACTTTATTATTTCAATAAATGGGAGATGTCATTGTCACCATCTACAATTAAGGAAACCAAAGCATAGAGAGATAAATGAGTTGTCTAAAGGCACACAACAGTTAATGATGGAGCCACATTTTAACTTGGGCCCAGTGGTCCTCCCTTTCCCACAGAGCTAGGTGCATGTACAAGAAATCCATAAACTCCAGCGTAACTGCAGAAATTCTAGAACATAAACTCCAGAGAAGAAAATAAGCATATAAGCATAGGGGCCACATCTTTGCTCAATAAATATTTGTTATAATTATTAGCTTAATACTGATCTACTAAATAAATTCTGATTTCAAAATTAATTCCATCCCTATCATCATAACTACTCTTCATTGATTGTTTACTCTGTGTCAGGCACCATGGTAAGTGCTTTAAATGATTTATCTTATTTTATTTCCAAAACACTTCTTTAAGGTATAATTTACTATACCCATTCTACAAATGTGAAAACTGAGGCTCTGAAAGGGGAAAATTTTGAACAAATTTAGATAACTAACATGCTACAGAACTAGGCTTCAAACCCAGACTCTGCCCCCAAGATCTGAGCTCTTAATCATTCCATTGTCCTGCCTCCTGTCAAGGGAACTCTGTAATCCATCTAATAGAACAGGTAATATTGCTTAAAAGAGAGAAAGGGATGTGGTAAATTTCTTCAATAAAGCAACTTTATAATGAAGTTGCTCAGTGGAGGACCTTAAAGATAGAGGGAGAACAGAGACAGACTTTCAGGACAGTATAGACTTCTGGCACAGCTGAGGTTCAGCATGTTACTATTGATTACAGTGCAAAACCTGAGCTTTGCTGGGATCCTCTGGTGCACTTCAAAGGCAACGTGAGTTTGTGAAGCTCGCAGCCATGTGGTCAAAGATGGAAAGAAATATGCCAAATCTGAAAGAAGGAAGCAGGATGATTTCTATAGCACAGTGATCCCATGGAAGTCTTCAGATCTAGGTAAAATGTGAACACTTAGTCTCAAAGAAATGAAGTGTGAGTCCCATTGGCCAACCACTTTTAAAAGAGATTGAAAGCAAAGAACAAGTTTCCAACAAGGTAGCCTGTCTGGAGAGATAATTCCCTTCAGGAAAAAGGCAAGAGGGAAGGACTGGAAAAGAGGCAACCTACATTCTCAGTGAGAGAGGGAACAGCTGTACCAGACTCTACAAGTCAAATACAAATACCTGCCTCCCCAATGAAAGCTTGAACAAATGGAATGAGAATATTTGAAAAGGGACAAGATGCAAATTAAATATACAGTGCTACTAGTGTATCACTGAAGAGTTTGCAAGAATCACTGGGCTGAGGGAGAAAATGTAACAGCAGTGCCTCTATTACCTGGCATGAACAGAGACTGGAAAAATGATATTAGAGAAAGGCCAGAGGGTGATCTCACAGAAGTGCTTCTGACAGGTGTTGTCCTTGGGGAACAGCAACAGGCCAAAGTGGAAGGAGAAAGTGTTATCGCTTAATGTCACTTGCCCTCCAGCCCAAAAGTCACATCATCACACAAAAGAAGGCTGTAGATGCATGAAGTTTAATACAATTGTTTCTCTACCTCAAAAGTGAGCTTAGGCATTTGACTGAAATACTGTATATAGATATATGCATGCTAAAAAAAATGTAGAATGCCTTGATGTTTAAATTTATTAGCTGACAAACATTGTGTTGTGCCATCTGCCACTCTGTGCTAAACTTCCTGTAACTAAAGATGCACAAACTCTGGAGAATACGCATTAGGTAAAATAGATTCATTTTATATAATTGAACATAATTGTGCATGTAATGTTTTAAAGTAATATTACTCAACAGCTGTGCAAATAATAGAAGGGTTACTCACCATAGACCATATGCTGGCAATGAGATATGAAGACGGAACTCTAACCGACCAGTGAACCCACAGCTTCACTGGGATGATGTATGGCTTGCTTTAGAAATTAGTTCAAGTTGAAGGCAGAAACCCAAAGTAAAGTGCCACAGAGTGTCAAAAGCAAAGGGGCAGTGTTATCACCTGACATCGCCCTTGCATTTTGTCAGTCTTAGCTCACATCGCCATCTGCTCTTCCCAAGGTTGGCTTTTTCTACCTGGTCTCTCTTCCTCTTCCAAAATTTTTCCAATGTTTTCATTATTCTCCTTTACAATTACATATTGACCAACCACAAGTGGACACAGCTGCTCTTGCTTTACGTTTTGTTTGTTAAACAATATGGCAGGTGAGCTCTGGAACCAGAATTCTAAATTTCTAAATAATGGCTATTTGCGACTATTTTCAAGTATCTTCATGTAAGCCCTAACCTGTCCCCATTACATGGGTAGATTTTATTATTCCAATTTTAGAGATGAGAAAACTGAGGGCTATTTCAGTCAATCAAGTATTTACTGAGTTTCTAGAAGGGTCCAAGCTAATTCAAGTCATTTGCCCACAGTGGTACCAATAGGTAAGCAGAGCTAAGAAGTAGGATGTAATGCTTTGTTCTTTCCATTGGTTATTTTGGCAGTTCACTGCTAAATGACCTTGGTCAAGCTCCTTACTGTGTCTATAACTCATGTTTAGCATTTATGAAAGAACCAAAAACCAACTAACTGGAATGTATCTACACATACTACTTTGATCAGATATAAACATTTTTAACGTCTGACTAAAATCAGCTTACAAACATCAAGTCAACGTATACTATTTCCACCCTTGATTCTATTAATTCTATTCCACTATCCTTTTTAAAGCTTATAACCATTTTTTTTTCAAACCTGCTTCGCTATAGTGGCCATTTCAAGTCTGTGGAATAAGATGAGATATATTTTTTTCTGATATATTATGCTAAGAAATGCCTTACTTGCAGGCAAACTATTGTAAATTGCCTCGATATTCACTGTATTATACATTTCACATTGTTCTACCTATACTATTAAAGCTTGGTCTCTTGGAAAATATTATAAGGGAATTTAACTATACATAAATATTAATAGGTGCAATAAAATAAGAACAGCATAAAAGTACTTCAGCACTAAAAGTCAAATGTGTTGGAGCCTAAGGAGAATCTTTTACTCTTTTTATATTTGCAAATGACTTTAAACTCACATAATATGATGAAATGATAAAACTGAAAATAACAAAATACAAAAAAAATTATTACAATATATTAAAAAAAGGAGTTAGTGACTTAGAAAGACACAAAATGATGAAGAAAAGTGTAACATTTTAGAATTTAAACAAGTCACCACAAGTGCTCAAATACTGTTCTCCACCACAATATAAAGACATTTTTACTAACATTCAGACAAATACAGTAGTCTCAAAGTATTTTAAGGTTGAGAGAAGGTTATGAGAAAGAGTTACTGAAGCCAATAAATATCAAACTTGGGGCTGACATTTGGTCTCAAATCCCGAGTATTTGCAAGAATTTCAGCACAGGTGGTAAGTATGATCACCATATGTTCAAACTGGAGACATCTGCAGAATCAGAACCAAGAAACTGTCAACTTAAATGCATGTTCTTTTGTGGGAGAAAATTAGTTATTTTAAGATACAGTGAGAATAATTCAGCTTAATCTCAATACACCTGAAGATTTGAGGATTAATCCAATCTGTCAAGTAGAGTTCTTATCACTGAGGTTCTTGTGTAAAACCATTCTAGAAAGGATCTACACAATTTGGATGAGGGATTATGGCTTAAAATATAATTAAATTAAAAAGAGAGGTTTAGTAATCCTTTAATCTCTCTGATCTTCAGTTTCCTTTTTAATGAATTGAGGAAGTGGAAGTTGGGTTATATCTCTATAATAAGTCTACAATTATCTAAAAACCTTGAAAAGCCAGATAGAACATAATCCTTCTAAGGCAGTTTTCACATCCAGTTGTAAATAAATACATTGGTTTCCAAAGCAAAATCTCAGCCCACTTGCCCAATTTGTTACAGGAAACTCTCCGCTACAAGAGCAACCAGCAAAGCCTGTTAAATCAACTTTGAGAAATATCCAGTTTTTATTATCACCTCCTGAAATCCACTCTTTATATCACGCCAGAGCAGTCCTGATTGTAGCATACTTTTGGAGGTGGCCACCCACCCATGACCCTCCTTGTCTTCATTTTACTCCTCCCTAGTCACAGTTGATCCAAGTTGGGTTAATGAGGTTCTGTTTTTCCGGAATCTGGAAGTTGAATTCATAGTTTCAAGGCATTTTCTGTTGGTTGCTTGAATAAAATCTACAGGTTGGATAGCTACACAAGTGTCCATCTTCTACTATATGCCCAAAGAAGCAAAAACTAAATAAATAAATAAAAACAAAAACAAGTCAATCTCCAGAAATAGAACCTGCAATAGATGCCGAGGGGCGTGGTGACAGAGAGAGAGAACCAACCAACACCTTGGTTCCTGATTACTTGCCAGTTGCTGATTGCAAGAACTTGTTGGGACCGCATGTCCAATAAGATACCTCTGCATCCTTATAATATATTCCCTTGGCTAACCAACAGCAACTTCAAGCCCACCTCTAGAAATGCAGAGGTGACAATCTTCCTTAGATGTTTTTTTACCAGCTCCCATAATTGTGAAATACCTAATCTTTATATTGTTTATTCTGTGTCACTTTTACTTCTTCTGCTTCCCTGAGAAACAACAACTGATACATGAAAGGTCTGCAATTAGGCCACCTGTTTCCTTTACTTTCTAGCCATGTGACCTCAGAGAAGTCACTTCTCTAAGCTTCAGTTTCATCATCTACAAAATGGGAATAATCATTCCCATCTTATAGAGGTCTTTGAAGGATAGATATACTAAAGGATGTATTAAAAGAGGACACGTGAAATGTTTGGCTTGTAACATTGTAAATACCTTTATCGTCATTCCCATCCCTACTATTCAACTAAGCCTATATTACAAATCTATTAAATGCAACCAGTTCCACTTATTAACGAGAAGTTATTCATGAGTTTTAACTGCTGATCTATTCTTCTAGAAGATACATTAGAACATAGAACTTATGTACTTGCTTTATCCTAATTCAGAGCCAGCTATATACTGGCAAGAAGTGATACAACATCCCAACATAGGATTTTTTCATGTTTGAATAGTCCTCTTTATAGTGGGTTAATATCTTGATGGTAATTACGCTATGCTGTGACTTCCAACATGCACTTTATCTTTTTACTAGTTTTTCCTTAATTTTTTCACTTATCAGTATTGCACTGTGACATCCAAACCCAAGGAAGCCAATGCAATAATAACAAAAAGTGCTGCTATGGTACTCTTGAGTCTAAAGCAACCTCAGCAAGTGCAGTGTTTGGAGAGTTCAGCCAAAGGGCAACGTTCAACCCAGGAAATGTGCTAATCGGCAGACATTGCTTCTGAGGGAGTCAATAACATGGGATGTGTTAGCTTTTGTGCAGTGAAGCAGCTTTTGTATAGCCCCTTTTTTAAGACACTATAACTCTGGCATGGCTGCAGCTCCAAGGAGAATGTCCTCTATTTTTAAGCTCGTGAATTTCACTCTCCTAACCTGACAAAAGGGTCTGTGTTAGATGACACGTGGATGTGGGATTATTACACAGGAACCATCAGAGAAACAAGACTGTCCACTCTTATTAGATTTGATGGCTAGGCAACACATATGCTAGTCATCTATAAAAGCTATGAGAAAAATAAAGCTTTAAATTGGGTTAGGGGACTTAAGGCATAATCTGAGATGCCAGTTGTTTCAAAAATGAAACGGTGCCAATGTCCCCTCCAAGAAAAGGAAGAGGCCAGGTGCCTAAATCATGGAGATACTCCATGGCATCATAACTGAAGGCCATGCAGTTAAAAGAAATCCAGTATGAAGAGAAAAGTTCAGGACACAGAGTGAGGAGGAAGAGCAGAGAGTGAAGCATGCACTCCCCTGAGAGAAAGGGGGCCTTTTAGAGCATGACAGTGACCCCGCCCATGATAAAACCATCAAGCCACTTCAGACACACTCCAGATAGAGGGGCACAGTATGCCACCGCTCTAACAGGAGCAAATAAATTGGGAATCTTTTTTATCCCATTTAACCAACATTTACTGGGGACCTATTATGTGTCAAGCACTAAGTTCAGTCTTGTTGGAACCAATGTGACTAAGACTTCAATATAGAAATGTGTCTCCAAGGAATCCAAAGTAAAGGTCAAAGTTTTGCCCGAAGAAGAAACTTGAAATCTGTCTTGGCAAGAATAAGTTACCTCTAGAGATTTTTGCCATGTAACATAAAAGGGCCAATTTAACTCTGAAAGCAAAAAGGGAACATTTTATACATATGTCATTTCTATCGTAAGAACTTAGTCTGGCCTTTCAAGATTGCTGACTTTGAGTAGACCATGTCTCTGAGGATCACTAATGCTGACTGATACTCTGGTTGTGAGTTTGCATCTCTGCAACTCACATCAGCCAGTTCACATCACTGATTGAGCTCTCTCTGGACCTCAACCACGGGGGACCCCCATGAGCAGTCAGTTCTGCCTGCCTTCCCCTCAACTTTCCTCCACTGAGACATGGATCCCGGGTTGATCTGTGTGACCTTAAACGGATGTGAACTGTTTCAGAACACCCTTAGAAAACACTTTTGTATTGCAAGTGCAGATCAAATGGGAACAATGCAGAGCAGTATGGTTAGGGGGGCTAAAGCATTCCTCTGCGATCTATGACAAATCCGTAATGCAAATTAACAATCCTTTCCCGCCTCCTGGGTGTAGTCTTGAAGGGGATCTGATTCTCTGCAAGGCTTCTCTGCTAAATGTTAACTCAATGAAGTTTACATTTTCATTGTTAAAATATGATCACAGTCAAAACGGTTTTTTAAAAACCAATTGCCTTTCCATCCTAAAGCAATTCTTATCATTAACTTTTTATGTACTTTGCTCACTATGTTACTACATGAAGTTGCGTGTGCTTCAACGTAGTTGTAATTGTTTTTCATGTATATCATTAGAATCTGGCTTTATTTCACTCGACATTAGATCAGAAGTAATTGATCATGTACTCACATAATCTTAATTTGTATCTTTTTTTCAAATGTTGCGTAACATTCTATCAGGTTTCTCCATTTAAAGAACCCCAGTTGTTACTATAAAGAGGATTTATGAGAATATCTTTTTGAATTGATTTGTTTTCTATTACATGTGTCTAGTGTTCTACTGTTAAGTGTTATTTTGGTGTTCTTTGGCAGTATCAGCTCTGTCCCCCCAACTCACCCACATCCCTTCTTCTTTTTCTTTAACAATTCACATTATTCTGTGGAGAAAGTGACCATCATTGTGAGCATCTGGGACAGCTCAGCTGAAACTTAGACTCAAAAGTGTGGAGACTTGTGATTCAAACAAAAACTGTTCAACCTTCTGTACCGTTGGGGAAATAAACATAGATAACCCTAATACGAAATGTTTCCTTTAGCCCTGGTGTCACAGTGAGCCGATATATGACATTTCCACTCAAGTGCAGCAATCTACAGTTGGTAGCATACTTCATGGGAATCCAGAAATAATCTTCTCCATGGAGCCTATCATTATTACTTTGAGAGAATTAATCTTTCTCCCCTGAGTGTTTTAACTAAACTTTTGTTTTAGCTATCAAATGCTCACTTTATTCTATTTGGTTTTACCATTAATTGTAGTTTATAGATGTCTCCCTCATAGATAATAACCTTGAGTGGAGTCATTCATTTATCATAAAAATATGGGGCACCACATACATGCAGGACATGGACCCTGGTACAGGGTCGGCAACCAATAAACTTGAAAATGCATTGTCAATTAGCCAATGTTCACTGGTTGCCAACTGTGTACCAGGCACTGGGTTAAGTACTAGAATTCATTCACTTTTTTTCCTCAGAAAAATATCAAATTAATTCCTGTCAAATGTAAACTAATAGAGTCAAGATTTAGTATCTGGCCAATTTGGTCAAACCTATCTACTTTGTGCAATAAGAAAACACCTACTTTAAGCCTTTCTCTGTGACCATGCCTAATAGAGCCAATAAATTAAGCCCTGTTGGTGAAGTAAAATATCTTGAGCAAAATGTAGACTGGCAAAGCACTATTAAACAGCAAGCCATAAAATAACTGTAAACCTGCTTATGAACTACCTTGAAAGTAATTTCAGGCTAGTAGAGAAGGAACCGATTACCAGGAACAATAGCTGCCAGGATCTTTTACACCAGGTCCTTATAAATGGGAGTCACCTTAGCAATCTTCACCAGCCTCCTACTGAGAAGAAAAGTAACTTGTACGTAAAGATTTATAATGTCTACTTAAAGGTGACCTGGGATGGAATTTGCCACTTTTAACATCCCACTTGTCTAGATCCATATAATCACTGTAACAGTGAATTCTACCAGCTTATCTTAAATTGCCTGGCCGGCCGTATCAAGTAAATGGTCTTTCAATTCTCAAAGTTCGCTCTCGTCAAAAATCACATTGCCCCTGCCCTTGACTAACAAGAAGGCGTAGAGGGTTTCAAAGACACAGCTCCTGGGTCCTACAGATTTAGTCAGTCATTTCAGAGTTCAGATAAAGGTATCTTGGTCGTATATAAGCAAGTGCAGTGGAGCTGATGGCCAATAACCAGACATGATGTTCCCCGGGATGGCAGGAAGACTCGCCACAACACCACCATGCAGGTGACTTCTCTATAGGTGTATGGGTTTTGGCCGAAGTGAGCATCGATGGTTCCTTCTCAGTATCCTTAAATATATCCAGGAATAAGGGTAACATCCTCTGGGGTCATGCAGAGCCATCATTTCTAAGATTTCTCCAGATGGAAAAATCTCCTCCAACATTCAGATGCTTTACAAACATTAGTCATTTACAGCTAATCCTTCTGTTTCCTCAGGATTCAACAAGATACACTATTCAATTAGACATACAAATGACTGGGTTTTCTTTGTATTTATAATCATGATGGAAAAATAAAAATACCTGTTTTGAAATTTATCTAAGGTAAGTACAACATGATCATGTTGAAATATAAAGTAAAATACTGGGACTTTATCACCTATTCAAACTTCTGTGTTAAAGCAGACACAGGGCAGTTTTCTGAGGAAGATTCTGGTACTGATGTAGGTATTCTAAGGCTCGCCTCTTTTTTTTTTTTTTTTTTTTTGAGATGGAGTCTTGCTCTGCCACCCAGACTGGAGTGCAGTGGTGCGATATTTGCTCACTGCAACTTCTGCCTCCCAGGTTCAAGTGATTCTCCTGCCTCAGCCTCCTGAGAAGCTGGGATTGCAGGCACCTACCACCTCACCCTGCTAATTTTTGCATTTTTAGTAGACAGGAGGTTTCATCATGTTGATCAAGCTGGTCTCAAACTCCTGACCTCATGATCTGCCCATTCTGAGGCTTATCTCTAAGCCTCCAGGATGTGAGCATACACTCAGGTGCATTTCTTAGAGTTTCAGCTCCCCTTTTCCCCAGGACCTTTATGTTGTCTTGATTGTCAAAGTACATGGATTTCGGCCAGCGACGATGGCACACACCTGTAATTTCAGAGCTTTAGGAAGATGAAATGGGAGTATAGTTTGAGCTCAGGAGTTCCGTGCTGCAAGCTATGATCACTCCCACTAAACTCCAGCCTGGGCAACAGAGCAAGACTCTGTCTCAAAAAAAAAAAAAAAGCACATGGATCTGACCTGCATAGTAATCACCCTTTCACTCTGTCAAGGTGCTTGGCTGCACTGATGACCTTAACCTCTCTGCTCTTCAACTATTCCCAAAAGTGCAGTTGCCCAAAATCATGTTTGCGAGAGACTTTAAAGCACATTCATGAATGCACTGCTGCAAGTAGCCTAAAATTTGCCCTGAAGTCAGTAGTTCTCATATTAAAGTGCACCTCAGTGTTGGGTCCAATATAAGTAAATAAAACTTGGGAAGGGAAAATTGAGCCTGCCACTACTAATTATGGGCATCGAGTGACATAAACCTCCAGGGATAACTCCAGGCTACTACAGAATGACACAAACCCCAATTGACAGGAATGGCCCTAGGTAGGTAAGCTGTAAAAACACAAACACATAAACTTCAAAATGCTTCCCCACACGATAAGTGGATTTCATGATAGCATAAAATTTTGTATGGTAACATACAAACAAGGTGTTTATCTAAATTTTCTGTCTGATAGTTTACATCTGTAAATCAGAGATAGTAAAATTGGTTTCTGTTGAAAATTAAAATATTGAGCAACAAATACAACACTTCTTGCCTCTCCATTATGTCTAAGCCTGCCCTGACTGCTAATCTCTACACTAGATTATTTGTAATTAAAGCATACTATTATTTTTCTTATCACAATTTGCAGTTAGGTATTAATTAGCTTATATATTTCTTTATTATAATATCTACTATTCTCATTAGATTTTGAGCACGGTAAGGGCACATACCATGTGTGTTTGGTTAAAATTATAGACCTAGTGCTTATAAAATCCTCAATGATACTTAAATGACTGATCAAATAATGGATAAAGAATGAATGAATGAGTTAGAGTTTTAACATTTTACACAAGCATTAAGTAATAGTGACTGCTTTTATTATTTTAGTGTGACAAAACTGTGGCCATTTGGCATACCATCTGGGAAAACTTCATTGGCTTGGTTACTTGCTAAAATGTTAGGCATATCTTTCAATGATGATCAAACTCACATGCATAATACAGATATATTTCATAGTTCTAATAGCTATTTTGGATTATTGTATTATTTTGCATTAAGATCATTTGTATATATTTAAAAATCTTATGTTTACAAGACCAAGTTCAGTGATAAAATCGGGTAAATGACATGCATTAGCTCATTAATCCTCGTAAAACTCTCTGTCCAGAAACCACAATTATTATCTCAATTTACAGAAAAGTAAAACTGGGACTTGGAAAAAGAAGTAACCTGCCCAATGTTACGCAATGACTTAGTGGTGGCATCAGGTCTAGAAGGTAAGGGGCTGACTCCATCACTTTCATTCTTTTTTTTTTTTTTTTTTTGAGACGGAGTTTCGCTCTTGTTACCCAGGCTGGAGTGCAATGGCGCGATCTTGGCTCACCGCAACCTCCGCCTCCTGGGTTCAGGCAATTCTCCTGCCTCAGCCTCCTAAGTAGCTGGGATTACAGGCACGCGCCACCCTGTCCAGCTAATTTTTTGTATTTTTTTAGTAGAGACGGGGTTTCACCATGTTGACCAGGATGGTCTCGCTCTCTTGACCTTGTGATCCACCCACATCGGCCTCCCAAAGTGCTGGGATTACAGGCGTGAGCCACCGCGCCCGGCCTCACTTTCATTCTTACCCGCTACTCTCTGCCTCCCAACTTTACTGAAACAAACTTCACTGAAAATACAAATTACCTTTGCCAAAGTTTCTATATAGCACTAAAGATTTTTTTGGCTTGGAAATGAGTATTTCATATGTACTCAACGTTGTTCTTTTGACTGCATTATATCATGAAATCCTTTTGAATGCTCTCCCTGAATATTTTCTTTTCCCTTTCAAATTGCTAACTTCCCTAATTCATTACTTCAGAGATGATAAGGAGTGTAAATTTTTCAAAGACTAAGCCCTTGGGGGAGTTGCCAGATATCATTCCAAATGCCCAGTTAAATTTGAATTTCAAATGACAAATCGTTTTTAAATATAAGTATGTCCCATGCAGTATTTGGAACATACTTCTATTAAAAATTATTTGTCATATGCATGAAATTCAAATTTAACTGGGCATCTTTTATTTTTATTTGCTAAACCTGACAACTGTATTCTTGAAAAACTTAAGTTTATGGAAGAAGTAAAAGGAAAGAAGGAGATGAACACAACAGAAAAACCAGGAGGGAAAGTTCCAGGCAGTTGAGCCAAAAGCAGCCTGGGAAGACCTTCCAGTGTTTCAGGGTCGCGAGGACAATTGTAAACCTAAGATATAACTGTGAAGCCCAATTTCAAAGGCTGGGCCAAAGTGAAAGCATTGTGGACATAGAGAAAAGCTAGAAAAGCAATTAAATAGGGAAAATTTGAATATCTACTGGATTTTAATGAGGCAAATTAATGTTAAACTCCAATTTATGAGTACTGAAATAGCTTAAGAACGCTCTTCTTCAGACATAATTATCCCAGATGAAGCAGAACTACACCTGCAGGTAGAGGGGATTATGAGATCAAATTCTGAGCAAAAGATCTGAAGTGCTGATTGCATGCCCTGTGCCTAGCCCCATACGAAAAACCAGGGATACTGAGATGAAGATCACACTACCCCTGCCCTTCAGGCACTTGGAGTCTGGTGGGCCAAAGTAAAAGGTAAACAGGCAATTTCAACACTAGAGTTTCCCATACGCAATGAAAATCCTCACAGGATTAACAGTCTAGAAACTGACAAGATAACTACACAAAGAAAATCGCTTCTGAGAGAGAGGTTTTGAACAAGCTGGCATTTGCCAAGGGGACAGTGTTGAGAAGGATCCTTTGGGGCGTGTTTGGTATTTCTGGAACATACAAGAGAGCAAGAGAAGTGGGCTGAAACCAGATCATAAGAGACCTAAGATGCACAGAGGTTGCTCAAACTTTACTATACCCACAAATAATCCAGGGATCTCGTTAAAACGCAGGTTCTATTCAATACATTGCAGGCACAGCCTCTGAGATTCTGCACATCTAATAAGTTGCGTCTAACAGGTGATACAAATGGTACTGGTCTGAGTAGTATTAAAAATCACAGGATCCTCAAATTTGCAAAAGACTTCATTTCTTATACAGGGTTAGAGCCTGCAAGGTGGCCACCCCACAGACTAGGGAGCATGTCTTCCGCAAAGATGGGAGACAGGTACTTGGAGGGAGAAATGACAGATATATAAGCTGAACAGTTTGGCCAAGTATACATATTCAACGGGTTAAAGGAGGAGCTATGAATATTAATGAAGGTGGTCCTGACACACGCATATTGAGGAAACATACATGTAACATATGACCTATGTTCTTCTTGGGGTGGAGGCTTAACATATAAATGTATACAACTAGGCCCTATACTTCAAAAGGTGAAGCAGGGACACAAAGGCGTTTGAGTGTGCAGCCTCTGTAAACCGACCAGAACCAGTCCATGGTCAGTGGTCTCATGAGGAGGAAGTTACTGAAATCAGTCTCTTGTCCAATCAAAGCTATAGTTGCAACTGGTAGAACAGAGGCTGGGATTCACTTCAGTCAGTGTCCGGTGAAGCAGCAAATTGTTTTAATATTTTTTATCTGGAGGCCAGTGACTGCTTAGCTTCTAAAGAAAAACCTTGTGGCAGTTAGAACATAGTTTATTCTTTAAGTGTAGGGGTGTGTGACCTAACCCTTGCCTGACATAGCCATAGGTCCCATTTACGATTTGGCATTTTATTGGCACAGAGGCTGTTTTGTTAGTTTTGTTAATCTTATAGTCTCTTTAATGCTGATCAGTTTTGTCTAAACTCCAAAAGGGAGGGGGTTCTTAACAGGCATGCCTGACCTGCTTTCCCATCCTAGTTGGGAACTCAGTTTTTAAGGGTTTATTGGGTCTTCTTGGCCAAGAGGGGGCTTAGGATTTCATTTTTAGTTTACAGTAGGAAGGCTGTATGCCACATTTTGGATCTTGAACCTTTCCTTCCAGTGATGGAGAAGCATCCTGTGGCTTTTCTAGCCTGAGAGGAACTAGAATTCAAAGAGAGCGAGAAGCAGGCAGAAAACTGTTTCTGTGGTCCCGCAGAGAAAGGGCAGGTTCCTAAACTAAAGACACTGATGATAAAGAGAAGAGAATGAATTGAGTAATACTGAAAAGGTAAGGTTAACATGACTTGGCATTCAATGGGAACACAGATAAGGGAGACATGCAGGAGATGACAGCCTATGAGGAAGTTACACTCTCTTTTTTTTTTTTTTTCCAAATTATAGGATATGATTTGAGGGATGTAACACATATTTAGCATTTAGGATGTCCTACTGTGATTAATTGTGACACCCTTTTTACCACAAGGTATAACTTTTAAAATGACAAGTTGAGTCTTAAATGTATTGTAGATTCAGTCCCATTCCTTTAAGGTCACTCCTGATATATGTCCCATCTTTCCAAATAGAGTGTAAATTTTTCTCAGGCAGGAATTGGCTTCCTTCGTCCCTGGCACTGCGCACAAGCCTTCCCCTCTGATTGCGGTTTTATTACAGACATCCCATTCCTGATCAAAAACTTGGCTTCATAAACACGAAAGCATGGGAAAATCCCAAAGCAGCAGTCCCAACAGTTTCATCATTTATTTTCCCTCTTCTCTTTTTAAAAATCTGAAATATAAGATTTCAATGCCAATACTACAACTGAGAGCTCGTTTATTTCTTAAGTTCCGGAATAATATCCTGAGTTACAGATCCCAGTGGTCCTTCTTAATGACTGATTAGAGTTCTTGTCTTTGCCTCCTACCGATGATTACTTGTTTTGATAAGATGCCGAGTGCATTGACTTAGCACCTGTGCTAACTGCTTTATGCTGTTAGAATCTGATTTTCACTGTGTTAAAAAGTCAGCTTAAGCCAGCTGTTCTCAGCCCTGGCTACACATTAAAATCACCTAGGATCCTTTATAAAAGAACAATGCCCAGGCTCCACCCCCAGGGATTCTAATGTAATTGGACCAAGGTGGATCCCAGGTATCAGTATGGTTTGAAAGCCCCACAGTTGATTCTCATGTACAGCCAAGTCTGAAAACCACTGACTGAAACAAACCTAAATGGGTAGTTTTCCTGAATTCAGCATCCAAAATTGCCTCTATCACACCACAGTCGACCCAACAAAAAAGTGAATGAAAACTCTGATCATCTCATCTAAGTCTATCTAAAGAAATCTGACCTATCAGGAACACCAGTAGGAATGAGGAAGGAATCCAAACCACCCAACAAAGTGGTATGAAGACTATACAGAAATGTCCTAAAGTAGAGAGCTAGATCTGATGATTTTTAAAAACAAACAAAAAACAGCTCTATTATTTTACTGGTTACATGACATCGGAAAAGTCATTCTCTGCATCTCAGTTTCCTCATTTGACTACTGTGCATAAGTCATCCTCATGAAGTTGTTAAACAGATTTAATGAAGGCCCTGTATTAATATACTTAGAAAATAGTTTGCTAACATTTTAACTTCTTTTAAAATTCTAACTCAAGGCATACTATATTTCCCTTTTGGCACATTCTCAGCAATTGAAGGATTATTTTAACTAGCTCATCTAAGAGCATGTGCAACGTAATTTTATTTTTCTAATGAGTGCTTATCAAATGTGTAGCATGATATAAACGAGTGCATTGTTCTGTACCTTTGTGGATATCTTAATCTCATGTGCGTTTTTTAAAATACTTTTGTTTTCAAGGTAAGTCAACAAAGTATTAACCAACAAAAAATAATCTAATGCACCCAACACTAGTGCCCAGTGTTATGCGACACTGAACACTTATATTCATTAGGCAGTTTGATCACTTGGCAAAGTGGCCTGTCTATGAAAAAGCCAGCACCTGGCTAGAGACCCACTCACCGCCATAAGCCAGGGGTGAAGTGTTTGAGCCACAGAGGCTGATTGTATGAGAGCAGCTGTTTGGGCATGATCCCATGCCCAATGGTAATAGTCAGGTCTCTGTTCTCAAGAGGCCCAGCAGGCTTCTAACCAGGTGAAGTAAAGCAAACAATTTTGGTGAAGTAAAACAATAATTCCACATCAATGCCAACCACACCAAGTTGTGAAATAGCATGGCTTTGTGTTTCTATATAAATTCATTAGATCCCACTCTTCCACAATTCTGTTCTGTTCAATCCTCTTACAAAAAGATGAGGTATGCCTGATTTCCACACCACAACCTCAGATATTCAAAACTAGAGCTCTTTCTTTATAACTGAAGTTAATTTCTATCTCAAGTCCTTCATGCTTCCTGATAGACAATTGATCTAGTCACTTCCAAGTAAACCCAACCGCTTTAGTAATTTCTCATGTGAGCATTACACTGAATCAGATTGCGAACTTTTCCCCTTTCTCTCCTCTCTGCAGTTAATTCTAACTCAAGTGCTTACACAGTGATGTAGTATATATGAGAAAGTATCTCTGTGGTTGTCCCGAGTTCACAAGTCCTGCTATATGCCACCATAACATCTTATACTTAGTGTTGCCACCCCCAAATGGGCTTCCACTGAAATTGGCCAAATCCCAGAACTCATCTGGGTCTCAGACTGAATGGTCCATGCCACCACTGATGGCTGCATCCCTTTGTCATGACCTTGAGAAAACTTTGGATATCCAGACTTCTCCATCTGCTGAAAAGTGCACTCTTATTAGGAATAAGCAGTAGTTGCCACCCTCCATCTTGGAGCAACAGAACAATAGGGTCTGTGAACAAGCCCTCTCTATCTTTGACTCCATGCAGTCATTTCAGCTCTACTGCTCCATGCTGAGTGGCCTGAAGTCTTTGTGTGTCTCTCCTTTCCATCCACCCAGATGGGAAACAGACACAGATAGGGGAAGTTATGCTGCAGTAATAAGCAATACCCAAAGGAGCAACAAAATTTTATTCCTTACTCATATAAAATCCATTATGGTTCCAGAAAACTCTCCATGATCTCTGTCTTGATGTCAGAAACAGCAGCAGGCTGGAAAGTCTAGCTCCAGTAATTAGAAGCTTGAACACAGAAATGACATGACCCAAGTCACTTTCATTTACAATTTAGTGGCCAAAGCAAGTCACAAGGTCATACCTATTTTCAAGGAGAAGGACAATGTCTCACATGCCCAGAAGAAAAGCAAGGCTTGAATGTTAGTGTGCTGTAGCAATGTCTTCTACAGCACTTTTCCCTCTATACTTTATCTGAGGGGCTAACAGTCTCCTCACCTATCACTTGGCTCATTACTTATTGACCCAAAAGAGGCTCAACCCTAAAACCAGTGTCAGTGTCTCTTTATTAGATTCCAAACTTTTTCCCTCTCTTCAGCTGGGAGCATCTTTATCTAGTGAGGGAAAAAGAACAGAGAAGAGATTACGGAAAGATGAATAGAAGCTTTTAAGTTTAAAGGTCAGGAATTTGACATTGATTTCTCTGTCCTCTTGTCAAGCTCCACTGTGCTATGTACTCCATCCCAAATCTCCCAACATGGAACGTCATCCTCAAATGTCTTCTGACATAATGGGGCAGGGTTATGGGACAAAAAGTCAGAAGTAGATGAGTATAAATACTTTACATTTTTTTCCACCATCGATAATGTATTGCTCTTTCGTATACCACATGAGTGGGTCAATGGGGCTGGACAGAGAAATCAAAAATGTATAACTTATCAATATACAAATCAGAAAACAGATCTGGAAAATGTGTACTTAAGTGTTGTGGTAATTGGTGAAGAGGCCAGCAGTGACACACCATTTTTCTGGCATTTGCTGAAAATGAAAGGAAGGGAAATGGAAGTAAAAAAGACATTCAACTTAAGGCTAAAAAGCTCAATGCAAAACTAAAAAGTGGTGCCTTTGGAATAGCATAGCACTTATACGAGCACCTGTCTCAGCAAATCACAATGCCATGGTCGTTTCTCCTTAATCACTGAAGGTAATTCAAGAGATGGGTTACCCACCAGAGAGAATTTTCATGCTGAAGAATCTGATTTTAAAATATATTTAATAGCATTTTAGTTTTTATTTCTTTGGAGCTCTGAATTATGACACTTCTGTTTTGCCCATTATAGTACTTTTCAGGATATTAATCTCTGAGACTATTGTTCTTAAAGCCAGGAACTCAGGATTATGACATCTAGTGTATCTATTGCTACAATTAAAATGTGTAACAAATAACCCTACAAGTTCAGAACCATACAACAATAAATTATTACATTTACATGTTGGGGACCAGCTGGGCATCAGCAACGTGGCTCTGCTGATCTTTGCAGGGATTGCTTACATTATCTGGGGTCTGCTGGGTGTTGGCTAATCAACACTGATCTCAACTAGGATGACAAGAATACTCTGCGCTGGTCCATGTGTCACTGTTTCTCCTGGGACCAGCAGTCTGGCCTGGGCATGTTCACACTGCCATTAGGAAAGGCATGAAAGTGATAGAGCAAGACCTGTCACAAACGGTTTTCAAGGCTCTGCTTCTATCACATCCATTAATATCCTAGAAGCCAAAGCAAGTTACAGAGCTTAAAGCCAGAGTCAAGGCAGAGAGTGGATGCAAGAAGAGGTGAGAATGAAGGCTAAGTCATGCTATTTACCACATTTAGGACTGTGTCCACCAAGAGGGCCTGGGCAGGGCTGGAGTACAGACTGGCATGGGCACTAGCAAAATGCTAGATGAAACTTCAAATAGGGACAAGCTCCTGACTGCTCAGTGAGGGAGACTGAGAAGATGAACTGGAACATGGCACTGAGATGAGCCAAAATAGGAATTCAAGAACCTTTCATTACAGAAATTCAAAGAAATGTTAAGAATGATTGCGAATGACCAGAGTATAGGATGATTATCTCTACTTCCCCCGAATACACAGTACCTTCCATTTTACAGAGTGCTGTGATATTGAGAATGTGTTTACATATTCGCCTCCCTCATTCCTGAGGACAGTCCCCATGTGGTGGTACAGTAGGCACCGCTACCCCATTTTAAATGTGGGACTACTGAGGACCTCAGAAGTACAGTGAGGTGCCCACAGCAACAAAACTAATAACTGATCCAACTGAGACTTAAACCCAAGCCTGTTTTTTATCCACTGTGCAATGAAAACTTTAAAATAATGAAAACAGTAACATTTAGAACATCTTCCCTATAATTCTCCAGCATAAAGGCCAAGGTGCCAAGTGTCATTGCACTTAGAAAAGGACAAGCAAATTGGTGGTTGCTATGGAGTCACATTTGCACTTCTGTGGTTTTGCAGTTGGGGTTGACATTGAAGGCCATTAAAGTTAAAGGGAAACATGAGCCAATACTTACCTATTTTTCTGAGTAATGACAAAAATATGACATGATTCTCATGAAACTGGAAAAAGTAGCTCAAAATGCTACTAAAGGGAGACATTCAATGGAAGAATCAGAATAAATCAGTAGATAGCGTGTTTGATGAGAAATAATCATTTTGAAACAATTATATAAAATAAAAGCTATAAATCCTGAATATAGAATCAAATACCATTTGTTGTTACCAAAGAGAAAAGTCAGAGATGATGAAAGGTAGGAGACCTAAAAGATTTTAAAATAATGCAAATATGTAGATTCTTAATGATCACAGAGTTGGTAAGACATTAGTCTAAAGTTTGCAGAAAAGTCTAAAGCTCTCTGATAATTTGTTTTTCCTCAGAAATTGGAAATGTGTACTCTTGAAGAGGTCCTTAATGTCACCAGATGTAGCCCATACTGCAAATTTGTTGGAAAATAAACAGAAGAAAGACTTGGACCTGTGCTACACTTAATATCAGAGTTATTTGCCTTTGAAATAACTTGAAGACTATAAATAAATAAATTGGGGTAGGTCTCATTTCTGTAATCTCATACCAGACATGGGCCTGGTTTCTCAGAAAGCACTCACTCGGTGTGGTGGCTCACACCTGTAATCCTAGCATTTTGGGAGGCTGAGGAGGGGGATTTCTTGAGCTCAGGAGTTCATGATCTACCTGGGTGACATGGTAAAACCCCATTTCTACAAAAAATACAAAAAGTTAGCTGTGCATGGTAGTGAATGCTTGTAGTCCCAGCTACTCTGGAGGCTGAGGTGGAAGGATCATTTGAGTCTGGGAGATGGAGGCTGCAGTGAGCTGTGATTGCACCACCGAACTCCAGAGCCTAGGTGACAGAGCAAGATCCTGTCTCAAAAAATAAAAATAAAGCACTCACTGGGAGTGGCACAGAGGGTAAGTCAGGAGATGAGATGTGCTTCAAAAGAGTTGCAAGGAGAAAACAATTAACTAAATGACCTTGATGGAAGGAAGGACCTTGAAACTCTAATGTGTTTAATAAAGAATGCTAAAACATAACAAGATCTCATCTCTACAAACAATTTTTTTTTTTTTTTTTTTTTTTTACCACATCTAAGATATGGTATGGTGATACATGTCTATAGTCCCAGCTACTTGGAAGGCTGAGGTGGGAGAATTATTTGAGACTAGGAGTTTGAGGCTGCTGTGAGCTATGACTGTACCACTGCACTCTACCCTGGACAAAAGAGCAAGACCCTGTCAAAAAAAAAAAAAAAAAAGAATGCTGAGATCAAATCCCATCCTGCGTGACAGGGCATCACATAAAGGGCACGAAGAGTAGACTCTCAGAAATCTGGACTCAGAGACTCAGAGAGGTTTCCACTGGTTAAAAACAGCAGATTTGTCTTTAATATGTGGAAGATTGCCTTTGTCTACACCCAGAGAAACCCCAAGCAACCTGAAGAGAAAAACAAATGCAAAGGAGACACAGGCTCTGCAAACCATTTTCAATAGCCATTGTCCTCCCCTGGGCCAGCTCTCACATTCAGCAGCAATTTAGATACAGAGCAAGAGAGAATGCCAATCAAATTATTTGAGGAAATAGCAGTATGTTAAATAACAGAGGTGCGATAAAAAGAAATAGCCTTGAAAGAGAAGAAACTAGTAAGATTAAATTCAACAGGGCTAAGCGTATTACTATGCCAAATGTAGGTTCAGAAAACCAGTTATGCAACTTGAGAGAAGAAATTTAACAGCAATGTATAGGAAAATGAACTCATTGTTTGAATTGGCTACAAGCTCAATGTCAGTCTACCTTTAATACAGTGATTCTTAACCTATTTGGGCAAACATTCCTTTTGGAACATGATAAAAATTGAGTATATTCACCTTATAAGGACATGTTTTTACATAGCATTTGCACTTAGTTTCAGAAAGCTCATGGAAGTCTCAGGGGGGCATCCATTTATAGTGTGATGGTTTAAAATATGGGACTTGTGCTAAGCAAACCTACAGTCTATCAAAGACCCCATCATGTGTCTGCCACTCAGAATTTCTTATTATTGTTTGTAAAAAGATAACTTCTATCCACTCTGAGTTTCCTCATCTGCAAAGGGGAGATAATAAGAGCAGGATTACTTGCCCTCTGATGTTATTACAAAAGATTAATAAGATAAAGCACCAAGAGCTTTTCATTATTTTTGCCATAATTATATTTCATTATATTTTTTTAATTAATTAATTTTATTATATGTATATTTCATCATATGTATCACATTACCAAAGTCAGTTGCTACCTTATGTTAACTTTTAAATAACTTTTAAGTTTGGTTTACAGGACAAAAGAAAGGATTGTTCCCCTGGGCTGTTTGCTACTTAAAACATTATCTGGAGCTTTCAGTTCTGATCTTGGCATCTTGTTTTAAGAAACACAGGTGTCACCTAGAACACAAGTAAAGGAGGCCAGGCAAGACAGTAACGGGATACATAGGCTATGCACAAGACGACAGGTGGGGGCTGGGTGTGGTGACTCATGCCTGTAATCCCAGCACTTTGGGAGGCTGAGGCAGGTGGATTGCCTGAGCTCAGGAATTTGTGACCAGCCTGGGCAATGTGGCGAGACCTCATCTCTACTAAAAATACAAAAAATTAGCCGTGTGTGGTGGTCTATGCCTGTAGTCTGAGCTACTCAGGAGGCTGAGGCAGGAGAACTGCTTGAATCCGGGAGGCAGAGGTGGCAGTGAGCTCAGATCATGCCCCTGCACTCCAGCCTGGGTGACAGAGCAACAGACCATAACTCCGTCTAAAAAAATAAAGAAAGAAGAGTAGAAGAATTGGGGATATTAGGACTAGCAAAAGGAAGATTTAACTAAATTCAACTACTTCAAAGGTTATTGTGCCAGAAGAAGAGGAATTATTCTGAATGATTTCAGTGGCCAGAATTTGGTCCAATAAGGAAGGAAATTTCATCTACATGTAAGGAAGACTCTCTTCGAAATTAGATGTCAGCATTTCTTCATCACTGAGGGATCAACATATTCATTCATTCAACAAACATTAATTAAGCATCCACTGTGCACCAGAGACCATGCAAGTTACTGGGGATACAAAGATGAGCGAGACACAGATCTTGCTCCTTTAATAGATTCCAAGTTTGGTGGGAGACATAGGTAAAATAAGTAATGACAATGTAAATAGAGGCAATGGTATTGCCTGGAAAACAAGGCAGATATCTACTAAAAAGAGAGTTGAGCCATAACAGATTAAAAGAAACAAGCCAGGAACTAGGCCAGTCATGCTAGGCAGAAGGCAAAAGTCACAAAGGCAAGAAACAGCATGATGTATTCAGGAAATTCTGGGCCAACGGACAAAGAAAAAAGAAAAAAAGAGAAAGAAAGAGAGAGCTTAGATGTGATCCTATAAACTCAACGAAGCCATTACAGGATTTTAGGCAGGAGAGTGACCTTGTCAAAATTGTGTTTAGATATGGACACATCATTACTAAACATTTGGACACAGATCTTATATTTGTGATATTTCTGCATCTTCCTATGAGAGGTCATTAAACTAGTTAAGTAAGGCACTTCATGAGAGTTCAACACTTTCTCAATGTGTTATTTAGTCTTGTATTATACAAGAATGTTTCAAATGTGCTGCTTGTTTTGGGTGTTGAGTCAAGAGTGGACATCTAAAAGCAAACTAAGAGACAGAGGTAAGAATTCAGGCAAGAGATAAAAAGGCCTGGTTTATATCTGCAAAGCTGTAGGAGGACTGAGAGATGGCATTGATACTCTCTGGGACCTTTCCAAAGCTTGGACTCAATGCAGTTCAGCCCTGACACAATCAGAGAATTGTAGAATTGTAAGGGGCATTGACACCATCTCATCAAACTCTTCCATTACAGAGAATGAACCCCAGGAAGAAAAAAGTAACTTTTGTCCTTCTCCATACAGCAAGGTAATGAAGTTAAAACTCTGAAAAGCACCTCCCTCCAACCTTGATCCAGTGAGTGACCTCTTATTCTGCCACATCACTAAAATTTTCATTAAATCTTTTCTGTAGAAAATATACTTTGTTAATGAAGCCTACAAAAATAGGGTGCCAGGATATAAGCTGTTCATCAAAGGAAATAAGGAGAGAATTTAAATATTGCCATGAATTACACGTATCTTATGAAGCAGGAATGGTCCCCTATTTAAACCTCTCAGAGTAACATACAAAGCAAAGGATGATTCAAAGCTGAGTCCTACATTTGCCAACAAAGTGGCATTGAGAAAGTCACTTAACCTCTGAAGCTCATCTGTAAAATGAGTAATTTTTACCTTAAAAGCTGTAGACATATCTAATGCCTTCACAATGTATGGAGCCAAGCACATGTTAGGTAGGTCATTTCTTTCTCTGTTCCTTCTTTTCCTGTTGCCTTCAAAATCTGTGAGGAGAAGTTATCTGCCATCTTCTCCAGCCCACTAGAGACAGTACAGCAAAGGAGTTAGAATTTGGCCTCTTGTGTCAGAAATGCTAAATGATGACTTTTGGCCTTGCGTGAACACAGACACATTCTTCAGTCTCTCATGACTGTTGATACATCTATGATAATCTGAAGGCAACTATTGCAACCTCATAAGGTTGTTGTGAGGATTAAACAAGCGAAATATACAAAAGATTCTTAGAGTAATACCTGACAGAGTAAACATTCAAGTTGTGGCTTGATTATGTTGACTTTGCATGCAGAGAACCACGTTACATTGTAATTTCCCTTATCTTCTCATCCTCATAACTAATGATCTTCCTATTTTCACGAAAACTGCATGTTCTTCATGCATGTCTCTTCAGACATGGATGAAATTAAAAGTCTTTTCTCAAAAGTAGTTAAGGTAAATGAGATCAGTGGATCCAACTGACTGCCAGAAATGGAGTAATGGAGCCCTTAATATCATCCACTCAAGATATTGAACACCCACCCATCGATTTGTTCCCTGTCTTTGATTAGAAGTCAATAGCTCCTCATCACACATTTGACAGGTAAGGATTCCTAGAAATACTGTACGTGGACCAAAGTAGTTTGGTGTGTCTTTGTCCAGAGCACAGGTGAGAATTAGAATTGGCGTCTGTTTATACCATCTTCAGTCCCCACACACCACACAGGACTCAGTAAACACCCATTGAATGAACTGATCCATGAACCTCTCCTCATGGAGTGCCTGGGTAGTTAGTACATGAGTAACTCTAGGGGCCACCTTGCGTTGCATTTGAAGACACAGGACTAAAGTAGATGGCAAAAAAACAAGTAGGAGATTGGGCTCCATGGTGAGACAGTTTGAATCCTGACTTCGTCATATTTGTAGCTTTAGGCATATCACTGAATTTCTCCAAATCTCATTTTCTCTTCTATAAAACTAGAAGCATAACAGGTATACTAAACTAGCAGAGTTCTCATGAGATTAAGTGAGAGAATTTTTGTAAAGAGTTTAGCATGAAGCAAACATTCAATAAATGCTCTTATTGTGATGAGTTCAATGTAAAAATGACTAAGTGCTGCATCATGTTATATTGCTTCAAAATGCACAAGTTAAGAATTGAGTGGGAGATCATTGTGGCACTAAGGAGAATATACATCTTAACCAGGTAGCTGTTTCTTAAACAAGATAGGTTCTGATCTAGATCTTAGAGAATAAATGGGTTTAGATAGGCAAAGGGCTCTTCCCATGGGCAAAAGAGCCAGGAGGTTACAATCCCTAAGCATGCAGAAAAACAAGTGAACAATCAGAATTTTGAATAAGTACCCAAGGAAAATTTCAAAATCCACTATGAAAGTGGCAGGCAATTTCAGAAAAGAGGAGCTATCTAGTGATAATAACTGGCTGATCAAAACCATGGTGTGGTAGGTAAGCAAAGGTTTTAGCAGCAGACAAACTATCTAACGTTTCTAAGCCTCACTAGTCCCATCTTTGTTATGGAATTATTTTCACCTACCTTGAAAGATTTGGGGGAGAATCAAATGAGCTGTTGAAGGTAAAACAGTCATCGCAGGGTCTGACTCAGTGTCAGCTAGCATTCTAAGATATTTTAAGATTTTTCTCAGATATTCTAAGAAAAACAAACACTAAAAAATGTTATTCAAATTCATCTGGACAAACACCAAAGTGGGGTTGCCTGTAACTAAGGCAGGAGAATAGGGTCTGGAGGTAAGGCACTTAAGACCAATTCATGCTCAATCAAGGAAAAACACCTTGGGGTGTTTTTCTAGGGGCAGGGAATCTGAGGCCAATTCCTGCTGATTTCCCAAAGCTGGATCAAAAGGAAAACACCTGGGTCTAGGGGCAGGGAACCTTCCTAAAGCTAAAACAAGAGGAAAAACCCCATCGCTCCAGGCCAAGTAACAAAGGATCAAAGGCTACTCTCCCCACAGCCCTCCGCCTTCCATCACATCTCAGAAGGAAAGGGAGAGTGCCTTGGATTGTCAGCAGGCCAAGTAGGGACCATCCCTTCATCTGCATAGAGAGCCAATTCACCTCAGTCTTTAATTAGCCAAAGACCAAATCCTTCATCCAGATGAGGGGTAACCGACAGGGACCTCAAAAAAAGTACTTAAAATCCAGAAAACTTTGTAACTAGGCCCTTGAGTGGCTTGCTCGGGCCCACTCTCACCCTGTGGAGTGCTTTCCTGCTTTAATAAATTCCTGCTTTCATTGCTTTGTTCCCGTGTTTTGTTCCTTTGTTATTTTGTGCGTCTTGTCCAATTCTTTGTTCAAAATGCCAAGGATCTGGACAATTACACTCAAGGCCCTCCTTCTGGTAACATAACTATAGAAGAATCAGGAAAAGTTTTAACCTAATTCAGTGTCCCAAACATTCTTACTGATTTCTGTAGGTATCTCACACATAGTAAAACCTCAATGTTCAATAAATGCAAGGCATTGTCATTATCATGAATTAGATAGAGCTCATTGTTATCCACTTAATCCTCACACAACGCTGGAACAAAGATAATTTTATTTGTCCTATGTTACACATTTACAGGGCTTATCACTTGTGCAAGCTCACACAGAAAATAGGGAATAGGACTAGAATTTGAGCCAAGGCAGCCTGGCTCCAAAGAGTATGTGCTTTGTGTACCTCTGTAGACTGCCAGGAGGTAACTGAAACCTTTAGACCGGTTCCTGCTGATCGGGACCTGCTATGACAGTGTGAGCCTGAATTCAAGAAGAGAAAAAAAAACCCAGCAGGAAAAAGGGGACCTGATTAGGTAGCTGGCTGGATAGAAAGTAGGCTGAGAGAATCACCTGCAATTTTCATTTCAATCTTTCTCTGTAATTTAATTCTTATTTGAATTCATAGTGAACAGCCCTTACCCTTAAGTGTACTGCAGATTTGGCCTCTGCTGCAGGGCAAAGTGCTTGTTGGAGCTATTGCCCTGTAATGAAAGAGACAGAATGCCTCCAAAAAACAAAACTCTTAAGTAGGTCTGGTCGTGCCAGATGACATCAATTACACAATCCAGACTAGCACTATCAACTGCAATCTTATCTGGAAGAAGGACTTGCCCCCTTAGGTAACGCTTAGAAACTATCTGCTCCTCCTCTCAGTGCCAGAAGTAATTGAAAATTGAATTTGGGAACATTTTGGAAAATCTAGAGAGGATTTAGTAAAGGCGGGTGGAGTTAACATATTAAACTATTGGTTCTCAATTTTGTTTTCTTCTCAACTTTCCCCATCCATTCTTCCCAGGTCTCCCATAACCAATCCAACCTTCTTATCCCTAACTTCAGGGAGGGAGAGAGAGTACATGAGAAAGAGATGCAAGAAGTACAGAGCAGGAAGAAAACAGAGGAATAAAGGAAAGAAAGAGAATAAGGGAGGTAGATATCTACAGAGTTGGGAACTTTGTGAGGTCAAAAACAAACAGATATAGCTAGGAAGAGGACCAAAAGAACAAGAGATATACAAAGTTCTCAGGATTTCATCAGAGTAACATCCCTGTACTCAAAAGGCTCAAGAGTATGAGTAGGTTTCAAGTGGGTTGAAATGGAACTGATTAGAAACTAGAATGTAGAAAGGAAATCACCCAAGCTGTTAGCTGCTAAATATTCACCACGAAAGTTCTCTGGACTTCCCCAGGAACAAGTGGGCATTCCATCCTCTGGGCTCCCGTACTGTTTGTGATGGTGTCAGTCACATCACAGTAAAGTGTGTATTTATTTAGATGCTGGACGGAGAACCTTTGAAGCAGACACTATATTCAATTCACGTGTGCCCATATCAGTGTTTAACAAATGTTTACTGGAAGGGAGGAAAGAAAATCGGTGTAAAGGAGGGGAAGGAAGAAGGAATAATGGGCAGAGGCATTCAGGAAACAACTCCTTATCTCAATAGGCATGAATCAAATAGTAATTTTGGTCTCAGGTCAGCAATTTCATTCTTTCAAATCTAGTGTATATCTGTCCTGACAATTAGGAGAAATTGAAAAAAAAAGAGGTAAAGTGATTCATATTCTATCTTTTCATTAGAAAGTTCAAAAATGAGCAGCAGCCAATATTATGAATAACTAGAACTCAAGGGCAGATATTGTGAACTTAATAAGCCATTATCTCTAAAATAATTATTGAATGAGCTTTTAAAAATTTTATGCCTTTTATGTCCCCATCTGTCCCATGCCAAAATACTCTTAACATTCTGCCTTTGAAATCTAAACTATGATGTTCAGAAAAATTACTGGTGATTTTCTAATCTTCTAAAAAATAGAAAAATGCAGTATTAATAGTAGTGATGTCTTCTGTATTGGCCATGTTCTTTCATTTCAAACTAGTTTTTTAATCTTTGGTCTCCTTTGGTGATCATAATAAGGATCTGAGGTTGGTAGAGCAAGTACTCTCATCTCCAGCCTACCTATGTGCAAAGTGAGGAAAGGGAAATAACAGCACACAGAATGTTAATGTCTGAGCAAAACTGAAAACCTAGGGTTCTGACTCTGAGCTCAGCACTCACCCTGCAGCAATGCTTAGAGTCATTCTAGAATGTTCCTTGGGTATGTCTTTTTAATCAGAAAAAGGAGCAAAATATTTCCCAGTTTTTTACACATCAGTCATGTTCCTACATATGCTAATAGCCTTATTTTATTATTTTTTAAATTATTCTCACACAGCTGTGGTTTTCATATTTCTTTTAGCAGCAAAATTTTATTATCAAAATCTCATGCCAGTCCTGATGCAGTGGCTCACACCTGCAATTTCAGCACTTTGGGCAGCCGAGGTGGGCAGATCACTTGAGGCCAGCAGTTCGAGACCAGCCTGGCATACACAGTAAAACCCTTTCTCTACTAAAAATACAAAAATTAGTTGGGCTTGGTGGAGCATGCCCATAATTCCAGCTACTCAGGAGGCTGAGGCAAGAGAATCGCTTGAACCTGGGAGGTGGAGGTTGCAATGAGCCAAAATTACACCACTGCACTTTAGCCTGGGTGACAGAGTAAGACATTGTCTCAAAGAAAAAAAAAATTCATGCCAAAGCCCTCTCTATAAAACAGATAAAAGTGTATCTGTACTGATTGGAGCAAAGCTGAGAGACCTGGAAGAGACTTGGTGATAAGGGGACTATTGGCCTCAATCTCAACACCAAACCATAGAGATCAACAGAATACCACTGAACATAAGGGACTGTCGGCCTCAGTCTTAACACCAAATACACAGAGATCACCAGAACACCACTGAACATAGAATGAAGACCTCATCATAGAGCATGTCTGACTTCTGGTGAAGTGAGAATATCAAAGACTTCACAATCCAACTGATTCCAATTTCAGATCTACCACTTCTTCACTGTGTACTTTGAGGAGGGTAACAACATTTCTGAGCCTCAGTTTCCTCATCTGTAGAAATCATAGTAACACCTGCCAGGTGAGTTTGTTCTGAGGATCAACTCAGATGCCCCAAGTGAATCATGAATCAAAGTGCTCAGCACGCAGTAGGTACTCAGGCAATTTCCTTCTGGAAGGCCCTTGCCAAACTTACATACGCCTTGCTGACAAACCAGATGTGTTCTTGTTACCTCAGAGGGTATAAATTCTATTTGTTTTCTTAAGTCCAGCTCATGCCGTCAGCACTTGAGAGCTTGCACTACTCCCTCAAACATTTAACATTTTCTGTTCAGTTAGCACAGCATCAAGACTTTAAAAGCAGCCTGAAAATAAACTTGATTCCAAATATCATTTATAATGTCCCAAGAAACAGCTCATTTACCCAAGAAGGCTTCATCAATTATTGACAGATGTACCCTCTGAGGAAAAATAGCATTAATACTAGGAGACTGAGGAAAAAGTATGCCTCAACCCAGTAAGCCAATTATCCAAGGTGATTTTGAGCATTAAATCCTTAGATATGCTTAATTTACTATCCCTTGCCTATAAGCACAGAAAGAAGTATGAGAAGGGGAAAAAATGGTAACCAATTTAAGACTGCTTTTAAAAACAGAGAGGGCATAGCATCCAGGGGAAAATGTATAGGAAGGAATAAGTGGGTGCTGGACACATATGGGCTTATAGTTGAACATCGCCAGACCTCACATACCTTGCCCCCTCACTGCAGAGCCAGTTACTACCCACCTGTTTTTGTTCAGTACAGAAGTAATTGTCCTCACCTGCTTCTGACCTAGTAATTGCCGCAGAGCCTGATTTTATTCTCAGCATGTTTATTGTGGTCAAATTTCCTCAGTTTTTAGGGCAAAGGCGTTACTAAGGGTGCTAGTATTATTTGCTTTAACATCAAGCTAGTGACAAGGCTATGTAAGGTTCTGTGAAAAGCCAAGAGGCCAGTGTGAATCCAGCCCAGGGGGCTTGTAATCTGTGTCTGACATGCAAATATTAGAAAACCTTGGCAAGACTACAAGGTTTACATGCAAGGGAAGAAAGAAAATACATGAGGCCAATACATTTAAGAATGCTAATATATTTCTCTGTAGTTTTCTCAAAAGGAGGAAAAGAGGAGAGGGTTATTTTTCCTAAAATCCAAATTATAAGGCAAAAGATGACCAATTATGACTACTTAGCGTTAATTTGCATATACTGAGAAGTGTGTGTGTGTGCTTGTATGCATGCATGCTATGAATGAGTGTGGGTAGATGGAAATAAAAGAAACTTGGATGAACATTTCTATATTCAGAAATAAATCCTGCCATACAAGAACTGAAAAATTACTACCCTGACTTAATGCAGTCTATAGTTTAAAAGTACAGTTATAGAACATTCTAAAATTACCTGCTTACACCTCATGACCTGGCAGAATAACTAGAGGCTAGATTCTTTCATCTTTTTTACACTCTTTTTATTGAGAATTAAGAGATTCACTGTATTGGGTTATTAAAAGCCTGACCTCTTATAGCATGCATTTTTATCCCATTATTAAGCTGTGTATATAAAATTCAGTAGGCTTTCACTTTTATAGCTTTAACTTCTAAATTTCAAATTCAAAATCAGCATTTAAGTGCCACTTAGGTGCCAGGCACTGTGCAAGTGCTTTCAAAGGCACTGCCACATTTGATCAGCACCCAGATTCCTGGCCAGGACTATTCGGATTCCAATCTAGTATGCATCCTACAACAGCACAACCTTCTATCATTACCTTGCCATCAAATCTTTGAGGGATTTTAGACAGAGAATGGGAGCAGAGGAAATCAGCAAAGTTAGATCCATGTCTGGTACACCAGTGGCTTGTTGCTAGAAGCGTACGCCTTTATTCTTTGGAGACTCCCATTTCTCCTCATGTAAAACTGATCCAAGAATACAGAATCCTTGATTAACTCACAAAAACATTATCAAGATTCTTAAGTACATGCACCCCTCTGAAGTTTCCTCGATATTCAAGGTTTGAATAAACCATTTAATCTAAATAAACCATCAAATGAATGGGGTATCCTTGAATAACAGATAAGATTTTTATTTCAGACGGGGTCCCTCTATGTTGCCCAAGTTAGTCTCAAACTCTGGCCTCAAGCAATCCCCCACTCCCTGCATTGCTGGGATTATGGGCATGAGCACCAAGCTGAGATGACTTTTAACAACTAGTTATTTTAACAACGTTGCAATTGCTCTAAATCTTGTGTTGGTTAGAGGAGCAGTCTATGTCAAAGGAGTCCTCTTTGGGATTGCCATCATCCCAAGAATGCGTTCGTAACATCCTCAAATTTTCATCTTTTAAGGGATGGAAAATTTTTATCCTTTAGAAGCACATTTGAAACAGTCAGAAGTTATTCAGAGCCAAGGGTGATAAAGTGAGGAATCAAATGGAAGATGACTTTCCATAAATATAAGAGGTGACTATAAAGGAACTCATTATCTTGAATAACTTGTAAGCTACCATAGAAGACAACTGCAAAAGAATATTCCAGAATATTTTGGGTATCTATACTCAGGATATTTTAGGTAACTGCACACACCAATTCATGAAGTTCCTTCCTCACAATGGTTAGATGGTTAAAACAGAGAGGAAAATAGAAGAATACATTTCTTCCATTAAGTAGGTAAGAAAACTGATTGGAAAGGTGAGCCATTGGCCTGGGCCATGCATGTGTTTCCACACGTGTGTGTGTGAGTGCCACCCACAAATGGGAATTGTCCTCGTTCAGGCATCATTCTGAAAGCTCTGCTACTTACCTGGTTTAATTATCTGAGCACCTGAATCTTAAGTACAGCTGTCATGCCTCCCTAGAGCATGTTTTTATATGCGTGTGTGTGTATATATATATATGTATGTATATGTGTGTGTGTGTGTGTGTCTAACTAAAGGAATATATCACAAGCTCTACTTTTAATTACAACTATATACTGTCCAAAAAGTAAAGCATGATTACATATACAAGGATACCTTGTTTTATGGTGCATTATTTACTGCAGTTTGCAGATATGGCGCTTTTAAATAAACTGAAGGTTTGTGGCAACCCGGCATCCAGAAAGTCTATTCAGGGTCATTTTTTCGACAACATGTGCTCACTTCATGTCTCTGTGCCACACGTTTTTGTAATTCTAGCAATATTTCAAACTATTATTATACTTGTTATGGTGATCTGTGATCGGTGATCTTTGATGTTATTATTAGAACTGTTTTGGGACACCACAAACCACACCAACATAAAAGGACAAATTTAATCAATAAAGACTGTGTGTGCTCTGATTGTTCCACCAACCAAATATTCCAACTCTCTCCCTCTCCTCCAACCTTCTTATTCCCTGAGAAACAACAATATTGAAACTAGGTCAATTAATAACTCTACAAAGACTTTGTCTTCAAGTGAAAATAAGAGTTGCATGCCTCTCACTTTAAATCAAAGGCTAGAAATGAGTAAGCTTAGTAAGGAAGACATGTCAAAAGCCAAGATAGGCTGGAAGCTAGGCCTCTTGTGCCAGCTAGCCAAGTTATGAATACAAGGGAAAAGATCTTGAAAGAAATTAAAAGTGCTACTCCAGTGAACACACAAATAATTAAAAAAAAAAAAAAAAAAAGCAAAACAGCCTGATTTCTGATATGGAGAAAGTTTGAGTGATCTGGATAAAAGGCCAAACCAGCCACAACATTCCCTTAAGCCAAAGCTTAATCCAGAGCAACACCCTAACTCTCATCAATTCTATCAAGTCTGAGAGAGGTGAGGACCCTGCAAAAGAAGAGTTTGAAGCTAGCAGGCTTGACTCACAAGATTTAGGGAAGGAAGACATCTCTATAACAAAAAAACGAAGGTGAAGGAGCAGGTGCTGATGTAGAAGCTGCAGGAAGTTATCTAGAAAATCTAGCTAAGACACCTGATGAAGAAGACTGCACTAAACAACAGATTTTCAGGATAAATGAAATTTCAGTATAGATGAAATAGCCTTACAATGGAAGAAGATACCATCTAAGACTTTCCTAGCTAAAGATGGGAAGCCAATTCTTGGCTTCAAAGCTTTAAAGGACAGGTTGACTCTCTTGTTAGGGACTAATGCAGCTTGTAACTTTAGGTGGAAGCCAATGTTCACTGATTATTCTGAAAATTTTAGGGCCCTCAAGAATTATACTAAGTCTTGAGCCAAGTGGTGTGGCACACCTATAGTTGGGAGTCTGAGGTGAGAAGATTGCCTGAACCCAGGAGTTTGAGTCAAGCCTGGACATTACAGCAAGACTCCCATCTCCAAAAACAAACATATATGCTAAACTACCCTGCCTGTGTTCTGTAAGTGGAAGAACAAAACCTAGATGACAGCACATTTGTTCAGAGCACAGTTTGCTGACTATTTTAAGTCCATTGTTTAGATCTGTTGATAAAAGGTTTTCAGAGTATTACTGCTCATTGACAATGTACCTGGTCACCCAAGAGCTTTGATGGAGATGAACAAGAACATTAATGTTGTTTTCATGCCAACACAGTATCCATACTGCAGCTCATGAGTTAAGGAATAATTTTTCAATTTCAAGTCATATTACTTGAGAAATACATTTTATAAGGCTATAACTGCCATAAGTAGTAATTTCCATGATGGATCTGGGTGAAGTAAATTGAAAACCTTCCGAAAAAGATTCATCATTCTAGATGCCATTAGGTACATTCATGATTTACTGAAGAAGCTCAAGATATCAACACGAACAGGAGTTTAGAAGAAGTTAATTCCAACCCTCCTGGATCACTTGGAGGAGCTCAGTGGAAGACTTCACTGCAGATGTGGTGCAAATAGCAAGAGACCTGGAATTAGAACTGGAGCCTGAAGATGGGACTGAATTGCTGCTGTAATTTCATGAAAAAACCTTAATTGATGAGGAGCTGCTTCTTATGAATGAGCAAAGAAAGTGGTTTCTTGAGACAGAATCTATTCCTTGCGAAGAGGCTATGAACATTGTTGAAATGACAACAACATAGTTGGAATATTAGACAAACTTAGTTGATCAAGCAGTAGCAGGATGTGAAAGGATTCACTCCAATTTCAGAAGAAGATCTACTGTGGATAAATTGCTATTAAATAGCATCACATGGTACAACGAAATATTTTATGAAAGGGAAGGTCAATAGATCAGCAAACTTCATTATTTTATTTGAAGAAATTGTCACAGCCATCCCAATGTTCGGCAATCACCCTGATCAGTCAACAGCCTGATCAGTCAACTGTCATCAGTATCAAGGCAAGACCCTCTACCAGCAAAAGGATTACAACTCATTGAAGGCTCAAATGATCATTTGCATTTTTTAGCAGTAAAGTATTTTTAATTAAGGTATGTACTTTAAGACATAATGCTATTTCACACTTAGAGTATAAACATAACTTTTATGTGCACTGGAAAATCAAAAAATGTATGTGAGACACACTTTATTGCAATATTCACTTTATTGCAGTGGTCTGGAATATAACCTCAGTATCTCCAAGGTATTCCTGTACAATAAACTATGCATTGAGTACAATGTTTCGGATCCTGCCTTTCAACCATATGCAGTTCTTAAAAAATGGAATAAAGAAGATAAAACACCTTCCAGGTTGCAGATGGGAATGCCTTTTGCAAAGGTTTTCTTTGCCTCAAAAGCTAAAAATCATCAGCATAATAACCATCCAGATAGTGTGATTTAACACAAAGGTATCATGAATTTAGAAAACTGTGAACTAATACCATACTTTATAGTATTAGTTGCTTCTCATGGAGGCATGGGCTAGAAATTCTAAAACCACCTAATGTTTATACTAAGGTTGAACAACATAAGTAAATATATTGAAGACAATGAGAATGAAGTTTCTCATGCTTGGGAAAGAAATTACAAGGAAAGAGAAATAGCACCCTAATACCAAGAAGCACACCTATGGCTCAAACCTTGGAGGTTGATTCCAAGGCTGGGGCAAGGAAAATACAAGATGAGTCTGGAATATCTTGTAATTCTGGAAAACAAAAGCTGGGGACGTGCAGAAAGGGCACAGGAGCCTACCTGAAGAAGCTCACAATGGCCAAAAGTGAAGCAATTTGAGCAACAAAATCAATAATGACAACATCGTATAACCCACGGCATAATGTAAATAAATATTCCTGAATTTATACTTTCATAAATAAATGAGTAAATAGAGAAGAGACAGTTTTTAAATTCCAATTAAGAAATGTAGGAAAATGACATAAATATGAAACCACCTCTTAAAACACCACAAATTGTTTCAGGCAAGATCTATGGCTGGCTCCTGTGTCCCAGAGCCCAACCTACCTGCATCCGTCAGTGAAAGTGAAGCGACGTCGCTTGTCTGGGGTAATATCTGAGGTTCGTTGCCTCACACCAAAGAAATCAAGGACACAGACACCCAAAATGTGAGGTTAAGAACGGAGGCTTAAATGGCAAAAGAAAAAGTAAAGCTCCCTCTCCTGCAGAGAGACAGGGGCTTCTGGTCCTGGGCGAAGTGCAGGAGTTTTTATAGATGAGCTTGAGGAGGCAGCTGTCTGATTAACAGGGCACGAGAGATTGTTTAGACCAGGTGTGCTGTTTGCAAAGCATCATCCAAAGAAGCTGGCCGCCCCACCCTACTCTTTTATTATGTAGATTGCTTCTCTACCTGCCTAGCACCATGCTGCCTGCTTCTTTTTCTTTTTTAGACGAAACTTCTCTCCTCTTGTCCTGGCTGGAGTGCAATGGCGCAATCTCAGCTCACTGCAACCTCCGCCTCCAGGGTTCAAGCGATTCTCCTGCCTCAGCCTCCCAAGTAGCTGGGATTACAGGCATGTGTGAACACTCCTGGCTAATTTTGTATTTTTAGTAGAGACGGAGTCTCTCCATGTTGGTCAGGCTGGTCTCAAACTTCTGACCTTTGGTGATCATCCCGCCTCGACCTCCCAAAGTGCTGAGATTACAGTCGTGAGACACCACACCTGTTCAATGTTGCCCGCTTCTTTACTGCACACAGGGCAACAAAAAAAAGGAAAGATGGAGCCACCATGCTGAACTAACTTCCAGGTGTCCCTTTTCTATTAGCACAGCTGCCCCATATACCTATGCAAGCTTTCAGCCTGCTTATCTATGTCTGCAGCTTGATTTTTCAGGCTGCTTCTTGTTAGAAAAGAAATGATTTGGGGGCTGCTTTTTCTTAGAAGGAAATTCCACTGAGAACTCTCTTACCTTCACTATCTGCCTAAATAATTTTTTAGCTTCTGTATCAAAAGCACTAATGTTACCTTCTTTATCACAAGTATTTTAGTCAGCCTTGGTAGAAAATGTATTAAGAAATGACACCTCCCATGGCATGGAGCCATTTCTTACTGGACTGGTCACCCAGGCTACGATTGTACATTCAGAAAATGAATAACTTCTTATCAAGCTGCATATTCACTTTCCAAGAGAAAAAAGTTGGCACCTATTTTTCCAGGTTCCACTATGCCTGTTCTGGTCATGATAATAATCGTGCTTCACACTTCTATAGTGTTTTCGCTTTATAACTTTCATTCACATACTGTACCTGAGCTAACCCCCAAAACCACCCTTTGAGATTAGTTTATAAATCAGCCAACAAATACTTACTGAGAGCCTGCCGCATGTGAAGACCTCAGAGTGAAACAGTGAACAAGACCAATGTGATCTTTTCACTCCTAGAGTTGATATTAAAGGGGGAAGATAACCAGAAAAAGTAAACACATAAAGTACAAAGTATGGAGTTATAAAGAAAAGGAAACACGAATACTATCAAATTTTTAAAAATCAAGCACGATGTGAGAAGACCTACTTTAGTGAGGCGTGAATGGAAGCCCAACTGAGGAGGTGGTGTTTGATGAGAAGCAGGCAGCCTTGCAAAGCTTGGGGTAGCACCTCCCATCAGAGCAATCAGCAAGCGCGAGGGTGATGTGTGCAGGAGTGGGTGGTGGCAGCGAAGAGTGAAAACAGCTTGGTACATTCTGGAAACTATCAAAAGTCATGTTCTTCTGGAGAATTGAGGAGGAGGGAGATGGGAGCCTGAAATGAGGGCACAGAGGAAAGCAGAAGTCGCTAGCAGCCTACGGATGAAGAGTTTTACTCTAGTGCAATGGGATGAGGTACTGTTGTCTTACAGGTGAGTAAACTTAAAATCAGAGAGGTTATATGATTTCTCAAGGTTCTTACATCAGGCAAATGACATCTCTGTCTCAAGCCTTTCCATCCCCTCCTTCTTTCTACAAATATGTATGAAGAACGTGTTAAATGCCAAGCATATTACTACTTGCTAGATAAGATACAACTTTAATCTCAACTAGCTTAAGTCTAGAGGTGAAGAATGATTGTGTGAACAAATACAACAAAAAGTGACAAACATAGGGCTGGGCACGGTGGCTCATATCTGTAATCCAAGTGGTTTTAGAGGCCACAGCTGGAGGATCTCTTGAGACCAGAAGTTTGATCAAAACCAGCCTGGGCAACATAGTGAGAGACCCCATCTCTACAAAATATTTAAAAATTAGTCAGGCATGGTGGTACATGCCTGTGATCCCAGCTACTTAGGAGGCTGAGACAGAAGGATTGCTTGACTGCAGGAGGCAGATAGAGGCTGCAGTGACTGCATACCAGCCTGGACAACAGAGTGAGACCCTGTCTCTTAAAATAAATGACAAATTCCATATCCAAAAATTTCTACAGAATATAGCAGAGACCGAAGAAGGGAGAAGCCAGTTCTGTGTGGGTAAGAGCAGTAGGGTCGGAGATTTAGCATTGAGCTCAATCTAGAAGATGAAGGGGAAGGAAAAGGAGGATGAGGAAGGATAATCAAAGCAGATTGAGCAAAGATGTAGACAATAAAACAGCCTGGGTGGCTTCTGGGAATAGTGCATTGTTTCAAGCATAGGGTGAGGGTGTGGAGATGGAAAGTGAGGTTGAAAAAAAAAGAAATGCCCAAAGGCCAGATCGTGAGCCTCTGGACTTCATTCTCCAAGCAGTGGAAGCCAGTAACAGCTTCCAAGCAGGGAGCGACACGATCGGATTGGTTTCAGATGGATCACATCAACAGAACCATAGAGTTGAATTGTGATGGTGCCAAGCGGTCGTGGTGGAAGCAGGGAGAGCAGTTAGATGACTTTCAAGGTCCATGCAAGCAAGAAGAAATAGAGAGGCCTGAAGTAAGACTCCAGGTGTGCGTTGGAGAGAGGATAAATTGGAAGAAGGTGCAGAATTTAGAATACTGGATGTTTCAGGTGAGGGCGATAAGGAATTCAGGGAGATTTCTGGGTTTCTTTTAACTCCCAGTTCAATACTTCTAATGTGAAAAATTTTCTGCCGTATATAAAAGAACATCTTTTGTTTGTTGCAAACAGTTTAACATTTCTTAATTGCCAGCTAAGAAAAACTCACCTGAGTTTATAAACATTTTAAAGAGAGTATTACACACTTCGCTCTGACAAACTATTATTTTAGAAGACAATGAAACTTTTTTTACCTAAAATAATCAGCATAACGTCCTCTACTGAGATGAAGAACAAATTTCCACATTGCCACCGGCAAGACTGATATCTAAACAGAAAAAGAAGGTAGATTTTAACAAACTGAATTTTCCTGCAGTTTAAGTTTCTATCAAAGTAAAGATATTAGTACTCCATTTAAGAAAATATTTCTGTCTCTGGGATCCTTGGAAAATGTGAAATAATAGTTCTTTTTATGTTCAGATCTGTCTTGACATGCCCTGCTACCATCATAAACACAGCACACAGAAGTTCAATTTCTATTCTCAGTTGCTCAAGAAATAACGTCAGATTCAAGTCTAAGAACTGACTTGAAAGATATAATATTAATATTTCATACATGGTGACTGAAAAGCAAAACATTTTAAAATTATATTTAAAGATCTTTCAAAATAGTTTGGCTGGAGAAGACAAATGTCCATGACATCTGTACAGTAATTATTCCAAGGGCTTATATAGGACAGCTTCCATACACATTCTACAATCTTCATGTCTCCCCTTTCTTGTCTTTATTTTATCATTCTTATTCTTTTATAGAGGCAGAGAAAACCCTTAACCATGCTTAGGGGGAGAAATGGTCTGAGATTTTGATTAGCTTAATGGTTTACATAGAATGTACTATGTGCAGAAAACTATCAAAGAAAATGAATTAGGACTTTGAATTGTCATGATGAAAGCATCACCACTGATGGCCATCTGGGAGAACTGTGCCAGCTTCTTTAAATATTCAAGATATATGTTATTATCACCATGGTAAAGATGAGAAAATGGAAAGTTAGAGAAGCTTAGTAACTCACTGGACATCACACAGCCACTAAGTGACAGAATTGGGATTCAAGCCCACATCTGTGACTCTAACGCTGAGGAAATGTGTAAGTAGCAATTCCTAATTCTAGTGAACCTCCTAACACTGACCATTTTGGGGAAAACTTAAAAATGTCTTGTAGATATTTTTTCTAATTTACATTTTCTTTTCATAAATGTGGAAAGTAGTTTTGATTTATATGCATGTATCCTTAATTGGCTGTCTTGCTTATTTATTTCAGAATGCAAAGTTACAATTATTAAACTTCTGGGTGTTTTCACAAATTGGCAAAGGCAACAGAAATAATGGACATAACATGCTTCTCGAAATAGCCTGCAATTAATGGAAAAGGCTCTCATAGCCATAGTTAACTCAGCTGTAAACTCATATTCTTCCCATTTAGCTCCAGAAGCAAATTTCTGGGTAAACAAATGAGTTAATTTGCTCTCTGTGCTAAAGTGGACCGAAGAGAGGCAATTCTCTATTGAGTAAGCCGTGTTGGAGTTTGTTAATGACAACTTTGAAGTAGCCTAACATTATGGTCTCATATGATAAATTTCAGTGTCCTAAATCTAAATTGCAGAGTACCTAACAATCAATCGCTTAAGGAGAAAGTGGCTGTCAACAGAAAGAATGAAGGTAGGAAGGAGATGGGTGGCATATTTTAAAAACAGATTTTAATATAATCAGTTATTTTCCAGAGATATGGGTTACTTAGACCAGATGAGTAATTTCCCTGGCCTGCTTCCTACCTCTGTAGACTTATTTTATGTATGTCATCAAAGTTATAGGGTATAGGATGGTATAGGAATCTTGTCTGTATTATGGAAGTTACAGGATTCTTACAGATGTTATAACAAGTTATGGGAATGGGTCAAGAGCTAGGAGAATTGAATTTAAATGGATGGAATATAAGACTCAGAGTGGTAGATATAGTCTCACCAGTGGATATACCAGAACAACATCTGGGGATCTCTCAGAAATGGACATGGTATTAATTTCCTATTCTGCAACAAATTTTCATAAACTTAGTGCCTTAAAGCAATACAAATATATTATCTAACACAAGGGTGTCCAAACTCTTGGCTTCCCTGGGCTACATGGGAAGAATTGTCTTGGGTCACACATAATACACACTAATGCTAGTGAGAGCTGATGAGAAAAAAAATTATTAAAAAAAACTCATAAAGTTTTAGCAACATTTATGAATTTGTGTTGGGCTACATTCAAAGCCATACTGAGCCACATGCAGCCGGCACCACAGTTTGGACAAGCTCGATCTAACAGTTTCTAAAGGTCAAAAATCTGGGTGGCTAGGCTAGATACTCTGCTTAGGGTCTCACTGTACCAAATTCAAGGCCTTGGTAGGGCTGTATTTCTTACTTCAGGTGCTGGGGAGAGTCTATCTCCAAGCCCATTCAGGTTGTTGGGCAAATTCAGTTTCTTGCTGTTGTGGAACTAAGGTCCCCGTCCTTGCTACTGTAAACCAGGAGGTAGTTCCTGCTCCTACAGTTGACTTCATTCTTTTTCTTTTTTAAATAAATTTCATGTGTCCAGTGCAGTTTTGATACATGGATATATTACACAGTGGTGAACTCTGGACCTGCATCCTTTCTTATGCTTTTCATGTGCCCCCCTCCCTCTTCAGCAATGGCAGTGGATTCCCTTTCCTGCTTTAAGCTTGTCTGAATTCTGCCACATCTCTTTAACTCCAACAAGTTCTCCAGAAAGATCTCCACTTTTCAAGGTTCATGTATTTTGACTGGGCCCACCCAAATAATCCAGGATAACCTCCCTATCTTAAAGTCTTAACTTTAATTACATCTGCAAAGTCCCTTTTGGAAAATAACATAACAGCAACATGCCACCAGAGGACAAAGTTCCTAAGTTCATGGGCCCCTAAATCCTGCCTCCCACTAGTACAGTTGTTTCCCGGGGAACCTGGCCCACAGATGTTTTATTAAAGAATACGGCAGCTAAAACCACCAGGCTATCTTCCAAACATTGTGTGAGGATAACCCTATGCAGAAGTGCCTTTCTGTTTAGAAAGGGACAAAATCAGCTAGGTGTGGCGGCTCACGCCTGTAATCCCAGCACTTTGGGAGGCCAAGGCAGGTGGATCACCGGAGGTTAGGAGTTTGAGATCAGCCTGGCCAACATGGAGAAACTCCGTCTCTACCAAAAATATAAAAATTACCTCAGCGTGGTGGCAGACGCCTGTAATCCCAGCTACTCCAGAGGCTGACGCAGGAGAATCGCTTGAACCCAGGAGGTGGAGATTGCAGTGAGCTGAGATCATGCCACTGCCTGGGAGACAGGAACAAAACTCCATCTCCAAAAAAAAGAAAGGAACAAAGTCAACTGGGTTTACACGAAACTTTTTTTGATCTCTGACAGACACAGGGTACTTTAAAATAATGTACAAGTCAACAGAAAACAGATTTGTCTTATTTTTTTTTTCACTCTCATCAGAAAATAGTGGGGATAGGTTTAGTAATGATAATAGCTATCCTTTTCTTGTTTGTACCAGATAGTACATAGTCTTTAATATAGGTTGTTGTGACTATATGCCTATATATATATGACTATATAAACTGAACTTACACATGTGCACAATGTGGTGGAATAAGATTGTGCATGACATGGCTCATTGCTGCAACAGAATTGTTGAGTAGTGCAATCACCAACAGTTGTCACAAATCTCAAATCTGCTTTGACATCACAGTCTGCAAATTATAGTCTATCAGCAGACACAGCGCACTGGTCTCTGCTCGTTCATTTTCTTATGCAATGAAATCATTTCCCAGCAAGTATACAATTGCATGAGAGTCAACTCATAGTGAGAACCATCCAGCACGGTAGTTAAACTCTAGGGAATTATACAAATAAACCCAGAAGTCTTTTAATTCTTTGAGTTGATATTTAAAGGACCAAGGTGTTTAAAAATTGATAAGTATAGAAATTCTTTATTTCTAAGGGTATTTAACATGGATGCTAATGATAGTGATTTGTATTTTAGTCAACCTTAATGACAATAATTCAAATAATTTTAAAATACATTTGTTTTTCTCTGGAAATAAATTTGCAGCATATTGAGTTAAAACCAGTTGTCACTAAAAGAGCTCAGGTAGTATGTCCTATGTTCTATTTAGAAGCTACCACAAAATTTTGGAATAGCCATCGTTCTCAAGGTAATTTTCTTTTCCTTTAAAGTATTAGAGAATGGAAAACAGTAGCAAAAATAACTCATTCTGCATCTTTCTATAATTTTTATTCTGTTCTTTGTAATTGACAACTGCTGTTGGAGACTAATACTGAACTTTAGAATGATTCTGAATATCAATAATTTATATCAATATCCTCTGAAACATTTCCCTGTGCTACCTTGCTTCTTAAAAATAAAATAATTGATTAGAAGATTTAGATACGATATTAATGTAGCTTTCATTATGATTAAAATTAGGACAAAATTGGGGTTTTCTGATTTTTTAGCATGTCATGCTCCAGTTATAAATATAAGACTATGTATTTGCTCATAAATCTAGATTTAAATATTAAAGCATATTATTTTATATCAAAAAATGAAAGTTTTAATCACTTGAAATTTAAGTCACTTCACTATCTGAGTAGAAAATGAATTCAGTAAAGATACTTCAGCTTTTATCTAAGATCTGCCAAATGGAAGCTCTCTAATGGAAAACTGTGACCTTTAACATAGTTTAACATCTACAATGAAATCTTATTTTCATCCTCTGTTCTACATATTATTTCATGCATTGTCAGCCCCAGAAAATTGTCAATGATAATAATTTCATTGAAAGCATCTTAATATAACCTATATTCAAATTCATTGAAAGTCATGTATCACTTGTACAGCCTCTTTCTTGACATTATTTTCAAAATATTACTTGCATCCAATCCCTTTCTGCACATACTCAAATTCATACTAGGGCTGTTATGGAAATAGCTAATTTACATTTAGATTAAAAATTACCTTGAAGCCCATTTACACCCTGATGAGTTAAAGACAAAGTAACTCAAAGTTGATAGCTGGCTTTCATTAAATCCAAGTATTATGACATATTCGACTAGTCAAAATACAGGCTTCAGGTTCATGGCTTAGATCCTAAAATGTCAAATAGGGCGATTGCAGCTCAGCAGATGTAGCCAAATGCCAATTCCAGATATACTCAACCTTACTACAGATCTTGAGACACTATCCTTTAGGCTGACTCACTTGTTTGCTTATTCTTTGTTTCATCCAATACTCATTAGAAAATAGTTGTCTAAAACCAAACCAGTTAGCAGGCCATTTGCAATCTAGCCAGTTTTAATTAGACTTGAGGAAAGAATTTTCTTTCAAAATGACTGAGAAGATTGAAGTTTAACCAGCTGCTTAGTTTGGTAGCTCTAGTCTGCCTGCCTGCCTGCCTGTCTATCTACTAAACATCAGAGAAGCATCAGATAATTGGTGCCTATTGGAAAGGTTTTTTTAAACACTTACAGTAAGTAGAAGTCCATTCATAGTGGACATGTCATTCAGTTTGCCAACTTTTCCTTAAACTTCCCTACTCATGACCCCTACTCAAAGGTGAAGGCCTAAGAGGCTGGATTAGAACTATGTGACCCTGTCCCCATCCTGGCCTCAGGTATTAACAAATACGAACAGCTCTTCATATGCCTGTCCATCTGTTTGACTATTGGATCCTCTGTCTTGAGAATTTGAACTTCTATCTACATGCAGGAAAAGCTGAAAGGACTTGTAGAGCTGAAGCAAGCCACACTGATAAGAAGCAAAGTTATGAATCAGCAGATTAAACCATCTAGTAAAGATGATAAAGAATATGACTTTCAAGAAATGACAGAGTTGAAAGAACATGTTGGGCAAAGGAAATAGTAAAGGAGAAATAAAGACAGAGGGAGACAGGAAGACCCACAGAGAGATTCAGAGAATGAAGACATCAGAGACAGAGAACTTGTGAGTTCCCAATGGCATTCCAGCTCCTGAGCCACTGCTCATGAAGCTCGGCCTTATTTCCTGCCCTCAGTTTGATGGCATAACCTTATCTCTTCTCCACCTACCTCTTTTTCACCTCAACTGGGGTGAATGGCTGTTCCTTTTAAGCAAACTGATTAAAACACCATATTCAAGGATGCCTTCAAAATGATAGGTCAACTGCTTTATATCTAGATTTAAGAGAAGAAAAGAACAAAAACAATGTGTTTTGTAGAAGGGGAACAATTTCTGGACATCCTGATATGAAAAGAGTCTCTAACCTAACACCCAACATAATGTGTTCTTAAAAAAAGAAAAGAAAAACCCTGTATCTGCTTTCTTTTTGTGAAAAAAACTACATCCCTAACAGTTTTCACCCTTTAGAGTTTCTAAAGAACCCAAGGTAAAGTGACATGTTAGTATTCTAAAAGATGAAAAGGACTTAAAGACAGATGGTTTTGAAATTGGTTCTGTTCTCAGCATTTCACTTTGATATTTATTTAAAAGGCATTTCAGCCTACTTCTGTATTCATCTTATTCCATATCCCTAACCATGCCTTTCTACCCAATTCACAGGTTGATGATCCTGACACTTCCTGTATCTCTGTCTCCAGTCCTCTTCTTTATGAACTTTACCACAGAGAATACTTCCCTTTTTCCCTATATAAACTAAGACAAGCTCCCAGTTTCCGGAAGTACAGGCAACACTGCAAAAGACATTGCAGCATATCTGGACTACTGAAATGGGAAAAGTTCCCTTGTCCCCTTCGAAGGGTGCATGATGGGGGTGTGGCTTGCTCCTTCAGTGCCCCGCTGCTCAGACTTTTAGGGGAGCATACAGACAGGCAGGCTGTGGGGCCCCAACCCCATGGCAGTGTCTAGGAGTGAATGTTTACAGCTGAAGCTCCAGTGGGCATGTTTTACAGGGTTTAGCTGTCTGTAGGTGGCTTGTGTTAGTCAGATCAATTAGACCCCCACGTTATTGCAAGGACAGAGGGCTTTCTGTATCCCAGGGTTCTTGCCTTGGTGTACCGGAAGAATTGGATCACATGTGGGCTTTGAGAATGAGTGCAAGGTTTAATTGAGTGGAAGTAGTACTCAGCAGGTGGGAGAGCCAGAAGGGAGATGGTTTTCCCCTGGAGTTTGGCTGCTCAGTGCCCCGGGCTCTTCTCCGACTGCCCTAGCCAAACTCAGCCTCATTCCACTGGTTGATGGCCTGTTGGCATGCTGGTGTCTGTCGGGTGCTTTTCCACCAGCGTGTTCCCCCTCTACATCCTCTCAATATCCAGCCACTTGTGTCTTCTTCCACCAATGTGTTCCTCTCAACATCCAGCTGCTTTTGTGTCTGCCTGCTAGGGTCTCTGGGGTTTTTATAGGCACAGGATAGGGGCGTAGCAGGCCAGGGTGGTGATGGGAAATGCAACATTTGGGCATGAAGGCAGCAGTGCCTATCCTCACCCAGGTCTAAGGGCACAGGCTCAGGGGTAAAGCCCTCACCAGGGCCCCACCCTGCTCTTCCCAGCACTTCCCTGCTTCTCTTCCATATCACTATTGCCAGAGTGTAAGAGGTTAAAACACCAACTAAGATAAAAAGACCGTGGCTCCTTTCTGCAGAAGAACTTTGATAAAATGTTTGTATTACAAATAAGAAGGTATTTATTTGAAGCTAAAATAGACCTAATTCTAAAATAAATAAAATAAAGCAAATATAACACAAATTTTAAATAAACACCTTTACTCAGCAATTCTACTTTTATTTAGTCAAGAGAAGTAAAATGCATGTCCATACAACTACTTGTCCAAGAACACTTATAAAAGCTTTATTTATAATAGTACCATACTGAAGACAATCTGAAAGTGCATTTGTAACAGAAAACATAAACAAATTGCAGTCTATCCACGTAGTGAATCTGTTCAGCAATAAAAAGGAATGAAGTACTGATATATGCAATAACATATATGAATATCAAATAAACCAAACACAAAAGAGTGCATACTATTTGATTCCATTTATATGAAATTCTAGAAAAAAGCAGAACTAATCTATAGTAACAGAAAGCAGACCAGTAGTTGACTGAGGCCAGGGATGGGGTAATGGGGAGATGACTAGAAAGAGGAATGAAGCAATTTCTTTGGGTCATGGAAAGGTCTTAATTGAGGTAGTGTTCACATAGTCTTATACAGTTGCAGAATGTCATCAAAATGAACCTTTTAAGTGGTACATTTTACCGCATGTTAATTATACATTAAAGTCGACTCAAAAACAAAACTGTTATCATAAAACTGGGCCTTTCCCAATTGTTATCGCTATTAAGACATAACTGGGGCCAGGCATGGTAGCTCATGTCTGTAATCCCAGCACTTTGGGAGGCCAAGGCAGGTGGATCACAAGGTCAGGAGTTCGAAACCAGCCTGGCCAATGTGGTGAAACCCTGTCTCTAATAAATTAAAAAAAAAATACAAAATTTAGCCAGGCGTGGTGGTGTAAACCTATAGTCCCAGCTACTCAGGAAGTTGAGGCAGGAGAATTGCTTGAGCCTGGAAGGCGGAGGTTGCAGTGAGCCGAGATCGTGCCACCCCACTGCGACCTGAGCGACACAGCAAGACTCTGTCTCAAAAAAAAAAAGACATAATTGACTTTAAGTGATATTGTTATTTACATAAATGTTCAAAATACTTTTATTTAACATAGATTCTTCATGCAGACACATTAATTTTCTTAGTCATAATTTAATGAAATTTAGTAATTCATATTTATATGTCAGAGTTGTACAGTCATGTGTTAATAACGGGGCTGAAAATGTGTTATTAGGTGACTTGATCATTGTGTGAACATCATGGAGTGAACTGCATAAACCTAGAGGGTTTATGTAACTACATACCTAGGCTATAGCATAGCCTATTGCTCCTAGCCTACAAACCTGTACAGCATGTTACTGTACTGAATACTGCAGGCAGTCAAAATGATGAAAAGTATTTGTGTATCTAAGCCTATTCAACATAGAAAAGGTAGGATAAAAGTACTGGTATAAAAAATGTAAAATGGTACACCTGTACAGGGCACTTAACATAAATTAAGCTTGGAGGACTGTAAGTTACTCTGAGTGAGTCACTGAGTGAGTGGTGAGTGAATGTGAAGGCCTAGGATGTTACTGCATACCACTGTACACTTCAGCTACACTAAATTTATAAAAAGCTGTTTTCTTCCTTCGACAATTAATTAGTCTTAGCTTGCTATAACGTTTTTCCTTTATAAGCTTTTTAGTTTTTTAACTTTTTGACTCATTTATGATAACACTTAGCTTAAAACACAAACACATTGTACAACTATACAAAAATATTTTCTTTATTTATAGCCTTATTCTATAAGCTTTCTTCTGTTTTTATTTATTTACTTTTTTACTTGTTAAGCATTACCCTGGCCCCACACAGGGTCAAGATCATCAGTATCACCGCCTTCCACCTCCACATCTTGTCCCACTGGAAGGTCTTCAGTGCAGTAACACACATGGAGCTGTCACCTCCTATGGTAACAATGCCTTCTTCTGGAATATTTTTTGAAGGACCTACCTGTGGCTGTTTTATTGTTAACTTTATTTTTATAAGTAGAAGGAGTACACTCTAAAATGACAATAAAAAGTATAGTGTAGTAAATACATAAACCAGTAACATAGTCATTTACTATCATTATCAAGTATTATGTGCTGTGCATAATTTTATGTACTATACTGTTATATGACTGACAGCACAATAGGTTTGTTTACACCAGCATCACCACAAACACATGGGTAATGTATTACACTATGAGGTTAAGACAGCTATGATGTCAGCAGGAATTTTTCAGCTCCATTATTATAATCTATGAGACCAACATCACATGCAGTCCATCATTGACCAATTACACAGCTCATAAGTGCTTTAGGAAAACATCTAACTAGCCTCATTTTTTTTTTTAGAGATGGGGTCTCACTATGTTGCCCAGTCTGGTCTTGAACTCCTGGCCTCAAGCAATCCCCTGTTTCAACCTCCCAAAGTGTTGGGATTAAAGGCATGAGCCACTGCACCTGTCCATATCCTCATCTTTATAAAACTAAAAGTTGATAACTCTTAAATCGTACTCAGGCAAGAATGATAAAAGTTTCATTAACCTTAAAGAGAGAAAATAAGATGTAACTCACTAGTCATTTTTCTTCTCTAAAAAAAGCATGCTGTATGTGTACACATGGTTTAGAGTACGTTTTGTTTATGAGTAACTTCTCTAGGTGCTAAGTCCAGTTATCCCTACTTTGAAAATACCAAGTCATTTTCAATAAGTAGATAAAGAACATCTGTCCCTGTAAGCCACATCAGACCATCCCCTTTACCTGACAAAATCACTGATGTACCTAATGATGGAAGCAATTCCATATTCCATCAGGAGAATCATTTCCTGATTTCCAGGAATCCTCCAAGAAACTGTAAGTGCCCTGTGGCTATGATAAATCAGTCTGATTACCACATGAAGGAGACAGGTGTTAACTCTGGATCCCCAACCCCACCCACCCACTCATGCTAGTACATTGATGAATCCACTTAGACAAGAATGCCCCAGAGTGTCTCCAGTGAAAGGGGCTCTAGGAAAAAAAAATATGTATATCAAATAAGCTGCATTCTTCAAGGTCAAAAGCTTTGGGACTTGTCTATTCTGATGGACATTTTTCTACCCTTCTTATGCTCTCCTATGGCACAAAAATTTTTTTAAATTTTTTTGTTTTACTTTAAGTTTGGGGATACATGTACAGAACATGCACATTTGTTACATAGGTATACATGTGCCATGATGGTTTGCTGCACCTATTGACCCATCTTGTAACTTCCTTCCCCTCACCCACTACCTCCCAATAGGCCCTGGTGTGTATTGTTCCCCTCCTTGCGTCCATGTGTTATCTTTGTAAGACTCCCACTTATAAGTGAAAACATGTGGTATTTGGTGTTTCTGTTCCTGTGTTAGTTTGCTGAGCATGATGGCTTCCAGCTTCATGTATGTCACTGCAAAAGACATGATCTCATTCCTTTTTATGGCTGCATAGTATTCCATGGTGTATATGTGCCACATTTTTAAAATTCAGTCTATTATTGATAGGCATTTGGATTGGTTCCATGACTTTGCTATCATAAATAGTGCTGCAATAAATATATGTGTGAATGTGTCTTTATACTAGAATGATTTATATTCTTTTGGGTATGTACTCAGTAATGGGATTACTGGATCAAATGGTGTTTCTGGTTCTGTATCCTTGAGGAATCACCATATTGTCTTCCACAATGGGTGAACTAATTTACATTCCCACCAACAGTGTAAAAGCACTCTTATTTCTTCACAGCCTCACCAGCATCTATTGTTTCTTGACTTTTTAATAATCACCATTCTGACTGGCATGAGATAGTATCTCACTGTGGTTTTGATTTGAATTTATCTAATGATCAGTGATGTTGAGCTTTTTTCATGTGTTTGTTGGCCACATAAATGTCTTCTTTTGAGAAATATCTGTTCATATCCTTTGTCCACTTTTTGATGTGGTTGTTTGCTTTTTTCCTGTAAATTTGTTTAAGTTCCTTGTAATTTCTGGATATTAGACCTTTGTCAGATGGGTAGATTCAAAAATACTTCCCCATTCTGTAGGTTGCCTGTTCACTCTGATGATAATTTCTTTTGCTGTGCAGAAGTTCTTTAGTCAATTAGATCCCATTTGTCAATTTTGGCTTTTGTTGCAATTGCTTTTGGCATTTTCGTCATGAAGTTTTTGCCCATGCCCATGTCCTGAATGGTATTGCCTAGGTTTGTTCTAGGGTTTTTATGGTTTGAGTTTTTACATGTTATGTTTTTAATCCATCTTGGGTCAATTTTTGTATAACGTGTAAAGAAGGGGTCCAGTTTCAGTTTTCTGCATATGGCTAGTCGGTTTCCCCAGCACCTGTTTTATTAAATAGGGAATCCTTTCCTCATTGCTTTTTTTTTTTTTCAGGTTTGTTAAAGATCAGATGGTTTTAGATGTGTGGTGTTTTTTTCTGAGGTATCTGTTCTGCTCCATTGGTCTATATATCTGTTTTGGTACCAGTACCTTGCTGTTTTGGTCACTGGAGCTTTGTAGTATACTCTGAAGTCAGTTAGCGTGATGCCTCCAGCTTTTTTCTTTTTGCTTAGGATTGTTTTGGCTATCTGGGGTCTTCTTTGATTCCATATGAAATTTAGTTTTTTTCTAATTCTGTGAATAAGAATTTCATCAAGGGTAGTTTGATGAAAATAGCATTGAATCTATAAAGTACTTTAGGCAGTATAGCTATTTTCATGATATTGATTCTATCCATGAGGATGGAATGTTTTTCCATTTGTTTGTGTCCCCTCTTATTTCCTTGAGCAGTGGTTTGTACTTCTCCTTGAAGAGCTCCTTCACATTCCTTGTTAGCTGTATTCCTAGGTATTTTATTCTCTTTGTAACAATTGTGAATGGGAGTTCATTCATGATTTGGCTCTCTGCTTGTTTATTGTTGGTGTAAAGGAAAGCTTATAATTTTTGCACAATGATTTTGTATCCTGAGACTTTGCTGAAGTTGCTTATCAGCTTAAGGAGTTTTGGGGCTGAGACGTTGGAGTTTCCTAAATATAGAATCATGCCATCTGCAAACAGAGACAATTTGACTTCCTCTGTTTCTATTTGAGTACACTTTATTTCTTTCTGTTGTCTGATTGTCCTGGCTAGAACTGCAAATACTATATTGAATAGGAGTGGTGAGAGAGGGCATCCTTGTTTTGTACCAGTTTTCAAAGGGAATGCTTCCAGCTCTTTCCCATTTAATATGATATTGGCTGTGGGTTTGTCATAAATAGCTCTTATTATTTTGAGATACGTTCCATCAATGGCTAGTTTATTGAAAGTTTTTAGTGTAAAGGGATGTTGAATTTTATCAAAGGCCTTTCTCCATCTACTGAGACAATCATGTGATTTTTGTCATTGGTTCTGTTTACCTGATGGATTAGTTTATTGATTTGCATATGTTGAACCAGCCTTGCATCCCAGAGATGAAGCCCACTTGATCATGGTGGGTCAGTTTTTTGATGTGCTGCTGGATTCAGTTTGCCAGTATTTTATTGAGGATTTTCACATCAATGCTTATCAGGAATATTGGCCGGAAGTTTTCATTTTTTGTTGTGACTCTGCCAGGTTTTTTGTGATCAGGATGATGCTGGCTTCATAAAATGAATTAGGGAGGAGTCCCTCCTTTTCAATTGTTTGAAATAGTTTCAGAAGAAATGCTTCTCTTTGTACGTCTGGTAGAATTTGGCTGTGAATCTGTAGTCATGGGCTTTTTTTTTTTTTTTTTTTTTGGTTGGTAGGCTATTAATTACTACTTCAATTTCAGAACTTGTTATTGGTCTATTCAGGGATTCAGCTTCTTCCTGGTTTAGTCTTGGGAGGGTGTATGTGTCCAGGAATTTATCCGTTTCTTCTAGATTTTCTAGTTTATTTGCATAGAGGTATTTATAGTATTATCTGATGGTAGTTTGTATTTCTGTGAGGTCCAGTGGTGATATCCCCTTTATCATTTTTTATTGTGTCTATTTGATTGTTCTCTCTTTTCTTCTTTATTAGTCTGGCTAGTGCTCTATATATTTTGTTAATATTTTCAAGAAAGCAGGTCCTGGATTCATTGATTTTTTTGGAAGGTTTTTTGTGTCTCTGTCTGCTTCAATTCTACTATGATCTTAGTTATTTCTTGTCTTCTGCTAGACAGAAAACAAGTTAGTTTGCTCTTGCAGATTAGTTTGCTCTTGCCTCTCTAGCTCTTTTTTTGGGGGGGGGGGGTAATTTAATTTTGGTCTTACTCTTTTGTTTATTTGTTTGTATACTTTAAGTTCTGGGGTACATGTGCAGATCTTGCAGGATTGTTAACATAGGTATACACATGCCATGGTGGTTTGCTGCCTCCATCCACCCTTCACCTACATTAGGTATTTCTCCTAGTGTTATCCCTCTCCAACCTCCCCACCCCTGCTATCACTCTCTCCTAGCTCTCCACGCCCCAACAGACCCCAGTGTGTGATGTTCCCCTCCCTGTGTCCAAGTGTTCTTATTGTTCAACACCCACTTATGAAGGAGAACATGCAGTGTTTGGTTTTCCATTCTTGTGTCAGTTTGCTGAGAATGATGGTTTCCAGATTCACCCATGTCCCTTCAAAGGACATGAACTCATCTCTTTTTATGGCTGCTCTAGCTCTTTTAATTGTGATGTTGGAGTGTCAATTTGAGATCTTTATAGCTTTCTGATGTGGGCATTCAGTGCTATAAATTTCTCTCTTAACACTGCTTTAGCTGTGTCCCAGATATTCTGGTACATTGCCTGTTTGTTCTCATTGGTTTCAAAGAACTTTTTGATATCTGCCTTAATTTCATTATTTACCCAGGAATCATTCAGAAGCAGGTTCAATTTTTATGTAATTGTATGGTTTTGAATGAGTTTCTTAATTCTGAGTTCTAATTTGATTGCACTGTGGTCTGAGAGACTGTTTGTTACCATTTCTGTTCTTTTGTATTTGCTGAGGAGTGTTTTACTTCCAATTGTGTGGTTGATTTTAAAATAAGTGCCATGTGGCACTGAGAAGAATGTATATTCTGTTGATTTGAGGTGGATAGTTCTGTAGATGTCTATTAGGTTCACTTGATCCCGACCCAAGTTCAAGTCCTGAATATTTTTGTTAATTTTCTGTCTTGTTGATTTGTCTAATATTGAGAGTGAGGTGTGGGAGTCTAAGTCTCTTTGTAGATCTCTTCTAAGAACTTGTTTTATGAATCTGGGTGCTCCTGTGTTGGGTGCATATATATTTACATTAGCTCTTCTTTTTGAATTGTTCCCTTTATTATTATGCAATACCCTTCTTTGTCTTTTTTGATCTTTGTTGGTTTAAAGTCTGTTTTGTCAGAGGCTACTATTGAAACCCTTGCTTTTTTTTTTTTTTCACTTTCCATTTGCTCAGTAAACTTTCCTCCATCCCTTTATTTCGAGCCTATGTGTGTCTTTGCACGTGAGATAGGTTTCCTGAATACAGCACACCGATGAGTCTTGACTCTATCTAATTTTCCAGTCTGTGTCTTTTAACTGGGGGCATTTAGCCCATTTGCTCTTAAGGTTAGTATTGTTATGTGTAAATTTGATCCTGTCATCATGATGATATCTGGTTATTTTGCACACGAGTTGATGCAGTGTCATTGCTCTTTATATTTAGCTGTGTTTTTGCAATGTCTGGTTTTTCCTTTCCATATTTAGTGCTTCCTTCAGGAGCTCTTGCAAGGCAGGTCTGGTGGTGATGAAATCCCTCAGCATTTGCTTGTCTGGAAAGGATTTTATTTCTCCTTCACTTATGAAGCTTAGTTTGGCTGGATATAAAATTCTGGTTTTAAAATTTTTTTAAGAATGTGGAATATTGGCCCCCAGTCTCTTCTGGCTTGTATGGTTTCTGCTGACAGGTCTGCTGTTAATCTGACAGACTTCCTTTTGTGGGTGGCCTGGTCTTTCTCTCTACCTGCCCTTAACATTTTTTTTTTATTTTGACCTTGGAGAATTGGATGATTATGTGTCTTGGGGTTGATGTCCCTAGATCAACCCCAAGAGTATCTTAGTGGTGTGCTCTGTATTTCCTGAATTTGCATGTTGGCTTATCTTGCTAGGTTGAAGAAGTTCTCCTGGATAACATCTTGAAGTTTGTTTCCATTCTCTCCAACTTCTTCAGGTACTCCATTCAATGGTAGGTACGGTCTTTTTGCATAGTCTCGTATTTATTGGAGGCTTTGTTTATTCTTTTTCATTCTTTTTTCTCTAATCCTGTCTGCATGCCTTATTTCGGCAAGGTGGTCTTCAAACACGGATATTCTTTCTTCTGCTTGTTTGATTTGGCTATTGATACTTGGGTATGCTTCATGAAGTTTTTGTGCTGTCTTTTCCAGCTTCATCAGGTTATTTATATTCCTCTCTAAACTTTGTATTCAGGTTAGCACCTCTAACTTTTTATCAAGGTTCTTAGCTTCCTTGCGTTGTGTTAGAACATGCTCCTTAAGCTCAATGGAGTTTTTTATTACCCATTTTCTGAAGCCTACTTCTGTCAATTAGTCCATCTCATCCTCTGTCCAGGTCTGCACCCTTGCTGGAGAGGTGTTGCCGTCATTTGAAGGAGAAGAGGCACTCTGGCCTTTTGGGTTTTTAACATTTTTTCATTGATTCTTTCTCATCTTCATGAGTTTGTCTATTTCCGATCTCTGAGGCTGCTGACCCTTGGATGGGGTTTTTGTGGGGACAATTATTTGTTGTTGATGTTGTTGTTGCTTTCTGTTTGTTTTTCTTTCAATGGTAAGGTCCCTCTTCTGTAGGGCTGCTGTGGTTTGCAGGGGGTTCACTTCAGGCCCTGTTCATCTGGTTCATGCCTGCACCTGGAGATGTCAGTCACGGAGACTGGAGAACAGCAAAGGTGGTTGCCTGCTCCTTCTTCTGGGAATCTTTGACCTTGAGGGTCACCAACCTAATGCCAGTAGGTTCGCTCCTGTATAGGGTGTCTGACAACCTCTGTTGGAGAGTCTCACCCAGTTGGGTGGTGTGAACAGGACCCACTTTACAAAGCACTCTGACCTGTCCCTTGGTAGAGGAAATGTGCTTCACTAAGGGGAAACACACTTGTCTGGGCTGACCAGATTCCTCAGAACCACCAGGCAGTGGTTAAGTCTGCCAGTTCACAGAGACTGCAGACACGCCTCCCCCTAGGGAATCAGGCCCAAAGGAGATCAGGATTCTATCCCTGAGCCTCTGGCTGGAGTTGTTGGAATTCCTACAGGGAGGCCCCACCCAGTGAGGAAGGATGGGTCAGAGTCAGGCCTGAGGAGGAGCTCTGGCTGCAATCTGCCACAGCCAGTGTGTTGAGCTGTGGGAAATAACTCTTAGGACTAAGGTGTCCAGCCTCCCTGGCTCCAGCAGGGGAAAAGCATGGCCTAGAGCTACAGAAATGGATGCTGCCCTTCCCCTGCCCAGGGAGCTTAGTGTATTAGGCAGTTATGAGTCCCAGTGCTGGCTGCTGCTCCCCCTGTCCCCCTGCAAGGAGCTCAAATGGCTTAGACAGCAGGAAGCCACAGCTGTGGTGCTGGTCACCCCTCTCCCTGGGAGTACAGCAGGTTTAAGCAGATTCTAGCTGAGAGGATGTAGAGAATCTGTGCAGCTCCGGGGTTTGGCTCCTAGCCCTGGTGGAGAGGGTTCATGAGTAGGATATTTCGATCCGTGGGTTGCACAGTTCTGTGGAAAAGCACATTTTCCCCAGTTGAACAGCATGCTCACTCACTGCCTCTCTTGGCTAGGGGGTGGGGGCTCCCCTGGCCCATGTGGCTCTCAGGTGGGCTGCCGTACCCCATTGCTCTTTCTTCCTCACCATGTGTCATGCCGGCTGCCTAGTCAGTTCTGATGAGAGAACTTGAATACATTGGTTGCCTGTGCAGGATTCTCATGCTTATTATGTTCTTTTTGATGGGAGCCTCCAATTGCTGCTGCTTCTAGTCGGCCATCCTAGCCCTGCCCCTTTTTTATTGTTTTAAGTATATTATTGGTCATTACCCCAGATAATCCACTGGCTCACTTGATCTATAATGTTTATAAAATGCTTCAAGAACACAGTATAATAACTGAATTTTGACAGCTGATATAAAGAACATCCATGTGCCACCGGCAGCCAGGATGCTGCTGGCTTCTGAGAGGCTGGATTCACCTGTGGGACAGGGGGTTGGAATGTCAGTGATTGATGCACATCCACAAGAATCCAGGGTGTTAAAAACTCTTGCAGTGAAATAATGTTGCCCACATTCCATACAGTCCCTCACAGTTTTTAACTGTCCTAAGTGAACATCTAACAATGTCCGATTCAGTGAGTGATGTTTCTCCAGCACAATGACTTCTCCTAAAATGAATGAAAGTACATGCTTTGTGTACATAAAACATGAGGCACAGATATCTTCTGTCTTCATAGGCCTGGGTGGTATAGTCAGAAGAACTTGGCTTGCCCCTCAAGCTGTCCCATTATTAAAGGCTTCAAAGAGATCCCTCAAATATACTCCATACAAGGAAAGTCCTACACAGAGACCAGACTCTCCTTTTGTTCATAATCCAGTCCCCATTGCTCACATCACCTTTCCAGGGTCAGCTGAAAAACCTGACCACCCTCATCAGCCATTCCGAGAACAGCACTGTTCCCACAGACGACGAAGTCTCTGGACACTCCCATAGTGTCTACAGTAGCCAGAATACAGAAGAGGAAGCTTTTTTTCACATCTGTGACCTACTTTGTCACTGAGCTCCAAAGGACTTACTGGTCTGGGAATCTCACAAACTGAGCTTCTGACTGGAGCTTCTTCTTTCTGTAGTGTTTCGAAGCTAGCAAAGAAGCTTGTGCTGGAATGGTACCATACAACCACATCCTACTCCTATCCCCTTTCCCGCAACTGCTACCTGAGGTGATGGCTGAATGGTAACAGTGAGGGACATATCTACTCTGCTGTGTTAGTCAGGGTTCTCTAGAGGGACAGAACTAATATGACATATATCCTATTAGTTTATATATGTATATATGAGTTTATTAAATGTTATACATATATATAAGGGAATTTATTTAGTATATATGTCTTAGTTTATATATATACACATATATATACACACACACACATAAGTATGAGTTTAAGTACATATATATATATGTACATATAAAGGGGAGTTCATTAAGTATTAACTCACATGATCACAAGGTCCTACAGTAGGCCCTCTGCAGGCTGAGGAGCAAGGAGAGCCAGTCCAAGTTCCAAAACTGAGGAACTTGGAGTCTGATGTTCAAGGGCAGGAAGCATCCAGCACAGGAGAAAGATGTAGGCTGGGAGGCTAAGCCAGTCTCTCTTTTCACATTTTTCTGCCCGCTTATATTATAGCCATGCTGGCAGCTGATTAGATGGTGCCCACCCAGATTAAGGGTGGGTCTGCCTTTCTCAGCCCACTGAGTCAAATATTAACCTCCTTTGACAACACCCTCACAGACACACACAGGATCAATACTTTGTATCCTTCAATCCTTCAATCAAGTTGACACTCAGTATTAAACATCACAAGTCCAACCCTTGTCAAGTTGAACCCATACATATCTCCTGAGATCATACATAATCTTCAAATAAAGACAATAATAAGGTCATAATTATGTCTAACATAATACAACTATCCTTCCTTCATACAACTGGAAACACGCCAGTCCCCAACCCAAATACTATTACATAAAGTTAACAATACTTAAATGCTGATGTGAAATCTTATGTCACATGATAAATCTTATGTCACATGATAAAGTAAAAAGGAAATAAAATGAAGATATTTTCTTAGTACAAGTGTATACATGCACAAATGTGTTTTGAATAAAAGCAGGAGGAAATACTCATGACAATTACAGTCCTCATTTCTGCAGCTGATCACGTGGTCATAGCTCATATTGATGACTGCCTTTTTCTACTACCATTCTGTATTCCCTTTGCCTTCAGCAAGCACCTCAGCAGGTCCTGGTTATTTTCCTGATGGAGTGGCCCAAACCTTCATTCCTGAAGGGTCTGGGCCACTTGTAGTCCTGGCTGGATTGGGCTGTTGTAGTTTCCCATTGACCTTAATCACAGGGCATGGTAATACCAAGAGATGCCCTAATGAATCTCCTGCATTCCATGCATACTCTTCCTTACCTCCCTTGTGGAGTAGTAGACTGATTTCATCTTGATAGTCTGGGTCAGTCACCCCAGCCAACACTGTAATTCCCTTCTTAGCCTGTTGACTTAAAAGTAGGATGAGCCCAAAGTGTCCAGGTGGCAATCTTAACTTCCAATCTGATGGAATCACTGTGTCTCCTGGCAGCAGCATTCCTCCCTCAGAAACTAATACCTCTAGGCCAGAAGAACGTAAAGTTGTGGAAACAGGAAGCGAAAATTTTGCTAGTGGATCACTAGGGGTGATGATGAGTGGTGCCACTTCCACTTCCATCACTTGATCCCTGGACCCACGAATCCTGGCCATGGGAGAAACAGTACCATACATTGAATGCTAATTCATGGCATACGTGGCCTTCTGAAGAACTTTGCCCCAGCCCTGCAAAGTATTGTTACCTAGTTGGCATTGTAATTGTGACTTCAAAAGGTCACTCCACCATTCTATCAATCAGCTGCTTCAGGATGATGGGGAATATGGTAAGACCAGTGAACTCCATGAGCGTGAGCCCACTGCCGCACTTCTCTAGCTGTAAAGTGAGTGTCTTAGTCAGAGGCAATGCTGTGTGGAATACCATGACAGTGGAGAAGGCATTCCGTGAGTCCATGGATGGTAGTCTTTGCAGAAGCATTGCATGCAGAATAGGCAAATCCATAACTGGAATAAGTGTCTATTCCAGTGAGGACAAACATCTGCCCTTTCCATGATGGAAGAGGTCCAATATAATCAACCTGCCACCAGGTAGCCAGCTGATCACCCTGAGGAATGGTGCCATATTGAAGGCTCACTGTTGGTCTCAGCTGCTGGCAAATTGGGCACTCAGCAGTGGCCATACCCAGGTCAGCCTTGGTGAGCGGAAGTCCTTGTTGCTAAGCTCGTGCATAACCTCCATCCTTGCCATGATGGCCACTTTGTTCATGGGCCCATTGGATGATGACAGGGTAGCTGGGGAAAGAGGCTGAGTGGTGTCCACAGAACAGGTCATCCTATCCAGTTGATTAAAATCCTCCTCTGCTCAGGTCACCCATTGGTAAGCATTCATATGGAATACAAATATCTTCACAGTTTTTGTTCACTCAGAGAGGTCCATCCACATACCTCTTTCTCAGATTTCTTTGTTACCAACTTTCCAGTCATGCTTCTTCCAAGTCCCTGAACATCCAGCCAAACCATTGACTACGGCCCATGAATCAGTATACAATTGCACAAATGGCAATTTCTCCTTCATGTAAAGTATACAGCCAGGTGCACTGCTCAAAGTTCTACCCACTGGGAAAATTTCCCTTCACCACTGTCCTTCAGATATGTCCTAGAAAGGGGCTATAGTGCTGCAGCTGTCCACTTTCCAGTGGTGCCTGCATATCATGCAGAGCCATCTGTGAACCAGGCCCTAGTCTTCTCTTCTGCTGTCAACTGAGCATAGAGAACTCCCCATGAGGCCATCAGTGCAGACTGAGTGAGAGAAGGCAGGGTGGCAGGAGTGGAGACCATGGGCATTTGAGCCACTTCCTCATGTAACTTACTTGTGCCTTCAGGACCTGCTTAAGCCGGATCACAGATATACCACTTCCATTTGATCCATTTTATGGCTAGATTAGTCAAAAAGCACCCAGTTCATGATAGGCAGTTCAAGGTGCAGGGTGTCTTGATGACCCATAGTCAAATGTTCAGTTTCTACCAAAGCCCAGTAACAGGCCAAGAGCTGTCTCTCAAAAAGAGAGTAGTTATCTGCAGAAGATGGCAGGGCCTTGCTCCAAAATCCTAGAGGCCTCTTCTGTGATTCACCTATGGGGGCCTGCCAGATGCTCCAAACAGCATCCCTGTCTGCCACTGGCACCTCAAGCACCATTGAATCTGCTGGGTCATATGGCAGCAGAGCAGCTTGTACAACAGCCTGGACCTGTTGCAGAGCCTTCCCCTGTTCTGGGCCCGCTAAAAACTGGCAACCTTCCGGGTCACTTGATAAATGGGCTGGAGTACCACGACCAAATGAGGAATGTGTTGCCTCCAAAATCCAAATAGGTCCACTGGCATTGTGCCTCTTTCTGGGTTTTAGAAGAGGCCAAATGCAGCAACTTATTCTTCATCTTGAGTGACTGCAGTTCCCAGTGTTAGATCTGACAGGCCACGGATTCCACCACTGGACCCCTAGAAATTTTACTGAGGTAGAATTCCCTAAATTTTAGTCGGATTTATTTCCCATCCTCTGGCATGAAAATGTCTCACCAATAAGTCCAGTGTGTTTGCTACTTCTTGCTCACTGAATCCAATCAGCATAACGTCGTCAATGTAATGGAACAGTGTGATATCTTGCAGAAGAAAAAGTGATCAAGGTCTGTCCAAATAAGATTCTGAGACAAAGCCAGAGAGTTGATATACCCCTCAGGTAGGACAGTAAAGGTATTTTGCTGGCTTTGCCAGCTGAAGACAAATTGCTTCTGGTGGGCCTTATGGACAGGAATGGAGAAAAAGGCATTTACCAAGTCAATGGCTGCATACCAGGTACCAGGAGAAGTGTTAGTTAATTTGCTTAAGCAATGAAACCACATCTGGTACAGCAGCTGCAATTGGAGTCACCACTTGGTTAAGCTTATGATAATCCACTGTTATTTTCCCAGATCCATCCATCTTCTGCACAGGCCAAATGGAAGAGTTGATTGGGGATGTGGTGGGAGTCACCACCCCTGCATCTTTCAAGTTCCTGATGGTGGCACTAATCTCTACAATCCCTCCAGGGATGGGACATTGTTTTTCATTTACTATTTTATATATACATATATAGGCAGCTCTAATGACTTCCATTTGGTCTTTCCCACCATTATAGCCCTCACCCTACCAGTCAGGGAGCCAATGTGAGGGTTCTGCCAGCATACTAAGTATGTCTATGCCAATTATGCATTCTGCCACTGGAGAAATAATCACAGGATGAGTCTGGGGACCCACTGGACCCACTGTAAGTCAAACCTGAGCTGTAATTCCATTAATTACCTAACCTCCACAAGCCCCTACTTAAATTCGGGGACCACAATGATGTTTTGGGTTCCCTGGAATCAACGTCAACTCAGAGCCAGCATTCAGTAGTCCCCACATTTCGCTTTCCCAGTGCACACTTACCCTGGTAAAAGGCCAGAGGTCTCCTTGGGGAAGGATGAGAAAAAGATTCACTGCATGAATTATTAGTAACGTAGTGGGATCCTTCCTCAGGGGGACCCAGCCTCCCTTCATTCAAGGGGTTCTGGGTCTGTAAGCTGGCTCAAGTCTGGAAATTGATTGACAGGCTCTGATTCTCTGTTTTTATAATTCAAATTAGTCTTTTGTCCATTTGACCTTTTCTGCTTGTATAATTTAAGTAGCAGTATGGTAAGCTTCCTGTCAATTTCACTTCTAGGAACACTTTGATTAATTAGCCAATGCCAGTGCTCTACATGAGTCAGACTTTCTGATTGCCACTTCACCTCTGCTGTCCATTACAGTAGCTACACCCACCTTGCCTTTGACAGTTAAGTGCCGCCAGTTGGCTCCTGCCACCTCAGGATCCAATGACTCCTATTGTATTTAATTTTGTAGTTGAGTGACTGCAGTTCTCACTGTTAGATCTGACATATGGAGAAGAGCAATTATAGGGCTCTGTAAAGTTGCAGATGCTACCCTCACAAATCTATTTCATACGGCACTGGTCAAGGGTATATTTTCTGGCCTTCCCAGCTGGGATGAGTAGGTCTAAAGTGACTAATCCACTCCACCATCTCAATCTCCCTAAGCCTTTGGACTCCTTCCTCTTCATTAAACCAAGGGATATCAGGCATTTCCAGCTCGCTCACAGTGGGCCATCTTCTAATCCACATTTCAGCTAACCAAGCAAATAAACTATTAGAACCTTTTTTAACTCCCTGAGCTGCAACATTAAATGCAGAGTCCCTAATTAGTGGGTCCAAATCAGTAAATTCTGCCTGATCCAACTCTGTGTCCCTTCCACCATTATCCCATACCATTAATATCCATTCCAATGCCTGTTGTCCAAATTTCTGTTTATATAAATTAGAAAACTCAAGCAGTTCTTTTTGAGTGTAGTGCACCTCTTCATGGTACACTCATGGGTCACGCTCTCAACCTCACCTCTAGGGGCCTGCTGGGACTTTAGTCTAGTTAGAGGTATAGGAGCAAACAGGGGTGTTGGGGGTGGCTCCTGAGGAGAATCAACATTATCTTGACTGGCCACTGCCTCAGGAGAGGCCATCTCACTGTTGCCTCAGGCAACACAGGGTTTATCTCCTCAGACAAAAGTGGAAAGGCTGACGGCAGCATGGGTCAGGGAGGGGATGTTCCTCCCTACTGGGAATGGGGAAGTTGTTTCCTCTGGCAAAAAAGTTTCATCAGAGTTTACAAACTCTGTGTCCCCAGCTTTACCAGGGCCCTCCCACACACCCCTATGCCAAGTTTCAGGGTCCCATGCTTTTCTAATCAATGCCCTCACTTTAACAGTAGACCTCTGGTGAGGCTGTGCATGCACCTTTCATTGCAAGTCAGCCACTCACATTATAAGAGCTTGTGTCTGTTTTTCCACAATTTCAGCTCTTTCCCTACAGGAGGTAAGATGCTCACTCATGGCAATCTTAGCACACATGAGGCTCAGTATCTGCTTCTGAAGCCAGGAGACAGAATCTCTGAGTTCACCATTTTGTTTCATCACTTTGTCCACTGAACTTAGAAACAACCAATTACCTTCATTATGTTCCCTGGTTCTCTACATATGGTCAAATGTATTATGTATGGAGTCACTAAACTCCTTGCCTCTCACAAGCAATGAATCAGGAGTGTCAAATGCATTTATTTTGCATAACTCTTTAAACAGTTCACACCAAAGACTATCAGTGTTCTTCATACTATTAGAATTAGAGTCTTTAGCATTTGGGGTCTAATCATATTAAGCAGCCAACTTCAGAAACCCCAAAGCCAACAAAAGGACTCCATTCTTAATATTCTGTTTCTCTAGAACCACTCCTGATACCAAAATCTGTATTAGTCAGAGTTCTCTAGAGAGACAGAACTAATAGAACTTTATATATATGGGAGTTTATTAAATATTAACTCACATGATCACGAGGTCCCACAATAGGGCATCTGCAAGCTGAGGAGCAAGAAGAGTCAGTCCGTGTTCCAAAGCTGAAACTTGAAGTCCCATGTTCAAGGGCAGGAAGCATCCAGCACAAGAGAAAGATGTAGGCTGGGAGTCTAGGCCAGTCTCTCATTTCACATTTTTCTGCCTGCTGATATTCTAACTGTGCTGGCAGCTGATTAGATTGTACTCACTCAAATTAAGGGTGGGCCTGCCTTTCCCAGCCCACTGACTCAAATGTTAATCTCCTTTGGCAACACCCTCACAGACACACCCAGGATCAATACTTTGTACCCTTCAATCCAATCAAGTTGACACTCAGTATTAACCATCACAACTGGCAACACACCCTATTATACCAACACTTATGTAAACGGGTACAGAAACAAGGGAGGGACACAATCTATTTTTGTCAGTGTGTGATCCCTGATAACCTGCACAGAATACTTGGTTGCTAGCTGAAAATACATATTTTTCCTCTGATTCCATCCTAGACCACTATATCAATCATCTGGAGAGGTAAATTCTCAATTTTTGAACAAGATCATAAGATGATTTTTGCAGAGACCTAAGTATGAAAATCTTTGCTGGATAGTCTGAGAAAAACACTGGTACAATTCAAATGTTTTGAGATAGGCAAAACATGGCTATTCTCATTCATCACCGAGGCTTTTCCTCAGCAAATAGAATGCCACTAAATCATATTGACATTTGAGTAAAATGGAGGTAATTCAAAGGATACAAGCCCTAAAAAAATAAAGCCCAGGAGGAACACCCTATAGATATTCACAACTTTCACGTGGATATTTCCTAACGCAAAAATTGAAACTGCTAGAAATTTTTTAAATGATAATGAGGACACTGGATATTTAATTTTTTGCTTTTAAAGAAAAAATATAGAAATATCAGGAAAAATGAAATTTATTTGTAATTCTAGTTTTCAATTCACTACTGATATAAAAGTTACAAAATTAAATTTAAAAAGGTCGTTTGTTTAGAAAGATAAATAATATGTTTAATTTGCTTTGCTCTATCAACCTAAATGGCAAATGGAGTGAGGTTCTATAGAAGAGAGTGATATTTTATGCATCCTATAGTAAACTATGTACATATTCAGGAAGATAAAGTAAGACAAAGGTTTTTAAAGGAAAAATGAGGAGGACTATATAATGTTTTGAGATGATTATTCTTGACTACCTAGATCAATAACAAGGGTGAGGCCAGTCCAAGGTTGGATAGGCAATTGCAGGGCAGACCTTGCAGAAGTACTTTCTGTGTAAGGTTGTGATGGCCTTTGTACAAGGTTGTGGTTCTTGTAGAGTCTGTGTGATAGGTTTTTTTTATCAGACATTTATGCATGAGAACCTCTCTCTTTGAAGCCTTTCGCAGCTATATTTGTTAGAATTTTTTTTAGCACAGTTGACTTCATTTTGATTCTGATAACTTCCACAGCTTTTAGAAAATATTGTCATATTTGATGTGTTGAACTTAAGAGTACAGTTTGTGCAAGAATACTTATTAATGCACTCACTGAATTTACCTTTAGATGTTTTAGGGATACCAGTATTTTATCTCCATCTCATTCAGTTAATAAATAACAAGCAAATATTTGAGGGACAAGAGAAGGGGAACTAATATTTATTGAGTAGTTACTGAGTAGTTACTATATATCAGTCCTTGTATTAAGAAACATATAGACTATGTCTGAGAAGAGAAGAAAGTGTGAAAAAGTGTTTTTTAATACACTAGAAAAAGTTATGTTTTCATAATTTAGTAGTTCTCATGGTGACAAGAAGCTACAGAAAGCACTAATGTTCAGAAGAGCAAATGAGGGTACAGGACAATTTATTGAATCCAACATTTGCCAATAGTAGCTGGCAGCTTAGCCTAACTCAATGGTTCTCAAACCTGGGGGTGCATCATCAGGATCATCAGAGGAACTTACTAAAACATGATTATGCCCCCTCCCCGACTTTTGGAGTCCCTGGTTCTATAGGTCTGAAGTGGGCCTAGAGAATCTGCACTACTAAGTTCCCAGGTAAAGCTGATGTTACCATCTGGGAACCACAATTTGGGAACCAGCGATCTGACTAGTTTCATTTCCTCAGTTGTGGCTGATCCCGTAACCTTGTCTCCATGTTGCAAGAGGTGTACATGCAGATAATGCCAGGTGCATCCTGGAACTAATACCCTAACGTATTTCTGTTTCTGCAATTGGTTTTGATAAGGGGAGAGAATTCTTATTTAAAGGTAGATTTCGTTCAGGTTAGAACATTTGGAGAAGAAAAGAAAAGTGATCTTACAACAACTGAAAATACTTTTCCAACATGAAGCCTTAAATTTGCACCATGTTTTATAATCAAATCAAGTAGAGAGCTTGCTTTGTTCATATTTCTGCTTTTGAAACTTGGCTACCGAAGATTAGTACAAGCATAAAATGGCTGACAACAAAATTTACCTGTTTCTTACATTTTTTACTTTTTTGAGCACTTTTCAACAAAAGATGCACCTTAAATCTCAAATATATTTTGCCCTTGGCAGCCTTCAGCTGCAGTGCCTCTTGAAGAAATTGGCTTCATAACCCACGGAGAATTCTGCAGTATTCATCACCATCAAGCATCACAGTTCTCACACTTCCGAATACTTAAAGATTCCCAATTACTAATCTTCTTAAGGAGCTTTGTTGTTTTCTACCAAAAAGTATATTATCATTTTACAAACAGAATTCAATCCAAACTTCATGTCATGTATTCCTTGCATCTTTTCCTTCCTGGAGCTGAATACTATAAAACTGTTTTTCATTTGTAACTTTTGTTCTTTTCTCCACATACTTTCAAGAGTGTTTCACATCATAACATCAAAGAACAAATCTGGGCCACAGAATGCACATCTTAATAGTGTCATGGAATAGTTGCCTCTCATGGTTTCTCTTATGGCCTTCATTTTATTTACACCATTAATCAACAAATATAGCAGATCTTAATATTCAGAGGATGTTACAATAAAATTGGCAGCTATTTACACAAAGAAAAAAAATGTTGTGACACTTTCTGAGAATTACAAAGAGTAATAGAGAATAAAGCCTTGATTGAAAAACAGCCACACACAGGGTTTGAGGTTTCATAATACAAGCATGGAAGTGCAGTGATATGGCTCAGATCAGATTGTTGAAGCATGGGGAAGCTGAAGAAGGAACTCATCACTGGGAGACAGGGTACTGTGGGGGAGGGGTAAAAGCAGCCCAACTAGGAATGACTCAGCCAGCGTGGGGTAAGGAGGGTATACTGTGAGAGATTGCAGAGGCAATGGGAGATTCATCACATGCAGGACTATTGATCAAGTGTCATATAAGGCTAATGGGGGTCAGGTTTCTCACTGTTGGAGAAGGCAGTTACAAATATGGAAAAGAAAAAACTAGAATAAACTTTGTGGTATTGGACTGAAATTCGAGGTACTCATTGAATATATGTATTGGATTCAATACATAGTGAAACTCATTGTTTTCAATATAGATAGATACGGAAATATAAAGGTAAATGTGTGGATAGATACGCAGAGAGATAGACAAATATTTTCTACCTCTGTCCACCAAAAGGGCTTCAGAGTAGTAAGACAGCAATATCAATGGGAAAACTGGTCTCCAAAACATGGCTTCTAAATACCTTTCTCTGCTGGTCAAGACTCTTGGCGTCATGAGTGATTTCAGGATTGGGCAAGGAGAAAGTACATGAGCCTGCTGTATCTTATCGCTCAAAAAGTAAGGGAGTGCTCGAAGAATTATGGAGCTGTGTCAAAAGTACACAGAAGCCATCCTAAAGCAACTTCCCCTGGATAAATTAAGGATAATTTGAACATTAAAATAATTAGAGTAACAGATTATAATCCTGAATTTAAAAAGAAGCCATGAGTCCATGCTGAATAAATAAGCTGAATAAATAAGCATGGACTCATGGATTCTTTTTAAATTCAGGATTATAATCTATTACTGTAATTATAAAGATAAAAAGTGTGATGAGTAATGAGATGTTTACATGGTTTTAGAATACCTCTTCACAAAAACATTTATTAATTACAAAAAGGAAAATGATAACTTTACATTACAGAAGTCCTGGCAGATACTTAACTCAAATGATCAAAATGAACACAACTAATAGGCAAATTGAAATCATGAGCTACTAGATATGATGTGGTGATAATAATACATTATTTCTGTGATATTTTCGGAAAAGATTCTTGATTATAATCATGAGGAAACATCACACAAACCCATATTTAAAAACGTTCCACAAAAACGTAAATGGAGGAAGATTACACAAAGGAATAATCTTGAAAAGTGACAAAGTCACAGTGGAAGACAGCCTGCTAGGAACACCAATAATCCCTTCCCCTTGAGTTGGGCAGAACCCACCCTCTTTTAACCAACTTTTAACTTACTTACTTTTAACCAATAAGATATGGGAAAGTTGATGGGATATCAGTCCCATCATTACATTATGGCATGTTTAAAATTCCCTCTTGCTAGCAGAGGTGCTACAGAGACTCCACCTCCCTGTCCTTGAAAATGTGAACTGCCATAAAGTTAAATGGTCATGTTGAAGAAGCTCACATGACAATGAACGGCAGGCAGCCTCTGGTAGCTGAGGGTGATCTCCAGCAAGAAACTGAATCCCCAGTTTTACAGCAGCAAATAAATACATTTTGTCAACAACCTAAGGGAGCTTAGAAGCAGATCTTTCCCCAGTCAAGCCTCTGTTGAGACCATAGCACTGGTTACCTGTAGATTGCCTTCTGATGAGACTCTGAAGCAGAGAAGCAAGCTAAGACATGCCTGGACTCCTGATCCCTGGAAACAGATAATAAGAGTGTGTGTGTGTGTGTGTGTGTGTGTGTGTGTGTGTGTGTGTGTGTGTGTGTTATTTCAGGCTGCTAAGTTTGCAGTAATTTATTATGCAGCATAGAAAACTAATGTAGTCATGAAAGTCTATGAAAGATTGGGAAGTTACTCCACACTAGAGGAGACTAAAGAAATGTTACAAACCAATGCAATGTGTGATTCTGAATGGAATCTCTTTGGATGTTATTGGGATAATTAGAAAAACTTGAACATGGTCTGAGAATTAGAAGGTAGAAATAAAATGGTGTTATTTTCCTGATTTTGATGGCTACTTCGCAATTATGTAGGAGATTATCATTGTTGGTAGGAAGTAAACACTAAAGTATACAAAAGTGATGAGGCATCAGGTTGGCAACTTTCAAATAGATCTGAAAAAAATGTTATTTGTATTAGACTCATAACTATTTTGTAAATTTGAGAGATTGCTTCAAAACAAATTCAAAAAATACATTAAAAAGCTGTTCCCTCCCTTGTCTTCTCTATCTCAATAAATGACACCTTCTTCACCCAGTTGCTCAGGTAAAAATCCTAGACCTCATCATTGATTCCTCTATATGCTGATACTATTCATTCAATTACCAAGTGATCCAAGTATTCATCACCACCTCCACCATTACCTCCTTTGTTCAAGCCAACATCTTCTTTGGCCATCTTGTTTCAACAGACTCCTGGCTGCTCCCAGTGCTTCACTCTTGCCCTGCAAGGATCAATGCTCTACACAATAGCCAGAGCGATGTTTGAGAATTTTAACTTAGAAGTTGCCATTCTCCTGCTCAAAATCTTCAGCAGCCATCACAACACCCCTTTCATGGGCTACCAGCCCTTGCGTCATCTAGCCCTGCTTACCTCTCTGACGCACCTCCTACCACTCTCCTTCGTCTCCTTCAGACTCTACAGCCTTCTTGCTGTTCCTTGAGCACCAGCATTTGCATTTTTTGTTCCCCCAGACAGCAACATGGCTTCCTTCTTCCCTTCAGTGAGGTCTCTGTGAAGTGCCACCTCCTTAGAGAACTCTTCTCTAACCACCATGTTTAAATGTTTAAAATGCACCCTCCCTCTCATCATAATGTACATGTATCTCTCACTCTACCTTATTTTTCTTCATGGTACTTACCACCAAGTGAGAGTAAAACTTTTCTTCTTATTTACTTTTTTTATTATCTGTCTCCTGTATGAGGGCAAGGCATGTGCACCTGTGAATCTCCAGGACTAGAATGCTGCATGCTGAATGAGTGAGCGTGACAGTACTGACATTCAGTGTCTGAGTAGTTAGTTTGGCTTACTCACTCACTACGTATCCTTGTCCACAAGCCTGACAGGACTCATGACCAAAGTTCCTGCCTCAGAAAAATAAATTACTGCTGTGCAGAAATGCTAGGGTCATATAAAATACATAAAATCATAACCTTCAAATTACAAGAGCCCATTAAAATTAACTTTGTCTATCCTAGAGAATGCCATCTGCTTAACACTAATGGCAGTGCTGTCTCATTGGCTTCATGTGCCCATGAACTGTATTTGTTGAGTAGAGAGCCTTGAACAAAAAGAAAATCTCTGAAGCAGGAAGACGAAAAGACATCATGAAATTAAGTTAATAAATTAAGGGGACACAGAACTTCAGGAAAATTCATAGCTGATGGAGACAGAGAGAAAACAAACAAGGAAAGGAAATAGGACTAGAAAATGTTTTACATTCTTTTGACTACTAGAGTAAGAGGAGCCAAGACACAAAAGGAATCTTAGTAAGTGGAATTAAAAAGCTTTGTCAAAACTCTTTTTTTTTCTTTTTTTTTGAGACAGAGTCTTGCTCTGTCACCAGGCGCCAGGCTGGAGTGCAGTGGCGCAATCTTGGCTTACTGCAACCTCCACTCCCAGGTTCAAGCAGTTCTCCTGCCTCAGCCTCCCGAGTAGCTGGTACTACAGGTGTGCACCGCCATGCCCAGCTGATTTTTGTATTTTTTTAGTAGAGATGGGGTTTCACCATGTTGGCAAGGATGGTCTCAATCTCTTGATCTCCCAAAGTGCTGGGATTACAGGCATGAGCCACCGCCCCCAGCCAAAACTCTTCTTTATGTATCTATTCCTGGTTAACTTTGCAATGGTTCCCTACATTATGGAAATGGTGTTGTGATGAAGGAGAAAAAAAAAACTCATGCAAATAAAGTAAATAGAGGCAAGACCATTTTAGGTCTGGTTAGCTTTACATGATCATGGGATGGGGCTATCTGGATAGAAATTTTCCAGAGATTTGAACTATGCAGAATTGTTTCATGAAGAGAAAGGATATGAAGGTCATAAAATGATCTCTTAAGCATGAGATTTGAAAGAGGCTGTGGATGAGCATTTGAGAGCCTCTGGATACTGCTCACCTGTTACTTCTGTCAACTGTTAAGTCGGTGGTAGGTAATAAATAAGATAGTTGCAGTTCCATGTTATTCTATTCAGTCTACTCATCATTTCTGCTTGGAAAGAAATCCCAGATTAGGATTGCCAGATAAAAGATAAGATGCCCCATAAAATTTGAGTTTTCAATAAACAATAGTTTTTTGGTTTTTGTTTTGTTTTAATAAGCAATAATTTTTTAATAAAAGTATGTCCCATGCAATATTTTGGATATAATTTTAAGAAAGTATTTATGGTTTATCTGAAACTTAAATATAAGTAGGTGCCCTGTATTTGTCTTTGCTAAAATCTGGCAATGCTATTCCACATCAGGGACTAAAAACTAAGAAAGGACGGACCTTCTGGTGCCCTTGGTAGGGATTCAGAGAGCTTGGATGGCTCTCTCTGCTGTACTCACCACACCAAAGGCCGCATCCTTCCAGGAAACGATGCCACACTGAAGTTTATGTGTCTTCTTGTATTTGTGTTTTACCCATCTGTCTCTAACCCTGCAAGGAGCTGCTATTCATTCATTTTTTTCTTTCACAAGTATTCTTTTATTCAGACTTACTCTGATTCTAAAACAGTTTGCTCAAAGAAGGTCTCCTGTGGCAATGGCATGCTTGGCTTACTCATTTATAAATAAATTTCCTGCTATTGTGCATTTTCATTATTGACAGTTGTGTTTCAGAAGAATTTTTCTTGCAAATGCTGGCCAATTTTTCCCTCAATTTTAGGTGACCTCTTATTTAAAAATAAAGCCACTGAGAGGGTTTTTTTTTTTTTTTGCCATAAGTTAATAATGTAGCCACAGAAAGGAAAACAAAACATCAGAATGCATATTCCAGGATTGAGAATTTTGTGAGAAGAAAAACAACTGGCAACAGCAAGTCCGGGAAGTGGTAACATTTGTGTCCCAACAGATGGACAAAGCTCAGTAATGGCCAGTTTAGAGCAATAATTCTTCAGCTAGCCACACAGCAAGAAGACAGTCAGCGTTTGGAGACCTTTCATTCTTCTAATAAATGTTAAGGTTTAGGGATAAGTACTGGTAGGAATTGAAGCTTTTAAAGAATCCAAATATCACAGCTGGAATATGCTATTAGAATCTCAATAGCATTAGTTTAGGAGTAACTACATACAGTCTTTTTAAAATTATTTTTAATTTTTGTGGGACTTATGAGGTGTATATATTTATAGGGTACATGAGATTTTGATACATGCATAATAATAATATCAGGCTAAATGCGATATCCATCACCTCAAGCATTTATCCTTTCTTCATGTTATAAACAATCCTATTATACTCTTTTAAAAGTTACTTTAAAATCTATAAATAATTGTGACTGTAGTCAGTCTGTTGTGCTATCAAATACTAGGTCTTATGAGTCAGTCCATCTAATTATATTTTTGTACTCATCAACAAACCCCACTTCCCCCATCAACCATCCCCACTTCATCCCCTTCACCCAGTGGGTGGTGGGAGTGGTCAAGTGGTGGAGGGAAGTGGGGATGGTTGAAGAGTACAAAAATATAGTTAGAGTGAATAATAGAAATCATCATTCTACTCTCTATCTCCATGAGTTCAATTGTTTTAATTTTTAGCTCCCTCAAATGAGAACATGCAGTTTGTTTTTCTGACACGGGTTCTTGATGTTAGGCTAAATCCGACTTTCTACACCTTGGCGTGTTGACATTTTGGGCCAGATAATCCTGTTGTGGGGGACTGTACTATGCATTGTAAGATATTTAGCAGCAGCCTTGGCCTCTATTTACTAAATGCCAGTAGCACTCCCCAGTAGTGACAACTAAAATTGTCTCCAGACATTAACAAATGTCCCCTGCAGGACAAAAACTACCCCTAGTTAGGGGTAGTCACTGGTCTGGAATACAAGGGTAATGTTTAATCCTTAAGGAATGTTAGAAGAACCTAGGGGTCTTTAAAAGGTAATTTTCTGACACCACCCCGAAGATTCTGACTTAACTGTTCTGGGAGAGAGCTCACTTTGTTGTTGTTCATATGCAAGTAGAGTTAAGAACATTGAGCTAGATCTGAAAAAGAAAAAAAAAGTCCTGTTTGCAAAAGGAACATTCTTGGAACCTTGGACAGAGATGAGTCCACAAGTGTGAATTCAATAGCCCCAGCTATTAAAAAAGAGACAAAGAGACAAGTGGGTAAGGCTTGGTAAAGCCTGGGCCTGGAAGATCACATTCGCTTTCCCCAGTTTAACTTATTTTTAATGCCAATTTTTAAAAAACAACATTCAAATTTTAGGCTGTGATTGTATTAATAAGGCTGCAAGATAGAAAAAGGAACATTAATAAAAGGAATTAAGAAATTGTAAAAATGGTTTTTCCTTTTTTTAAAAAAAAAAGAGTTTTTTTACTGATTTTTTTTTTTAAGCCTTCCACTAAGTTTATCAAATGAGATTGCCAATTTGGGCACATCAGTAGTCATGGGTGCACCTTTGTGGTGATCAAATATTTGAAGGCATGCTACCTTGCATGCCTTTCCTAAATCTTACACAGAGCAAGTAATAAAGAGTTAAAGGACAGCCTGCGCTCAGTTCTGGGATTCTTATATAGATAAGCTTTTACTTCTGCAGAGCTCTTCTAAGAGAGACAGCCTAGAGGTATTCTAGGGAACGGGTTTGTGTTGCTTACTGTTAACAGTCTTCCTAGGAACATTCTGCAAGGCATAAAATGTTCCTCTCACAGTACAGAGGGGACTTGTGGTCACAGTGTGCAAATTTAGTGCAGAGACAGGTGGCCAAGAGGGTCTTTAAAATTCTGATGCTTGCTAATGGCTGAACTGCAGTCACAATCTATCCCTACCATATTTTAACAGTCCTCATATTTTGCATTTATAATGTCACTAAGTGTTGTTTAAATAAATGCTAGATGATAAACTATGACTTTATAATGAGTAATTCGCTCACTGTTCTTTGAGGAGCTGGGCTAATGATTACTCCTCACTTGATCATTTACACTAAGACACTCAGATGAACCTGATGCTTCTTACATTTGGACAATGCCTTGCTTTCACTTCTGCTGTAGAAACCTTCAAGACCCACTTTACTGCTACCACTGGGAAAGAACTTTACAATGAAAACTTAGATCTCGAGGGTCTTGTTGGGACTCTCCTGCTTCTCAACTCAATGAAAATCAGTGCATCCAGTGAGGTATGAGCTATCTGACAAAGAGTGAGGTCAGTCCAGGGCACAGAGAGAAGTGCTGGGGACAGCTTGGGCAGCAGAGATGCAGCTGCAGCAGCAGCAGACCAGTAGCAAATGTCTGATGTGCAACTGAAGGAGAGAGAATGTAGGCACGAGAGAGAAGTCAGAGAAAGAATGACTGAATTATGAAAGGCCAGGGGGGAAAAGAAAATTTAATCATAAGAGTTTAGAGCCAATAGGGCAAGTAATAACATGAAATAAGCCCAAGTAATACAGTACCCAAGGAATACAGTAAAAACAAATGTATCAGTAAAATGAGTCATACTTACTGATATTTCTTAAACGCTTCCTTGCACCCTTTTTGAAGCTGGCACTTCTAGTACTAGGGTAATTCAGTGGACCCTTTGTAATATAACTCAACTCTGAAGAAAACAAACATTGTTTTAGCAGAATCAGCTAGCAAGTAATCTTCACAACCTGGAAGATCTGATGGTGTGTTACATATTTCAGTACTGCCCTGAAACCCAGGCAAGAGGTGCCATTTATCTGTTTCCTGTTTTTTAGAGTGTCTGGCATATAAGAGACTCACATAAATAAATGTATTAAGGAACACACAAGTGTCTCTGTTTTTGGGGGATACAGTACTCAGCCCTGGCACCACTTGACCCACAACCATAAACATCTGCTTCTATAACTCATACCAGTCAGGCCCTGGAGAAATACTCCCCACGTCTCCTGCCCTGTGATTCTAAAACAAAAGGCAAGTACATCTGAATTCTGTGAGGGTTTGTGTGTTGCACCACTGCTGAAATCAGAGACAGGCACTGCCTTAGGTGGTGGGGAGTGTTTGAGTGACAGAAGCACTTAGGTAGAAGAAAAGACAAATTAATTAACTTGTCAGATCCTTCCTCTCAGATAACATGATTGCAATAGATTCTTGCATAATAAGTATAGTTTCCCAGGAGTACCATGCATCTAATTTTTTTGCTTCTCTTCATGTTCCAATTCATAGTTCTAGAGGTACTTCTGAATTAAATCAGTTTTGTAAAATTAAACATGGTTGTTTAAGGACATTTTGTAATATCAAGCATTTCATATTAATCTTGAATTTGTATATATAGAGAGGCTTAGTTATAATGATTTATGTATTGGCAATTAGATGAACACAAAACACAGAAATTGCTAAAACTTTTATCAACATGAAAATATTTACTAAGATTTAATTACATTTTTAAAAAATTGAAAGTTTAATTAAATGCCTTTATTTTAAATTTTCGTTTTATATGTTGTAATTTGTAAATTTGCTTTTAATGTTGGATGTTTGGTAATATTATCAAGTATAAGATAAATGTAATATTTAAAGAAAACTTTTTTGAAAAGGCATATAAAATAATTTTATTTAAAATTTTTATATTTATTTTAATTTAAATTTTTAATGAAAATGTATCTAAGTTTTATATACTTTAAATGTAGTTGTCTGTTAATTTAATCATCTAGTATTAGTTTTCTATTGCTACCCTAAAACTTATTATAGTTTAGTGGCTTACAAAACACAAATTTATTATCTTACCATTCTGGGGGTAAAAATTCCAAAGTGAGTGTCATTAGGCTAAAATGAAGGACTGCATTTCTTTCTGGAGGCTCTAGGAAAGATGTGTCTCGCTATTTTCGGCTTCTAAAGGCTGCCCACATTCCTTGGTTAGTGGTGTCCTTCCTTCATCTCCAGACCCAGCAACAACAGGTTGAGTCCTCATGTCACGTCTTTCTTACCTTTCTGTCATCTCATCGTGCTGACTGCTGCTGGGAAAAATTCTCCACTTTTAAAGACTCTTATGATTAGATGATGCCCACTAGATGATACAAGATCCCAGATCCTTAACCTTAATCACATCTGTGAAGTACCTTTTGCCACATAAAAAAGTCCAAGGTTTAGAAAGAGAGATCTTAAGGGGGCTATTAATCTGCCTACCATAATCATTGAGAATAAGTATAAGTCAAGATTGTAATAGCAATAAAATATACAAGTGTGAAACTCCAAAAGAACAAAAAAAAAAAGGTGAAAAGGAAAAAGAAACAAAATATTTAAAGAGGAGTCTGTTTAAATCTATAAAAACTGGAAAAAGTGAGAGTAGACAAAGCATGACAGACTTAAAATATGTGACTAGGGCATTACATTTTTATATTAATATAATCGGATTGAATTACTGATCAATACAATTAAAAATTAAAAAGCAAGGGAATTATTCTCATCAAATCTGCGACATGAAAAGATCAGACAAAATTTCAACAACTTCACATTCTGAACTAAATGAGGACTAATTACCAACTCGAAAAATGAGAATATATGAGGTCCTCCATTTGCACTTTTGCCAGGGACCTGAAAATGTTGGGGGTAGGTCAACTTCACCCTGAAGCCAGAACATATATAGCCACTTTTCGCTCCTTTCTCCACTACAAGTAAATAATTAACAAAATTTATAAACACTTACAAAATGCCTATGTGATAAAGCTTTGTATCCAAAATATATAAAGAGCATTTACAACTCAGTAAAAAGAAAACAATCCAGTAGAAAATGATCAAAAGATCTGAAGAGGCGCTTCAGCTTTTTTTTTTTTTTTTTTTAATGATGACTGAAATTAAAGATTTTTTTTTTTTCTGGGCATTTATTTAGTAAATAGCTGGTGACTGGAGTTCCATCCAGATGTGGTTATTTTTGTTATAATAAAAGTCCTTTTATGGTTATTGTCTGGAGTGTATAATAAAAAGTGATTTGCTTGAGAATGGCTCATTTTTCACTACAAGTAAATAATTAACAAGATTCATAAACATACACTTTAAAGTATAACGAATTGGAAACGCCCTATACGGAGTGTGAACTAGCTTTGTCATTCCTTCCTTGACAAGGAATTACAGCAGACATTCAATGGAAAGGATGATTAGCATGAGTCTTAGCTCTTCTCTTTGCTTGGCTATTTCCCCTGAGTTTAGCAAAATAAGAAACTTAAGAGGACTTAGGCCCTCATCCTCTCCAGCCTCAGAACTAAACTCCAAAGAAGACAAAAATTAGAGGAGGGGGTAAATAGTTGAATAGGATGAAGGAGCTGTGGAGGAAAGAAAAAGAGAGGCTGCAAGAAAGGGTCTCGGGGATAACTCTGCTCTTGGAAAGGTGGCCACAAGGCATGTGAACCTAAGGAGCAACAACGAGCTAAGGAAGCCAGAGAAACCAATTACTGCTACTCTGTGGATTCTGTGTTAAGAAATATCACCCACCCTGAGTTCCCCAGAAACATTCTCTCTGGTTCCATGCAAGTGCTTGACCAGTGAATGGTAATACCATTTTGGTTTAGTCTATTCCAAAATAAAGGGAAAAATGGTGGGTTTACGTCTTAAATTTCCTACTTTGCTAAACTCAGGGGAAATAGCCAAGCAAAGAGAAGAGCTAAGACTTTTGCTAATCATCCTTTCCATTGAATGTCTGCTGTAATTCCTTGTCAAGGAAGGAATGACAAAGCTAGTTCACACTCTGTATAGGGTGTTTCCAATTTGTTATACTTTAAAGTATATGTTTATAAATCTTGTTAATTATTTACTTGTAGTGAAAAATGAGCCATTCTCAAGCAAATCACTTTTTATTATACACTCCAGACAATAACCATAAAAGGACATTTATTATAACAAAAATAACCACATCTGGATGGAACTCCAGTCACCAGCTATTTACTAATTAAATGTCCAGAAAAAAAATAATAATCTTTAATTTCAGTCATCATTAAAAAAAAAAAGAAGTGGAAGCGTCTCTTCAGATCTTTTGATCATTTTCTACTGGATTGTTTTCTTTTTACTGAGTTGTAAATGCTCTTTATATATTTTGGATGCAAAGTTTTTTTTTTTTTTTTTTTTTTTTTTTTTTTCTGAGACGGAGTTTCGCTCTTGTTACCCAGGCTGGAGTGCAATGGCGCGATCTCAGCTCACCGCAACCTCCGCCTCCTGGGTTCAGGCAATTCCCCTGCCTCAGCCTCTTGAGTAGCTGGGATTACAGGCACGCGCCACCATGCCCAGCTTATTTTTTGTATTTTAGTAGAGACGGAGTTTCACCATGTTGACCAGGATGGTCTCGATCTCTTGACCTCGTGATCCACCCGCCTCGGCCTCCCAAAGTGCTGGGATTACAGGCGTGAGCCACCGCACCCGGCGGATACAAAGCTTTATCACACGGACATTTTGCAAATATTTTTTCCCAGTTTGTGTTTTTTCTTTTCATTTTCTTGATAATATATTTCAAAGAACAGGAATTTTATAACTTTTATGAAGTCCATTTATAGTTTTTTTTTTTATGGATTGGTGGGGGTTGGGGAGTTGTGTTGTCCTGAGAAATCTTGGCTTAGCTCAACACAAAAAGATTAGTTCCTATATTTTCTTATAGAAGTTTTATAGTATGATCTCAGATCCATTTCAGATGACAAATAATCACATGAAAAGATATTCATCGTTAGTCATTAGAGAAATGCATATTAAAACCACAAGGAAATACTACTATATACATGTATTACATAGGATGAAGAGCAATGGAATTTCATACAGTGCTGATTGAAATCCAAAATGGCACAACTTTGGAAAGCAGTTTGGAAGCAGCTGTACTGACATAGAATTTTGAGCTGGAAGAATCTTACAAAAGAATACTTTACCTCCTCCCCCATTCTCTCCACCCTGGAGAACTGTTAAATGAGGAAATTGTGGTTCAAGGAGGAACTTGCCTATATCCTTTCTCAGTTTTCCCATAGTAATTACCATCTTGATAATATAACATAATGTATGTATATGTTATCAAAATAATATTCATATATTTATCATCTTCATAATATTAGCTGTCTAGTGGTAAAATTTTTTTTCCTCTTTATTGCTTCCCTCTTTTTTCCCCTCTTTGTTGTTTTTTATCATACAATTATTACAGATTTTCTCATACAGTTATTATATGTGTGTATACATTCTCACTGTAAAGATTTCCACAACACAAAGGTTAGTGAACAAATCATGAAAGTAACCTTTCATTCTTACTCTATCAACTCCTATTTCCTCAGAATATACCATTTTAGTTGATAAATGTTTCTCTAGCTCTTTTTAAGTGTTTCTACCTATATGCATGTATATACACATATACATGCAATTTACATTCACATCAACAATGTAAGAGCATGACAAATAATCACATGAGCATGTCTGTTTTACTGCACTCTTACCCTAACTAGTTATAATAAATACTTTTAGTTAACATATATATATATACATGTATATGTGTGTATATATATATACATTATATATATATACATGTATATGTGTGTATATATATATACATTATATATATATACACACATACATATTAATAGATACATATAGAGAGGTATGGTTTTTTAACATAAATGGAATTGCATTGTGGATATTGTCCTGTGACTTGCTTTCAATCAAATTATATGTCTTGGAAATAACATATATATATTTTTAAAATATGTATATGTAACATATTATATATGTGTAATATATATTATATAGATACAAGGCCTAGGGAAGAAATTGTCTGCAACCTTTTGTATATCTTCCTCTATATATATTGTATATACATATAACTCATTCTTTATAAAAGTTGCAGAGTAGTCCAAAATATGGATGGACTATAGCTTAATTACTTATTCTCCTATTGATAGGCATTTAGGACTTTTCTAATTTTTATAATTTAAAAATATGCTGCAATTAACATACATTATTGTGTACCTTTATGCAATATGTATACGTATTTCTTTAGTATGGGTTTCTGGAAGAGGAATTACAAAGGAGTCATAGAATATAAATGTTTTCATTTTGAAAAGTACAGCTGTAATTTAATAACCCACCAAAAGATTCTAACAATTTACATTCACATCAACAATGTAAGAGCATGTCTGTTTTACTGCACTCTTACCCTAACTAGTTATAATAAATACTTTTAGTTAACAATCTCATGTATAAAGAATACTGTCACAATGCTGTTTTAATATGCATTTTTCCAATTACTAGTGAGATTGAACATTAATCCTTTTGTTTTATGGATCACTGGCTTTTCTTCTTCTGTGAACTACGTGTTCATATCCTCTGGTTTTCAGCTGTTGAGCTGTCATCTTTTCCTTATTGATTTATATGAGCTCTTTATATATTCAAGATGTACATCATTTGTGTTTTATGTAAATGGCAATTATTTTCTTCCAAACCAATGCTTGTCTTTTTAATCTCTGTTTATAGTATCTTTCATACTATGGACATTTTTATTTTTTATTTTTAATGTTGATTTATTCTTGAATTGTATACACCTTAATTATACCTATATTAGTTAATACTCTTAAAGCCAAGTGCTACACCTATATTTCATTTGCTTTCCCAATAGGTCCCTGAGGAACACATTTTTAAAAAATCAGACAGTTTGTTTCATCTTTTTTAGGCAACGATCAATTATTAAGGAGTTTGAAATAATCATTTAAAAGGAATTCTTCATATGAATAACATAAAGACATTTCTGGGGTCAGAGTGTTGGTTGGTTCACATATTCGGGATCAGTGGCCTGGGTGGGAAAGCACTGGGTGGATGCAGAGCTGCAGGTGTTGGAAGAGAGCCCAGTTGGATATGTAGTTTCCAAAGATCATCTAGGCAGACAACTGAAGGGAAACCATGGGAAATGCCTGCTTTGGACCATCTAAGATGAGATGATAAAGTAAGGAAAGAGTTGAGCCCAACACAGTGATAGCCAATCTGAAACCAGGCAGAACTGACCAGACCAACAAGCGGGTGGACTGGCAGCAGGCAGCCACCACGGGGGCAGCGTGCGCTCCAGGGACAAGCTCAAAGCTACAGGTAGTCACTAGGGTGAGAAGAGCAGGAACTGAGTTCTATACCAGTGCTTCTCAAAAGCTAATGTGCATCCTAATCACCTGGAAATCTTGTAAAAATGCAGATTCCTCATGCCTGTAATCCCAGCACTTTGGGAGGCCGAGGCAGGTGGATCACCTGAGGGTCAAGAGTTCGAGAGACCAGCCTGGCCAACATGATGAAACCCTGTCTCTACTAAAAATACAAAAATTAGCCAAGTGTGGTGGCAGGCACCTGTAGTCCCAGCTACTCAGGAGGCTGACACAGGAGAACTGGTTGAACCCGGGAGGTGGAGGCTGGAGTGAGCTGAGATTGCACCACTGTACTCCAGCCTGGGTGGGGTGATGGAGCAAGACTCCATCTCAAATAAAAAAAATGCAGATTCTGATTCAGTGAGTCTGAAGCAGGGCTTAACGATTCTACATTCTTAACAAGATCCCACTTGATGCTGACACTGCTGGGCCCTGAAGCACGCTTTGAGTAGCAGGCTTCTGGATGACTTGTGTCACTAGGCACAGAGAAGCCTCACTTACCAAATCTGCACCACAACAGGAAAAATAATGTGAAGATGAATGTGATGCACAGGTCAGAGTGTGAGGCAGTCACATTGTCCCTGAGGTTGCACTCAGGACAGCTTCCTAAAATGGGAGTAGGCTGATCTTGTGTATGGGGGTCCTGGAGCCTTGGGCCACAAGACAGACAGGGCAGCAGAGGCTGGGAGATAGGCATGGCAGGACTGCAGAGGCTGGGAGACAGGCAGAGACAGAACAGTGACATCCTGCTGCTTTTGAATTTGCACATTCTGTAGAATAATAACAGCAGTAAACTGCTACGTAATATCTATTCTCAGCATCGTGAAGCCCTTTCACATATTGTTACTTCCATTAATGGGACCCTTTGCTGCTATTTCTACTTTTCTCTTCAGCTATCCACAATATGGCTTTTCACACCTCCATCAGATAGTGGCCAGATGAAATAAAATGTGCCAGAATGAAAACTTGTTCATTTGTCTACTTGTTGCCAAGACTAGACAGGCAGGAAATTGAATGTGTTTTCAAGGAAAAGGTTTTCAAACTTTTTTTTCCCCCTGTGGCTCATTTAGGTAAACCAGAGGGCCTAAGGCCCATCTACAACATGGATTCTCACATTTTATTAGAGAAAGAACATAGTACTTTAAAAATAAATACATAAAATAATAAAAAGGAAAGACAAAGATAACGAAGGTTGCAGATGGTACCAAATTTTTGTATCCCATAATAACACATGAGTAGATCACTATTAAGTAGCTTTTAGTGACATATAGGAAACATTAAAATCTATAGAAATTTGCATTATTTTCTTTTGAAAGGATCATTTCACAGCCTTTCGGGAGGAAACCCATTGCCCACAGGAACTCATGCATTCCATGCTTTGAGGATCACTAGGTCTAAGAAGCCTTGACGTTCCTTGGAAGCTCTAGCCTCCAATCCTTATTTTAATAAAAGCAGCTCCACTTTTATCTGTTTCTGTGTCAGACTACCACACAACATTGGGCTTAAGGAAAGGTTTCCAGGGCTAAAGCAGACTTCGAGGATCACTAATTCAGAGTTAAATTTCTGTGTATTATTTCTGGATTTGACTTATTCACACTGGACTATCACCCAAAATAAACATAATACTGAGTTAACTATTTAAATTTATAAAGATAGTATTTTCCTTTTTTATGAAGTAAAACATGCTGCCAATTACTTGGACCCCATACTGATTCATAAATACTGAGAGCTTTGTAATTGGGAATGATATATACACACTAATGAAGCATCTTGAAAGGGAAGAGCCACAGGTAATCTGAGAGGTTAGGCATTCACGTTAGGTTAGGCTTTGGTCATTGTTGTTAATCACAGTTTTATCTCAGTGCATCTATAAACCCATGTCCAGAAGTATGAAGTGGTTCTATAATAAGAATAAGATGCTATAGATAACGGCACTAAAAAAAAAAAAGACACTGTAGATAATGACATAGACTTCAAGTCTTATTGTTGATGGGAAGAGGCCAATAATGGATGACATAATATACTAGAGCAATGAGAATTATTGAATGTTTTCTAGACTTGTTTGTGTAATTGGCCATAACAGCAAACAAAAAAATAACTTCTGGTAGCAAAATGATAGACAATACTGACAAATGAATCTTGAGGTGAACCTTCTCTTTATAAATTTATAGTTCACCCTTGACCTTTTTCCATAGTAGAGCAGCCTAAAAAGTATCTTTTGGTAGAATGCTAGTGCTTATGAGGTTTTCTTAAGATACCATTTTTCAATTAAAATTTATTTCACAAAAGACTTACATACTTGCCAGCCTTCAGGGTGAGAGTTGATTCAGGATCTGTCCAACAGCAATGATGAGTGAACTTCTGAACCTCAGAATCACATGAGCATTCCTAATATGTTTTATGAATGTGATACCAACTTCATTATTAGGATATTGCATCCCTATTTCCTATATTCAATGTCCTTTCAAGTCCTAACTTTGTCCGGGTTGAAGGCAAAGATCCAAATAATCACATTTGTCATCGATAACTGAAACTGGGAGAACTGGGACTGTCTCAAAAGTTCTTCATGACTGTAGGTTGCAAGTACTGTGGTCGTATCTCCGAATATGAACCAAATGCAGGTGACAGTTCAATGGGGTTTCCCAAACCACGATCCTCATGTCTCCAGTTAAGGAAATGTGTAAAGGAAACTAAAAACCCCTTTTGGAGGAATAGAAAACTTCTGCTTTCCTTCCTTTGGTAACATTTACGCTAGAACAAAGGCTCTTTTAGAATGAAGAAACCAGATACTTCTTTGGAATCAGCTTAAATGTCAGTTCTTCTCTTACTACTTTTATCTACGTAATCCTATTTTCTATTGTGGATTGAATAGTGTCCCTCAAAAGGATAATAAAATCAAGTCCTAATCTAAGGTCCTGTGGACATGACCTTATTTGGTATTAGAATTTTTGCAAATACAGTTAAGTTACAACAAGGTCATACTGAGTTCGGGTGTGCTCTAAATTCAATATGACTGATGCCCTTATATGAGGACATAGAGGCAGACCCACAGGTAGAACACCATGTGACAGTGGAGGAATCGGCTGCATTTATGCTGCCCCAAGCCAAGGAAAACCAAGGACTGTCAGCAGCCACCAGAAGCTAGGAGAAAGGCATGGCACCTACACTCCCACTGAGCTCCCCAAAAGGAGCCAAGCCTGCTAATACCCTGATCTCGGACCTCTGGTCCTAACAGTGAGAGAATAAGGTTCTGTTGTTTCAAGCTACCCAGCTTGTGATATTTGGTTACAGAAGCACAAGGTATCAAATATATTTTCTTTCTCAGCACTTGTGATAATTTGATTTTCTCTTTACTTAGTGGTTGTTTCACATCTATTTCCCCATCAGACTGTAAGCTTAAAGTGACCTGGATCCGGTCTGTCTTCACCACTGCTGACTCATCGCCAACACAGTTCCTGGCCTGTTGAATAAACATTTGTTGAGAGAATGAATGTGCTCAACCAGAAGAACAATTGACCTATTAGGCCAAGTTCAAGGTTCCTAACAGCTTCAGCTGGGAGGGATACCTCTCCTTTCAGTCCTCTATTACGTATGTCCCTGGTAGATATGTTATTTGCATCTCCTCCTGATCCCCAAGTTTGCTTGAGGGCAGGACCTTTGTGTGCATCTGTAGAGCTTCATAGTACCTAACATACTACTTTGCATATATGATAAAGGTTCAATAAATGTTCATTAAACAAATAAATGAAATGACTAAGTTTCTAAGATGTTACTAGATTGAAGATATTTAGCCCATTATTTAATAATAAAACTATAGTTAATTATGGTGTCCTGTGTGAAAATGGTTATAGGTTTTTTTTTGTGTTTTTTTTTTTCCATTTTTTTGAGACGGTTTCTCTCTGTCGCCAGGTGCCAGGCTGGAGTGCAGTGGCACGATCTAGGCTCACTGCAACCTCTGCCTGCCAGGTTCAAGCAATTCTCCTGCCTCAGCCTCCCGAGTAGCTGGGACTACAGGCATGCGCCACCATGCCCAACTAATTTTTGTATTTTTAGTAGACACGGGGTTTCACCATGTTGGCCAGGATGGTCTCGATCTCTTGACCTTGTGATCCGCCCACCTCAGCCTCCCAAAATGCTGAGATTACAGGCGTGAGCCACCGCGCCCGGCCTAGCTTATTGTTTAAATTAATATAAGCATGTATGTGCATTATCAGTATACACAATTTGTGGTATAAGTGTTTTGCTTCCCTGCACATACACCATGGAAATCCTGAGAAACAAACTACCACCCCAGACCAAGTGTCTAATGCAGGCACTTTTAATCCTTGAGGTTTTTCTATAACTAAGCAATGTTTTTTCCAATGCAGTAACACTGATATGCAGACATATTTATTGTCCACTCACAAAGCTATTCCTCAGTATCATTACAACATGCCTCTTTGAATGTCATTAAAAACCAGTGTCTCATTTTTCTAGGACGAGTTGGCTGAAGTTCTGCTTGAAAACTGGTAATAGAAAATATAATTTCTCAACTGCCTTTGGCCTTCTAATTCTGTGCTACAACCTTGCCAGTTCATTTTCAAAGTCAAGGGATGCATCTTGCAAAACCATGACATCTTTTGAGTAACTTCTTTTGTTCGTAACACATATTCCCAGGAGCTTAATAAATACTGTTTTTGCAACTTGTTTAGTGGCAAAATAATGAGTCCTTGGTGTATGCTTATCCTCTGCTTTGCTATTAGAGAAGATATATTCAGACTGTTTTAAACAAAACTCAATTCAAGGGCAGGGAGCAGTCCTAAAACCTGTCAAAATTCAAATATTTGGTAACTGTATGTGCAGCATGTGTGTTCTTGAAAAGCCTATTCTTTTAAAAGATAAATTGAATCTTGTTGAGAAATTAACGTCATCTGAATATATTAACTAAAATGCTCCCAAGTTTAAAAAAGCTCTCAATGAAATTGTGACCTTGTATAGACAACGGCCTATGGAGGGACATTTTTTAATCATCTCTTTTTTTATTTCCTCATGAGATCTACAATGTAAGCGCATTAAAGCTGATAAATGAATTGCAATGCAACTTTCCCAGCCTCTTTTGCCTTTCATTTGTCTATATTTCAAGCTTCACTGAAGTGACAGATTTTATGCTTTACCACGTTGTCCTCTGATTGCTTCCCTTGCTTCTTCCTTTTCCTAGTGAGTCTTTGTTTTACTGGTAGAAAAATCTACATCCTTGTATCTTGGCTTTTTATTTTCACGTTATCTCATAGATTTTATTTCAAATTGCTATAAAGTTATCAACTTTTCTTTTTAACTAATATTGTTTTTAACAATTAGAAAATTGTTGACCAGGTGCAGTAGCTCATGTCTGTAATTCCAGCACTTTGGGAGGCTAAGGCAGGGGGATCACGTGAGCCTAGGAGTTTGAGACTAGCCTGGGCAATGTAGGGAGACTCTGTCTCTACAAAATATAAAAATACATTAGCCAGGTGTGGTGGTGCATGCCTGGAGCCCAGCTACTCAGGAAGCTGAGGTGGGAGGATCACTTGAGCTGGAGAGGTTGAGGCAGCAGTGAACTGTGATCACACCACTGCACTTCAGGCTGGGTGACAGAGCGAGACCCTATCTCAAAAAGGAAAAAAATAAAAAGAAAATTGTTAATCTATCATTTAGGTACATCATCAATTGTTTAACCATTCCTCTCTTATTGAACATTGGGTTGTTTAAAACGTGTTGCTATTTTTGAAAAATGGTTCAATGAACAGTTTTGGACATATAACTTTTTTTTCTGATGAGTTATTTCCTAAGGAGTATAATTACTCAGCACATAAACCTAATAAGAAAAAAAAAACAATTTGAAGTGGCTAATCTCTTACCTCAATAAAAATGTTGTATTTATATTCAGATTTAGATTCCTTTCAGTGGTTGTACCTTTGCCTAACTTGTATGGATTCTACTTTTAACATGTAGAGTGACTGTTTAAATCACCTAACTTCACGAGTTTTAAATTCCTTTTTATTCAGCCAGACTGGATTGTGTGTTCCAGTTCCTCAAACTTAGATACCAACCACCATCCAAGAGAAGTGAATTCATATGAGGCCTATCCAGAAGAACAATCTCCCTTTCAGTGTCCTCTTGCATGCAGTGTCAGAGACCAACCTTGTTAAATTATGGAAAAAGTACAGCACATTCTGGAAGTGCCATGAAAGATCCAGATCATCTGGTGCTGGATAAGAATATCAGTGGACAAAAACTTTAATGAAAGAACATATTGAAGCATCCAATTACCTGGTGTCTGCTCAAATGAGGAATCAGTTCAGTCAAGATTTATAAAAGAGATGATAGCCTTGGAAGGGGATGCCCTGCTGGACTTTTTAATGGCTAGAAGCTATTAAGGGCTCAAGCTGAAACCCTTCAGTAGGATTCAGTGAGGATCCCAATTTGGGGTCCAAAAGTAAATGACAACTCCCAGGAACAATTAAGAATAAAAATGGGGGAGCAGTACTGAGAATTTATATTATCCAACTCTGAAGAAAATTAATATTAAGGAAGCTTTGCAAAAGTATAATATTTACACCGAATTCCAGGGCACCAGGCTGTAAGACAAAGCATTCTGGTCCTGCCCCTCTCCCTTCCTCATGTTTGTTTTGGGTCTTGGGGTCCTCAAGGTTAAATGTTATTCTTAAAATACAGAGCATCTGGGAAACTAAAAAAGTTGAATTCTGATGAATCTACTGGCAGTATTGTAGCTCATGGAGTATAACAAAAAGACAAGAATCCCTAACCTGTCCAGCCATACTTTACTGAAGACATTATAGGACATGAGATGCAATGGTAAGTAAGGAGAAAGGATAGAATTTTGAGAAGTCTGGAAAAGATCATGTGTGATAACATCTGGAGAAGCTTTGCATAAGTTACTTTTGTTCAGGCTTAAGATAAAATCTAGCTTGGGCCTGTGCTGTCCTCAGGTATCATGAAAGTAAATAAAACTTTTAAAGATTCTTCCAGCCAGACAGACCTCTGTCTTCCCTATACTGTCCTGTGATTCTAAACTCTTAACCATTACTACGTATAATTTACCTACATTTGCTACTACTGTTTGATCATACACAATATTACACTCTTAATATTTCAAAAGCGGATGATTCATCTCCCCAAGAGACTGTAAAATTCATGAGTTAAGATTTAAGAATTTTATTTTAGACAAGGGTTAGTCAGATTTTAGAGAGTTGGAATCCCTGTTTTCTCTAACAATGCTGCTTGCCCTTTTATGTATTGAGGAATTTTTGTCTATCAAAGATAGTATGAGGTAGACCAGAAGATAACTTGTCTCAAAATATCTGGAATGTAAAATGGCCACAGTAGTATTTGGAGACTTCATAAGGTATGGCCAATATACACCCATTATTAGAGGTACTGATCATACAACATACAAGACAAAATCAAGCGGTCTCCATCACCACATCATGTTTAGAATGGCAAAGGAGGAGCAGAACAAACACCCTTTGCAAATCTCTTCATAGAATCTACTGTAATAAATTTGTACTTACTTAAACTGTTTCTTCAGTGGTCTTATTCCCCACTACTTTGGGGGAAATGAGACTGCTTAAAAGATTAACAGAGCAGAAAACACTATGTATTCACCAAACCACTTCTTTTCCTTCCCAGACACTTGGAAAGAGGCAATTTCTTTGTCCCCTTTCATCTAATTGAGCTGCTGCGACTACTTCTAGGCAGGCAATGTGAGCAGAAGATACAGACACCACTTACAGGCCTGGTCTTTAAAAATCCTTCAGATATGATCCTCTTCTCTCTTCTCTTTCATGGACAACTTGGAGGCCATGTAATAAGGATGCTGGGGTTGCAGATTCAAAGAGTCTGGATTTCTGATTTACTGTTTTGGGAAGAGGTCACCAGGGAACAGCCTGACCAGGAAAATATGCACAGGACCCAGTGTGAGCAAGATCTAAAGATCTATTTACATGGGGCCATTAAGGTGAGAGTATTGTGCTTATAGTATCCAACATTAATTACCCTCTCAACTACAACTTCTTTGTATCCATCATGTGGAAAAGGAAAGCATTTAATAAATGATTATTGAGTCTGTTACATTTTTTTACATTCCAATTATTGCTAATTCTATTTTACCTCATTTCAAGGTAAAGGTGACCAAGGGCTAAAATAGTGCTACCCAAACCAAGCCAGACATCAAAATCACTCAAAACCTTTTGAAAATACAACTTTAAAGATGCCATTCACACAGATATTTATTCAGTGGGTTTTCAAATGGAACTCAGTACTCTTCACTCTTTAACAAGCCTTCCCAAGTTATTCCGATATACAGCAGGCAAATCTGAGAACCACTGGACTAAAACATTAACAAGAAAATAAAGGATATGCCTTTTGGCATCAAGGACAATGCCTTGAACATAGAGTGCATTCAATAAAAGCATGTAGAAAGGTAGGTTTGTGGACAGGTGTAGGGACCAGCCTCGAGCAAATTAATAAGGGCAGTAATGTTTTTCATTGAAATCCTTATTCCCCCTATTTTATTTCCTCAAGGGCTCTGTGTTTCCTTTCTTCTATCAAAATCTATTCTAAGGTTGGGGGTGGGGAATAGCCTTTGCCTATTCCATAGAGCAAGGAATAAAATTGGTGTTTCTCAAACTGTGACAACAGACCCATTGAAGGCAAGTACTTTTGTAAAATGCAATAAAAATTGATTTTTAGAAAATGAAATTCAAAAATCACATTCAAAATATAAATTCCAATTTTTTTATTATTAACTGTAAGAAATTTAAAATTACATCTCAATAAATAAAATTAAAGCAAACATAAGATAGAAAAAATAAAAGCATTATGGATTGGCCCAGTCTGCAAACTACATACACTTCGCCAAACATGGGCATAAATTAGTAAGAAGCAAAATCTTCCATCTGTAAACATTTCCATTTCCATTGGAAAGGAGGCATGTTTTGTTTAGAGTGCCAGGCATAAGCTAACAAGTGACGAATATGTATTGAGACTGAGACCTCTCGAGCCCCTCAGTAGTCGGCATGAACATATTGAGGCCTGTGTTTCTTGACGAAAAATTTGGCTAGGGCCTGGGCAACATGTGCAGATCCTGAATGAAAAAAACAGCAGCAGAAATTTAACAGAATTTTCACAGCTAGGTCACAGTAAACCCTCAAGCCCTTCATCAGAAGGCACTGTGGGGCCTCATTTGTGCCTTTGTTTTTATTAAATTGGATGTGATCTTAAGATTCTTCTGTCAAAATTCCACTAGCATGTGAAGGCACCAAAAGTTAAAAATGTGGAGATGTTTAAAATGTAAAATTAAGCCAAGTTAAGCAATTCCATTCAGTAGCAGATATATTTGTTATTATATGAGAAGGTTACCAGGGAGCTAAGACTGATGTTACCGATAAGAAACAGAAACAAGACTTTAAAATTAAATAAATGAGTTATTTATTTAAAAAGAACCAATTGACAGATTCTCGATAAAGACTATAAGATGTCTTAAAACATTAGGCTGTATGGAGGTAACATTTGTAACTTCAACTATATATGATGAAAAAATTCAAGGAATTTTATTGTTTATTGGCAGAGTTCTAGAATTATAATTCCATCATTCTGTTTCAGGGACCTTTGCCTTGATGTAAATTGGTAATAGGGCTTGAAATAGTACATCTCAGCATTTTGTTTATAGAATTGTGGAATAGGTAAGGTTTGTATTGTAACTGAACCAAGATTCAGCTGCTCACAGCTTTAAAGCTACATGTGAGAGAGGAAGATTGGTGGGAGGAAAAGCAGTTTGATTTTTTTTTGAATGAAATATTTTTAATGTAATATATCAATAATATTGTCATTTTAACATGTAATCAATATAAAAAATTACTAATGAGGTATTTTAAATACTTTCACACTAAGTCTGTGAAACCTGATGGGGTTTTTTCTTTTTATATATATATAAATATACATATTTTTAATTGCCCTTTAGGTTCTGGGGTACATGTGCAGAACATGCAGGATTGTTGCATAGGTACACACATGGCAATGTGGTTTGCTGCCTCCATCCCCATCACCTGTATCTGACATTTCTCCCCATGTTATCCCTCCGCAACTGCCTACCCACCACTGTCCCTCCCCTAGTCCCCCCCAACAGACCCCAGTGTGTGATGCTCCCCTCCCTGTGTCCATGTGTTCTCATTGTTCAACACCCGCCTATGCATGAAAACATGTGGTGTTTGATTTTCTGTTCTTGTGTCAGTTTACTGAGAATGATGGTTTCCAGATTCATCCATGTCCCTACAAAGGACATGAACTCATCATTTTTTGTGGCTACATAGTATTCCATGGTATGTATGTGCCACATTTTCCTTGTCAAGTCTATCATCGATGGGCATTTGGGTTGGTTTCAAGTCTTTGCTACTGTAAACAGTGCTGCAATGAACACATGTGTGTATGTGTCTTTATAATAGAATTTATAATCCTTTGGATATATACCGAGTAATGGGATTGCTGGGTCAAATGGAATTTCTATTTCTAGGTCCTTGAGGAATCACCACACTGTCTTCCACAATGGTTGAACTAATTTACACTCCCACCAACAGTGTAAAAGCGTTCCTATTTCTCCACATCCTCTCCAGCATCTGTTGTCTCCAGATTTTTATTTTTTATTTTTATTTTTTTTGTCTCCAGATTTTTAAACGATCGCCATTCTAACTGGCGTGAGATGGTATCTCAATGTGGTTTTGATTTGCATTTCTCTAATGACCAGTGATGATGAGCATTTTTTCACGTTTGTTGGCCTCATATATGTCTTCTTTTGAACAGTGTCTCTTCATGTCCTTCACCCACTTTTGAATGGGTTTGTTTGTTTTTTTCTTGTAAATCAGTTTTAGTTTTTTGTAGATTCTGGATGTTAGCCCTTTGTCAGATGGGTAGAATGCAAAAACTTTTTCCCATTCTGTTGGTTTCTGGTTCACTCTAATGATTGTTTCTTTTACTGTGCGGAAGCTCTGGAGTTTAATTAGATCCCATTTGTCTATTTTGGCTTTTGTTGCCAATGCTTTTGGTGTTTTAGTCATGAAGTCCTTGCCTATGCCTATGTCCTAGATGGTTTTGCCTAGGTTTTCTTCTAGGGTTCTTATGGTGTTAGGTCTTATGTTTAAGCCTTTAATCCATCTGGAGTTAATTTTGTGTAAGGTGTCAGAAAGGGGTCCAGTTTCTGCTTTCTGCACATGGCTAGCCAGTTTTCCCAACACCATTTATTAAACAGGGACTCCTTTCCCCATTGCTTGTTTTTGTCAGGTCGAAGATCATGTGGTTGTAGATGTGGTGGTGTTGCCTCCTAGGACTCTGTTCTGTTCCGTTGGTCTATACCTCTGTTTTGGTACCAGTACCATGCTGTTTTGATTACTGTAGCATTGTAGTATAGTTTGAAGTCAGGTGGCATGATACCTCCAGCTTTGTTCTTTTTGCTTAGAATTAACTTGGCTATGTGGGCTCTCTTTTGGCTCCATATGAAATTTAAGGTGGTTTATTCCAGTTCTGTGAAGAGGGTCATAGGTAGCTTGATGGGGATAGCATTGAATCTATAAATTACTTTGGGCAGTATGGCCATTTTTACAGTATTGATTCTTCCTAACAATGAGCATGGAATGTTTTTCCATCTGTTTGTGTCTTCTCTTATTTCGTTGAACAGAGCAGTGGTTTGTAGTTCTCCATGAAGAGGTCCTTTACATCCTTTGTTAGTTGTATTCCTAGGTATTTTATTCTCTTTGTAGCAATTGTGAATGGGAGTTCATTCTTGATTTGGCTCTCTTTAAGTCTGTTATTGGTGTATAGGAATGCTCATGATTTCTGCACGTTGGTTTTGTATCCTGAGACTTTGCTGAAGTTGCTTATCAGTTTCAGGAGATTTTGAGCTGAGATGATGGAGTCTTCTAAATATACAACCATGTCATCTGCAAATAGAGACAGTTTGACTTCCTCCTTTCCTAATTGAATGTCCTTTATTTCTTTTTCTTGCCTGATTGCTCTGGCTAGAACTTCCAGTACTATATTGAATAGGAGTGGTGAGAGAGGGCATCCTTGTCTAGTACCTGATTTCAAAGGGAATGCTTCCAGTTTTTGCCCATTCAGTATAATACTAGCTGTGGGTTTGTCATAAATAGCTTTTATTATTTTGAGATACATTTTGTCAATACCTAGTTTATTGAGAGTTTTTAGCATAAAGGGCTGCTGAATTTTGTTGAAGGCCTTCTCTGCATCTGTTTAGATAATCATGTGATTTTGTCTTTGGTAATGTTTATGTGGTGAATTAGGTTTATAGACTTGCATATATTGAATCAGCCTTGCATACCCGGGATGAATCCTACTTGAGCATGGTGGATAAGCTTTTTGACGTGCTGTTGCAATTGGCTTGCCAGTATTTTATTGAAGATTTTTGCATCTATGTTCATCATGGATATTGGCCTGAAGTTTTCTTTTCTTGTTGAGTCTCTCCCAGGTTTTGGTATCAGGATGATACTGGTCTCATAAAATGATTTGGGAAGGATTCGCTCTTTTTGGATTGTTTGGAATAGTTTCAGAAGGAATGGTACCAGCTCCTCTTTGCATGTCTGGTTGAATTCAGCTGTGAACCCATCTGGACCTGGGCTTTTTTTGGTTGGTAGGCTCTTAATTGCTGCCTCAACTTCAGCCATTGTTATTGGTCTATTCAGAGTTTTGACTTCTTCCTGGTTTAGGCTTGGGAGGGTGCAAGTGTCCAGGAATTTATCCATTTCTTCCAGGTTTACTGGTTTATGTGCATAGAGTTGTTTGTAGTAATCTCTGATGATGGTTTGAATTTCTGTGGAATCTGTGGTGATACCCCTTTATCACTTTTTATTGCATCTATTTGATTCTTCTCTCTTTTCTTTTTTATTAATCTGGCTAACAGTCTGTCGATTTTGTTGATCTTTTCAAAAAACCAGCTCCTGGATTTATTGATTTTTTGAAGGGTTTTTTATATCTCTATCTCCTTCAGTTCTGCTCTGATCTTAGTTATTTCTTGCCTTCTGTAGGCTTTTGAGTTTTGTTGATCTTGCTCCTCTAGCTCTTTCAATTTTGATAAGAGGATGTTGATTTTAGATCTTTCCTTGCTTCTCATGTGGGCATTTATTGCTATAAATTTTCCTCTAGACACTGCTTTAAATGTGTCCCAGAGATTCTGGTATATTGTGTCTTTGTTCTCATTGGTTTCGAAGGACATCTTTATTTCTGCCTTCATTCATTGTTTATCCAGTCAACATTCAAGAGCCAGTTGTTCAGTTTCAACGAAGTTGTGCAAATCTGAGTAAGTTTCTGAATTCTGAGTTCTAATTTGATTGCACTGTGGTCTGAGAGACTGTTTGTTATGATTTCCTTTCTTTTGCATTTGCTAAGGAGTGATTTACTTCCAATTATGTGGTCAATTTTAGAGTAGGTGTGATGTGGTGCTGAGAAGAATGTATATTCTGTGGATTTGGGGTAGAGAGTTCTGTAAATGTCTGTTGGGTTTGCTTGGTCGAGATCTGAGTTCAAGTCCTGGATATATTGTTAATTTTCTGTCTTGTTGACCTGTCTAATATTGACAGCAGAGTGTTAAAGTCTCCAACTACTATTGTGTGGGAGTCTTAGTCTCTTTGTAAGTCATTAAGAACTTGCTTTATGTATCTGAGTGCTCCTGTATTGGGTGTGTATATATTTCGGATTGTTAGCTCTTCTTGTTGCATTGATCCTTTTACCATTATGTAATGTCCTTCTTTGTCTCCTTTGATCTTTGTTGGTTTAATGTCTATTTTATCAGAGACTAGGATTGCAAATCCTACTTTTTTTTTTTTTTTTTTTTTTGCTCTCCATTTGCTTGGTAAATCTTCCTCCATCCCTTTATTTTGAGACTATGTGTATCCTTGCACGTGAAATGGGTTTCCTGGATACAGCACACCGATGGGTTTTGACTTTTTATCCAATTTGCCAGTCTGTGTCCTTTGATTGGGGCATTTAGCCCATTTACATTTAAAGTTAGTATTGTTATATTTGAATTTGATCCTGCCATTTTGATGCTAGCTGATTGTTTTGCCTATTAGTTGACACAGTTTCTTCATTGTGTCAATGCTCTTTAACCATTTGGTATGGTTTTGGAGTGGCTAGTACTGGTTGTTCCTTTCTATGTTTACTGCTTCTTTCAGGAGCTCTTGTAAGGCAGACCTGGTGGTGATGAAATCTCTGAGTAACTGCTTGTTTGTAAAGGATTTTATTTCTCCTTCACTTAGGAGGCTTAGTTTGGCTGGATATGAAATTCTAGGTTGAAAGTTCTTTTCTTTAAGGATGTTGAATATTGGCCCCCACTCTCTTCTGGTTTGTAGGGTTTCTGCGGAGAGATCTACTGTGAGTCTGATGGGCTTCCCTTTGTGGGTAACCCAACTTTTCTCTCTGGCTGCCCTTAGCATTTTTTCCTTCATTTCAAACCTGGTGAATCTGACGATTATGTGCCTTGGAGTTGCTCTTCTGGAGGAATATCTTTGTGGTGTTCTCTGTATTTCCTGGACTTGAATATTGGCCTGCCTTGCTAGGTTGGGGAAGTTCTCCTGGATAATATCCTGAAGAGTGTTTTCCAGCTTGGATTCATTCTCTTCATCACATTCAGGTACACCTATTGAATGTAGGTTAGGTCTTTTCACATAATTCCATACTTCTTGGAGACTTTGTTTATTTCTTTTTACTCTTTTTTCTGTAATGTTGCCTTCTCATTTTATTTCATTGAGTTGCTCTTCAATCTCTGATATCCTTTCTTCTGCTTGGTCGATTCAGCTATTGAAACTGGTGTATGCTTCACAAAGTTCTCGTGCTGTGTTTTTCAGCTATATCAATTCATTTATATTCTTCTCTAGGCTGTTTATTCTCATTAGCATTTCATGAAACCTTTTTTCAAGGTTCTTAGTTTCTTTGCATTGGGTTAGAACATGTTCTTTTAGCTCAGAGAAGTTTCTTATTACCCACCTTCTGAAGCCCGTTTCTGTCAGTTCATCAGATTTATTCTCCATCCAGCCTTGTTCCCTTGCTGGTGAGAAGTTGTGATCCGTTGGAGGAGAAGAGGCACTCTGGTTTCATGTGTTTTCATCATTTTTGCACTGGTTTCTTCCCATCTTTGTGGATTTATCTACCTGTGGTCTTTGTAATTGGTGACTTTTAGATGAGGTCTCTGAGTGGATGTCCTTTTTGTTGATGATGAAGTTCTTTCTGTTTTTTAGTTTTCCTTCTAACAGTGAGGCCCCTCTGCTGTAGGACTGCTGGAGGTCCACTCCAGACCCTGCTTGCCTGAGGATCACATGCAGTGGCTGCAGAACGGTAAGGGTTGCTGCCAGTTTCTTCTTCTTTTATCTTTGTCCCAGAAAGATACTCACCAGATGTCAGCCTGAGCTCTCCTTTTTGAGGTGTCTCTTTGGATATACAGAGGTCGGGCAGCTGCTTGAGGAAACAGTCTGTCCTTTATAGGTGTTCAAGTGCAGAGCTGTGATCTCATTGTTCCATTCAGAGCTGCTGGGCAGGAACGTTTAAGTCTGCTGCGGTGAAACTCATAACCGCCTTTTTTTCCCCAGGTGTTCTGTCCTGGGAAGGTAGGGCTTTATTTCTAAGTTCCTGATATGCTGCTGCCTTTTTTCAGAGATGCCCTGCCCTGTGAGGAGGTAACCTAATCACAGTCTGCCAGCAGAGGCGTTGCTGAGCTGCCATGGGCTCTGCCCAGCTGCTATGTGAACTTCCTTGCAGTTTTGTTTATAGAGGTATAGTTAGAACTGCCTCAGTATTGGTGGTCTGCCTCAGTAATGGCAGACTGTCTCTGTAATGGCAGACTGCCTTGGTAATGATGGATTGCCTCGGTAATGGCAGACTGCCTCGGTAATGGCAGACTGCCTCAGTAATGGTGGACTGCCTCAGTAATGGCAGACTGCCTTGGTAGTGGTGGACTGCCTTGGTAATGGTGGATGCCCTTCCCCCCACAAAGCTGGACCATACCGAGTCCAGCTGTGCTTTCTGTGAAACTCCCAATCCAGAGCATTTCAGATAGCTGGTCTTTGTGGGGGTGGGACCTGCTGGGCCAGATCACCTGGCTCCCTGTTTCAGCCCCCTTTTTTTCAGTTGAATGGGTGACTCTGTCTCCCAGGCAGTCCAAGCACCAGTTGAAATGGTCGCCCATATTTGTATGAGTTTTTGTGTGGAGACCCACTGTGCCGGCTGAAACAGCCATGCTGAAAACTTATGGTGCTTTTCCACCCAGGAATCTCCTGGTCTGTGGGCAGTATAAACTTGTTTGGAAATGTGGTGATCATTCACCCTCTGCATTCTTGCTGGGAACTGCACTCCAGAGCTATTCCTATTTGGCCATCTTGGATCAGACCTGAAAAGTGGTTTTAATAGGAGAAGCAGCAAACCAAGATGATAGTGAACTATAGTCACCAGGACCATGTTAAATTTTAAAATATACCATAGAGTTTTCAAAGGAAAACTTGGTATGGGAGGCAAGCAGGAGTGGTGCAGGGGTCAGGGTCTGTGTGTCTTGTTCCAATGGCTATCTCAGCTAGGCACCCATCTGGAGGTCTAGGTGGTATTATTTTAAATTCAGCCCAATGGTGGTAGACTAATTGTTACTGACTGTTCACTAAGCTGGAGGATTCTGCACTCAGGGCTTCATGTATGGTTTCTTTCAAGATTGGCCTCTGGAATTTCTCAAGCAATAACATAATTAAATAAGCAGGCATTGCCAGAGGGGAGTGTCTGGAGAGGGAAGGAATGAAGAGATGAGAGTGGAGAGAAAGAAGAAAAGGAAAGTGGGTGGTTAAACTACATTTTTAAAACTGAGCTTCTCAGTTATAGCATGCTCCCCACATTTTAGCACCCCTGACAGAATTTAGTAACCTCCGCATCTTGTCCTCTGCTTCAGGTCCCCTAACTATCCTTGTACTCTCTAGGGTTTCTTTTCTTCCTTATGACCATGACCTTCTCTCCCTGCAATTTTGTAAGCTATTCCTATCCCAGTGATTTAGTTCCAGCTTATAAAATTGTGTCTTTGCCATTGTAATCAAATTGGAGGGCCTCTGCTTCATGGTTGGATTCTGTGACCAGGAGACTCTTATGAGTCATTGGCCAGGTCTCTGTTAGGAAAGTAAAAAAGAACAATGGAGGCAATTATTCCAGTGATTTCAACTATAAATCCTATTTTGCCTGAATTGTCTGAACGATGAGTATTCTGTGAAAATGCTGCTCTCTAGTGCAATAGAACTGCAAAGAATGCACTTCTATTTCTTATAATCTCAGCCAACATACCCAGAGATTCAGATCTAACAAAACAGAGGTGATTTGGTTATTGAATCATAATATAAATATGGGGAAGAGAAGGGAAATTTCAAGCCTGAGGACACTATAGTCGGAGTAAGTGTGCCGTGTTTAAGAGGTCACAGATAAAATTAACATTACTAATACATCAATAGGCAATTACTAGTAGCTTACTACACACAGAGAAATAAACTGTGAAGACAGAGGAAGTGTAAAATGGGGCCGCCAACTCTAAGGAGTTGTTTGCAGTTTGGTCTAGTAGAAAGCTGTGAAATAGGAAAATACATGATTGAGAGCTATAGAAGGTGGCACAGGCTCTGAACCCACACTGTTCAATGTAGTAGGCTCTGGCCACAATAGGCACTTAAAATGTGGCTTCTCAAAACTGATACATGCTTTAAGTATAAAATATAAACTAAATTTCTAAGACTTAGAAAAAAATGGAAATATCTCTTTGATAATTTAAGTTTATTTCGTGTGGAAATGATAATATTTCTGATATATTAGATTAAATAAATTATATTGCCAAAATTTATTTGGCCTGTTTCTACAATGTAACATAAACTTCTTATGGGATTTGCATTTTATTTTACTGGATAATATGGCTTTAAAAATGGTATTTTAGGCCAACGCAGTGGCTCACACTTGTAATCCCAGCACTTTGAGAGGTTGTGGTGGGGGGATCACAAGGTCAGGAGTTTGAGACCAGCCTGGCCAGCATGGTAAACCCCATCTCTACTAAAAATGTAAAAATTAGGTGGGTGTGATAGTGCATACCTGTAATCCTAGCTACTCAGGAAGCTGAGGCAGGAGAATTGCTTGAACCCAGGAGACAGAGGTTGCAGTGAGCTGAGATTGTGCCACTGCACTCCAGCCTGGCTGACAGAAGGAGATTCCATCTCAAAAAAAGAGGTAGGTATTTTAGAGGGAGGACAGCTTGGCAGAGAAAAGACTAATCCAGGTCCTCCAGAAGAAATGGATCTTGAATGGGTCTTGCTGACTTGAAGAGGCAGAGAGAGAAAAAGTCAAATATGGAGAAGATCCAGTTTGAGGGATATTACAGACAACAGTCTGAGAAAGAAGGATAAGAAGGGAGAGAAGGAATGCAAGGAAAGTGAACCTTTAAAGCCAGACAGAAGTTTCTGGGTTCCTCAGCAGCCAGAAAAGAAGCCCTTGAAAGGATCTGAGTAACGGAGATTCTGGATGAAAGCTGAAGTTATGGATGAGAAGTTTAGACATGGATTATTAAGCTCCTTAGCATATTAGAAGTTTCTGTTGGGTGCTGTGGCTCATGCCTGTAATCCCAGCACTTTGGGAGGCCAAGGCAGGCAGATCACCTGACGTCAGGAGTTCGAGACCGGACTGACCAACATGGAGAAATCCCATCTCTACTAAAAATACAAAATTAGCTGGGCATGGTGGCACATGCCTATAATCCCAGCTACTTGGGAGGCTGAGACAGCAGAATCACTTGAACCCGGGAGGCAGAGGTTGCTGTGAGCTGAGATCATGACATTGCACTCTAGCCTGGGCAACAAGAGCAATGCTCCATCTCAAAAAAAAAAAAAAAAAAAAAAAAAAGTTTCTTATATAATGAGTAAATTCAGACCCCAAAATACCACAAGAACTATACAGCTCAGCCACCCAATTTAATAGGAAGTTACAGCACAGTCTCACACACATCCAATTAACCTTAGCCCTTAGTCAACCTCTGGGTTCCTTTTGTCATTTTCAAATGCTATCACCCAGAGGTGCCATCATTTATATTGGGGAAGGGAGTAAAAGAAAATAAAGTCAGTAGGTGATATGGAAAAGCTTTTAGATGATTCCATCTGAATTAACAGCCCTCTTTAGTTGTCTAGGAAAGAAGATGCTTTTTCTTGAAAGTGCTTTGAAATGATGATGTGCTTGTCAATAAACATCAATTCTTTTCAAATCATAATGTTTGCAAGTTTGTCTTCCTCTAGCTCACCCTTTATGTTGGTCCAGAATATAATTGTCACAAATAACTGGGTGAGCAAGACTATGAAATGTGATCATAAAGTAAGTGATTATTTCTAAACTCATCTTTGTCACATTGTAATGCTTCACAAAGCACCTTTCCCTGGGCTACAGTTCATTTTAATTGATCCCATCAGCACTATATCTGTATCCGGAGTGACTTCACAATACCCTCTATTTCAAGAGAAACCAGTCAGGTTATGGGTTTGTTAGTAATAAAAATTACCAAGGAGCAGTTTGTGGATGGTAAAAGCAATGCAAATTCTAAAGAGAAGTAATAAGAGAAATAATGAGCATCCTCCTCACTTCTTGGAAGTGAACAATTCCAAGCTCCCTGAAGCAACACTTAACCTATTGTATTAAACAGTAACGGGCAAATATTAGAAATGACGATGTCAGCTTTCAGAATCTGTTGGCATCAAAACATCATTTAAGTTAAATTCTCCAAAGTATCATATCTGTCAAGTTTCCTTCTACACTATTCTTTTCCTACTAGGACAGAGCCTTAAACCCCAGAAGAATAATTTTGCTTGTGTGTTAATGATTTGTTTACTGGTTCATTTCAGAGTGTGAGCTGGAAAAAGGGGAAAGTGTCATAAATAGTTTTTTATGTCCCATGGTTTTTCTACTGCAGAATCTATTTGCAAAGCCTAGGAAATTAGCATTAAGCAAGCTGCTATGGAGACTTCAACAGTAACTAGAGCACAGGCTTCATGCATTTTTCCTCCACTCCAGCCTCCTCTGGAGGGTACCTGCTAAACCTTTGTGACATATAACAAAGCAAAGAAAGTGATAGAACAACAACCCAAATTACACAGGCTGATCCTTGTTTCTTCTCTCTCTACAGAATTCGTTGGACTGAAAAGCAGTTTCTTTTGGAGGATTGAGAAAGTGGTTATAGAATGAGAAGGGTTTGGGAGGGCTTCATTTTAGGAGACAGTTTTAGGATGAAAAGAGATTTCATGAATGTGATTTACCTGAGGTAACCTTTGGGGAGGGCTCTTATAAAAAGGAAGTTCATGCGGAATGGGAGGTGGCTTCTGAGATGCAGATTCTGGTGAGCTAAAAGGGCTTGATAAAGAGCAGGCAAGCGTTAAGTGGTGTCAACTATGCAGTAGCAGCCTTCTTCCCCACTCGCTTGGGACAGGTCATCACAACACTTCTCAATGAACGGGTCCAGGAGCCACTACAAATGAATGGGCATTTGTACTTGCGGTGAAACCATTTGTCGTAACTGCCTGGACTTTAAGACTGAAAATAAAAAGGACCACCTATTTCCTTTCACAGATTGATTTATCTAATGTTATTTGAGAAAGAAAGAAAGAAGACAAAGGTTCAGAAGAGACCAAAAATGAATAAATTGAGACACTAACACTAGGGGCATTATTATAGAGTTGTCAACCTCTGAGTCCCTACACTTATAATGTGCCAATAGTGTAAGTGTCATCCCTAATCCTCATGATAGCCCTTTGCAATGGGCATTCGTTATCATCTCCTTCACCTTTTTTTTTTTTTCATATGAAGAGACTGCGACTCAGAGAAGTCAAGTGATTTTTCCAAAATCAGAAAACACAAAAGTAGCAGAGCTGAGATGACTATTCTTATCTTTTAATTCCAAATTCCAAATTCATTCTTCTAAACGATTTCCCAAAACGGGAAATGGTTTTAAAGGTATATATGTATCTTCTATTTATGGGAAGCAATAGTGGTATTCTATTTAGAGAAGTTATATAAAATCTTCCTTTAAAATAAATAATATTTCAAAAATAAGCTTAATTGAAATAAAATAAGAAAGTTTGGTATGTTTATGAAAATATACCAAATGGCATTGCTCTAAATACATCTCCTTTCTAGCAAGCCAAAGTGAAACCATTTGAAATAAGTGGCATTTACTGATCACTCCTTAAAGTTCACACAAAAGGGGTAGTACTCAAACTTAAACATACAAGGTGAAGAAATAGCTTACTCAGCCTATTGGGCTTCCTCTTCTACACTCTTAGGAAACTCCCTCTGTGTTAATCAAGCATTCTCAGGCCTTGTAAAGAGTTTTCTATTTTCAGTAAACTGAGATTGCAGTTGGAAAACTAACAGGTATCTATCCTGAGCTTCATTCCCTCAAGGTCAGGATCTGTGCTTTTAATAGTGACAGTTAGCTAACATATACAATTAAGCCATGCAAATGAAGTAAGAGAAAGCTAGAGGAGAAATTCAAGGGCCAGTTTCCTTTACGAGACAGAGACAAATAGTGTTCAAAGGACTGATTCAAAAGATGGAATTCTTCACTTGAATCCAGAAGGAGGAGGTTGCAGTGATCCGAGAGCACACCACTGCACTCCAGCCTGGGTGACAGAGTGAAAGTCCATTAAAAAAAAAAGATGGAATTATAAAAAAAAAATAAATTGTACTGTGTATTTTTAAGGTATACAACATGATGTTATGAGATACATATAGGTAGTGAAAAGGTAACTGGAGAGAAGCAAATTAACATGTCCATCATCTCACACAGTTACCTGTTATTTGTTTTGTTTCGATGGGATTTTTCAGATGGTAGAAAGGAAAAGTAGGCAATAGGATAAACATTTGAGGGAAAGTAGGACTTTGTAGAACTCCTGAAATGACACAACACACTAATGTCCCCATTACCTCTAAAGGGTAACTCATTCCTACTTCCAGGGACAGCTGATGGACATCAATGTAAATTTCTAAGTGACTTCCTGAAATTTTTTATTTTCATTTTTATTTTTTGTATTTTTAAAGGAAATTCTAACAACATCAAGCCACCTCTGGACCATATCACTGCTGATATCATCAGCAAATGGCACTGTTCCTAAATCCTAAGATGCACTTTTCCCTTCACATTTCAACATTTCTGAAACTGGGTTGTACCTTATACCCGATTGCATATATAATGTAGTCTTTCCTTTTCCTTTGTCATTGCATCTTACACCTGATTTCTTCTTAGAATTGAGTAAATATGATGCTTATATGTGTTAATAAGAATTGGGGTCAGTCATAATTTTTGAAATATGCCACCAAATATAAGCCTTTCTACATATTGTTGACTTTGAAGTCATTTCTTTTTTTAACTACTAAACAATAAAACATTTTGTTGAGGAAAAAAATGCATATGAACAACAGACCAAGCAGGTAGAGAGAAAAAAACTTTTCATGATCAAGAGAATGTTACTGTGCCCCAAAGACTAAAGTCACCTTACTATCAAGAGAGAAGGACAAGAGCAGAGAAAACCAGGTAATTCACAAACTGAAAATTCCGCTGTTCATTTATCTTTATTTTTAATAATTCTATTTGTGTAAGGTGTTAGATAACAAGGTCGTAATGTAACTCTTCATACTGACTTATGCAAATTATAAATAAGTTTTTATGATAATGATTTATGGGATAAGCTATTCATCTTTCTGACGGACAGTTACCTACAAAGAAATAATTATTCTACCTCTGAGATGAAATATCATGAAAGGAGTGGTTTCCAGATATTTTGATTTCTAAAAGCTTAAAGAATATATGTAACATAAAATTCTAAAGCAGGCAAAATTAATCCTGTTAGCAATCAAGATTGTGGCTACTTTTGGTGAGAAGGACAAGGTAGTGACATAGAAGGGGCTCAAGTGTCTTTCCTGAAGACAGAAAGGTTAGCAACGATACTTTCCTTGACCTGGATGGTGAATAAACAGATGTGTTTACTTTGTGATAATTGACCAGGCAGTGTACCTGTGAATTGCATACTTTTCTGTATACGTACTATATTCTTTTTTTTTTTTTTTTTTTTTTTTTGAGATGGACTTTCGCTCTTGTTACCCAGGCTGGAACAATGGCGCGATCTCGGTTCACTGCAACCTCTGCCTACTGGGTTCAAGCAATTCTCCTGCCTCAGCCTCCCAAGTAGCTGGGACTACAGGCATGTGCCACCACGCCCAGCTAATTTTTTTGTATTTTTAGTAGAGATGGGGTTTCACCATGTTGACCAGGATGGTCTCGATCTCTTGACCTCGTGATCCACCTGCCTCGGCCCCCCAAAGTGCTGGGATTATAGGCATGAGCCACCGCACCCGGCCTGTACTATATTCTTATATTTAAAAAGAAGTTTAAAAAATAAATGCAACAGATCTAGGACTTTCTACATTGCTTGTTGACCAAAAAAATTGATTGATTCATTTTTCTTTCAGTGGCTTTGAAATCATATCATCAGCAAAGAGAGACAGTTTGACTTCTTCTTCTTCTTTTTTGGAGGTCATTTCTTTCTTTCTCTTGCCTAATTGCTCTGACTAGGACTTCCAGTACAATGCTGAATAGGAGTGGTGAGAGTAGGCATCCTTGTCTTGTTCCAGTACTCAAAAGAAATGCTTCCAGCTTTAATATTACATTGTCCAGGGGGTAAATATTGACCCTAGGAATTTTAATCTTGATACTCTTCAAAGCCATTATCTGTTCTTTCAGATTATCAGAATAGAACATATCTCTATATAAATGACAATATCTGGTCATTCTCAGAAAATAGCACTAGGCATGAAAATCAGAAATATTGATCTTGTGTTGTAATGATGTTTCTATTGATGTGAAATAGTTTCTACTAGAGTTGCTGTCCTAATACAATAAATAGATTTGCACTGTTTGGAAGACACAACTGGGAATGACTTCCTTCAGTAAGGAGTTTCCAACAGGATGCTTTAGGGATGGGGTGCTGGATTCCTTTGTCTCCAGTTACCCAGGTTATTGAGGACAGGAAGGTCAATAAGTAATGGCCCTTCTCCCACCCATAGCACAAAACAGAGGCGGATTCAGTGAATAGGTAGGACTTTGGGAGCCAGTCAGGAATGGGGGCACTGAAAACAATGATTGGAATTCTAGCACCCAGCAATATACATATGGAGATTAAATTTACTCGTGTGTTAAATTCACTTGCTCCACCACTGAATTTGGGTGATGTCTGTTAAAGGTGAGAATACAGCCATGCAGGTCCTGGTACCTTTTCCCACTCCCAGCCTGAGTAGACTCATGGCAGTGGGTAAGGGCTGCTATTTCCCAAGAAGGCTTTGAACTCTTGTAGTGGATCAAATAATGCCATCCCACTAAAAAATGTCCACATCCAAATCCCTGAAAGCTGTGAAAGTTACTTTATTTGGAAAAAGGGTCTTTGCACATGTAATTAAGTAAAAGATCTTGAAATTAGGTCATCCTGGATTACTTATGTGGGCCCTAAATTTAATGACAAGTATCCTCATAACAGACAAATGAGGAGAAGGTGATGTGAGATTTGGAGCAGGAGAAATTGGAGTGATGTGGCCACAAGCCGAAGAAGCCAGGGACTTCCAGCAGCCACCAGAAGCTGGAACAGGCAAGGAAAGATTCTGCCCTAAAGCTTTCAAAGGAGAACGGCCCTACTAGCACCTTGCTGTTGAGCTCTGGCCTGCAAAACGGTGAAAGGATAAATTGCTGTTACTTGAAGCCACCAGTTTGTAGTAATTTATTTATTTATTTTTATTTTATTGTTATTATTTTTGGAGATGGAGTCTCGCTCTGCCGCCCAGGCTAGAGTGCAATGGCACATCTCGGCTCACTGCAACCTCCGCCTCCGGCTTGAAGCAATTCTCCTGCCTCAGCCTCCCGAGTAGCTACAACTACAGGCGCATGCTGCCATTTTTTGTATTTTAGTAGAGACGAGGTATCACCATGTTGCCCAGGCTGTTCTCTAACTCCTGAGCTCAGGCAATCCTCCTGCCCCTCCCAAAGTGCTAGGATTACAGGCTTAAGCCACCGTGCCCGCCTGTAGTAATTTATTACAGCAGCCCTAGAAACTAATACAACTAAATATACCCTTAGCAACACTGCTCAACAAGAAGTAGGCAATTTCCTCCTGACTGAAAAATACTGATACTGTTATGGGATCCTTGGGGGTGTTGCTTTTCTGTCCGGAAAACTCTGTGGCCGGTGGCGCCTTTGCATGGATTTTGCTCAGATTCTTGCAGTCAGCTCGGATCCCATGCCTCCAAAGAGACCAGAGCGGAGCGGTGAGGCATGTGTGAGCGAGTGAGCGTGGGTCTGGCCACTGCACACAGTCAGGCACGCGGGCTGCTAAAGCGGAGTGGGCAACTCCAGGGGCTGGCACGGGTGCTGGCTATGCAAGGCTGCGGCTAGACCAAGCGCACCGCAAGCAGCTTCCACACCTGGCACCACGGAACGCGTTGGTGCCTGGAAGCTTGGAGACTCCAGGAACCGCAGGGCCGCAAGGGGCGAATCACAGCCCTGGCTGGGGGAGCTCCCAGGTCTGGGCTCCCCAACAGGCTGCGCTCTTCTCTCCTCTCTATTTCTCTCTTCTCTCCTCTTTGTCGCCCATAAACAGCAAATTCAGCCTTCCAGTTTTCAGACAAAGAACGCTGGAGTTGTCCTTGATTATTCTGAATTGTCGACTCAATCTATAGGAACTGAGGATACACTGATGAACCAAACAGACAAAAAAGATAGAGTCTCTCAACCCACTGTCCAACTGCTTCCTAGAATAACAGAGAGCTGTGCCTGCCCCCAGAGTTCAGGCAGAGGGCGGGCCATTGTGCTGAAGGTGATGCTGAGCCTTGTCTGATGATGGGAGTCAAGCAAAGTAACTGCTCCCTGGTACTGTAACTGTGGCTTCTATCAGGGTTGTGGCAGCTGGCATGAGACCGCTCCAGGGTCCAAGGCCTGTGAGAGTCCCTTTGGACTTGAGTTTTGCCTCTGCAAAAACTCCGACAACTCTCTATTATCAGTCTAGAGGCCTATGGACAGGGATCTGGAATTGGGATGGGGGGGTTTTCCTGTTTCCAGGATTTCATAGGTCCTGGTGGAAAGTGAGGATCCCCTAGGGGCTGTCACTCACTCACCCTTTCTGTATGTTGGGGAGTTTCTCCTGGATCCATGCCCATCTTGGGTGGGCAGCTGCCCAGCTTCGCTCTTCCCTGTTCTCTGTGTCCCCTCACTCCCTTAATCGAGCCTGATGTGGTTTCTTATATGATCTACTTGCAGAGTCGATGCTTACTTGCCACTTGGTTTTTTCTCTGTGAGAGCAGCACACACTAGCTGCTTCTCATCTACCATCTTGAATTCTTCCCATCTGAAAAGATTTCAACTGCAATCACAATTAAAGAAATGCAAAAACAATACCACACTAAGTAACAATTTCTCACCTATAGAATTCAAAAACATCCAAAAGATTAACTAAACATTTGTTTGGCAGATCTGTGGGAAAATGTGAATTCCTTGTGAACTACTGGAGAAAATGAAAATGATACAACTTTTATGGAAGAAAATTTGGGGATTCTTTTGCCGGGGAACAACATCTTTAAAAACTATAAATGCATTTATCCTAGCACTTCTATGAATGGGGATTTGTCTTAGGGTAAACCTGCACACTTGGGAAATAATGTATGAAGTCACTCATTACAGAATTATTTGTAAAGTCAACCACCTGAAAAGCAGCTCATATATCCATCCCATAGGGACTGGTTTCATGACGATGGTTCATGAATACTCTGCAGCCCTTAAAGAGAATGAGGAAGTTCTCTATTCACTGACATGGAAGGAAGACAGATCATTGAACAACAAAAGTACAAAATAAACCACAAAGTATAAGACCTTTTTGTCTAAAAAAGAAGGGTGATACAATTGCGTATTTATATTTTCTTCCATTTATATTAGGAGATAATAAAGATACACACATTGGCTAGAATAAAGTGGTTTTCTATAAAAGGTAAGAGTAATTGAGTGGATGAAGACTAGGGTTAGGTATAGATTTCTCAGTGTATTCATTTTAATTTATGTATTCATTTTATATATGTATTCATTTTTATATGTATATTTATTTTATATTTATATATTTTATTGTTTCTTTGTGTTACAGACATTCCAGTTATACTCTTTAGTTATTTCAAAATGCACAATAAATTTTCATTGGCTGTAATTACCCTGTTGTGCTATCAGATGCTAGATCTTATTATGCCTATCTATATTTTTGTACTCATTAACCATCTTTATTCTCCCCCACCACCATTACCCTTCTCAGCCTCTGGTAATCCACAGAGTGGGAGAAAATATTTGCAAATTATTCATCTGACAAGGGATTAACAACCATAATATATAAGGAACTCAAACAACTCAATAGGAAAAAAATGTATTAATCTACTTAAAAATGTGCAAAAGATCTGAAGAGACGTTTTTTGAGAGAAGACATACAAATGGCAAACAGGTATATGAAAAGGTGTTCAACATTACCTTTCTGTGCCAAAGAGGCCACTCAGGTATTCCATGTTCCAACCCTGAGAATCATAATGTAATGACTCCCTTAAAGATCTGTTTCCTCTTTTCATGGCTGCTTGGTTCCTGCCATCCAAAGAGCATTTACAAAGTGAAACCCCATTGTAACTGTAGGACAGGAACAGAAACTTACAATTACTCTTCTGATTCTGGCCAACTCATGCAGAAGAAATGTCTGTGAAAGCGGTCAAAGGGAAAAACTTTCCTCAGATGATGTAAAATTTTAAATTGGAAAGGAATGAAATAAAGACGTGAGGTTTGCTTTTTCTTCTTAATCGTGAGTTTCAATCCAACTCATTTCGAATTACTACTTTTCTTTTAAGGAAGTAGTAAAAATGACCAGGAAAATCCACTTTTGCAAAGCTACTCATTTTTTGATAATTGGGTGTGTTAAATTAAGTTTAGCCTAAAGCTTCCTCTTTACATATTTTAAGTTCTGCTTAAAAGTTTCTTCTTCCTATATAGTGAACTGCAACCTAACTGGATGTGTAAACAGACTATAATCTACTCTTGAATCAGTCACCAAGTTTCCATCAGCCAAAGGCCTCCAACTGTTCAGATTGTGTTCAAATAAGGCAAATGTCAAACTGTAACCAATCCAGCTGTTTCTGTACCTCACTTCCATTTTGTGTATCTCTCTTTTCTTTTTGTGTCCATAAATCCTCTCCAACCATGTGGCAGCAGTGCTTTGAACCACTTCTGTTTCTGGGGGTTGCCTGATCCTCAAATCATTCTTTGCCCAATTAATTTAATGTGTTTAAAGTTCTTTTTTAAAATGTTTATGGGTATATAATAGGTATATATACTTGTAAGGTACATGAAATATTTTGATGCAGGCATATACAATGCAATAACCACATCAGGATAAATGAGATATCCATCACCTCACATTTCTCTCATGATCGGTGATAGGCCACCCTTGAAATGTGTTCCAAGACAGGAACTCACTACTACTGTTATGTTGACACAACCATGTCAGAAGTTCTTATCTGATGATGGAAAAATCTCATCTCTTCAACACACTGACTACTATCAGCCTCAGAACCCTGTAAACAAGATTCGTTCATCTCAAATTGGGTTAGTCATACCAGAAGACTCACCCTGCCTTACATTAGTTTGGAATAAGGCTGTGGGGATGCTGGTAGAGGAGGGGCGTGAATGATGATTTTGGGTTGTTATTTGGTTCTAAACAAACTTTTATAAATTTTTCATTTAAAATAATTATGTTTATAACAATGTTTGGATTAATTCAAAATAGTATATTATATCCTATTATATTAAATATACTACTGAATCATCTTGTGACCAATTGCAAGTTAAATACGTAAAATGGTAAATGGTATAATAATTGTCTTCTAAGCCTGCACTGTAAAGTATTTCAGTGACCTCATTATTAGGGACCAAGGTGCACAAAGAAACAAAATTTAGTAATGATAAACTAGAGACATTACTTATTTTCCTCCAGAGTTCTGGCCACATTGAAATAAGGTGTTTGAATGCTTTTCCTGGAGAATAAGAATTATTTTGGCCAACACGGTGGCTCATGCCTATAATCTCAGCACTTTGGGAGGCCGAGGTGGGTGATCACTTGAGGCTAGGAGTTTGACACCAGCCTGGCCAACATGGCAAAACCCCATCTCTACTAAAAATACAAAAAATAGCTGGGCATAGTGGCACATGTCTGTGGTCCCAGCTATGCGGGAGACTGAGGTAGGAGAATTATTTGAACCCAGGAGGCAGAAGCTGCAGTGTCGAGATCATGCCACTGCACTCCACCCTGGGCAACGAAGTGAGAGCTAGACTCTGTCTCAAAAAAAAAAAAAAAAAAAAAATTATTATTATTTTGAACAAAGGGCTATCACTTAAGTTGGCAAAACCCCAAGCAAGGTTTATGGCTCTGTTGGGAAAGAATTAGCCTACTCATTTAGAAATTTAGTGGTGTTTAGAAAGCAGAAAGTGACAGTGAGACTGGAAAGGGATTGACTTTGGGGCTCATTTTGCTTTACAAATAATAATGAATCTTCTCCAACATGAGGTAATGTGAATTAAAAAAAATAATCTGTCCTTACAGTACAAAATTACCTCACAACCCAATCTGCATTTCTCCACTCCAAGCATATTTTCTGGGAGTTCTACTTAGAGAGTGAAAGCTGCTATGTGTATGATAATTAATTTTAACAAGACTAGGCAAACTGAGCTGGACTGTGTACAAGCTGCTGTAGACCAAGCATGAATTCAAACTGCACTTTTTATAGTGTTTTTTCCACGGTGACATTATTTACGTGTTTAAAGTTATCTGAACTACAATTCTTTGTTCTTTTTTTTAAATTTGATTTTTTAAAAAATTTCTTCCTGAATAAATAGGGAGTTTGTAAAAACTCAAGAACTGTGAGAGATAATTGGATCTTTGTGTAGTAAAACTAGAAGGGTGTTAGGTATTTGCAATTTATCAAATGAACCACTTACTTTTCTTTCTTTTTTGCCCTGTGTTCAGAAAACAAATGTGCACATCTCCTGATTTTTGATATATAGTTTATTAGTGGAAAAAATGCTTGAGAATTAGATCCTAATTTCATTTCCCATTCAGCATCTTCATTCTTTTCTAAAGCACTATTTGGTAAAAACAAGTGATAGTCCTCAGCTGTGATCAGCAATGTTTGAGCACTGTTTTCCTTTTATATCCTGCACATGGAATATGGGCAGGCAAACAAGTTATTTCCAAGTAAGAAAATTAATTTTTTAGAATTACTACTATGATTTGAAAGTAATAACCTCCTCTTTATCCATCTAGTTTGTTGTTCTATACCAAATTATTTATGCATATCTCTGCGTCTATATGTGAAACTTTGCAAAATCTTAAACAGGACAAAATAGACATTCTATAATTTCCCGGGTATGCTGTTTAAGATGGCTATCTCAGCCAGGTACAGTGGCTCATGCCTGTAATCCCAGCAGCTTGGGAGGCCCAGGTGGCTGGATCACCTTAGGTCGAGAGTTCGAGACTAGCCTGACCAACATGAAGAAACCCCATCGTTACTAAAAATACAAAAATTAGCCAGGCATGGTGATGGGTGCCTATAATCCTACTGGAGAGGCTGAGGCAGGAGAATCACTTGAACCTGGGAGGCAGAGGTTGTGGGTGAGCTGAGATAGCACCATTCACTCCAGCCTGGGCAACAAGAAGGAAACTCCGTCTCAAAAAAAAAAAGACGACTATATCTACGTATTTGAGATGAAAAACAATAACATGACAATCCATTCCTTATGTTTTTGTAAACAGACTTACTACCTGTGACTCAGTTTTGTTCTCACAGGATACTAATTAATCCTTCATGATCGTGACTTGTCAAATTCCATTGCCTTTACTTCTGTAAAGGCAATACTTTTTATTCTTTTGTATTCAAATTTCAAACTGTGCTAAATGGCATGGGTGCAACTGCAGTTTAAAAATATGTGTTTCAATATCTTATCCTTTTTGCTTGGCAGCGTATGAAATACCTGCTCTTTCTAGAAATCTTGATGATGATGAAGTGGCCTGTTGTTTTGTCACCTAAAAATGCAATAATGTTCAAATTAAGCTTTTTTTGATTAACATCAATTGATTGTATGCCATATTTAGAGCTTAGTGAAATTTTGCAATATCAAATGTACACATTGATTTAAAAAATTTATTAATTTATTCTTGTTTCTAATGGTAACTTTCTTAAATTACATCCAACATTTTAAAGACCTAACATAGGCAATTACTGTGCTTAGAGGCAAAGGGCAGACAAAAGTGAATCAGACAAGTTCCTTGCCCTCAGTAAGCTTTCAGTCTAGTGATAACAAAGACTTTTACACACCTTATGTTGATTAAAAAAAGCTCATACCTGGTTGCTAGCATATGAAGGTGTTAGTTACAGATCTGCCCCAAACTAAAGGTGTTACCCTGAGCAAGTCTCTTTCCCTTTCCCTTTCAGTCTCTTCATCTATAAACTAGGGGTTGGGAATAGATTTGTTAACAAACACAAATTGAGCATCTACCATGTGATAACAGTAGCTAAACTTACTTAGCAATTACCATGAGGCAGGTGTCAAGATAAATCCTTTATGATGATAACCTAATTTCATCCCCAAGGCAATTCTATTTTCAAGAGGAGGAAATTGAGGCTCAAAGATGTTGAGTAACTCACCCAAAGATGCAAAGTGGTTGAGCCAGAATTTAAGACTAGGTTGGTTTGACCCCAAAGCTCATGCCATTAAACCCTATTGTGTCACTGCAACCAACTCTAATAGCTTCTAATTATTAGTTCTATTAATATTATGAGACCATTATTTGCTCCAAAAATGTAAAATATAAATACAAAGAATTAGGTTTTGTATTACCAGTAGAGGTTAAAGGTGCACAATGGGGCTGGGAGCAGTGGCTCCTGCCTGTAATCCTAGCACTTTGGGAGGCCCAGGAGGGTGGATTGTCTGAGCTCAGGAGTTAGAGAACAGCCTGGGCAACACAGTGAAACCCTGTCTCTACTAAAATACAAAAAATTAGCCAGGTGTGGCAGCATGCGCCTGTAATCCCAGCTACTCGGGAGGCTGAGACAGGAGAATTGGTTGAACCTGGAAGGCAGAGGTTGCAGTGAGCCAAGATTGCACCACAGCACTCCAGCCTGGGCGACAGAGTGAGACTCCATCTCAAAAAAAAATAAAAAAAAAAAGGTGCACAATGGAATTATTCTAACTGGGAAAATCCAGGGAGATTTCGAGGAGGAGGCAGCATATGGCTGCAGTTAATAAGGTTTGCTCACACAAAATGGAGAGGTGAGGACATTTCAGGTGGAGAGAATTATATGAGAGATTACAGAGCAGTAAACAGTCATGCATCTGCAAAATCAAAGGGAAAGGACAGTATAAGAGAAGCTTGCAAGTCAAGTGGAGCCAGATTGTGGAGGAACTATAGAGTCATGCGAAGGACCCTGACATATAGAAAATGGGAAGCCACTGAAAGTTGAAGAACATGAGAGTGAAATGATTAGTAACTTTTTGCTTTAGGGCTTGTTTCTTTTGTGTTTTGGTCGCTGTTTTTTTTTATTTTGTTTTGTTTGTTGTTTTTTTAATTTACAGCCAATAAGAATATTTACTAAGATTTCCAAATACATGATGAACCTATGAAACTAGCCTGGCTCAGGGACAATAATTTTGAGTAGTTAGAGTGAAGTTTCAATCAGCTCCGTGGCATTTGCTAATCATCTGATATGAGCTAAAAATAAAGGAGTTAACAAACTGTAAGCCTACAGTCCTGGATCTCATATAGCATGTGACAAAGGTGAGAAGCAGTTTTCCATATCATACATGAAATAATGAAAGAAACTACTTACAAAGGACTATACCAGTAAGTACAATAAAATACAACCACACATGCAAAATAATGCTGACAGCTGCAAGTAGAGGGGTAAAACTAAGCCAGTTTCTCAGGGAGCCATTCTGAAGTGGATTTGAGAAGTATGTCTAGAAGGGGAGTCATTGCTGTGAGAGTACTGAGGCTCATCTGCTACTGGTCCCCCATTACTCAGGCACATGGTAGGTCAGCACCAAAACCATCATTGTGTACAGTTCTCTCCATCTAAATTCCATCAAATTATGACAAACCTATCAGGTACTACTTCAAAGTCTCCCTTCCTCTATAAGCTAGTGATCTTGACTAAAATTTAAGAAGATCATGCTCATCTTCCTACTTCTTGTTCTCTTTCTTCTGTGTTTTATGAGGCTTCAATGAACTAGGAACTTCCTCTTCCCAGAACTCTGTATTCAGGCCTTAGATCACTCAAAACTATTGCATATTAAGTGCAGATAATCAACAAAGAAGGAACAGAAGTTCATGCCTAGTCAAAGATGTGATTCCCCTTGTTGAAAAGCTTATTAGCTTATTATTTATAGAATCATAAGTCCCAGGGAAAGCCAACAGGAAATATATATTGGATTCTAATGATATTTTCTCTCTCTTTTTTTTTTTTTTTTTTTTTGAGACGGAGTTTCACTCTGTTGCCCAGGCTGGAGTGCAGTGTCGTGATCTTGGCTCACTGCAACATCTGCCTCCCAGGTTCAAAGGATTCTCCTGCCTCAGCCTCCTGAGTAGCTGAGATTACAGGCATGCACCACCATGCCCAGCTAATTTTTTTTGTATTTTTAATAGAGACAGGGTTTAACCATGTTGATCAGGCTGGTCTCAAACTCCTGACCTCAAATGATCTGCCTCCCTCAGCCTCCCAAAGTGCTGGGATTACAGGTGTGAGCCACTGCACCCAGCCTGATATTCTTTTGCAAGGGCATTGCCTACATTGTATATCATTACAACTACAGAGTGTTGTCTCCAGACACAGAACCCCTGGAGTTTTCTAAACCATTTATATCACACTGGCAGCCAGAAGTAACATTATACTTTCCAGAATCAAAATTTCACCTGGAATTATCTCAGGTAGGTGTAGGTTCATTCACATTCCAACCAAAAGATAATGTTCCATAAAGTGCATACTGCTAAGTCCGCAATGATTAAGGCAACCACATAAAATCTCATTATTTAAAAGAAATTAAATGCTCTGTGGTTTATGGAGCAGTATTCCACACCCATGTCCTACATCAGATCATTCACATGCCAGTCACGGTTAAATCTAATTTGCTGTAATCTGGATAAATCGGAGCTAATCAACAAGCTCTCAGCTTCAGCTCCAAATGAGCAGCACATATTGCATTTTTGAAATACACTGATAGCGAGAATGAAGAAAAGGCTTCCTGACAACAACTGGCATTTGTGACATAGCAGGAAGGTTATCTGGATTCTAATAATTACTGGAATCATACATAGGTACATAGCTTAAAAGGCTAATAAATCATTTGTTATTGCTTTTATTATCCCTGCAGAGTTACTAAAATTGAGATGAGAACCACTTCTTCAATGTACTGTTCTATATCCTTAGCTTGCTTGATCATACATGAGCCTCACAGTGATCCTGGGAGAAATTATTCTGCATGCCATTTTGTAGCAGAAGAAACTGAAGCACGGAGAAATATAGTACTGCCCAAAATGTCATAACTAATCAAAAAAAGAGACAATACTTACACAGCTCTGATTCCAGAGCCCACTCTCTTACCCATATGCTCTTCTGCCTCCCTTAGTTGTAGAGTCTTTTTGTATGACTGCATTAATTATATGTGAATAGTTAAAAAATTTTTATATAAGGCCTTATGGATGTCATTCTGGTTGAAAATGGAGGACTAGGGTTCTTGTTTAAAGATGCATTTCTGTAGAAAAACCTATGCTACAGTTATTTGAGGGGTTGATAAACAAGTTAACGGAGTTTGAAAGGGATAAGGGTTAAAGCCCTCCCAAGCCATCTTTCAGGCTGCTAATATGAATCACATTACTAGATACTTAATATCATTTTCTCTTTGGTTCCCAGAAGACTGGATATATGCTAGGATATTTGTCCTCCTCTTTTACCTTTTCAGGCAAGAAAGTATTTTGGACCACTGTACTATATTATAATTATTGTTTCTCTCCTGATTTTTTTGTTCCAATCCAATTAAAGACATACAAGCTACTGTGCTGCTACACTATGACTAAATACCTTCGGATTAGTTGGGGGAGGATTCACATTCACTGGCTAGAAAGCATCATGCATACAGAACCACTTTCACCATATATTTTATTTCTCATGATCATGTAGAATTTAGGCTTTGGTGTTGATTATTTCTCTCTTAGGAAACAGTTGTTTTAAGGTTGATATCGGGAAGAAAAAAAAAAAAAAAAAACAGAACCTTACTAGAGAAAAGAAAAATTATTTGTCTCTAGGCCAAATTTTGAAATAGGAAAATCAGCTTTTGGAGTTGTATTCCCCTCCCAGGCACTTAATCCAAGTCCCAATGCTACTGTAAACCGGGACTAATGTTAGTGTTAACCACCATAGGAGGAATCTGAGATGGGTTGTCATCACCTTGGTACCAGCTTGTTGTCCTCAGGACTCAGTAAGCTCTGGAATTGCATGAAACTGGCCTAATTTATCAAAGTATGTAGTCTTGAGTAAATAATTCAATCTCTCAGATGTCCAGTTATCTCCCCTGTGAAACAGGGATGACAATATCTACATCTTAGAGATATCAGGAGGATTAAGTGTAACTCTTTTTATATTGTACGTATTTTAAATGGGCAACATGATGTTTTGATATACACATATATAGTGATTACTATAGTCAAGCAAATTAACATATCCATCATTTCATAGCTACTTTTCACGTGTGTGATAAGAGTATCTAAAATCCATTCTCTTACCAAATTTCCAGTATACAATATTGATATGGTTTGATCCATGTTCCCAGTCAAACCTCATGTTCAATTGTAATCCCCTACATTGGAGATGGGGCCTGGTTAGAGGTGACTGGATGATGGGGGTGGCTTCTAATGGTTCAGCACCATCCCTTCTTGATACAGTACAGTGACGAAGTTCTCGTGAGATGTGGTTGTTTAAAAATGTGTAACATCTCCCCGCTTTCCCTCTCTCTCTTCCTCCTACTCCTGCTGTGTGAAGTGCTGGCTCGCTCTTTGCCTTTTGCCGTAAGTTCCCTGAGGCATCCCCAGAAGCTGATGCTTCCATGCTTCTTATACAGCCTGCAGAACCATGAGTCAATTAAACATCTTTTCTTTACAAATTACCCAGCCTTAGAGCATTAAGAGGCAAAATGGTGGAGTATGACCTTTGGGGGCATTCAACTGGAAAAAAAACCTCGGGTGAGCATGTATACAACTCCAGTAAACACACTGCGCATGCTCACGTCCCAAGTGCAAGCAGGGCACCATGCATTTGGGTAGCTCACCCTAAGGGAAGGACCAACGGAAAGCAGCACAAGAAGCCGGAAGTAGGCCAGCATATAAAATCCTAGGTTCAAGGTCAAACAGGGCACTTGACCTCCAAGGAGCCCACTTGGGCCTCTTCCAAATGTACTTTCCTTTCATTCCTGTTCTAAGGCCTTTTAATAAACGTTTACTCCTCCTCTGAAACTTGTCTCAGTCTCCTTTTCTGCCTTATGCCCCTTAGTCAAATTCTTTCCTCTGAGGAGGCAAGAATTGAGGTTGCTGCAGACCCACATGGATTTGCAGCTGGTAACCCAGATAACTTCCACCAGTTAGAGTACAGTTCAGGCTGCTGCTTCACAGGGTGCAGGCATAAGCCTTGGTGGCTTCCATAAGCTGTGAAGCCTGTGGGTGCACATAATGCAAGAATTGAGGCTTGAGAACCTCTGCCTAGATTTCAGAGGATGTATGAAACAGCCTGGATGTCCAGACAGAAGTCTGTCACTGGGGTGGAACCCTCATGGAAAACATCTACTAGAGAAGGGAGGAGAATAAACGTGAGGTTGGAGACCCCACAGAGAGTCCCCTGGGGCACTGCCTTGCAGAGCTATGAGAAGACAGTCACTGTCCTCTAGACCCCAGGATAGATCCAAGCTGCATCCTTAGCCTAGAGAAGCTGTAGGCACTCAATGCTAGCCCAAGAGAGCAGCTGTGGGAGCTGAACCCCGGAAAGCCACAGGGGTGGTGCTGCCCAAGGTTTTGGGAGACCACTCTTTGCATCAGTGTTTCCTGGGTGTGTGTCAAAGGAGATTATTTCAGAGCTTTAGGATTTAATGACTGCTCAGCTGGTTTTCAGACTTGCGTGGTGCCCTATAGCCTCTTTCTTTTGGCTGATTTCTCCCTTTTGGAATGGCAGCATTTGCCCAATGGCTATACCCCCACTATATCTTGGAAACAATTAACTTGTTTTTGATTTTACAGGCTCCATAGACAGAAGGAACTATCTTCATCTCAGATGAGACCTGGGACTTTGGACTTTTGAATTCATGCTGGATCAAGTTAAGACTTTGGGGAACTGTTGGGAAGGCATGAGAGCATTTTGCAACGTGACAAGAACATTAGATTTGAGGGGAGCCGGGGTGGAGTTATATGGCTTGAGTCTGTGTTCCCACCCAAATCACATAATTGTAATTCCCAATATTAGACGTCGGGCCTGGTGGGAGGTGATTGGATGATGGGGGTGGTTTCTAATCATTTAGCACCATCCCCTCTTGGTACTATATAGTGAGTTCTAACAAGATCTGGTTGTTTAAAAGTATGTAGTATCTCCTCCATTTCTCCCTTCCGCCTGCTCCTGCCATGAGAAGTGTGGGGTCCCCCTTTGCCTTCCATCATGACTGTAAGTTCCCTGAGGCCTACCCAGAAGCTGATGCAGCCATGCTTCTTATACAGCCTGCAGAGCCGTGAGCCAATTAAACCTCTTTCCTTTATAAATTACCAAGTTTCAGGTATTTCTTTATAGCAGTGTAAGAATGAACTAATACAATTAACGCTAGTCCTCATTTTGTACATTAAATGTCTAGACTTATTAGACATAACTGCAACTTTGTACCCTACCCTACAACTTTCTTTCTCCCAAAATCCTCCCAACCAAGGATCTACTCTGTTTCTATGAATTCAATTTTTTTTTCTCATTCTATGTATAAGTGAAGTACAACTCAGTGTAGAAATTCGGTAAATGCTAACTACTTGTTACAAGCTGTCAGTCAAAATAAAAATAGAGAGACGAATCTCTAAACGATTTATTTGGGAAGAAAGAAAATTAGGACGTACATGTAGATCAGATGGTCTTTGGTATAGCCACACAACAATGAAAAGGTGGGAGGTTTTATTTAAAAAGAGAAATGTTACATCCTGCTCTTTGAGAAAACTCATTGGCACTAGTAAGGTTCTAGGAAGCTAGTAAGTTTCTATTGGTGAGCAACTGTAGTAGCTAGAGTTGCAATAGGTCATTCAGCAATTAGTAGATAAAACTGTTCTCAGGTCACAACTGGCAGTTTCAGCAGCTGGACTGGAGAGAATAATATTGCAGGAGCAATGTCACTTGTCCTGAGTGCTTTTCTACCCTCTACCCCCACTGTTTTAGTTGGGTATAGAAAGAATGACCCAATTTGTACAATCAACTTTCATAAAGCATAGAACAGTAGGAAAAAGGTCTGTTTCTGCAAAAGATGTAGACGTCGAGAATCAGTTTGTATATTTATTCCTCCCTTTCTTCCTCGGTGAATGATTAAAACGTTCTGTATGATTTTTAGTGATGAGAAAGGCTAAATGCTACTCATCTATAGTAAGTGTAATCTACACACTTGCAGACCAAAAGGCACAAGGTTTAAAAAACCTTTGTTTTACATATCAAACAGAGTGGTATAAATGCCACTCATCTGTAGTGAGTAAGTGGAATCTATACACCTGCAGACCAAAAGTCGCAAGGTTTCAGAACTTTTTCACACATTCAAGCAGAAAGGTAAAGCACATTTTTCAATTAAAAAAAAAAAAACTCATCCACATATTGCAACAACAACTAGCAAAATTTACACTCCCCAGTGCGAAAATCATGCTTGAGAGAATTCTTAAATGTAAAGGAAAAACTGCGGTGGGGAGGGGCGGATTCCCGCCCGCAGTGCCCGAACGGTCCCCTACCAGGGTTTGCAGTGGAGTTTTGAATGTACTTAACAGTGTCTAACAAAATTTCATCCACCAAATATTTGTTGAGCACCCATAACTGCCAAACACAAACAAAACCATTCGAAACCACGAAATCGGCTTCACTTTCTCTGGACCCAGGAAGCTCTCCGATTAAGGTTCGCACAAGCTATTGCGCCCACGCGCCCCCAGAGCGCGTCTTCAGATAAAAGAACCCGGCAAGATGCCCCGCCCGCTTTCGCGAGCCTCCTGCGTCAACGTCATCGCATAAGGAAAACAGTCAGACGTAACCTACGGTGTCCCGCTAGGAAAGAGAGGTGCGTCAAACAGCGACAAGTTCCGCCCACGTTAAAGATGACGCTTAGTGCGTCAGCCGTCCCTGCTGCCCAGTTTCATCAGTCGTGGGGGCGGGGTCTAGCTAAAGCAGGTGTCGGTTTAGGAGGTGTGTGTTTCTGTTTTTCCCACCTTCTTTCCCCTCTGCTTGCTCTCACAGTACTCACTGAGGGTGAACAAGAAAAGATCTGATAAAGATTAACCGTTAGAAAACAAGGAGGGAAACAACCGTAGCGTGAAGCGAGCTCGGAAGTTCTGGAGACGCGCGCAAGGCGCCGGGAGCGGGGCGTGGTCAGGGCGGGGCCGGGCCGGGGGCGGGGGCGGGGCTGCGGTTGCGGTGCTTGCGCCCGCGGCAGCCGAGGCGCAGGTGGTGGCGAGTGGGTGAGTGAGGAGGCGGCGTCCTGGCGGGTGGCTGTTTGGGGGCCGGCTGCGGGAAGAGGCGCGGGTAGCCGCGGGGGCTCTCCTGAGAGCTCCATACGTTTTTACTTTCCCCCTAAATTCTCTAACCAAAGCCGGGTTTCGGGCTTTCCTCCCTAGCGACTGGTGGAATTGTCTGCATCCGGGCCCCGGGCTTCCCGGCCGCGGCGGCGCAGGGACAAGGGTTGGGGATCTGGCCTCTTCCTCGTTTTCCCCGCGCGCAGTGCCGGAGCTGTCTCCTTCCCCGGGATCCTGCGGGGACCCCCCGGGAGCGCTGCCGCTGCGGGCTTGAGAGAAAGGAGCCTCGGGCACTGAAAGGCCTCGCCCGGGGGAAGGCCAGAGGGCGGGCGGCGCGCGGCTCCTGCGGACGAAGTCGGGGTTCGCTAGGAACCCGAGACGGTCCCTGCCGGCGAGGAAATCTTGCGGGGTGCAATGAGGGTGTGGCCACGCCTGCAGAATTTCAGCCCAAGCTTCTAAGGAGTGCTGATGACTTGCATGTGAGGACAGCAGTGCCAGTCAGTGTGCTCTGATTCTGTGGGAGATGACCTGGTTGCTTCACAGCTCGGAGATGACAACAGACTTGCTTAAGGGAAGTGACCATTGTGACTTGGGCATCACTTGACTGATAGTAATCAGTTGCAGACAGAAGTGCACAGATTGCATTTCTCTGTCTTCACTGGGTCTGTCTGGCCACGATGAACTCCACGAGGCTTTGTACTCGGAAACAGGAGGGAGGTCCCTTTCAGATGCAAGCGAGTTTGTTAGGCTCTGGTAGAGTACTAGCCTGGTTGTGGCGGTTGGTAAATTGCTATGCAAACTGTTCCCATGCACCACCAGTTGTTTACAGCGAGGGTAGACAGTCTTCTGGCATTTCTTCTACTTTGTACAAAGGATAAAAAAAAAAGATACTGTTAGGTATGATTTTGCTCAGACTTTGGGAAACTTTTAACATAATCCGTGAATATCACAGAAGCAAGACTATCATTATGGGGATATTAATAACCTGGAGTCAGAATACTTGAAATGCAGTTGACGCAGGCACTATTATCACCACCTCTGCCAAACCCTGTCACTTTAGGAAAACGCTGTATCAGTTGGAAACTGCCTCACACTGACAGTATATCTGAAACAAAAACGAGAGAAATTACTGACCACATTCCAGATTGTTCGCTAAGCCAGCATTTATCTGCTCCAGGAAACAATTACAAGCAACTTATGAAGTTGTTTATTCTGTTTGGCTATGTTGGCACTCCAAAATTTGGTTTCAGAGAAAGAAGTTAAAGTAAACCAAAGACGACTTGTGTTTTTCAAGTCTGCCTTTGGATTCTATTCTACATTAATTAGGTCGTTCCTAGGAGGACTAGATTTAGCCTATTGGCTGAGAAACTTGAATCTGTGAGAAATGGCAAGATAATTATATCTTTCTGAGTCTTTCCTGATGTTGAAGATTTAGAAAGTGTTGTGAACTTTTTAGTGCTATAAGCAGTTCACTGTCCTTACAGTGGTCCTGGGCGGCTCCTGTTGGGGAAAGTGGATCGGTATAGGATCCTGCTTCACTTTGCGGTGGGAGAAAATACACAGCATGGCTACGAGTATTGAGAGCCAGGCTGGAGAAGGTGCCTTACACCTGTAATGCCAGAGCTTTGTTAGGTGGAGGCAAGAGGATCACTTGAAGCCAGGAGTTCAAGCCCAACCTGGGCAACGTAGACCATGTCTGTACAAAAAATTAAAAATAAAAACTAAGACCTGTAGTCTTAGCTACTTGGGAGGCTGAGGCAGGAGGAGCATTTGAGCCCAGGAGTTTGAAGTTACAGGGAGCTATGATCCTGCCTGGATGACACTCCAACTTGGAGACCTTGTCTCTAAAAAACAAGAAGTGAGGGCCTTATTATGGTAGAATTTTGACTTAAAATAGCGATGGACCAACCAACTTTTTAAATACCAATCAGGGAAGAGATGGCCGATTTTTAACAAATGTTTAAAGAAAAAGCAAAACCTCAAACTTAGCACTCTACTAACAGTTTTAACAGATGATAATTACTGTAGTTATGTCTGCATATATGGGATTATTTTCAGAAAGTGTATTAGGAAACCTCTCATGAACCCTGTGTTTTGTTTACAGGAGTGGCAAGCCACCGTCTCACTCAATTTGAATCTTGGCTTCCCTCAAAACACTCTGTGGCTAATGTTTGGTAACTCTCTGGAGTAGCCAGCACTACATGTACGTAAGATAGGTACATAAACAACTATTGGTTTTGAGCTGATTTTTTTCATCTGCATTTGTATGTATGGATTTTTCTCACCAAAGACGATGACCTCAAGTGTTAGTAAAATAATTTTACAGCTGTCCTAATTATACTTCTCTGTGACATTTCATTTCTCAGGCTGTTTCTTTTGATAGGATTTAAAGCTAAATAATTCAGTATGATCTTTGTCCTTCATTTTCTTTGCTTTTCTTTTCTTTTTTTTTTTTTGAGACAGTCTCGCTCTGTCGCCCAGGCTAGAGTGCAGTGGTGCTGTCAGCTCACTGTAACATTTGCCACCCAGGTTCAAGCAATTCTCCTGCCTCAGCCTCCTGAGTAGCTAGGATTACAGGCACCCTCCACCACACATGGCTGATTTTTTTGTATTTTTAGTAGAGACAGGGTTTCACGGTGTTGGTCAGGCTGGTGTCGAACTCCTGAACTCAGGTGATCCACCCGCTAGCTAGCAGTCTATAACAGTTCAATTTTTACAACATGGTAAAAAGTTTCCCTCTAATTCAGTCAGATCTTGCTCTAGGGCTCAGTTCTGTTTTAGGAAATACTTTTATTTTCAGTTTGATGATGAAATATTAGAGTTGTAATATTGCCTTTATGATTATTCACCTTTTTATTCTAAAAGAATGAAAGAAAAATATGTTTACAATATAATTTTATGGTTGTATGTTAATTCGTTATTTTGGTCTCCAGTTTGCTGTTGTTAGTTATGACAGCAGTAGTGTCACTATCATTTCGATTCAGATTACATTCCTATATTTGATCGTTGTAAACTGACTGCTTAAATTGTATTAAAAACCGTGGATATTTTAAACAAGCTATACAGCCTATATCCAGTGTGTTGTCTCTTATGACTATTAAATTGATATACCTAAAAGTATTACCTGAATGAATTTTTGAAATTAAAAATACACATGTTAACACTGTCTTTGTGTTCAACCATTTCTGCACATACTTACAGTTAACTGTTTTGCCAGGCTCTGTATGCCTACTTATAATATGATAAAAGCACTCATCTAATGCTCTATAAATAGAAGTCACTGCTTTTAATCAGACTCTCAACTCTCTTGACAAGATGTGGATAAAATTCTTTAAGTAAAATTGTTTACTTTGTCATACATTTACAGATCAAATATTAGCTCCCAAAGCAATCATATGGCAAAGATAAGTATATCATAGTTTGCCAATTGGCTGCTTTCTGTTGCTATTATGATAAATAGATTTCACAGTTTTAGACCTGCTTAAATGAAATTATAATTTTTTTTTTTTACTTTCAGTCTTGGATAACAAGTCTTCAATTATAGTACAGTCACACATTCTTTAGGAATGCATCATTAGGCTACTTTGTCATTATGCAAACATCTATTTTGTCATTATGCAAACATCATAGAGTGTACTTACACAAACCTAGATATTATAGCCTTTACATACCTAGGCTATATGGTATGCTCCTTGGCTACAAACCGTACAGCTGTTACTGTACTGAATACTGTAGACAGTTGTAACACAGTGGTAAGTATTTATCTAAATATATCCAAACATAGGAAAGGTAGAGTAAAAATATGGTATAAAAGATAATAGTGTACCTGTGTAGGCCACTTACCATGAATAGAGCTTGCAGGACTAGAAGTTGCTCTGGGTGAGTCAGTGAGTGAGTGGTGAGTGAATGTGAAGGCCTTGAACATTACTGTACACCACTGTAGACTTTATAAACACAGTACACGTAAGCTACCCCAAATTTATCTTAACGGTTTTTCTTTTTTAAATAAAAAACTAACATGAGTTTACTATAACTTTATAAACTTCTTAATTTTTTTAACTTTTAAAATAACAACTTGAAACAACCACATTGTACAGCTGTACAAAAATATTTTTTCTTAATATCCTTATTCTGGAAGCTTTTCTCTGTTTTTGTTTTTTTTACTTGTTAGTCATTTTTGTTAAAAACTAAGGCACACACACTTTCATCTAGGCATAGACAGGATTAGGATTATCAGTATCACTCCCTTCCACCTCACTGCCTTCCACCTCCACATCTCGTCCCACTGAAAGGTTTTTAGAGGCAATAACACACGTGTAGCTGTCACCTCCTATGATAACAGTGCTTTCTGTTGAATACCTCCTGAAGGACCTGCCTGAAGCTGTTTTATAGTTAACAAAAAAAAAAGGAGTGCACTCTAAAATAACAAAGGTATAGTGAATACATAAACCAGCAACATGATAGTTTAGTATCAAGTGTTATATACTGTAGTATGTGCTATACTTTCAATGACTTGCAAAATTATACTAAGACCTTATGATGGTTACAGTGTCACTAAGGCAATAGCATATTTTCAGGTCCATTGTAATCTAATGGAACCACCATCACATATGCAGTCTACCAGTGACTGAAACATTGCATGGCACGTAACTGTATTTGCAAGAATGATTTATTTTACATTAGTATCACATAGGATATACCTTTTTAAAGTGATATGTTTGTGTGGATTAAGATGTACAAGTTGAGCATGGGAACCAAGAGCCCTAGGTTCTGTCTTGACTGTGAGCTTTTACGCTATTCTCATCGTGTTTGTTTTCTCATTAAATTGAAAGGCTTGAACAGGCCCTGTTTAGCCCTTTGGTTCTTTACCTAAATAACTAAAGCTTTTTAATTCCAGCCATTTAGTATAGAACTCTATTTGCAATGATAAAGTGCTGTACTGGTTTCTTGACTAGCATATTAAATGTATTTATCTTTGTCTTGATAGTTCAATGTCATTTTAAACACCAGGATCTGGCTTTAGTATTCGCATACCCAGAGAGTTCACTGAAGATAACAGGACTGTTTGCTCCTTTTTTGTTATGGATCCAGACTTGTGGTATTGCAATCTTTATTTTTTTAAACCTTTTAGCAGCTTTAAAGTATGTCTGTTATTAGGTGTTGTATTACTTTTCTAGGATTACTGTAACAAAGCACTACAAACTGAGCGGCTTTAAACAACAGCACTTTGTTCTCTCACAATTCTAGAAGCTAGAAGTCCGAAATCAAAGTGTTGACAGGGGCATGATCTTTAAAAGACTTGAAAGAAGACTCTCTTCTTGCCTCTTCCTGGCTTCTGGTGGTTACCAGCAATCCTGAGCGTTCCTTTCTTGCCTTGTAGTTGCAGCAATCCAGTATCAGTCTTTGTCTTCACATGGCTGTCTACTCTTTGTGTCTGTGTCTCCATATAAACACAGCAGTTACTGGATTAGGGCCCACTCTAATCCAGTGTGACCCCATTTTAACATGATTACACCTATTTCTAAGTAAGATCACGTTCACATACACCAAGGGTTAGGAATTGAGCATACCTTTTTTGGGGACACAATTCAACCCACAAGTTGTAGCTTGAGCTGTAGCTGAGCCTTTCCCTTCCTGTTTTTCTCCTTTTTAGCTGCTGTGGGTTAAGGGCCAAATATCCAATCATACTAGAATTGTATATTGACTGGATATTTGGGAATAGTGAGGGTCTTCTATGAACTTCAGTATGTAACAATGTAACATTTAATATCAGTGTAAAGAAGCCCTTTTTTTGTTATTTGAACTTCTAAATGTATGCCCTGGATATACGTAACAAGTTACTATGTCTCATAATATGATCATATCAACAAACATTTAATGTGCACCTACTGTGCTAGTTGAATGTCTTTATCCTGATAGGACACAACAGGCTTCTGAGTCTCTGACTTAAGAGGACAAGCCATCTATGTCTAAATCGTTTGGGGTTTTGATGGCTATCTTTAAATTGCTGAACCTAATCATTGGTTTTATATGTCATTGTTTAGATATCTGTGGAGCATTTGGATAATGTGACAGTTGGAATGCAGTGATGTCCACTCTTTGCCCACCACCATCTCCAGCTGTTGCCAAGACAGAGATTGCTTTAAGTGGTGAATCACCTTTGTTAGCAGCTACTTTTGCTTACTGGGACAATATTCTTGGTCCTAGAGTAAGGCACATTTGGGCTCCAAAGACAGAACAGATACTTCTCAGTGATGGAGAAATAACTTTTCTTGCCAACCACACTCTAAATGGAGAAATCCTTCGAAATGCAGAGAGTGGTGCTATAGATGTGAAGTTTTTTGTCTTGTCTGAAAAGGGAGTGATTATTGTTTCATTAATCTTTGATGGAAACTGGAATGGGGATCGCAGCACATATGGACTATCAATTATACTTCCACAGACAGAACTTAGTTTCTACCTCCCACTTCATAGAGTGTGTGTTGATAGATTAACACATATAATCCGGAAAGGAAGAATATGGATGCATAAGGTAAGTGATTTTTCAGCTTATTAATCATGTTAACCTATCTGTTGAAAACTTATTTTCTGATACATATAAATCTTATTTTTTTAATCATATGCAATGAGCATAAAACAATAGATGTTATTTATTTTGCATTTACCCTATTAGATACAGCTAGATCTGGTTTGATGTCTATCATCTTCGTATTAACTGTGGAAGGCAGGAGATGGTAGCTCCACATTACAGATGAAAAACTAAAGCTTAGACAAATAAACTTTTAGATCCTGGATTCTTCTTAGGAGCCTTTGACTTTAATAACTTTTGTTTTCCTTTCGTTGCACAATCCTGTGTTTCACTTACTACTATCTGTAAGTATAACAGTTCAGAATCATAGTTTCATAAACTATTGATCATGTAGCCTTTGGTCCCTTTAACCTCTCTGCCAGGTTCCCAAGTTCATAAAATGAGGAGGTTGGACAGAATGGTTCCCAAGAGATTTCTGTTTAATTTTACAGAAGTTGTTTTCCTCTAAATCCTGTAGTGATATTTACATTTCAGTATAGTTTTGGTGTATCTAAAGAACATCTTGAATTCTCCTTCCTGTGTTCCAGTTTGGTAATAACCTGCAAGTCCATTAAGCGTTACCAATTTTAAAAGGCTTTTACCCAATAGTAACGAAAAAGAATATCTTTTAAAAGAATAATTTTTTACTATATTTGCAGGCTTACTTCCTTTTTTCTCACATTATGAAACTCTTTAAAATCAGGAGAATCTTTTAAACAACATCATAATGTTTAATTTGAAAAGTGGAAGTCATTCTTTTCCTTTTTGAAACCATGCAGATGTTACATGGACTTTTCTGTGAAGTTAACTGCTTTTTCACTGCAGAATAAAGGGTGTTTTGATTTTATTTTGTGTTGTTTATGAGAACATGCATTTGTTGGGTTAATTTCCTGCCTCTGCCCTCATTTTTTCACTAAAGTAGAAAAGTATTTTTCTTGTGAACTCAATTACTACACAAGAACATGTCTATTGAAAAATAAGCAAGTACCAAAATGTTGTCAATTGTTTTTTTAAATAAATTTTCTCTTACTCAGGAAAGACAAGAAAATGTCCAGAAGATTATCTTAGAAGGCACAGAGAGAATGGAAGATCAGGTAAAGTACAGATTGCATAATGTCAGATATCATTATTCTCTCTGCCTGTATCTGTATAAGGTTAATGGCTACATTTGTGAAGGCCTGAGGGACATACCAAGTAAGTCTTAATGGTACTTTTATGGAGCTGTGCAGAATAAACTAGAGGAAGATTTCCATATCTTAGACCTGAAGAGTTAAATCAGTAAACAAAGGAAAATAGTAATTACATCTACAAATTAATATTTGCTCCCCTTTTTTTTTCTTTTTGTACTAGAGTAAATTTTGGATAACTTCTTCATAGTAAAAATTTTTTTAATTGTCATGTTCTTTAAGGTACTACTTCTCAGACTTTTCCATAGAAGTAGCTATAACAGAGAGAGAACGTATGTACCCCTAAGGTATCTGTCTGGGGCATAGGCCCAGGTCCACACAATATTTCTTTTAAGTCTTATGTTGTATCGTTAAAACTCATGCAATTTACATTTTATTCCATGATGCAACTATTTTAATATTAAAAATTTGTCAATGGTATTTCTTACTCTCTCCTCTAGGAAAAGGTGCCATGTTTATCCCTTGGCTTTGAATGCCCCTGAGGAACAGACACTACAGTTTGAGAGGCATGGTTACAAGGGTGTGGCTTCCCCTGCAGAAATTAGGTGCAGACTATTTCAGTGTAAAGCAGAGAAATTCTCCTGAAGGGGAATCTCCAGTGAAGAAAGGGTTCTTCACTTTTACTTCCATTTCCTCTTGTGGGTGACCCTCATTGCTCCTTGCAAAACTCCAGTATTTTAAACATGGCTGTTTTGCCTTTCTCTGGCTTTTGGCATGACTGAGACAGATGATACTTAAAAAAAGTAATTTTTTAAAAAAACTTGTGAAAATACAGGGACATAATACAGAACCCTATACAATGATCTCCTTTACCAAATTGTTGTGTTTGTACTTTTGTAGATAGCTTTCCAGTCCAGAGACAGTAATTCTGTGTAAAAGTCTGATTTAACAAGAAAAGATTTCCCTTTAACCAAAGAATCCCAGTCTTTATTTGCTTGTCAGTAATCAGGGTCCCCAGGAATGGGGTAACTTTCAGCACCTGTAACCCACTAGTTACAGAGTAATTAAGTAGACTTATCTCAAGATGAGGAAATTTAGAATCAAGTAAAATTCTGCTTTTACTGGAATTTTGTCTTTTCAAACCAGAAACCATAAGTTGACCACTGTTAATGAATTTTGGTCTCTCTTTTAAGTGCTCTTCTTGAAAATATTATCCTACTGCTGAGAAGTTCAAGTTTGAGAAGCACAAGGAGGAACAGAAACTTGAGGGATTTTCTTTTAGAGCCTCTTCTGTATTTAGCCCTATAGGATTTTTTTTTTTTTTTTTTTTTTGGTGTTGTTGAGCTTCAGTGAGGATCTCCATTAACTTACAATGATAATAAATGTCTGAGATACTGTGAATGAAATACTATGTATGTCTAAACCTAAGAGGAAATATTTTCCCAAAATTATTCTTTCTGAAAACAAGGCCTTATCTTTTGATTCACGTCCTTACAAATCTCACATTGACTTTATTTTGAACAATACTGTTTGGGGATGATGCTTTAGTCTGAAACAACTTCAGTTGCAGCTGTCATTTGATAAAATTGCTTCACAGTGCAGGAAATTTAACATGGATCCAGTCATTATTCTTGTTAGATTGAATGTGTTCATTGTAATTCTAAAAGGCATATAATTATTACTTTAAAAACTAAAAACAATAGTTGTGAAAAGTACTAAAGGATGATTTTTTTAAAAAATAAAACTTTCAGTGTTATACAGATGGACATATGGCTTAGGATAAAGCTTACAGAGGTAGGATCACATTTAAATTCTCAAGCAAGTTAATAATAATAAAGGGCTCTGAAAAACTGGTTAAAGTTTCTCAAAAAATGGCCCTGGGTCTGACAGAGATTCTAACTTAAAGATGCATATGAAGACTTTGAATAAAATCATTTCATAAAATAAATGAGGACAAACAACTAGTAATGTATGATTAAAAAAATATGTTTAGCTAAAAATTCACAGACATTTGACAATTTCATTTAAATCTCAAAAAGTTTACTTACCCAAGTAGGTCACAAAACTGGTGAGATTGGTGATGGTAGTGAATTAATGAGGGACCACCCATATTTGAAACATTTTACATTTGCGACATGTTACACTGAATTTTCAATTTGATTCTATAAACTACACATTTCAAAATTACAATTTCAAGATATAATAAGTAGTAGTAGTATCTTGAAATAGCTCTAAAGGGAACTTTTTTGTTTTATTGATTCTTAAAGTATATGTGCTGATTTTGATTTGCATTTGGGTGTTGATTCAAGTTTTCCTACTGAGTTATTCGGTAAGGATTTCAAAGTCTTTTTGTGCTTTGTTTTCCTCGTTTTTAAATATGAAATATATTGATGATCTTTAACAAGATTTTTTATATATCTCAAATAAATTTTAAAGGAGATCTTTTCTAAAAGTGGCATGGTGACTTAATTATTGCATATAACAGTAAACGATAAACCAATGATTCCATGCTCACTAAGGAATAAAAGTAAGCTTTCGGGCCAGGGGCAGTGGCTCACGCCTGTAATCCCAGCACTTTAGGAGGCTGAGGCGAGTGGATCACCTGAGGTCAGGAGTTCAACATGGGGCTGGCCAACATGGCAAAACCCCGTCTCTACTAAAAATACAAAAATTTCCCGGGCATGGTGACAGGCCCCTATAGTTCCAACTACTTAGGAGGCTGAGACAGGAGAATCACTCGAACCCAAGAGGTGGAAGATGCAGTGAACTGAGATCGCACCATTGCACTCTAGCCTGGGCAACAAAAGCAAAACTCCATCTCAAAAAATAAATAAATAAAAGCGAGCTTTAGATTGTGTATAAATCCTTTAGACAAGGAGTAGACTTGTTTGGCACAAGTATTTTTATCAAAGAATGTTATTGTTTGATTTTTATTTGTTATTGCCCAGCTTATCTCATATTATGTGATTTTCTGCAATTCATGTTACTTTATTGTCCAGGGCCAGAGTATTATTCCAATGCTTACTGGGGAAGTGATTCCTGTAATGGAACTGCTTTCATCTATGAAATCACACAGTGTTCCTGAAGAAATAGATGTAAGTTTTTATATTTTTAAATGAGAGCTATTATGCCCTCTATCAGTTTTGGGGAGGTTATATTATTATTATGTGTATTATTAATATTCTAATTTTAATACTAAGCATTTTGTCATACATTACTATTCACATGCTGTATTAGCCACTTTTAACAAATAAGCACACACAAAATCCTGGATTTTATGGCAAAATCCTTGATTTTTTTCTCACTAAAGCTAAAAGAACCCTTTGATCAGTGATGACAAAATTAAATTTATTTCATTTATTCACTACTTTTGTAATTCCCAGAAGTGGGAGGATCCCAGCTCTTATAAAGCAGTGCTATTTAATGGCAGGACCTTTTGAAACCAAACAGTGTGCAGAAGTAGTAGCCATTAAGGGAAGTCTACTTGTAGTCACAAATTTTGTTTCCTTAATCATTTGTTGAGGATGTTTTGAATTACACACTATGAGTATCAAGAGAGATCTTTAAGAAACTGTTCTTGTTGTTTCCTCATTTGGTCATTTAGGTTAGTCTCCTGATTCTGACAGCTCAGAAGAAGAAGTTGTTCTTGTAAAAATTGTTTAACCTGCTTGACCAGCTTTCACATTTGTTCTGAAAGTTTATGGTAGTATACAGAGATTGTTTTATGGGGAGTCTTGAGTCTCAGAAATGAAGGCAGTGTGTTATATTGAATCTAGACTTCAGAAAACCTGTGTATTAAAAGTGTTATTTCAACACTATGTTATAGCCAGACTAATTTTTTTTATTTTTTGGCGCATTTTAGATATCTGATACGGTACTCAATGATGATGATATTGGTGATAGTTGTCATGAAGGCTTTCTTCTCAAGTAAGAATTTTTCTTTTCATAAAAGCTTGATGAAGCAGATATAAATATTATGTTCACCTATGACTAGATTTGGAAGGAAGAAAATAACAGACTGTCTACTCAGATTATTCTAGGGAAAACATTGTATATTTGAACTGTTGCTTAAATTTGTGTTATTTTTCACTCATTATATTTCTGTAATATATTTGATGTTTATCCATTTGCTGTTTAAAGAAACTGAGTTTCCATAGTTCCCAGACAAGAAATCATGACCTCTTGCTTGATTCCGGTTTCTTGTTTTACTTCTCCCTAAAGCTAAAAGAACCCTTTCAAATTAAGTTGTACTGTAAATGAACTTGAGTTATTTAGGCCTAGAAAAAAAATTATTCATATTGGTACTGATCTTTTTCCATCCAGCAGTGTTTAGTACTTAAGAGTTTGTGCTCTTAAAACAGACTGCTTGGGTTAATACTGTGTATCCCTGGGCAAGGTACCTGAATTCTCTATGCATCCATTTCCTCATCTGTAAAATGGCAATAATAATAGTAATAGTACCTAATGTATAGCATTATTGTAAGCATTGAGTAAGATAAATAATATAAAGCACTTAGTACAGTGCCTGGAACATAAAAACACTTAATAATAGCTAATAGCTAACATTTTCTATTTACATTTCTTCTAAGGAAAATGATAACAGAAATAGCCAATTATTTGTTGTGTGCCTACATGTTAGTTCCTATACTAAGTGCTCTACATGTGTTATCTCACGTTCTGCTTTAGTGTTTCTTTACAACTGCTGATTATCATTAAATTTTACTTTTAAAAAAAGAGAAGTAGGCCGGGTGCAGTGGCTCATGCCTGTAATCCCAGCACTTTGGGAGGCTGAAGCGGGTGGATCACGAGGTCAGGAGTTCAAAACTAGCCCGGCCAAGGTGGTGAAACCCCCTCCATCTCTACTAAAAATACAAAAATTTTAGCCAGGCATGGTGGTGGGCACCTGTAATCCCAGCTACTCCAGAGGCTGAGGGCGAGAATTGCTTGGACCCAGGAGGCAGATGTTTCAGTGAGCCGAGATCGTCCCCACTGCACTCTAGCCTTGTCGACAGAGTGAGACTCCCTCTCAAAAAAAAAAAAGGAGAGAGAAGTAAAAGTATAAAGTATTCACTTTTATGTCCACAGTCTTTTCCTTCAGGCTCATGATGGAGTATCAGAATGTGTTTAACCGAAGAACCTTAATGGCTTGAATCAGAAGCACTTTAGTCCTGTGTCTGTTCACTGTCAGCCTTTCATACATCATTTTAAATCTCACTTGACTTTAAGTAAATCACTTCATCTCTCTACATGTCAATTTCTTCAGCTATAAAATTATGATATTTCAATAAATAAATAAATTAATTAAATGATATTTTACTAATTGGGCTGTTTTAAGACTCAATAAGAAAATTACTGTGAAAGGTGTCTAGAAAATGTAGATCCTATACAAATAAAAGATAACATTATGCTTATAGCTTCAGTGTTCATCATGTAAAGCTATTCTGAGTTACTTTTTTTTGCTTTTAGTTTGCTAAATTGTTTTACCAGCAATGTTTTTAATCTGTTTTCTTTAACTTACAGTGCCATCAGCTCACACTTGCAAACCTGTGGCTGTTCCGTTGTAGTAGGTAGCAATGCAGAGAAAGTAAATAAGGTAGTTTATTTTATAATCTAGCAAATGATTTGACTGTTTAATACTGATGATATGTCATGGATTGTCATTTAAATGGTAGTTTGCAATTAAAATGGTCTAATAGTATAAGGAGGCAGTATAATCTCATCAAATTGCTGAGACACCTTGTGGCAGCAGTGAGTTTGAAATAAACTGTTTGAATAGGAATTATTTATCAGTTTATTTTGATAACTTGTAAATACCAGTGTCCGTTGTGTATAAATGGTTTTGAGAATATATTAAAATCATACATTTTTAAAAATATTACTTTTCTATTTCCCAATGTTATCTTTAACAAATCTGAAGATAGTCATGTACTTTTGGTCCTAGTTCCAAAGAAATGTTATGTTTATTCATCTTGATTTCATTGTCTTGGTCTTCCTTCTAAATCTATCCCTTTTAGGTAGCTATTGGAATTAAGTGGTCAGTGACAATTATACTTTATTCAGTAGTGTTTCTGACCCGTTCCTTCAGTGCTACTTGAGTTAATAAAGGCTTAATGAACAGTTACACTTCCAAGCATTAGCTAGTAAACTAAATGATTTTGCACTTTTCTTCACTGACCATTAGTTAGAAAGAGTTCAGAGATAAGTACGTATATCTTTCAATTTCAGGAAACCTAATTTTTTAAAAAAAGCTTTACGTAGGAAATACGTTGGAAATGATTATTTACTTTATAAAGGTATTCATAATTTATTTTTTCTGTACTAAGCTACTTTGTGTATTTATATGAACCTTAACTTATCAAAGTTATATTTCTCATATAACCATTTGTGAGAGCTTAGTATACCTCTGTCATTATATTGCATCTAGGGACTAGTGCTCTTACTATTTCTGTTACCTCAAACAGGTGGCTTTCCATCTGTGACCTCCAAAGCCTTAGGTTCCACAGAGAGACTACTGAGCAGCTTTATGAAGAAGAAAGGCTCCATAGTTGGGGTTGGGTTTTTTAAACATTTTTCCCATCCTCCATCCTCTTGAGGCAAAGATAAAAGGGATAAAAGGCATCCCTTTTATCTTTTTTTAATTTGAGAAAGAAGTTGCCACTGCTCTAGGTTGATAACCACTGCTTCAACATAATAATTCTGGATATAGTTTGAATTTCAAGATAGTTACATTCCTTTTTATTTTTCCTAATAGAGCTGTAGGTCAAATATTATTAGAATCAGATTTCTAAACCCCAACTAATGACCTGTTTATTTTAAATCAAATTCAATAATTAATTCTCTTTTTATTGGAGGATCTGGACATTCTTTGATATTTCTTATAAAAAATTTCACACGTAGACCCACTAAACAGAAGCCATAAAGTTTCCATGGTCAAATAAGTCTGAGAAAGTCTGCGTATTATATAATTCACCTGAAGAGTCACAATATGTACCAAATGTTAAAGGTTTTGAGATGCCATACAGTAAATTTACCAAGCATTTTCTATATTTGCTCACAGAATCCCCATTTTAAGCAACAGCTGTTATATCCCATGGATTCCTGGTGACTAAGGATTGCTTAATTCTTAGGATATGTTTTATTGATAATAACAAAATTTCTATTCAGATTTCTTTCATAAGCAAATCAGTGGTCTTTTTACTTCATATTTTAATGCTAAAATATTTTCTTTTATAGATAGTCAGAACATTATGCCTTTTTCTGACTCCAGCAGAGAGAAAATGCTCCAGGTTATGTGAAGCAGAATCGTCATTTAAATATGAGTCAGGGCTCTTTGTACAAGGCCTACTAAAGGTATAGTTTCTACTTATCACAAGTGAAACCAATTTTCTAAAATCATTTTTGAGACTCTTTATAGACAGATCTTAAATATTAGTATTTCATGTATCTCATATTGATATGCCACGGGACTGACTTCCTTTACACAGTTCTGAGCATCATCAGTAAAACACCGTAAAATACCCTTGTTTTCCTGATGGGAAACTTCCAGGTGGGAAACTACCTGTACCTACATGTCTAGCCTCAGGATTTTTTTAAAACACATGTATGAATCGGGTTGCATTATCTAAAATAAGATCATTTCTTTTTTACTAAACACATTTGAATTGTATTGAAAAAAATTAAAACATCTTAAAGAAGCATAGAGGATTTAAGCAATTCCTATGTATATGTACTAAAATGTATATATTTCTATATGTAACATGTATTAGAAAAAACTTGTATTTTTCTTTCATTTGAGTCTACTTCTCAAGGAACAAAACAGAAATGTAAATTAGCAATTATTTACAATACTTAAGGGGAAGAAAGTTGTTCACCTTGTTGAATCCATTATTGTCATTTCAATTATTGTCCCAAGACGTGAAGAAATAGCTTTCCTAATGGTTATGTGATTGTCTCATAGTGACTACTTTCTTGAGATGTAGTCACAGCAAAATGAAAGAAGAAAGTTTAAAAATTGTTAGAAATAAAAATTATGTTAGGCTTTTGCATTTTCAATAATGTGCTGCTATGAGTTCAGAATGATAGTATTTAAATATAGAAACTAGTTAAAGGAAACATTTCCTATTTGAATTATATAGATCTGTAAATTAGAACTTCTGTTAAAGACATAATAAAGTGCTTAATACTTTTGTTTCCTCAGCACCCTCTCATTTAATTATATAATTTTAGCTCTGAAAGGGGCCTCTACCAGATACACAGAGGAAATTTCAAAACTATGATTTAATGAAAAAATATTTAATAGTTCTCTATGCAAATACAAATTATATAGTTTTCCAGAATATACCTTTGACATTATACAAAGATGATTATCACAGCATTGTAAGAGTGAAAAATGGAAATAGCCTCTGTCTTCTGTGCATAGCATATAGCACAGTACTTCATATACAGTAGGTTATTACATGGTAACTGCATACACCAACAGATTAAGAAAGAAGTAAATTTGTTATTTATAAAAATACATATTCATTGAGATTTTTAAAATGTATAGAGTAACTAAGAAATTAAAAGACACTTGTAATTTCACAATCAAGTGAATAACCACTATTAATATTTGGCATATCTCTTTCTAGTCTTTTTATCCCTTTTGCATGTATTTTCTTTAAGACTCCCAACCCCACTGGATTGTCTCTGCATGTTCTAATCTGTTTTTTTCACAGCAGATTCTAAGCCTTTTTGAATATCAACGCAAACTACAACAACTTCATCTTTAGCTGCTAAATAGTAAACCCATTTTTATTTATTTAACCACTTCTTTTGGGTGCTTCGGTTGTTCTGATGTTTTGCTATTAAGATCAATGCTATAGTGAACACTCCTGTCACTAAAACTTTGCACACACTCAGGAGTAGTATCTTAGGATAACGTTTTAGAGATGAATTTACTAAATCAAAGCCCATTTTTTAAAACCAAAAAATACTTATATCGTTTGGCATATAAGACAGTAAATTTTCCTTTTATTTTGACAGGATTCAACTGGAAGCTTTGTGCTGCCTTTCCGGCAAGTTATGTATGCTCCATATCCCACCACACACATAGATGTGGATGTCAATACTGTGAAGCAGATGCCACCCTGTCATGAACATATTTATAATCAGCGTAGATACATGAGATCCGAGCTGACAGCCTTCTGGAGAGCCACTTCAGAAGAAGACATGGCTCAGGATACGATCATCTACACTGATGAAAGCTTTACTCCTGATTTGTACGTAATGCTCTGCCTGCTGGTACTGTAGTCAAGCAATATGAAACTGTGTCTTTTTTTTTTTTTTTTTTTTTTGAGATGAAATCTTGCTCTATCTCCCAGGCTGGAGGGTAGTGGCACAGTCTTGGCTCACTGCAACCTCCACCTCCTGGGTTCAAGCAATTCTCCTGCCTCAGCCTCCCAACTAGCTGGGACTATAGGCAAGTTCCACTACACCCGACTAATTTTTTATTTTTAGCAGAGACAGGATTTCACCGTGTTGGCCAGGCTGGTCTCGAACTCCTGACCTCAAGTGATCCACCCGCCTCAGCCTCCCATAGTGCTGGAATTACAGGCATGAGCCACCACGCCTGGCCAAAACTGTGTCTTTTAGGAATAAAAACAAAACAGAAGTTGCACTTAAAAGGAAAGAAATTACTAGCAGAATTATGCTTAAAGAAACATTTAATCAAGCATTTTTTCCTTAAATTTTTTTCCCCATACAATTGTCTTTACCCTAAAATAGGTATGATTAGCCCATAAAGTAAATATTTAAATATTTGTTTAATAAATATTGATATTTATTAAATATTAATATTAATATTAAATATTAATATTAAATATTAATAAATGTTAATATTTAATAAATATTAATATTGAGCTCCTAGGCACAGTACTAGGTACCGAGCTCAATAGTGGCCAAGCAGACAGCCCCAGCCCCTACATTGCGTATAGTCTATTGTATAACGGTTACTGCATGGACTTATTAACAAAACCAAAGAAGTAATTATTTTTTTCTTGACATATGAATATAAAATACAGAAAAACTGTTAAAATATATTAATAGAGCATTCTTTTACCTTGCATTTTATATTGTTACTCACTTCTTATTAAAAAAAAAATCTGATCAGTAAATTCAAAAGGAAAAGTAATAATTAAATGTTGAACATGGATCCAACTTAAATAAAAAATGGTGATGATAAATCTATTATCATAAAACACTAAGTAAACACTTAAATGATGTTCTGAAATCAGGAAAAGAATTATAGTATACTTTTGTGGTTCTCTTTTATCAGCTGAAGAAAGGCACAGTAGCTTATGCCTATAAGAATAGAGCTTTGGGAGTCCATGACACACGGATCACTTGAGGCCAGGAGTTCCAGACCAGCCTGGGCAACATAGTGAAACCCCATCTATACAAAAAATAAAAAAGAATTAGTTGAATGTGTTTCTGTGTGCCTGTAATCCTAGCTATTCAGAAAGCTGAAGCAGGAGGATCTCTTTAGCCCAGTAGTTTGAGGTTACAGGGAGTTTTATGATTGTGTCAGTGTTCTCCAGCCTGGGGGACAACGAGACTCTCTTAAAAAAAAAAATGCTTGGAATAATGCTTAGCACATAGAAGGTACTCAGTAAATGTTAACTGTAATAACCCAGGTCGAAGTGTATAAGGCAATAGAAAAATTGGGGCAAACAACCTTGTCCTGTGTTTCTACAGAATAACTTTGAGCGTAGGCCACAGGTATGTGGAGCACCAGTAATTATACACTTAAGTGTTAACCAAAAGCACAGAATAGAAACATCTTGTTCAGGGGATCCCCAGCCTTATATATCTCAAGGTGCAGAAAGATGACTTAATATAGGACCCATTTTTTCCTAGGTCTCTGGAGTTTTTATTGGTTCTTGAGAAAGTATTAGGGGATGTTTCAGAAAATGAATTGGTTGGCCAGGCATGGTGGCTCATGCCTGTAATCCCAGCACTATAGGAGGCCAAGGCAGGCATATCACCTGAGGTTGGGAGTTTCAAGACCAGCCTGACAGACATGGAGAAACTGCGTCTCTACTAAAAATACAAAATTAGCGGGGCATGGTGGTGCATGCCTGTAATCTCACCTACTTGGGAGGCTGAAGCAGGAGAATCACTTGAACCCAGGAGGCAGAGGTTGCAGTGAGCTGAGATCACGCCCTTGCTCTCCAGCCTGGGCAAGAAGAGTGAAACTCCATCTCAAAAAAAGAAAAGAAAATGAATTAGTCAAACTTCAAACTGAAATTTCATCTCAATAAGTTTTTATATATTGGTAAATTTTGGTAGACATGTAGAAGTTTTCTAATTAATCTCTACCTTGAAACATTTTCTTTTTTCCTAAAGTGCTTAGTATTTTTTCCCTTTTTTGATTGGTTGCTTGGGAGCTTTTTTGAGGAAATTTGGTGAACTGCAGAATGAGTTTGCAACCATTTAGTATTTTTGGTTTTTTTTTCAGAAGAGGTAGGTATGTATGTTTTAACATTTCTTAATCATTTTTTGCAAGCTGTTTGTTTTGCTGATTTGACAAACTATAATTAGGCAGCTTCTCATTTTGCTGATCATGACAAAATAATATCCTGAATTTTAAAATTTTGCTTCCAGCTCTAAATTTTTTTTAATGTGTGTGTGTGTGTGTGTGTGTGTGTGTGTGTGTGTGTAAGTATATATATATTTTATTGCACTTTAGGTTCTGGGGTACATGTGCAAAACATGCAGGATTGTTGCATAGGTACACACATGGCAATGTGGTTTGCTGCCTCCATCCCCCATCACCTATATCTGGCATTTCTCCCCCTGTTATCCCTCCCCTCCCTGCCCCCCACTGTCTCTCCCCTATTCCCCCCAACAGACCCCAGTGTGTGATGCTCCCCTCCCTGTGTCCATATGTTCTCATTGTTCAACATCCGCCTATGAGTGAGTACATGCGGTGTTTGTTTTTCTGTTCTTGTGTCAGTTTGCTGAGAATGATGGTTTCCACATTCATCCATGTCCCTACAAAGGACACGAACTCATCGTTTTTTATGGCTGCATAGTATTCCATGGTGTATATGTGCCACATTTTCCTTGTCCAGTCTATCATCGATGGGCATTTGTGTTGGTTCCAGGTCTTTGCTATTGTAAACAGTGCCACAGTGAACATATGTGAGCATGTGTCTTTATAATAGAATGCTTTATAATCCTTTGGATATATACCCAGTAATGGGATTGCTGGGTCAAATGGAATTTCTATTTCTACATCCTTGAGGAATCGCCACACTGTCTTCCACAATGGTTGAGCTAATTTACACTCCCACCAATGGTGTAAAAGTGTTCCTATTTCTTCACATCCTCTCCAGCATCTGTTGTCTCCAGATTTTTTAATGATCGCCATTCTAACTGGTGTGAGATGGTATCTCAATGTGGTTTTGATTTCCAGCTCTAAATTTTCTAAACACAAAATTGCCCAAAAAAATAGTATTTTCAACCACTAGACTGTGTGTTAAGTCCATGTGTTACACTCATTTTACTTTTAAGTCTGTTTTTACATGTTATTTACATTTGTTTTAGCTTTTTTTAAAACAGGGTCTCCCTGTGTCACCCAGGCTGGGGTGTGGTGACGTGATTTTGGCTCACTGCAACCTCCGCCTCCTGGGTTCAAGCAATTCTCCTGCCTCAGCCTCCCAAGTAGCTGGAATTACAGGCACCCGCCACCACGCCCGGCTAATTTTTGTATTTCTAGTACAGACAGGGTTTCATGATGTTAGTCAGGCTGGTCTCGAACTCCTGACCTCAGTTGATCTGCCCGCCTCGGCCTCCCAAAGTGCTGGGATTACAGGTGTGAGCCACCACGCCTGACCTACATTTGTTATTTTTAATTTTAACTTTTTAAAATAATTCTAGTCACTGCCAATACATGAAAAATTGGTCACTGGGATTTTTTTTTTTAACTTTTATTTTAGGTTCAGGTGTACATGTGCAGGTTTGTTATACAGGTAAATTGCATGTCATGAAGGTTTGGTGAACAGATGATTTCATTACCCAGGTAATAAGCATAGTACCCAATAGGTAGATTTTTGATCCTCACCTTTCTCTCACCCTTCACCCTCAAGTAGGCCCTGGTGTTGCTGTTTCCTCCTTTGTGTCCATGTGTACTCAATGTTTAGCTCCCACTTAGAAGTGAGAATGTGCAGTATTTGGTTTTCTGTTCCTGAGTTAGTTCACTTAGGATAAAGGCGTCTAGCTCCATCTGTTTTTATGGCTGCATGGTATTCCATGGTGTATATGTATCACATTTTCTTTACCCGGTCTACCTCTGGTAGGCATTTAGGTTGATTCCCTGTCTTTGCTACCATGAGCAGTGTGCTGTGATGAACATACACATCATGTGTCTTTATGGTAGAACAATTTGTATTCCTTTAGGTATATTCAGAATAATGGGGTTGCTAGGGTGAATGGTAGTTCTATTTTAAGTTATTTGAGAAATCTTCAAACTGCTTTTCACAATAGGTAAACTAATTTACAGTCTCACCTGCAGTGTATAAGCATTCCCTTTTCTCCACAACCTTGCCAACATCTGTTATTTTTTGACTTTTAATAATACCCATTCCTAGATAATTGATTTTCAGTTCTCTGATGATTATGATGATTAGTGATATTGAGTATTTTTTTCATATGCTTTTGGCTGTGTGTATATATTCTTTTGAAAAATTTTCATGTCCTTTGCCCACTTTGTAATGGGGTTGTTTTTTGCTTGTTAATTAGTTTAAGTTCCTTCCAGATTCTGGATATTCCTTTGTCAGTCAGATGCATGGTTTGCAGATATTTCTTTCCCCATTGTGTAGGTTGTCTTTTTACTCTGTTGATAGTTTCTTTTGCTGTGCAGGAGCTCGTTAGGTCCCATTTGTCACTGTTTGTTGCAGTTGCAGTTGCTTCTTTTTTTTTTTTTTTTTTTTTTTCATTAAAAAAAAAGGGCCTATGTCCAGAATGGTATTTCCTAGGTTGTCTTCCAGGGATTTTATAGTTTTAGATTTTATATTTACATCTTTAATCCATCTTGAGCTGATTTTCATATATAGTATAAGGAAGGGGTCCAGTTTCACTCTAATTCATTTGGCTAACAATTATCCCAGCACCATTTATTGAATACAGAGTCCTTTCCCCATTGCTTGTTTTTGTCAACTTTGTCAAAGATCATATGTTGTGTGTGGCTTTATTTCTCGGCTCTCTATTCTGTTCCATTGATCTATGTGTCTGTTTTTGTATCAGTACCCAGGTTACTGTAGCCTTGTAGTATAAAGTCAGCTAATGTGATGCCTCCAGCTTTGTTCTTTTTGTTTAGAATTGCTTTGGCTATTCGGGATTCTTTTTGGTTCCATATGAAATTTAAAATAGTTTTTTCTGGTTTTGTGAAAGATGGCATTGGTAGTTTGAGAGGAATAGCATTGAATCTGTAGATTGTTTTGGGCATTATGGCCATTTTAACAATATTGAGTCTTCCTATCTATGAGAGTGGAGTGGTTTTCAATGTGTTTGTGTCTCTCTTTATACCTGTGTATAAAGAAAAACTGTTATCATTCCTGCTCAGCCTGGTCCAAAAAATTGAGGAGGAGGAAGTCCTCCCTAATGAGGCCAGCATCATTCTGATAACAAAACCTGGCAGAGATACAACAGAAAAAGAAAACTTCAGGCCAATATCCTTGATGAATGTAAATGCAAAAATCCTCAACAAAATACTAGCAAAACAAATCCAGCAGCATATCAAAAAGCTAATCTACTTTGATCAAGTAGGCTTTATCCCTGGGATGCAAGGTTGGTTCAATATACATAAATCAATAAGTGTGATTCATAACATAAACAGAGCTAAAAACAAAATAGGTGCAGAAAAGGCTTTCAATAAAATTTAACATTCTTTCATGTTACAAACCTTCTATAGTAAGGTGCAGTGGCTCACACCTATAATCTCAGTGCTTTAGGAGGCCAAGACGGGCAGATCGCTTAAGCCCAGGGGTTCAAGACCAGCCTAGGCAGCATGGTGAAACCCCATCTCTCCAAAAAAAAAAATCAGCCTGGCATGGTGGCATGCATCTATAGTCCCAGCTACTCAGGAGGTTGAGATGGGAGGATTTCTTGAGCCCAGGAGGCAGAGGTTACAGCCAGCTGAGGTCATGCCACTGTACTCCAGCCTGGGCAACAGAGTGAGACCCTGTCTCAAAAAGAAAAAAACAAAAATAGTCCTAAACAAACTACGCATTGAAGGAGCATGGCTCAAAAATGTAAGAACCACCTATGACAAACCCACAGCCAGTATCTTACTGAATGGGCAAAAGCTGGAAGTATTCTCCTTGAGAACCGAAACAAGACAAGGATGCCCCCTCTCACCACTTCTATTCAACATAGTTCTGGAAGTCCTAGCCAGAGCAATCAGGGAAGAGAAAGAAAGAAAAGACATTCCAATAGAAAGAGAAGAAGTCAAACTATTTCTGTTTGTACGCAATATAATTCTGTACCTAGAAAATTGCATAGTCTGCTCAGAAGCTCCTAGATCAGATAAAAATTTCAGCTAAGTTTCAGCATTTTCTATACTCCAGCAGCATCCAAGATGAGAGCGAAATCAATAACACACTTCTATTCACAATAGCCGCAAAAAGAGTAAAATACCTGGGAATCCAGCTAAGCAGGGAGGTAAAAGATCTCTACAATGAGAATTACAAAACACCGCTGAAAGAAATCAGAGATGACACAAACAAATTGAGATGTTCTTTTTTAACACTGCTTTATCTAATTCACTTGTGACTAAGATATCCATTCAGTGAAACAGGTTTAATAAACCACTGGACTTAAATAAAAGCCTTATTCTCTTTCCAAAGGCCAAGAAGGGGTACTATCGGTGCCCAGTCAATAATGATGAAATGCTAATATATTTTGTTTATTTATTTATTTATTTTTTATTGTACTTTAGGTTCTGGGGTACATGTGCTATCATGCAGGATTGTTGCATAGGTACACACATGGCAGTGTGGTTTGCTGCCTCCATCTCCCCGTCACTGACATCTGGCATGAAATGCTAATATTTTTCCCCTTTACAGTTTCTTTCTTCTGTAGTGTGGTACACTCATTTCTTAAGATTAGAAAACTTGAACTACCTTCCTGTTTGTCTCTTCACACACCCATTCTCTTTTTGCCATTCTGGTCAGTTACAGGACAATCACTACCACTTTCAGTTAAGAACTCCTTCCCTTATCAAATATTATCTTACCCGTCTGGCCTGAGTAGAACCTAGGGATGATGAAAGAGAAAAGATGAAAGGGAGGTTGGGCCTGAAAAGGGAATAAATAATCTTGTTTGTGTGTTTCTTTTAGCACCTACTGTAACCTAGGTGCTGTATTAGGCACACATTATCTTAAGTGGCCATTATATCTCTACTTCTCATTCTGGTCATTGCCAAGGTAGGTAGTACTTGCTTGGATAGCTGGATGTTACTTGTAGATGGTTTCCCACTGAGGGAAACCCAGTAGATAATCATCTGAGTGTGTTCTCTAATCTCACTCAAATTTTTCTCACATTTTTTCGTTTGTTTCGGTTTTTGGTGGTGGTGGTTGTGTGCTTATTTTTGTTACTGGCTTTTGTTTTGTTTTGTTTTTGAGATGGCAAGAATTGGTGGTTATATTTGTTAATTGCCTAAGGGTCCCTAATTTTTTTTAAAAAGATGAGAATACTAAAATAGATTGATAGATACATACATACCGTTATTGGAGACTGTTCGTATTCTTCAGAGAAAAAATTACATATTAGCCTGGCAAACACCAATAAAATATATATATATCCTTGAGTTAAAATTAATGTATATTTTATATCTTCAAATATATACATCTATATTCTTACAGATATGTTTATATATAATATCAGTTTGTAAGAACTTAAAATGTTGGCTCAAGTGAGGGATTGTGGAAAATAGCATTATATAGCCATTTCAACATTTGAACTTTTTTCTTTTCTTCATTTTCTTCAGGAATATTTTTCAAGATGTCTTACACAGAGACACTCTAGTGAAAGCCTTCCTGGATCAGGTAAATGTTGAACTTGAGATTGTCAGAGTGAATGATATGACATGTTTTCTTGTTTAATATATCCTACAATGCCTGTTCCATATATATATTCCCCTGGATCATGCCCCAGAGTTCTGCTCAGCAACTGCAGTTAAGTTAGTTACACTATAGTTCTCACAAGAGACTGAGAGGATGTTAGGTGCATCATTATATTGGATGTCTCTTGTCCTAGATTTATGCTTTCGGAATTCAGACCTATGTTTACAATATAATAAATAGTGCTGTCTTTTAAAGATGTAATGATAGGGTGTAAACTTGACCATAGCTACTGTTTTTTGAAACATAGGATTCATGGTTTACATATATCAAAGTGAAATCTGAGTTAGCTTTTACAGATATAATATATACCTATATATCCTACAATGCTTGTACTATATATATAGTACAAGTATATATATGTATGTGTGTGTGTGTGTATATATATATATAGGACAGGCATATATATATTATGAGCATTGTAGGGTATATATATATGTTTGTAAGTTTAAAAAACTTATATGTAAGTTATAGACTTATAACCCTGTATGTCATATATAGAGTATATGTTATATAGGATATGTAAAATATATAACATTTACTTAGACATATAGAGTATAATATATATTTTAATTTTTTTCGTATATAAAACATAGAATTAAGTCCTAATCTTTTTTATTAGGTGCTTATCTTTTTGTAGTGTCCGGTCTTTCTAAACTGTCTAAAGAGTCTGTATATTAACAATTCAGCATGCAGCATTCCCTACTTCAGGCAACAAATATTTTAATTCAAGCATTGACCTATAACTCAATTAGGTTGTTTTTTTTTTTTTTAGAAAGGGGGGTTGTTTGCCGGAACTGAGTCAAAAATATTTTTGAAGCATAGTATACTTATTTAAACGATAGCATCTTTATTGTTTCATTCTTTTAAAAAATATCTACTTAATTATACAGTTAAAAGGAATTATATATTATATGGAACTTATTTCTTAACATTACAGTTTTGTTCTAATAACATTCTGGAGATCAGGCCAGGAAACCGATCATAGATAAAGCTTTGAAATAATGAGATCCTTATGTTTACTAGAAATTTTGGATATAGATCTCTGTGGTCTGTGACATACTGTAAAGTTCAAGGAAAATCCGTAGGCTGGAATTTCATGCTTCTCTAGCTGAAATAAGATCCCTCCCACCCTCCACCTCATCACATGCACACATTCTGCTCCTACTCACCCACCCCAACTCCTGCAAAATACAGATATAGGAATGTCTCAAAACTGTAGTCTCACCTTCTGGGAGCTTCAGTTTTATTTGAAGACATGGGCAGAGAAAAGTAATATAAAATAACTTACGAGTTTTAATAGCGAAATAAGTAATGGGTTTATTCAGAAGTAGAATGCAAAATTTGAGTGCATTTTTAAAGATAAATTAGAAAACTTCAAAAAACTGTCAGATTGTTCCTAGACCCAATGCTTCTATACCACACTCCTGTTAGGGGACATCAGGGGAAATAGTTAAGGAGATGTTTAATGTGTATTGTCTGCCAAGCACGGTCAACACTGTCATAGAAACATTGCTGTACAAGTAGAATGTGAGCAAATTATGCGTTGAAATGGCTCCTCTCCCCGCAGGTCTTTCAGCTGAAACCTGGCTTATCTCTTAGGAGTACTTTCCTTGCACAGTTTCTACTTGTCCTCCACAGAAAAGCCTTGACATTAATAAAATACATAGAAGATGATACGTGAGTAAAATTCCTACACAGAAGAAAAACCTTTGTACATTGTTTTTTGTTCTGTTTCCTTTGTACATTTTCTATATCATAATTTTTTCTTTTTTTTCTTTTTTTTTTTCTTTTTTCATTATTTTTAGGCAGAAGGGAAAAAAGCCCTTTAAATCTCTTCGGAACCTGAAGATAGACCTCGATTTAACAGCAGAGGGCGATCTTAACATAATAATGGCTCTGGCTGAGAAAATTAAACCAGGCCTACACTCTTTTATCTTTGGAAGACCTTTCTACACTAGTGTACAAGAACGAGATGTTCTAATGACTTTTTAAATATGTAACTTGATAAGTATATTCCATCACAGTCATGATCGCTGCTAAAGTAGCTCAGTGGTGTGGGGAAACATCCCCCTGGGTCATACTCCAGAGTTCTGCTCAGCAATTGCAGTTAAGTTAGTTACACTACAGTTTTCACAAGAGTCTGTGAGGGGATGTCAGGTGCATCATTATATTGGATGTCTCTTTTCCTAGATTTATGCTTTTGGAATACAGACCTATGTTTACAACATAATAAATATTATAAATATTATTGCTATCTTTTAAAGATATAGTAATAGGATATAAACTTGACCACAACTACTGTTTTTTTGAAATATATGATTCATGGTTTACATGTATCAAGGTGAAATCTGAGTTAGCTTTTACAGATATAATATTAGTTGACTTCCTATCTTTTTGTGTTCTTTGGTGTATGGAATCACTGTAATACTTCTGCAATCAACTGAAAACTAGAGCCTTTAAATGATTTCAATTCCACAGAAAGTGAGCTTGAACATAGGATAAGATTTAGAAAGAAAATTGATCAAGCAGATGTTTAATTGGAATCGATTATTAGGTCCTACTTTGTGGATTTAGTCCTTGGGATACAATCTGTAGAAATGTCTAATAGCTGGGTATAGTCTCTGCTCATGGTGAACCACAGTTAGGGTGTTTTTTGTTTGTTTTATTGTTGTTGCTATTGTTGATGTTTATATAGTTGAGCTCTGTACAAGGAAATTGTATTTTATGTTTTAGTAGTTGTTGCCAACTTTTAAAATTAATTTTCATTATTTTTGAGCCAAATTGAAATGTGTACCTCCTGTGCCTTTTTTTCCTTGGAAAATCTAATTAGTTGGAACAAGTTCAGATTTCACTGGTCAGTCATTTCCATCTTGTTTTCTTCTTGCAGAGTCTTACCATGTGTCTGCTTTGGCAATCATTTGTAACTCTGAGATTATAAAATGCATTAGGGAATATACTAACTAATAAGATCTTTTTTCAAGAACAGAAAATGGTTTCTTGAGTACTTTCTTCTTACATTTCTGCCCATGTTTTTGAAGTTGTTGCCATTTGCCTGCAACAGGCTGTAAGGAATAGCAGGAGAAATTTTACTGAAGTGCTATTTTTCTAGGTGCTACTTTGGCAGAGCTAAGTGGTCTGTTTATTTTGTTTCCTTAATGTGTTTGGACCATTTTGCTGGCTAGAATAACTGATAGATATAATTCTAACACAATATTGACATTGTAGTATACACAAACACAAATATTTTATTTAAAACTGTGGAAATAACATAAAAGGGAAAATACATTTATAAGAAAGGGATAAAGGTAAAAGAGCACTTTTGCCCCCCTCCCACCAAATTTAACAAAAAGACATGTTCTAATCTGAAAGGTCATAATAGCCTTCCCATCATGAATCAGAAAGATGTGGACATCTTGATTTTTTTGACAAACACTGAACTAGATGACTGTTGTACTATAGCTCAGTCATTTAAAGAATATATAAATACTACCTTGTAGTGTCCCATACTCAGTGTTTTTTACATAATAGATTCTTATTTAAGTGCTAACTGGTTATTTTCTTTGGCTGGTTTATTGTACTGTTATATAGAATGTAAGTTGTACAGTGAAATAAGTTATTAAAGCATGTGTAAACATTGTTATATATCTTTTCTCCTAGATGGAGAATTTTAAATAAAATATATTTGAAATTTTGTCTCTTTCAGTTGTTTGTTCAGAAAAGTATACTACTATGATATTTGAAGACTGATCAGCTTCTGTTCAGCTGACAGTCTTGCTGGATCTAAACTTTTTTTTTTTTAATTAATTTTGTCTTTTCAAATAAAAAACATTTAAAGATCCTTTATAATGTTGTAGTCTTATGTTAAAAAAAAACTTTCTGCTTTACTCTCTGGATTTCAGTTTGATTTTTCAAATTATAAATATTTCAAATGTGAAATACTATTTCAATAAATTCTTTTTAAACATTCCTATTATTATAATATCAGTATAAGCTAAACTGAAGTTATTTGTTCAGGGTATCTAATACATGTATCCAAAGTAAAAGTCCAAGGAATCTAAACACTTTTATGTGCAAATCTAGGAATAGGTTTGACATTTGCACTCCAAGAAAAAATTTTACTTGAAAATAGAAAATTGAGAGGTTTCTTTGAAAAAAGACTAATTGATCATATCACTATGATTCTCAAAGACGAAACCAAAACTTACATATAATACTATAAAGTAAATAAAAGATAGTTATCTCTATAGCATGTTTCTATAATGCTGCAGGTTAAACAGGTCACTCTTATATAACACTTCTGATTTTGATGTAAAATTGTACAAATTGATAGTTCTCCTATGATCTGCAGGGTATAGCTTAAAGAAGCAAAAACAGGCAACCACCTCCAGTTAACACACAGTAACACTATAGGGCTGGTATTATTATTTCCATTTTACAAATGAGGAAACTAAAGCTTAAAGATGTGTAATACACAGCCCATGGTCACACAGCTGGTAAAGGTGGATTTCATCTCAGCATTGCCATGAGCACAGCTCCTAACTTAATAACTCCGTGTAACTGGTACTCTGTGTAGTTGAATTGAAAGGAGAGGAAGGAAGCAGGTTTTACTGGCCTACTAGCGCTATTCAGAGCCCAAGTGTGAATCCCTGCTATGCTGCTTGGAGAAGTTACTTAACCTGTGCAACGCTCATTTTGTAAATATTTGAAATGGATTGATAATACCTACTTCACCAGAGGGTTTAATGAGACCTTATAAGATCCTTAGTTCAGTACCTTACCAGTGCTTCATACATACTTTTTTATCCAATCTAACAATCTCTAGCATGTAACTGGGGCATTTGAAACATTTAATAATGATTATTATTTGGCATGGTAGGCTAAAGCTGTCATCTTGCTGTTTTCTATTTGTTCCATTTGTTTTTGTTTTTGTTTTTCCTCCATTGTTTTGGATTTCTCTTATTCTGTGTCTCCTATGTTGTTTTATTAACTGTAACTCTGATTTATTTTAGTGGTTGATTTAGGGTTATACCTCTTAGTAACTTACCAGTTTATATACTGTTTGACATATAGCATAAGAAAACTCTTCTCGCCTTTGTGCTGTTATGATCTTACTATGTTTTTACTTCTACATGCATTATAACTCCACACTTAATTGTTATTTTTTACTTAAACGGTCAGTTATCTTCTAAAGATATTTAAATATAAATATTAAAAACACCCCAATTAAAAGTCAGAGATTGTTAATTCCACATGCTCTCACTTATATGTGGAATTGAAAACTTGGAACTCATAGAAGCAGAGAGTAAAAACATGGTTACCAGGTGCTAGGGGAGAGGGGGTGGACTGGGGAGATGTTGGTCAAAGATATAAAGGTAGATAGAATAAGTTCAAGAGATCTATTGTACAACCTGACTATAACAACATCTATTGTACACTTGAAAATTGCTGACAGTATCTTTTAAGTGTTCTCACTACAAATAAATGTGTGAGGTAATGTATATATTAATTAACTTTAGTCATTTCACAATGCATATCTATTTCAAAACATCATTTGTATGCTGTGAATATATACAACTGTTATTTTTTTGTTTTAAAAATGTCCTTAAAAAATCAGATTTTCACATCAGATGAAAAAGCAAGACCCAATTATATGCTACCAACAGGAAACATACCTTAAAAATAAAGGACAAACAGCTTAAAAGTAAAAGGATGAGGAAAAGATATACCATATTAATAATTAGAAGAAAGCTGGAGTGACAATATGAAACAAAATAGATTTCAGAGCAAAGAATATTACTGGAGATAAAAATAATCATTTTATAACGATTAAAGAGTCAGTTCAGCAAAAGGATATAGCAGTCCTAAATATTTTTTCACCTCACAGCTGCATCAAAATACATGAAGCAAAAACTGATAGAACTATAAGAAGTAGACACATCCACAATTATAGTTGGAAATTTTAATATCCTCTCAATGTTTAGTAGGACAAGAATATACAAAATCCATAAAGATATAGAAGATTAGAACAAGACTATCAACCAACTTGACGTAAGTGACATTTGTAGAGCACAGCAGTCCCCAACAACAATGAATGACACATTCTTTCCAAGAGCACATGAAGCATGTACCAAGATAGACCATGTTTTGAGCCATAAAACAAATCTTGGTAAATTTAAAAGGATTCAAGTCATAGAAAATATGTTCTCTGGCCGGGCGCGGTGGCTCAAGCCTGTAATCCCAGCACTTTGGGAGGCCGAGGCGGGTGGATCACGAGGTCGAGAGATCGAGACCATCCTGGTCAACATTGTGAAACCCCGTCTCTATTAATACAAAAAAATTAGCTGGGCACGGTGGCGCGTGCCTGTAATCCCAGCTACTCAGGAGGCTGAGGCAGGAGAATTGCCTGAACCCAGGAGGCGGAGGTTGCGGTGAGCCGAGATCGCGCCATTGCACTCCAGCCTGGGTAACAAGAGCGAGACTCCGTCTCAAAAAAAAAAAAAAGAAAAGAAAATATGTTCTCTGACCACAATGGAATTAAATTATAAACCAATAACAAATACCTGGGAAAACCTCAAAAACTTGGAAACGTGTGCTTTTAAAAGATTCAATAATTTCTAAATTATCTGTGTTTGGGGGGAAAGGAGAAATGGATTAGAGAGCAAAAAGGGTATCAGAGTGATGTGGTGTGATTTTTATGAAGAGTGGAACAGAATCTGCCTTTGATGTTTCCCCACTACAGCCCATTCTTCATGTTGATGACAACATGATCCTTCTAAAATCTGGGCATCACTTCTGCTTAATGACTCTCCAACACTTACAGAATTAGGTTCAAAATTCTAGCACACTGTTTCTGTTCATCTTTCCAACCTTTCTTCCCACAGGTCTAGCTAGTACATATTTCTTTTGTTGCATTTATTACAGTATGCCTTTGGTTAGCTATCTCCCCAGCTAGGCTAAAGAACAAGATTCTTTTTTTGTATCTCAGTGCCTAGGATGGTGCCAGGGCACATGGCATGCTTCCAGTAAACGTTAGCTGGATGGATGTAATGAGCATATTAAATATTAATTTATTTGTTCTTCCCAAAAAGAATTATTTCCTGCAAATCAAGGAAATCACTTTATTTAATCAAAAACTCCTTTTTCCAGGAGATTCTTCATTAAAAATGAAGCCTATGCACAACCTAGTTCTAAAGTTTTGAAGACTTTAGGCAGCAATTTTTCAGTCTTTTTGAAGTAGTAAACTTCAATCTTTTGAAATTTCTGTTTCTGCATTTGTGCCATACTATCTCATGTCTTGGTGAAATTTTGGTGGTTAGTTGTTTTTTTTTTAATTAATTGCTTGATAAATTGCTAAGTACTTTTCATCAGACTAATTAGGACAACAGTAAGTATCCATCTGTGGAGTGCGGACATTCAAGAAATCTGATCCAGTATTTAGAAAGTCGTTCCTGAGCTGAGTTGGCTCAAACTGGCACCTTTAGGCATTTGCTTGTGGGTGGGGAATGTGGAATGCTTTGAAAACTGAATGGGTTTGTCAAGTTTTAAAATTCCCTTATGGCTAAAGGAAAACAACATTCATTGTTTAAAAACACCATTGTTTGTTTTTTCTGTTTTTTTGTTCTTTGGAGCCTGAATCTGCAAAAACACTCACACCCAGCATTTTGCTTCATGTACCCCTCGTAAGACGTTTTTGGAGACGTGAATAATGTTTCCACACTACTTTTTATAGTGATTGTTCAGAATGTTCATAACAAATGGTAAAAAGTCAGTTTCAATGCTCATATTGAGTTTTATGAAGGACCATAATTTATGTTTATCATTGTAAGCTGATAGTAGAATTGTTGGAAGTTTGGGTCCTAGAACCAGATTTTCAAGGCTCAAATCCTTATTTTCTCACTTCCTGGGTGTATGACCTTAGACAAGGTATTTAACCTCTCTGTGCTGCCTCAGTGTCCTCATCTATTCTTTAAGAATAGAACCTACCCCATATAGTCACTTGAAGATTAAGTGGGTTAATACATTCAGAATGCTTGGAATGGTAACTGGCACACAGTAAGTGCTCAGTAAACTTGGGTTGAAACTATTATCCATTTTATCCCTGTCATAATCATCATCAGCATGAAACAATTAAATGTAAAGTTCCAAAATTTGATTATTAAACTACAATTTTACAGCCATGATTCTGGTGATACCATGTCAGTAGCAAGATTATTTTCTTAGCTTGAGCCCATCACTGCCTTATTGCACATAATAGAGAGAGTTGCCTTAGGCAAATGTCATTGTAGGGAATGAAAAAATTGCCTGCAAGCTACTCTTCAGAGGCCTCATCCCATTTTTTCAATCAGTCCACTTTACTCCATCTCCACTACCACTATTAAGACCTTATCATTTCTTATCTAGATTAATTCAACAGCTTCCTTCCTTCTAGTCTCCATAATTTCACCCATTAGCCACCCCCTCCCCGTTGGCTAACTAATTTTCTCCATTTGTGGTACAGTGATCTTTCTAATATGAAACTCCTGATTTGCTTTAAAAAGCCCTCATTGGCCGGGCGCAGTGGCTCAAGCCTGTAATCCCAGCACTTTGGGAGGCCGAGGTGGGTGGATCACGAGGTCGAGAGATCGAGACCATCCTGGTCAACATTGTGAAACCCCGTCTCTACTAATACAAAAAAATTAGCTGGGCATGGTGGCGCGTGCCTGTAATCCCAGCTACTCAGGAGGCTGAGGCAGGAGAATTGCCTGAACCCAGTAGGCGGAGGTTGCGGTGAGCCGAGATCGCGCCATTGCACTCCAGCCTAGGTAACGAGAGCGAAACTCCATCTCAAAAAAAAAAAAAAAAGCCCTCATTGACAACCTTCAACCCACAATCCATGGTGAAGCACAGATCCTTGGGGATCTGCCCCCAGCATGCCTCTCCACCTTTGTCTCTCACTGCTCCTGTCTTCGTGGAAAGCCCTGATGAATTATTTGTAGTTTCTCCTGACTCGCCTTGCTCTTATTGGCCTGTACGCATGCTGCTCCCACAACCTGCAATACTCTTACCCACTTTACCTGGATGAACTTGACTTGTCAGTCAGGATTGACCTTAGGTGGGCATCATGTTCTTCCAGGCCTCTCCTCCAACTTCAAATTGAGAGTATTCCAGACTTTAAGCTTCATGGGATAGGGATCTTGTCTGTGCATCAGCTTATTCCCAATTGCCTGGCACATAATGTGTTTATTAAATATATGTTGAATTAATTACCCTCTACTTGGGGCTCTGGTTTGCTTCTGCACTTACAGTTCTAGCCCAGCACTTAACTCATTATCATGTGTCATCATTATGTGTTTGTTTTGTCTCCCATTAGACTGTGAGCTCCACAAGGCTGGCTCCTTGTCTTATACATCATTGTATTTCCAGCTTCCAACGTAGTGCTTGCGATGACACAGGAAGTCAGTCAGCTCTGAATGAATGAATAGTATCTACATACCATTAATCTCAGGTTAAAATTTCTCCAAATTCTAAAGCAAGGGAATTTGTGGACTTCCCTGACAGTTTTTGGATGTCATCCCAATGATACCACTAAAATTTTAAGGAACAGCTTGCATATATATACATTTTTCCAAGTGGCAGTTTTTTCCGACAGGCTTCGTCAGATATTTCTCCATAGCCTTCCTCAGATTGTCAAAAGCGTCTCTGATTCCCCCAAAAGATAAGAAACTATGTCATAAAAAGTTATTTCTAAATATCAGTTGTTTTTGTTTTTGTTTTGTTTTGAGACAAAGTCTTGCTCTGTTGCCAGACTGGAGTACATTGGCCTGATCTCAGCTCACTGCAACCTCCCCCTCCTGGGTTCAAGCAATTCCCCTGCCTCAGCCTCCCAAGTAGCTGGGATTACAGGTGCACACCACCATGCCTGGCTAACTTTTTGTATTTCAGCAGAGATGGAGTTTCACCATGTTGTCCGGGATGATCTCAATCTGACCTCGTAATCTGCCCGCCTTGGCCTGCCAAAGTGCTGGGTTTACAGGCATGAGGCACCGTGCCCAGCCTAAATATCAATTGTTAAATAAAATGTTTGCAAAGCAGCCTGATGAATGAATCATTTCAGGCCACTTGACCCCAGTGAGGTAGAGGGTTTGTGCTCTGCCTCTGACTGCCTCCAGTAGTCTCACTGCTGCTGGACTGCGGTGGTTCCAGTTGGCAGCAGGGAAGTTTCTTCCGAATGAATAATCAATCATAGGGTTCCCCCTTCCACACACACCTGTAGGAACAGTTTGAAATTTATATGCATGGTCTTCCTGGTTCTAGACACATGAGTCATTTAAGCTGCTGGAGCCTGGACCAGCTAGTATGCTAGCCCAGCATTCAGGAAGTTAAAGGGTTTTTGGTCAAAGCTGAGAACTTTCTTTGATCCACCTTGGCGAGACATTTTCTCTGGCTTCCATTAATAGCTTCAGCATTTTTTTTTCTGGCCTAGACCCACACAAGCAAGAGGAGACCAGAGCTTCTCTAAGGAGTTAAGGGAAAGCACATTTTAAAAATAACTTGAGAAAATTAATTCATCTGGCAAAAGCAACCCCACTACGTAAAATAAACTTCTTTAGTTTCGCAATAGCAGTTTCTGAAAATGTAAACAACCCCAGGGTCCACATGCACTGAATCATTTGCTGAACAGAAAGAGTCCCTGGTCCAAATTCTGCAAGAATAAACACCTTATAAAACTAGGGTTCAATGACCTTCAATTGGGAACAAGGAGGGTATGAGGGGCAGCAAGCCACCCCGAGGACAATGAGAAAGTCTTGTGACTAGATATTCAATATGCTAGCTTTCTAAATGAGAAACTGGGATGAGTGGAGGGAGAAGGGGAAGATGGGCAGTCTATGCCTCAGGCTCTTGCTCAGACCCTACCAGGCCTCTGCCTTCCCTAGGGAAAGCCAGAGTCTACTCACTCTCATGAAGCCAGAGGAAGGCTCTGCAGGTTTCACCATGTGTTCTGTTGACAAGATAATGGTTCCATTGAAACTGTAATAACATACTTGGCCAACTGAGCCCATACTATCATAGTAACTTTGTACCCAGTCCTAGTTTTTCAAACATAATGATAATATGTTCTTTCTAATGTGGCCCATTCTGTTCTAATGAACTTATGCTGAATTTTTCTGAGTACTAGAATAATACTTGCCATAAATAATAAATATAATTATTCTCATTTAATATTTGTGTAGCTCTTCTTTAAAGCAGAAAGTATTTTCTCATTCATTAGTAATAGAACCTTTCTGTGTGAGGAGCATTGAGCTAGAATCCATATCTTGGAATAGTCAGAATTTGGAGAAAGGGAAAAGGCACTGGACTCAGTTTTAAAGACTAGAAAATGCAACCTCCAGAAAAAGTTTCAAGAGCTTATTATTCTCAGACATGTAGGAAAGATTGGAGTAAATCTTAATATTATATTTCAGGTAAACAAAGGATCACAGTCAAAATAGCAGCACTTATTGAGTAACGGCTGTGTGCCAAGTACTTTACAGTTTCGCATTTAACTCTCATGATAACCTTGTAAAGTGGATATCTACAGTACATGATGAGAACACTGAAGTATAGGTTAAATGATTGTTTAAATGGGAAAGACATTTTTCAAAATCTCCCCCCTTCTTTTCTCCTTTCTTATCAGCAAGGAAGATTGCACTTTCCCTTTCAGTGAAACTTGTGCACGACCACGTGACTCTCTTTGGCCAATGAAATATGAACAAGCAGCATATGTCACTTTCAGATGGATGACTAAAGAACCAGCATGAGCTTTGCCTCCTTTTCACTCTGCCACAGTGGCCACTAACATTCCAGATGGTGGCGCTCTGCAGCCTAAGTCCTCCAGTGGGAGCCATGGGCAGAGCCCTCTTTCCCACCCCCATCAAGATGTGCATGTTGTATAAGCCATGTATTAATCTTTGCAGTTTTAAACCACTAAGTTTTGGAGTTGTATTAATCATTAATCTTGGTTCTCCAGAGAAACAGAGTGAGGGAGTGGTATTCATTGTGGGAATTGACTCATATGATTATGGAAGCCGAGTTGTCCCCTGCTCTGCTGTCTTTGAGCTAAAGAGCTAGGGGAGCTAGTGGTATAATTCAGCCCAAGCCTGAAGGCCTGAGAAATAGGATGAGGGATTCTGAGGGTGGGTGTGCTAAGGTAGTGTAAGTGTTGAAGTTCAAAGACCACCGAGAAGGTGGGTGTTCCAGCACCAGAAGAGAGAGCAAATTCACTTTTCTTCTGCCTTTTTGTCCTCTCTGGGCCCTCAGGGGGTTGGATGATGCCCTCCCACACTGGTAAGGGTGGATCTTCTATACTGAGTCTGCTAATGTCTTCCAGAAACATCTTCACAGACACATCCAGAAATAATGTTTTACCAGCTATGTCAGCATCCCTTAGCCTAGTGGACAACTTAAAAATTAACTATCACAAGCAATTGTTTGTTTCTACCTGGGTGACAGACCAAGTGACCCAGATGACTGGAATTTGACTTTCTTTTATTGCCCACACCATACTCTCAACTAACATGCTATGCTGCCTTCTAAGTGGAAAATGATGGCAAAGTATCTTCTACGTAATTTAAGTCACAGGAAAAAAAAGGGGTGTGTTAATTACAGTAACAAGAATTGTGATTCCTGAGGGGGCAGATCAAGACCAATAGGTAACAGAAGTGAAGAAGTTCTCAGGAATGTCCATTGAAATTTACCCAGAAGAGAAGAATAATTAATAATCATATTTAAAATTTTGATGTATTTCCTTACAGGCATGTTTAAGTTGTACACTTTGAGTACATTTTCTCAAAGAGGGTTCTATGTAAGAGACTGTTTCTTAATACATTTCCTAGCTTGGAATTTTTCACTCTGTTTCAAGGCCTCTAGCTGGTTTAAGCTGAGCTTCTTTTCTTTTTTTTTTTAAAGGCTAGTCAAGGCTGAGCTTATTTTCTTACAGACCTCACAACAATAACCCTTTCCTTTACTAGTCAGTACACAAGATGGTCTTCATTTCCAGTCTACCAGGAAACGAAGTATCTTGGTTTGGAATTCCCCAAAATCAGAGCCTGAGACAAGGACTAGTGTGCAGTTAGTTTATTTGGGAGGTGATTCCGGTAAGTGGGAGTGAGAGATCAGTCAGCCTGCAACACAAAGGAGGAAAAGTCAGTATAAATATGAATTTGGCAACTGGCCATTTCAGGCAATGGGGGCTAAATTTTCCTTGGATCTCTAAGAAATGTAAAGAATGCCTCCCATAATTGCTCACCTCAAGTATTTATTGATTCGCTCTCATGCTCCGTTGGTTGTCCCTGAGGACTTCAGCCCTCCCTCGCTGCAGCACAGACACTCTGCTTTATCCTAGACTGAGCAAGCTCCTGCATCTACAAAAACAGTCCGGGGACAGAGAGCAAAATGATGGCTGCTGAGTGCTGGAGATCTGCGATAGAGGCCACATCGTAAGTGCACTGAAATCAGAGATGTGTCAAGAGATGTGACACAGGGCATCTAAGGTATCTACTGCACCAGCTGCAACTCCCTAAACACTAATCTCAGTTCTTACAGAGCTGACGCATGCAAGGAAACAGAGTCATGATCGAGAGCACCAAAGAAGCTCTGTATGAACCTTCCTTAGGCAAGTTTCCCAATTTTCAAAATGGGTGTAATAATACTCACCATCCAAGGTCATCGGGAGGAACAGATGAACTTATATATGTGAAAATGTCCAGCACAGGTCCTAACCCATAGTAGGTGCTCAATAAATGTTAGTTCCCTGCCCTCCGCATTGTGCATATCCGGAGCTGCACTAGATGCTGAGGCAAATGGTCTCAAATGTCCTTTAACACTTAATGACTCTGAGATATTCTCTGAGCTGCCTACAGGTTATTAACTATATTAGAACTCTTTCTGTGGCAAGTGACAGGAGCCCAGCTCAAATGAACTTAAGCAAAAGGGAATCCACTGACTCTTGCAGATAGGAATTCCAGGGTTGGCACTGGCTTGGGCACTACTGGATGCAGGAATTTAAACAATGTCTTCCACTCTTTCTTTTGTACAGTCTACTAATATGTAATATGACATATAAGTACAGTTTCTCTCAGCTGTACTTCCCTTGTCGTTTCTTCTTCTCCTTTTGCAGATAAATCATCCATAACTGAGAGAGGTGAAAAGGGGATGGCGGCAGAGAACTGTGGCTTGTATCATCCTTGCTTGCTGACCTCAGGGTCCATGTATAAATTCTCAGAGAAGAACCCCTCTGGTTGGTGATGCTTGGGTCATGAACCTACACTGTGGCCTGGAGGGTGGGCCCCTTGAAGTGGAGCCTGCTGGAATCACTTGGGCTGCGGCAGGGTGCTAGGACCAGAAGAAAGAGAGGGTAGGCAGGGCTGCTGGCCAGACACTCCACCAAAACAAGGCAAGAGGAGGGGCATGACTGAGGCAGCAATACAGAAAGCAGACAGTAGAGGTCATGGCAGGTTTGCCATTTCTTGCTACCTCTGGTTGATGGGAGAGTCACCTTGGTAGGCCCCCACAGTCACCCCACATTTAGGAGGAGAAAATCCACTTTCCACTTCTGACAATGCTAGTGGAATCACATGTTTCACCCCGGGGTTGAGTTTGGCCCATGCTGAGCTTCAGAATACAGAGCTGTCTTGGAACAATGGCTCAGCACATTCATTTGGTGTTCAACAAAGCCTGCCTTTGTCGCCTTCCATCTCCCTGGGTGCTCTTCAAGATCTTCAGTGTGCTTTGGGGGGAGAGAGAGAAAATGTCATATCAGGGTAGCTCACCCCATGTGTCCTGGAGTCATGAAAAAAGTATCTTATCAATTTATTCTTTTGTTATTATAAAAAATAAAGTTGAACATTTTCAGATAGAATAAATAAGTGTAGAAAAAAATTTGTTAATTACCTGCTATGGTTCTACCTAGAGAACCATTGTCAACATTTTGGAATATGTACTGCCAGGTACTTTCCTATGAATATATACAATGTAGTTTTTTTTAATGATCACCTGATACCTGCTGCTTGTATACAGGCTTTCTTTACCAATATGTAATATGATATATAAGCAGACAAATGCACACATCCTAAGCCATCAACTCATTGAATTTTTATTCATTGTTTTTAATACCTGCACTTTGTTCCCTTGTTAGAATATGTCACAACATATTTAATTAAGCCCCTATTGATGAATATTAATTTACTCTATCTGCCAGTTCATTCCAGTCCAACATTTATTGAGTGTCTACTTATGGGCCAAGCACTCTTTTATTCATCAAAACCACCATATTATCCGTATCAGTTATTTTATTGCCACAATAAAACTGCATAACAAATCACTCCAAAATGTGGCACCTTCAAACCACAACCACTTATTATTTCTCAAGAGTCCACGGGTCAGCTGAGTAGTTCTGCTGATAAGGGTCAAGGTCAACACATTTCAACTAGACGACTTGAGAGGTAACAAAGAAAGGAGTGTCTGGGTAGATGTGTTCTTCCAAAAATAAAGCAAGGAATGAGGAAATTGCAGGTGGGATAAGAAAGGTGGTTGGCAAACAACCTCACAAAAGGCAAAAAAAATTAAAGGAACATAATGCCAGACTCCTATGTCATCATCCAAGAAGATACAGTGAAATCTGACCTGGGGGGTGGTAGGGTAGGCGTAGGGAGAGCAGGGGTGAAGGAAGGGAGATTGCTGTTAATCACTTCTGTATTCCTTTATAATAGACATGACTGCAAGGATTAAAATTTAACAAAGGCATATATGATTGTTAACTTTTCTGTATAAGCCACTGATAATCTTCAACATCTTTCCCTCCCTTCTTTCCTTCTTCCCTCCCTTCCTCCCTTCCTTTTTTCCTCTTTTGCTTCCAACTTCCTTATTTCCTTTTGCTTTCTTTCTCTTCTTTTTATATCTCACTCTGGATATATGCAGTAGGGTAAAAGGTTGACAGAGAAATCAAATATAAGAAGAGCAGGGCCCTGAGGAAAGCACCTGGCATCCTATAGGAAAACCATCGTTTCTAAAAGAAAGGACTGAGAGATTGAAGAGCTCAGGGCATTGCCAAATGAACAAGGCAAGCACGTCTATTCTGTACCAAATGAAGGGGAAATGGCTCTTCCAAATAATTGACCTATAAAACGGCCTTTTCACAAGAGTACCGTAATTACTGACCAATGGCAACAATGAAAAACAACTCCCAAACCAAGAAATATTTCTGGACTGAAAGCCATGAGATCTGGGTTCTAACAAGCTGTGCTCCTCACACTACAAGTACAAGATCTGGCTCTACACAAACAAGCTAGGAGCCTTGAACTGGTGATGGGCATGTTTGGGTCCCTGTCTGCTTCTTGGACATTGGGGTCTAGAAACCCTTTTCCACACACTGATTCTCTTACTAGTGTGTATGCTTTACTTTTGACTTCTTGTGCAGATCATCTGAGCAATAGTAAGAAGCAATTTCAAATGAAAACATCATTTATCATCTGCTGAAAGAACCCCCCCTCAAAAAAAAAAAAAAAAAACCCACAGGAAAATGAAAAGACAATGAAAGGGAATGAAAATGTAATTCATTTTATTAAAAGGGAGAATTGTTATGCTGGGACACTGGGTAGAAACCTTGATGAGTTACCTAGCCATCATAAATCCTCTAACAAAGAAGGGAAGAGAAAGAAAGAAAAGAGGGAAGAGGGCAGGATAAAAGAAAGAAAAAAAGGAACGGAAAAATGAAGGAAGGAAGTTGTCTATTCATTTCTACAGAGACTCTGGTGAGCATTAGACAACAAGACTTGGGAAAATTTTAACTGAAACTTTTCCAAAAATCTTTTCAGAAGGATTTTTTCCCTCTGAAAAGCATCATTAAGGACTGTTAAATACCCAAGGCAAACCTCTTTCACATTACTTACTGGACATGAAACACTAACGCAATTGAGGCTAACCAGAGGCCATTTAGAAATTCAATGATTATTCAACCTAAGGGGCTTTCCAAATGGTGAATTAGCTTCTTAAGAGGAAATTAATATTGAGCAGTATATCAGATCTAATTGGAATCTTGAGAAAATAGTCCTGTGTAGGTAGAACAGCTAGAGGCTAAAGAAGATCAGGTTGGATGACACCTTCACTTTTGTCTTTTGCCTTCATTATGATGCAAAATGAAAAATCTTGTTTGTTTTCTATGCCAGGAGGGCAGGGTGTGGTTTGGAGAACTTCCAAGTTTATCAAAAGCTACCTTCAGTCTGGGAGCAGAAAAGTTTACTTCCTTCATTTCTTTCCCACAGACATTCAAAGAGAGCTAAGGAGATACAAAAGACTTTTTTCCTGTCTTTGCAATGCAAGGCAGTTGGGAATTAATGACTGATTTGTTGGTGAGGGCAATGGGCATTGATCACAAAAGCAGTAAAGCTGTGTTTCTCAAAGAGAGAACGTCTATTTGAGATTTTCACTATTTTCCTATTTAGAGGAGAAAGGAGCGTTAAATCATATTGGAAGCACTCATGAGTCACTAGCCTCTTCTCTTTCTATGTCTTTCTGCATTAATTGCTTTGAAAGCACAACATCCCAAAACCAATGAGCACACAGTGGTCTGATTTTTCTGTTTGTGAAAGATGCTAAAGTCTCACTCTAGGATTAATTTTGAGGTCCAGGGTATGGGCTTGCAGATGTGACTCTCTTAGACTTTGGTTCTTCTGGCAACTAACCTTTTTGGATCATATCTAAGTTGACCGGTTTCGTAGTGAGAGAACTCCTCTCCATTACTCAGAATGCTGAGGCAGATCACAAGTGTACCTCATTTGGCTTATGTTAAGCCAGAGCAGAAACAGCAGGCTCATCTCATGAGAAGGGTCACTTATTAAAGACGCAAACTACTCTTTTTTTTGAGATAGATTCTCACTGTTGCCCAGGTTGGAGTGCAGTGGTGCAATCATAGCTCACTGCAGCCTCAACCACATGGGTATTTGGGTATTTTTAAATAAGAAAAAAAATACCATCTGATAGACACATATGAAGGAGCACTGGGTCACTATAAACAAAACAGATTCTAAGAGCAGGAGGAAAGAGTATAGTCTCTTTTCAATACTTTTTTTTTAAACTGGGGAAAGAAAATTCACTCGATTCCTATAGAGCAGAAGGCAGTTAATTGTCCTTTATGATTCCAAACCGCACTATCTTGTTCAGCCGTCACTGAAACAACTTTGAACACTGTCATACATTCTTCCCAGCTCCCGAACTCTGACCTTTTTATGCCTTAGTTCCACTTTCACAAAATGGGATTGATGTAATATGCGTTTCAGAGGAAATGACTATAGACATTTAGTGTCATTATAAATGTTGAGAAGTATGCTAGCAGAAAATATGCCTTAAGATCCTACGTGGATTCTTGTATGGTTTGAAATTGCTTAAAAGATATATGTGGTCTCTAAAATCTATGTATGTGTGTGTATATATATATCTTCTTATATGTCTATATATATATTTATATATTTACAAATCTATATATATCACATATAAATTTGCTATTATTTGAGTTGCCATTACCTCAATGCTTAGGGGAAGTCATGCACATTTGTTTCTTTTCAGTACCCAGATTTCATTAACATAAATTCCGTTATCACAGAAGCTCCCATAAGCATTGAGACAATTTGTCTATCCCTGTGACTATTTAGGGTTTTGAAAATAAAATAGAAGCAGGTAAGGAGGCAGTATGCTTTACTATTGAAGATTTATTAGGTACATATTTAGATTTGTGAACTCACATTGCTTAGGATGAAAGGAAGGACTCTTCAGGATGTCTGTTGTTCGTTAGTAAACTGCCTGTAACAATTGCAATTAGCACACATGAACACAATGAACTGGGTAGTCAGACTCAGCCAAAATGAATAGAAATAGGCTCTCACCAAATTTACTTTGAGTAGCCCTTGAACTCTGAGCACTGCTGCCCAGAGCAATATGACTGGTGGTCCAAGCATGTCAATGACTATGCAAATATGCTTTCTTCACTTTTACTCTATTGTCATCTGTCTATTATGATGTTGCTATGGTGACACCTTTCCAGTATCCCTGTGCTCCTTTGGTATTCTCTAAGAGAAAGCTGTAATGAAGTGGTTTGGCAAAAGAATCCTTTTGCAATTTTTTTTCATATACTACTGAAGACCAGCATGACTTTTTCTTATGGGAAATATATAAAGCGTGAGTTGGAAATGATGGAAATTAATCTGTACTGACTTGGGCAAGGAATGTGAATGTTATTCATTCTATACCGAACTATCTGAAAATATTCTCTTTCTGTCCCTAATTCCAGAAGATAACAAATAACATCTTAAGGGACATTGAAGCCTGTGTGTGTGTGAGTATAACACCTGCTGGGGTCTCTTAAACTCATAAGGGAGGGGCTACAAGTGGGTGGCATGAAAACTATATGCTGGAAAGAACCATAGGTGGTGACCTTGGAACACTTACCGTGTGACAGGTGTTATGCTAAGCATGTTGTACGCATTCCTTCATTAAATGACAGCTACCTATATTATTCTCACTTTATAAGATGAGGTAACAGAGATTCAGAAAGGTTAGACTCAGCTACCATGGATCTGTCTGACTCTAAAGTTCATCCTGTTAAAAACCGGGGCACTCTGGAAATGAGATTCCTTGGTGATGAACAGAAATACTGCTTAGTGGCTGTGTTTTTGTATCTGGCAGTTTTCTCATACTTGAGTCTTATATTCACAATCTATATCTTTATATTACACAGATGACACAGAATTAGAGTCATTTAATCCAGGGTTAATGTCATTAAGTCATGACTATGAAACGTTTCTTACAATATCTGAGATGACTTGATATGGCAAAAAATGTGTGTGATTTTAGGTCTCATTTCGTAGTTGGCTGCAGAAACCTCTTTTAGAGGAGGGATGCTTTCTCTTTGTATCCTAATTTCTACTTAATATAGTTCCATACCTCTTTGGAGGGTGTCGTAAGAATGCTGGAATGCAGTACTTTGTCATTCGATATGCATTAAGATGTGATCATAGGGGGAATAGAAAAATGTGAACGATCCCATTCTTTTTCTACAGAAGGCAGGAAGCTCATATTTGATAACTCTTACTATAAACTAAAAAATGTTTTGTATGTAGTTTACCCGTAACCATCACCCTGCAAGGTAGATATTGCTCCCCGCCAATTTATGGAGAATACTGAGGCTTTAAGGTTGTAGATAGACCAAGACCACACAAATAGTGGCAGGCTGTGGGTTGGGCTTTAAAATCCATGTTGGTCCGTGACTCCCAGTGTGTTCTAGTAAATCTGCTAGAATTTGAGTATTTTCCAATGATTAATGCTCTGCTCTATGTCAGGTAGTTCATGATATTTTTCAAGAATCAGAAAATCCTGAAGAAGGCAGACGGTTTTCCCCTCTGTAGGTGCCTTGGAAGTGGCCGTTGTGGACGCAGAGCGCATCCTTTCTGACCCGACACCTTCTTCCCTGCCCTGGCCCGAGGGTCAGTGTCTTTTCCACAAGGCTGGGAGCCCCCTTAGACCGGTCATTTCCCATCTCTTTCCGAAGGGAAGATGATCCCAAAGACGACCTTTCTCCCCACGGAGCTGCCATTCCTCAGGCGGCCGCCAGGGGTCCCCGCTCGGCGACCCCGCGAGACAGTCGAGCCCCGGCCGGCTGCGCGGCGCGCTGGGTGCCTGTGGGGGCTGCTCCGGAGCGGCGGCGGCTGCAGCTTGAGCCAGGCGCTCGCCCGTCCGCCGGTTGGCTCGCTGGGACCGCGCGCACCGGCCGCAGAGTCCCTCGCGTGGACTGGCAAGCGACGCCCCACCTGCCTCGAGCTCAACCTTTTCCTCTCGCGCTGGCTGCCGCTGACTCGGCGAAGGGAGCCGACCGGGCCCTGGGCTGGCGGTAAAACGCCACGGTGAGTAAGAACCCGCTCCGAGCGAGGGGAGGCGGCGCAGCCCGGTGGCTGCTCGCTCAGGATCTCCTCCAGGCGGGCAGCGAGGTGCGGGGCGCACCTAGGCGCGGGTGCGGGAGGTGCGGGAGGCGGCGGACCTGTCCCCTGCCGGCCGGCCGCGGGCTTCTGGGGCTGGAGTCCGCTTCGGACCCCTGCCGGTGCCTGGGCTTTGGGCCGGCTCCTCGTGCGCACTTCCCGGCAGGAACCACGGTCGCCCACTTTCCACCCCGGGATCCGTGGCCTTGATTTGAAAACATATAAATCAATAAGATCGTCCTCCTTTCGGGGTGCGTCTGCCTCCGAGCCCATCCCGAGCCGCGGACGCCTGCGGGGTGCGTGTTGGGCTGTGGGGTGGCGGGAAGACAAACTTTACACAAGTGCGCCCGGGCCGGGGGACCACGCTTGGGCGTCCTGATCCTGAGGGAGGAGTCTCGGCTCGGGGCAGCGTCGGGGAACTCCGCGCGGTCCGCCAGGTCGCCCCCGGGGCTGATGATGCCTCATGGAGGTGGCGAGCGTAGAAAGGCCGTACAAATCGCGCTTAACTTTGGGGCCAACAACTGTCAAACATATGGAATCCCAGCCCCTCCCTTTCCTTGAACTGGGGAAGAAGGTGAAAACCCTTCAACTTTTCTTTGATTGCCCCTTCCCACCTTCAAACCACTGCAGGGAGGGTAAAGCGCCGACCCCTGGCGCCTGGCAAGTACCAGAGACCCTAAATCTCTCGGGAGCCCCCTCGCCCTCTTTCCCGACCCTCTCCGCTGACCCTCCCCGCAGGGACCTTGCGGCGCTGTCGACTGGGATCGTGGCAAATGGCCTTTTGTTTCTCCGCGTTTCCCCTATTGTTTGCCTTTCCAACATCTGGTGGGGCTTGGGGAGAGAAGGCAGACCCTCTGGTCCCCCTCCTCGGCCCCCACGCCAGCTCCAGCAGGGGATCCCAGCTGGGGAAGCGGAGGAGCTGGACCCCAGCGAGGCCGCCCCACCCCGCCCTTGCGGTTAGAGGGCGGAGGGAAAGTTGTATCTTCCCCGCCTCCGCTGCTGCCTGTGGCCCGGGGCGCATTTCTCAGATCTCAGCCCAAGCGCGCCGCAAAGGGCGCAAATCCGAGAAGGGTGCTGCTTTCGAGACAGTGGTAGCGGGTTCCGCCCCAATCCAGAGTGTCTCATGGTTGGTTCCAGAGGATTTCAATCTCTAGCTAAAGGCGTTGGGGTTGGACCGCTGCCAGGGCAGTGGGAGGGGATCAGGGCACCTCTGGTAGGAGGAAAGCCGAGATTCTGAGGTCCAGAGTTTCCAAGGGTGGGAGGGCAGGCTAGTCGCCAAAAAGAGAACCTAGATGCAAATAATGAGGAAGCCTCATGACGTTGCCGGGGAATAGTGGTGTGATGGCTCACTCCGGAATGAACGTGGAGTTCTGGCTTTGAGTACCACTCGAAGTTTAAATCCCAAGTCCCCTTTCTGCATTGTAGAAAAAGAGGACTGAGGACACAACGCAGATAATGCCAGAGCACTGTTCCCTCTTCCACGTCCCAGCGAACAAGTGGCTTAGGATGGCCCCGAGTTCCCCTGTGCGTGCGCCTGTTGGGTTGCAGGCGGCCCTGTTTCCCTGCGCAAGTTAGATGCTTACACATTGTGTTCATTCTTAGTGAGTGTGGATTATTGATTAAAGAACTAGGGCAAAAGCAGTGTAGCCATTCGAGAAGGCAGGGTCCCCAGACGGTGCCCAGCGACTTGTGTTGCCTCTGAGGGGAGGCCGACTGAGACTGTGCACCTGTTGGAACCTATACCTCACTATAGCCTTGCAGTTGACCTGCTGTTGCCGGCTTTTCCCGTGGGATCCCCAGCCAGTCCCTCTTCCAAGGAAGCTCAATTACACTTTTGATTCCTCCTCAACACAGGGGAAGAAAGAGGCTTATGTGGAACACTTAGGATCTATGTACCCACTCAGACATTGTCAGTGGATACCAGGTGCTTGGTCTGCACGGTTCTGAGAGTTTTCCCTTTGCCAACTTAACAGAACTTTTGCTTTTCCATTTAACAAAAAAGAAGCGAGACTGCTAAGCCGGGAATGTGACACACAGAGCACTTTCTCTAGTGATTTCTGGATATTATGTCTCTTTACCTTACCAACGGTGGAACCAGCAACAGAAAACAACATTTTTGAAGTACTGAAAGGCACTTTACAAGAATTCCATTATGAAAATTATCCCCAAGGAAGGATTCCTTTGAAATTTAGCAACAGCAGCAACCCAGAAGCAACAAAAATGACCAAAGTTACTCAAGAAGTACCCAAAGGCATCACTGGTCTACCTCACTAAGAAAAACAGGGCAAATGATAGGGGAAGCTAAGCTTGTACAGTTTCTGTTAGAATTAAAAACTTCCCCCCAAAAAAACCATTCTGGGAAAAATAAAAAATATTGATAGGTGAAAATGAATATAAAAGGGGGAGATATTATAAACAAGGTTCCAGTGAACAATCTTATCTACTTGGAATAAATTTCTGAAGACATGATACCTAGGTCACAGGGGTTGATGCCTTCTCTAGGATATTTGAGATTGCCATATTTCCCTGTAGAAAAAGTCCCAGTTTACTTTCTCCCCAGTTATGCACAAAGGCTCCTGTGTCCTATACCTTACACCCCACTCACATTTTATATTATAATTCTTTTTCATTTCTGCCATACTGATGGAAGGGGAGTAGTTTGTCATATTTTGCATTTAAAAAATCAAGTTGGATTAAACATTTTTCATATTATCTGTAATATTTCTTCCTTTGCGATGATGTCAGTTTGTGTCCTTGCCTTTTTTTCCAGTGGAGATGTTATCCTTTTTCTTTTGATCAGATGTGTTCTTTATAAAAGCATACTGTTCTTCTACCCCTGCCACACAACCGGAAAATCTATATTGACTGGAAGTGCACAGTTTTCTCAGCCATTCTCTTTTCTCCTGCATAGAAAACACTTGGCAGGACTGCCACCATAAATGACTAAAGTAATTGACATCATTCCAGTAAAGTTAATAGAGAGAGCAGGCAAAAGCTTTATTAGAGAAATTCATGAAAAGTAGCAAGGGTATATTTTCTGCTAACTAGCTTACATGTCCCAACTCCTTTACAAGCTTGTAGTACTATTTGTAATTTGGAACAACTCTGCTGATAGCTGTTTTTACTAAGTGGTTTGCACTAACTCATTTTATTGTCTGATCCTCCTGCTGATAGCCTGCATACACCATGATTCACAATTTGTTCCTGTTCTTTTAAACATTTCTTCCAACTTCTTGACTGAAATTTGCCTCGCTTTTATCATAAGACTTTTGGCTATACCATTTGAGCCCTGCACTTTGAATAATCTTGAATCTGAACAATTCGGCAGCATGCTCTTTATGGCATGAGCAGGAAATGGCTTCCAAGGGCGGAACCAGGTACCTTTCACCCTTTTTTGTGCATTTGCATAGCCACAGTCTCTGTTAATTCTTGCTTGAAGGTAGATGGTTCTGAAATGGGGTAGAGGAGAGAGAGGAAGAGAAAATCCATCTGAGCTAGGTGGTGAATTATTACAATGAAGGGCCATAAAAGAAAAGTAAATAATCTAGGTAATCTGGCTGCAAAATAACTTTTAAAAAGAAAGAAGATATTAAAGTATCATGTATTATTGAAATAGCTAGTTAAATTAACTCACAGAATGTAGTCTTCTTCTTTTTTTTTTTTTTTTTTTTAGAAACAGGGTTTCACCATATTGGTCAGGCTGGTCTCGAACTCTGAACCTCAGGTGATCCGCCTGCCTCGGCCTCCCAAAGTGCTGGGATTACAGGCGTGAGCTACCACGCCCGGCCGTAGTCTTCTAACTAGGAAAATCTAATGTAAAATTGTTCCATATTATGACTCTGGACATTTTATTTCAGGCACATAAACAGTGAAAGACAGATACTGTACTATATACTTTTCTGCAGCATTTTCCATGCCTGTAGATGGAGGAATCAAACAATATACATCAGGAATGAAGAGTGTGCTGCATTAGAATCATGGGCTCTCAAAGGTTCAATGAGAACTTAATGGTCATCTAATTGAACCATTCATCCAATTTCACTATGGATCTTCACTCTGTTAAAATAATGAAATTCCATTCTACAAACAGCATCAATTCAAACAAAACGAGCTGAGAAGCAAATGGGCCAGAAATGTCAACCTTTTTTCTCTGAGCAGGAGGTGAGAAAAGCAAAGGTATGGACTCTAGGGAGCATGTATAAGCTCTTTAACTGTGCTGAATTTTTAAAGGATAAACAATACTGACGGCAAAACAGTTAAGTCATTCAAATGTTACCGTTTTGCAACATTCTCTTCTCCCTATCCTCTAGACTTTGTCTTGGTGAAGTTCACAGGTGGTACAGCAAAGCTCTTTCAAAATGGCCAAAGAAAAGAGGAAGAGAGAAGAGAAGATGGAAGGGGAATCTTATTCCTTTAAACCTGTCTTAAAAACTTTCTAACAAGACTCTTGGTCACCGGGAGAATGGTTGGAATTACCTCTCCTTAGAGTGGTGAATGTCCCTTGTGTTCCCAGGCCACCAATCCAACTGAGGACAGGCTTGCAGAATAGCACAGTAATCCTTAGAAGATGGAGGAAGAGAAGGAGAAAGGGATTTCGGAGGGAACAGGAATTTCAATTCCCAAAATATACCTTATTTACTCCTGAGTAGAGCTGTGAATTTGTAAAAGTAGTACAAACATCTTCTGGTTTCCACTCGGACAATCTCCCAGGCACAGTCACTGTATTTCTTTTCTTTCAGGAAATTGTCTATCCTGTTGAAATATCTCCTCAGTTCCAGGTTGCTCAGGGTTTTATCTCATCCACCTTCATTTCTTTCATGACTTCATTTTCATTCTCCTCTTCCTCCAAGCATTGGTTCAGGTACTCTGCTTGCTGATCAAGTCCTATTTGGATTTCTTTGAGGTGTTTCTCTTTCCAAGTGGATTTGAAGGTGTGTTGGCTGAAGATGTTGAAGGCCTGTAGGGACATTTTGTGGAAGGCCTTCCTCATGTCCCTCTTCATAGGCTGGGTGTATTGTAGAAACTCTTGGGGCAACTCAAAAGCTGTTTTCTCGTAGACATTCTATAGGAGATGAATTGCTCATACTAAGAAGTCTCAGATTTTGCCAGGTGCCTCTTCTCAGGTGAACATTCAGTAAGTTACAGTCCAGAGACTGGGTGCCAGCAATGAACAGACCCACAAGGAGCTCAAGCCACAAACACTTTTGAATCTTATCAGGTTTGGTGCTCATTTTTTTTTTCAAGCTAAAAAATCCAGAAGATGTGGATTTGGCAATGATGTTTGAAGTATTCCTTCCCTTTATATACGTGAGTGTCTTCAGCAGGAGGAGTTTTCTCATTCGTCATTTTACAGTTACCAAGGTTGACGGCCCCTTTCCTTTGCCTCTGAGGCTTTTTTTTTTTTTTTTTTTTTTTACTTTGGATTACTACACTGAGTTTGGAAGTGATAACATTTTTTTTTTTAATGAGCAAAGTGTTAATCTTGTTACCTTACATGGCTGGATGATCCATCCCAGCACTAAGGAATCATCATAACAAGACTGATGCCGGGAATTTCAGAAAGCCGAAAGCTGTGAGTCTGTACACTCACTCAACTCTATTGCATAAGAGGGAGTGAGCCTTCATGAAAATATATTTTTTGTACCTGGCGCTATAGCTAAACATCCTCTCTCAGAGCTAACCATAGACATTAACCAAATGCCTGTGATTATTTGATTGCTGGGTCACCAGAGCCCAATATAGTTTAGGTTTTTCTGATTTTGTTAAAGTAGGCTTCTATATTTGGGTATTTTCTCTTTTTTGTTTGATTTTTCTGGATCCCCAGAAAGTTGAAGAATAAAGTTGGTCAATTTAGCATGGCAATTACTAAGTAGAAGACTAAGCTGGCTTGGTTTTCTGTTGCATTAGAAAATGTTGATGTTCTCTAAATATCCTTTTCTTCAGTTAAATCCATCCTGGACTTGGCCTTCCATATGCCTCTGGTATCTTCCTTAAAAGTCCTGGAGTGGGCTTTATATTTGAGAATATCTTTCTGACTCATTAACTTCTCTCTTGTAGTATCATTTTTTTTTTTAGGGGTAGTATTTTAAAACTTTTGCTTAATTATTATTTCTTCTTGCCTGGTGATTCTGGATTCTGTAAAGGCTTTTGTTTGCTCCTGTGTTTGTTGTGCACTGAGGATGTATATGAGTAGGAAGTCACCCATTTAGCCAAGCTGATTCCTAGCTAGACCAATGTTACTGTGGTAATGATGGCTATCCATCATTTATGGTTTTTACTTTGTTTGACCAAATAACTTTCCTCTGATTATGGTTAAGACAAATGGATTCTTTTCTCCAGTAGATTAAAATGGGTTGTCATTAAACAAAGCTAGCTTATAATATCATCTTTAAAAAAAAGATATACATACATTTGCAATTAAGTCATTGTAGAATGATAAATAACCACAGTTCCACAAACATGGCAGACTGTAAAGTTGGCTTAAAACGTTCTTGTCTAGGCTGGGCGCAGTGGCTCATGCCTGTAATCCCAGCACTTTGGGAGGCTGAGGTGGGCGGAAGGGGGAGGTCAAGAGATCGAGACCATCCTGGCCAACATGATGAAACCCCGTCTCTACTAAAAATGCAAAAATTAGCTGGGTGTGGTGCCACGTGTCTGTAGTCCCAGCTACATGGGAGGCTGAGGCAGGAGAATTGCTTGAATCCGGGAGGCAGAGATTGCAGTGAGCCGAGATCATACCACTGCACTCTAGCCTGGCGACAGAGCAAGACTCTGACTGACCAAAAAAAAAAAAAAGTTCCTGTCTAAATCAGTTGGCTGCACCAAAGGCTAATTGTTGGTAAGTGGGATTTCTTAAAATCCTGGCTTTTGGGAAAGGTTTCCTGTGGAAAAAAGAAATTATATATGTTACTCTATATGCTCTATCTACATAAATTCTGATTTCATGGACAGATTTCTTGGGGTGACCAAATTTGAAGACTATTAAGAAAACAAGCCCTTTTATATAGCATTGTAAATTGACACACCCTTCCTAGAGAGGAAAATGATAATATGGATCAAAAGCCTTAAAAATATACATAATATTTAACTCAGCAATTTTCCCTCTAGGAATTGATTCCCCAGAAATAATGATGATGCCCTTAAAGACTTAGCTGTAAGGAAGTTTGTCACACAAAAATGGGAAACAATCTTAATGTTCAGCAATAAACACTTAGTTAAGTAAGCCATCAGTAGAAAACATATGTGCGAGCAGTAAAAATCATGTGTGAGAATATATTTGGTCACTTGGATAGATAAATTTGTGGCTTAAAAAACAAGCTTATATTTGTATATAGAGGCTGATACCACTTTTGTTAAATGTAGACATATGTATATACATACAGAAAAAAATCTTGATATATATATGCAAAAATTTTGAGTCATTATCTCTAACTGGAAGAATAATGGGTGGCTTTTATTTTTATATTTTTACTTACCTAGACTTTTTAAGTTTTCTATGGTCAGCAAGTATTTCTTATTTAATAAGACAAAGGCTGGGCTGGGCACGGTGGCTCAAGCCTGTAATCCCAGCACTTTGGGAGGCCGAGGCGGCTGGATCACAAGGTCTGGAGTTCAAGACCAGACTGGCCAAGATTCTAAAACCCCGTCTCTACTAAAAGTACAAAAATTAGCTCGGCGTGGTGGCACGTGCCTGTAATCCCAGGTACTTGGGAGGCTGAGGCAGGGAATTGCTTGAACCTGGGAGGTGGAGGTTACAGTGATCCAAGATTGTGCCACTGCACTCCAGCCTGGACAACAAAGCAAGACTCTGTCTCAAAAAAAAAAAAAAAAAAAAAAAAAAAAAGGCTATTTTTAAAAGAAGATACATTTAAAAGGAAAAATTATTATGCATCTGAAATAAGATCAATACTACTTTATTTGTTTAAACATTTCTACTCTAGAGTATTTTGAAAGAAAATGTAGATTCTCCCTAAATCTCAGTTCTAATCAGTAGATATGAATAACATACAGTATGTGGGAATATACTATTCTTGCAGCTTATCATTAAAAATATATTTATATTTGTATACATGTATTTATAATCACACACACACACACACACACGGGTTCTATAAAGTGCAAAGCCTCTCTGAGGTCCATAGCTTCTTATATACCTCATCTAATTTCTCTACCTAAAACTTCTTGAACTGTTCCAGTTAGAACAGTTATTCCCCATTTTGGGTTTACAATATCTTGGACTCCTTAAACATGGGTTTTAAAAAATAGATAATTGTATAATTAATACAACTGAGTCCCAGTTGAGTGCACTCCCACACTTCCCTGAAATTGCCCTTGGCGCTTAGTATACTTTTCACTAGTTTGACACAGTTCAGTGATACCAACCAAGCTAAAAGATTGTTCAATTGCCTTAGTACTCTGGTAAGTTCTGCTCACTGGTGTTGGAGATGGCTGCACATTTGGCTATTCCCGTTCATCTTGAAGTTGCCTGTATTTTTGGCCATGCACAGTTTTGTCAATTTTAGCCCTCTTACCCCAAATTTTCTTCCTTTACTGTAATTCCATATTATATTTTCATTTATCAAAAAATGTACTTTTATTGTTTATGACATCCCAGTCACTGGCCTAGGTCCTGAAGCAGGAGGAATGAAGTGTAGTGCATGATCTCAAGGAGCCTGTAGTTGAAGAAGCAGGCGTGTTCTGAGTGTTTTAGGCAGGAGGAGGAATTCTTAGGGTTTCCCAAGAGTGTGGACCTCATTCCCCCTGTTCTTTAAATGTTAATAGATGCTGATGTTGACAATGTTCATGACAAGGAAAGATGGTTGGCATACACATCTGTCCCTCTCTCACCATTAGAATTGCCTGTCTTCTCAAATAAAAATACAGAACACTCCGTGGTGGCTCACGCCTATAATCCCAGCACTTTGGGAGGCCGAGGCGGGTGGATCACGAGGTCACGAGGCGAGTGGATCACGAGATCGAGACCATCCTGGTCAACATGGTGAAACCCCATCTCTACTAAAAATACAAAAAATTAGCTGGGCATGGTGGCGCGTGCCTGTAATCCCAGCTACTCAGGAGGCTGAGGCAGGAGAATTGCCTGAACCCAGGAGGCGGAGGTTGCGGTGAGCCAAAATCGCGCCATTGCACTCCAGCGTGGGTAACAAGACCGAAACTCCGTCTCGAAAAAAAAAAAATACAGAACACTCATCTAATATTTGGGACATACCTATACTAAAAAGTCATTCACTGTTTTTATGAAATTCAGATTTAACTGGGTGTCTTTATTTTATCTGGCAACCCTGTCTGCCATGCAAGCTCTCATTGACCTCTCAGAACAGAGCTCAGATGTGACATCCCCTGCAGAAAGCCATTCCTCTGCTACTCCTCCGCCTCCTCAGAGTTGCATTTGATTGCATTTCTCTATGCTGGCTTTACATGTGCACATACCCGTAACAACTGTGCACGCCAAAGAGGGCACCTGTCATACTAAAACAAAATAGTACTCACATATACAAACATACACCATTTATACACTCACATATAATCACTCTGATTAGAAGCATTATTGAATAATCAGTCTGGTCATGCCTCTGTTCTGTAAAGCCATGCCATCTGAATGTATCTCAAAATATAATCAGAAAATTGAAAACAATGACAGTGTAAGGAAACATTTTGACTCCTAAATTTGGCATATGACTGCTGATGACTGCTTAGTCTGTCATCAGCAGGCTATGCACTGACATGCTAATTTGGTTTCCATGATACCTGTTCTTATTTCCCTGGCATGGCTTAAGATTGTTTATACATGTTCAGGCTTTCCTCAGAGGGAGGGCTGGTTAGCAGGAGCTGCTCTGGAATTGTGTGGTGTCTATGTGGATTATGAGGTTAACTGTATTGGACAAGGCACAATTTGACAAAATGGAGATGAGACTTTTTTTTTTTAGAGTCTTGCTTTGTTGCCCAGCCTAGAGTGCAGTGGCGTGATCTCGGATCTCGGCTCACTGCAACCTCTGCCTCCCGGGTTCAAGAGATTCTCCTGCCTCAGCCTCCGCAGTAGCTGGAATTACAGATGCACACTGCCACACTCAGCTAATTTTTGTATTTTTAGTAGAGATGAGGTTTCAGCACATTGTCCAGGCTGGTCTTGAACTCCTGACTTTGTGATCCGCCTGCCTCAGCCTCCCAAAGTGCTGGGATTACAGGCATGAGCCACCACGCCCAGCCTGAGACATTTCGGTCTAGACAAGATAGATGTGATTCAGCTGAGGGACATTTGTCATCTATAGATAAAATTTATTGCTTTCCATGAAAAGACAAGTTTTGAATCAGAGCAAGAGTAACACATCATCCACATTACTCAATCCTTGAATGTAAGTTGTTCCATTTGTAAGGTCATTAGGTGATTGAACCCAGTAGAGAGCCCAGGGAGGGGAAGGAAGCCTTGTGTCCAGGCCTAGCAGTACTTCCCATGGGGCCTGCAGAGGATGGTCACCACAGTGTTGTGTGCAGCGATTTTATCCTCAGAACAACACAGTCACCTCTGGCAACTTGATGTTTCACTCATTCTCACTGCCTCAGCATTGGGATCTGCCTCATTTGGGGCCAGCTTGTCCTCTGGTCCCTTTCTTGGCTCTTCTCTTAATGATGTCCCTGATAGAGAAACTGATAATGACTATACAGGGAATACATGGATATGTGCATATTGTAAAAATTCAAACACTTCAGAGTGAGTGAAAGCTTTGCTTAACAACTCAGCCTCATATGTCATGCTTTTCTCTGTGGCAACTACAATTATCAGTTTGGTGTATTCCTTGCTTGACACCTTTCTCTTTACTAAACGATAAGTTCTGTGAGGGAAGGTATAACAACTGGCTCATTTGCCTTCTCTTAAATGCCCACAGGGAATAGGAGAGACCTGGATCATATCCATGGGTGGCAGTTGGAGGACTTGTATGTTTATTTTTTAAATTGCCAAAACGGGATTATAAAAATTGTGCTATGCTTTGAGGTTGAATCCTAGAAGTATATCTTTGTGACTGTATATAGGATATCATTTGGAGATAATATTAAAAATCTATATTGTTAGCCCTTTATGGATATGAGGTCCAGGATAAATGGCTCACCAGACCTGGCCTGTGAGAGGGCCAGGCTATCACAGCACCTGGCCCATAGTAGGTGCTCAATAATTATTTGTTGGGTGACTGAATGATAACAATGAAGCCATGTCTTAATGACAGTAAAGTTATTTGGTGGCTTAGCGCTTTTTTTGTAGGGATATGGGGAGCACAAAGTCAGACGTTGGGGAAAATCGAGGTGTTTACAGAATGGTAGATGGCAACTTAGGTGGCCATTTGATGTCCTCTACTAATTCTGGTGCATTCTCCTTGGGATTCCCTGAGGCTGGTTAGATCGTGAGCATTTTTGTACCACTACTCTAGTGACATCACACAGTTTTGTATTGCTTGTTTGATTCATATATCTTCCCCTGCATAATAAAAATGGGTCCTTCCTAGTTTTGTATCCATGGCACATCTTACACAGTAAATGTTTGTTTAATCAAAAACTGCCATGTGATTTCTTAAAGTTCTCAAATCTGATTGAGTAATGACCTGCATAGGTAAAACTGCTGAGAAGTTCTAAGACCATTCCTCTCCACCACCTCCTTTTGCCACTTTTTTGTACATGATGCTCCCTGTAGCTGTCATTTAATCATATCAACCTTAGAGGGGCTCTTTGGACAAACTAATATCTAGTTGTCTTTTCCAGCCCAGTTGAAGATTATGCACATAGTAACTTCCTGCCCAGGAATAATTTGAGTTGTGAGAAAAGAATCCCTGATAAAAAGAAATGTAGCATGGTGGAATAAGTATTTCAGTAAATAAATGTGCACCACCAGTAAAACCTACTTTCTCTTTTAGGATTACCAGAACAGCCTCCATTCATATCCTCATTTCAGTGCTGGGATTACAGGTGTGAGCCACCTCACTCTGTCCTTTTGAGCCCAAATGGGGCTTTTACTTCTGAGTGGTTAGTAAGAATTTCAGATGGCAGGGATGAAAGATGGATGTCACCTACCAGAATAATCCTTCTCTTTACTCAGAGAGTAGATGTGGATTTTTTCCTAGACCACATCCAAGCGTGGCTGTGGTTGGGAAGAAATGATAAGAGTACCGTGGATGGTGGACAGAAATGTCCTCTTGTCTTGGATAAACATTTAAAAAGGAGTTGGCGTAGTGGAGATGAAGACAGTGTCTTCTTTTAATTACCATCAGCTGGCATGTGGTCATAAGGTTTCTTGACATTTCTGAAGAACAAAGAAAGGTATTGTGATAGAAAATTTTCAGTGGGCTTACTTAGCCTGGCAGAGGACTCACATGCTGCAAATTTTAGGATTTCTTAAGTGTCTGAACAATGCCTGAGGTTGGGGGTGGTATCTGGGAATAATCTTCTAGAGCAAGAGGGTGGAAGAAGTGAGGAGGGGTCTCTTTTCTTCCTGCCAACATCCTTGCCCCTATGTAGCCTGAGAAGAGGCTTGGAATGGGTTTCCTGAGAGATGCTAGACTTTTCCCCATGTCTGAAATTAATTTATTTATGTACTCACTTGTTTGTTTTCTTTGCTTTCCATTTTATCCCCAGTGTTTAGGACACAGCGTATACTCAATAAATATTTATTGAATGAATAGATATGCATTTCAGTATTTTATCTTATGAGTATATTTTAATCTAAATTGGATATCAGATTAGTTCAGTCATTCTGCCTCTTGATAGAACTGTGTAACTTTGAGCATTCTGTGCTTTATCTGTACACAAGGCTAATAAGAGTACCTATTTCAAAGGGTGATTGTGGAGATGTAAAGTGCTGAGAAAGAATCTAGTACATAGAATGTGGACAATAAATGATAGTTTCCATCATCATCTGTTGCCTACAGTGTTAGACACAATGTTAAATTCCAAGAACACAAGTGCAAACAAGACAAATGTAGTCTCTTGCCGAGGTTCCTGGAGTCAGTGATACCTAGTCTTAATCTTAAAAGGCAAGAGTTGATAAGAGTTTGAATTGGGACAGTGATAGCAGGTATCGAGAAGAAGAGAATTGCTTAGAAAGTAAGAGGTTGGCAAGTTTTGGAAATTGATTTGGGATGGGAGGCGGAGGTGAGAAGGAGGAAATAGACTAGGGAGAAGCTCAGTTTTCTAGCTGGGTATTGGCTGTGCCACCAACTGAAAGAGAGCCTGTGGGAGGAAGAGCAGGCTTAGGGGAGCAACTGGGTAGTTCTATTATAGACAAGTTGCTGAATTGTCTGAGATAACTAAGTGGAGATGTCTATCCAGCAGTTGGATATATGGGCCTAGAGTAGAGCAGAAGACTGATGCTAGCAGGAGAAATAGATTTGAAGGTATCCACAGAAGCTGTAGGTGATAAGACTTTAGTGTCAGAACCCTAAGAATCTGCTATGTTAGAGTGGGCAGCCGGAGAGGAAACTGAAGAGGATGGTCACAAGCATAAGGAGAATGAGGATGGAATATTCTGGTTTTTTTTTTTTTTTTTTGTCTCTGCATCTTTACCCAGATGACTCCACAGAATTTTCAACATAACACTGTAATCCGGCTATTCTTAGTTAAGCTGTATTTGCCGTTGTTGATCTAGACCTAATGCCCTCCGGTTGATGTGATTATTTAAGCTCAGAAAGAATAATTAATTCATTGAAGCCTACAGTCAAACTCTTTGGGCTCTTTTAGTATATGCTGCCCGTGAAATACATCTTACTGGCAGGCATGTATGTGTGGAGTTCTTGGCAGATGTCACCTGGACTGCAAGTTCGCCTGGTTTCTTTACTTGTGCCACTTGGGGCTGTAGGAGTTTGGGGATTTGTTTGTTTCCTAGGGTTGCTGTAACACATTACCATTACCAAGGTGGCTTAGAACAATGGAAATTTATACTCTCATAGTTCTAGAGTCTGGAAGTCCAAAATCAAAGTGCCATCAGAGTCATGCTCCTGCCAAAGCCTCTAAACAAGAATTCTTCCTTGCCTCTTCTAGCTTCTGGTGCTTGCTGGTAGTCCTTAGTGTTCTTTGGTTTCTAGATGCATCATCTCTGCCTCCATGTATCCTTCACTGATTCTTCATTTATCTGTGTGTCCCTTCGCGTGGCCCTTCGGTGGCCTTCTTATCAGCACAGTATTTGTTACACTTAGCACCTACCCTAATCCAGAATAACATCATCTTAATTTGATTACATTTGCAAAGAATTTTGTTTCTTTGGTTATATTTTGTTTCTTTGGTTAAATTATAGGTATTGGGGCTTAGAACTTCAGTGTTTTTTTGGGGGAGACACAGTTCAATCCATGACAGGGGATATGGTACAGGGAGCCTTAATGGGGAGAGGATCTTGCAACAAACCTAGCATGTTGGCAAGAAGGGCTGGAGACACTGAGCTGGTATGGAAGTGTTTAACCACAGGTCTTTTTTGGGCAGAGATGTGCTATATGAGTAGTTAGTGTTCATAAGCCTGTCAACATGACAAGCCAGATACTGTCTTTAAGTATTCTTTGGTAATAATCTGTATCGCTATTAATAATAATAATAATGTTAATTTAACAATTATTAAGTGCCAGTGCTCTAGATACATTCTCTTTAATTCTCACAGTTACTATACAATGTAGATGATACTAGCCTCAGTTTAAAGAGGAAGAAATGGAATCTGGGAAATACTGAGTGACTTAACCAAATTCACAGAGCTAGAAATTCACAGAATCAGAATTCAAGCCTAGGTATCTCCGAGGCCACATTGTCTTTTTACAGGACTAGGGTCCATAGAGGGTTTGGCTTAAAATCCATTGTGTGTATCTATACATTACTAGCCATTTTCATTCTCAAAATGATTTGAAACCATTTACAGAAATATATGTGATACAAGAGAGGCTGGGCACTGGTGGCTCACACCTGTAATCCCAGCACTTTGGGAGGATGAGGTGGGCTGATCACAAGGTCAAGAGATTGGGACCATTCTGGCCAACATGGTAAAACCCCATCTCTACTAAAAATACGAAAATTAGCTGAGCATGGTGGTGCACACCTGTAATCCCAGCTACTTGGGAGGCTGAGGCAGGAGAATCACTTGAACCCAGGAGACAGAGGTTGCAGTGAACCAAGACTGCACCACTGCACTCCAACATGGTGACAGAGTAAGAATCTGTCTCAAAAAAAAAAAAAAAAAAAAAAAAAATATATATATATATATATATATATATATGATGCAAGAGAACAAAGATTAAAGAAATCAGAATTGAGGGAAAACAAAAGTAAAAATACAGGATGAAGTCAGGGGCACAGTTTAAATGTAAGAATGCATGTCATAATGTCCAATGTCAATAGTGTAGAGGGCTGCAAACCTCAGGGCTTCCTACAAACAGAGATAATATGATCTGTTAAAGTATTGATAGTATCCAAAAGGCCAAATGAAGCAACAACAAAACTAAGTCTTTAGGAGAAGCAAAATTTTTCTTGGTACTGAGCTCTGGGAGGAATTTCTCCTGTGGGCCTTCAAAAAGGGAGCATTGTGAGATGTCCTGTAAAGACCCTAGCGACTTCCTTACAGGAGTAACCACTAGCACATGCATGGAAGGGCTGATTCTTAACAGCCTCCCTCCTTGTAGGCTGATGTCTCCTTGCCAATAGGCGTGCAGTTCCTTGGCAGACATTCTGCAGAGGTCATTGGTTTTTCTTGTGTTGAGCTGCAGAAAGGAGTTCAGCTGCTCTGCTGGCTTGGGATAGCATTTCTTCATCATGGCCCAAAGTGGGGAAAAGCGTGGTCACATATGTTGGCATTCTCCGTGGTGTTCAGTGTGGAAAGACTGCCCTGACATTTAACTAGCCCTTGACTAGATCCAATCCTGCATTTCCTATTATATATACAGAGGAACTTCTGGGAAAACAATCTGTAGACACAACTCTCTTCCATTTAGTCAGAACTTTGAAAACAAACTATTCTGTCAGATTGACCCAGTGCCATAAACGAAAATGAAGTGCATGCTGGATTTCCACACTGTCGGTGGTTTGATTTGCTGTATCACCTCCAGGAAGAATAGTTCCAGATATAGGAATCTATATAGTAACCTAAGAAAGCTGCTTGTGGTGGTGGTGGTTTTTTTTTGTTGTTGTTGGTTTTTTTTTTTGCTTATAGTCTTATTCTGCATTGAGTTGACTTTATTTTATCTGAAAGAACTTCTTCATAAATTGGATATCTTAGAATTAAAAGCCAGGGTAGTCTTATATCCCCAAGTATTATAGTTAATTAAATACTGGGATATCCAATTTTCAATTCTGTACAATTGAGTATTTTTCCTTTAGAGTAGAACTCACTGTGTGAAAAGGGCCATATGAATGGTCCCAGAGTTAAAGCTTCTTTATATTCACAGGAGGGATGTACTTACGAGAGCAGAAATTGGGATTGCCCTATATACATCCCTGCCAGAATGACTCATTGCTAAATGTGATAATACAGTTTCTCATGGATGGTTCCAGTTGTTGGGTCAAATAATCCTGAAAGTATCTACTACATGTTTATTCCATCCATCCACCCACCCACCCACCCACCCACCCATCCATCCATCCACCCTCCCACCCACCCACCCATCCATCCACCCATCTATCCATTCATTTATCCTTTCATCTCTAAGGAGGTGATGCCTGACACAAGGTAGTAAAACAGAATGGAGGAGCTTCATGTCCTCATAGTGTGTCCAAGTCTTCAAACAAGAACAATAAAATTACAGGGCTTTATAAGTGCTATGGGCCAGGTGTAGTGGCTCATGCCTGTAATCCCAGCACTTTGGGAGTCTGAGGCAGGCAGATCACAAGGTCAGGAGATTGAGACCACCCTGGCTAACACGGTAAAACCCTGTCTCTACTGAAAATACAAACAATTAGCTAGATGTGGTGGCATGCGCCTGTAGTCCCAGCTACTTGGGAGGCTGAGGCAGGAGAATTGCTTGAACCCGGGAGGCAGAAGTTACAGTGAGCTGAGATTGCACCACTGCACTCCAGCCTGGGCAACAGAGTGAGACTCTGTCAAAAAAAAAAAAAAAAATGTTATGAAGGAAATAAACAGGGATGAGCTAAGACCTGAAGGGTGAAGAACAGTCAGCTATGTACAAAGCTGGAAGGGAGCATTTTGGACAGAGGGAAGAGCAAATTTACAGGCCCTGATGGACAAAACTTGGGGTATTTAAGGGATACAAAGGAGATTAGTTGGGCTGGAGTGATGGGAATAGAGAGGTTGGTACCAGGATAGGTTGGGACTGGCAGGCACAGCAGGCCGTGATGGAGTTCCAATTTTGTTCTAAGACCAGTTAAAACATATGAAAGAGTTTCAAGTAAGAGAGTGGTATGATATGATGTGTGCTTGAAGGAGATCCCTTTGGGGGCCCTGTAGGGGACAGTTTGGAGAAGGGCCAGAGTAGAGTGGAGGCAAGGAGGCCAGGTCGAGGGCAGGTATTTCAGCAGGCCCAGTGAGAGATGTGGTGGCTTAGATTAAAGGGGGAGCAGTCAAGGTGGAAAGAATAACATTGGTATGAGACATGTGTTGGTACGTTACTTAGGATATATTGGGTTCAGGTTATCATCTGTGATCACCAAAGGCAGTTTTGCAGAAGTACCATTGAGAATGTATTTAATTATGAGATCTTTATTGAATTAACATGATGGTTTTTTGGTAATCAGTAAATAATCTCATTTGGCATTCAATCTTTAACTGGATGGTCTGAAACTAGGTTAGCTCCCTTATACTTTAGCCAGTGATATAAATAATTTACTTAATTGGTCTTAGGTTGAGGTTGAGGCTTGAATTTCCCAGGTTTGGCCTGAGGCTTAAATTTCTTAGAGTATCTCCTGATGTTTTTCCTGTGTGTACACAGAACAAATGCATATTCATATACATTTTAACATTTAGACAAATAATGAGTTTCATGATTGATTTAAACCATGGATAACTACAGTCAAATCATGGAATATAATCATATAATTATGAAGTTAAGAAAGTGATCCTAATCTATTATTTACTAAATATAGATGAGAGTCTATAGCTGACAAGGACAAATCTAATTTGATTTAAAAACAAAAACTCAGAAATGTCTATCTGCACTAATGCTCTGACAGAAACTACACACCATGAAACAATGGTGTTTAATAGGGTAAATGAAGATGTCCCTGCTACTGGAGTTAAGCAATGCCAGACTTTCTTGTGTCCAGGAAAACTAAATAAATGAAATGAATTTTCTGTGCTTTAAGGTTGAAACATAGAAAATTCAACCTTCAGCAATATTTTCATTAAACTTCTAACATCTCTGATGGTTTATATAGAGTAGAACCTAGTTTATAATGGTATTTTAGTTGTACATTATTTAGTTATTTTATGAGCTAGTATTTGAGTCTCTGACTTGGTACACAATAATTAGATTTATTATTTTCATAAATAATCTTAAAATGTTCTGCAGAAATCTCAGGACTTCCAGATGCCCCAGACACCAGCTACCGTAAAAACCATCCAAAATTATAGGATGGCCCCAACATGATAGAAGCATTCCTCATGTATACCCAGCTGAAAACCAGGGTACTTGAGCTGCAGCTGGCTCTTTTTTAAGCAGTGATCAAGGACACAGACCCTTTCCCTCTTGTGGCCCTGCCATCTTCCATGTGGCTTCCTTTATGAGGTTTGCAGGGCTTTTTTAATTGTCAGCAGGCTGGAGCGAAGGGGCAAGAGCAGGAAAGAGTGTGCATGGGAAGGTTACATGGTTATGCTTAGAGGGACGCACAACACTGTCAGTCCCATGCCGTTGGCTGGAACTTAGTCACATAGTCACAGCTAAGTGCAAGGGATATCAGGAAATGTAGTCAGGTGCTCAGGAAGGAGAGGGATTAGTTTGGTGAACAGTTAGCCCATCTCTGATCTATTTGGAAAAGAAACAGTCTAGCAATGAGAATGGTATAAGTTGGCTCAGGGATTGGGCTGGCATAATGGGGCACATTACAGATGCCCAATAGAGATTTTAAAAAATCCTTCTGGAGAGAATTGGAGTTGTCAGCCATAGGCAGCTTTCTAGTGATTTCTTTTCTGAAAGAGTAGGAGAAGTAGTGTTGAAACGAAGGATTTAAATTTTTTTCAAGGCTATATAAATAAGAGGTAAGTGATTAATTTTTTTTTTTTTTTAAAGCATACTTTCCTTTGAAGAAATCTGTTTTGGTAGGTCATGTGCTTTCTTTAAAAAGCAGAACCCATGGAGCTTGTTTCTTACAAGAGCCAACAGGTATATCCTTCAGTACCATCTGCAGCTGATGCTACACTGGGCATGAACCATGCATGGAACACGGTGTTACCAGTACATGCATTACTTCACTTTATCACTAACAGAATGCTGCAGGATGGGCATTTTCATCCCCATTTTATGGCTGAAGAACCAAGGCTGCAAAAAGTTACATAGCCTGGCAAAGTTCACACCGAACTAAAGGCTGCCTGATTTTCTACTAAACTGTTATTTAAGTATAAAATAAAGTGTTTTGAGTGTCTTATGTTTTTCTTTCTTTTTTTGTCCAATAAAGATGAAAATCTTTTACCTAATAACATCACAACCATAACCTCTCAAAATAGTTGTTTTTGGGAAAGACTTTTAAAGATTTCTGGCTTCTGACAAAATGAGTTAAACACACTTGGGTCCCGGACTTCTTATGCCTGTGGAGAGCGAGATTCTTTCCCTCTCCATGGGGTCAGTTTAGCTTCTGGAAACTGTTTATGAGTCCCTGCCATTTGACTTGACTTACAGGACCTGGCAAATATGATCCCAGGGTGTGGCTGGAATTCATTTCTGACTTCTGTGGCTAAAGGAGAAAAAGCACTATTGCCCCTGTGAGAAGAGGCAAGAGCCAGGGACCTGCCAAGGTCTCTGCAGTAGACTTCAAGGAGTATCTCTGGACCCCCACCGTGTGGAACTTGGGGGATTGTGCTGCAGAGACAGGCTGTGGGTAGGACCAGAGTATCATGTGATTAAAAGAGAGGATGGAGCGACTTTCAGTATTGAAAATATTGAAGCAGTATTCAAATCCATTTGCTCAACATTGGTTCCATGAAACACTAATTTGGCTAAATGCTCCACAAAGGAAAGATTTTGTAGCTAAAAAATTTTCGAAAACCATATATATTTAGACTTGCAGCGTATGTTGTATATGAAAAGCTTCCAATATTTTGGAGCAAGGCACCTGTTAAACTTGTCTAACCTACAATATAACAAACTTATTTGACTACATACTTTTAAAAAATCTCAATTGTTAATGTCCTGAAGAATTAATGTTTTGGGTAACATACTTTGTGTATCACTGATTAAATCGAGCGTACAAAGAATACAATGTTAGAAAAGAAATCCAGTATCCAAATTCAGGTGGAATACAGGGAGGATTACAGACTGGAAGATTGCACAATGACTCTTGATTAGGTAATATAAGCAGCAACAATGATCACATCATAATTTCAGTGTTCTCTCTGGTTTTAAACAAAAGAGAAACATGAAAAGCTCGTATATTTTATATTGCAAAATGCCTTTTGTCCTCTTTATTTTTGTTGTCTTCCTCTTTTCTCTTTTTCTGTTACCACATCAGCTTCCTGCTTTTCACCAAATGAATCACTGAAGGTTGTAATGTTTATTCTTTTCAGAAGATGTGTTAAAATCTATTGAACACAGAAAGTTAAGTTGTTAGTTAAGTATATATTGTTACTAAAAGCTGTTAAATAAATTTGTTGGAGGCTGAATATAGTAGCTCATGCCTATAATCCCAGCACTTTGGGAGGGCGAGGTGGGTGGATCACCTGAGGTCAGGAGTTTGAGACTGGCCTAGGCAACATGTTGAAACCCCATCTTTACTAAAAATGCAAAAATTAGCCAGGCGTGGTGGTGCATGCCTATAATCCCAGCTACTTGGGAGGCTGAGGCAGGAGGATCACTTGAACCCAGGAGGTGGAGGTTGCAGTGAGCTGAGATCATGCCACTACACTATAGCCTGGGTGACAGAGTGAGACTCCTCCAAAAAAAAAAACCCCAAAGACCAAAAAAACAGGCTGAGTGGGGTAGCTCATGCCTGTAATCCCAGCACTTTGGGAGGCCGAGGCGGGTGGATCACTTGAGGTCAAGAGTTCAAGGCCAACCTGGCCAACATGGTGAAACCCTGTCTCTACTAAAAATACAAAAATTAGCCAGGTGTGGTGGTGCATGCCTATAATTCTAGCTACTCAGGAGGCTGAGGTGGGAGGATCACTTGAACCCAGGAAGTGGGGGTTGAAGTGAGCCGAGATCACACCTCTGCCCTCAAGACTGGGCAACAGAGTGAGACTCCATCTCAAATAAAAATTAATTAATTTATTTATTTATTAATTTGTTGGGCTGATAATTTCATTTCATGCTTCTCTAAATTTGGGGAACTTGAAGTATTTGGGGAATTTCCTTCCCTCCTCCTCTTTTCTCCCTCTCTCTTTCTCCCTGTTTTCCTTTTTCCCTCCTTTCTTCCCTTCCATCTTCCCTTCCTCCCTCCCTTCCTTTCTGTAGCAAATATGTGTTGATACTAAGGCTTAGCATTGGAACTATGAAAGTTACAGTATTTCTTAATGTGTGTGTATATTTATTTTTACTGAATGGAATATATTTCTCATGTGAATAATGAGCATTAAGAAAACTAAAAACATCTGTATTGGTCACTCAACAATTTTCCTGGCTTTTGTGTAGACTCAGCCCGTGGCATGGTACACTGGAGAGTGGCAGGTCTGTGGCATGTGGATTGTCATTCTTTCCATAATGCCACGGCAGACATCACCAGCTGACATTGCCAGCTGACGACAGCACTCAGTCTTGCTCCGCCCATACCTGGCTTTCTCCAGTTGTTCTAGACAGATCAGCTGGAACTGGAGCTGTTTGCTTTCCCTAGAGTAGTGGAAAGATTAGCGTTTTAGGAGACCTTGGTTCTATACTAATGAAGTGTTGACCTTGGAAAACAGCCTCACTAAGCCCTATTTTCTTCAAATATTTAGACTGGGTAATTTACTATATTGTTATAAGCATACACATTAATGTTGTTTCTCTGTTTACAAGTAGCTGTCTGGGGACAAACTTAATTTAAACTCAGCATAGTTTTTCGCCTGCCTGTCTGGGACTCTATTTGATTTCCCATTTGCTCTTGAGGGTATCTGACACTTTATCTCCCTCATTGTTTTCTTGTATGTGAGTTAATATTTTAGTATGCCTCAATTTATTTTATTTAATTTTAGAAAAATAGCCTTCAGAGTAAAAAAAAATTAGTTTTACTTTCTTGCATTTGGTGATGTAGGTCTCTTTATGAGGTCCCTTTTTTTTTCTAGAAGTACCTCAGCCATGTTCCCAGGGAGATTGCCTCTTCACTCTCCCCCAAACCCTGCCAGGACTTCTTGGATCTACACATGGATTCCTCAGCTTCTGGAGAAGCTACTGGCTTACTGGATGAAAAAGATTCTGAACAACCCTTGTGTTTTTTTAATGTGATACTTTATAAAACCTTTTCAGTTTAGATCTTGTTATGATTTATTATTTGTAGAGTATCAGTATTTAGTACTGAGATTTCAAGAAGCTCAGTCAAAAGGCAGTATATTTTAGCCAAAAGGCATTATTCTGATGTCAGTGGAATACTTTCTTCGGAACTTGTTCACAGGATTTTAATATCCTGTGTACATATTACTGAGAAAGTCATATTTCCCAAGTGAATTCTTTTGGTGCCCCAAAATGCTGCAGGATTCTTGGTTGGCGGAATTTAGCAATTCTCTATTGCTACTGTCTTCTATACATCCTAACAGGTTACTTTGAAATCTTTAAAAACATGACAAACAAACAAACTCATCTGTGTGCTAAATCCATCTCAACAGAAAAATAATAGAATATTATCATTACCAACTTTGGTCACTTGAAGAACTTAAACCTACTGGATGAATGATTTCTAAGAATCACTTCAGAGATGAAAGGCGATCATCGTTTTTAAAACAGTCTGTAGAACGTGACCTTATTTGTAACTGGTCGTTCTCTAAAAGGTATTTTTTGAGCACCTGCTTTGTGCTGGGCACTTTGGTACATACATATTAAGAGATAACTGACTCATAAAGATTCCTTCAACTTGGCCACCCCAGTAGATCTGAGGGGCCTCAGCCTAACAGTCACTTTCTCCTACTGTAGGTTTTAAATCAAGCATCAAGGGACAAAGTATTCCATTAAATTCCCTGTACTGAATGCCATTGTATAGCTGCATCCAGAAATAACCAAGGAATAACTGAGACCTGGAAATCCCTCAGCAGAAAAATTTCCATGCTAGTCCTGGTTGCTTTAATAAGACATGTTCTAGACCAGTTTACATTTAGGGAGCGTGTGTCGTAAGCACTATCGGAAGGGATGCAAAGTAGTGTAAGAGATGTCCAGTGAGAGAAAGTAGCCACTGTGCACAATATGACAATAACAAGAGCGGGCTGACGAGTGAGTGCTCTGTGAATTCAGAGATACACAGAGGGTCCCACTGGCTGGAAAGAAAACAGGAAGATGGGAGTGAAGTGTGAATTGAAAATACTCGTGCATTTGGATCCCAGCCCTGCCACTTGCTAGCTGTGTGTCCATGGGTGAGTTTCTCACCATATGGAAGCTTCTGTTTCTTTATTGGCAAAAGAGGAATCATAACATTGACTCAGAGACACAATGATAAAAATGTAAAATGCTTAGCACAGTGTCTAAAATGTGGCACACAATAAATGGTATCAGTCACAGCGAAACTCAGTAAATCATTTTGCTTGTCTATAAAGCAGCGATACTACATCATAGGACTATGGTCAAGATTAAATAAGGTAAAATAATTAAAGGGCAGAGCCCAGTGCCTACCATATGGAATATGGATATATACAATAAATATTGGCTATTATGATGATGAAAAATGTGGGTAGATGAGAGGAAACATTTCAGACACAGGCAAGAGGTACATAGCCTGGTGTGTGCTTGGCCAGTTACCTGGCTCTCTTGGATGGAGGTTTTCTTCAAGTGAGTAGTAGTTGAAAGGTAGATGATGGTTGTAGAATATGTTAAAAATGAATGAAGAGCCTCTTAATTGGGGATATTAAATAAAGAGTCCAGGATTCCAGAAGAAAATGTAAATGAGTGATCTCTAAGTTTCATTCTGTTTAAGATTCTGTGGTTCCTCCGAGACTTCCAGCGGTTCCTGAGAAAAACTGTGGTGAATCAAACATCCCACTGCAGTAGTGACCCAGGGCTGCGGCCTGGAACACACCAGCAAAAAGGCAAAGTGTTAGTGCTTCTCTGTTTTGGTAACAGCAACTCATCTGCCAAATGAAAAAAGTATTTTTGTTTCCATGTGGCAATCTGCCCAGCCATTTGATTTGACAGGTAAGAGAGAGAATGAGGGGTAAAAACCCATGAGTGTAATTGGTAACACATTATTTCCTGGTCATTTTTTTCTTTAGTTTTGAGAGCCAGAGTTGAAGAGAAGAAAGAGAGAGGGAAAAAAAAATGGCTCTCCAGGAAATGAGTTTCCAGGCAGAGCCGAGACACCTGAAGAATGTGTCACTTCATATACTTTGCACATGTGAGTCAATAGGCAGTTTCAGGGTTTGCCAAAGTGCATCTGAGGGCTGGTGCAAGAGAAGAAACCTCTCCAGGAGAATTAATGTAATTCTAGTAAGACAGCTTCATGCATTAAGCTTTTAAGAGGAGCCTGAGGGTCTGTGGACTTCCTGCAGAACTATTAGCATGGCATTGGCCAGAGCTGAAGTGTAAGCTAGTACAGCATTCCCAACCTCTTCCTCAATTTATTTTATGTGAAAGTAAATTTAGAAAACGCACAGTTCAGCAAGTCAAAGAGGTTTCTTTACTGCAGAACATCTCAGGATCTTTGTTATGCTAATATTCCTTGTGAGTGTCCAAGAAGGAGAGTGTGAATTCAGTACTTCCCACACTCATGGGAAAGTGGTACATTTTAATGTAGAATGTATCTAGGGACTAGAGTCTTAAGCAGTCCTTTGGTAAAAGCTGATTTGGGGCAGGAACACGAGGCTGTTGTTCCTTCACTCTTGCCCTTTCCTGCGGAGGTCTAGGTTCAAGCAGCCTTGTCATTCTAGCAGCTGAATGCAGGACACTGCCCAGGAGAACACCAGTCCTTTGCAAAAACATGATGGGGTATGGTAGGTAAAATTATAGCTTGTCAACGATGTCCACATTCTCATCCATAAAGCCTGTGAATATGTTATCTTGCATGCCAAAAGAAATTTTGTGTATGCGATTACACTAAAGATATTGAGATGGGTGATTGTTCTGGATTATCAGGGTGGCCCCAATGTAACCACAGGTTCCTTATGGGGAGGAGGCAGGCAAGAGAGAGTCTGAGGAAATGCAATGACAGAAGCAGAGGTCAGAGTGATGTGGCGCCACAAAAAAGGAATGCTGGCAGCCTCCAGAAGCTAGAAAAGGCAAGGAAGTGGATTCTCCCCCAGAACCTCCAGCAGTAACACAGCCCTGCCACCCATTTTAGACTCCTGACCTCCAAACTGTAAGATCAACTTACGGTGTTTCAAGCCACTAACTTTGTGGTAATGTGTTACAGAAGGGATGAGAAATGAATAATGAGGTTTGATATTGGTCCCACTTTTCCTGTGTTTGAAGGCAGATGGAGTAACATGCTCCCAGACCCCTTCTAAGGCCCTGCTCCGATTCAGGACTCTGACAGTCAAGGAAGAGGTCAACTGTAACCACCCTCTGGCTACTGTGCCCTACTTTCTCGCTGTCCTTTATCTCCTCAAGCCGCGGGGCCAAGTATAACTCTACTACTCAGATGTGCAGTGACCAGGCCGGTCATTGACAGTCTTGGAAAGAAGCGATGTGATTGGCCACTGGTTGTGCTATGCATCTGTGATTTATGTCGTAGTGTGGGCTGAAGAGCATACTTCATTCAATTACTAATATAATGTCCTGTGGTAACTAAAATTTGAACAGGGATGTTGTAGGTTGGGTGTCATTTAAACTGTGCTCACTGAAATGGGTGCATATCAGAACCACAGAAAATGAGGACTTCATCTTTTAAAATCACGGTGCAAATCCTGCAGTAGCATTGTTATCACTGGAGTGGGGGACAGACAGCCTAGGCATGTCCTTGTGTGTCTGTTGAATACCAAAGTATAAATGTGGCGGATGCGAGCTTTAGGAATGTCAGTAAACAATGTATGAATTTAAAGTTGAGCAAAGGATAATGAAGCACTATTTGTACTTTGTGTCTGATGGTCACAGTTCACTTGTCCAGGAATTTCACTCTGAGACCCTGTGATTCGCATGTAGGAGGTTGATTAGGAACAGCTTATGGCAACAAGGACTGGCAGGGAAACGAAAGCTGGAGACCAGAACAGAGGGAGAAGATGGCTGTGGTGCACAGGGGGCTCTGGAGCTCAGACAGCCTCAACAGTGGTCCTGAATTAAGGCAAGGGGGCAAGGTCTTTTTGTTCTTCCATCAGCCAGTCATTGACTGTGGTTGCCCAACCCCCAGAGGGCAGACTCCCTCCAGGGAGATGGCTCTCTCTAACTAAGCATGCTTCTTTGAGAGGTCCTTAGATGAGAGCTGTCAGACTCTAACACTTTCAACTGGGAGAACAAATGCCCTAGTCCTAAAGGAATCAGATGGCACATTACAGGGTCCACTACACTGATTATCCTATGACCCTGGTGCCACTGGACAGCCAAACTTTACAGAGGGTTAATCAGTATTTTAGCAAGGTTTAAGTCAGAAACTGGGGCAAAGTATGCAGGAAGAAGAGACAAGAGCACAGGACACCTGACTGAGGCTGCTGCTGACAGAGAAGGCAGGGCCACCTTCTAGGACAGAGTGGCCACCTCTCCAACCCAAAGAACAGCAGCCAGTGGGGGCTGGATCTGCCTCCACTTTGATTTTCATTTATGATAACTTGTTAATTTAAGAGAAGTTCATGGTCTTGTTACTTTTTTTAAAAATATATTTTATTACACTTTAGGTTCTGGGGTACATGTGTAGAACATGCAGGATTGTTGCATAGGTACACACATGGCAATGTGGTTTGCTGCCTCCATCCCCATCACCTGTATCTGGCATTTCTCCCCATGTTATCCCACCCCAACTCCCTACCCTCCACTGTCCCTCCTCTAGTCTCCCCCAACAGACCCCAGTGTGTGATGCTCCCCTCCCTGTGTCCATGTGTTCTCATTGTTCAACACCCGCCTATGAGTGAGAACATGTGGTGTTTGATTTTCTGTTCTTGTGTCAGTTTGCTGAGAATGATGGTTTCCACATTCATCCATGTCCCTACAAAGGACACAAATTCATCGTTTTTTTATGGCTGCATAGTATTCCATGGTGTATATGTGCCATATTTTCCTTGTCCAGTCTATCATCGATGGGCATTTGGGTTGGTTCCAGGTCTTCGCTATTGTAAACAGTGCCGCAATGAACATATGTGTTCATGTGTCTTTATAATACAATGATTTATAATCCTTTGGATATATACCGAGTAATGGGATTGCTGGGTCAAATGGAATTTCTATTTCTAGGTCCTTGAGGAATTGCCACATTCTCTTCCACAATGGTTGAACTAATTTACACTCCCACCAACAGTGTAAAAGTGATCCTATTTCTCCACATCCTCTCTAGCATCTGTTGTCTCCAGATTTTTTAATGATCACCATTCTAACTGGCGTGAGATGGTATCTCAATGTGGTTTTGATTTGCATTTATCTAATGACCAGTGATGATGAGCATTTTTTCATATGTTTGTTAGCCTCATATATGTCTTATTTTGAAAAGTGTCTGTTCATATCCTTTGCCCACTTTTGAATGGGTTTGTTTGTTTTCTTCTTGTAAATCTGTTTTAGTTCTTTGTAGATGCTGGGTATTAGCCCTTTGTCAGATGGGTAGATTGCAAAAATTTTTTCCCATTCTGTTGGTTGCCGGTTCACTCTAATGATTGTTTCTTTTGCTGTGTAGAAGCTCTGGAGTTTAATTATATCACATTTGTCTATTTTGGCTTTTGTTGCCAGTGCTTTTGGTGTTTTAGTCATGAAGTCCTTGCCTATGCCTATGTCCTGAATGGTTTTGCCTAGGTTTCCTTCTAGGGTTTTTATGGTGTTAGGTCTTATGTTTTAGTCTTTAATCCATCTGGAGTTAATTTTAGTGTAAGGTGTCAGGAAGGGGTCCAGTTTCTGCTTTCTGCACATGGCTAACCAGTTTTCCCAACACCATTTATTAAACAGGGACTCCTTTCCCCATTGCTTGTTTTTATCAGGTTTGTCAAAGATCAGATGGTTGTAGATGTGTGGCGTTGCCTCCAAGGCCTCTGTTTTGGTACCAGTACCATGCTGTTTTGATTACTGTAGCCTTGTAGTATAGTTTGAAGTCAGGGAGCGTGATGCCTCCAGCTTTGTTCTTTTTGCTTAGAATTGACTTGGCTATGCGGGCTCTCTTTTGGTTCCATATGAAGTTTAAGGTGTTTTTTCCCAGTTCTGTGAAGAGGGTCATAGGTAGTTTGATGGGGATAGCATTGAATCTACATATTACTTTGGGCAGTATGGCCATTTTCACAATATTGATTCTTCTAACCATCAGCATGGAATGTTTTTCCATCTGTTTGTGTCCTTTCTTATTTCCTTGAGCAGTGGTTTGTAGTTCTCCTTGAAGAGTTCCTTTACATCTTTTGTTAGTTGTATTTCTAGGTATTTTATTCTCTTTGTAGCAGTTGTGAATGGCAGTTCATTCTTGATTTGGCTCTCTTTAAGTCTGTTATTGGTGTGTAGGAATGCTTGTGATTTCCGCACATTGATTTTGTATCCTGAGACTTTGCTGAAGTTGCTTATCAGTTTCAGTAGATCTTGGACTGAGACAATGGGGTCTTGCAAATATACAGTCATGTTGTCTGCAAATAGAGACAATTTGACTTCCTCCTTTCCTAATTGAATACCCTTTATTTCTTTTTCTTGCCTGATTGCTCTGGCTAGAACTTCCAATACTATATTGAATAGGAGTAGTGAGAGAGGGCAACCTTGTCTAGTGCCAGATTCTCAGGGAATGCTTCCAATTTTTGCCCATTCAGTATGATATTGGCTGTGAGTTTGTCATAAATAGCTTTTATTATTTTGAGATACGGTCCATTGATAACTAGTTTATTGAGAGTTTGTAGCATAAAGGGCTGCTGAATTCTGTCAAAGGCCTTCTCTGCATCTATTGAGATAATCATGTGGTTTTTGTGTTTGGTTGTGTTTATGTGGTGGATTATGTTTATGGACTTGTGTATGTTGAACCAGCCTTGCATCCCCAGGATGAAGCCTACTAGATCATGATGGATAAGCTTTTTGATGTGCTGTTGCAATCGGTTTGCCAGTATTTTATTGAAGATTTTGCATCTATGTTCATCATGGATATGAGCCTGATGTTTTCTTTTCTTGTTGAGTCTCTGCCAGGTTTTGGTATCAGGATGATGTTGGTCTCATAAAATGATTTGGGAAGGATTCCCTCTTTTTGGATTGTTTGGAATAGTTTCAGAAGGAGTGATACCAGCTCCTCTTTATATATTTGGTAGAATTCAGCTGTGAACCCATCTGGACCTGGGCTTTTTTTGGTAGGTAGGCTATTAATTGCTACCTCAACTTCAGCCCTTGTTATTGGTGTAGTCAGGGTTTTGACTTCTTCCTGGTTTAGGCTTGGGAGGGTGCAAATATCCAGGAATTTATCCATTTCTTTCAGGGTTACTGGTTTATATGCATAGAGTTGTTTGTAGTAATCTCTGATGGTAGTTTGCATTTCTATGGAATCTGTGGTGATACCTCCTTTATCATTTTTTATTGCATCTATTCTTCTCTCTTTTCTTTTTTATTAATCTGGCTAGTGGTCTCTCTATTTTGTTGATCTTTTCAAAAAACTAGCTCCTGGATTTGTTAATTTTTTGAAGGGTTTTTTATGTCTCTATCTCCTTCAGTTCTGCTCTGATCTTAGTTATTTCTTGTCTTCTGCTAGCTTTTGAGTTTTTCTTTTATCTTTCTCCTCTAGCTCTTTCAACTTTGATGATAGGTGTCAATTTTAGATCTTTCCTTGCTTCTCATGTGGGCATTTATTGCTATAAATTTTCCTCTAGACACTGCTTTAAATGTGTCTCAGAGATTCTGGTACATTGTGTCTTTGTTCTTGTTCGTTTTGAAGAACATCTTTATTTCTGCCTTCAATTCATTGTTTATCCAGTAAACATTCAAGAGCCAGTTGTTCAGGTTCCATGAAGTCGTGCTGTTCTGAGTTAGTTTCTTAATCCTGAGTTCTAGTTTGATTGCTCTGTGGTCTGAGAGATTGTTTGTTATGATTTCCATTCTTTTGCATTTCCTGAGGACTGATTTACTTCCAATTATGTGGTCAGCATTAGAGTAGGTGTGATGTGGTGATGAGAAGAATGTATATTCTTTGGATTTGCAGTGGAGAGTTCTGTAAATGTCTATTAGGTTTACTTGGTCCAGGTCTGAGTTCAAGTCCTGGATATCCTTGTTAATTTTCTGTCTCATGGATCTGTCTAATATTGACAGTGGTATGTTAAGTCTGCCACTATTATTGTATGGGAGTCTAAGTCTCTTTGTAGGTCGTTAAGAACTTGCTTTATGTATCTGGATGCTCCTGTATTGCGTGTGTTCATATTTCGGATTGTTAGCTCTTCTAGTTGCATTGATCCTTTTACCATTATGTATTGCCCTTCTTTGTCTCCCTTGATCAGTTTTGGTTTAAAGTCTGTTTTATCAGACACTAGGATTGCAACTCCTGCTTTTTTTTGCTCTCCATTTGCTTGGTAAATCTTCCTCCATCCCTTTATTTTGAGCCTATGTGTATCCTTGCACATAAAATGGGTTTCCTGGATACAGCACACTGATGGGTTTTGACTTTTTATCCAATTTGCCAGTCTGTGTCTTCTGATTGGGGTGTTTAGTCCATTTACATTTAAGGTTAATATTGTTATGTGTGAATTTGATCCTGCCATTTTGATGCTAGCTGGTTGTTTTACCCATTAGTTGACACAGTTTCTTTATTGTGTCAATGCTGTTTACCATTTGGTATGTTTTTGGAGTGGCTGGTACTGGTTGTTCCTTTCCATGTTTAGTGCTTCTTTCAGGAGCTCTTGTAAAGCAGGCCTGGTGGTGATGAAATCTCTGAGTAATTGCTTGTTCATAAAGGATTTTATTTCTCCTTCGCTTATGAAGATTAGTTTGGCTGGATATGAAATTCTAGGTTGAAAGTTCTTTTCTTTAAGGATGTTGAATGTTGGCCCCCACTCTCTTCTGCCTTTTAGGGTTTCTGCAGAGAGATCTGCTGTGAGACTGATGGGCTTCCCTTTGTGGGTAATGCGACCTTTCTGTCTGGCTGCCCTTAGCATTTTTTCTTTCATTTCAACCCTACAAATCTGATGATTATGTGCCTTGATGTTGCTCTTCTTGAGGAATATCTTTGTGGCGTTCTCTGTGTTTCCTGTACTTGAATATTGGCCTGGCTTGCTAGGTTGGAGAAGTTCTTCTGGATAATATCCTGAAGAATGTTTTGCAGCTTGGATTCATTCTCTCCATCACATTCGGGTACACCTATCAAATGTAGATTAGGTCTTTTCACATAATCCCATATTTCTTGGAGGGCTTGTTCATGTCTTTTTACTCTTTTTTTCTCCTATCTTGCCTTCTCGTTTTATTTCATTAAGTTGATCTTCAATCTCTGATATCCTTTCTTCTGCTTGGTCAATCGGGTATTGAAACTTGTGTATGCTTCGTGAAGTTCTTGTGTTGTGTTTTTCAGCTCCATCGATTCATTTATATTCTTCTCTAAGCTGTTTATTCTCGTTAGCATTTCGTCAATCCTTTTTTCAAGGTTCTTAGTTTCTTTGCATTGGGATAAAACATGTTCTTTTAGCTCAGAGAAATTTGTTATTACCCACTTTCTGAAGCCTGTTTCTGTCAATTCATCAGACTTATTCTCCATCCAGCCTTGTTCCCTTGCTGGTGAGGAGTTGTGATCCCTTGTAGGAGGAGAGGCATTCTGGTTTTGGGTGTTTTCACCTTTTTTGTGCTGGTTTCTTCCCATCTTTGTCGATTTATCTACCTGTGGCCTTTGTAATTGGTGACTTTTGGATGGGGTCTCTGAGTGGATGTCCTTTTTGTTGATGATGAAGTTCTTTCTGTTTTTTAGTTTTCCTTCTAACAGTCAGGTCCCTTTGCTGTAGGACTGCTGGAGGTCCACTCCAGACCCTGCTTGCCTGGGGATCACCTGTGGTGGCTGCAGAACAGTAAGGGTTGCTGCCAGTTTCTTCTTCTGTTATCTTTGTCCCAGAGGGATACCCGCCAGATGTCAGCCTGAGCTGTCCTTTATGAGGTGTCTCTTTGGGTATACAGGGGTTGGGGAGCTGCCAGAAGAGACTGTCTGTCCCTTATAGGAGTTCAAGTGCTGAGCTGTGAGCTCCGTTGTTCCGTTCAGAGCTGCTGGGCAGGTACGTTTAAGTCTACTGCAATGGAACTCATAACCACCTTTTTTCCCCAGGTGCTCTGTCCTGGGATGATAGGGCTTTATTTATAAGTTCCTAACATACTGCTGCCTTTTTTCAGAGATACCCTGCCCAGCGTGGAGGTAGCCTAGTCACAGTCTGCCAGCAGAGGCATTGCTGAGCTGCCATGGGCTCTGCCTAGCCGCTGTGTGAATTTCCTTGCAGTTTTGTTTATAGAGGTATAGTTAGAACTGCCTTGGTAATGGCGGTCTGCCTAAGTAATGGTGGTCTGCCTAAGTAATGGCAGACTCTCTTGGTAATGGCAGACTGCCTGGATAATAGTGGACTGCCTCAGTAACAGCAGACTGCCTTGGTATTGGTGGACTGCCTTAGTAATGGTGGACTGCCTTGGTAGTGGTGGATTGCCTCAGTACTGACGGACGCCCTTCTCCCCACAGAGCTTGACCGTCCTGGGTCTAGCTGTGCTTGCTGTGAAACTCTCAATCCAGAGCGTTTCAGATAGCTGGTCTTTGTGGGGGTGGGACCCGCTGAGCCAGATCACCTGGCTCCCTGTTTTAGCTCCCTTTTTTTCAGTTGAATGGGTGACTCTGTCTCCCAGGCATTCCAGGCACCAGTTGAAACCACAGCCCAGATTTGTGTGAGTTTTTGTGCGGAGACCCACTGCACCATGCTGGAGACTCGTGGCACTTTTCCACCTGGGAATCTCCTCATCTGTGAGCAGCAAAAACTCATTTGGAAATGCAGTAATCACTCACCCTCTGTGTTCTTGCTGGGAACTGCACTCCAGAGCTGGTCCTATTTGCCCATCTTGGATCGTCCCGCTGGTCTCGTTACTTTATCTTATCTTGCTCTTTTAGAGCCTTTGGGCTCTGAACTGGAGCAGATGGAGAGGACAAGAACTTGAAATGAAAAGTACTAGATTTTACATTTGTGGTCAAATTTTCCTCTAGTAAAATACAGGTACCTTGTAAAGGCAAGTTGAAATTTTTTCAACTCCCAGTCCTTCCCTTGCCCTACTGTTTTCTTCTGGTTCTTAGACCCCACATGTATATCATATTCTTTCTCCAGTTTAGTCATCCCTAGCTTTTTATTTGCGGAGAATTAGGTGCTTGAAGTCTGCTCTCACTTCACTGAATTGGGAAACAATGAAGTCAGCACCTCTCATTCTCTGAACTCACACTTATGGCTTTGAGAAACTACCTCTCCCCGCAAGCAAAAGGTCTGCAGATCTCTGAGGGAGGTTGCTAAGAATTCAGCAGGGAGATGAACAGGATAATAGAGGACTTTGTCGCAAAGGCTGACAGCATGTTTTAGATATGCTGATCTTAACACTTAGGCTAAAAACTGGATAAAAGGAGATTTGTGCCTATTTTCTTGTGACATTCTCTTTAGAAAGACTGAAGCTACTCTAGTCTGTAAAAATTTAGTTTGGGCATCCTAGTGGATTGAGGGCTTGGAAGCCACACTACAAAACTTTTCATCTGGAAGACCAAGTCTGACCCTTTAGTAGTGGCTGCCTGGAGAGGCTGTGTTAAGAAAGATTCTGAAGCTGGAAAAGCTTCTGTCTGCTGCTTAGCTGAGGGCTGCCCTGGCTGTGTGCTTGGGGAAGAGAGGGACACCTGATGTGTACTTGGCCATCTCAGGACTATAGTCTTCACACACAGTCCTCAGTTGGCTGATGGGTGTTTTTGTGTTTAAAAACTATATCCAGTGCATACCTTTAATCTGGTGTGGAGTATTCTGTAGTTTGTGAATTATTCAGAGGTAAAATGCTATATACAGGATGATAAGTTAAAGAGGTAGCTGTTTAGTCCCTAGACTTCACAGGAAGAGTGACAGATAAATCCTAAATAAGTAAATGAATAGGGAAGAGACAGTTGGAATTAGTATTAAATATTATTTGGTTTGCTATTTTATAGGAGACCTGGATCAATGACTCAGGTCCTAAAGGGCTGGACCTGAGGTTATAAAGATTACTGTGGTTTTGAAATGGAGAATTCTCTCATCACCTCATTTGATCTGACAGTAGTCAGTGAAGTATGTAAGTCGAGCTTGCAGCACTATGCTTAGCAAATCATGACTAGAAACTGAAGATCTATCAAATTTATAGGAAGAAGGATGCTGTATATATGGAAGAAAACTAAGGGGTGAATTGATGGCAAAAAAAAGGGAGGGACAAACAGGGCCAGATTCCAGTCTTTACCATGGTTGTTGAGAGTGGGTTTTTCCTGAAACAGCATCAAGGACTAGACTATAGGTAAAACTTGAACTTTCGTATTTAAAATTCCTTTTGCCTAATAACTTCTCTTTTTTGTCAAGCAAACAAAAGGCTGCCCTAACAGTTTCAATTCTCTGACTTTCCCTTGCTGGAAGTTCATTATGTCGCTTATGTAGATCCCTATCTCACAAATAGCCCCTTTTTTTTTTTTGGAGACAGAGTCTCATTCTGTTGCCCAGACTGGAGTACAGTGGCGCAATCTCTGCTTACTGCAACCTCTGCCTCCTGGGTTCAAGTGATTCACCTGACTCAGCCTCACAGGTAGCTGGGATTACAGACACACACCACCACACCTGGCTAGTTTTTGTATTTTTAATGAGACAGAGTTTTGCCATGTTGGCTGGCCACGCTGGTTTCCAACTCCCAACCTCAGGTGATATGCCCACTTCGGCCTCCCAAAGTGCTGGGATTATAGGCATGAGCCACTGCACGCAGCCCTAAAATAGCACTTTTTAAAAGGTCCTGTTGCTGGTTGGTGTTTTAAATGATGACTTCCTTCTTGCCTTTGTGTCACATTTTGGTAATTCTTGAAAAATTTCAAAAAAAAAAAAAAAAAAAAAAAAAAATGATGACTTCTTTCATCTAAGTAAGGACACTTGTTTGTGCTTTCTGTAATTTGGATAGCACAATAAGCCAGTTTTATGAAGGAATTTTTCATTTTTCACAAGACACCTTATATATCTATAAGTCACAGGGTTTTCCTCCACCCCCCGACCCAGCACAGGGAATTTAAAACACAGAAAGAAACTAAAGAAGGTGAACCAGATTCAATTCAAGTGAATTTTAGTTCTGGATTTCTGCTATAAATACTTTAATGGTGATTGTTAACCATTATTTATAAGTTCTTGATAGCTCTGAGATCTAGTCAAACCTTCCACAGCATTTAACAACAATATCTTTTTTTTTGAGACTGAGTCTTGCTCTGTCGCCAGGCTGGAGTGCAGTGGCGAGATCTTGGCTCACTGCAACCTCCGCCTCCCTGGTTCAAGCGATTCTCCTGTTTCAGCCTCCCAAGTAGCTAGGACTATAGGTGCGCACCACCACACCCAGCTAATTTTTGTATTTTTAGTAGAGACGGGGTTTCACCATGTTGGCCAGGCTGGTCTTGAACTCCTGACCTCGTGATCCGCCCGCCTTGGCCTTCCAAAGTGCTGGGATTACAAGCGTGAGCCACCAGGCCCGGTCAACAAGATGTATTTAAGTTAGATGTTAAAAACAGAAATCTAACTTGAGACTGACTTTGTGTAAGACTAATTGAAAGGTTGATTGTAGATGAAAAATTCATAAACATTTAGTGATAGCTGTAGATTTCATTTCAACATAAAACAATAGCAAAATTGTAATTCTAATTTACATTAATATATAAGAATGTTCTCAAAGTTGCAAACAATATCTAGAAAAAGTGATTGTCCCAAAGTTCAGATCCTTCAGTATTAGATACATGGTTTTTCTGTACTAGTGCAGAAAAAATACCAAAAGCCATTCATTTCCTGCTTTGACTTGTCCTTCAGAAGGTGGGATGGTTATATGGTATGACTCATTTCCTTCACAAACTGGAAGTTGCCATTCTAATGAGAAATGGCAGTGTGGAAAGCAAGTTAGTAAATATTAAAGTATCAGTCCTGGGAAATGGGGGCTGTTCATTAATTTGGACAGCGCTGTGAATATTTGAGTTACTCATTTTGAAATATACATTGGATTAGGTGTGATTAATATTCCAGTTGTTAAAAACAGATAAAGATGTCTTTATCTGACACATTTCCTTTTCATGAGTTTTAAATGAGAAACTGAGATCATTGTACTGGGAATATTATGAAAGTAATTTGTTTACATGATGACTTGGTTCATGAACCTAATAAGCTTGCTTTCTTGGTCAGTCTTTAGAGAAGGTTTTTATTTGATTATTGAATTATAAAGAGACAGGACTCTTGCGTTCCAGCTTCATCGTCTGACTTTTCCATGATTTTTCTTTATTCCTCAGTCTCTTCATACATAAAAGAAATACATCAGCAGTGGCTCTGAGGTGCAAAAATAATACAATTGTCAACATTTAAATTGTAAAACTCTAGTAGATTATTCTTATTTTAATTAAAGGAGGAAAATAGACCCAAAATGATTTTAGGAGCTGATTAAGGTAAATTGGTCAGGTAGTTTAGAATTTAAATTCATGGTTCTTTTCTACTGAATTTATTGGATGATAATTTATGCATATACAGATAAATTTGGTGCACTTTAAAATGTGCTTTAAAAATCTTATGTTAAGATTCTGTTCTTCTAAAATCAGAGGTCACAAGCTAGAAGTCCACAGGCCTATTTTGGCACACAGAAATGTTTTGTTTGCTCATAGAAAGTGTTGATTTTTCTTTTAAGTTCACAACCTATAAAAATACTTATAGGTTGTATAAAAATACAAGGGTACTGTTACCTTGAAGTAAAAAAGATTTCGTATAAAAAATGGATTTCCAATTACTCTTAAAGAGTCAGAAGATCCAGCAATGTTGGGTCTTTATCTCTACATAGCAGGTGCTGCTAGCACTGAATAACTTGCCCTTTTCAATGGTGTATGTGCCTCAGTACCAACGGTTTCTGGGATGAGACCCCAGTACTACAAATCAGAGTTTTCTCTGTTGACCTAGATGAGAAAATTCTGACATTGAGAATAAACAGTTTAAGCGTCGTTATTAAGTGGTATTTGGATTCAAAGAGATTAGGTACATGAACAAAAACTAGGGTACTGCTACCTTGAACTTCTTTTAGTAAGAGGTAAGTCCTTCTAACTTTCTTCTGCTTTCTTTTAAGTTTGTCCAAAGGTGCATTTGCAAAGGGATTACCAAGACCATGGCAGAACCAGCCTGCCCCTCCCTAACACACACATCACATGCTTTTTTCCAACAGCTCCTCTAATTAAAGGTCTCTCACGGCTCATACGACTCCTAAAGCCAATTAAACAATGCTCACCCTTGTACCTCCCAGTAGATTGGGGAGTAGCTTGGCAAACGATGTGATTGATATGAAAAGTAGTAACGTATTTTTAAGCACTTTTAGCACTGTTGTTACTCTATGAGGCACAAGCTTTCAACACAGTGGCCTTTTATCTTCTGTGCTTTTGGAGTGTGAGAACACCATGGAGGCTACATGCACCACAGCGTTCCCGTGGGCTGGGGATCAAGGCCTGGAGAAGGGGGCGGGCAGCAGGGGAGTGTCAGTGCAGGGAGGGGGAGTTGGCAGCTGTCATCTGAATAGCATTTCCCTCCTCTATTATCCTGCGTCCAAATGCTCCATCTATTCATATTCATGGTTTCTATCACTGTGCACAGCACCAAGGCCAGCTTCCTTTTCATGTTTCATTTTCTTGTCTTTCCTGGAGTTTCATTTTGATTTACTAAAAATCAGTGGACTGCTTTCGAACGAGGATCAGCTAGTAGAAACTGTAGCTAGTTGGTAGAGAATCTACTGGGAGGAATTTATTTAAATACAAGAAGTTAAAGCCAAATGTATGTGGTAAGTTTTTGTTCATCCATGTTAATTTCATTAATTTCCTACTAATCTAGTGATTAACTCCACATGTAGGAAGACCATATTCACATTGCTAAGAGGAAGAAAGAAGGAAAAAATTTTATATTTTAATTACAAAGTAATATATATTTAATTTAGGACATATAAAAATGCAAAAATTTAGGAAAGTACAGAAAAGAAATTAAAACCATCCTATCTAGACATGATATTAAGTTTTGAGTTTATTTCTTTACAGCCAAATATATATGTTTATTTTTTAGGAAATTGTGATAATTCTAGAAATAATTCTTCATTGTCTTCTTATATGTGTGTAATACTAAATCATAAATATTTTAATATCTTTAAATATTTTATTAAAGCTTTTCATGTGTCTATATAGAATTTCATAACATGGCTACTCAGTGATTTTTGGGAAGTTAGGTGGTTCTGAATTTAAACAATAAACAGTGTTGTGATAAAGACATTTACAAGCTTTCACATCCAAGCTTTGTGAAAATCCATGATTTTTCCTTAGGAAAATTTCCCAGAAGTGATTTGTGAGTCAAAAGATAGCTGGGCTTTCAAGTGACCTCCACAAAGGTTGTAGGAAATGAACCTCTCTGATGTATGAGAGCACCAACAGGGAGTTTTTCTAAGAACATCTTTCTGGGAAGCTACTCAGAATATTCTTTGACTGCTTTTGTCTAGGTATTTTTTACTCTATGATGAAGACTAATCACTTGCCGGAGTTTCTTGGAATATAGGAAGAGGAGAGTGGAATGCTGCCAACTTTGAAAATGTTTGGGAAAAGTATGGGCCATCTTAACCATCATTTTAATTAACATTTGTTTTAGATCGTGAATGGGAAACCAGCTCTTCTGGAGGAAAACATTACTGTCTGCTGGGGAACATGTATGTGCTTTGGGAACCCTTGGGACCAAGAAAATAAAATGCTTAATAACAACAGCATAATGAGGCCGCAGGAGTGCTGAGGGCATTAATTAAGGAACAATTTTAAAGTTCTTCAGAAGCCTTGGGAGAGTTTAGAGTGGATGGATTCCTTTACTGACAAAGACGAATATGTTAGACTGTTTGGGATGACTCGATTAAACCAGAGCTAAATTTTAAAACACATCTAATTACAGTTTCCCTGTTATAAATGGAATGCCTCATATTTATTGGAGTCCTATTATTCTATTGAGATGAACCACAGTTAACCACATCCATATTTTTTAATATTTAGGCTGTAGAACTAAACTTTTACATGTACCTGGAGAAGTTTAGAAGTTGATATTGGCTGGGCGCGGTGACTCATGCCTGTAATCCCAGCACTTTGGGAGGCCAAGGCAGGCGGATCACGAGGTCAAGAGATTGAGACCATCCTGGCCAACATGGCGAAACCCTGTCTCTACCAAAAACACAAAAATTAGCTGGGCTAATTAAAAATTAGCTAGTATGTACTTGTAGTCCCAGCTACTTGGGAGGCTGAGGCAGGGAATCGCTTGAACCCAGGAGGCGGAGGTTGCAGTGAGCCAAGATCATGCCACTGCACTCCAGCCTGGTGACAGAATGAGACTGTCTCAAAAAAAAATGATAATAATAAAAAGAAGTTGAGGTTATACTGTTCTTATATATAATGTCCCAATTTGCAACAAAAGAGCCATAGGAAGCCAGGTCCTCAACTGACCAATCGAAGAGAACTTGAGGCTCTGATGAGAAGAATGCATGCTGTGTACATAGATCACGTTTGAGCAAGTGCTTCCTATTGTCCAATGAAACTTAATATTTCCAGTGGTCCTTCTGAGTTCTAACTCCTGGCAATAAAACCAGACTTTGCTACAGTGGTTTACTTGGCACATTTAATCTCCACTTGCTTCTGCAGTAGGATTACCCATGTAAACACAGCATGACTTAACTGTAAAAATGGACACTGATGTGACAACTCAGTTGGAAAACTTGCTGTATTTTTGTCATAAAATTAATGAGAGGTTTTTGCTTGTTTTTTGTGATATTGCTTAGAAAGCCTTTAAACTGATATTGCATAGAGAGATAACGCTTCTGCATGCCTTAGAAGAGAATCTATGCTAATTATAGTAATACGTTGCCAGCATGATTGTTTTTTAAGAGATGTTGTCCTAGTGATATGCTGGCTGGGAACTGTAGTTCCTGTTCCCCCAGGATAGGAGATGTCTCTTGAGAGGAGAAGGTAGTTCTGGGTCTTATTTTTTTATGTAACAGTAAAGGGAACTCTTAAAACTTTATGTATCTAAAGTGAATGTCCAGGATTAATCTTTCCTGATGGTTCTCTTGCCTGGATATCAAACTCAATAAAGCACTTAATACTCTCAACACTGGTAATATATGAAGTTAGTCCAGTAATTCGGAAACAGGAAGTTTGAACCCATTTAGCCTTTAATACAGTAACCAACAGTAGTTTCCCTCAATTTCGTTCATTACATGAATTTCATACATTCATGGATTCATTACTTTGTTCATTTATTTACACATAGGTTGAATTGAGTTTCTGAATTGAGTTCAGCAGTCCTTAGGGGCCATCAGGATGGGCTCCTTGTCTTCAGGGAGCTCCCAGCCTAGTGGAACAGGCATGAGAAAACTAATATAGTATGGCACAAGCTGTGGTGAAAATGTCCCCCATGCATGCAGGAACAGGGATAGAGTAGCTAACCCTGTCTCAAAGTCCCTCCTGACTCCCTCAGCTCCATTCATTTTATTTATTTATCTATTTATTTATTTATTTTGAAGACAGGGTCTCACTCTGTTACCAGGCTGGAATATGGTGATACAATCATGGCTCACTGCAGCCTTGGCCTCCAGGGCTCAGGTGATCCTCCTGCCTCAGCCTCCCAAGTAGCTGGGACTGTAGGTGTATACCACTGTGCCCAGCTAATTTTTAAAAATTACTTGTAGAGACAAAGTCTTACCAGGTTGCCCAGGCTGGTCTTGAACTCCTGGGCTCAAGCGATCCTCCCACAGCCTCCTAAAGTGCTGGAATTACAGTGTAAGCCACCTTGCTCGGCCCATTTTATTTTAATTTATAGCTGTTTTACCCTACCTTGCCACTCTGATTGTGGCCCACAGACTAGCAGCATCAGCATCACCAGCAGTTCATTAGAAATGCATCACCTCAACCGGACCTGTTGAATCACAATTTGCATTTTAACAAGATCTTCAGGAGCCAAATTTTGTCACATGATCACAACTCTTATGCGGAATGGGGGAGGGGTGACACTGTTACAAATGTATGTTCTTGGCCTGTCACAGTGACTTATGCCTGTAATCCCAGCACTTTGGGAGGCTGAGGCAGGCAGAGCATGAGGTCAGGAGTTCAAGACCAGCCTGGCTGATATAATGAAACCCCATCTCTACTAAAAATACAAAAATTAGCCGGGTGTGGTGGCACACACCTATAGTCCCAGCTACTTGGGAGGCTGAGGCAGAAGAATCAGTTGAACCCAGGAGGTGGAGGTTGCAGTGAGCTGAGATCGCACCACTGCACTCCAGGCTAGGAGACAGAGCGAGATTCCGTCTCAAAAACAAAAACAAATGTATGTTCTTACATAAATTGAGTAGAGTGAGCCCACACTTGATCAATGTGTACTGGAATGATTTAGTAATAATAGCTTCCTTTATTATGTATCTATTGTTTGGCAAGTGTGGGGCTGCTAAGTAGCTTAGAATATGATCTTACTCATTTCCTTCTAAAGCCTGTAAGATAGGAATATTTATCCCCATTTTGCACACTAGAAAACAAAAGTTCGTAGAGGTTAAGGGATATGTCCAGGCCACGCAGCAAGTAATAGCTTGAACTAGAATTTAAATGCAGGATTGCTTTGTTCCAAAGCTTTGCTCTTTCCCCAACACAGACTCCCAAATATTGGAGACATATCCCTGAAAGTGTGCTTCATGCTTAGTTTCCTTTTATCTGTCAGTTTCAGGACAGAAACTTAGTACATTAAACCCAAATAGCTCTAAAACTGGAGTTAATTACCTTTTGCTCCAGATGCAATTAGTAATTGCTCTAAACCTGCTAGCATGATGCCTGGCAGCTGCCATTACCAGGTGCAATTTTGGTAAATGGATAAATCCTATTGGTCTGCTAATTTAAGGTGTTAGATATTAGATGAATTACATTACTGAAAACCTTTAGGTAGACCTCACCTTGGGAATCATTTGGGCAGCATTTGGCTGGCAGACTACCTGTTTGATACCTGGGCCTATTCCTTTTGCTATGGAATATATTTTATTCAGGGAATGCTTGGTGAATCCAGTTTTTAGTGCTTTTAAAAACCTTTATTCTTAGGATTCATTTTTCTTGTCAAGTTTTTTCTATGTAGTCTTTTCCATTCAATTAAAGGAAAAATGTGACATTTTATGATCTTTATAATGAGTGTGAACCTTATGCAGATATATGAAGAAAAAGTTAATCTCTTCCATAATCCCCCTTTATTCCTACCCCACAGTGGGAACCAGCATCCACAAACTGGCTCGTATTTTTCCGCACCTTTCTCCTTCCTCATGCAAACATGCACAAACAGCTATGTGCATATACCCTGTAATCTGCTCTTAAGATGTCATGGACATCCCTCTCTACTCTCAAATCTCATTTGCAAAATTCTTTGTTCTTGACTACAAGGATTCTCAATTTGAGCAGGGGAGGGGAGTAAACTACTTTCCATTTAGGTATCTCAGATGGGACTTTAAAAGAGATATGCCTGTAAAAGTAGTGATATCAAATACAGGTGCTTAGAACAGAGGCAAATGCCTATATTGATTTTTAAGAAATTATCTTTCTAATTTAGAATATGGAAAAAGAATGGTTGATACTGATATACGTCTTCTAGAAGAAGTATTATTTTATCTCTAAAAATAAACAGTTTGACTGTTTTTTGGAGAGAAAATAGACTTCTTATGGCAAATTTAGTGTGGGCCCCAAAATGCTGTAACAGTACACTGCACACTCATTTATCCTTGTCGGTTGCTGTGCTCTCTTGCACAACTTCAAAGCCTCTCATCATTTGTGAAGAAAACATTTTCTTCCTTGGTAAATAGCATGAATACACTTCATTTTTCTATTTTTCTAACCTTCTGGCTTATGTGGAACTGGTGCCAAATTCCTCATCATGAAGGCATCTGTTTTATATTTTGACAACAGTGGTAGCTTCAAATGAACAGTTGTAAATAATATGTCTTGTTCTTTTTAGTTATGGATTGCATATTAATTTTGTCCAAACTGCATTCTCATCCTTCTGAAGAAATAATGTACATCAGAGGATTTTTAAAAGTATAAGACACAGGACCATTTACTGCAGTTGTTATCACTATTACTATCATCTTCCTCTGTCCTGGTATCCTTTATTTTCTGAATTTAAAAAAATGGCTGTATGATGTGCTATTTGGGGCTTCGATAAATACTCGTTTTATTCTGGTAGGTGTCATTGTTGTTACATTCTTCCTTCAAATTTGCTTTTCTGGACTTTCCTCAGACCCTATGTTAAGCTACCCATTGTGCCTGCAGTATCAATGGCATTTATTATGTTAAAAATGATTCTGGTTTCACATGGCTACATTATATTGATGCTAAAAGCATCAAGGTCCAATGTAAAGAGCACTGGAGTGAGAGTCAAGAAACCTAATTCGGTGGACCTTGGAAGTATTTTGCTCTGGGACCTTACGGCAAGTCATGGAACCTGTCTAGACCTCCTCTCCCACTCCTTATTCCCAACCCCTGAGCCACCCTAGCTTCCTCCCCAAGAGACCAGGTGCTTTCACACTAAACATCTTTGCACATGCTGTTTCCACTGCTTCAAATGCCCTTTTTGTCTCCTACCAGACAAATTCCTACTCACCTTTAAATGGCCCACATTCAGATCTCATCCCCTATGGGAAACTCTTCTTGAGTCCTTCTCTTAAATACTGTTAGTTGCTTCTTAATCTGCAAGGAATCTCATAATTCCACAAACACACGTAATAAACACTTTTAATATTTTATGGCAGGTGTGTGAGTGTGTGTGTCTATGTCTAAATCTCTCTCACTAAACCATGAGCACCTTTAAGACAAAAACTGTGTCTCCTTCATCTTTGTCTCCCCAGGGTCTAGAACTTTACCTGATACATGATAGGTACTCTATACCTGTTGGCTCACTGAAGGCATTAGCCTTAGTTTACCCATCTGTAGTAGAGGAATTGGACCAGATGCTGTTAAAGTAATGCTATGGAATTCTATATTTGGACAGAGACCTTGAACAAGAGGCCCACCCAGATGATGCTTTGTGTGTACAATGCAGAAGGTGAGTGTGTTGATGGATTGATATTTGTCTGCATCACCATTTACAGTGGTGGGCGAAAGAGGCACATTGGCTCTTTTGAGCTTGAAGTAGCTGTTCTAATGTCTTGTTTCCCCACCTTAAAGAACATTTACTATATATATGAATGAATCCATAAACAATATAAAGTCATTTAATAGTTGTTTTCTTTTTTAGCTTACATGACTGTTTTAGAGACACGTTTGTATTGCTAATGTAGATAAGTTAGTTTGTGTATTCATGTATAGGCAGACATCACTTGGCATATGATAATGAGCCTAGCGCCCTGTTGGACCGCACCCCCCCCCCAAAAAAAATTCCTTCCTTATCTGCTGTGATGTTTCCCTCTCTAGGGGGCTGTTTCCAGCTAGGAAAATTTGTGCTTCTACTTGTAGCTCCAGTGCCCAGCAAGCTACGTCCAACCCCCATCCCACCCACATACACAGGTAGCCTTTATCTTCTGATTAGGGAAATTTCTGCCTCACCACCTCCATCACAGGCCACATTGTATACCAGCAACATAGGCTTTCTCTCTTTCCATGGTGAGAGAAATCAGCTTAGTGAGTTTTTGGAAAATTTCAAGGCAAGTGTGGCTTGAGCTCAAGATGAAGGAGTTAACCCCCACCGTACTTGTTTTTGACTCAAGTCTATTTTACTGCTTTTTGAGAGTGAGAGCTCAGGGTTAGCAGCTGCTGAGTGTAGGTCTAAGGTCTGACAGAAGCCTTTGCAGAGGCACCTGCTGCTTTCAGGACTGCCTGGGACTGAGGGAAACCCCCACACAAAAGGCTTCTGTTGTATTTCTATGCATAGTTGAGAAAGCTTAAATGACAAGGAAAACCACAAGAGAAAGAGAAAGATAGACTAGAGAAGTAAATGGAAATACTGTTGACAAAAGGCTATGTCAGTGCAAAAAGTGACTGTGAAGCAGCAGAGAAAAGCTAGAAAGCAAACTCAGAATGGCTAGGAAGAAGACCTGGCAGCAGTATCCACATTTTCCAAAACTATGGTGGGAGCCATAATTATCTAAAATCCCCACCAGATATTATCACTTGAAACATCATGTCTCACCCTTATAGTCTGTGTAAGTTACCAGTCCTTCCAGAATAAGTGGGAACAATTCTGAGCCCCTGGCATGGAGTGGTATAGCCCTATGCCAGGCATTTTGTCACCCCTGGCATGACATAAGTGGGCATAGACAGCCTTGAAATGTGTACATTATGTAAGCTGCACTTTCTCCTTTTTGTGCTGACCACGTGCCATAGTGTTCTAGGAAAGCAAAGGGGCATCCTGTTTGGTTGTCAGCGCTACTTGGTGGGTATGCCGTAACCCCTTTAGAGATGTAATACCAGCCTGGGCATGGTGGCTCACACCTGGATTCCCAGCACTTCAAGAGGCTGAGACGGGTCGATCATCTGAGGTCAGGAATTCAAGACCAGCCTGGCCAACATGGTGAAACACCGTCTCAACTGAAAATACAAACATTAGCCAGGTGTGGTGGCGCATGCCTGTAATCCCAGCTACTTGGGTGGCTGAGGCAGGAGAATTGCTTGAACCCGGGAAGCAGGTGGCAGTGAGCCGAGATTGCACCACTGCACTCCAGCCTGGGGAACAGAGCAAGACTCCATCTCAAAAAAAAAAAAAAAAAAAAAAAGGAGAGAGAGAGAGATGTGATACCAATATTGGATCTCTGTGTAAAAAATTATGTGTGTAGTGTACGTTGATAACTGCTGGGTGAATGTTGTGCTGAGTTAAGTGATAACGGTTGGAGTTTTGAATCACTCCCCCACCCCTTGCTGCTGCTACAGCAGCTACCACAGTGTTAGAGCTAAATGCAGGAAAGGTCTCTCTTCTTTCTGCCTGATGCTTTCCCTCTTCTGCCTCCCATGGATACAATATAATAGGAAACCAGTTAGTTATTTGCAGACTTCCAGCCACAGGGGAAACACAGAGCAGAATGTAGCAAGGCACGTGTGAGGCTGAAACAGCAGATAAATTATCATTATGATGGTCACCTGACTCAAGGGGAGCCAGCCCCCATATTGGCAGACCTAGGGACTTCCCTGCTTAGAAAATCTCTGTCCATTCAGGGACACATTGGCCCAATAGGTTATTTCTCTCAGATATTTGGTATTAGAAGTAAAGATTATCAGACAGTCAGAAGTGAAATCTACAAGGATGCATGTAAAAGACCATGAGCAAGCCCATGTTAAGAGAAGGCAGAAGCCATGATGACTTCATAGCAGAATCAATAAACAGAGAAAAGACCATAGCATCAGGGCGAGAAAGAAATATATGAAGAATCTATAGAAATAGTTGAGTCATTTTAATGGCATACACCAAAGTAAAAAATCTTCACACTCTTGCTTCTAAGGGTCAGATGGCCAAGCAACCCCTAAGGAGCAGCTTAGAGTGGGAAGCTACTAGATCGGCTGGAAAGGAAATAATGAACCTAAATGCATCTATTTAGTTTATTATTCATGGTACATCAGGCATCATGAGCATTATGTCTGCATCATCAGTTCTCCCTGGCCCCCTAGGTCTCATGGAGGTGTTGTGGATGTGGGCCTAGGGGGATACTGTGCACAGAGGGGTCTGTTTCACAGCTGAGCAACACTGAGCTTTAGAAAACCCCAATTTTAAAAGGAGACATGCCTATCCTCCCCTCCAGAGACAGATTATTCCAGGGTAATGTAAACAGATCTCTGGGCAGGGCTGTTTTCTGTCTTTACTATGCTGACCAGGAAACAAATGTGCCTTCTGATCTGCAGGGGAACGCTATCTCTAGTTTCCTAGGCTGTTTGCTATGCAAATATCCCAGAAAATATAGTTTGGCATGACTTGTAGAAACATTATGGAGAATTATCTCCCAACACTAATATTTATTTATTTATTTATATTTTTGAGATAGAGTCTTGCTGTGTTGTCCAGGCTGGAGTGCAGTGGTGAGACCTTGACTCACTGCAATCTCCACCTCCCCGGTTCAAATGATTCTCATGCCTCAGCCTCCTGAGTAGCTGGAATTACAGGCATGTGACACCACACCCAGCTAATTTTTGTATTTTTAGTAAAGATGAGGTTTCACCATATTGGCCAGGCTGATCTTGAACTCCTGCCTGCCTTAGCCTCCCAAAGTGCTGGCATTACAAGCATGAGCCACCGTGCCTGGCCTCAACACTAAGAATTCTCAAGCTGCCTTGAGTCTTTTTCCAGTTTACACATGGCCAAGTCCTATTTTCTCTCCTGTTTAGATTCACATGAACCTCACATTTTCTTTGTTGCCATTAAATTCTTAAAGCACCACTTTTCCCCAGACTCACACTAGCCTAGGTGAGTTTCTGCTCCTCATCTTTAGAAGACCAGAACTAACTAACATAAAGCTGGAAATTAGATTGTAATCAGAATGTGGGGCCTTGAATCCCAGGTGAAAGTTTTAATCAAATGTGAAACCCTGACACTTGGATGCCACAGGACTGGCTTCAGTTAGACTTTCCACTTATGCCTCTGTTCGTTTGGGATGTGACTACTCAAGACACAGGAAGTTATTTCTATTCATTGCCTCCATAATGCTTTTAAGGGTGCTTCAAATCTGAGCCAGAGGCAGAAGTGATCAAGTTTCTATCCTATTAACTGTTTGGATTTCTTGTTCTGGATCTTCTTTTTAAAAGTCTTAATATATTTCATCAAATGAAACATTAGTGCTTAGAAAAGATAGATATTGGCTTACAGGTTTACACTTAGGTCCTCTCACTGGTCCTCCTACATTGGAAGCTCTTTGCACTCTTTGACTTGCTTCTGATACTGCCATCCTGAATTCCTCTAGTCTCTGTGCACAAGTATCTTCATCAAAGAGGCATTCCTGGGCCCACCATCAAAACTAGCTCTTACTTATTGTCCTCTCTTGTGGCACTTGCTCTTTTCATTCTTAGCACATAGCACAATTTGTAATTGTACATCAGGTATGTGTGTGTAATGGCTTCTCCTCCACCAGACTGTATGCTCCATTAAGAGAGAAGTTATATCTTTTGTTCATTACAGAAAACCCAGCCTGATGTACCAAAGTGCTCAAGAAATACTGATTGAACAAATTAAATGTAGATTTTTGACTCTTTTTTGTAAAAAGTCTTGAATATTTCAGCTCAGTGAGTTTGCACTTATGTGGTTAGCAATAGCATTGATGAGTTTTTTGCATGCAGGACTTACATCATCAAACAGTATTTTCTCTCTGCTATTTTTTTTTCCTATTACAAAAAGAATATACTCTCAATGCCTTTAACTCAATAAACACAGAAGAGAACAAGGGGGAAAGAAACCAATATGGTGGTAATTCCGCTGTTGACATTTTGTAGAGCTGTGTTTTAAAGAAGAGTAATTTTCCATGAGAGTAGAGTGGAGAGGGAAAGGAATGTAGGATGTAAAATTAGTTTGAGATGGTCCGCCCAAAAGTTGATATGAAAGTGAGAAGTAAAGCAGGAGCCTTTGGAGTGCAGAGGAAAGCGCTAGCATTGGAGACATTCCAGAGACAGAATTGGAGGGATTTGCCCAAGGCAATGCTGATGTTTGGGGCTTTGTGACTGGGAGATGTAGCGCTTAACAGAAATAGTGGTGTTGGAGGGGCCTTGAGACCTGGAAAGGAAATAGGCTTTAGAGCCAGCAGAGGTGGGTTTCAATTCTGGTGCTGTAAGCAAGTCACCTGATCTCTGTGAAACCATTTCCTTCCTCTGTACAATGAGCTCCACAGTCCCTACCTTGCCAGGTTTTCGTTGGGTAAGTTACTTAACCTTTCTCAGCTTCTTCATCTGTTAAGATGGGAATAAAAACAGTACCTACTTCATGGGTTGTTTCGAGGATTAAATGAGTTAATATTGTACAATAAGTGATAGAAGTATTTGCTATGATCCTTGTTATTACTGATAAATTATCAATATATGGACTGGATGCCCTTGAGACATCTAGCTGAAACTGTCCACCTGGCAGTGGAAAACACTTGTCTAGAACTTGTCCATGGTCTGTTTAAAAATACTGGGAAGGCCAATTTTCCAGGGTGGGTCCTGTGTTGTCAGAGTTAAAGGCTGGGAGTGAAGTTTCCATTAACAGAGGCATAATAGTCACCGTACTACATGTCCCAGAGGCCCCTTCTAAAGTAGATATCTCCACCTGGCTGTGTGGATGTAGTCTACTAGCTGGTACCTTGGTGAGCCCATGCCTGGATATGAGTGTCTGCAGAAAAAGCCTGAGGATGCATGGAATACTGAGTTCTCAGGGCAGGGCGAGGGAGGCCAGCGGGTAGAGGGGTTGATTTGTGCAAGCACCAAACCCACAGGGTGGGTGCAAGGCTCAGGAGGTGGGCAGACATGAAATGCACAGGAACAAGCAAACAGAAGGGAATTATCCTAGGACTGCCACTCATGAAGCTTTTATGGTGGTCCTTTAATTTGGATAGGTTAAAGTGACTGCAAGGTTAAAGGCTAACAAATATTCTCAAATTCTTTATGTTTTTTATTTAAAGTAAAAATCAATGTAAAATAATGCACTTCAGTTTGCTCTCTTCTTACTGCTTCCCACTCATCAGTTTTGCACAGGGAGAAATGTTCACTTGCCGTGGCTTCTTGCCCCGCCCGAGTTTTTCGTTTTGTTTTGCTTATAGCATAGGTCCATTATAACTGGAAGCAAAGAGCCAACCTTCTCAACCTGTACCTGTCAGATGGGGACTGCTGTGGAAATGCTAGGAGACCTTGTTAGATCAGGGTCTTCTGTGACGGCTGTTTATTAGCTCTTCCCGCTTTTCTCTGAATTAATAGGAACCTCTGAATGGGAGCCATTAGAAAGGCTCCTGTTCACTTCTATTTTCAATTCACCCTCAGCTCCAGACAACTGTGATAGGACTTGCATTTTCAGAAGAGCCTTGCATTTTCAGTGATAGACTTGCATTTTCAGTGATAGACTTGCATTTTCAACTGTGATAGGACTTGCATTTTCAGACAAGTGTGATAGGACTTGCATTTTCATATATTATGAAGTGCAGGTAACAGTTCTCACTTGGGGCATCCCTGCCCCTCAAAGATGCACAAAGAACTTGGTGTGAACCCCAATGCTTGGCAACACAAGCTCAGCATGGGCCCTTACCCTACCCTGGCTCTCCTTAGATGCTGTCACCTGGACTCAAAGCCTTATTTTCTACAAGAAATCCAGTGGAAAGCAGCATATTCCAGGGTCTGTAGCTGTGTTGAAGATTTCATTCATGAAGGGTGAGCAGCAGCAAATGGACCACTCAGCTGTGACCCGCTGTCTGCTATTTCCCCCTGTGTCACTTCACATTCTCTTAATACCAGCTCTCTTTGCACCCTTCTGCTGTACATGGGACCAGATCTTTTAGGATTTTCTGAGGCCCTAGGTCCTCTTTTGCCCATGAGCATACCAAACATATCAATATGCACCCACACCTGACATTAAATATAATTTTTGCATCAAGCAATGAAAAGCATCTTTATAATTGGGGTTTTAAAATCATTTGACTGTATGTCATTCATTTATGATTGGCTCTGTTTTCTCAGGAGCTATACAGTCAAGAATTCTTAAAAAAGGAGGATGGCTTAACTTACCAATTGTTTTCATGCACAAGAAAATATTTTAAAATATTTTGAAATAAAATTTTTGAAATATATTAGATTTAACAATTAAAGAAGTACCATATATTTGTAGACCTTTACTTAAATGGTAATTATCATGTTTATCTCTTTGTATTCTGGAGACAAGAGTCTCTTTTAAGCCCTTAAATATTTATGTGCATCTCTTAAAGATATTAAACTGTAGGCACTGCCATAACTATGCTTTCCAGTAGATAAGACAGGTTAGCAGGAGATCTGTTCACAGGCAGGACACTCTAGGAAAAGAGTCCAGTCCTCATCCTGGCTTCTTTTCTCTCCGGAAGCAGCCTTATCAGGCCAACCCATTTTCCCTGTGTGCCTTCTGGAATTATGAGGAACACAGTTTTCTTTGTGTCATTACACATATTTTCATAGCGCGCAACCAAATTTAAAAATAGCCATGTGGTACCTTCCTTACACAAGGATTTTGTCGGGAACCTCAAGCAACTTTTAGAGAATGCTCACTTGGAAAGGATTTGGTTGGAAGTACAGATGGAGAGATGAAGACATCTATCTGGGCAGGGGCACCAGCATGGACAAAAGTGTGGAGGCAGGAGCTGAGATGCCACTGAGCCAGGTCTGAAAAGCCTTGGAAGCCACACTGAACATTTCAGACCTTAGCCTCATAGGCTATAGAAAAGAACTGACATTCCAGGAACTGGCTCAAAGAGTAGCTGAAGGTAAATGTTGTGGATTTTTCTTTTCCTTTCTCTTCTTCCTCCTCTCCATTCTATTAGGCACACAGCATTCCTTTTAACATCGCTGTTTTCCTTAATAGCTAGATAAGCCCAGGTATCCAGTAAGCCCCCAAAGGAGACGGTGTATGCAGCACTGATGGAACAAACATCCAGACATTATTTTGAGTTTTGAGTGGCCACTGGGGCTCCATGTGCTTTATGTTTGGATTATTTGATGTTTTTCCCATCCTTTAATGTTAGGTCTCTTTAGCCAAATGATAAGGTTGAACAGGGCGGAAATTATAGGGTGGGTATCACAGTGGCGTTTTAGCATAAGCCTTCACTTCCATTCGTGTTTCAATGGTTTCCAAGAGTTGTTTCTTTTTTTACCCCTTTTTGCTTTATGTTTTTGCATTTTATTTACCATGCTTTTTTGTTCATTTCTTTCTTTTTATCTCCTTTCTTCCCTCCACTGGATTAACAGCATTTTCTTTTCTAATTTTTTTCAGTGTTAGTGTTTTTAAAATATTTGTGGCTAATGGTTAAAATTGCGATTTCCCATAAAACTCCAAGTTTCTAGGTTTTTGAAAGTTAATGTATGTGACATTGGACTGTATTTCCAGGTGGCAATGATCTGTAAGAACTACCTTCTTTAGACAGATAGACTTTCGCCAATTTACCCCAGGCTCCACCACACCCGATTTTTTCCCTGACTCTGAGGAGATGTCAGTTGTGGTTATATGGGCTGTTGCTTTCCTACACATGGCTGTTTACTCAGGAAGCATTTCAGTTTGTCATCATCTTTTTGCTGGCACAATTAGTTGATTTATATTTGTTATGATTAACTGGACTGATATAATCCACATCTTCTGGAGTCTTTTGTGCTGTTTGTTGCACAGTTCCTATGTTGCTTCTCTCCTTTTTTGTCTTTTTATGGATGATCAGGTTCGTTGTCTCACTCTGTTTTTTCTTCTGTACCACTCTGAAAGGTATACTGTCTGTTTTATTCTTTCAGAGCTTAGCCTCGTAATTACAGCAGGCATCATCAACTTACTAAATTCTAAAGTGATCAATATTTTTACCTTCCTTTGAATAGCACCCTTCTGATTTATCCCTCTCCCCTAATTCTTACGCTAGTCTATAGAATTTTTTAAACTCCACAAGGCATTGTTTCTTTTATTCTTTTGTAGAGGCAGTGCTTGTATTGATTTACCTATATATTTATCATTTTCTGTCCTTTTTATTCTTTCTTATATTTTCTTACATCCTTACAATTCCTTCTTTTTTTCATATTTTTAAAGTTTTCTTTCTTTCTTTCTTTTTTATTTTCCTTTAACTTCTGGGATACGTGTGCAGAATGTGCAGGTTTTTTACATAGGTATACATGTGCCGTGGTGCTTTGCTGCACCTATCAACCCATCATCTAGGTTGTAAGCCCTGCATGCATTAGGTATTTGTTGTAACATTTTCTCTTACCTTGTCCCCCACCCCCTGACAGGCCCTGGAATGTGATGTTCCCCTCCCTGTATCCATGTGTTCTCATTGTTCAACTCATGGGCATATAAATTAGTACAATTCCTTCTTACATCTCTTTACATATGTTGTATTTGTGATCAACTGCTTTTTGTCTCAAGTGCATCCTTTAGAATTTCCTTTAATGAGGATCTCCTGATGGCAAATTCATTCTGGTTTTATTTGTCTGTGCATGTCGCATTTGAGTATTCTTTTTCCCCCTTTCCTTTCTTCTACTACGTTCGAAGTTATACATTCTGGCTAGGCGCGGCAGCTCACGCCTGTAATCCCAGAACTTTGGGAGGGCAAGGCGGGCGGATCATGAGGTCCAGAGATTGAGACCATCCTGGCCAACATAGTGAAACCCCATCTCTACTGAGGCAGGAGAGTCACTTGAACCTGGGAGGTGGAGGTTGCAGTGAGCCGATATGGTGCCACTGCGCTCCAGCCTGGGCAACAGAGTGAGACTTCGTCTCAAAAAAAAAAAAGAAGTTATACATTCTATTTCTTCTCTCCCATTTCCTTCCTCATTTCCCCTAAAAGTATAATATGAATGCTTAGCTTTTTTTTTTTTTTTTAAAGAGACAGTGTCTTCCTCTGTTGCCCAGGCTGAAGTGCAGTGGTACAGTCTTAGCTGTTACCTTGAATTCCTGGACTCAAGCAATTCTCCCTTCTGGGCTTCCCAAGTAGCTAGGACTCTAGGTATATACCACCACAGCTAGCCAAGTTTTAAAATTTTCTGTAGAGACTGGGTCTCACTATGTTGCCCAGGCTGGTCTCAAATGCCTGGCCAGAAGCAGATCTCCTCCCTTGCCTCCCAAAGCATGTGCTTAGCTTTTAAAAAGTTTTAAGTTATTCGAACTTGCTATTCCCCATAACATAATAGAGGGACCATACAATACTTTAAGTTAATCACTTTTTCATATTATTGCTGTCTGATATTTTAGTTTCAAGTTGTTTATAATGCCTTTCCCTATTAATCTTAAAAAAAATTTAAGTAGGGGTATTTATAAATATTCTAACGTGTTTATCTTCTTTGCTCAGCGTTGCTTATTTATCTTTTCCTTAGTTTCCTTCATATCAAAGTTATAATTCTCTGATATTTCTTTCAGTGCGGGTCTGTGAATTGGATAGTCTCTGTTTTTTGGTATGAATATGTCTTTATTTCACCCTCTGCTATGGTTTGAATATGTCTCCTAAAATTCATGTGCTAGAAACTTAATCCCCAATGCATCAGTATTGAGAGGTGGGAACTTTAAGAAGTGATTAGGTCACTAAGGTTCTGCCCTCATGAATGGATTAATGCCATTATCATGAGAGTAGGTTCATTGTAGTAGGAGTGGGTTTGTTATTAAAGGAGAGGGTTTCTTATAAAGGATGAGTTTAACCTCCTTTCCTCTCTTTCTCTTGCCCATATGATGCCTTCTGCCATGATGTAACAAAGTAAGAAAGCCCTCACTAGATGCTGGCGCCTTGCTCCTGGATTTCCCAGCCTCCAGACCTGTGAGAAAATAAATTTCTATTCTGTTTAAATTACTCGGTCTGTGTTATTCTGTTATAGCAGCATAAGACAGGTGAAAATACCCCCATTTTTGAGCAGTTACTTAATTAGGTATAGAACATTAGTTTGACAGGTTTTTTTTATTACCACTTTGAATATGTAATTTTATTATCATCTGGCCTCTGTATTATTGACAAAAACTCTGCCACCAATCTAATTGCTATTAGGTTTATAATTTATCTTTTTCTCTCTGGTTGCTTGTATGACTTTCTCTTTGGTGCTGGTGTTCTGCCAGTTACTGCTGTGTGTGTGTACACGAGGGCACGTGTGTGTGTGTATGCGTGCGTGCACGAGCATATGTGTATTTATTTTTAATCCTGCTTGGCAGTTATAATTTTCCAAATCAAGAACATATGTATTGCTTTAATTCTATTAAATTCTCAGCCTTTATCACTTTAAATGTTGCCCCTCTCCCATAGCCTACTACTCTTTCTCCAGAACTCCAATTAAGTGTGATTTATTTCCCCAATTTACTCTCTCTGTCTTATAACCTCTCTTTTACATTATTATTATTATTTGAGATGGAGTTTCGCTCTTGTTGCCCAGGCTAGAGTGCAATAATAACACAATCTCAGCTTATTGCAACCTCCGCCTCCCAGGTTCAAGCGATTCTCCTGCCTCAACCTCCCAAGTAGCTGGGATTACAGGGCTGTGCCACCATGCCTGGCTAATTTTTTGTATTTAGTAGAGACAGAGTTTCACCATATTAGTCAGGCTGGTCTCGAACTCCTGACCTCATGTGATCCACCTACCTTGGCCTCCCAAAGTGCTAGGATTACAGGCGTGAGCTACCACACCCAGTCTCTTTTACATTTTTTGATCCCTTTTTTCTTTCTCTGCTCCATTCAGAACACTTCTTTAGACCCCTCTTTCATGATGCCAATTCTCTTTTCAGCTGGATCTAATATGCAATTTAACATGTTTTTCTCATCTTTAAGAATTCAATTTAGTTCTTGTTTTCAAAGCTGCCCTTTTTATGTTCACAGAGGATGGTTCTTTTATTATGGTTTTTAATTTCTTCTTTTATGTTAAAAAATACTTTTAAACATAATTCATTTATAGACCTGTCAGATTGTTCTCTTACTGTAAGTTCTTAGAGGTGCTAATTCTAATGCTTGTTGTGTACCTGGCTTCTCCTTCTGACTGGCTTCATTCTTGTAGGTTTATTCAGCAGGAATTGTTTATTCTGAGGGGGTCTTGTAGGTCCTGAGTTATGAAAATATTTCTACAGAACAATTTGAGTTTGCTTCTTCCCTGGTTCTGAGAACAATAAATGACACTATGTCTTCACTCCTGTGCAGTTTCCATTCTCATGGGAAAGGCAAAACAAACAATAAGTAAAACGTAGTAAAATCAGTTAGAGCGATGAAGAAAATTAAAGCAGGAGAATGGGAGCGGGGGCTGGTTTGGGTCATGTGCTTTATTTAGGGTGACAAAGAAGTCTCTCTCAGGAGTGACCTTTGAGCACAGGCTTACATGAAGTGATGAAGAGTCATGCTGCTATCTGGGGTGTGAGTCCATGTTCTCCGAGAAGCATACACCAAGACAGGGTTAGCTATGCAAGAGATTCATTAAGATAGCTCCTGTGAGCAAGAGTAGGGTCAAGTGAAAAATGAAAACGTGGGTCTCCTTGTTCAGAAATAACATCAAGAATTTCAAGATGGCTACAGAGGCATATTCAACCAAGCACAGAGCTCTTTTGAGTGTCCTGTCTGACTGTGAGGGAAAATAGGATTGAGCTGCTGGGATCTTGGGAGACTCCTCTGATCGTGATGCAGTTCTGACCCCAGGTGCAGAAGAGAGGAGGGAAGAGGTTGAGTGGAAGCATCCTACAGGATGTGTGCTGTTCCAAGAGGGCCTAGCAAGGCTGCTGGGGAGTCTTTAAGCCCAAACCACCTCTTAGGTGAGTTTTCACCTCCCAGGAATAGGTTTGAGTCGCTATTCCTGCCATGCTCAGTCACTATCTAGGAGTAGACTGTGAGAAACATGGCTTCAGCACAAATGCAGAGATGGATTTCAGAGCACAGCAGCTCTAACTCCTAGTCAGTAATACTCCTTGTAAGTTGGATGTCTATGAGGCACAGTCTCATGGCAGCCACACTGAGAAGAGAGCTTTTCAGGAAGAGAGGATAGTTGTTTTGGGGTTGAATTATGTCGCCCATCCCAAATTCATATGTAGAAACCCTAACCTGCAATACCTTTGAATGTGACCTTATTTGGAAATAGGATTATTGCAGCAAATAATCAGTTAACAATAGGTCATACTGGAGTAGGGTGGGCCTCTAATCTAAAATGACTGCTAGCTTCATAAAAAGGGAAAAATTGGAGATAGACACAGATATAGGGAGAATAACTTACGAAAATGAAGGTAGAGATTGAGGTGATGAGTCTACAAGCCAAGGAACACCGAAGATACCAAACGCCCCCCAGAAACAAAGAGAGAAACATGGAACAGATTTCTCCCTAGTGCCTTCAGGGAAAGCATTGCCCTGCCGACAATCTTGATTTCAGATTTCTTGTCTGAAGAAATCTTGATTTCAGATTTCTTGTCTCCAAAATTGAGGCAATACATTTTTATTCTTTAAGCCACCTAGTTTTGGGTGCTTTATTATGGCAGCCCTAGCAAACTAGCACAGCCTTGAAGTGATAGGAGACTTGGCACGTTGTAGAAACATCAGGGAGGCCACTGTGGATAGAGCAGATAAGTGAGGGAAAGAATCGTAAGGGAAGGAGAGGTATCCAGGGGCCAGATCTGTAGATTGTGACTTTGTGAACCAATAGAGCAACATTGGTTTTTATTCTGAGTGTGATGGGAAGCCTTTGTAGGGCTTGAAGAGGGCAATGGCCTGATTTCACGTATATCTTTAACGTACCACTCTGGCTCCTGTCTGGAAATATTAATAGATTGCAGAGGAGCAGAAGTGGAGGCAGTGCAACCAGCCCAGTCCCTGGCAGCTGTAAAGAGAGAGAATCTGGTGGTGTGGACGAGAGTAGTTGCGGTGAAGGGTATAGGGGGTGTGGAATGTGTTGGCAATTTGAAGTAAATGATATACTTTCAGATGGATTGGAGGGAACAACTAGACAACTAGAGTTGTCTCTGAAATGAGGACACTGGGTGAGGAGCTTACCTGGAGTTTACAGGAATGGATGTCGATATTTTTAAAAGTCACGTGTTGTTTTGCGATTTGCTTTTTCATTTTCATGAACTTACTTTCATATCAATACAGATATACTGACCTCAGTGTATTTTGAGGACTGCCCAGTATTTCTCATATGAATATGCCATTCTTGATTAAACTGGTTATCACTGAATGGACTTTTGATTCTTTCCTTTGGTATGTAATTATAAATAATGAGGCTTAAATAGCATATGATTTATCTATTGCTTCATAACAAAATCCCCTCCAACGCAGTGGTTTAAAACCAACGTTTATTATCTCACAGTTTTCGTGGGTCAGCAGGCAGAGTACAGCGTAGCTGGGTTCTCCAGGTCAGGATCTCTCCCAAGGCCGAGACTGCAGTTGTGTCAAGGTTTGACTGGGAAGGAGCTGCCTCTGTGCTCACTCAGTGGTCATTGGCAGGATTCACATCCTGGTGGAGGGTTGTGCTGAGGGCCTTTGCACCTCACTGGTTGGCTCTTAGCTGGAAGGCACCTTCAGTTCCTTGCCATGTCGGCCTCTCAGAAGTAGAGCTCACAACATGGCAGCCGGCATCATCAAAGCGAGAGCAAGAGAGAGAACAAGACTGTGTGAGCAAGAGAAGTCACAGTCCTTTATAACCTAATCTCTGAAGAGTGCCCCATCCCTTTTGCTGTATTCTGTTCACTAGAAGTTAGTCTCTAGGTCCAGCCTTCACTCAATCAGAGGATTATACAAGAGCATGGATGCCAAGAGACAGAGATCTTAGTAATCTGCCTAGCACCATAGCCCAGAACATTTGTCTTTTGATAGATTGTTTTTTTTTTTTTGAGATGGAGTCTTGTTCTGTCGCCCAGGCTGGAGTGCAGTGGCACCATCTTGGCTCACTGCCACCTCCACATCCTGGGTTTAAGCAATTCTCCTGCCTCAGCCTCCCGAGTAGCTGGGATTACAGGCGCCCATCACCACGCCTGGCTATTTTTTTGTGTTTTTAGTAGAGATGGGGTTTCACCTTGTTAGCCAGGCTGATCTTGATCTCCAGACCTCGTGATCCACCTGCCTCAGCCTCCCAAAGTGCTAGGATTACAGGCCTGAGCCACTGCACCCAGCTTGATAGATTTTTTTATAGGTGGGTTTGTTGATTGAAAATATATGCATGTTTTAAAATTTTATATGTAACACCAGATTTCTTTTCAAAATCTTCATTCCAGATTTCAAAGTTCATTTTGATGAGACTATTTACTACTGCCTAAGAGGGAGAGGCTGTAGCTCCTCTAACCGCCGTTGCCAGATTTTGTCATGAATGCTTCTTCCCTTCTTGCCTGTCTTTTTCTCACCCCTCCAAAACTTTCCAGAACAGGAAATAGCTATGTGTCTTGTAACAGAAATGATATGAAGGTTCTAACCAGCAGGCATATGGATATATGCATCGTGATGACTATTCTCGGTTATGATGACCTGGATTATGCCATTAAAAAATGGTGTTGCCTTCACTTGTATACTGACATGGGTAAGATTTATTCAGCCAGCCTTGATGAGAGGAATTAAAAAGTAATAGCTAATATAAGGAGTCTGTTTGGACCCATGATGTCTAGGGAAACTCCACTTGAATCATTTCTTCTAAATCCTCAGAACTCAGGAGCTTCTGGGGGCACCATACAGTAATGAGGTGTTCATTTATTTCCTCATTAGTCAGAAAGAAACTTTACTTAAAAGACCCTTTTGTGTTTACTAGATATGGTTGGAGGAAATATAAATTATTATCACTATTACTTTATCTCCTTCCCATATAAGGCTTTATAAAATTAAATATATCATAAACCTAAACTATGATAAAAATGAGATGATGTAAATATCTATGTGTCCTAGTTCAGGCTGTTATAACAAAATACGTTAGACTGGGTGGCTTATAGACAACAGAAAATCTATTTCTCATATTTCTGGAAGCTGGAAATCCAAGATCAGGGTACCAGCATGGTTGGATTCTGGTGTGGGCCCTCTTGAGGGTAGAGAGCTTTCTGGGGTCCCTTTTATAATGGCAAATCTCATTGATTAGGGTAGAGCCCTCATAACCAAATTGTCTTCCAAAGGTCTCACCTTTTAATGCCATCACATTGGAGGTTAGAATTTGAACACATGCAGTCTATTGCACGGTGGCTGCTATCAGGTTAGATGCCCAGTTGAAAGATTAGACTGTCTTGGCAGCTTCCCAAATGAATGCCAAGGTGCCTTCTTTCCCCTTCCGCTTGTGAGCAAGGTGGGGTGGGTGTGGAATGGAGGAGAGTGCATGACCGCTGATGAAGCTGAGGGAATGTCTTGATGGGGTCCATCACCAACATCCCTGTTTGGGGCTAGCTCCTTGGTTGGAGAAGGTGCTAGTTTCCTCCCCACACTGCCTATTACTTTCTGTTGTCAGGTCCCTGTGTTGCCCCAGAAGCCCATGGCCCTCCTTATGTGGGTCAGTTTAGGAACTAGCTCTCAGGCCAGCAGCTCCCTCTTTGCCTGTCCAGCTTGGATGGCTTCTCTTTCCGGGACACCTTGAAGGCCAGGACCCTGCTTCCTTCATGCCTGTGCCCTCCTGTGAGCCTGGTGTTCCAGGAGTGTGGCTCTCCAAACAGGGAGTGACTCCTCTGTGTCCTAGCACGACCCCACCCTCCCCCTTTGCCTCCCTCAGACACTGGGCAGGTTGTGCTCACATTTCACAAGATTACTCTGCTAGATGAGAAAAACGTGTACTTTATTCAGGGCAGCGAGCTCAACTCTGTGGATTGCATTCCCTGCAGAAATGAGAATCCAAGTGTAGTGGCCTTTCAAAGCTGAAATAAATCAGGGCTCCTTGGCCATACTACCCTGGTCTGTTGGTTTTGTCTTTTTCTAGAAGACATGCAAGTTTAGGGAAAATTAAGGGAGAGCAAATGAGGACCAGTTCATTGTGTAATCACTTAAAATCTCTGAGTCGGAATAACTATTTGTGATTTAAAATATAAATCTTTTCAAATGGTTTGTATCTTGATCACTTATGTAAAGATGTGCATTTGAGATATGCTAAAGTGGCTTTTAGATGCTTTTTTAAAATGACAGTCTTAACTTGTCTTTGTGGAACTCTGTATTTTTCAGTTTTCACCTATGTTAAGCCTTTGAATTTTTTTTATTAACTAAAGTTGGTAGAAGAAATATTTATGGTTATCAGAGTTTTTATAGAATCCTCCACCACTTTTTCCAAAAGGAATTTGAGTCATCTGGTACTTATATAAAATCAAACACTGTTTAAACTCAGGGAGCTGGGTTTTTATTTATTTTATTTTTTTCAGAATAAAGTGCAGTTTAAAGAGAATAGAGTGGGAGCTTTTACCAGACACCTGTTTTGGTCTCTTGCTCTGCTGGTGCTATTTTCCTAGGAATGGTGACTGTGAGTTTCTGTTTTTCCTCTTCTTTCTTAAACAAATAGAGGAAATCCATTGGAGGCTTACCTAATAAGACATATTGATGAATGTAGAATCTTAAATGAAAAAGAAGTCAGTGAATGTGGCTTCCTGGACTCTGATCTTGAACCAAAAATAAAGCAAGCCCTTGCCTCAGGGGTTTGGTTCAGCCCGAGCCTGCGGCAGACGCTGTTTTCCATGACTTTGCTGGAGGAGTATACTTCTCTGGGCAAAGGTTCCCAAGGCCTTTGGAGACTTTTAAAGTCTTTTTTTTCCCTGTAGCTTTTATTGTTTTTAAGAAAAGTGGTGTCACCCTTACTTGTCATTAAAAAAAAAAAATAGTGTGGGAAAAACAAATAAAGTACCCAAAGAATAAAACAAGAAAAACCAAAACAACTCCCCTAGAGAATGCAAACATTTACACCCGTCACTCTTTTGCAAGATAACTATTTCCATACAAGTTGGATTAGAAACCATGAGAAGATTTTTCTCTTTGATTTTTGGTTTCTTCTATTTTTAACATTTTTGGCAAGTCTACACATTGTGGTTACATAAAAACATCAGGATTAAGATATTTGGTATTTAAAAAGCACCCTTGGACTTGGGATGAGTCTTTCTGGCACAGCTGTGAGAGAGCTTGAATTCCTTTCATAAAATAATAGGCATTAATGTCCAATCAACACAAGCTTTTTGTCTGGCTTCTCCCAGTGGTCCCTCGAGAAGCCTCCTAAACCATGCTCCTACCCTCGTGAAGGGCCTGTCTGCTTGGTGGCTGGAGGAAGGTGCCCTGTGTCAGGTGCCCTCCTCAGGAGGGCAGGCTTCTGCTGTGTCTGTTACCCAGGAGGAGGTCCAGGTTAGTCACCGTTTTCAAGAGCCATTGCCAAGTACTGTGTGCCTGCAGTGCGCTAGACCCACTGCTCACCTGTCTTTACCTACTGTCTGAGTGGGTCACCACAATCCTGTGAGGTATAACCCACTAACAGTGTTTTAGGAGAGAAGGAATGTAGAAGCCTATGGGATCTGCTTTTCAGGAGTCCCTATCCAGAAAGAGAGAGACATGTATATGAATAAGTTCAAGAAAGCATGATGTTAGTGATAAGAATTAAAGCTAAGCCATATTACAAACGTACCTTGTGCTTGCTGCTGTATCAAATGCTTTCTTTGGAGAATGTCACTTAACTCTCATGACAGCCCTATGAGATGGATATTTTATCTCCATTTTACAGAAATGGAAGAAGAGGAAGCTAACATTGAGCAATGTGATATAGTAAGCTCCAGAGCCCACACTCTGGAAATGGTAGATTTGGGAGTCAAAGCCGGACAGTCTGATCTCAGATCCATTTACTGAACCACCAGTCTATACAACACAGTGACCAAGAGCCACAAAGCACAGGGGTGGTTCATTGAAACAGCCTCTCCACAGGTGGTGTAGACCAGTAGAGGAAGGGCCATGCTGTATATTCCCAATAATGATTCAGGTTAGTTCTCCTTTTCCCTAAGGACTTTTTCTGCCATTCTTACTGCTGGAAATGGAGCTCTTCAGATGACCACTTTTCTGTCCTGCCTATTTGCCTCAGGAAATGACTGTTGGCCCACAGACTGCTGGATATGCCAGGCGTATCAGACTCCCTAGCTCTGGGATTCTTAAACACTGGGGTGCACCAGAGTCCACACACTCACTGGTGAGGGTGGGACCCTAGAGTCTGCATTTTAAACTTGCACCCCAGGTGCAAGTGATCTTGGTCTTTCTGCCATTTCCTAGCGTCCCCAGGAGACCCAGGGGAACTTACTAGTTAGTCAGTGGACAGATGGTTCAGGGTGAGAAGAGGTTGTATTTTCTCCTTCAGCAGCCACCACCTTCTACCAGAACCCCCAGAGCTCAAGAGGGGAAAAGTGAAAGAGGAAAAACAAAAACAAACAAAAAATAAAAGGCCAGGGGGAGGTGGTGCTGGGGGAAGAGCGCAGAACCCAAGAACAGCAAGTCAAACCCATAAATATTTGCTGAGATGCAAGGGTTCCAAATGAGCTCTGTAGGGATGGCAGAAACAAAGCCAGATTAGGGAAGGGTCAGGAGAGAAGGGGAGGGTGAGCTGAACCTCCACCAGAGGTGGCCGCTTGTGTTTGAAGCCTGCTTTGATGGGCCCACAGGGCTGACAGATGGTGGGTGGGCCCTGATTATAGATGGGCTAGAAGTTGGGGGTGAGCTGTGAGAATAAACAACAAATCGGACTGTTTAGGTACAAAGGAAGGGCTACAGATTCAGAGCTTTGGAGCAAAGGAGAGACAAGGGTCACTTCCTAACAGGGCTACGGAGAAGCGCCTGGAGGCTGGAGGATTATGGCAGGCGGAAGGCAAAAGAAAGTGCAGAGGTGGGGATTTAGCCACTGACAAGTGCAGTCAGCATTAAGGGTCTGGTGAGTTGTGCAAATAATCAAGCAAAACCTGAAAGTTCTCAGAGGTGTTTCAGTGGCTGTTGAGAGAAGCAGATGCTCCCTGCTTCAGCTGCGGAAAAGGTAAATAATTTTCATTTATTTTTATAAAATTGAGGTCCTGCATAAACCTTCATTTGGAGGAACAAAGGAGCTATGTTGCTTTAAAAGGCTTAAAAACCACCAGGAGTATGAATAATATCTATATCTACATCTCTCTATGTATCTAAAAAGACAGTGAAGTCGGGGGTAGGTTTTTCTCCTTTTAGGAGACAGGGTCTCACTCCGCGCATGCTGGATTGCAGTGACACGATTATAGTCATTGCAGCCTCCAACTCCTAGGCTCACGCAATCCTCCTCCTGCCTCAGTCTCCCAAATAGCTGGGACCATAGTAGTGTGCCACCATGCCAAGCTAATTTTTTTTTTTTTTTTGAGGGAGGACTCGGGGAGGGGAGCAGGTGTTGCTTTGTTGCCCAGGCTGTTCTCTAACTTCTGGCTTCACGCAGTCCTCCTGCCTTGCTCCCAAAGTGCTGAATTCTAGGTGTCAGCCACCATGCCTGGCACGAAAAGGGAGGAGGGCAGTTTTGAAGGGCCCATTAAGTGTCAGGCTTACTGAAGTATATAAGAGATCCATCGCTTAGTGGGAAGAACAACACTGGCACTGAGGTTGAGATTGCTTTCAGCCCCTTGTCTGTCCTAACTGTGAACCTGTAAGTATTCACTGCAGTTTCCTGGGCACTAGGTGTGTTTGTTTTTGTTTTTAATAAATTAAGAGGCTCTGTTGAATTAAGTGATTTTCAAAAGTTCTTCCTGCTGTGCACTCCTGTCAGCCATGACCTTGCTATCCGGCCTCCCTAGCACATACACGTGGAATGGGTAGCAGGATCAAAGTTCAAGGAAGATTAATGTGGTGTCATGTGGGATGATTGAGGGAGACAGGTTAGGGGACAGGATGCTGTCGCTGAAGGGTACGAAGGCAGCAAGAGTGGAAGCAACAGAGACAGAAGCTTGGGCATGGACACCAAAGTCACAGAAGTTGAGTTTGCACTAAAGGAGGTGAGATGATACATTTTTTTCTCATATTAGAAAAAAAATTCCCAGCCAGGCACTGTGACTCATGCCTGCAATCCCAGCATCTTGGGAGGCTGAGGCTGCAGGATTGCTTGAGCCCAGGAGTTCAAGACCAGCCTGGGCAACATGGCAAGACCCCCATCTCTACAAAAAAAGAAAAATTCCCAAGTTGATTAACCTGCTCTCTTTCCCATTATTTTTTCCTTTGAGGTATATTTTTAAAACTTATTTTTTAAACAAAGCACACAGGTAGAGGTCTTTGCATGGTGTTGCAAAGATCTCTACAAAGGTCTACCGTGACTTTTTAAACATTGTTTTAAGTGAGTGGGCATACTTCCAAAGGAGCTGACTTTTCACTGAATGCTAGAAAATGAAAACATGGGAGCTGTTTAGATTGGCTTGGGAAACATCATGTCCAGTAGCCACTGTTGATCTTTGCCTGAAGTAGTTCTGTTTTCTGAAAAGATTCCTTTTGTCCATTGTCTCATTATGATTATGGGAGCCTAGTTTTCTCAACTGGAGAAAGAACTGTTTATCTGTGTGGTGATAAACAATCATTTAGATACACAGTTTAACCACAAAAAGTTAACTGAGTTCCTGTTTCTGCTGGGTCCAGTGTTAGGTACTAGGGATGTAATGAAGTCTAGGGTGTGCTCCCAGCCCTCATAGACTGACGGAGTGGCCAGACATGTGAGCACAGAAATACAGCACAGTATGTGGTCCTGGGGCATTTGCACCAGAGATGTGCACGCAAGGTGCACAGGACTGTGGTGACCAGCCATCCCATCCTTCTCGCTCCTTCTTTTGATACCTTGTTCCGTCTACTTCACTAGGGGTTGAAGTTAAACCAGAGAGGTTTGAGGAAATTGAGGCTGGGTAAGGGAGAGGCTTTATCTGAGTGGACAGAAGGTTTTTAGATTCCCTGGAGAAAGCTTCTGATAATCATGTTCCCAGACAGTAGCCACATACAGGGGGATGGGACTGTCAGGCCTAAAGCTCACAGTCAATTGTGGGCCATTCAGAAGCACCTCACAGATGATGAGGGACTGTCTTCTAAGCATTCTCTCTCTGTGTTTGCAGTTGCACAGTAGCTGGTACAAATGTACCCTATGACTAGGTTTTCTTTCTTGTCTGAGAAAACTCTTGAGAAGGCTATGCATTTCTGGTGTGTAGACAAAGACCTTCTGCAGATGAGTAAGGTATGTCTTAAATAGAGTTCTTGTTGGACTAACGTCACAATGATTCTCTGCTAACAAAAACAGCTAACTTTGCATAAGCAAGCCAGTCTGCACAACTTAATAATATTGGTTCTCCAATAGAGCCCTAATAAAAAAAAAAAATCACACCACTCTTCCCTATGTAGCTTCAAAGTTGATTAAAACAGTGCAACAACAAAAACAAAAATCAGCTTTGTTTCTTATGGAAGCCAGATTGTTAACCAGTGGGCCTGCTAACTCTAAACTCCGGATTTACCCACTCTTTCCCATGTAGCACCGGAGAGAGCAGGCCTCCTCCATGCATAAGGGTAGAAAGTTGGGGAAGCAGCAGGTAGCACACTCGAAAGCAGGCGCTTCCCAGGAGGAAAAAGGGTCAGGCTGAGCCAGCTGATCGTGTGCACTTTGCCAATTAAGTGAATTCATCCCTCCACTTCCCCTGGGGCGATGTTAGTAAAAGGACAGAGAGAGGCCAAGAGAGGGCATAAGGAAAATTCTTCCTCATCCAAACCAGGATGGGGAAATGGTGCTTCCCCCTGAGGTACCTCAAGATTTTACACTTTTTGAGGGTCAAGTGCTTAGGTCTTGTGGGGAAGAAGTCAAAGAAAGACCACATTATGGTTGGGATCCCTACTGATCATGATACCACCTGAAATCTGGTCATAGGAGAAATCCAGATTAATAAGTTTAACACTTGACATTTACCTATCTTTACTTACATTATCTCACTTATCCCCAAACACACTGTAATATTGGTAATAGCACCCCAACAAAGAAATTAAAGCACAAAGAGAAAACGTTTAGCCCAGAAGGGTAACTGGTCAAGGGGCAAAGTCTGGACTCAAACCTGGATCTTTCTGACTCTAAAGGTAGACCTCTTCTCAGTCTTTGAGGAGGACCCCATGGTTTGCAATTACATGTTTTACTCAATTTTATTTCTAACTTTTTTTTTTTTTTTACTTTTTATTGGCATGTTTGGGAGAATAGAGCGGATAGAATCATTAATTATTTGTCTCAATTTTATAATTTTATTGCAGGGTTTCCTGCTTTGTGTACCTGTTTTCATTTAGACAAATGGCAAAGCACCCAGGTAGATGATTGTCTGTTCTATCTTGAGAGTTTCTAGAAATGCAGCCTTAATCCTTCCAGCAGGCTTTCTGATTCTGATAACAGGAATGATATGGTTTGACTGTGTCCCCACCCAAATTTCAACTTGATTGTATCTCCCAAACTTCCCACATGTCATGGTGGGATCCAGGGGAAGATAACTGAATCATGGGGGGGCCGGTCTTTCCCATGCTATTCTTGTGATAGTGAATAAGTCTCAGAGATCTGATGGGTTTATCAGGGGTTTCCACTTTTGCTTCTTCCTCATTTTCTCTTGCTGCTGTCATCTAAGAAGTGCCTTCTGCCTCCCACCATGATTCTGAGGCCTCCCCAGCCATGTAGAACTGTAAGTCCAACTAAACCTCTTTTTGTTCCCAGTTATGGGTATATTTTTATCAGCAGCATGAAAATGGACAAATGCAGTAAATTGGTACCGGTAGAGTGGGGCACTGCTGAAAAGGTACCTGAAAATGTGGAAACAACTTTGGAGCTGGGTAACAGGCAGAGGTTGGAACAGTTTGGAGGGCTCAGAAGAAGACAAGAAAATGTGGGAAAGTTTGGAAGCTCCTAAAGACTTGTTGAATGGCTTTGATAAAAATGCTGATAGTGATATGAACAATAAGGTCCAGGCTGAGGTGGTCTCAGATGGAGATGAGGAACTTGTTGGGAACTGGAGCACAGATGACTTTTGTTATATTTTAGCAAGGGGACTGGTGGCATTTTGCCCCTGCCCTAGAGATTTGTGGAACTTTGAACTTGAGAGAGATGATTTAGGGTACCTGGCAGAAGACTTGGATGTTGTTAAAAGCATTCTGTTTTAAAAGGGAAACAGAGCATAAAAATTCAGAAAATTTGCAGCCTGACAATGCAGTAGAAAAGAAAAACCCATTTTTTGAGGAGAAATTCAAGCCAGATGCATAAGGAGCAAGGAGCCTCATGTTAATCCCCAAGACTATGGGGAAAATGTCTCCACACACTGTCAGAGACCTTCATGGCAGCTCATCCCATCACGGGGCCAGAGGCCCAGTAGGAAAAAGTGGTTTCATGGGCCAGTCCCAGGATCCCTATGCTACGTGCAGCCTAGCGACTTGGTGCCCTGTGTCCTAGCCATTCCAGCCGTGGCTGAAAGGGGCCAACGTACAGCTCAAGCTATGGCTTCAGAGGGTGGAAGCACCAAGTCTTGGCAGCTTCCATGTGATGTTGAGCCTGTGGGTACACGGAAGTCAAGAATTGAGGTTTGGAAACCTCAGCTTAGATTTCAGAAGATGTATGGAAACACCTGGATGCCCAGGCAAAAGTTTGCTGCAGGGGTGGGGCTTTCATGGAGAACCCCTGCTAGGGCAATGCAGAAGGGAAATGTGGGGTTGGAGCCCCCACATAGAGTCCCTACTGAAGCACTGCCTAGTGGAGCTATGAGAAGAGGACTACCATCTTCCAGACCCCAGAATGGTAGATCCGCTGAGAGCTTGCACTGTGCTCTTGGATAAGCCACAGACACTCAGTGCCAGCCCATGAAAGCAGCGAGGAGGGAAGCTGTACCCTGCAAAGCCAGAGAGGCAGAGCTGCCAAAGATAATGGGAACCCACCTCTTGTGTCACTGTGACCTGGATGTCAGATGTGGAGTCAAAGGAGATCATTTTGGAGCTTTAAAATTTGACTGCCTGGATTTCAGACTTGCACTGGCCCTGTAAGCCTCTTTGTTTTGGCCAATTTCTCCCATTTGGAACAGCTGTATTTACCCAATACCTGTACCCACATTGTGTCTAGGAAATAACTAGCTTGCTGTTGACTTTGCAGGCTTATAGGTGGAAGGGACTCGAGTTGTCTCAGATGAGACTTTGGACTATGGACTTTTGGGTTAATGCTGAAACGAGTTAAGACTTTGGGGGACTGTTGGGAAGGCATGATTGGTTTTGAAATGTGAGGACATGAGATTTGGAGGGGCTGGGTGGAATTATATGGTTTGACTGTGTCCTCACCCAAATCTCAACTTGAATTATATCTCCTAGAATTCCTATGTGTTGTGGGAGGGACCCAGCAGGAGGTAATTGAGTCACAGGGGCCGGACTTTCCCATGCTAGTCTCCTGATAAGTCTCACGAGATGGGATGGGTTTATCAGGGGTTTCTTTTTTTGCTTCTTCCTCATTTGTCTCTTGCCGCCACCACATTAAGAAGGGCCTTTCACCTCCCACCATGATTCTGAGGCCTCCCCAGCCATGTGGAACTGTAAGTCCAATTAAACCTCTTTTTGTTCCCAGTTTCGGGTATGTCTTTATGAACAGCATGGAAATGAACTAATATAAGAAATAACTTTTTAAACAGTTTAGAAAGTCATTTCTGATACCAGAATACAGACGTTGCAACTGGGTTATAACCAGCTAATGTAATGTGTTAAATGTAGAGCATTTATATGCTATTCTGAAAAGTGTTGGAGGGATTAGTAGGAGGGCATGGTGGATATAATTTGCCCAAATTCATGAAATAAGCCATATTGCATTAGACTTATTATGCGCAAAAAATACTGGAACTCCCTCGAAATATTAGGGTTAAGTGTGTTATAAATGTTGGGGAATATTGTTAACTCATTATCAAATCACAGAGGTTAATTATTATTTCTTTTTGCCTGAAAATTACAAGTCTACCCAAATTAAGCAAGAAGGAAGCATTTCATTTCTTTCTTTCCTCCTGTGCAGGGCTTCCATTGCCCCTGTGTCCCTCACCCCTACCACCTCCTGCCTATTTTTTATTCACACACACACATATGCATTTAACTGAATCATTTTCTATTTCTCACATCATTTCTTGATGTTAAGTCGAAAGTTATAGTTTCTTTTGTTATCAGTCACTATGTCAATAACCATATAATTGTTTTCCATTTGTGAAGTTCTTTCTCTTTTAATTTTCACAATAACCTTACAATAAAGGTAAGCACCATTATCTTTATTGTTTTTTTCTTTCTTTTTATTTATTTATTTATTTTTGAGACAGGGTCTCACTCTGTTGCCCAGGCTGGAACACAGTGGTGCAATCATGGCTCATTGCAGTCTTGACTTCCCCAGACTCAGGTGATCCTCCCACCTCAGCCTCCTGAGTAGCCGGGACTACAGGTGTATACCACTGGGCTAATTTTTGTTTATTTTGTAGAGATGAGGTATTGCCATGTTGCTCAGGCTGGTCTCGAACTCCTAGGCTCAAGCAATCAGCCTGGCTCAGCTTCTCAAAGTGTTAGGATTACAGACATAAGTCACTGTGCCTAGCCACCATCATATTTAAAGAAGACAAAACTAAGGTTCATAAAAAGTATCTGTTCAAAGACATAGCCAGCTAAAGTCATTGTCAGGATTTGAATCCAGGAATTTTGAATCTAGACCACAAAGTTTCTAGAAATAGATCTCTTCTGGAGTGGCACATGATAATGTACATAGGGCTAGGTCTCTGTTTCTCCCATTTCCTTCCCTGGCCCCCTTAGATGCACCCCAGAACTTCCTCTGATCTTTTTTTTTTTTTCTTTAACTACCCAACTGTCTAAAGAGGCAATTTTAAGTAAGTGGTAAGAGCTTTGGAGTCAGCTTGGCTGCTTACTGGTACTGTGACCTGGGATATAGCTTCAATCTCATTGTGTCTCACTTTCCTTAAGTGTAAAATAGGGATAATAATAATAGCTATTCATAGGATCTTGAAAACTAAAGTAAACAGGAAGTCCTTAATAAATGCCATTGTTACTATTATATAATTAGAATTTTAGGTATCCTAAGATAGATTCTAGGTGACTGGTCTCTCAAGAATCTTGACTCTCTAGTAAAACTTGCATCATCATATGATTCAAATGATTAACATGATGATAGCAACAACGACTATATTCAGTACCTACTAATGCTAAATGTTTTACAGATGCTGTTTGAATTCTTGCAGTAACCCTGCAAAAGCTGTCTGCTGTTAGCCACTGGTCTTTTGTGCCTCTAAATCTTGCCTGCCGTTGGCATTAATTTTACCTATCCCCTATCAAGCTTAAACTTGTAATCTTTCAAACATTGAAACTGTGTTTTCTAATTTCCAGTCTTCTAGCCCGTTTTGTATTCTCCACCTTCCTGCAGAGATCTTTTGCAATGGCTCCAGATGTCATACGTAAGTTCTCATGGTGTTAGGGCTAAACATCTTTCAGACTTTGAGACTGAAATTCACTTAGACTGGCTATGAGGAAACAAGTCTGTTGACAGTTACAAGATCCAACTTCCTTAAATTCGAACCTTTTTCCTTTAAAGTAAGACTTTTCCAAGGAAGGATTGATATACCCTGTTTTGAAGAAAAAGAAAGGGTAATTGACAATGACCTTTATCCCAGTATCCATTGAAGGTACAGAGTGACATCATATCAGCTGATATACACCCATGCTTTAAAGAGTAAAAATACATGTTTGACCTGCCTTCGTTTTTTATTTCAGCTATAATTTAAGCTTTATCTGTAGTTCCCGCCACATCCCCCATTCTTCTACCCTCACCTGACTTAGATACTGTTTTTTTCAAATCATATGTCTTCCTTTAAGCCATAGAAAATGAATATTTTCTAGCTAGTCTAAATATCTGGAAATAATATAGCAAGTGCTCACTGACTTGGAGAAGTTTCTTTTTCTGTTAAAAAAAAATCAATGTAATCATTAGGATTTATAATCTTTATAAGATTAAATGGGTCAACTGAGCTTTTATCCTATAATAATTTTACTTTACTATTTGTTTTTAAAACTGTGGTAAGATTGGATCAGCCCTGCCCAAGGTTAGACCAAAGAGTCTCCATCTTTGTCGTTGCTGGGAATCCAAGCTAGTTGGTGCTAGTGTCCAGAAGGAATGTTGTTCTCTTTATTTCAGACAACATTTTTTAGAACTCTATCTTTTCCTCCATGGACTGAGTAGGTATTGTTTCCAACCATACCAAACAAATCCCACTCTTTTCTTTTACTCTTTTCCATTCTTTCTTACCAATAAATGTCCTCTTCTGAATGACTGTTTCAGAATCTGAAATGGTGAATCATTATAGGTCGTTGCTGAAAACACGTGTGCATTGATCTATTGTAGCTGTTGCTGCTGCTGCAGCATATAAGCTTGCATGTAATGCGTTCATTTTTGGAATAGTTACTTTTAATGCTAGAATGTCTGCACTGATGACTAAAAAAATAAGTCTATGAAACAGCAAGAATGCAATTCAGACGATCATTGAAGAGATCATTGAAGATAAGGAGGAGTAATAGTCCCATGACAGACTTCTGTAGGGCTACACCTATTTGTACTGACTTCATCTGTGTTCAGAAATAACATGAGCATTCTGAAGCTCTGAAACCATGCATAACTTTGAAGATTAAAATGAGGCAGCAGTGTTTCTCCCAACTAATGTAACAAAATGCAGTGATACAGCAGCTCAAAGTGGAGGAGTTGAATTCGTTGGGGAAAAAAAATAGCAAAGCTGCTTCTTAGGCAGCAATCTCTTCCATTCTGGGGTTGTCTTGTGGGCAAAGATGGCACCTAGTAAGTAGGCAGGAGTAAACAGTACCTAAGAGTTGATGGAATTGCATCTTAGGCACATCCTTTATTGGAGCCTGGAAAGGTCAGATGATGTTCATTTTATGTATACACACATACATACACCCCTCTAAAATAAAAACCCAATCTACTTTAATTCAATATTTTGGAAGTGGCAGGACAATTCCAAGGACTATTCCAACCATAAAGAGAACAATATAGTGGGAAAATGAGAAATCAGACTAGTCATTCTTTGATTCTGAAGAGGTGGAATTTCAGATAACACAGAGGAGTGGAGCAGCTCATTTGGAAAAAAAGTTGAGCTGATGTCTTGTCCTTTCAGGAGGCAGACATGTAACTTCAGGGTATCCCAGCAGCCTCAGTGAGTTGGCAGTGAGCTCACAAGTTGATATAGAGTCCCCAAATAACTGAAGACAGGAGGTCCACTTTGGTTCCTCTTTTGTGGTTTCACTGTGATGTAAAATGTTCATCATTCACTGTCATTTATTCATTCATTCAGCAAACATTCAGTTAAGTTAGCTCTGTGCCTAGCAATGAAGATGACACTATACCTCCTTCCTGTAGTGTATTTTTGGGACATTTCTCTTATGGCCTTCCTATAGGAAATGAATCGTCCTGCCAGCTGATCCTGCCAGGAGGAGTCCTCCACCCCACAGATAAGATATTGAACTGCTTTTCCTGCTACTGGTATCTGCTTCGGTCCCTCTCCTTTCCTAACCCCTTTGCCCTTTAGTACCACCAAGATCTCCTAGAGGTGGGCCAGGCTAGAGAAGATGGATCTCTCAGGAGTGAAGGAGAGGGCTGTCTTATTTCTTCCTTATCCCTGGCAAGAACTCTTTGATTTCTCAACTAATGAGGCAAAAGACATCAATAGGAGAAGAAAAATAAGGACTTTCCTCGCCAGCGTTGCTTAGTTACCTTGTCAACATTCCCTTGCTGCCCAGCCGAATTCTCTCTGCATATTTTTATAGTGCACATGTTTTATTGCTATAATTGATCTATTAGGCAGAAAATATGGAGAGCACATGGAACTTCTGTCAGTTTTGTGCTATTTATTTGAATTTCCGTTTTTCTCTTTCCAAAGACCTCACCCTTTATTGTCCTTTTTCATCCCTGAACTGAGTAATACTCTGAAGGAATCACATTAGTATGCATGTTGGAACTTTGTAGCATTAAAAGCCAAAGTCAATAACTAACCTCAGAACTACATCCCAAATTGTGAATTCTTCATAGACAGGGACCACATTTTTATGAACTCTGTGTCCTTAGTACCTAGCCCTGTGTCTGACACATGAAAATCTTTTAGTAAATGTGTATCAATCAAATGAGCCATTGGCTTCAAATGTTTGTTAAGAACCAGCATTGTCATGGGTGCAATTTATAACATAGAATTTGCTTTTAGTTTCTACCTAGAAGGCAAAATTTATGATTTGTTCATTTCTTTCTGGAGACTGAACAAGGACAGAGAATAACCACTGTCTTGTTGCTAGTGTTACAGTTTATTCAGCCAAAGAAGCCTTTCTGTATGAGGCTGCAATAGCAACAGCTGCCCTCCACCCAGCATTTATGAAAAGGTATTCACTGGGGACCTCCTAGGTGATGGGTGCTGGGCTATACAAGTCAGTACAGATCAAAAGACTTGGTCATTGTCACCATCTGTCAAGGCAATTGTATTCAAAACAGTATTTCTCCTTATTTTTTTCTCAAACACGTCCACACTCAACTAAAGACTGTTTATGAAACAATCTGTGGACAAAACAATAAATGGAAGTTTGTTTATTCATTTCTTTACTCAGCCAGCCAGGCAGCTCTCCCACCCAGCACTTCTCAGATCATATTCTTTTGAGACTTTGTTAAAACGCACACTTAGATCTACCAGGTTTGGGGTGAAGCCTGAGAGTCTGCATTTCTAACAAGTTCCCTTAGTTAGATCAGGCCTTGACACTTTGAGTGTCAGCCATGAACCAGTAGATTCAGCATCACCCGGGAGATTGTTAGACCAGTTGAATCAGAACTTACATTTTAACAAGATCCCCGAGTTCACATTGGATAAGCACTGCTCTAATCATTTGATTAGCCCACAGCATAAATTATGGGCAGTGTTCCCAAGGGGCTCTGGGCTGGGAAAGTAAGTCCAGGTACATTTACAGTTCCCTTTTTAATTTCAAAACTCTCAGGTACCTGCACCAATATGGCTCTGACACTCAGGAAAGACACAAGTGGGTGCCTCTTTGTTCATTCATTCAGTGGCATGATACATCTGTTACTATCCATCCTGGATTGCCATTGTCTTCAAACATGAGGGGCCTACCTGATCAACCTATTTCTTCTTAATAGAACTTTATTTTAGATTCACAAGTTTCACCCAAAGAGACATCCTCATGTCTAACCATGTCAGAATGATTTACAAATTTGGATCAAGTACTAGGAGATCTGAGTTTCTGTTTCCTTGTCTGTGAAATGGAGATAATACCACCTGTTCTAGTTTCCTTTCTAGTCTTGTTGTGCGGAGCTTTGAAATATACATGTGCCAGAGCTTTGAAAACATAAAAATATTCATGAAACTTTAAAACTGCTTTAGTGAGAAAAAAGTCATCTTATGTTTCAATGCCGAAGGGATAAGGGTTTAACATTTAGCCTTATCATCTACCAATTTTGTGATTTCTGGTGAATTATTTTAGGTAGTTGAACCTCAATTTTTAAAATATATAAAATGGTCATAAAAACTTCCACCATTTAAGGTGTGGTAAGGGTTAGAAATGTTAAAGGATCTAGTGCATGGTAGGATTTCATAAATGGTGGTCAGTATGCTTGGATGAGAGCATAAGGGGCTTGGATGAGAAAGAATTCTCCAAAGATGCCTTCTCTCTCAGTTAAGCCTGTTAAGTTGGGGGCCGGGGAAGAGTGACTTTAAAGCTATTTGAAGTTTTGGATCAGTGTCCTTCCAGTTCAAGAGACTGATATCAGGCCAAAGAGGGAGGATTGCTTGAGGCTGGGAGTTCAAGACCAGCCTAGGCAAGAAAGTGAGACCCTGTCTCTACAAAATACAAGATAAAAGCCAGGCATTGTGGCTTGTGCCTACGGTCCTAACTACTCAGGAAGCTGAGACAGGAAGATGGCTTGAACCTGGGAGGCCGAGGCTGCAGTGAGCTGTGATCTCGCCACGGCACTCCAGCGTAGACTACAGCTTTGACCTCCCAGGTTCAAGCGATCTTCCTGTCTCAAACCATCTTCAAATTTGTTACACGAGTATCTCTGGAAGCAAAATTCTCAAATTTTCAACAGTGTTTTGATATTTATTTAAACATTTGCAAGTGCCAGTCCCTGCAAGGCTTTGTGATGAGGAGGATTTGCTGTGATTAGTCAGTGTTATTCACATGCTTCCATCAGAGGTATCAGAGGGGCTTGTTGATGGCATTAACAAGAGCCTGGCACAGGTATGGAGGAAGGTTTCCACAATAGTGTCCATGCAAGCAGACAGTGCTGGCTGAAGGAAAACAGAAGAATTAGTGGCACCAAGGGAATGTATGGTCAAGAAAGAAAGTTGCTCTGAGGACTGTGGGCATTGACGGTACCCTCATTTGCAGAATAACAGAAGAGCAAGTCTTATTTGTTCAAGACATGAGGGGGCAACTGTTGGGTGGTTACTGTTTTACTGTCGGCAATTGACCATTTGAGACTATCATCTATTTTTTAAAAAAGAAGTCCTCACCATCCTTTCTCTGTGTTTCCAACCTCTCGTTCATACTTTTATTTTGTAAATTCCCTTCTAAGACCCTCAGGTGTCTTAAGCCTGTTTTCAGGCAAGCTAAGCCTTTAGGAATGATTCTTTAGGAAAATAGATCGCTCCATTTTTTCCCTAGACTTTGCAGAATTTATGTGTTGATATCCTTACAGGTAATATTCCAAGATACCCAGGAGTGTGATTTCACAGACAGTCTCAGGCAGGGAGTTTCATGTGATCTGCTTTTCCACATGGATCTCTTTAGTGGGGGGTGGGGGGTGTGGTCAGTGGTCAATGTCCTGTGAATAGGAAAAAAATACCACCTTGCGGATATGGCATTTCAGTGAAAGTGTATTAGGAAGAGGGTGGGGTTAAGAGGGAGGAAGTGAGCAGGCAGAGAGCCAGAGGCCTTGGGACTGGGGAAGGGGGGGGGCATTCAGCTGCCTGATTAGCAATTCTGAGCCATGAGCAGAGTTCTTAAGGGAGAATCAGGATGTCTTAGGTTTATTTTTTTGCCTCAATAACTTAAGATTGGAAGTATCAAGCCCTGTTTGAGTGTGGAATGGCAGAACCCCTTAGGCAGGGAAAAAGCAGTTAGTGGCATCATGCTCCAAGTCCATTTTAACAGATTCCACGATGGGCTCTTCTGAATCTGGCCACAGCTGTTGGCTCATTTTGTTAGGGCTTGACCTGTGGGTGGATCAGTTATCTCCTCTCTGTTTTAAGGCCACAGAACATAGTCTTCACCTCCAACCAGTCTATACAGCAGTCTTTGGGGAATATGTCGATAGAAGCTCTGTGTAAAATGAGCTTCATGAATCAGTAGGAAAGACAAGTCGAAGGCTATTACTTTTTGGAATATATGGCCATGTAGAGAAAGCATTTGCTGGGAGTCAACAAACTGGATTTCAATCTAAGTGCGCTCCCCAGCTAGCTATGGGATCTTGTTAGGCAAGTAATTTTATCTATTGCAGACCCAGGAAGAATGATACCCACCATAAATCTATTAGACCTATTTTAAATCTATAAACCTCACCAGATTTTTGTGAAGGTCAACAAGTTAGTAGAGAAGAAAGCATTGAAGTCTTCAGAGCTGTGCTGTCCAGTATAGTAGCCGTGAGTGACTATTTAACCTTAAATTCATTAAAATTAAATAGAATGTAAAATTCTGTTCCTCAGTCACACTAGCCACATTTCAAGTGCTCAGTAGCCACATGTGGCTAGTGAGTACCATATTGGACACCATAGATATAGGACATTTGCATTATCACAGAAACAGAAAGTTCTATTGGACAGTTCTGCCTCAAAGTGCTGTCTAAGGTGTAAGATGAAGGATATAAAGGATGGCACATTGGAAGGGTAACAAATACTGTCATAGTTAGGAATGTTTGGCAAGAAACAGAACCAACTCAAATTAGCTGAAATAAAATAAGGGCTTTGACTAATTCAGGAAAAGTGAATGGATCCCAAAAGACATGAAGCATGGCCAAGCTTCAAAAGGAATTGGAACCAGTTTCTAGAAGATTGTAAGGATTAGTTCTTCTCATTGTCTTTCTTTGTCTCTTGTGCTTCTCTCTTTGTGGCCACTTGGGCTCTTGTCTCTGTTGCTGTGTATTAGCAGCCACTTTCACCACCCCTCCTTTGTCTCCTCCTCCTCCGTGGCTCTGCAGACCAGCTTTCTCAACTGCACTACACACAGTCCAAACAAGATTCAACCAGACCTGATTTTCATCACCTCTCACAAGTAATGTCCAACCAAGTCTGAATCCTGATGCCAAATTCCCAGGAGAGGCATTCTTATTAGCCAGCTTGGTATGATAGCCACCCCTTCTTCCATCATCTGTATCTAGGAGGATGGGAGAAGTGTCCCCATGCCTACTTAATAGGGGCTGTTGGGGAGTGGGGCTCTTTAAAGTGGCACATGTAGGGTAGGATCAGGCCATTGATCAACATGTTCATCCTTAACACTTTGGAAAGGTCCACAAAGCCTATGATCACACAGAGAAGAGCCAGTAGAGATTTGACAATGGCCATGAACAAAACGAGTGTGATGCCTTTTCTTCTTTAATTATTTGCATGGTTTGCATCAACAGTACAGAGTCACAGGGCAGTGGCTTAACCCTTATGTCCACATACCTGGATGGAGAGTGGGCACAGCCAAGAACACAAGGTGGAAATCAGGTTGAAGACTGTCATTTTTTAAAGTCAAACTGGGTACTCATGTGTTCCCTTTTGTCTTCTACCTTTAGGAAAGAACATGAGGTTTCCTTGGAAATCATTCAAGAGGAAGATGGAAGGGGCTGTTTAAAAGAGCTTAAAAGCTACAGGCCGTAAGACTGGGGCCTGAGTGCTGGCAGTGGAAAACCTTGTTGGGCTGCGATCCCTCCCTGAAAAGTTCCAGGTGCCTTTTTGCTTCTTGCAAAAGAAAGGAAGTGAAAGAGAAGACCATGTCCATAGCCCTGAAGCAGGTATTCAACAAGGACAAGACTTTCCGGCCCAAGAGGAAATTTGAACCTGGCACACAGAGGTTTGAGCTGCATAAACGGGCTCAGGCATCCCTCAACTCGGGTGTGGACCTGAAGGCAGCTGTGCAGCTGCCCAGTGGGGAGGACCAGAATGACTGGGTGGCAGTACACGTGGTGGACTTCTTCAATCGGATCAACCTCATCTATGGCACCATCTGTGAGTTCTGCACCGAGCGGACCTGCCCTGTGATGTCAGGAGGCCCCAAATATGAGTATCGGTGGCAGGATGACCTCAAATATAAGAAGCCAACAGCGCTGCCAGCTCCCCAGTACATGAACCTTCTTATGGATTGGATTGAGGTTCAGATCAACAACGAGGAGATATTTCCAACATGCGTGGGTAAGTTCATGACCAGTTCTCAGTTTTTTTGTCACTCGCGCAACCCACACTAGGAAAATTTGCAGACTGCCTTTGAATGCTGGGTAGCACCCATGCATTAATTCCATCACTCATGTACCTGTAGATTCTTTCTTCATATATAAGAACCTCATTGAAAGGAAAAAAGATAATTTATGGACCACTTACATTTATTTTATGGACTCCCAGTAGTACATATACCACATGCTGGGGAACACTGGCTTTGTGAAATGTTAGATGTGATTGTGTCAGCTTCTTAGAACTAGATGTCAGGCTCACTCAGTTATCTTGGTAAGATTATTATTTTTTGGTTAATTGACTAAAGTTACATGGACTCTGATGCAGTTGCTGGTATTTATATCTCAGGATTAAGAAATCCCAGTGTTAGAATTCATAGATTTGTTTGGGGATCAAACAAACTGGGGGTTCAAATTCTAGGGAAAAAGAGATCCTGAAATTCGCCTCCCTCTTCTAATCATAGGTTGTTAATTTCAGGCTGTGCTGTTAACTTTAACCCTTGCATAGCTGCTGGATACACTGGGACACTTGACATGCAAATTATTTTATTTCCTTTGTGCTACAGGCTATAAAACTCTTCAAAAGAAAGGACTAGTCAGTCTTTTCTGCCTCTTATATTTCTTTATGAAGCTGGTCATTAGATTTCCCATGCACTTTCAGACTGAATTTAGAATTCAGTATTTTATGCCGTAGGCTCAACAGGGATCCACAGTCTCCTATTTCCACTGTTGTAGCTCCAGTGCCTAGCATAATGCCCTGGAACCTTGCAGACACTCAGGAAATATTTATGGAATGATTGAATAAATACTCGTGCTATTGGAAAGTATTATTTTAAAGCCCTGAGATGACTGGAGTACAAAAAATGTATTTGAAACACACTATTGAAATCACTTCTAGATTGGGGTAGGATGTGTCCCCACATAGCATATGGAAAGTTGAGAAAGGGGTATATGGAAGTAATTAAGTTTATACCAGAAAAAACGTGTATAAATTGATTGGTGCAGTATGTACATCTTGAAATATTCAGCATGCAAAGCAATTTGTCAGGATCCTGGTGTTGCTTTGACTTGTCCAGTTCCCTCATGCGTCTCTTTCCCCTGCCCCTTCTTAACAGGAAGGAGGTAGGTTGTGTGGTAGCACCAGTCCCCCAGTCCACAGCATGGGAGGAACAGGCAGGTTTCAAAAACTCGCCCGGGCATAATATTAAGCACCTCAGAATGGTGGGAATTTCTTAGGTTCATGTCTTCTGTACTTTTCATTGACTGTCATGGGCTACTTTTGGAGCTGAAAGGATTTTTTGTTTCCCAGAAGCCTTACGAACAACTGCCAGCACTCTGTGCTGAACATGTAACAGCAATAAAGATAAATAAATGTAGGCAAGGATACCTCCTCTTTGTCCTTCCCCTTGTGTCTGCACCTGTGCGCTTTGAACTCTGCGCACTCCTGTTCACTCTGCAACTGTGGCTGCCACTAGAGTTGCTGACCAGAAGTCATAGTACAAAGCCATGGCGGATTGTTACTTGAGAGGGAGGAAGCTTCTGGCTGTTTGACTGGAAAACAGCATTACAGGTGGTTTTAGGCTTTGCTTGGAAGAAATTCATGGATACTTCTATATACCCCAGAGTAACTGACTTTGCTTTATTTTTCTAGACATTTTCTTAGTCATTTAGTATGCTTAGGGAACATGCTCACCTGGTCAGAATCCTCTGTTTCAGCTTTACCCAATTTATCCTCCATTGCGTACTGATATTCTGAAAGATCTTAATGATTTCAACCCCCAGGGAAAAATAAGTTTGGGAAATGCTGAGTGACATTGATTTCTTTACCACAGGACTTTTAATATGCCAATGTACATTATGAATTTCCAAGAAAAGATAGTATGTTATGGTTCCTAATTTGACACTGGTACCTTTTTTTAAAAAAAAATTAATGAAAGACCATTAGCATCTTTTGGAAAATATTAAGCTGTATATATTAGAGTTGTCAAACTTGTTTATATCAGAATTATTTGGGCCTTCTGATCAAAATGCAAATTCTTTGATCCTCTCTTCATCATTAACAACTAAATCAGAATCTCTTAGGTGAGACCTAAAAGGCTGCACTTTTTAAAAACGAAAACTGTAGTCACCACATTGTATAATTTATCTCTTCAATTTACGCTTTCTATCTAACTGAAGTTTTGTGTTTTTTGACCAACATCTCCCCAATGCCCTCTCTATACCACCAGCCTCTGGTAATCACCATTCTAACTCTCTACTTCCATGAGATCAGCTTTTTTAGATTACATACATATATGAGAGAAACTATGTAGTATTTGTCTTTCTGTGCCAGGATTACTTCACTTAACATATGTCTTCCAGGTTCATTCATGTCACAAATGACAGGATTTCCTTATTTTTTAAGACTGAATAGTATTCCATTGTGTATATATATATCACACTTTCTTTATTCATTCATATACCTGTTAGTCATTTGTATGTCTTCTTTTGAGAAATATCTCAGATCCTTTGCCCACTTTTAAGTTGAGTTACTTGTTTTCTTACAATTGAATTATTTGAGTTTTTTATGAACCCATACTTTTTATAAGCATCCTCTATTGTAACCGCTCAGAACTTTTCCTTCTCGTAGAAATGGTCTGTTTCTTACCACTCTGGTTTTATTCATGTTGTTTTCTCCTTCTGTAATCACTCACTTCTCTGTCTAGTGAATTCTCATGTATCCTTTGAGGTTCAGCTCAGATACCATGTCCTCTGTGAAGGCTTTCATCAATTAGAATGCTAGCTTTTAAAATTATGCAATATGTCTAATTCATCTGACTATCCCCACCAAGTCTAGTCCTGGTAACTTTTAAGTTATTGGATGGATGGATGGATGGATGGATGGATGGATGGAAAAATAATCTTTATAAAGGCCCAACACATGCATTGTTCTGGTGATCAGAGAAAAGTTAAACAAATGTTTCTGAATCCCTTTGTCTTTCCTGAATATTGCCTGCACCTTCCTTCCACAGGATTCCATTTTCTCTGTTTAACTTTTCCAAGGTGAAATGTTAGGGCCAGTAAAAACCATCACCATCTGCCTTGACTATGAGGGTCTTCAACCTCCTGCTCACCTCTGTGATTTGTCCTCAGAAGCTGTCGTTGTGGTCTTTTGGAATAACTTATTATTAGGAGCCACTTTCTCTGTTACAACATTTCCTCCTCTTTTTCCTCCCCCTGATTCCAGCCTACTTTTCTTCTTTTTGATCTTTATGCTGTCATGAGTCATTATCATGGAAATAATCAAGATGTCTGTCAGAGGAAAGCAAAAGAAGAATTCTAAGCAAACAGGACCCTGGTGGATGAGAAATGGAGAGTTCTGCTTAGAATTACAGCTTTGAATCCTGGGCAAATTTTTGTGTTTCTGCCTGGGAATTGGGAGGGGTTCAAACTCCACCTCTTCCCCGCTGTGATCCAAGGAAATAGAACCGGAAAATACTGACAGATGTGAAGGCTTCATCCTTAGTTAGATATTAAAGGATATAAACAGCTGTTGATCTCTACCATTGAAACACTGAGGAAAGAAAGCTTTCATCTGTTCCTGGATTCAAGCTTAACTACGCGACCCGTGCTGTTTCAGAAGTCGAACTTTCTCAGATGGCAGAATACCAAACAGATGTGGATACCTTGTAAACCACAGTTTCCCCCACTCTCTCTTGAAACCCTCTGGCTTCTTTTGTTAAAAACCCAACAGATGTCCCTATGAAAGCCCTTAAAACAGCAGGAACTTCTGAAGCAAGGGCCACCTCCTTTTCAATTATATTTCTTTAACCATTTTTAGAGATCACAAGACAGTAAAATAAAAAAAGCCTTGACTTAAAAAAAATTCAATTGCCTGACTAATTACAGTAATTTTTATGGTCCAGCCCCCAGCTTCCTTGTTTTTCTGTTATATAATAGGATTTAAAATTTTAGACCTGATAGAAAAAAGCTAGTAGCAAACTTAGAGGTCCTCCAACTCATGTGTTTTTAAAAAGTCTTTGAAAAGAAGGAATAAGAACATGTATAAAACAATTAAATGATCTCACTTACCTCTGGGGTTTTAGAATAAGTGGGTGTCAGGGCAGGAGAGAACAAGGAAAGCAAGGGAGGGAAATGAGGGAGGGAATTTGCATCTATTGAACCTGCTGAATACCAGGCTCTGTGCCTGCTACTGTTGATGTTACTTAATTCTTACAACCCAATAAAGTAATAATGAAGTGAATATCCCATTTTGCCAGTGAAGATGCTGACATTTAAACAAGCTGAAGGGCTTTCCCTAGGTTGTACAGCTAATACATATTTAGGAGTCGGGGTTTGAGCTCATGAGTATCTGGCCAGAAATCTATGCCTTTGCCCTATGCTACCATTCATAGCATGCATTATTATTTCACAGATTTCCTTTCACCTGGTAAAGGCTTTTCAATGAATGGTTTTAGGAGGTGGTTTAGGATGGAGAAAATTTCATAAAACCTAGTTTGTTTATTTATTTTTTAGCTAGAACTTTTAGATAAACGATTCTTGTTTTGAGTATTACTTTTTCTTTTTTTTTTTTTTCTTTTTTTTGAGATGGAGTCTCACCCTCTTGCAGGCTGGAGTGCAGTGGCACAATCTCAGCTCAATGCAACCTCTGCCTCCCGGTTTCAGCCTCAGCCTCCAGAGTACCTGGGACTACAGGCACATGCCACCACACCCAGCTAATTTTTGTATTTTTAGTAGAGACGGAGTTTCACCATCTTGGCCAGGATGGTCTTGATCTCTTGACCTCGTGATCCACCCGCCTCAACCTCCCAAAGTGCTGGGATTACAGGCATGAGACACCGTGCCTGGCAATTATTACTATTTTTTAATCATCTCTGAAATGCCTGAGGAAAGTGCCCAGGTACTGTAAAGTCCTGTCTGCAGAGACCTTTGCAGGTAACACACGTCCTTACGCCTACAAAGATTCACTGAAGGAAGAGCTTGTGAATCACTCTCCACACATAGGGGTGTAAGGCAGGCTAACAATTTGGCCTTCTGGCAAAATGACATCATGTAAATGTCTGTATACTCACTATGTAGAGGTGAGGCAGAGCACTGGCAGGGAGGGCAGAAAGAAGCCCTGTGGTGTCAGGGCCCTGCTGATACACCCTTCAAAGCCTGGCACTTAGATCGCCTGCCTCTCCAAGCTCTACTGACCTCCACAATACAGGCTTCGTTGACTAAGGAAGGATGCCATGGCTACAAATGACCAATGACCAGTGGAATAAAAGCAGCAGATGCCTCATCCCCACCCTATTATGGCCTTTGTTTTTCATCTCTGGCTTGCACTGAATATCACATATCCCATTTCCCTTCCAGCTGGTGCTGAGATGTAACAGCTTGTCACCTGAGATACAGCCCATTAAAATTACATAGCACAGGTAATGGAGAATCCAGTGCAGGTCAGGACAGCTGGTAATTAGCCATAACTTACAGAGCAGTCTTCAGGCCTTCTAAGGGCCTCCTATCCTTACTCTCTTTCCTCTCTGCTTTACCTTTACCTCTGTAAATGTGGCCCTTTACAGAGGTATCTCTTGGGATTTGTTGAGCAGGGGTGGTTATTTAAAACTGTTCTCATTAATTCAGCCACCAAGTCATTGCAGTATTGGGTTCACAAGGTTGTGGTGGGGGAACTGTGACCATCAGAACAGCCCATCAATTCTCCAGCAGCCAGTGGGGATGCAGGGAGTGGATTCAGCTGTCTCTGCATGTTTTCCATCAATAGACAACTGAATAAACTTGGGTAGCATCAGAATCTAGAGGAGGCAAGTTCTCAAAAGAAAGAGAATCTTAAGAGTTCCTACAAGTAAGAGCCCAGTAGACTTTGCATCAGGTGAGGGCCCTGGCTATTTTCAAGTCCCTCCCTGTGATGGTTTTATCTCAGGGCATCCCTGAGAGAGGATTTAACAGGAACTGCAACAGACAGGGCAAGCCAAGAGTGATGTTGACAGACATGAAATGTTGGAGTCATTGACAGCATGGGCTTTGGAGCTGGGATACCTTGGGTCTGAATCTCAATTCTGCCTGTGTGACCCTGGGCAAGTTACTTAATCCTTTTGAGTCTTAGTTTTCTCATCCGTGAAATGGAAGTTATACTACCTGCCTTACAGGGTTATTTTACAGATTAAATGACATAATGCAGGTGTATTTGTCTGTTTTCATGATACTGATAAAGACATCCCTGAGACTGGGTAATTTATAAAGAAAAAGAGGTCTAATGGGACTCACAGTTCCACATGGCTGGGGAGGCCTCACAATCATGACAAAAGGCAAAAGGCACGTCTTACATGGCAGCAGACAAGAGAAATGAGAACCAAGTGAAAGGGGTTTCCCCTTATAAAACCATCAGATCTTGTGAGACTTACTCACTACCATGAGAATAGTATAGGGAAAACTGCCCCCATGTTTCAATTATCTCTCACTGGGTCCCTCCCACAACATGTGGGAATTATACAATTCAAAATGAGATTTGAATTGGGACACAGCCAAACCACATCAGCAGGTAAAGTGTTTAAGGTAGCACGCGTTCAGAAAATGGCAGCTTTATTCATATGCCTTCCCAACTGGTAAATTCTTAGGGAGCCGAATAGTTTACTAGATCCCACAGGCGAATCATGTTTCCAGTCTTAAAAAAACTTGCCAATGCATTAGGCTATTATGGGGACTCCATTCATTGTAGTGAGTAGTCTGGGAACACTTTTCCCATCCTCTTGAAGGATCAAATCCAGGTAACCTTGCCCAACATTATTTTAATGAATAGTTCATCCCAGATGTGACTAATAGGCTATCTCCCCAATTATTCTGCTAACTTGTTCCTACCCCCTGCTGAGGTTAGCTGGTTTGACACTGGACATGAGCAGGTTTAGTATTCAGTCTTCTGGAAATCAAGTGAGATGACACTTCCTAGTAGATGTCTCTCCAGAGTTAGATGCTCATCTGTGAAGCCAGGGGCCTAAGAAAATATTGGAATTTTCCAAACACTTTGAGAGATGTCAACCCAAAATATTTATAATCCTTATCACTGAGGATATAGTTCAAAAACTAACAGTCCCCATGAGTTTTGGTTGGTAGTTAAAAAGAAATGTATACTGAAAGAGAGAGACAACTAGCATTCATTTTTCAGCAACTCTTATGTCTCTGGCTCTGGGTTGGGTGTTTTTATTCATACTGCCTCATTTAATCCTTAAAACAGTCCTGTGGGGTTAGAATTATAACCCTTAGTTTACAAACAAATAGAAACGAGATAAAATCACACGGCAGCTTGTAAGTGACAGAGCTAATAGATTAAACCCAAGTCTATCTACAAGTCCAGTACTAGTTCTATCATACTGTAAATATATTTTGTTGATGCCCATTCTGTCTTGCCAGCATTTAAAGACTTCTGTAAAAAATAAAAGACATATGAGGGATATACAACAGAAAATAAAATCTTGGCTGGGAGCGGTAGCTCACATCTGTAATCTCAGTACTTTGGGAGGCCAAGGCAGGCAGATCATCTGAGGTCAGGAGTTTGAGATCAGCCTGGCCAATATGGCAAAACCCTGTCTCTACTAAAAAAATATAAAAATCAGCTGGGAGTGGTGGCAGGTAGCTGTAACCCTAGCCACTCAGGAGGCTGAGGGAGGAGAATCACTTGAACCCGGGAGGTAAAGGTTGCAGTAAGCCAAGATTGTGCCATTGTACTGCAGCATGGGTGACAGAGTGAGACTCCATCTCAAAAAAAAAAAAAAGAAAAAAGAAAAAAGAGAAAAACTTAAAATATAAAGGCTAATCATAAACTCAACTCCCCAACATCCCATGTCTGAGAAGACTATCCCTATGTTTGATATGTTTTATATTCTCACATGCCTTACCACAACATGTGAGGGAGGATGAGATTCAGCTGTAGACTCATGGGAAAAGTTGCCAAAGGGATGCAACTAGTTCCACAAGGCACTCGACCACTGAACAGACTACTCATTTTAGAAACATGTAGAGTCAATTTAGAGCAACTAGACATTCTGGACAGTATGTAAACTGCTCAAGAACAGGGGCTCTGCCTGCTTTGCTCTCTCAGTACCTAAAATAGGTGCTCAGCAAACACTCAACGAAAGAATAAATTAATGATAAATGGCATTACCAGGGAGTTATCGGCCAGTAGAGGGTTTTCATGAGGCTAGGTCATCTGCTGCCCGGTCTTAGAATGGAACACAGGAATATTTACAGTATATCTTAAAGAAAAATTTCATGCTTATTTTATTCTAATGAAATAATTCTATCCATATTTTCTTTCACATAATGGTATTTTTCCCTTAATAAATGGGATGCTCTGGGAAGACCAGCTAGTTTGGAAAGGGGATGGAGTAGTTAAAAGGAACAGAAGTATTAGTCTCTGTTAGACCTGAGTTTGAATCCTGATCATCACTTTTATTAGCATATTTTTAGTCTCTCTGAGCCTGCCTTCTCATCTGTAAAACACATATAAAGGTACCTGCTTCATGGGATTTTTAAGGGTATAAAATGACATGCTACATGTAAAGCCCCTCCCACAATCCTAGGACATAGAGCAGTATGCTTTAAATGTTGGTTCCCTCAGTATCACGGCCTCAGTGTGATACAATAGACTCATCAGGTAAATCAAGGTTAGAAAGGAAAGAACTAAGGATGAAAAGTCCATAATTATCTCAAGCATTTGGCTATGGAGTTGATTATCCATGTTCCCTTCATCTTTTGCTATACCTTGTGGAACAAATAGAAGGAAAGGTGAACATTCATGGGATGAGACTGGCGTTGCTTGACCTCGACAGCTAGAGGCAGGAAGGAGTCCCTAATAGAACTTTAGAAGGCATTTCACAGGCATAGCACATGTGGCCTGAACAAAGCCAGTTCCATCTTCTTTTTGCTGCAGGATACAGCACCCAGCATAACATTCTGTACAAAGTAGACACGTGGTGAACTATTACTATAGTGCAAGTATAAATTAATTGATGGATGCCACACAGTTCATATATATATTTTTAATTTATTTATTATACATTAAGTTCTGGGATACTTGTGCCCATCGTGCAGCTTTGTTACTTAGGTATACACGAGCCACGGTGGTGGTTTGCTGCAGAGTTCAGTATTTAAAGAAAACTTGGTGACGAGTCCTTTTATTATGTGAATATCTCCTTAGTGATGTGTCTAACGGATCCTTAGTTCAGGCCTTTGGTGATTAAAATGTTCATCTTCACAGAGACACAGGCCAGAGTTGTTAGTTCTTTCTCAGGAAAAGAAATAGCCATTCTTTTTTTTTTTTTTTTTTCTTGATGGAGTTTCGCTCTTGTTGTCCAGGCTGGAGTGCAAGGTGTGATCTCAGCTCACCACAACTTCCACCTCCTAGGTTCAGGCAATTATCCTGTCTCAGCCTCCTGAGTAGCTGGGATTACAGACATCTGCCACTGTGTCCAGCTAATTTTGTAGTTTTTTTACTAGAGATGGGGGTTCTCCATGTTGGTCAGGCTGGTCTCAAACTCCCAGCCTCAGGTGATCCGCCCACCTCAGCCTCTCAAAGTGCTGAGATTACAGGTGTGAGCCACCGCGCCCGGCCATAACCATTCCTTAAAAGCAGCATTAAGATTCTGGTGTTTCTACATTATCTAGCCCAGTTCACCAGGACTGGAGAGCAGTGATGAATTAAAGGAGAAGCTCCAGCCAAGAGTCAGGTGTTCATTTTGTGGCCCACCCCCGGGTCACATCCCTTGACAATGTGCCGACAATGGCAGGCTCCTGCTTTCTGGTGCAGCTGAAGCGATGGCACCCTAATGCCTGATGTGATGACACAGTGGGGCCTCAGTGTCTGGGGACCACTGAGAATTGCTTTTGGATCACTTTCTTTAACATCTCCTTGATTGCTTGGCCCAGCCAGGGAATTCTGCTACAGCCGCCAGGGAGAAAGGAAGTTTTTAAATATTGGGGACTTACCTATTATGGCCCTCAGATAAGCCATTCATATTTGTCATCTCAAAGTGGAGAAGAAAAAGCCTGCAGCTGAGGGCTTTTGTCTTCCATGTTTTTGAAGAGAAATGTGAGCAAATGCGTCAATGAGGTACCAGGGTCCCTAGAAACTACCTGCGGGCAGTAGCTGTCAAGGCACATGGGATGGCTGCTGGCTTTATTTCTGTTTTCCAGAAATAGTGTAAAGTCCCAGAGCTTATCTTCAATTCAGATTTAAATCTGCTCCTCTCCTTATAGGTTATGCAAGCTTGGCAAATCCTGAACTTCTCTGAGCCTGTCTCCCCATCTAGAAGGTGGTGTGGGAAAAATAATAATACCCGCTTTGTAAAGTTACCAGAATTAAGTGACATAAGGCACATAAGGTGCTTAGTATGTTCCTGGTAGAGAATTAAATGCTGAAAAAATTTTAGCATAATTTCCCTTTTCAAAGTGATATAAAAAGAAAAAACCTCTGATTTATTACAGCTTTTACGGCTTGATTACATAGGAGAATTTTGCCTTGAGTACCTTTGCACATTTATTTTCAAGCTGAAGAAAAAAATTGAGAGAAGTTATTGATCATGTCATAGTTCCCATAATCTCAGAAAAAAATAAGTTTTTACATCCATTAGAATATTACTCAAAACTTAAATACTAACTAAGAGTGATAGATTCCATTTTTAAAATAAAAAGGTAATTCCAAACCTTAAAATATAGTAATAATTATATTAACTAGCACTCATTACTTATTTTGGGCCAAGTGATATGCTAGGTCTTTTATTATATTTTTTCTAATCCTCATAGCTGTCCTGGTTAACCATCATTATTATTGTCCCTGTTTTCAAATGAGGAAGCTAAGATCAATTTTTTTCTTTCAAAGTCACCTTCAAAGTCACCAACATCCAGGTTTAGAATCCAGACTTGGGTAACTACAAAGCTACAAAGTTTTTTGTTAAGCTGCATTTGATGAAATTATAACCTTTCCTCCCTCTAAAAACATAACTTAAATACAAGTAAGATGAAAGTAATGTCTATAATTCCATGTTTTCTGGAAATGACAAAGATTAAATTGGGATAAAGCATTTCTTTTCAAGTTGAAAAACCTAGGCCCACTTTTTCATATATGTACCTATTTAAAGTTCAGATGTACTTGTAAAGATACCTTTATGATTAACTTGAAAAACATTTACTGCCTTCCCTTCTAATACCCAAGCTCTATTTACAAATGAGCTCTAAAAAGGTGGAAGAAAGCCGGTTGATGCGGGATATTTTATGTTTCTTTCTTTTTTTTTTTTTCCTTTTTCCTGGAGGACAAGGGTAGCAAAGACAGAGGTTTCCATTTACTGGAAACTGGAGCCAATGTCACAGGAGGTGCAGAACGTCTGCGGTGGCCTTGTGCTCTTGAAATATGATGCTATATAATGTTCCTAGATGGAGCTTAGAGAGAACCTGCTGTGGCTGATTAGTGATGTCTGCATAGATGCAAGAGTAAAGAATGTGTGTCACGCATATGCCATTCATGCTGTTCACTGTACTGAAAGGGTAATCATTGGCAGCTCAAGGAGAAGGCCAGGCATGTGTATGTTGGTTTTCTGAAGTCTAACAACTACCAGGGCTAATAAAGTTATCTGGGCATGATCAGGAAGTGTACTAAAACCAAACCAAAATGTTTTCTTCTTATCAAAACCCTGATGGTGAGTCTTGAAATCAGAGTGCCCAGCTCTTGGAGCAACTCAAGTGGGTGTATGAGCATAGAAAATTGTCCAGAGTATGGTCTCTAAGATGATTAAGAAATTGAAGAGTAGGGGTTCCTGGTTGGACTAACTTGAATCCTTCAGTAAGAGGGGAAAAAGCGAAAATCTGTAAAATCATAAAGGGAAGATGGGAAATATAGTTGGATATTTTCCCCTACTTTTAAGAATTACACCTTTCTGACTCCTGTAATCCAAGCACTTTCGGAGGCTGAGATGGGCAGATCACAAGGTCAGGAGTTCGAGACAAGCCTGACCAAAATAGTGAAACCCCCTCTCTGCTAAAAATACAAATATTAGCCAGGTGTGGTAGTGCACGCCTATAATCCCAGCTACTTAGGAAGCTGAGGCAGGAGAATTGCTTGTACCCGGAAGGCGGAGGTTGTAGTGAGCCGAGATCTCGGCACTGCACTCCAGCCTGGGCAACAGAGCAAGACACCGTCTCAAGAAAAAAAAAAAAGAAAAAAAAGAATTACACCTTTCAGAGTTTGAGAAGGTTCACTGGTAGACCAGTAAAAGAAAGGAAGAAATCACTTATGTATGTTTGCAAACTTAAAAGCATGTTACTTTCAGTGTGATATGGACTAAAAATAATAGAGAACAGGATGAATAATGGGATAGAGATCTGGACTGCAGATCTGTCTGTGAGCTGTTGAGAGAGGTGATACATATTTGGTGGCACGTTCCTGACTGTTGAGCTTGGTGTCAAATATCCCTATGCTTCAAGACGCAGTGGGAAGATTAGACATAGGGACTAGCCCTGCTGCTTTCTAGATGTGTCATGAAGAGCAGTAGTTCCCAAAGTGGCCCCTAGACCAGCAGCATCAGCATCCCTTGGGAAATTGTTAGAAATGCAATTATAGGCTTCACCCTATATTTAGTGAATCAAAAATTCTGGAGGTAGCCCAGAAATCTGTATTTTAAAGCTGTGTAGATAATTGTGATTCAAGCTAGAGTTTGAGACCCACTTGTGGGGGGCAAGCAAATTCTGCCTAAGCCTTATTTTTCAGACATATAAAATAATGATGGTAACACTTATGCCACAGGGCTGTTAATTTGAGAAAAAGTATTTACTTGAGGCATTGTGGTTATGGTAGCAGATGAACAGGCAAAACCCCAGACCTCATGGAGCTTACATTTCAGGCAGGAAAACGGGCTCCATGCCAGACGGTACAATGAAAGGCGCTAACACGGAGAACTAGCACAAAGGTGTTGAGAGAGCCCAAAGTCGAACTGGGCTGGCAAAACAATAGTATAATATTATAACAAGAGCTAGAGGCCACTGCCACCTTAGGCTTGGACGAGGAAAGCAAGCCTGAGGGGTGGGAGGTAGAAATACCTGGCTATCTGCTTCCCTCCTCCAGTCTCCCGCCAGAGCTTCCACGGTCTTCAGCAAAGGAGGCTGGGAAACACATTTTGCAGAGGAAAGGTAGGGAAGGGATCTGAGAGTAAGTAGGCAAATGACTGGCATATGGAGAAAACAGATAAAACACAAATAAATATATGATGCAATGTCAGATAGGGATAAGTTCTATGCAGACAAAGTGGGAAACAGGAACCAGGATGCTGTAAGATTTAAGTAAGACAGATGTACAACAGTGCTTCTCAAATTTTCTTTGGTCTCAGAACCCCTTCATACTCTTAAAAATTATTGAAAATCCTGATCCTTTATTTATGTGGGTCATATCTATCAAGAGTTAACTGTGTTAGAAATTAAAACTAGGAAAACTTAAAAATATGTATTAATTAATTGAGAAAGTAATAAGCCCATTACATGCTAACAAATAACTTATTTTTTTTTTTTTGAGACCAAGTCTCGTTCTGTCACCCAGAAGTGCAGTGGTGTGATCTTGGCTCACTGCAACCTCTGCCCTGGGTTCAAGCGATTCTCCTGCCTCAGCCTCCCAAGTAGCTGGGATTTTAGGTGTCCACCACCATGCCTAGCTAATTGTTTTGTATTTTTAATAGAGATGGGGTTTCACCATGTTGGCCAGGCTGGTCTTGAACTCCTGACCTCAGATGATCCGCCTGCCCATCTTGGCCTCTCAAAGTGCTGGGATTACAGGTGTAAGCCACCACACCCAGCCCAACAAATAACTTTTTTATGAAAAATAACTACATTTCCCAAAATAAAAAAAAATTTGAGTAAAGAGAGTAATCTTCTTTCACTTTTTGCAAAGTTCTTTAACATCTGGTTTAACAGAAGACAACTGGACTCATATCTGCTTATGCATTTCAGTCTATTGTGGTTTATTGTTTTGGTTCATGTCAGGGCTGACAGGAGTATGTGGTTTGAAGTGAGAGGATTTTGTTTACCTTTGAAACCGTCCTTAGGGATCCATACAGCACTCTGAGAACCCTGCTGGGGTGGGGAGGGAGTCTTTTGTACCTAGTAGGCACTGGACTATGTTGGTTGAAAGAAGACTAGTGAAAATTACATTAAGGATTTCACAATACATTTGTCCCCCTTTTTCTATGGTTCTGATTTTCTCTGTTTCAGTCACCTGTGGTCAACTGTGGTCTGAAAATAGTAAATGGAAAAATGCAGAAATAAATGATTCATAAGTTTTAAATTGCACACTGTTCTGAGTACCATAATGAAATCTTGCTCTGTCCCACCTGGGACAAGAATCTTCCCTTTGTCCAGCATACCCACACTATAGACTCTACCTGCCCATTACTCACTTAGTAGCTAGCTGGGTTGTCAGTTAACCTTTGCAGTATACAGAGCTCGTGTTCAAGGAACCCTTATTTTACTTAATAATGGCTCCAAAGTGCAAGAGTAGTGATGCCAGCAATTCAGATATGCCAAAGAGATGCCCTGAAGTGCTTCCTTTAAGTGAAAAGGTGAACATTTTTGACTTAAGAAAAGAAAAAAATTGTATGCTAAGGTTGCTCACATCTAGGGTATGAATTTTCTGTCTGTGAAATTGTGAAGTAAAAAGAAATTTATGCTTATTTTCTTGTTGCCTCTCAAACTGCAGAAGTTACGGCCACAGTGCATGATAAGTGCCTGGTTAAGGTAGAAAAGACATTACATTTGTTGGTGGAAGTCATGAGCCAGGCTGCACAGCAGGAGGTGAGTGGCTGGTGATTGAGCATTACTGCTTGATCTCAGCCTCCTGTCAGGTCAGCGGCGGCATTAGATTCTCATAGGAGCATGGACCCTATTGTGAGCTGCACATGTGAGGGATCTAGACTGCCCACTCCTTATGAGAATCTAACTAATGCCTGATGATCTGAGGTGGAACAGTTTCAACCTGAAACCAACCCCCACCCTGCCATGGAAAAATTATCTCCCAGGAAACTGATCCCTGGTGCCATAAAGGTTGAGGACCACTGTTTATGGCATTTAGCCACCAGTACTGACGGCATTTCACATCAGTATTCACAGTTATGTGATCTCCTTATCACAGACTTTTTGGAATCACCAAAGGACAGATGCTAATTGGTCTCTGAAAAAAGATGAATCTTCTGATTTCCTTAGCACTACGTTCACACTAACCTAATGAGCTAATTAAGACTAGACATGTAACTGATGGGACTTGATGTACACAAAGAAAATATTTTTAAATTGAACAAATATTTTATTTTTTATATTTTTTTTATTGTACTTTAGGTTCTGGGGTATATGTGCAGATCATGCAGGATTGTTGCATAGGTACATACATGGCAATGTGGTTTGCTGCCTCCATCCTCCCGTCACCTATGTCTGGCATTTCTCCCCATATTATCCATCCCCAAGAATATTTTATAATTGTTGTGCTGCACATTAGAGTGTGGTGGACCATTACCAGATGGTCACCTTGCAGATTTTATGCAACAAATATTCAAGCTCAGGAGAGCTTTCTATAATATCTGGATCAGAGTAGTCATGAGTTGCTTCCCATCATCAATTGATACTTATTCTTAGAGAATCCCAAGCATCAGCCAAGACCCAAGTAATGCTGTAAGGTAGCTATTATGGAAAAAAAAATCGAATGAATCGTTTAGAAAGAATTTGTTCTTCAGAATTATTATCTATGACTCTGCTCTTTCCATCTACATAGATAATTGAATTCAGCATTAAGTGAGCCCCACGACAAGGGCACTGTGATGTAGTCAACCATCAGTCAGCATTAAAGAGACGTGGCCACATTGCTTCAACCTGCAGATGGGCAGATACATGTTGCCCCCTGTGGACAGACTCATTTCTGAATGGGATTTATAGATCATCTTATACTAAATGAAATGTTTTTACTGCTAGGGCCAGAGAGCGATCTCACACCTGCCTTGTTAAGCAGATTTTGTCATATCTAGATTTCATTTTAGGCAGTTACTGTAATAATGATGTCTACCATTTCTTGTCTGCTGTGGGTTAGTTAGGTGCTTTACATTGCTACCTTACCTCTCATGACAGTCTTTTCCCCGCCACCACCATGAGGAAACTGAGGCTCGGAGAAGTTACAAATGTTGCACATGTCACAGCTTATGAAGCTCCATAGTAGGTCCTTCCGGCTCCATTGCTTTTTTTTTTTTTTTACTATGCCAGAGACATCTGGGATAGGAGCATTCTGAGCACATATATGCATGCCTTTCCATAAAACACAAACATGAATATATTCAATGACAGGATGAAAGGGCAGGGAAAAAGGATAATTTGAAGAAGCAAAAGGTTTAGTTTCTCTATGACACCAGAGCATGAGGTCCCTGCAGAAGAAATCCTGCATGGATGAAATAAAGAGATTTCAAGTCATGGCTTTGCTACTTTCTCATTGTGTCTTGAATAATTTGACTCATGTCTAGAATTTGACTCATGGTCTGCTAAAACTAAAAAGATTTGTGCCAATGGCAAGAACCTTCCATAATAAGGTAAGACAGATGAGATGGTTCATATGATTCAATAATTTGTGTGTCTGGTGAATGTTGAGTGTGTATTTGTGTATGTATGTATGTTATGTCTTTTAAAGATAAAAGTCTCATTGGCTAAGAAGAGAAGGAGAAAGAAAAAAAAGAGTATTAGAGCATGCCAACTAACTCTGTAGTTGTACAGTTAACAAATGAGCAGACCAATATAATTCAATGTCTTCAACATTTAACTGTCAGCCCAGTATATAAAGGTGGACTCTGTTTGCCTTTCCTCTTTACTCCTCAGTCTGTTAACCTTATTTCCTCCCCCGTAACCTCAGGAAACCTAGGTCTTCAGGTTGCTGTAAGGTCTTAATGGGACAATGCATGGGACTTTGCATGTCTAAAATGTTCAATAAATATTCACTAATGTTATTGCTAATAATATTGTGAGTACCATATTTCTGCAAAGTAGCTTCTGTGTTTCTCTCCCATATCAGAAGCTACACATATCAATAAATAATGGAGGCTCCCAGAAAGAAAGACCCCAGAGGCCTTAAGACCCTTTCTACAGGCAAGATCAGTGGTAGGTTCCTGGGCTTGCTGCTGAGGTGGACTTTTCGGCCATTGTTTCTCAGTCACCTCAAAGAGTTGACACTTTGGGGTCCATGAAGTTTCTTTAGCCCGAAAACATGTTGCCTCTTTAAATAGCTGTGGAATCTGGCTGCCCTTATCAGTCTACAACGACTCACAGGGCTGATGGACTTCATGTTATTTCAGGTGCAGCAGGTGTACATTTCATCTCCTGCAGCTCCTGTCCTCCCCACAGTGCTATCCAGCAGCTGCTCTTTGAGGAAGGTGCTTTAACAAATATGACCAAAACTGGAGCTCAGGTTTTTCAGGTAAAGTATTGTAGACTTTAGGACAAATTGGCAAGGAGACATTATCAAAGCAAACTGTTAAAATTACCCGATAATAGACCCACAAGGTCCTTTTGCCCCAGCACTTTGCCCATCTCCCAGGGCTCCTTCAGGCACCTGCCTCATCCTCTTGGCTGTGTCAGGGGTCCTGAGCCTCCTTCAGCTGAAGGAGACCTCCCACCACCAATTCAGCAGTAGCAGTTCTGAAGCCTGCCACAACCTCAGACTGGGCACGGTGCTTTCAACAAGGGGCAAGTAAGGGCTCCCAGACCCGGGTAGGAACAGGGCTTTGAATCCAGCTCCCTTCTGGCTGCTAGTGCCCTGAATTTACTGTTTAGGCTTTCTCTAAGGTTAGCTCTCTGCTCCTTCACCAATGCTGAAGCAGTAGTATACGGTAGGATGACAATGACCATGGTGCTACTCCTGCCTTAAAAGATTTCTCACTGCTCTTGGCCATTTATAGTTACTGTTACTGCTGTCTGTGAATCCAGCTTCGAAAAGGTAAACTGGTTTGTACCACATTGTCTTCGAATGAACAATGCATCCTGGCATACTTGCATGGGAAGCCTTAACAAGAGGCCTCTTTTCATCTAGTCCAGCAGTCCTTCTCGTTAATTTGAGAAATAGCAATGTGGTTTCAGTGCTTCCATAGCTTTTGGGTGTGTCTTTGTTTTGAATAGGATTTAGCAAAGTCATTATTTCATGCTTTAAGAAGAAGTTTCCAGCCTAAAAACACATCAGTACATTTTTTAACTGACATGATAAAAAAGCTGAAGCCCTCTTTCCTTGGAGATAAACCCTTTCAAATATCAGGCAGGCAGATGTGTCCCTGTGGGTGACTCACTTCTATTGTATAGCTCACTGCTCATAAATAATGAATTTGACAAATGTAAATGCATCAGTGAGTTTCAAAAGGCAGGGGTCTGGTGACAATGTTGCACTCTTTGTAGCAGTTGAAGGGAGACGTTTATCAGATGTTACCCTGTTGGATTTTTTTTTAATGTCCATCGGATAGATTATATTCATCATATTCATCAATGACCAGTAATAAATAGATTACACTTAAATAAATAAATTTGGTATCAGAGCTATGGCCCTTTGATTAGCCAATGTCCAATAAAGATAAGAAAGTTGTCATTAGTAGGCCTTGAAAATTACCAAAAAGGACTAAATTTAATGAACACCTTTATAATTACTTTTTCCTATAGTGGTCTCTGAGATTCTAAGAAGTCTTAATGCCAAGAGGGGCACAACTATAGCCCATCCCCCACATAGCAAATCATTTATTTTCTTAGAAAACATGATCATTATGCGCTTTTAAAAGCCCAGTATCTTCCCACTACAACCAGAATAAAATCTTAAATCCTTACCTTGGCCTACTGGACCCTTTGTGAGCAGGCTCCTGGCTACTTCTCCATCTCCTCTTTAGCATTTCCCCTTGCCTGCTGGACTTCAGCAACCCTAGGCTTCTTTATGCTTCTCAAAACATCCTCCCCGACCCCCAGCTCTTCCCCGACTCCCTGTCACCGAGCCTTTGCTTGTTCTGTTCCTTGTGTCTGGAAAACTTGGCCCTGGATTTTTGCAGAGCTGGCTGCTCTTTCTTCACACTCAGATCTCAGCTCAAATTTCCCCTTCCTTTAGGAGGACTTTTCTAACCATCCAAAATAATGTGACCTAGATCCCTTCTGTTTCTATTAGATAACCTGCCTAATTTCCTTAATATTATTTTTCACTCTGAAGTTGTTTCTCATGTATATTTACTCATTTATATTCATCATAACAGAGATAAGAAGACCAGTAGTTCCTTACCAAAAAAGTCAAATAAAATGCAACTCATCATAACAATCTGAAGCTACCATTTTCTATGGACACAATTGCCTGGAAGCAGTTGTCTAATTCAACTTGTATTTACTTACTATGTGCCCAGTACAACAGTAACTTGAGGAGGCCAGTCAGACAGTCAGCAAATGTTTGTTGACTGTTTCACACATGCCAGACAGTGAGCTAATATGCTAAACACTGGAACACAGTGGTGAACAAAACACGCATGACCTTATCCTCATGAACTTAAAAACAAACAGTGGAGTAAGACCTACGAAGGATGGAAGCTCCGTGAATATGGGAATCTTTTCCACTTAGTGTTGCCATCCAGTGCCTAGAGTAGTGCCAGGCACGTGCAAGTGCTTGGTATAAGTTCATGAATGAACAACTCAAAGAAATAATTACAAGTGTGAAAAGTTTAGCAGAGGAAAATGCAGTGTGCCAATATACAAATTACAAGTTCACACACAAATATTACCAAACACATACACAAAGTCTCTAATAGGAGCCCCTTAGAAATGAGATTGTAGGTGAGTCCAGAAGGGTAAGTGGGATTCAGCAAGGTGAAAAGGGTAGGATGATGTTATGGGGTCTGGGTAGAGGGGTAGAACAACAGTTACAAAGTTCCTGACGTGAGAAAATTGAGGCATCCCTGAAGGACTAAAAGAAGGCAAGTGTGAGTATTGTGCAGTGAGTGAGGCTGGACTGACATGTGAGGAGGTCATAGAGGGAGCAGGGCCTTGGAAGTCCTGAAAACAACTCTGGTTTTGGCCAGGTGCAGTGGCTTATGTCTGTAATCCCAGCACTTTGGAAGGCCGAGGCAGGTGGATCACCTGAGGTTAGGAGTTCAAGACCAGCCTGGTAAACATGGCGAAACCCTGTCTCTACTAAAAATACAAAAACTAGCTGGGCATCATTGTGGGTGCCTGTAATCCCAGCTACTCAGGAGGCTGAGGGAGTAGAATCGCTTGAACTTGGGAGGCGGAGGTGGCAGTCAGCCGAGATAGCACCACTACACTCCAGCCTGGGCAACAAGAGTGAAACTCCTTCTAAATAAATAAACAAATTAAATAAATAAACTCTAGTCTTTATTCTACAGTTATAGGAAACCTCTGAAGGCAGATGAATGACATGTTAAGACTTGAATGTTAAAAGAATTGCTATGGCCACAGATTGGGGAGGGGAAAGGATGTATGCAGAGTCCCATATCAAGGAGAAAAAATGATTTTCTCTCTACTCTACCTTTCATAGCTCTTAAATGGAACTTCCTGAACACACACACACACACACACACACACACACGAAAACAAAAGAAGTTTATAAACATGTATACTTTATGTACACATGGGGAAAACCCCAGAGAAATGAATACATTTCTCCAGTAGAGCTCAAAGAAAAATAGTTTAAACCTCAAGCTTGTGCCATAGTTTGCTGAAACAAAGACAAAAAGGAGTGTGGGGAAACTCTGATTATTGGAAGATGACCAGGAAAAGAGAAGACAAGGGTAAGATTCATTATGCAGATTTTAGTCCAGACTGTCCCCATTTAGTTATGGCTTTCTTCCTGGTGGAGAAAGAGAGAAAGAGAGAGAGAGAGAGACCCCTTACAAATGGTATTTTCCTTTAGATGTACATTTCTCTTATAAAAGAGTGACTTTTCAGAACTCTGCCTATGTCTACAGTTTCTCAAAATAACCTGCTTGAAATAGTGAATATGCCAAGAGGCATATTTTAGAGTGGTCCTACGTTCTCCTACAGTCATGTTTTGGGGTGGTTTGTCCTGAGCCCCAACACCAACTGGGAGCCCTTTGCAGTGGTCCAGATAAGAGACGGTGAGAGCCTTAACTCAAACATGGAGAGAGTTGGGTTGATTGGAGAGGGTTAGGAGGACAAGTTGAGGAAATGTATGAGGGATAGAGCAGGGAGCAGGAGGAGTAAGGAAGCCTAAGCCCTAGTTTTCCAGCTTGAGCAAGGGAGTAGAGCCATTTACTGAGATTGAGAATCTTAGAGGAGGAGTTCCTGAGGGTGGAAAGTTCAGATGACTTGGGTTTGTGGTGCCTCTGGGATATCCAAGTAGGTATATGGACCAAGCAGGTGGATATATAGGTCTGGGATTCAGAAAAAAAGTCTTGGCTAGACCGTATAAATGGCAGCTGAAGTCATGGGTGTGGCTTTTATACTTCTGGAATTAAAGCATAGAAAGAAAAGGCCTAGGACAGAGCTTTGAGGCACATGACATTTAATGGTGTGTAGAGAAAGGGGAATTATTGGTAAAGCAGCTTGAGGAGAAGTCAGAGAGTTAAGAGAAAACCCAGCTGAGAGTGGGGTTCATGAGCAGGGGAAAGAGATGCTGCCAAGAGGAGGGTGTCGAAAGGTGAAGTAAGACGAGCACAGGAAAGACAAGTGCATCGTAGGTCAACACAAGAGAGTCAGCAGACAGCCCAGATGAGCAAACACACTTGTAAGGCAGCATTCGTCCTCCCAGGGATAGTCTAATCTGCATCAGTACCTTATCATCAACATCTCTGATTCTGAACTACAAAGCCAGGAATGTCAGTCTGCCGAAGGAGAAGGAGTGAGGAGACGAAGCTGCCATGCATCTGCAGAGAGTGTGGGCGAATACTCTGGAGTCTGGGATTTTTAGTTCCGTTTCCATTCCCTCATGATTCTGGGCTGCACTTCCTGCTCTTGTTTCCTTTTGTCAAGTTGCTTATGTTTGCTTCTGTTGGCTCAAGTGGTTTTCTCTTTTCTTCAACCAAAAGAGCCTTGGGTTAGCCAAGAATTCTTTGACTCACAGGGAGAAGGCTGCTTGACCTCTGCAGGCTCTGTAAAGGTCACTCTGGCAGTGATTCAGTAGCTTACCAGGTTTATTGCTATAACCTGCAACTCCTAAGCCATAAATTAAGAATCCCATGCACCTTCAATATGCATGGAAAGGCTTCATTCTCATCTATAAATCACAGGAATTCTAAAGGCCTTGACAATTCACAGTGCAACCTCCCTTAGCTGTTTCACTTCCAGGAATTTTTTCAGACTTGATTAACTGGAAGGTAGAGAATGGGGTTTTGTAGGTTCATTTGATATCCTTGGCCCCATGAAGAAGGGAGAGAATTCTCTTTGTAACGTAGAAGGCATGAGATTGGTTTATCTCAAAGACTTTGGATTTCTGATTTCTGTGACAGTAAATGAAGTTTGCACTCTCAAATGTACTAAACATCTGACAGCAATTTCACCGCTATGTGGCTTAATTCATGGCTGCTTCTCAGTTTCAAATCATCTTGCTGCTTAAGGTGGGTGAAAGTAATAGCTATAACATGGTGCAGACATAGGTGGAAAATGTGTTTGGAGCTAGAAAAGGGGAGACAGGGAATCAACAATTTCTGATTTAAAATTTTGCTTGAAAATCAGCAAATCTCATTTAGAAAAAAAATAGTTCCTGAAATAAAAGTGTTGATTTTCTTAAAGAGAAGATAATATTCTCAAGAGAAAAGGGTATTCCTGAACCTATTCTCCAACATCAGTCTGTCTCCCAGATGAATAGGGAATTCCATGTAATTGGGGACTATTTCTGTGCTTTTAGCAAAGATGGAAAACAGTTTCCTTTCTCCTCTTCCTTTCATCTTATCTCTGGAGCCTTCCTTTGATGCCCCATTTTTCTGTTCAAGAAGGTATGAAATTAAGAGGGTGGGGTAAGAGCTTCCTGGTTATGCATGAACACTGATTAAAATGCATAGCCCGGAATGGAATCCCACCATTATTTCAAAGTCAGGACCTCTGCATTTCTCCAGTACTATTTCTGGATAGGAAGAGATGAGATGAGAAGACTTCCAGGATCCTCTCAAATGCTAACATCCTATTATGGAAAGGGGTTGTCAATGACAGACCTGTTCTGAGGGAAGATAAGGATTAGGGGTGGGCAACCCTGGCAGAGATGCTATTCCATTCAAAAGAGACTTGCGGAAAGCCTACTATGTACTGGGCATGAGATAAGGCATTGCAGGGCATAGAAAGAACAGCAAAAAGTACTTCCTGTCCTTGAGGTTACTATCTCAAAGTGAAAAAAAACTACTAAAAATAAAAGCTTTACTATTATGACAATACTAAATAGAACTTTTAAATTTGTAGATTATTCCAGTATCTCAAATGGCAATAACCCTGTGATTGAGTTATTATTGCCTCTACAACACAGGGAAAGAAATTTAATACATAGGAAAAAAAAAAAGAAATCTTACAGAATTGTAAAAGAAGAGAGAGTTCTATCTGGGTGAATGATCAAAATGGGTTTTCTGGAACTGACTGGAAGTGAAACCTTGGATCTACTACTCTTTTCTTTGACCATTTTAATAGTAGATTGCCTTTCTCCTTTTAATTAATTTTTCATTTAGCAATGCAAGTTTCTGCTTTATTTTTCTGAAATTGGTAGTTGACCGTCTGATGTCTTTTGCTTTTGTGAAGCACACTGCCTAATGGATGTTGGACTGTTTCTAAAGTTACCTTTTTCCCCAGGCCGATACCCATTTATTCCAGCATATGCTAGAGGGGTTGGGGGAATTTTTAACATGCTTTGGGTCTCTTGCTACACAAAGTTGTGTTTACCCGTCACGTTGATCAGTTGTATACAGTTTTTAATGGGAGAAGCATGACTTTACTGACCTTTTCTGAACAAATAAATTTATTTGTGTCTGCTTGGTGTCATTTGGAAAAGAATGCTCTTTCTCTTCTTCCTCTGGGACTGCCTCCAGTGTTTTGCATTTCAGAATCCCAGAAGTTCCCAGCTTCACACCTCCCCAGTCACCTGACCTCACAACTTTCAGACTGGACGGGGACCTGAAGAAGATGGAGTGGAGACACAGAGTTCGTGGCTGTCAGTCATCTGTGTTGTACCTTGGTTCTCAAGGAATATTTGCGTCACTGGTCCTCATGTTATCTCCATAGCAGTTGATTCTTATTGCCACTTAAAGTCAAGCTCTCCTTCCCAAGAAAGGCTTTGTCTTTCTAGAAGGTGCTTAAGGCTCTCCTTTTTGTGGGATTAGACTCCCTCTGAATCTTGCGAAGACTGGGAAAGGAACATCCAAGAAGATTCATCTGTCTCCTTTTCTGTCTCCATTTTTTTTCTTGACTCTCCTTTCAAATATGGTAAATAAGTCACTAGGCCTGTTTGGAAGGAGATTAGGAGTTAGCTTTAACAACTAAAATTAAACCACATGTTACATCTCTAGTTAAGTGAGGAATATGTTTGTTTAACTTTTGTTTCTTCATATACGATTCATGAGGTTTACTTATTTTTAAATTGTAGGGTGATCTAGCTTTTCCTTTGAGAATATAAAGAATGCCATTTCAAGGTAGAAAATCTTTTTAAAATGAAAATTTGTCTTTAAATAATTGAATTTGTCCCAATACAGAAGTCATTTTTTTTTTTCTAGCTCTGCACAAAATCCCCGTCATTTACAAGTGGAGGAACCTGTTTTAAAAAATGGCTAAATTAGCATTGGCCAAATTCTTGGGGCTTTATAGTCTCAGGTGAAATCTGATCTTTGACTGGGATTTGTTTGTTTTTTTTGTTTTGTTTTGTTTTGTCAAGCAGGCAGGATGGCGGCTTAACAAACTGTGGAACAGAATCCCATGTGGTTAATGATCTGAAGGGGAGGGTTCAGAAGGTTAACGTTATGGTGGTAAGAACCAGGAGCTGCTGCACCTACTTTCACAGAAAATACTTTAAAATAACCACCAATAAGATCCTCACTAAGAAGCAAGACGAGTGGCCAAATGAGCTTTTGTGTTTCACGATGACCTGTTTTAGGAATTTTTCATCTCCTTTGAATTCCACCTGGACAAATTCTGCCTTTACCTTGGCTTCAACTCTTCAGTTAACTATAAAAAAACATGGTGTGATGTTATTGATGCAGACACACTATTTTCGTGGTTTCAAACCGTTTTCTATTTTTCAAACAAAAAAAAAAGACTTAGAACCTCAAATGAAATAAGTAAAATTGGTTCTGCATTGGATGCAGTGGTGGGTGAAAGGCTCAGAGTCCACACCCCACCCCCCCCCTCCTGGTACTCCAAGGTGAGGTAGCTTCCTTTGCTCAGGAAGCAGAACCCTATAGCTTTGAGGAACACTATTTGAAAAACATGGCTCCATAGCACTTGCCACTTATGATTGCCTTTGAGGCCTGCTTTCCTCTTTGTCGTAGTCAGAAATGAATCACAGATCATGAGAGACTGCCGGAGACCACCATCCCTACAGTACAGGAAAGAAAAGCCTGGGGCTGAAGTGCCAACCCCTTGTAGTCTCAGCAGGTCCTCTAAGCTTCCCTAATTTGTACTAAAAAGGTGTGCCTGGCAGAAGATGTGGACGATGAAAGCATCAGTTCAAGGAGTAGTGATGTCACCTTAAATCCAGAGAGATTGATCAGACAAGGTGAAATGTTTAAGCAACAGCTCTGGGAAGCCCTTACAAGGCAATTGGCACCCTCAGCAGACCATCAGGGAACTCTGTTGGAGCAAAGGGGCTCCTTAGAACTTTGTTGCATTCATTCTTGAGCTGCAGGCGCTGATCTTGCTGCCTCAGACACTATCTTAGATCGTCTAACTTTCAGCACATCCTTGCTTCTCCTCCCTGATACCTGGTTTCAGAATAACCATTAGAGATAGCATCTGTGCTTTTACCTGGTCATAGTGCTTATCCTTTGAGTGGCAACCTTGAAACTCAATATTATGGAACTTCTAAGTTCATGACCTTGAATGGTAACCTTGAAACTGGGTAATCTTCCACTAGTACCACTGGTGGGCTGGCTCAAGCTTCCCATCTATGCAGCAGCCACAGCTCCATCTGAGTACTCCTTTTCCCGGATTCCCAGTCTCCAGTGCCGAGCCCAGCTTCCTCCTCCTGCCACTAACTGACACGGCGAACTAAGACACACTAAGACAGTGAGCCATTGTCTTAGTTCTGGTTTCTCTGTTTATTTTAATGGTATTAGGATCTATTTTTCTCTTAGGTATTTTTCATTCTGAATTGCTCTGAGTGTGATAAGATTATTTTTGGGACGATTTTGTCTGTTTTCCTTTCTATGACTTCTGAGATCAGATATCAGCTGTCTGTGTGAGATACTATTGCTCATTCTGCATATACCACCTCCCCAGTGGAGATATTTCCAAAGATCACACTTTTCCATATGGGACTATGCAGGTGACTGGTTTGTTTTGATGGCCATATTTCATTGGGCTTTGCAAGTGGTTCATCTTAGAGCATTATTCAGAGTTGTAAAGCTAACCATGACCTGTTAATTGAAGTGGGTGTAACAGGGTGTTCCTAGGATTTATGAGATGCTCTAGAAGTTTAACTGTGGGCCTTTCCCTTTATGCCATGTCATTTGTAGCATGGACCTAAAGACTCCTAAAGAGTATGGGACTCCTAAAGAGTATCTCCTAAAGACTTATGGGAGTTACACATAGATTGAACCATTTTGAATTCCTAAAGTACGTATGAGTCAAGAACCAAAATTTGAGTGTGATCAGAATGTCATGTTTATTTTCCTTAATTTAACATATCTGAGTGTAGTTCCTGTTCCACCAGGTGGTGGGAAAGCCAGCTTAGACATTATTCAGGCATCGTACTCTTCCTCAGACTTTGGCAAAGCTTCCAGGACTTAGGCAACCCACCCAATCCCTTATCACACTGGTTACCATTGTCCAAGCCCACGTAGTCCCCCTGAGCATGCAGCATTTGTGTTAATCCTAGTGCACAGGCATCTTTGGCAGAACTGGGAGCCCTCGCATCTGCAGTCCAGCTATTTTAGATATGCCCTGCAACCATCACCTTCGATGGGTTGCCATCTTCCCTGGCAATAAGTCATACCCACAAATTATCCTAAAATACTTCCCTTTGTTTAGGCTTTGGACTGCAATCAATGCAAACTCAACACTTTTACTTTGTTTTACCTTTGGCCTCTGCCATGTCTTATTTCTCCACATAGAACAAACCCATCTCTTTCTGGACAACTCCTACTCATCCTTTGCGTCTTAGCTAAAATATCAAGGACTAAGTTAGAGGCACCCCTGTGAATACCCTGTCTCCCTAACAACTCTCTTATTACCTTGTATTTTGGGCATAATTTGCATCAAGATTACCTGGGAAATTGTTAAAAATGCAGAACTTTGGCCTCTGCCTAAGATCATATTGCTGGAACAGATTGTGCGTTTTAACAATTTCCCTAGGTGATCTCTGTACATGTTAAAGTGTGAGAAGCACAGATATACTAGATCATGAGCTCCTTGATCACAAGGACATTATTTTTTCATCACCGTGTCCCTTTTGATGTGCCTAGTCCATAGCAGCCCCTCAATAATTAGCAGCTAAATGCATGGATAGCCTGAAATAAACATATAGACCAAACATTCAGCTTGCAGTGGTTGCTGGTAGAGGAGGGATTGTGCCTAAAGTGTGACCCAGAAGGTACTAAACTGGAACAAACCGGGGATGGAAGTAGGTTGGTCACCACTCAGTGAAACCAGAACTTTTGGGTCGGGCTCAAGCTAGGTAGCCAGGCCCACAGGTGTAACAACCAACTTAATAGGCAAGATGAAGACAGGTGGGCTTCGTTGGAGGGAATGCCGGAGAGCCTGACCTAGGAATGAGGGAAGCAAAGACCTCACCAAAGAGGCAGAAGAGTGGATAGGGCAACATCTGTGAGGGCTCCTGAAGGACATGATGGGAAATAAATTTGAACAGTTGACTGAAATTTCAAAGGCATTCATTTTCCACTCAGTATTGAAACACAGATTCCAAGTAGATTAAAGACAAGGCAAAAAATATGAATAGTGGCCAGGCGCGGTGTGGTGGCTTACGCCTGTAATCCCAGCACTTTGGGAGGCTGAGGCGGGCAGATCACCTGAGGTCAGGAGATCGAGACCAGACTGACCAACATAGAGAAACCCCATCTGTACTAAAAATACAAAATTAGCCGGGCGTGGTAGCACATGCCTGTAATCCCAGCTATTTGGGAGGCTGAGGCAGGATAACTGCTTGAACCGGAGAGGCGGAGGTTGCAGTGAGCCAAGATTGCGCCATTGTACTCCAGCCTGGGCAAAAAGAGTGAAACTCCGTCTCGAAATTTAAAAAAAAGTTAGTAGAATCTTTATTGTTCTACACATTCCTTTTATTTATTTGAACTAGGGGAAGATGAGCCAAAAAAAAAAAAAAAGAGTGGAGTAAATCCATGTCTCAAGTTTGTTAGAAAATCTGAAATTTATTATTGCCTTCTATGTACCTACTTATCCCAGAGACATGACTACCTGGACCTACATTAAGGTACTACTAGAGTAACTGGAGCAGAGAGGTGGCTGCCTATGGAAAGCTTTTCCTTGTCCTTACAGACATCTCTCTTCAAACTAGTCACTCTGAAAGAATGTTTGACGTTAGCCACATGGGAATTGTCTGGCAGGTGACGTGGTTCATGCCTGCTTGCATTTCCTTTTCCCTTGTGATAAGCAGATGCTCTTTGGGAGTATATACACATTAAGGCTATATCAGTTCCTGAAATTTCTCCTTTTGTGGAACATAAAGTCTATGGGTTGTACCAAGGAGGCTTAGCCCTGTACTTTGTGGTGGGAAGAAAAACAATTGGAACTAGTGCTGCCTTAGGACAGCATCAGGGTGCCCTGAACTCTGCTGCAGGTAGGCAAGAAGTCAAGCCCGGGAGGCATTTTTCACTCCCTGCCCTGGAATTCTGGGATCTGCTTTCAGGAGAGCATGTAGCCCTTGCTCTACCTTTGCTCATGGCAAACTTGGACGTCCTCTTCCTAAATTGGCACCTAGAATAATCCAGTGTGTGCTTGCAGATTCATCTTGCCCACACAAGCAAGGGATTCTGCAAGAAACATCCAGTGTCCCGCCCATTCCATTGCCCTCTATCTCTCTGTTCTTGTCATGAACTTTGAGAGCTTGCTTCTAAAGCACATGGGGGTGGAGGCGGGAAGCGGGGATTATGCTAACTGAGACCAGCCCTCCAAGTCTAGGCAGTAGGAGGCTGTAGAAAAGGAAACAGTGCAAGCCTGGGAAGTGAGTTTTGGGGGAACCTAGAGGATCTCATTATTTTCCCCTTGGATTCTGAGTCGGGAAGGGGACAGTGTCATGTATTATTTTGAGATTAGACATCAGCTAAGCCTGGACTTCGTTTGAAGAAGCAGCAGCTGCTGCTTCTAGGAATGAAGTAGAATGCTGACAGGCAATGGCCATGACGCTCTCGAGTCAGCTTCAGAAATCCCTGCAGGAGTAGCACTGTGTGCCCAAACAAATGATTTACTTCACAGTAGCTTGGTCACCTGCCTGGACCTCTGTGTGTACCAGCTCTGCCAATACATATGGTATCTCAACTGATGCAGGCTTGAAAAACAGTATACCTCCCCTAGACCTCTCCCTGTACCCCAACATGTATACCTTCCTGTCCTACTCATGCCAAGCAAAAATGAAAACAAAACAAGAAAACACATAGCCAACCGAAAAAATTGGGTTTGAGTAACACTCAATGTACATGACTTTATTTATAACAAGTTAAATAGATTAAGAGTGTGGGCTCTGGTATCTACACAGGATAGGTTGGAATCCGAGTTTTGCTACTTCCTGGTAAGTTACTTAACCTACTAAGTCTCTGTGTCCTCATAGGTAAAATGGGGATAAGAGTAGCACCTACCTTGTAAGATTTACTGAGAGGATGAAATGAAACCATATATTTAAAGTCTTAGCCATAATAAGCACTGAGTGCTTTGCCATGGTAAGCCCTGAGTAAATTCAACTCCCCCCACTTTTCCATGGAGAAACAGAGCACCCTCCTTCTGCTGGGGGAATTAGGGCTGTGTTGTCTAACATCTAATGAATAAGGCAGTTTCCAGTCACTCTTCCTTCCTTACCTATGACTTTTCCAGTCCCACATTTCAGGTCCTCTGTGGTTTGATTGATGAACAGATGGTAAAATTATGCTTGAAATACATTGTTTGGAAAGACCTTGGGGAGGGGAATGCGAGGAAAAGAGAAAGGAAGAGAAGGCTGACAAAAGAGCCTCATGCCTTCTAATGAACACACCGAACCCTTGACCCCTTTTAGACTTAAGTCCACTGCATTGGACTTTGGTTTATAAATATAGGTCTACAATCCATTATCCTGAAGTCTAGAAAAAGCTTGAAAACCACAAGTGTTTTCATGTGCATGAGGCTATTTATATTCTTTCTTTATTTAACTTAGTGTGAACATTCATATGTTTCCCTGCAAAGCTGTTAATGGCCTTGATTCCAGGGTGCTGCCCCAGGCTCTGCTGGGGGTGTTATGTCATGTGTAGTAGATATATCACAGTACCATTCTGAATTCTGAGAAATCCTGAATTTTGGAAACAGATCTGGCCCCAATGACTTTGAATGAGGATTTTTCTGTTACAAAAACTAACTGGAGGTAGTTTAGTTTAAGCAAGCAAACAATAAACTATGGGTGGTAGAGTAAAATTTACTTCTGAGATTACAGGCATATTTCACAAAACCCCAGAGCAGAAATGCAGCTGTCTTGGGAAGAGGCTGAAAGAGGCCTGGAAGGTTGAGGACCTTCTCTCTAGAGTTCTGGTTCTTATGGCAAGAGCATGGAACATGGATGGCTACCATTGATGCACCAACATAAGTCTTGTGTTCTAATCTGTGGCAAATGGTAGGAACTCACTATGTACGAGTTGACTGCAGATTGGCTTTCCAGTCTGGTATATTCTTTGCTTGATGGCCAGTACAAATTGCATTATTCCATTAAGCTCACCATCAGCATTTGCCCTTTGTAGAGTCTCTGCTGGTGGTCTTCAGAGGCTCTGCTGAGCTGCCACTGGGCCGGGCAGCAGTCATGTTGACTGAGTAGTCATGGGTCCCCATGCAGTTTGTGACTGGCCCCCACTGGTTCTTTCACTGGATTTGGCAATAGCAAAAGTCCCTCAGAGTTGATCTTCCCCCCATGGTCCTAGGGTTTGATTCATATAAGAACCGATGAGAAATGAAGTAAATGGGAGAAGGAAAGCAAAAAGCAATTGACCTGAAATGAGATACTCACTGGGGGCCTGCCCTGTTCCTCTGTATTTCCTTGGGCCTTCAGTTTGAGCCCCATGCATAGTATTCTGTGTCAGTGGCCAGCACGTCTTGGAACATGGCTTCATTTGGTCATGGTTATTGGGATGTTTGGGATGAACCTCTAAATCAGGGTTATCATTTTTTTAAGTTCATTGTCTAATTTAGTCTTATTATCTTTAAGAAGCCACAAAACAGTAAATGTCCTTTTTCTATTTTTTATTCTCTTGTTTAACAGCTTCATACCTAAACATAGGAGACGTCAAGAGGCTAACTCAATGCACGTGATGATTAACTGTCATGAAGGCAGAGCTTTGAAATGCATATGTAGTCAGCATGCGTAGACATTTACTCTGTTATTGCCTTGTGATTCAGGGCAGACTCCAAAGCCAGCCTGTCTAGTTCATGTCCTAGTTCCACCACTTACTAGCTGTATAACCTGGAGAAAGTAACTTAACTTTTCTGCGTCCTTGTGTCCTCGCCTGTAAAGTGGGCACCTCCTTCATATAGTTGTTGAGAAGATTAAATGAGTTAGCACCTGGCTTGTAATAAGATCTAGCTAAATAATTGGTACTTTTCTCTGATGAACAGAGTCTCAGTTTATTCATTCATTAAACAAATATGTTTGTTCTGTATTTTTGCCTACCATATGAAGGCATTGCATTTTGAAAGAGTGGACAATTCTTGTAACTTCTAGTCTTGTGGTGAAGACAGATATTAAACAAGTTATTACACATGTGATGAGTGTTATGGCCTAAGTGTTACACTTTCTAAAGAGATTAGCAGAAGTCAGATAACTGTAAATCCAACTTTATTGGTTGTTTTTCCTCTTTAAAAGCTCCATACTAAATACTCTATACCTTCTTCAAGGATCAGGGTATAAGTAAAGGTGAGAATGGCTTAGTTTATCCATCATACTAACAGTTGCTTGCTTGGGACAAGAAGTGACTTAAATCTTAGGTAAGTTAATTAAAAAAAAAAAAAAGAAGAATATTGCCATCACAAAAAAAGTCATGTGTGGGGGCCAAAGATATTCTCAGAACAGGTGAAACTGTTATATTTACCTGCAATAATAATATTAATAATAACCAGAAGACTTTTAATGCTTAGCAGTTCATTCATCACCCTTAATTGTCATAACTGTCATGTAAAGTTAGCGGGGCAAAATTCATCTCAATTTGCAGATAAGAAAACTGAGGCCCAGTGTAGTAAAATGATTTACCCCAAGTCACTGGCAAGGTCAGTGCCTAACAGTTGGTCGGCAACAAAAATGTTTGCTTTATTGAACAGCATGAGTATTCTGACTCCCTATGTAGTGTTCTTTCTGGTTCTCCATGTGGACTGCAGCTCTGTAGCATTTTCAGATTTCATGCTCGCTATTATTGGGATAGTTTTTCTAATATTCACCTTCTTCCCAGATTAACAATTGAACAACACTTTTTTCCAGACCCTATCAAGACATACCAGATATATATTCTCTTTTTTTCTGTCTAGATTCAGGACATAGCAAACTAATTTTCAAGATTCATCTTTTAAATGTTTGTGTGTACATTTAATAATTTTTAAAGATAACAATATAGTGTTTCCTGATACATTGTTTCTGTAACTGGAATTTACAGGCAAAGTAGAATTTGTGGTATACATGCTTCAACAAGACCTAGGATTATCTCTTCCAGACACAATCTTTTGAAAGTCATTAATATTCATCAGAGACTGATCTCATGAAGATTGTCATACAGAAAGCTTAAGAAGTGCATCACTCCCCTGAAATTGTTGCCAACACATAAAACTACATATCGTCAATGCATGAAAACAAATAAAAATATTTATTTATTTTAAATTAATGGAATGTAACCAAGATGTCGTATTTAATCAAGACAGCTGAAGAAAGATAAAATCGGACAGGTTTTATCTTTCTTCAGCTGTCTTGATTAAATACGACATCTTGGTTACATTCCATTAATAACTTTAACTTCTATAGGGTGTCTATAAACCTTGGTCAGACTATATCAACAGAATTAGAGAAATGGAACCAAGATAGGTGTTGAGCATACTTCACATTTACCAAATGGCTCTATTGTAAAAGTCTCCTCTGAAAATAAAGCATTAAAGTTGGACTGAACTTTATGCAGTTAATGGGGGATTCTTGTTTTATTTTATTACAGGGAAGATTAAATGAATGAACTCAGGAAATACTGGGAAATGAAAGCTGAAATGTAAATTGCTCAGCCGGCCACCTATTTGGAAGGCAAGATCAGTCCCAGATTTGCAAACTGAGTTGAATATTCGATCCTCACTATTTTCCATTTGTAACTTACTGCCCTGAGAAGAGGTAGCGTTCATTCACGTATTCATATATTTATTCATTTATTCACTCAGCAAATATTAATGGAGCCCCTATGGGGTTCCAGGCACTGTTTTGATACTTACTGAGGACACAGCAGAGAACAATAAAGACTAAGTCCTCATTCTCACTGAACTTATATCTGCATTGAGAGTGGGGAGGAGAGGCAGGCCATAATCAGATATAGATGTCAGGTGGTGATAAGGGCTATGAAGAAAAGCAACTAGAGAGTGAGGAGTGCTATTTTATACAGTAGGGGCAGAAAGCAAAGATATTGAAGCCACACCTGAATGACATGAGAGGAGAACACTTGGGCATCTGGGGAAAGCACATTCCAAGCTGAGGGAAGAGTGAATATCAAGGTCCTGGGGTGGGACCATGTTTGGAATGTGTGAGGACCAGCAAGGAGGCCAGTGCAGCTGGAGTGTGGAAATGGAGGAAGTCGGAGATAGACAAATGATGTGAGGCCACAGCACAGTGTTGGGACTTTATTCTGAGGGTGATGAGAAACCAGTGGAAGACGCTGAGCAGAAATGTGAAGTAATCCCCCTGGTGTTTTATAAAAGAACTACTCTGGCTGTTGTGTAGAGAACTGCGTGGTTTGGGCCAGGCGATGTGCCTCACGCCTGTAATCCCAGCACTTTGGGAGGTCAAGATGGGCAGATCACGAGGTCAGGAGATCAAGACCATCCGGGCCAACATGATGAAACCCCATCTCTACTAAAAATACAAACATTAGCCAGGCGTAGTGGCGCATGCCTGTAGTCCCCGCTACTCAGGAGGCTGAGGCAGAATTGCTCCAACTCAGGAGGCAGAGGCAGCAGTGAACTGAGATTGCGCCACTGCACTCCAGCCTGGGCGACAGTGTGAGACTGTCTCAAATGAAAAAAACAAAAAGAATTGCATGATTTGAAAAGAGCACCCAAAGTGAGCAAAAAGATCTGCACTTTATACTCTCACTTAACTCACTCTAGGGCTGTGTGCCTTAATTCTTTGCCTGTAAAATGGAGGTGAGAATACCTCTCTTCACTGTAGAAAGAAGGTAGGTGCAAGGTTGCCCCTCATAGATGATAAAGGCCTCCCAGTACAGATATGATCATTGCTGTTGTCAAGCTCTGGGTCAGTGGTAGATGTTACTGACCTTTCTATTTTCTTTTTCTTTTTTTTTTTTTTTTCCATAAGTTATTTGGTTACATAGTAAGTTCTTTAGTGGTGATTTGTGAGATTTTGGTGCATCCATCCCCTGAGCAGTATACACTGCACCATATTTGTAGTCTTTTATCCCTTGCCCTCCCCACTCTTCCCCTCAAGTCCCCAAAGTCCACTGTATCATTCTTATGCCTTTGCGTCCTCATAGCTTAGCTTCCGCATATCAGTGAGAACATACGATGTTAGGTTTCCATTCCTGAGTTACTTCACTTAGAATAATAGTCTACAATCTCATCCAGGTCCTGCAAATGCTATTAATTCATTCCTTTTTATGGCTGCCTAGTATTCCGTTGTATATATATGCCACAGTTTCTTTATCCACTTGTTGATTGATGGGCATTTGGGTTGGTTCCACGATTTTGCAGTTGTGAATTGTGCTGCTATAAACATGTGTGTGCAAGGATATTTTGAATAATGACTTCCTTTCCTCTGGATAGATACCCAGTAGTGGGACTGCTGTATCAAATGGTAGTTCCACTTTTAGTTCTTTAAGGAATCTTCACACTGTTTTCCATAGTGGCTGTACTAGTTTACATTCCCACCAGCAGTGTAGATACAGTATTCCCTGTTGACTGCTTCCACACCAAAATCTACTCTTTTTTGATTATGGCCGTTCTTGTAGGAGTAAGGTGGTATCGCATTGTGGGTTTGATTTGCATTTCCCTGATTATTAGTGATGCTGAGCATTTTTCGTATGTTGGTTGGCCATTTGTATATCTTCTTCTGAGAATTGTCTATTCATGTCCTTAGCCCACTTTTTGATGGGATTATTTTTTTTTCTTACTGATTTGTTTGAGTTCTTTGTAGATTCTGGATATTAGCCCTTTGTCAGGTGTATAGATTGTGAAGATTTTCTCGTACTCTGTGGGTTGTCTCTTTACTCTGCAGACTGTTCCTTTTGTCGTGCAAAAGCTCTTTAGTTTAATTAGGTCTCAGCTATTTATCTTTGTTTTTATTGCATTTGCTTTTGGGTTCTTGGTCATGAAATCCTTGCCTAAGCCCATGGCTGGAAGGGTTTTTCCAATGTTATCTTCTAGAATTTTTATAGTTTCAGGTCTTAGATTTAAGTCTTTAATCCATCTTGGTTGATCTTTGTTTAAGGTGAGAGATGAGGATCCAGTTTCATTCTCCTACTTGTAGCTAGCCTTATCGCAGCACCATTTGTTGAAAAGGGTGTCTTTTCCCCACTTTATGTTTTTGTTTGCTTTGTCAAAGATCAGTTGGCTGTAAGTATTTGGATTTATTTTTGGGTTCTCTATTCTGTTCCCTTGGTCTATGTGCCTTTTTTTATACCAGTACCATGCTGTTTTGGTGACTATGGCCTTAGTATAGTTTGAAATCAGGTAGTGTGATGCCTCCAGATTTGTTCTTTTTGCTTAGTCTTGCTTTGGCTATGCAGGCTCTTTTCTTTGGTTCCGTATGAATTTTAGAATTACTTTCTCTAATTCTGTGCAGATGATGGTGGTATTTTGATGAGGATTGCATTGAATTTGTAGATTGTTTTTAGCAGTATGGTCATTTTCACAATATTGATTTTACCCATCCATGAGCATGGGATGTGTTTCCATATGTTCATGTCATCTATGATTTCTTTCAGCAGTGTTTTGTAGTTTTCCTCATAGTAGTCTTTCGACTCCTTGCTTAGGTATGTTACTAAGTATTTTATTTTATTTTTTTGCAGCTATTGTAAAAGGGGTTGAGTTCTTGATTTGAATCCCCCCGTGGTTGCTGTTGGTGTATAGAAGAGCTACTGATTTGTGTATGTTAATCTTGTATCCGGAAACTTTGCTAAATTCTTTTGTCAGTTCTAGGAGCTTTTTGGAGGAGTTAGGGTTTCAAGGTAAATCAATCATGTCAGCAAACAGTGACAGTTTGACTTCCTCTTTACTGATTTGGGTTCCCTTTATTTCTTTCTCTTAATTGCTTTGGGGAGGACTTCCAGTATTATGTTAAAGAGGAGTTGGTGAGAGTGGGCATCCTTGTCTTGTTCCAGTTCTCAGAGGGAATGCTTTCAACTTTTCCCCATTCAGTATTATGTTGGCTGTGGGTTTGTCATAGCTGGCTCTTATTACATTAACATATGTCCCTTATATGCCAGTTTTGCTGAGCGTTTTAATCATAAAGGGATGCTGGATTTTGTCCAGTGCTTTCGCTGCATCAATTGAGATGATCGTATGATTTTTGTTTTTAATACTGTTTATGTGGTGAATCACATTTATTGAATTGTGGATGTTGAACCATCCCTGCATCCCCCGTAGGAAACCCACTTGATCGTGGTAGATTATCTTTTTAAAATGTTGTTGGATTTGGTTAGATAATATTTTGTTAAGGATTTTAGCAGCTATGTTCATCAAGGATATTGGTCTGTAGTTTTCTTTTTTGGTGATGTCCTTTCCTGGTTTTGTTATTAGGGTGATGCTGGCTTCATAGAATGCATTAGGGAGGGTTTCTTCTTTATCTTGTAGAATAGTGTCAAAAGGACTGGTACCAATTCTTCTTTGAATGTCTAGTAGAATTCTGCTGTAAATCATCTGGTCCTGGACTTATTTTTGTTGGTAATTTTTAAGCTACCATTTCAATCTTGCTGCTTGTTACTGGTCTGTTCAGGGTATCTAAGTTTACCTGATTTAAGCTAGGAGGGTCGTATTTCTTATTTCTTTTATTTTTTTTTGAGACGGAGTCTCACCCTGTTGCCCAGGCTGGAGTGCAATGCCGCGATCTCGGCTCACTGCAACCTCCGCCTCTCAGGTTCAAGCAATTTTCCTGCCTCAGCCTCCTGAGTAGCTGGGATTACAGGCATGCACCACCATGCCTAGCTAATTTTTTGTGTCTTTAGTAGAGATGGGGTTTCACCATGTTAGCTAGGCTGGTCTTGAACCCCTGACCTCGTGATCCACCCACCCCAGTCTCCCATAGTGCTGGAATTACAGGCGTGAGCTACTGTGCCCGGCTGGAGGGTTGTATTTCTGTTTTCTAACCCCAGAGGGTTAGTATAAGGATCACATGAGCTCATGTATGTAAGTACTTGTGAGGTTCTCACTACATGTTGGTTTTTTCCAACATCCCTTTGCTGCTAGAGTCCAAAGTACTAGCATTTTCTTTTTCTTTTCCCTTGGGGATTTTCAGCAGAAGCTGGGAGGCTTAGAAGGTGTTTTTTTTAAATCCCAAGGAAGAGGATTGTTGATTCCTGGAGCTGGGGGCAGGGAGGCTATGAGCAGAGGAGTTGTAATAAGATCACTTAAAGGAAACTTTATCGGTCCATTTAAAGCAGAGGGTATCTCTCTCTTTCTCTCCATCTCATATATTCATTTCAGGCATTTGACTTTCAAAAGTGATACATCCTGTATCTTCATAGTGATAATTTAAGCAATCCCAAGTGTCTAAAATCTCAATAACATTGTTTCATTTTCCCCTTCAATCCCACACCAGTTCCAAACTCCAGATGTAACTAAAGGTAACAGTTTAGTGTGTGTATTTCTTTAGGTGTCCCCTCCTTATTCTAATAGTCATAAACACATTCACAGACTTGTAGTGGTGGCTATCTTTTATTCTGTTTTACGAAGAAAAATAAAGGAAAAATGAGCTAGCCCTCATGGCTCATGCCTGTAATCCTGCTCTTCAGGAGACTGAGGCAGGAGGATTACTTAAAGCCAGGACTTTGAGACCAGCCTGAGCAATGTAGCAAGATCCTGCCTCTACAAAAAACTTAAAAATTAGCTGGGCATGGTGGTATATGCCTGTAGTCCTAGCTACTCAGGAAGCTGAGGCCGGAGGATCATTTAAGCACAGGATGTCAAGGCTGCAGTGACACTGCATTCCACTCCAGACTAGGTGACAGAGCAAGACCCTATCTCTTAAAAAAAAAAAAAAAATATTCCAGGGGTTCCACAAAAGCCTCCAATTGGTATCTAAAGTCTTTAAGAATGTGTTTTATGGGTAGAATATCTATAGCTTTCTCAGTTTGTCAAAGGAATCTAGCAGCCCACCCCACCATCAAATTAAGCACCAGCCATTTAAACTTCCTAAAAATCCCAAACTTGGAGATTAGACCAGATTCTCTGAAGTCCTCTTCTATTGCCATTTTACAGAATTTGCTCAAATCCAAGAAAAGCTCTTTTTTCCCTGATATGCCACTTACTAAATTTGTCTTGTTAAGTGATCCTTAAGCATTTCTATAATTAAGGTATGAGGTCCTACAAGATCATGAGGGGATATATTAATGCTTAACTGCAATAGTCAAACCTTTTCCATGAGTTTATTAAACTGTAATTATTCAGAATTTAATAATACTTGTATATGCTGCAAAATCATTTTCTCGATCAGGAAACTGATTTCATTTTTTTGCCATGCATTGAGAGGACAAAAGCATATTGCTAGTCTAGGTATCAACAATGTTTGAAATGTTTTTCCTTTTAGGATCACCTACAGATAATCTGGGGTGACAGCATACGAAAAGCAAATCTAATTATACGTCTGCATGAATTACCTAAATAAATACATGCATAAAATCCCATTTTGAAATCTGTGTGAGTGATAAAATCCACTCACGTTGCAATTTAAAACCAGATGTGATGAAATTTTATTTTCCTCAGCAACAGCTCTTCAGTTAAGGAGATGCTTACACGTCTGCTTGCTCATCCCCAGAGGATGCAGTTGTTTTAGATCTAAAGCCAAATCCATTCAAATTACCAGGACCTTTTCCATTTGGAAGTGAGAAATGAGGGTTTTCTCACACAATCAGCTGATGGGGCTCTGCTAGCATGTTGAGACAATTAATGCAAAATCTACACTGATATAAAATGTAAGTGCCTCTCATTTATTTTTTAATGATCCCATCTAAAATTGACCAGATTAATTTTTTTTAATGGGAAAGAACACTTTCACAGAGAAGAATAATGAATGGGAAGACTCAGAGACTCCAAGTCCTAATTTTTCTAAATTATATTTTATAATTCAAAGTAACTTTAGACTTACACATAAGTTGCAAAAAAAAAAAAGTACACAGTTTCCATATATCATTCACCCAGCTTCTACAAATGTTAGCATATTATATAACTTTAGAGCTATCTTCAGACCCAGGAAATTGACATTAATTAAATCATGTTTTATAATTTTTTTTAACAGCAAACAATACTATTTCACTTTTAACCTATTTTGAGAGAAAACTGGCATTTTTGTCTTTACATATTATGCACACACATAAAACCATCTTCTAAATTTATTTATTCCACAGGACGTTAAAATTGTGGTTAGAAGGCTGGGCGCAGTGGCTCATACCTGTAAACCTAGCACTTTGGGAGGCCAAGGCAGGAGATCACCTGAGGTCAGGAGTTTGAAACCAGCCTGGCCAATATGGTGAAACCCCATCCCTACTAAAAATATAATAATTAGCCGGGCATGGTGTCATACACCTGTAATCCCAGCTACTCGGGAGGCTGAGGCAGGAGAATTGCTGGAACCTGGGAGGTAGAGGTTGCAGTGAGCCAAGATCATACCACTGCACTCCAGCGTGAGCAACAGAGTGAGACTCCACCTCAAAAAAAATAAAAACAATAAAACTGTGGTTAGAGTATCATTCAGCTAAACTGTCTTACAGGATTTCTTTCTCATTTTGGGTAAGAATTTCAAAGATCTGAGCAGCAGTTCCGACAGGCAGCTGCTTGGAAGGCCTGCATGCAGTTGACTCACTGGGGAGGAAAAACCTTGTGACCGTGTCACCTTGTGTTTATGTTGCTGATTTAAGTAGTGAGGCAGTACTTTGAAAACTACACCATGTGTAACTGGTTCTTTATCACCAAATCCAAGGCCATAGGGAGTATAACCTCAGTAGCAGGAGCCAAGATAAACTGCCTTTTGTTCAAGAGTCTGACATTTTAAACCTAATCTCATATTAGCTGTGCTCAGGCAAGAAGTGGGTCTTGCCTCATGTGGGGAATCCTCAGGGTCATCCCACTGACCAGCCCTAGTTGAATGGAGGCCATGAGTTTCAGAACGGGCTCTCAGCAGCTGCAGACATCTGCAGCAGTCTGGTTCAGATGAATGAGCCCCCCGGGTTCACAGCTGCTTGCGTCCACCAAGGCCTTGGGGCTTTAGACAGATGTTTCTGTTCTGAACACTGAGAGACATATGTGCAGCTTCCCTGCCTGCTGCCAGGAATCATGGCTATTCACAGTCATGGTCCAGAGTTCTCTGAAGCCATTTAATTGTATCTGTAGAAGTTGGCATTTATTGGCAAGAGTGGGCAAACATCCTCTGCTTTGAAAAGCAAGCTTTTCCCTGGGGAAGCAGCCGTCAGAGAGATCACATGTATTCCTCCATTAGAACCCACTCCAGATTTATTGAACTAGCTATGGTATGGAGATGCTCCAAGATATTTGTTGTTCTTAAGCTAAATGAAAGCTTAAGTCCAGCCAACACATATGTCAGTTTTCAAAATACATCTCAGATTCCAGCACTGGCCTTCTGTTCATTGAGACACCTCAAAGAAAACTGTTTGGAAGGCTATTTTAAAATAGCCTCAGGAACCAGCTAAGGCTGGGATTTATAAGAGGTCTCTTCTTCCCTACACCAAATCTGCTTCTCCTCCAGGGGTCTCTAGCTCGCAGTTCTGCTGAGATTTATCCAGTTGCTCAGAAACTTAGAACAATCCTTAATAATTTCTTCTGTCCCACCCCTACTTTCAATCCATCCTTCGAATTCTATTGCATTTACATTCTGGTTGCATGTTAGATTTCATTTATCTTTGCTGTCATTTCTGTAGTCATGTCTCAACTGGAATACTGGAACACCAATTTTTAGATTCTTAGCTTCACTCTTGCCCTCTCCAATCCAGTCCCTTCAAAACAGCCAAGACTAAGTTTTTAAAACAAATGTGGCCACATACATATAACTGGTTCATCAGTGGGTATAACCTGTGCAGCAACCAAAATGCAACTTTATTCTTTGTCTCCTACTATCCCTTTAAAGAACTTACCCAGTGCAAGGGCCTCCATTTGTCCTTTGATACAATTCTTGCCAGTGTGGCTTTTCTAGTCACTCTCAGTTAATAGTCTATGTCTCTTTAAGCCCCACACACACACACAAAAAAATCCCAATTCAGTAATGAGAATGAGTTCAATCCAAAATAATAACCTTCCAAAAACAAGACTCCTACCTGTCCCTTTGCCCCCCACCTCTCTGCTGTGCTAAGATTACAGTTGGGCTATTTGCCTCAGGGGAATGGAGCCATGGAGATATGGTAGAATTCCTCTTCATTTCCTCAACTTCCTTCTCCCACTACTGACTCCTATTTTGGGCTCTGCCTGGGTCAAAGCATGGAGACGGAGCAGGAGACAGAGGATAGAAATGTTATTACTTGGTTGGCAGGATTTGCCCTCTCTGGTCCTGTAGATGGCTAAAGCAAATGCTTAAAGGGAGACTTTCATTGGCTAATCCATCTAAAGGGATGCTCCAGCTTGGTCCCTCAGCATGGTCTGGGTTCCAATCAGCTGTAGCTTTGGAGGGGTGACGTCTCACAGGTAGAGCTGACATGGGATATACACCAGTGGGGATGTGAGTAGGCAATCAGAATGTAACTCAGAAATATAAAGCAATAGTGACCAGATATAATAAGCTAACTCACCAGGGTCACTGTTTCTGTTCAAAGCAGGATGGAGTCCTTCATTTTCATCTTGAGATGATGCTGCTTAAACCCGCAGCACTGTCATCTTTCTCTTCCTAGCTAGAAATAGGAATGTTAGCTTTATTTTTTTATGTATGGCTGTAAATTCAGAAGACTTGCGTTGAGAAAGGTGGAGCCCGGTGCTTTAATTTAGAAACAAGAATGGAGAGAGGGAGGGAAGGAAGGAGGAAGGAAAACCAAACAAAAGTCCAATAACTACAGAAGCAAAAGAGAATCGACTCCTGGTGCTGAGCATTTCCTCATGGCACTGAAGTATAGAGAAAGAGTATATTGCATGAATGGGTTGAGTGACAACAATCTTTTTGAATCTGGAGAGGTCGGGGCTTCCACACCAATAACCTCACCCCCACCTTTGTTAAAAGTCTACCAGGAATCTTTAAGATACTGCTCTGGGGAAGAATCTCCAGGAAAGGAAAGGCACCTGGTTAAGCAGCTGTTCCTGCTCCCATAATTTCCAGTTACCCCTGGACAGGGGTAGGTATGCTGCTTCTCCTTGATTTTATCTTATTTTTACTTTTTTTTTTTTCATCATGAGGGTAGATTTCTAGAGAAGCATGAGTTTTTTCTGTTTTGTTTTGTTTTAATCACCTTTGCCCCATATTATCCTTCCATACATTATGTGAATTGCTTCATCATGAAATGACCCTAAATAACCCTAAATAAATGACTCAGGGTTAACATGCATCTTCTTTTTTTATCTTAATTAATAGACTATCTTTTTGAGCAGTTTTAGGTTTACAGAAAATGGAGCAGATAGTGCAGGGTTCCCACATGCCCCTTCTTCTCACAATTTCCCCTGTTATTGGCACCTTGCATTAGTGCAGCACGTTTGTTATAATTGGTGAACCAAAACTGACTTATTAGCTAAAGTCCAGAGTTTACACTGGGGTTGACTCTGTGTTGTATATAGTTCTGTGGGTTTTGGCAGATGCATATTGTCATGTATCCCCCCAAAACAGTATCATTCAGAATCATTTCACTGCCTTAAAAAGCCCCTCTGCTCCGCCTGTTCATGTCTCCCATTTTTATGTTTATTTAGTATGTTTGTTTCTTTCTTTCCTTGGCATTCCTTATGTGTGAGCAAGACTTCTTCCGTTGGTTCATTTAGTAGACCTGGTATTGCCTCAATTTGCAAAAGACTCTGCCTAATTCTGAGGAGACTAGTGAGGAAATATAGACAAAGATCTAGAAATACACACAGTGTGTGCTCTGACCATGGCCATCCTGCTCCTCCAGCCTCTCTTACCCAGCTGTGGCCTCACTCTAGCCTCCAATCTTCACACTGTAATCCCAAGAAATTGGTACAAATCTGCAAGCCTCCAATCTTCACACTGTAATCCCAAGAAATTGGTACAAATCTGCAAGCCCTAGCTGGAATAATTAGATGGCATTGATTCACCTACTAGATATTCCTTCTTGGAAATTTGAACCTTGTGTGGGACCAAGACAGAGCTGGAGTGCCCTTCCCTTCAACCCCAGGACTTTCTCAGGGTTGAAGGGAAGGGCAGTATTGCAGGAACAGGTTTCAGACTGAGAGACTGATGTGCCTTTTCTCTAGAAGTACCAGGAAGGAAGCCACTTGCTAGGAAAAACCCCATCTGCCCTATCTAGGGATACATGACTGTATCAAACCCTGTTATAAACATATTGTCCACATAAGAATTCTATGCATAGATGAAGAAGATCATTTGCTCACAGCCACCAGGACCTTAAGCCAAACAGGCACAGTGAGGTTACACCGTGAGGGCTACTCAGTGAGGATGAATGACCAGTAATTGATGGCAGGTCTTGTAGCTACAGCTACCACATTATTTCAAGATGCAAAATAATGCACTGGGAAAATGTAGCTTTATGTAACCAGATGTGAGTGGGATGCTAATGTCCCAGGCCCAAGAGGAAACCGACTGAAGGAAGTCAAAGCTATGGATTTCCCCCTTTGCTCACATGTTGGTAGAAAATACATCCCCCATCTCAGTGCAGAAATATAGATTCATGGGAACTCAGGCTGAAGATTGAATCCTTGTTTGGTAGGTTATGATTCTAATGAATGGATGCTAGACAGTGTCAAGCAGCTTTTTCTGAGGAAGCAGGAATTTTTACTTTCACTCCCAATTTCTGTGTTTCCTCAACTCCACAGAGCTTGCTGAGTCGTTTCAGAAATGGAACATGCATTCTTCAGTAGCTGAGTCATCTCCATTGCATTAAACCATGCAGGTTTCATGGGGTAAAAAAGTCAACAGATTTTACTCTGCTCATCACATTATTTCTGAGGCACACGGTTTGTTGTGAGCTTTCTGTGCCAGTCTTGGCCAGTGATTAGGAGGAGGCGCTGTGGCATCAGTGAGCTGTTAGTGTCTCAGACACCAGGCTCAGTGGCCAGAAGCAGTCTCTGGAAATGGAAAGGCCTGTGAGGATTCAGTGGAGGTACCACCTAGGGCAGGTAAGACCAGGTCTCAGGTCCCCGGTATCTGAGGTGTGATGGATTATCAAAGAATGCAGAGCCCAAGTTTTGGGATCAGAGCCAAAAATGGGGAAAAAAAGTAAAGGAAAGAAATCTAGAAGAAGCAATATTAGGAGCAATTAGATCTCCCAAGGAATCTACTATCTTGCCAGAGACAACCCCGGAAAGCCTCTCTCCACCTTCCCAGTGCCCAGATAGCCGCTCCTTCATGAGCCTGGGAGCTGCTAGTTTCATGTTCTGCAGGAGAGATAAGAATGACGTGTCCTTGGAACAGAAGGAAGTCTGCATGAGTGGAGAAGCTGGCCTGGTGGAAGCCCAAGACTTCCTTGCCTACCTTATCACCACTGCTTCTCCAAGAAGAGAGGAAGGAGGGGCAGTATTCTGGGCCGTCCTGCCCACTATAAACTCAAGCTCTCCATGATCCAGGAGCTCATGCTCTGGCCTGAATCCATGCAGACTACTGGAATTCCATCAAGCCGTGAGTGTGAAAGATTTCTCCACACCTCTGAGTGAGTTATTTCCTCTCCCTTTGATGGAAGCCTCAAACCCTCTTTATAACTAAACAAACCCATAATTATAATTCTGTGGTAACACTTCTGTAAACAGTAGCTTGAGATGAAAGAAACAGCTCCAGATTCACAAGAAATGGCAGCATCCACAGCCACGTCTGGGAATGGTTCCCTGATGTTGTGCTGTAAACATTTTTTCTAAACTCAGGTGGTAAATGCAAGATGCTTCAGTCTTTCCTAGACTTCTCAGGTTACCCAGAGTGGGGCTGAAATCTTACTCAAGAAATCTTTGAGCTGGGCACGGTGGCTCACACCTGTAATCCCAGCACTTTGGGAGGCCGAAGCAGGTAAATCAACTGTGGTCAGGAGTTCGAGACCAGCCTGGCCAACATGGAAAAACCTTGTCTCTACTAAAAATACAAAACTTAGCTGGGCATGGTGGCTGGCACCTGTAATCCCAGCTACTTGGGAGGCTGAGGCAGGAGAATTGCTTGAACCCGAAAGGTGGAGGTTGCAGTGAGCTGAAATCATGCCATTGCACTCCAGCCTGCACAAGAAGAACAAAACTGTCTCAAAAAAAAAAAAAAAGAATCTTTGCTAGACCAATGTCCTTGAGCATTTCCCCAGTGTTTTCTTCAAGTAGTTTTATAGCTTCAAGTCTTAGATTAAATCTTTAATCCATTTTGATTTGATTTTTGTATATGATGAGAGAAAGATCTAGTTTCATTCTTTCACATATGGATATCTAGTCTTCTCAGCACCATTTATTAAGAAAACTGTCTGTCCCAATGTATGTTCTTGTCACCTTTGTTGAAAATGAGTTGACTGCAAATGCATAAATTTACTTTTGGGTCCTCTATTCTGTTACATTGGTCTATGTGCCTGTTCTTATGCCAATACCATGCTGTTTTAATTACTGTAGCTTTGTAGCATAATTTAAAGTCAGCAAAATGTGATGCCTCTGGTTTTGTTCTTTTTGCTCAGGTTTGCTTTGGCTGTTCCAGGTTTTGTGGTTCCATATACAAAGGATTTTTTTTTTCTTTTTCTATGAGGAACGTTATTGGTATTATGACAGGGATTACATTGTAGCTATTGCAAATGGAATTACTTTCTTGGTTTCTTTTTCAGATTGTTCACTGTTGACACACAGACATGATACTGATTTTTGTATGTTGATTTTGTATCCTGCAACTTTACTGAATTTCTTCATCAGTTCTAATAGTTTTTTGGTGGAGTTATTAGGTTTTCTAAATATAAGATCATGTCATCTGCAAACACGGCTAGTTCGACTTGATTTTTTTGATTTGGATGCCCTTTATTTCTTTCTCTTGTCTAATTGCTTTGGCTAAAATTTCTAGTACTCTGTTGAGTAAAAGTGGTGAAAGTAGGCATTCTTGTCTTGTTCCAAATCTTAGAGGAAAGCCTTTTCGTTTTTCCCAATTTAGTATGATTCTAGCTGTGGGTATGTTATATAGAGCTTTTATTGTGTTGAGGTATGTTCCTTCTATACTCAGGTTTTTGAGAGTTTTTATCATGAGTCAGCGTTGAAGTTAATTGAATGCTTTTTTGGCATCATTTGAAATGATCATTTAGTTTTTGTCCATTCTGTTGGTATGATGTATCACATGTATTAATTTGTGTATGTTGAATTATCCTTGCTTTGTTGAATTTAGTTTGCTAGTATTTTGTTGAGGATTTTTGCATCTCTGTTCATCAAAGATATATTGGCCTATAGTTTTCTTTTTTTCTGTCATGTCTTTGTATGGTTTTGGTATTAGGGTAAGACCTCAAAAACACAGGCAACTAAAGCAAAAATGGATAGATGGGATCAGATCAAGCTAAAAGCTTCTGTACAACAAAGGAGGGAACCAAGAAAATGAAGAGACAACCCACAGAATGGAAGAAAATATTTGCACACTACCTGAGAAGGGATTAATAACGAGAATACATAAGGAGTTCAAACAACTCAATTTTAAAAGCATAAATAATCCCATTTACAAAATGGACAGGCCAGGCATGGTTGCTTACGCCTGTAATCCCAGCACTTTGGGAGGCCAAGGAGGGTGGATCAAGAGGTCAGGAGTTTGACACCAGCCTGGCCAACATGGTGAAACTCCATCTCTACTAAAAATACAAAAATTAACCGGGCATGGTGGTATATGCCTGTAATCCCAGCTACTCAGAAGGCTGAGGCAGGAGAATTGCTTGAACCCTGGAGGGAGAGGTTGCAGTAAGCTGAGATCACACCACTGCACTCCAGCCTGGGCGACAGAGCAAGATTCCATCTCAAAACAAAAAAAAAATGGACAAAAGATCTGAATAGATATTTCTGAAAATAAGACATACAAATGGCTAACAGGTACATAAAAAGATGTTCGACATCACTAATCAGCAGAGGGATGCAAACTGAAACTACAATGAGATATCCTGTCACCCCAGTTAAAATGGCTTTTATCCAAAAGACAGGCAATAACAAATGCTGGTGAGAATGTGCAGAAAAGGGAACCCTCATACACTGTTGGTGGGAATGTAAATTAATACAGCCATATGGAGAACAGTATAGAAGTTCCTCAAAGAACTAAAACTAAAACTAATCCAAAAGAAAGGAAAACAGTATTTACACTCCCATCTTTATTGAAGCACTATTCGCAATAGCCAAGATATAGAGTCAACCTAAGTGTTCATCAACAGATGAGTTATAAAGAAAATGTGGTTTAATTGGCTGGGTGCAGTGGCTCATGCCTGTAAATCCAGCACTTTGGGAGGCCAAAGTGGGAAGGCGGGTGAATCACCTGAGGTCAGGAGTTCAAGACCAGCCTGGCCAACATGGCAAAACCCCATCTCTACAAAAGCACAAAAACTAGCCAGGTGTGGTGATGCATCCCTGTAATCCCAGCTACTTGAGAAGCTGAGGCAGGAGAATCCCTTGAACCTGGGAGACAGAGGCTGTAGTGAGCTGACATCGCATCATTGCACTCCAGCCTTGGTGACAGAGCAACACTCTGTCTCAAAAAAGAAAGAAGATGTGGTTATATGCACAATGGAATATTATTCAACCATAAAAGGAATGAAATTCTGTCATTTACAACAGCATAGATGGAGGAAATTATGTTAAGTAAAATAAGCCAAGCATAGAAAGATAAATAGCACATGTTCTCATTAATATGTGGGAGCCAAAAAAAAAAATGCAGTCATGGAGATGGAGAGTAGAATGATGGTTACCCAGATGGAGGAAAGTATAATAGGGAGGGGGAGATAAAGAGAGGAGGGTTAATGGGTACAAAAATACAGTTAGATAGGAGGAATAAGTTCTAGTGTTAGCTCAATAGAGCGACTATAGTTATCATTAATGTAGCATGTATTTCAAAATAAAAGAATGGAATTGGAATATTCTTAACACAGAAGAAATGATATATTCTTAAGTTGATGGATATGCCTGTTACCCTTATGTGATCATTACACATTGTATGCTTATATCAGAATATCACATGTGCCCCATAAATGTGTATAACCATTATGTATCCATAATAATTAAAAATTTAATAAAGAGGCCGGACACTGTGGCTCATGCCTATAATCCCAGAACTTTGGGAGGCCGAGGCAGGCAGATCACAAGGTCAGGAGTTCGAGACCAGCCTGGCCAATATGGTAAAACCCCATCTTTACTAAACATACAAAAATTAACTGGGTAAGCACCTGTAATCCCGACTACTCAGGAGGCTGAGGCAGGAGAATCACTTGAACCGGGGAGGTGGAGGTTTCAGTGACCTGAGATCACACCATTGTACTCTAGCCTGGGCAACAGGGCAAGACTCCGTCTCTTGAAAAAAAAATTAATAAAGAGCCAGGCTAAGCATTAAGCAGTGTAGGAGATAGATTTAACTTTAGTGTGTTTGGCTTTGGGACCTCAACAATTTCTTCCTTTTCTCTTCTCCTTATATGTGCATATTTGTGGTTCCTGAAGTTTAAATGATTTAAAGTAACTGACTTTCTCCTAATTGTAACTAAGTTCTACCTTTCATGCTTTGTTTCTCCGTTTGTTGTCAAAACCAGAGGGAACATTCTCCTCCCCTAAATGTGACTTCCTTCCAAAATCCAGCGATATAAACTGGCCATTATTTGAAATGCTAAAAACATATGTATGGCTGGGTTAAGTCTTCCTTTTTCACTTTATTTCCTTTTTCTGTCTTCTTGATCAATCCAGCCCAGGATTCCTGCTTTCCTAGTGGTCACCAGAGCCAGAGGCCAATTTTTTGTTATTGTTTGTTTGTTCAGGACTATTCTCCCTTTTAACCTGCTTCCCTGTAGGGAAGGTTGAAAGTTTGGTGAGAGATGCAGGGAGTCAACTAAGCAGGCTCTTAGGACAAAAACTGTGTTAGGGAGCGTGAGCCACATATAGTACCACGGGAAGGTCTCCAACAGCCAAAGGCTCATCGCACAATTGCAAGCTGTTGGCTGTCTCTGAGCAAACAAAAGCCAGCAGACTTCTGGAAGCTACACACCACAACCCTAAATTTTCCTGGCTTGTCAGGCTCAGTTGAGCACTTTGCCTCTCTCATTTTCCTGGGAGGCCCACGGGGCCAAGTGAATGCTGATAGTGTCCACACAACACCAGAGAGCCTGCTGGAAATGTGAAAATGAAGGCAGTCCCCATTCAGTGTTTTGTGATAGCAATTACCAAAAACCAGTTTCATAGCTATTTTTGTTGATTTAGTGGTCTCTTTAGACTTTCTGTATATGGACTTGAAATTTATTCATTCATTTACTTGCTCACTCATTCTTTCCTTTAATAGACATTTACTGTGTTCCTATTGTACACCAGGCAATGAGATAAAGGACTATATTGTCTATAATTGTCCCCAGATGTAGGCAGTACAGAAGAGGTATCTTTGTCATCATCATGATCAACATTCATTCATTCAAAAAATACAGATAAAAGACCTTCTGTCTGTGAAGTGCTGTGCCAGGCATTGTATGGGAATCAAAATAGGCAGACTCCGTGCCCTCATGGAGCTCGCATTTTAATGGTAGAAACATATAAATACACAACTATCATAAAGGTCCTCTGACAGGGAAGCATATAACATTATGATAGACCTAAATTTTAACTTCATGTGGTTCAACCAAGTGTTTACTGTTGATTGACTGTTCCCCATATGCCAGACAACAGGAATATGTGCTTTATAAGTGTTACAGTTAACATTCCCAAGAACTCTGCGAAGTTGACCTTATTATTTCCATTTTATAAATGAAGAAACTGACACAGAGAAGTTAGGTGGATTTCCCTTGGTCACGAGTCCTAAGTGGCAGAACTCAGTTTGTTTGACTCTAGTTCTGTACTGGATTCTCTACAGGACAGAAATATCTTCACACTATGTGCCAGGCCGTTGGAAGAGACCAGAAAAACCTAGTATGTGGAGTAATGGTGAAATGAAATTTAGCTTCCAAAATTCTTGTGGTCGCTCACGTTTTGAAATCTCCTTTCAGACAGGAGATAGATCGCTATGCTTGCCGTAAGTTTCTAACCTTTGCTTACCTGTACGTTTTTATTTTGCTTTCCTTGCTTTGAAGTTCCTTTAATGATTTTATTTCCTCATTGCTTTATTAAGATTTAACTTTTGATATCTAGATGTGCTCTGTCAGGCACCTTGCATGTTAGCAGATCAGAAGACTGGCAGAGCCACTAGGGATGAAGGATGAAGCAGAAACATACTTGTAGGGCAAGTTTCTTAAGGGGGAATATACCTGTGGAGGTGTCAGTACTGCCTTTAACCTTTTTCAGATCATCTATCCTTGCTCACGGATCCAGACGAGGGTGCCTTTGTCCTTATGATCCCACCTGTCGTTGACACAGGCCCCACCTCTGTGGACCAGGGTGGACACTGACTTGAGACAGTCATGTGACTTGTATGCCACCCCCCAAGGAGGCCTGGGCCACCTACAGCCCCTCTTTCAGGACCTTTGCACTAAGATCCAGAGGGAAGTCCTTAGTCAGACGTGAGCCATTGAATTGAAAAGTCACGGGGTCCAGGCTGAGGCTGCCAGCTGGGGCTCAACTGTGTGTCAAATGAGGAAGGAGTGAAGTCTCACAGAATGTGAAAGAGAAGAGGATGGCTCCAGGGACTCAGTGAGGCAGAGAAGGGAGACCGCGTGGCCCATGAGGAAAAGGAGCACCCAGCCCCTGCTCTTCAGTTCCCTGGCCCAGTTCCATCACTGGGCTTCACCTTCTGCTCTCGGGTGCCACGTTCCATCACAGTAAAGCCTTCATTGCCTTCGATAACTTCAGTTGGTTTCTGCTCCTTGTCACAGACAGATCAAAACATAAGTTCTCAAGCAGAAAAAATAATTTGTATCACAACTAAATGGAAATGAGAAACCTTATGATGTCCTACTTCTGGGTCTGAGATCCTTCTGCCTTCTCTATAGAAGCCTAAGCTAGATATTTCATATTCTCTCCTTAAAGAAACACTAAGAGAAGGACTAGAAGCATCTAAGAAAAACTACCCCCTTCGAGTGGTTGTCTTTTACATTTAATGTAACACTAGAAAAACCACCATAACAGGCCACTGGCCATCCCTTTCATGTACATTAATGGACCTTCTCTAAGTAGGACTTCGTGCCAGATATTAGGTAGATGAAAGTGAGTGATGTCACAGCTGTTCTTGAAGTGTTCAGTCTAGACAAATAAATCACCACATAATGTAGGAGCTACTAGAGTAGAAATATACAGATGTTCCTCTGAGAAGGGAATGATTCATTTCAGTTTCACCTGAGGACATTAGGGAAGGCTTCGCCTAGGAAGTGATTTTTGAGCTGAGTCTTGAAAGGTAACTGTGTGCCTGGCAGTTTGGAAGGAAGGAGGGAGGCAGGCACTTCAGGCACAGCTAGGCAGGTATAAAACAGCCTGTTGAGCTCATGGAACTGAGAGGAAGTCAGCGCGATGGGGAAAAGTGGGTGCAGTGGGTGAGTGGCAGGAATAAGGTGAGGTTGAAGCCAGGTTTTGGAGAGCTGTATCTATTTAACAATACGACCAATAATTATCGTAAGTAGTAGTATTCTCTGCCACAGACAAAGTCATTTGTATGTATTATTCTCATTTAATTGTTAAGGAACTGTGTGTGGACAATGTCCAACTAATACAAAGGCTTTGAAAACACTTTTTGGGAATGAGGATTCTGTGAGCAGTTTGCCGAAGAGACTGATGTAAGAGGCAGTGAAGAGCAGAGAGGACAGGCAGGAGGCAGCTGTAATTTCCAGGGGAGAAGTGAGTACCTGATTTAAGGCGGGGGCTGTGGGATTGAAAGGAGCAGTTGGGCTTGAGATTACACTTCTGAGGGATGCTTATTTAGATATGTGGAGAGAATGAAAAAGAACTTTGAGCCGGATTTGAAAGTCTTCCTCCACAAGTGGAGTCAGTAGTGGTAGCACTCACTGAGCTGTGTGGCACAGGAATAGGCATGTGTGGGAAGATATGATTTCATTTGGGGACGTATTAAATTTGAGATGCTAATACGTTTTCAAGATAGAGATCTCTTGGCAATCAGAGAAAGGAGTCTGAGGCTTAGCGAAGAGATAAAGATTGAATATACAAATTTGGGAGTTTATATCACTGTCCTTCAGATTAGTGGATGGGTTCAGAGACATGCACAAGATAGTTTTCAAGATTTGTGTTAATGGAAGGATCTCCAGGCCCCATCCGTCAAGGTCCAGGTGGATGTCTGAAATACTCTAGCAGTCATTCAGCAACTTCCCTGTCAGCCAAGTATGCCCCTAACAGGGCAACCAGGTGGGAATTAGTTGAATACAGGATGCTCACCAGCCCCAAAGCCGTAATGATCTGAAATTTGGCTTTTGCATTTCCGCCTGCCCTTGTGCTTCATGGCCTCCTCTCTTGTACTGCCCAGCGTGGTGTAGGCATGTCATCTCTTTTATTTAATAGCCTATTTGCAGTTTCAGATGAGGCATACCTTCCTCCGTGATTAATTCAGAGCCCCACTGGGTTAAGGCACCTGGCTCTTTTGCTGGAGGATATTTTGAGAGCGCTATAAATTTGCATCTTGAGTTTATGAAAGAGAGAGATAGGGAAGAATGGAATGTTCATGCCTAATAATAGTAGATTTGATGTGAGCTTGGTTTCATCAGAATTTTCCTCACTTAACTAATTTATTTGACCTCTACTTGGGGACTTAATATTTTAAATATTTGAAAGAGTCTCTTTCCCCCACCCCCAAAGCTCAGGTTGACTGCTAAGAAATTGCCAATTGCAGATTTAAAAAGTAGCCACTCATCAGCAATTGCATACAGTTTCAGCCTACTAGCAACCAGAGATGGGGAGGCGGAAGTGAAAGTGACAGAAATTGTATATACCTTGTGAGTAATTTGCTACAACAATCCCTGGTATCTCTCTTAGCTAATTCAGATTATACATGACTTTAAAAAGGTATCACAGTGTTTGATTATATGTAACTATTTCTAGAGAGACTTGGAGGTATTACATAGTCAGTATTTCTGCTTCACAGTGCTTTCTGCATCCCTGACATGTGCGTTCCACACTCATCAAGTCTCTGGTAGGTGGTACTGCACTGCTTGGTTTTCTACTGAGCTCTTTAAGTCTCAATCACGACTTCCAAATTAGCTCATGTAGTGACCCTGGTTTGAGAGTCTCCATGAAGAGGGAATGAAGGAGCTAACGTTTGTTGTGCATACCTGCTCTGTGTTAGACTCCATGTCAAATGCTTTATGTCTACTGTGTTCTTTTGAGTAACAACCTTAAGAGGCAGGAATTATTATCTCTATTTTTATAACTAAGAAAAAAACTCACGATGACTCTAAGAGAGATGAGGTTAGATAACTTGCCACAAATTGTCAAGGAGATGGTTGCTATTGGTTAGTTCTTGCTCTGAGCTACAAAATCCTCCAGAGCAAACTTTATATCCCCAAGGGAAGAAGGCAGTGAATGATGATGCTTCTGCCCAGATTGGGAGGAGGGGTACATTTTAGGAGACATCTCTGTCCCACTGTGTGACATTGGATTCTGTTTCTTGACAATTAAATGAAGATAACAACACATCCCCTGGATGCTGTGTGATTAAAGGTAAATTTGCTTTAATTTCTACTCAGGTAACCCAGAATGGTTACCTGTATCCATTCTCCCCATCCAATAATTTGGATGGGGAGAAGGTATGCCATAAATTTATCTTTGAATCGTTTATCAAAAGAGGGGAAGAGTTGGGTGAACAGTTTATCATTGGCCTAACACCAGTTCTCCACTGGGAGGGATTTTGGCCCCCAGGGGACATCTGGCAATGTCTAGAGACATTTTTTGGTTGTCACATTTGGTAAGGTGCTCCTGGCATCTAATGGGTAGATAGTACTAAACACCCTGCAATGTGTAGGACAGTCTCTCACAACAAACAATTATTTGGCCCCAAATGTGGATTGTGTGAAGTTAAGAAACCTTGGTCTAAAGGGTACTTACAGAGAAATTGGTTCAGCTGATCTAAAAGAGCAAGTTAATTCCACAAACTATCAAGTACTTTAGAAGGATTTATTTGCACATAAAAGATCCCTTTAAATTATGAATTATAAAACATTTAGTCATGAAAGCAGTTATTGGGAGGAAATTATTACTACTAGAATTTTCTGAGGCCTCTATTAACCAAAAAAAAAAAAAATAGTACTTTAGTACAGAAAAAGATGTCAAATTTCACAAATTTGCACTCATTAGAGCCGTAAGAGGAGGTAACTACTCAGAATTAGTGAACACTTCAAAATATTGAGGCATTATTGGTTTATTCCCCTGTAATGTATTGCTATATATAATAATCAGTGGAGAGCCTATTGATATGCATTTATTTGGGAGTTGTTTTCTATGTATTAACACTATGCTGTGGTTCAATGGAAGAAAAGCCTTATACTAAAAGAGGCTGTGTTACAGCAATCTTATTTATCTTTTTTTTTTTTTTGCCACTTCTGTAAAACTCATAATCATAGTATCTCATCCTAGGCCTGCCACGTGACTTGGAATGATTGAGTTATGGAGAATCTCCGCACCTCTGTGTAGAAGAAATAGTATCAGGCATTTTTCTTGAACACCTGTATCCCTTCTTCTTGCATTTTCCCTCTTCCCTAACTTCTATTGAACAATTCTTAGAAGTCTTTATTGCAAGACTGTCTTGTAGATGTTACTATCCTATGCCGAAGGCCCTTTCTACTTTACAAAGAAAATTTGCTTGAAACGGACACAAAATATTATTTCTTCAAAAGTTGCTCAATAAGAGAGCATCGTACCAAATATCAGGAAATTGTATTCTAGTTTGTCCTTGATTTGGTGTTTGGCTGTGCACAAGTCATTAAATGTCTGTCCTCCTTTTTCCTTACTGTAAAATGAAGCAGGTTAAAGTAGATGGTTAAATGCATTACCATTTTAAGATTGTAATAGCTAAGTCTTAGGGCACCTAGGATGCTAAAATTAACATTTTGATCAGCCAAAAATCAGGCTGCCTTGAGGGTAAATGAATTTTATGGAGCCACTGTGATAGTTAAGAAGAGGGCTGAACTTATTAGAAGAGAAGTGATGTCATTCACAGACTGGAATAAATTCTGCCATATTCAGTGGGGAAGTACACTAAATTTAGATAGTCATGGAGAAATAGTGGTAGATAGTCAAGGAGAAATATGGGGAACATTCATAAAGAAATAAGGAAATATGATTGGAAGGGAAGAAAAAACAAGGTATGTATTAGTTAGGGCTCCTTGGTTGCAAGCAACAGAAACTGACTCTGACTAACCTGAGTAGGAAACAGGATTTTTTAGAAAAAAGGTGACCTCAGAGTCAAATGATAATTCTGGGTATGTGAATTGGGGTGGATAGGAATGGGCTTAGGGATAACCAGTTGGCAATCTCACAGAGCCCCAGTGACTGAGGGAGCAGTTCCCCCAGGGAAAGCTATGAAAAGAGAAGGGGGAAAAGGCCTGCTGATTATCAAAAATAATACAAGAAATATAAATATTTCTTGGACAAAAAAATAAGAGAATTGCCTCAACCTACTGTCAATGATACATCTGTTTGAAGCAAAAGAAAATGTGGTTTACTATTTTAGAGAAGGAAAAATACATGTATAGGGAAAGTGTATCAGGAAAGGAACATGAAATAAATTTAACCACATTCACTTATTCTTGAGCATTTTTAGAGCCCTCCCCATACCTCCACCTTAGGTGGCCAGGCACCTTGTGCTCAGTATCCAAAAAAGGAAACAAAACCCCTGTCCTCAAAGCTCCCAGCCAGCAACACAGTAATTGTGATTTCCTCACTTTTTGAACGTTCTCTACATGCCAAGCTTCTTGCTGAGTACTTTGAAAGCATGTCTCATTTAATCCTGCAAGTGCTCCTTGAAATAGTCCTGTTGTTACATCCATTGTATAGATGCAGCTAAGAGGAGCCACAGAATGAGCCTAAAGTTAGAAAGCAAATCAGCCTGAGTCTGACCCAGCCCTGGTCAGTTTGACTCCAGAACCTGGGCTCTTGTTACTGTTCTATGTTGCCTTTCTTAGCAAATAGAGGAGGAAAAAGAAAACAGTAACACAAAGGAAGGGACAACTCACCCCTATGGTATCTCCTATTATTATTGACTAGGTCACTGAGCATTGTAGTATTTGAGGATTGAATCACATTCACTCCCTATTGATGCCTGCAATAAATTATTAAGAACAGCCATTCACAATCAGTGAGCAGGCCAGCAACTGTTCCAAAGCAGGACAGAACCTGCCTGTCTCTGTCTGGGGCATACTGACCTATCAACAGTCTGTTTAAAAAAAAATCTATTTATAAAAATTATATATATTTATGCTGTACAACATGATGCTTTGATGTATGTATACATTGTGGAATGATTAAAACAAGCTAATGAACACTTAACAACCCATATCGTTTTTTGTGGTGAGAGCATTTACAATCTAGTCTCTTAGCACTTTACAAGTACGCAAGACAGTATTCGCATTAACTATATGCACCACAGTGTATAATAGATCTTCAGAACTTTCTGAAAATTTGTGCCCTTTGACCAGTATCTCCCCCCTTCAGTGGTCTTTCAATGCTTCTTCAACAAGACATCCCGACTTAATGGCTCCACAGATGACCTTTTCTCCACCCCAAAACAAAGTACAGATTTCATGTCTAAATTTCTTATCCTAAGCCAAGATAAAAATGTTATTGTCTCTTCTGTGCCTGGATGTCTCATCAGCAGCGAATGGAAATCTCGGTGATTAATATAATATTTCCAGTCTAATAGAGCTGCTGGATGGCAGCCACTTATCTTGAGACATCCCACTGTCAAAGCGTGACTCTCAACACATGAAACATACAGTGGGCATCAAACGATACTCACAGCTTTCCAGATAACACGATTTTCTCCTTTTCTATGTTTTACTACTTTTTACTAAAAAGTATGTTTACTTTTCCAATAGAAAAAGAAGTCAGCCATTAAGAAAAATGACTGCTGTGCTGTGGTTAATCTAAAGTTAATTACTTCTCTGCCACCTCTGCCATTGTTTATAAAGGAGTCCATTGTGGGCGCTGGAAGAGTAAGTAGGTGTGACTGTCAGGTTCCTATATACCAAATCTAAATTTGCTGCCTACCCACTGGCATTTGTGGCTTTTGTACCTTTTCTTCAAGGCTCCATGTGGACACAGTTTATCCAGTGGCTGGTATAGTGTGGGTTTGTCAGTCTTTACAGCTCATTTGGGATCGTTTCTTTTGGTCGTTCTGTTTTAGAACTCTAGGCCTCTGCTTTTGTTTTTTCTTTTCCTTCAAAAAGTCATTGAAGTCTGGATTGTTGGCAGTGACCTTTGAAAATGTTATTACAGCTTACAGAGACTTCCTGACATGTTTTATTAGCTCTTGGTGGTAGCTAATAAAGTGAGTCTTAGCAAAGCCGTGTAACATGACAGATTAGAGCCACTTCCAAAATAACCACTCACCAGAGTTATCTTGAAGGAGGCTTGACGACAGGACATTTGCCTACCGCTTTCGGTCCAGTTCAGCAGGGCACATGCGATTACCTCTAGAAGAAGAGAGGTCATTCCTTTAGGAAATCAATGACCAACTTATTCTGAAAGGACCTCAAACACTGAGAGTCCCCTGCACCAGTAAACAGAGACGTGATTGCTGTAGGGACTGATTAATGATTTATTCCACAAAACTTTCGCCTCCCACCTTCACAGAGTTAGAATATGAGCCAAAGCTGGTCATCCACCTTTTAAAAGGAGGAAAAGAAGTAAAAACAACCCCCTCTGAACACTCATGAGTGTTCAACAAGATCCCTATCGTCTATTTTAATTTCTATTTTTTTACTTGGAGAAGTGGTTTAGCAAAATGATACAGAGTTTGGACTCTGGATTTCTACAGATCTCGATTCAAATCCTGCCTCTGCTGTTGATCAACTGGGTGATCTTGAGCAAGTGTTCATTTAAGACTTGGTTTCTTCATCTGGAAAGTGGGGATGATAATCGAAGGTTGCTTGTGAGGAATAAAATGTGGCCACACATGTACAGTGCTTAGCACCCGTGCTTGACATGTACGCATTCAAAAAATGTTAGCTATGAAGTTATTTTCTTAAATTCCTTGGAGGGCCATGTGTGAGCTTTGTTTGTAGAGTAATATTTATCTATATGCCTTCCTCTACTTAGGTCTATCATTTTGCACAATTCCTTGGGGGCACAATTCCTTGGACACACAATTAACAATGGGACATCATTCACATAGAATACAGTATAGATGGCATCCTTCAAGTTCTGCTCTGCACAACAGAGCAACCACCTCCTCACCCTCCACTTCCTTCTCTCTTTCTCTCTCTCTCTCTCTCTCACACACACACACACACACACACTTCTCTGCACTCTATACAAGTAATCACCTGGCATACATTTACTTTGGGGAAATACCTTCATAAATAGGCATAACATAAAAAGCAGAACTGACCTATACAGCATTTCAAACACACATAGCAAGGATTTACTTGTACTCTGTGCATTTTGTGACAAACTAGGCGTAGAACTGCTATTTCAGATAGTAACAGCCAGGTATTTAGAATCCGTCTAATGTGAAATTCCATCAGAATCTAAAGCAAGAGAAAAGTAGCTAAAAGTAAAATGCTGGGTACAATCAGTTCATCAGTCCCACTTTTCCTCCTGTTTATCTCAAGCAACGTCTTGTCTCAAGTCTTTCTGTCTCAAGTCCAACAAGAGTCTTAGTAGATTGTAAATCCATAGAAGACAAAACCAGGGAATGTGGACATGTTTTGAGTCCCTTCTATATGTCAGTTGATTAATCCTGGAAGGTCATTAATAGTCATGATGATGGTTATCTTTATTTTATAGATAAGGAAACCAAGACTAATTGGTTATGTAAGTGATGCCCCAGTCACACAGCTAGCAAGAGGCAGAGCTTAGAATGAACTTTTTTGTCTTTCCAAAACATTGGTCTCTCTACTACCTGAGAGCTTCCCAAGTATCTGTACCATTCATAAAAATGAATAGGACAGCACATCAAATGGCTTGTCTTTATTCTTACAATAGTTCATGTAAAGGATTGTCTTTTATTATGAGATTATAGCTTTCTTGCTTTTTTCTTTTATGGTGCAAAAAATGCTCTCTTATGAAATGAGTGAGATTTAGTGAGGCTTTTTTAAGTGCCCTTTTGGCAAAATAAGTGTAGACAACTTTATGTTGATCCCTTTGCCCTATTTTTAAAATTTCCCGGATTTTGAAACCCAGAAGTCTAGTACTACTACAGTACACCATTTTGCTTTCCACCAAATATTTGCAGATGTTTTAAATGTTCTCTTTGCATTCTAGGATACTCCTCACAGCCTAGGGGCCTGCTATGCAGTTTTTTCTCATTAAGCTTCAGTGATGTTCAAGAATGACCTGTTCCCACATATAATAAATAAATCTTGTTTCTTTATTCAAATTCCACCAATAAATGGTTCTAAATAAGAATTCTCTAGAAAACTTACTAAAATCTCAGATTCTGGAGCCCTGCCCTCAAAGACTGATTCAGTAGTTCTGGGTGAAACCCAAATTTGGATTTTTAGCAAGCCTCTGAGGGGATTCTGATGCTGCTTATGTGGGGATAATACTTTCAGGAACTCTTATAGAAAGGCATTGAATCTGATATGAAATGGTCTCCCCTCTGCATTGAGAATTCTGTATTTTTTCCATAGAGACTTACAGAGACATGGCATCATGTCAAGCTCAATTTTGTGAATTATATGAGATTTCTACATCTATTTCTGGTTAAAATATTGGAGCAGAACTATCTTATTTGCTTTAAGCACTTCCTCTCAAAATCAAATTAAGTAAAATTAATCTTTTGAAGAAAAGCATTCTCTAAATTTTAAGTCACTTTTACGCTTAACTAAACATATGATATACCTCCAAGCTGAATCCTGGGCCCATCAGGAAAGTCTGAGTTCCATACGTGACATCAGTTTGTTGCTATGGAAGTGCAGGCTGTGCTATAAATTCCAGCTCCACACAGATTTCCCTTTATTGCAAGTCAACTGAGAATGATTTCTATTTTCTTTGGATCACACTCAGAGAGGATATTTAGTATAAACACTTACTTTCATTAGAATACTTTAGTAATTTATGTCTATGGTTTCCAAACGTTTTCTGCATCACATTTTGCACATGAATAGCATACTTCCAACAGTAACATAATTTATTACATGAAGGGATTATTGACCCAAGAGAGGTGAATCAGTTTATCCAGGGAACAAAAATAACTTAAAAAGCTCTGCCCCCTTCCCCACGGGATGCTTTAAGCTTTACCCACCACACCCAACCATTCATTTATATGAATAAACTTTACCAAGATCAGATATGCTGCCAGTATTTAAAAAATAAGATTATTATTGAAGAATTTGCTGAGGTGAGAGGTAGGCAGTAGCATCACCTCTGAATAGGATATGCTCAGCCAAACACCATCCTGTGAACGTGGTACATTTAACCAAAGCTCTTCTCTTCCCAAGAGCTCGTTTCAGAAGAGAGTAGGTGTGTGTTAAGGGTTCATGCCTTTGCTTCTCTACTTCTCTGTCTGACTCAGTCAAGCTTCAGAACTCCTCCAGGATTTTTTTCTGATTTATTCTGTTCAGGCTGCTATAACAAAATGCCATAGAGTGGGTGGCTTGTAAACACAGTTTCTCACAGTTTCTCATTTCTTTGGAGGCTGGAAAAGCCAAGATCAGGATGCCAGCATGGTCAGGTTCTGGTGAGGGCCCTCTTCCAGGTTGCAGACTGCCAGCTTCTCACTGTGTCCTCAGGTGGTGGAAGCGGGGAGGAAGCTCTCTGGGGCTTATGTCTTTTCTAAGAGTACTAATCCCATTGGTGAGGGCTCTGCTCTCATGACCTAATCCCCGCCAAAGGCCAGACCTCCTAATATCATCTTGGGGGTTAGGATTTCAACATATAAATTTTTGGGGGACTCAAACATTCAGTCCATTGTACCCTCTGACACCTTAAACTGGGTTAAGTTCTCCACCCTCAGTCTCTCACTGCTGAACTCCAATACATATGTTCTCACCACGGTGAAAGGATTTCACCCTGAGTGCAGGCTCTGTGATCAGACAGCCTGGCATCAGATTACCGCTCTGTCAGTTACCCCGTGGGAACTAAAGCTTGTGAAATGTTAGCAGTGTCTGGTACATAAATAATACTAGCAACCTGGCCGGTGCGGTGGCTCATGCCTATAATCCCAGCACTTTGGGAGGCTGAGGTAGGAGGATCCCTTGAGGCTGGGACTTCATGACCAGCCTGGCCAACATGGCAAAACCCTGTCTCTACTAAAAATACAAAAATTAGCCACAGTTGTGGTGTGTGCCTATAATCCCAGGTACTCTAGAGAATGAGGCAGGAGAAACTCTTGAACCTGGGAGGCAGAGGTTACAGTGAGCCAAGATCGCCCACTGTACTCCAGCCTGGGCCACAGAGCAAAACTCAGTCTCAAAAATATATAATTAGCTGGGCTTGGTGGCCTATGCCTGTGATCCCAGCTACTCGGGAGGCTGAGGCAGGAGAATCACTTGAACTTGGGAGGTGGAGGTAGGTGGAGGTTACCGTGAGCTGAGATTGCACCACTGCACTCCAGCCTCGACGCTGGGCGACAGAGTGAGACTCTGTCTCAGTGTGTGTGTGTGTGTGTGTGTGTGTGTGTGTGTGTGTGTGTGTGTAACTATTAAAATATGATTTAGGAAACTGGTGTACTTCTTTCATTGTATCAACTTTGACTTTTTTTTTTTTAGCTGATGCTTAGAGTGGAGGGTTGTGAAAAATTCAGAGGCTATATCCAGGATTAACAGGGATGAATTGGAGATCAAGCAGTGATGTCTGCCTCAGTCTCGGTCCAGGCTGGGAGTGGGGGCTCTGTGCCACCTATTTTCTCTTTCTGCACTAGACTAGAAGTGACTTAAAGGTGCTGCTTCATTCAGGCCTTTAATTTATTGGTCATCTGCTATGTACCAAACACTGTAGTTTCCATAGCGTATACATTAATGAATGAAACAGACAGGGCCCTGGCCTCAGGGAGCTAATGGACTAGTGAAAGAATCAGATAATAATAAGTAAGCTAGAAAATAAAGACAGAATGCAACTAGTGATGGGGAGTGCTGTGAAGAAAACCATGATTGTAGCCACAAAGAATCGAAGGTGGGTCAGAAAGCTACAGTAGAAAAAGTGGTCAGAGGAGGCATCTCCAGAGAGATGGGGAAAGTGTCCCAGCAGTGCGAACAGCGTATGCCAGGACCTGAAGTAGAAGAGCCCTTGGCATGTTCAAGGAATTGGAAATTGGAAAGAAGCCCATTTGGCTGCAGTGTAATCGGAAAGAAGAGTGGACTGAAATGGTGGGGTCGTGGGGAGAGAGGCAGGAGGCAGAGCACATAAAGCAGTGGTTCTCAGCCTGGAGCATGTATCCCAGCTCCCCCGAGAGCTTGTTAAAACACAGATTGCTGCCCCACTTCCAGAGTTTCTGATCCAGTAAGTTTGGGGTGGGGCCTGAGAATCTGCATTTCTAACAAGTTCCAGGTGATGCTGTGGGTCTGGGGACCACTCTGAGAACTCCCGATATAAGCCTTTTTCAGTCCACGGGAAAGGGCTTGGATTTTTTTGGAAGCATTAGGGGGATAACATCAAAGGAGGTCAAAAGTGATAGCCTTATAATTATTATTTTTTGAATGATTACTCAGACCATTATGTGGAGAATTAATTAGCAATTGTCAAGACTGAAAATGAGGAGGCTATTCAGAAAGTTGTTACAGCGGCCAGGAGAGAACAGTGGCAGTAGAGCGAAGAGGAAACTTTCAAGATGAATTTAGGAGTGGCATCAATAGGATCTGCCTGTGGATTATAGAATGGGTAGGAAAGAAGACATGGAGAATGTCGACTGGGCTTCTGGCTTGAGAAATGGAGAAGATGGGCAAGGCATGTACCGAGATGGGGGAGAGTTGAGGCAGGAACGTGTTTAGAAGGGAAAGGAAAAGAATATATTGGACATGTTTTAGACAGGTTAAATTTGAAGAACCATCTCTGAAGACTAAGGGCCTAATAAGAATGATACCTTGAACTTTGGGGACTTGGGGGAAAGGGTTGAGGGTGGTGAGGTATAAAAGAACACACATTGGGTACACTGCTTGGGTGATAGGTGCACCAAAATCTCAGAAATCACTGCTAAGGAACTTATTCATGTAACCAAACACCACCTGTTCCCCAAAAGCCTATTGAAATAAAGAAAAGAAAAACGGACTTGGAGCCTAGTATGTATAGACATTTCAATGAGTGAACTAAAAATATTGAAGACAATAACTCCCTGGTCAGTGCTAATATGAAAGCTGGATGGGTGCTTGGGGACCAAGTCAGCTCCTCAGCGTCTGTCTCTGGGAGTTGGGAATGCTTAGCAATAAATCACTGCTGCATCACCAGAGCAGCATCCTACACAAATCATTTTAGAAGCAGATCGGTCACCTTTGGAAACCAGATTAGCTCTTGGCTACCTGGAAGTTAACAGTATGTGCAACCTAAAGTGGAAGCTCCTGTGGAACCAAGGTTTTTCCAAGCTTTATCCTAACACTGGGTTTTTAAACTTTGGTACTATTGACGTTTGAGCTGGATCATTCTTTGCTATGGGAGGCTGTCCTGTGCATTGTTAAATGTTTAGCAGTCTCCCTGGCTTCTACTTGCCAGGTGCCTGCGTAGCTGTCTCCCAGTTATGACAACCAAAAATACCTTCCACCGTTGCCAAATGTCGCCTGTGGGGGCAAAATCACTCTTAGTTGAGAAACATGGCCCTAAGAGGACTCTGTGACATATTAGCCCCTTGTGGTGCCCCTTGCTACAAGACTCTCTTCTCCATTTAATGGACTGTCCTTGTTTTCCATCCTAGCCTCTCAGAGCGTGTACTTTCTACCTTTCAAGGTGACTTTCAGTCCATCCGAAATGTTAATCCAGGTCAGTGGTTAAGGGGTTGCTGTAACTAACCACTCTCTAAAGAGGCTATATCTGGCCTTAAAGTATTCCCATCAGTGTTGCTGATGCAGGGAACTTAAGGGCATCCTGGAGGAAGGAGGAAGAATGTACCAGGAGAATCTGATGTTTATTATGATCATGATAATAATAGTAGTTGCAGCAGCTAACATTTATATAGGAATTTGCCATACACAGTGTAAATACTTCAAAAATATTAGCTTACTGAATTCCTCATGGCAGCACAGTGACTTTGGCACTGTTATTATGATTCTCATTTTGCAGATGAGGAAAGTGAAGTGTAGTGACCTACCGAAGATTACGCAGTGAAACAGCAGAGCTGGGTCCAGATCCGGGCTCTTTACTGTTTCCGAAAGAAGGATAGGCATCCGATGAGAGAATATGGGACAGGTGTGTATAAAATGGTCTGCCTGTTAAGGCACATCACCTTTAATCTTTAATTATACTTGTAAATTTACCAGGTCCCTTCAGTTGAAAATCCCCACAGTTTTAGAAATCATGATTCCTACCCATGATAAATATTGTAAATGAACGATTATTCGTTTATTCACTCATGTCTCCCCTTTCATTCTGTTTAAAGGAGGCATCCAACTTCAGTTCTCTCAGCAAGCACACATGTAGGCCACAGATTTCATTAAGTCACAGTGATTCGTCTTCACAGGCTTGTAACTTTTATTTTGGTACACAGAAGCAACTCTGCCACATTTTGCTGCTATTTCCAGATTGTGTGGAGAAGCCAACACAAACATTTGCATTACTGTGGCAACTGCAGGCAGCTGTGAAGTTATAGGTGTGCTGCGTTCACATGGTTTAGTAGGGATGCGAGCTCACACTTCTTCCTGGAACTCCAGGAGCAAGTAGACTGCAGAGAGGAATGTGCTTGAATGAGGGATATAACACAAGAGTTGTGAGCTGATACTTTGATTGCTGCCTTGGCCCCTGGAAAGATAAGTTCGTGACATTTTCCTTCAAGATGTGCTCTGAATGCGATCCCTATAGCTCAAAAAATATCAGTGGAACTCAGGCAGATGGGGCCTTAAGGGCCATCAAGTATGTGATGACAACTGGTACAGGGTTCCACATGACCCTGTTTGTGCTACATATGTAGATTTTGAAATTCCTTTGAAAAGCGCTTCCATCTGGTGAATCTCTCGAAGGAATCTCTCCAAGTTTTCAATTGATGCATTCTAGCATCTGAAGGAAAAAAAATTTTCATGCTGTTCCTGAGAAGATAGAAAATTTGCAACAACAAGGCAGGTGCTTTCATCTGCTTTAGTTTCATTTTGATAAGCATTACTCCCAGACCAAGACTGTCAAATGGGTTGCTGCTGTTCTTGAACATTCCCTTTGGCTTTGTTGAATCGTTCCTCTCCCATGTGTCAATAATGATAAAAATACTGAAATGGCTAAATCGGACACTTACCACATGCTTATTTTCCATGAATAATTAAACCGCTCAACCCCATGATATAGGAACAATCATTGTCCCCTGATTGACATTTACACATGAGAAACTACAGGCTTAAAATGAGGAGTCAGCTGCCCAAGGTCACAAATGAGGCAGCAAGGGAGGCAGACTCGAACCTTGGACTCATTCTTGGGCACCCATTGTCTTCTATGAACTGCTTCCTGCCTATAAATATCACAAGCCCTAGGAAAGGCAGCAGCAGGATGGCTTGTCCATGTGCTTCTTGCACATGTCTGTACAGCAACCCAGGTGTCCAGTGCTCAACAGGTTGCAAACCTCCCTAGACGTGTCTGAGGGCAAAGTGTCTGTGAATCTTCTTCATTCCCTCTCTTCACACGGCCTGGAGGCACCCTTCATTGAGTTTGCATGAGAAGCATCCAAACCTCAGGGTGCTCCAGGGCTTATCCTAGCAGCTGCCACAGCAAACTGTCAAAAGGAACAAGTAGGTGCTTGAGCAAGTGCCAGGTCTGGCCAGTGCTTGCACTGCTCCGAAGCTCTTAGTAAACAATTAACTTTAAGTGTGTTTTCTCTGCCAGAACCCATTAGGGCAATCAATATTGGCATCTCTCTTTGCATGTTTAGTAAGAGTCCTGTTCCTGGACCTGCCCTGCAAGGAAAGTACCTTCAAAAATTCCTGAAGGCTTTATAGACATTAATAAATTAAGTCTCCCAACAGCTCTCCCTGCAAGAAAACACAGAGAACAGAGCTGTTCAGGTTGGTGGAGGGAGAGGGAATAAGAGAGAGGGCAGGTGTGCAGGGAGGATCCCACCCTCTCAACCCCTCCCCACCCTGACACCATATCAAGACCCCTTAGGCACCTTGACAAAACCTGCAGAATACAGTTTCAAAACCACCAGTCAGTCTTGACCTACCTTCTCCTGTCTTCTTTGTCACTCTGTCTCACAGTTACCTAGTACAGGGCCTGACCCTTGGGAGAGCTCAATAAATTTTTGATCAGGTTGATAAGACTTGGTAAAAAATAATCACTGTTCTTTGGTGTGTCCTACTTTGCTCTAAAAAATGTTATGTTCATATAAGATTTCAGAGGAGTATGTTAAACCCCACAGAGGAAACTCTGCAAGAAAACATGTTCAGGCAAATGTCTTCTAAAGACTCTCCTTTTGCCCCCTCCTCATCCCCTTGCCCTCCTGCTTCCTGCCGTGTAGCAGGGCCCTGCAACGGTAATTAAACAACTTTGACTTGATGCTAATTTCTAGGATAAGGTGCCTATCTCCATCCCTTAGTTGTTCCCAAATGCTCAACCTGCTTCCTCTTGACAGGGACTGCCTGGCCAACCTATGTATTGTGAGAGACATGACCCAAGTTACTGGCAGAGGGACTGGAGGTTGGGGCTGCTGGGCAAGGATCAGACTCAGCTTCTCACCCTCACCCAAGCTTCTCCCTTAAGGCACAGGTGGTGCCACATCGCCAGAAGGACCCTTCTCAGTTGCTGATGCTACTCACTGGCAGAACAGCTGGTCTGCTGTGCGGAGAGGCATTTGGCAGGTGTGGGGGACAGAGATGCTTCTGTGTGACACCCAGCCATGCCAGGGAAATACTGGAGGGAGCCACCAGGGAAAGAGCGTTGCTGCCTTCCAGTCCTAAAGCATGTTCATCTCCATTGTTTTCTGTGGAAGAATGAGTTGCAGCAGCACAATTGTTTTAATAAGAGTGATTTTGCCTGTCAGATGGCCAGATTTTTTTCATTAGTCCAGTGAGGAGTGTGCCAGCTAGTGGCCAAGATGAATGGATTGAGATTGTTTGAATTACTGAGCTCTTAAATAACAAGATCTCCCCAGTCCCATCTCTGGAACCAATACCAAATGCCATCAGAGGTCAGCTTCTGGTCTGTCTTAGCTTTAGACAGGTGCGCACTTAAACCATTCATGAAAAATGATAGTAGTTTGTTTCCTTAAGTTTGTGGTTTAAAAAAAAAAAAAAAGTGCATGAATTTAGGCCCAGTCCTTGTTCCAGAGGCAGAGATGTAGGTGTCTAACCATCGTTCCACCACCTACTAGATGAGCTTCCCTGGATAGTGGGAATAATAATTCCTCCCTTGCAGGGCTGTCAAAGTTTAGTCGGGTAACTTCAGTATTCCCCAAAGTTTCTATTATGTAGAAAAGGATTCTGTGGCTAAGTAGATTTGGGAAACACCACGTTGAAAGTAAGCAGGTTTCTTTACTGTAGAATTTCTCGGAGCCTTTATCATACTTATATACAACAGGAAATTTCCTGGAAGGGGCTTGAGTAAATGACATTTTATTTAACTGTGACATTTTATTTAACCTTTATTTTATTTTTTAAGGAACATCTTGCTATAAAAATTTTGGGGAAATGCTAGACAATACAATAAATTTAACCTCATGCCAACATAGGTTAGGGTAATTGCAACCGTTTATTAAGTACTGTACCCACTATGTTTTGGGTAGAGTGCAGTATAAATAATAAATGAAGAATGCAGTGTGCTAGCACCTGAACGGGAAATGTATTTACATAGATGTCTCACAGACACTCTTTAAAGGCACCAGCTTACTGGGTTCACAGAACAGCTCTGTCCTGATTTAAAGGGAAAACAATCTGCTTCTAGGACTAGGTTTCCCTCTACACCCATATCCACATGTAAACAACTAGCTTGTCCTTCTTGACCTGACCCAGGAGCCACCCCAAGTCCATTCTGTCAATTCCTTCAACAGGTTATCTGGCCCTTTCTCATGTAACCTTCAGGAATCTCTGTTATTTGCCTAGAATTATTTGAGCCCGAGTTTGAACTCCCAAACTTCAGCTTCCTACCCTTATGATGGGTTCAGGTTTTATAGTTGGAGAAACTGAGGCACAAATAACTTATATCCCTGCTACCTCATAAAGGCAGAAATGAGATGGAGAGATTACATGAGAAACTTTATTAATAATAGCCAATTCTTCTGTAGCACTTGGTATGCACCAGGCTCTGTTGAAGGGGCTCTAGTATATATGATTTGTGTCATCGCTATGACAGCCCCATGGGTGAGGTTCTGTTATTACCTCCAAGGCACAGAGAGGTTGCATAAGTTGTCTAAGTGACCATGTGCAAGGCAGGGTGTGAATGTGGACAGGCTGGGAATCCCAGACCCACACTCTTAACCCCCTCACCTTCAGGCCTAAATGGCGGCTGCCACATAGTAGGTGTCTACTGATAGACATTTCTTCTCCCCCCACATTCTTTTCCCTGCTAAACTCTTATGATCTTACTAATCAATTTATTCTCCTCTCTAGTACCTTCTTGCTTATTAGTTTCATTTGTTTCATCATTCATATGTTTAGCACATAAAGACCACATAGCACTAATGAGATTATCGTGAGATTATCGTGGGGCTTTGAAGTGGGGACTTAATTGGATTGGGTAGGGGAGAGGGAAGTGCTGGCAGTTTCCTACCTCTCAGGGAACTGCAAGCAGCACCAGTTCTGCTCTGTAGCGACTAACATAGTAAGTGGACCCTGGATATATATATACCTTCACCTCTCATTTCACACCAGAGAGCCGTATCTTACTGCAAGTTCACATTTCTCAGGTTTTTATTGTGTCTTGGGAGGGTATGGTCCAAGGAATTCTTGGTCTGGTCTTTTCTCAGCCTAGGCAGGAGCCAAGGAGCTGTTTGTCTGAATCATAGTGAAGGAACTCACAACGTGCCCAGATTGATAAGGTGCTTTTTTCCACCCTCAGCCGTAAGAGTGAAGGGGGTTGGAGAAAGATTCGCCCTGATCTTCTGAACAGCACACATCTTTCTAGCTTCTGGATGGAAGAGTAAGTCAGGGCACTGGGAATAACTAGGAACAATTGATCCTACTCAGTGTGTTAAGGGGAACCTAAGGCTTTAGGCAGAGACACCTGTGTGGAAAGAGAATTGATGTGATAGCTAAAGCCGTGGTTGTTCACACAGCCGATGTCTTTGAGCCCCTTAACTTTTTTTCTCTTTTCGTGACTCATCACATTTTAAAGCCATCCAGGAATTGACATGGTAAAAAGTGGTGGCAATAGTAACAAATAATAACATTTACAGTGCCCGACACTGTGCCAAGCTGTCAACACATGCAGTGTCACTTCATCGTCCATCTGAACTATGGAAAAGCTGAGACTTGGAAAGATGAAATAATGTGCTTAAGGACATAGAGTAGATGAGGGGATGTCAGAATTAGGAACCCAGGGCTTTTTGACTCCAAGGCCCCAGGATAGAGAATGCCCACTCGTATCAGGTTACCACGCCTCATTAATTTAATGTTACTGTTTCACAGACTTGGCTCACACTTTTAACCCTAGTGCTTTGGGAGGCCGAGGCTGGATTGCTTGAGCGCTGTAGTTTGATACCAGCCTAGGCAACATAGGGAGACCTCATTTCTACTAAAATAAAAAATTAGCTGGATGTGGTGGTGCGTTCCTGTAGTTCTAGCTACTCAAGAGGCTGAGGCGGGAGGATTGCTTAAGCCCAGGAGGTTGAGGGTACAATGAGCTATGATGGCGCCACTGCACTATAGCCTGGACAACAGAGACCCTGTCTCTTAAAATAAAAAAAAAAAAAGTTCCAGGGCAATACCTGGAAGGAAAACATCTTTAATTCCATCACAAAATCAGGCAGTGCCACAAAGGGGCCTGCCTGGAGTGCGATGACTGGTGTTGCTATTCCACCCGGATCTCTACTGCCCATAGCTGGCTTGGTTCGCAGAGGCACTCAGAATTCCAAGGACACTCAGGGTTCTCACTGATCCCAAGCAGCATAGAAAATGGAGGCAGCTTCTCAGTCTTTTGGCAGAGACAGACTTGTGGCCCCACGACTCCAGCCTCAGGGAAGATGTGTTAAGTCTTTAGCAGTCCTCAGATCAGCAGAGACCGGGGAGGCAACACCAGGAGGCAACAGCCATCTAGTTTTGTGGGAAATTGAGTCTCAGAGCCATAGAATGTTAGGTCCAGAAGGCACCTTAGGAATTACCTAGGCCAAGATTTTTCAAACTATAATTTTGCCCAAGTGAAATCCTACCTAGAACTTAAACACCCACTATGGATAGATAAGAGGAAAACTTAAACACCCACTATGGATAGATAAGAGGAAAACAGGATTCCTTGCTCCTCCCACCATTCAGCAGCACCTCCCGTGCCTGCAGAAGAGTTTGAGACTTAACTGATCTCAGCTGCGTCTCTTGTCAGCTCAGGAGCCTGAAACTTAAGAGAGGTTAAACAAGTTCCTCCAAAGCTCATCCAGATCATTAGCCCAGTGAGAGGTAGTGAGCTGGTGTTCCCCAGATGATTTCTAGATCTGAAAAGGTGGAGTTGGCTCTGCCTCATCCCACCCCCAGGTTAAACTGAACTTCCTTAGGCAGGGTGGAAAGGCCCAGGCATCTTCTTTGAATGGTTGATGCCATTTAAGCTGTCTCAACTCCCTCCTGTGAGATTTAACCAATCTCTTAAGAGGGGTTAGGAACTATGAGGGGGTGGTGGATCCTGAAATAGCTTGAAGAGCTTAAGAGTCCTGGACTAAAGCAAGAACAAGGGTGATTTGCAATGCTGGGGGCGGGGGCGGGGGCGGGGAGAGGTCAGAAGGTGGACCACCTCCACTCCTCCCACCATTTGGCCCAGAGTCAACGTTAATGAGAGAGTTTAATAAGGCATTTATTTAACCTGGAAAATGCCCAATGGTTTCCGCCCTTATAGTATAGAAATCCTAAATCCTATCTCTTCCTTTACTTGGCCCCTCCCCAGAACTTTGTGATTGGTTCCAAAAGAGAAAAGAAAACCTGTTTGGTGGAGAATGGCTGTGCACTAAAATTGCCCTGTTAGTGGTGCCTCTAGACCTCGTTCGTGGTGGGTGAGGATTTGGACACAACTTGCAAGATATGGGGATTGACCCAGCTTTTCCCAGAAGGGCATGGGTGGGTTCTGTTGAACTGGCACATCAGGAGTTTCACTGGGGTTAATGTTTTAACCATTGTGTCAATATACTTAATGACACTTTGTTTGAACATTCTATGACAGAATAGAAGCATTTTTAACGAGCAAGTTTTGTTTTATTTTTAAGTGAGAGAATAGCAGTAAGATTTACCTAGGTGCACTTTGTACTATATTGGAAAGTTTACATTTTGAAAAACCAAATATATTTAGACCAAAGAAATAGCTAGCTTTACGCTTTGAGAGCTTCGCAACTCTTTCAGTTCCTTATAATCATTTCAAGAGCTAAGGGTCTGTTTCACTCTCCCGGTGCTTCCTGGACTGTGTAGTTTTTATTTGGGAGATTCACCACTGGAGGCTTTTGCTCAGAACCTGTGTTGGACTGAATGGCTTTGGACCAGGTCTCACTGGGTGTCTTCTGCTGCTATGGTGAGGAGAAAAGGTCTGCAGCCCTCACAGCCTGGCTCCTCCAACACTTTGGGGTGTGACCTTGGGTAGGAAACTTCATCTTCCTCTGTCATTTCCTCATCTGTGAATGGGGGATGAGGGTAGTGCCTGCCTCCTGCAGTTGTGGTGAGGACTCAGTGAGGTAATGGCTGGTCCGGGTTCAGAGTAAACCCTCAGTAATTATCGAATATTGTTGTCACTGTTACCAACACTGTCACCCCACCGTTAGCTGTCTCTTATACCAAAAACTCAAGTCATAGGATTTCAGAGTTGAAGGAAACCCTAGTAATTCCTAAAGGTGCATTAGAATCCCCAAGGGTGCTTTAAAAGTAACCTGCTCCTGGGTCCCACACAAGACCCTGTAAATCACAAAGGGGTCTGGGAATCCGCTCTGCTGAGAAGCAGTGCAGGAGATAGTAATGTGCAACCAGAGATGAAGTCCACTTTCCCTTGCCTGAATCCCCTCTCCAACAACCTTCACAAGAAGTCTGTGGACTTCCTCTTGAATACCTCCTGGCCTGGGGAGCTCACTATCACCTGAGACAATGCATCCCATTTTGGACACCTCAGGCGATATGAATTTGTCTTCATATTGACCTAAAGGAAGGGGCTGCTTCTGACGGTGAGGAGGCAGAACAGAGTAGTGGAAAGAGAGCAAGCTTTGAGCTTTGAGGTCAGAAGACATGGGCTTGAATTCCACTCTAGCACTTGTTAGCTTTGTGGTCCTGGATAAGTGGTTTGCAATTTTCTTCTCCCTTTCCTCTTCCAAATTACCTTCTTTCAAATGTTTGAGCCCTATCCTTCCAGTCTTCTCCTAGTCTCCCTGAGTGATAGACCTTCATTTCCCTTATCACTTCAGTCACATGCCCAGCTCTGCCCGTGCACATATGATGCATAGGATTCCCCAGGTGTGGTTCCGGGTCCGGGAGGCATCAGGGCTGGCAAGGGCTTGGAGAATGGGCCAGAAAGCCAAAGAGTGAGCTACGGGGAAGGGAGGGGGAAGAAGAACACAGACTGGCATACCAGATCCCCAGCCCTCATCTCCATGGTCATTTGGCCAGGCTGACCCCTGGTTCTGATAGTTCTGGGACTAAACCATGGCTTTTGCCATTGTGCCAGGAGAAGTGATGAATATAATCATTCTGGTCACATCATTGAGGGAGGTAGAGGGGGTCAGGGCCAGCTTTCCCTCCTGTTCACTTTGTCCAGAGCTGACAGCAGAGCTTGCGGTAAGCAGGAATATGTGTCCCTTTTTACCCTTCCCAGATGCAGCATCCATCTTTGTGACATCATTCCCTCTCCCACCTCAGATTCGGGGTATCCTGAGAACCAAAATGCCTGGGTCATCCTCAGCCACACACAGTCTTTTCAGTCCAGAATCAAAGACTCTTCTACCCACTGTGTAGGTCAGAAAGAGAAATGCAAAGGTTTTGAGATCTAATTTCTGACCTGAAGATCCTTATTACTAGCTACTTGTCTTCAGAAAGTTTGTTTAACCTCTCTTAGCTTCATTTCCTTCATCTGTAAAAAATTAAGACATAAGTAGCTCATACCTCATAGATTGCAGGAAGAATTAAATGATATGGTGTATATAAACTCTTAGTCTGTGATTGGTATGTGTCGGCTTCTTGGGGGAAGGAGACGTGAGGGTGAATGATTGATTTCTCACCCCACCACCTGTGAGAGCAGAGCAAGACCAGCTGGGCTTGCCCATCACTCTGCCTTTCAACCCCCTGTGGGGGACCTAGGGTTCAAATGAACATTGCCATCCACACGTCTGTAAAGCCGGCCAGCGTTACCCTGGGGCAAATCTAAATAGAACGTCAAAGGAATTTGAATTTTACAGAGGAAATGTGAAAGTCTTAGAGAACATTTTGCTGGTTTTTAAAACTTTTTATAGGTCACAGCTCAGTAGCCTTTCAGTTTCATGAACTTTGCCAGCGTTTTCCATTTAGCATAGAAAGTGTGGTCAGATTTGCGTAAACATCACCTGGGAACTTGTTTGAAGCATGAGTTCTCAGACCCCTCCCCAGACACACTGAAACTCTAGGGGTGCGGCCCAGCAGTCTTTAATGAGCCCTGCAGGTGCTTCTCAGGGCTCCCATTTGAGAACACTGGTCTAGGGGTTAGCAGGGTGGCCCCTCCCTTCTCCCCTTCCTCCTACTCTTTGCAGTTTTGAGGTCCTCATGACCAAGCCCGGATCTCTAGCTGTGTATTTTCAGCATTTCATAGTGTGAAGACTGCTGCTGAGAGAATGACTCATCATCTCATCCTGGGAGATTCATGTATTCATGTCACAGTAGGTGTACTCCAAATCCAAGCCTAGGCCTGGAAAAGAGTTGGGAAGCAAACATCTGTTTTGAATGTTCAGACCGCCACATCAGTTATCTCCCTGCACCTCAGAGGCTTCCTTCCTGATCTCCTGACCACAGTAATAGTTCCCTGATGGCTAATGATAATAGCAAATATTTATCACGCTCTATCTCTGTTGGAAAATACCATTCATTATTTATTTTCCATTTAATCCTCACAACAGCCCAACAAGGTAGATGCTATTAATATCTTTATGTCCTTCATGGTGAAACAGAGAGGCTAAATCATTTGCCCAGGATTGCATAGCTAATGGGAGATGAGAGACTTGAGTTCAAGTCAGACACCAGATTCTGTAAATTTTTAGCCAGACTTCCTACTTGGTTAAGCAAGCTAGATCCTTCAGCCAGAAATATGCACAAAGTAATATATTCTAGGTCTGTGATTCTTAAACTTTATCATGGATCAGGATTACTGAAGGTCATCTTAAAACACAGATTGCTTTACCCTAGTCCTCAAGTGTTAGATTCAGTGCTACTAGGTTGAGGCCTGGGAATTCTCATTTCTAGCAAGCTCTCAGATATTGCTGGTGCTGCTGGTCCAGAGACCACACTTAAATAATCACTTCTGTAGGGCGGTGTTTCTCAACCAGGGCTGTACATTAGAGTCATCTGAGGAATTTCAGATTCAACTGCTCTAGTGTGAGACACTGCCATTCTATTTTATTAATGCTCCCCAGATAATTCTAATGCACAGCCAGCATTAAGAACCACTGCTATACTCAAAGGAAGACTACTAATTGCTTTTTATAGCTTTGGTTCTTGAGTCCTGTATCCATGTTTCTCCAACGGTGGCGTGCATGCTGCCGGGAAACTCAGTGTGTGCCAGGGGTACCAACACTGCGAGATAAATAGTCCTCATTAATTTCATTTCAATATTTAGGGGAATTTTAATGTTTTCTATGAAACAACATCTATTATGGAGTATAACGCAAAGTGTTCATGAACTACTAATGTAAAATGTAATGTAAATGGGATTTCGTCCACTTCTAAGAATCTAGCCAAGGAAAATTGTCAGACACCAACTGCCAAAGATAGGTACAAAAAGAGTCATCTAAGTATTGTTTTGAGCCTGTGTAATGGCTATATGATGATTCATTGTTGAAAGAATATCTAATACTCATAACGTCAAGTACAAAAAGGAGGATACAAACTGAATATATAGCACGATTCTAATTGTACTTTTAATAAAACTATGCACACACACACAGAAAAAAGAGAGGAAGGTAACACAACGGAATATTACCAGTGATTTTTTCTTGATGGGATTATGGGTGATAATGATGTTTATACTTGATAGCATTTTCTAATTTTTTTTTTTTGAGATGGAGTCTCCCACTGTTACCCAGGCTGTAGTGCAGTGGCGTGATCTCAGCTCACTGCAATCTCTACTTCATGAGTTCAAGCAATTCTCCTGTCTCAGCCTCCTGAGTAGCTGGGACTACAGGTGTGTGCCACCACGCCCAGCTAATTTTTTTATATTTTTAGTAGAGACGGGGTTTCACTATGTTGGCCAGGATGGTCTCAATTTCCTGGCCTCGTGATCCACCCACCTTGGCCTCCCAAAGTACTGGGATTATAGGCATGAGCCACCAAGCCCAGCTGGCATTTTCTAATTTTTTAACAATATTACTTTTATGATTAGACCAAAAGAATTTGTGTAGGCAGTCGCCTACTCTTGTAAATATATGTTCTGTAATATCTGCCTGAAATACAAAGCATACATTTGTAGGTTAGAAGTTTACAGAGAATTAGAAAACATCTTAAAATTGTTCCTTAAGGTCCCAGTGGATGCTAATGACTTTGGGCCCTGGGAATGTTAGAATCATCATAGGAAACTAGGGAGATTGTACTGGGCAAAAGGGCTTTTGCTCTGCAGAGTGGTTCTTGCTCTGAAAGGCAGCAGGTGCTCCTAGAAGCCTCTCAGGATGCATGGGGTGGGCGTGGTGCTTTTATCCTCTCCTCTAGTGAGTACATACTCCTTCACAGTGCTTCTGTGTGACATCACCAAAGCATCCACTGTAATTAATGTATCATGAATCAAATGCACCCTAGTAAAGGGAATTTAGTAATGTTCATATAGTGTGCAAATATGCAGGAGGTAAGAAAGTCAAGCATATGTAACTTGAGGACCACCTATAAATATTAATAAAGAAAGAACATATGGAAAAAACTCGTGTATTGCAAAACATGAAGCCCATGTGCCTTCCTCATCCTCAGAAGTCTGTTCATGCTCCCTGGGATTCCCTTCAGAAAATAAGCAAATGATGCCTTCTGCACATCTGTGTTAAATAGAAAACCAAAAACAGGGACTACCCCACGCCAATGCTTGCTGGGGCTGGGAGAACAAAGAAGCTGAAAGGATGAGGAACTCAGAGATGGTGTTACTAGAGTAATGATTTTCCAGTACGGCCAAAAGACATTTTCTATGCAATCAAGCCTTACTTGGCCTTACAAAACAAAAGTGTTTTGGCCAGAGCTTGAATAACAGTTGGGACTGATGGCCCAATGTAAAGGAGCAGGTGGCAGGCCAGTGGACCCCACTCTGGGGTGGCCCCATGGTGGACAGAGCCCCTCCTCTCTAAAATGGCAAACACCTGTCCCAAGGAAGGCCACCTAGCCAGAAATGGCCACCATCTGCTGTAATCAAATTTGCAATCACAGGCAACATTTTCTCTCAAGGGCTCCAGGCTGGCTATATAAATAAATGGAATGAATAGGGCTCCTCAGGTGAGTATAGCATCTTCCATGTATGAGGAACAGACATTACTGAGCTGCTGCTGTATGGGAATCTCAGTCCAGTTGTGCCAGGTCTTCCGAGTTATTCCAAGGAAGCAAGAATTCTTCATCTTGGTGTTATACTTTCCAATTTCTAAATGTTGGCAGCATTTTAAAAATACTAAGTAGTCCAAAGAAGACAGTCCTGTGGGCTGACTTTGGCCTGCAGCCATCAGTGTCTCATCTCTGCTTGTGAATGTCACGTTCTAGAGAGGCCTTTGCTTTAGTCACCTGTGTCTTCTTCCTCCTCTTCCCACTCCGGCCTCACCACCACCAAATTCCAAAAGACCAGTTTCCTGAGCTTGGAAATTCTTCTCCTCAAAAGTTGTGTTTCTTAAGGACCTTAAAATTGGCTACGGGTCTAACAGTAATTTATTTCAGTTGAGGATTTTTTAAACTCCTTGACTAACCATTGAGAGGTACTTTTTGGATGTTGAAGTTAATCGAGAAAATAATTTTAAAGGAATTGCCTTGGTTTTTTAGGGACAGAGAGTATATTATTTGGGAAGTAGATGCTTCGGAGAGGGTGGGATCTAGGTGTAAATCTAGCTTCACCACCTATATCACTTAAGCATGTGATGCAGCCTCTCTTAGTTTCTCATTATTTTTTTTTTTTTAAACTTTAGACAGATTACATTTCACAGAGTTTATTCAAGCAAACAATGATTCATGAATTGGGCAGCCCTCAGAACCAGAACAGGTTCAAAAGGACTCCAGGGCTGCTGTTTGGTTGGATAACATTTGTGGACAGAAAAAGCAAAGTACGAAAAATAGAAGTGACGTATAGAAACAGCTGGATTGGTTACAGCTAGGCATTTGCCTTATTTGAACCAGGTTTAAACAGTTGCCTGTCTGTGGTTCAGCTGCTGTGATTGGCTAAGACTAGGCTACTTGCTGCAGGAGTAAGATATACCTGTTTACACATCAAGTTGGGTTCATTATGTACTGAGAAACCTTTAGCCCAAACTTAAAGTGGAGAAAGTGGCTTTAGGCCAAACTTAATTTAACAGTATTTTTTCATCTACAAAATAGGGAAAACAACTGCAGAGTTTGTTGGGTTTGGGGGATTAAGGATATTTACATGTCTGGTGCCACTAGGTGCTCAGGAACCAGAAGTTTCTCTTGGGAGCCAATGTAATTGAGATTTTTAATTGCAAATGTTAGAATATAGTAACCACATAAAACTTTTATATATTTAATTTTAGAACTTAACAAATCCTTTTTATTTAGAATTTTCTTGGTAGGTAGGTAGTATTGCAGTTGAGATGGGAGAACTTGGAAAAACAGGGAGGGAGAGAGGATGAGCCTTGTGGGTGTCTGCACGTGGGGGAGGTCCTAAGGTCAACTTCCCGTGCTGCTGACTTAGGTATAACATGGCCTTATCATTCAGTTTAACTCTTTTGCTTATTGCTGAATCTCTAGTACCTAGCATAGCCCAAAACAAATAAATGTTTGCTATTATTATTTTTTTAATTAATTAATGTAATGAACAAAGGGTATATAATGGGAGTTTTATTTGGCAAGGATAACTCCTGAATCCACAGCTCTGTTCAGATTGTACCCTGTCACAGACAGGGCCAGCTTCACAGACATGAAACCTGCACCCAGAGGGGCCCCATGCTTGGTTTAAGACTCTCCTGTTGCCATCTTGAAGTGCTTAATAATTTTTAAACAAGGAGCTCTGCAAATTATGTAGCCAGTCCTGATCAGAGCATAACAGTAAACACAGGAATGTCAGTGCATAAATCAAAATGTACAAACTCATGGTCTCTGGAGCCAATCAAATATTTTTGACCCACAGACTGTTTTTTTTAATATAAATAAACTCTTAATATAAATAAACATTTTCCTTAGAATAGTCGATTTATGAAAAACTTGCAAAGATAGTACAAAGAGTTCCCATATGTCCCTCACCCAGTTTCCAATATTGTTAGCATCTCACAAAGCATTTGTCACAGCTGAGGACCTAACATATGAAATTACTGTTATTAAACTCCACACAGTATTCAGATTTTGCTCGTTTTCCCCTAATGCCCTTTTTCTGTTCCTGGATTCCATCCAGGATACCATATTACATTTAGTCAGCACATCTCCTTAGGCTCTTCAGACTTCCCGTGTTTTTGATGAACTTGACAATTTTGAGGACTAACAGTAAGATATTTTGTAGAATGTTCTTCAGTGTTGGTTTCTGTGATTTTTTTTTATGGTTAGACAGGGCTTATGGGTTATGGGGAGGGAGACCACAGAAGTGAAGTGACTTGTCATATCAGAGCCATATCCTCTGAACACGATTTGTCACTGTTGATGTTAACCTTGATCACTTGGTCACGGTCATGTTTGCCAGGTTTCTTGACTGTAAAGCCACCCCTCCCCTATACCGTACTCTGTGGAAGCAAGTGACCAAGCATAGCCCACACTCAAGAGTGCTATCTCTTTGAACAGAGAGTATTTACATAAATTATTTGGAATCCCACTGCACAAGAGATTTTTCTTTTCCCTATTTCCTATCCAACCATTTATTTATATCAGTGTGGACTCACAGCTATTTATTTTATACTTTGGGTTATAATGCAAAACTACTCCATTTATTTTTTTTGCTCAGATTGTTCCAGTTTGGGCCATTCAGGTTGGCTCCTATGCTCACATTGTTGTGGGTTTTTTTGGTTTTGTTTTTTTTTTATGGTATTTCGGTCTTGTTGCCCAGACTGGAGTGTAATGGCGTGATCTCAGCTCACCGCAATCTCTGCCTCCCAGGTTCAAGCGATTCTCCTGCCTCAACCTCCCAAGTAGCTGGGATTACAGGCATGCGCCACCATGCCCGACTAATTTGGTATTTTTAGTAGAGACAGGGTTTCACCATGTTGGTTGGGCTGGTCTTGAACTCCCTACCTCGGGCGATCCACCTGCCTTGGCCTCCCAAAGTGCTGGGATTACAGGCATGAGCCACCCCACTCGGCCTCATTGTGTTTTTGTTAGCACTTACTTTCTTAGTGTTTTCCAGGTTAGTATGTTAGTAAACACACTAAGGTGTTCCAGGCCATCTTTTATATTTCCTGCCTCAGTCCTAGAATCAGCCATTTTCTCCAAGGGTCCCTGATTCCTTTTATTAAAAAAAAATGGTATTGGTGGTTGGGTACGGTGGCTCATGCCTGTAATCCCAGCACTTTGGAAGGCCAAGGCAGGCAGATCAACAGAGGTCAGAAGTTCGAGATCAGCCTGGCCAACATGGCAAAACCCCATGTCTACTAAAAATACAAAACAAAATTTAGCCGGGCATGGTGGCACATGCCTGTAATCCCAGCTGCTTGGGAGGCTGAAGTAGGAGAATTGCTTGAACCCAGGAGGTGGAGGTTGCAGTGAGCCAAGGTTGTGTCACTGCACTCCAGCCTGGGTGACACAGCAGGACTCTGTCTCAAAAAAAAAAAATGGTATTGGAAACCAAGCTCCATATGTTGCATGTGCTCAGTGCTACGAGAGTGTTTTTATTTCCTTCTTTTTTAATTTTTAAATTTGAATTTTTAAAATTAAGCTGTCAGCTTATAGAGTCAACTTCCAGGCTGATTGAACTATATAAAATTAAATAATGCTAATAAATAAAATGTTTGAAAATATTTTAATGTTCTCGAATTAACTAAAATTTAACCATGGGGAGTTTTCATATGAGAATCTAGATTTCTGGATTCTCTTGAAAAAACCAGGAAGCCTGGCAGTCCTAGACTTATACTCCTGCTGGCCAACACTCAGCTGAGGCTGAGAGGCTTTTTTCCTTTCCTGCACAATACACTCTCCAGGTTGGCACAGTCCATGCCACTCCCAATCATATCACACCCAGCCTACTTTACTCACTCGTGTTCCTTTGTAATCCCTGAAGGCATGTGAACATGTGATATCTGGTTTAAGACATATTCAAGTAAATAATTTACTTGAATTGGTTCATGAATTTAGCTTGACTTTGACCCAGTGATAAGATTTTAGAGCTACATTTCTGGTTTCATCCCTAGCCCTTCACCTTACCTTCACTCGATCTTACATGCAACTGCAGTGACTCACCATTTCTTGCTCAGTGCTGCCTTAAACCCTCCGTGTCAGGTGGAAAAGTCCTCAGCATCCACTCACAGTCTTTCCCTCAGATCCTTTTTGTCTGGAGAAGATCCCCCAACAGTTGTATTCCTTTCTCAGATTCCTTTCAGAAGGGTCGCTGTACCCTTTGGCTCTGCAAAGGCCCCCCTCAAGTTGGGCTCCAATTGTTCTTTCTGGGTCTCCCAGGCTGTCCAAAGAGGATCAATGACTTTGCTCTCTTCTTCCTTGTTCCCACCTCCTTCCATTATGTATCTCAGGATGATTTGTCAACCAAATCTGGCTTATTGCAGACTTTAATAACTCTGGAAAACTACCTGTTTGACACCTTTCTATTTAGATGAAAATAACCACGTCAATACAAATGTACAATACAGTTTGGAGAGGGACATGCTTCTTCCTGAGGATCAGTGAAAATCGGATAGATGCATTTCTCTCTGAGATCTGCAAGGTGTGAAGAGACAACTGTATAGTAATGTTCATGGTAGCCTTACTGCCTTAGACATGGCTTGGTTAAACATGGGCCTATAGCAATTCCATGGAGATCTTTCTACCAAGCAGTGGTTTTCAGATTGTGACTCAAGGGCCAGTGCTCGGAGTTGGGAAATATAAGGGGAACCCAAGCAGGGGAAGCTCTTCACCACTCCCACATTACTCAGGTTTCTATGGTTATTTGTTTATTCATTGGCCTAGTCCGTTCAGGCTGCTACAACAAAAATACCACAAACTGAGTGGTTTATACACAACAATATTTATTTCTCCAAGATCAAGGCGCTGACAGATTCAGTGTCTGGTGAGGCTTTGCTTCCTGGTTCATAGATGGCAGTTTTTGCTGTAACCTCACATGGAGGAAGGAAAAAGGACTCTCCTTTTTAAAGGCACTAATCCCATTCACGGGGTGTCTGCCTTCATGACCTAATCACCTCGCAAAAGGCCCACCTCCTAGTACCATCAGCTTGGGGATTAAGATTTCAACACATGAATTTGAGGGGGGCATAAGCATTCAATCCATTGCAATTCAACTCAATCATTACTTATGAAAAACCACTGTGCTCTGGTATGCATTCAGTGCCAGGTTATAACTCTGGACAAGAAAGATCCCTGATATTGCAAAATTTTCAGTCTCCTGGGAGACAAAAAAAAAACAATGGACAGTTAAAAGATGATGTGGTAGTATTGTCATGGGAGAAGTAGCAGGTGTTACAATATGCCTAAGTAGACTGAGGATGAGTTGGGCAGGGAGGACATTCTAGAGGAAGTGATAAATTAGTTGCGGTTTGAATAACAAATGGGAGTTAGTCAGGCAAAATGGAGAAGCTGAGGAAGAGGTTTCCAGCTGCCAACCCTCCAGTATGTAGCAATGCTCAGAAGCAAGTGAGCAAGAGGACTGTAGCTTCAGATGACTGGAGTATTACATGCAAATTGGGAGAATCCAGAGATGATGGTGGACCACTGCATGTGTGAAATCATAAAGGGTCTTGCCTGCATGTAAATAGCTTTGATTTCACCTTGGAAGCCGTAGGAGGCTGCTTTAGAGTTTTATGCAGAAAAACAGACTTCCTGGTTATATTTGCATATTAGGAAGATCCTTCATCTGCCAAGTGGAGATTGAAGAATGCAGGAGTAAAGAAAGGAAGCTCAATCACAACAGAGCTGCATAAACCAGGCAGGAGGTGAGCTAGGAAACAGGCAGTGGGGCTGGAGAGCAGCTTAGAGATCAGCAACTGTTCCAGACAAGACTTGGTGTTAATTGCCGTCCACATATTGGAGGAAAGATTCTACTGGGGAGTAAAGCATAGTTTTATTTGTGAGGATACCCACAAGATCACATCCATGACAAAGAATCTGGCTTTCAAATTCTGTCTGGGGCTCATGAAAAAACCAGAAGACCTGGCAGTCCTAGACCTGTATTCCTGATCAAACTGATCAGGTTTGCACTGGCTAGAGTTTGTTTCTAATGGCTTTTATTGTCAATCCACGGTGAATACCTTTCTTGGGTTGTCTGGGGTGTTTCTTAATCTACTGCTCCCTTCACATCCATGCTGTGACAGCAGGGGACAAAGACTGCCATCTGAGAGCTGGGGATGCTGATGAGCAACTCAGACGTGGGGCTAGGGGTAGGAGGAGGTGTGACAAGCAGGCACACTGGACTCAGGGTTGCTCCTTGGGGTGGCTGAAACAGTGCTTCCTATGCCCAGCACATGGCATGTCTGAAAGAATTAAGAATCTCTGGAGAACATATAATCACATACCACTGTTTGTCTTTTCGCCCAACCACCATGATAACAGACTGGAGGACAGCACAAACGGGCTGCGGTGGGGCAGAGGGAGGGAGTTGGAAAGCAGAGTAGTAGCCAGTTTATTTCTAAGCATTTGCAGCTGTCAGCTTGTTTGGGGAATTTTTTTTCCTCTTTTTTTAGGCAGAGGAACAAAGTCCTGCTACACGGGATTGTTTTTCTTGGCATGACGAACAGACACTTTCTTGAGGAACGTACTGAGATAACACAAAACATCTGCTAAGTGGAATCAATCCCGTAGCTGAATTTTCATCAGCATCAGCAAGAACATGAAGCTTCTCTCTCCCTCCCTCTCTCCCTGTATGTGTGTATATATATACACACAGAGATATATATACAGAGATATACAGACATATATAATATATTTTATAGATAGATAGATCAGGAGTCAGGAGAATGGATGGGGATGAAGGGACAAAAGAATAAGAGGAGGAGGGTATCTATTATTAAGAAACATCTGTGGCGTTCATGCGTTTTGTTTTGTTTCGTGTTGTTTTGCCTTGTGATCTGATTGCATCTTGTTTTGCAAGTATTTTGGAAATGGTGTGTTCTCAGCCACACTGCCAGAGGAGGTATGTTTTCTTTTTCCATGTGTGTGGGATGTTGTTTTTATTCGTGAACTATTGAGAAAGTGATTTTTATGACTTGTAGAGGGATCTTCACATCCCTCTTATTACTGGACTCTAAAGATGGAAGGGACAGCACAAAAGCTCTCAGACATGAGTAACAGCTTGAAGGAGAAATGTGGGCACTTCTGGTTGTTTCTGACATTCCATCAGGGGTCCCAAAGGATCGGCCAGGACATCAGGTTTCATCATGTGTCCTTTGGAAGCTTCTTGGAGAGCTCACATGGTATGCCTATGTCTTCCAAGTATACTTCCCAAGAAGAGTTTATCCTTTGGCGAGGAGGCAGCTTCACCTGTCCTGTTTCATTTGCCCTCCTGCCCCGCTGTCTTGGCCTTGATTCAGGAGGGCCGTCTTCCTAGCATTGGTAACATCTGCTGCCATTTGCCAGATGTCTTCTGTGTGCCTGCTGGCACTGTGCTTCTCATTCAGTCCTCACAGTCTCATGAAGAGCTAGGTATTATTATCCCCATTCCTCAGACAAGGAAACTGAGGCTTTTGGAAGTTAGCAAAGTTGCTTAAGGGCAAGCAGCACAGAAGTCCCACAGCTGGAATCACCAGTGGGATTGAGGCCAGAGCCAGGCACTTCACCAGTGTCCGATTTGGGAAAGTGAAAGCCAAACTACGCTTTCCACCTTGTCTTCTAACAAGTTTTGTTTCCCCACTCATGTCAGTTGTATTAGGGTGAGATGAAAGGAGCTTAGAACCCTGCAAAGCTTCCTGGCAGAACGGAAAGAGCATAGGCTCTGAGACAGACAGACTTGAATTCAGATCCCTCTTCATCACAAACTCGCTCTGTAAAGCTCAAGTCTGTCCCTTTGGCCCTCTGAGCTTTGATTTCAGGGTATGCACATGACACAGGGGCTCAGCTCTCATTCCAACAGTCAGCAAGTATTTATTCCATACCCACCCTGCTCCAGGTGCCAAGCCACTAAGGAGTCGTCATCTGTGAGGAGGCTGGACAGCATCCCTGCCCTTACAGAGTAGCCAGTCTAGGGCAGGTAACAGACCTGAAGCAGGGATTCCCACAGATAAGTGTGGAATTACCATGTGTGATCTGTGCGGGAAAATTTCAGGAGCAGAATAGCAGAAACCGGAGAAGCTGAGTCTGGGGATAATGGGAGGCGCTGAGCCAAGCTCTGAAGAAAGAAGAGGCATTAACCAGGCGCTCAGTAAAGGGGGATATCTGCCAGTTGTTTGCAGAACTTGAGGTGTTTGGGGGCAGTTCTCTGGTATCCCCGGAGACAACCTTTTGGTTCTCACTCTTCAGACCACCGAAGCCCAGGTTCAGCCCAGCACTAATCACAGACCAGAGTCTCATTCCCAAGTGTTGGCCTTTCTCTTCAGAAGAAAAGGGAAAATGATGAAAATAGGAATGATTAACAGCCAGCTCAGAACACACCCCCCCGCCCCGACCCTGCAATCTCCCGGATCTTCGTCAACCAAAGCATTTCTGCGTATTCTAAGGGACTTGTTCCTTTTTTGGCCTCCGTAACAAGATAAAATAAGTAACACAAGCCATTTAGGCTACTTATTTTCTTTCAGAGGTGCCTGAAAAGGAAGGATTAAATGAGACGTTTGAGAGCTTAGTGAAAGGGAGGGGCAAGAGGGAAAGAGGAGGAAAGAAAAATGGATCAAAGTGCAGAAATTACTGGAATTTTTATTAAATTTTCTTGAGGAGAAAGATTTACTAAGTCAGAGATGAAAGGCAAATCTGCATGGGGCCCCAGAGAAATTATTATGTTTCATACTCGATTTAGCTCTCACACTGAATGTGGCTTGGAGATCAGAAAGTTGTGGTTAGACACATTCATAAACTCAGCAGGGCTCTGTCAGATGCGGGTTCCTGACTGAGTACCAAGGTTTCCTGAGCAACAGAGACAGGGCTGCAGGGCTGTCTCATCAGGCCTTCAAGAGAGACTCCAGGCCTGCACTCTCCACCCTCACCCCAGCACCCTGTCCTGCCTCTTCCTCAGCCTGATTGCCCAGAAACTCTCATCTTGCTTTGAGTCTAACTGGTGGGTAGACTTTGCTAGAAACTTATATTAGTGATTGGTTTGGATTCTGGCCTCTGCTCAGGCATGTTGCTAAGCTCACTCCAAAACCTGAGCTCAGCCGGACCTATTTCAGATTCATTAACTCCATTTCAGTACTGATCCATTTGCAGAGAGCAAGCTACACCTCCTGACCCAAGGCCATCCAGGCCCAGGGTTATCGTTGGACACCTGGATGTCCATCCCCTCTCTGTGGAGCACTAGTCTGAACACACTTTTTCAATGTGGCCCAACGTCTTGGAGTCTGAAATTTCCCAGCTTTTAATCTAAGATTCACAGGTGGTAGTTCAGGGTGGGATAGAGAAAGGGCATGTTCTGAGACTCAATTAGTGATTGCAGATCACTTAGAGATCTTGTGATCAAAAGTTGTTTTCTATATAATCAATACAGGCACATATCTAACAGTTTGGGATTATTGCTGATGGTTTATCTGGATTATTGTAAGACTAGTCAAAATTTAACTTCAAACCCTTAAGATATTCAGACAATTTCAGTTAAGATTGCTGGTTAATATTGTCTGGCATTAACTTTCTAATTGAATACAGTGACTGAAAATTAACTCTCACCACCTGAAAAAAAAAATAAAAGATTGAAAAGAGAAGAAGGAAGGTTTCAATGGTAAAAAGAAAGTTTCCGATTTTTTTCCTTTCCACACCCTGGACTGGATCACAGTGTTCCTCATTGCAGAGTTTTCTCTTCTCCACAAAAGCAATATGCAGCCTTCCATGCTAGGACTGCATATAGCAAGAGTCTGGCAAAAAGCTATCCTTTCTGCTGTGGTTTTTTGGTTTTTTTTTTTTTGCCTCCCGCAAACAGGAGATAATAGATTCACATCTTGACTAAATATGACCACTGTTGTTTTCTGATTCAATTTTGATTGATGAAGTATTCCCTGTCTTGCCTGTACCAGGTGCTTTCAAAGGTGGAATCAAAGTATAACACAGTCCCTTTGTTCAGAGAACTTACAGCAGTATAAGACATAAGTTTGAGAAACTCGTAGAAAATAATGCAAGTAGATTATACTCCAGGGATTATTTAGTACCTGCCACTGTAAGTTCTTTGCAAGTTCAGAATTAATGTATTAATGTCCAGACTCCCATCCTGAAAATAAAGAGGCAGGAGGAATTTAATCCCAAAGTGTGTTACAAAGACCATGTGGTCAATGGGATACCAAAACTAACAATTCACAATAGAATACTCACTATCTGCAAGGCGGTAAGCTAAATCTTTTAGATGCTTATGTATTCAATCCGCACAACAACCTAAGCTACAAATAACATTAATATATCCCTATTTTTCTTTAGGGATGGGGAAACTGAGGCTTAGAGACACTAAGTCATCTGCATATGACTACACTGTGAATGAGTGGTAAAGCCAGAAATGAAGCCTAGGAATTCTGATTACAGACTCTGTGTTTTAAATTGATAGCTATTATGAGCAAAGGGGAATCCAGAGTTAAAGAGGACTGTTTGTTTCAGATGTCCTCAGATCCTTTACTATGCTTGGGTACATTGTAAACCTCTGTGAAAGCAGCATTTTTGCCAATATATTTGGCCTCAGAATCCTCTCCTTTTAGCCAAGGATCTCTCAAGATGAGTGATTTTTAAAACACATAATGGGGAATACTGAAGTGGAGGGTCTGTCGTATCTTATGTACTAAGAGGCAGAAGGAAGGCATTGGTTATGGTCCTGACGTTGGGTCAGTTGTGCCATGTAGACCACAAGTTGCACTTTGCTAAGACCCAGTCATGCACAGCTCCCCTTGTCTAGGCTGCCATTGTAGCTAGCCAAGTGTCCATTTGAGGTGATCCAGTTGCCTTTCTTCTTCCAACTGCTGAACTGGATTCTTTTAAAACAAACATTTTTTGAGCTCCTTCCACAAGCAAGCTAAGTGCAGGTCATAAAATGGTGTTCTTGGCTGGACAGAATAGCTCACGCCTATAATCCCAGCACTTTGGGAGGCTGAAGTGGGAGGACTGCTTGAGCCTATCAGTTTGAGACCCTCCCTGGGCAACACAGTGAGAACTTGTCTCTACAAAAACATTTTCGAAAGTTGGGCAGGCATGGTGGCATATGCCTTAATTTTCAGCTACTCGGAAAGCTGAGGCAGGACGATTGCTTGGGCCCAAGAGGCTGAGGCTGCAGTGAGCTGTGATTGTGACACTGCACTCCAAGCTGGGTGACAGAGTAAAACCCTGTCCTTGAAAAATGAATAAATAAAAATAAAATGGTGTTCTTGTCCCTCACCTTCCTCAACACCATAGAACCTGTAAGATATTAAGAAAGAAAGTGTTTTGAAGCCAAATCTCCATCTCCTTTTACCTGTGTGGCCTGGGGCAAATGCTTTAACTGAGCTAACCCTCAGTTTCCATTTTTTAAAAAACTGAAATAATTCCACTACTCAGGGTGTCACTGGGATTAAATGACATTGCACACACACAGATCAGCTCTCATTTAGAATTCTCTTGTCTTTTAGTTATTTAGTAGAGATTGGACACTTCCTTGCAGTACCAGGAAGAAAGAAAACCACTTCAAATCAATCGGTTTTCACAAACTGGCGCTCTGGAGCCTGCCAGGAAAGGGAGTGTGTCAGCAGGCTGCATCTTGTTCTATCTTGCTGCCATGAGGCCAGTTACACAGAATGAGAAAGTTCCAGAGTCTGCAGAAGAGGTGGACATCTGGGTCTCTCCATCTGAAGGGACAACCTCTTCCAAGTCCCACCCTCTGAAGAAGGTTTATTTAAAACACACACACACATACATCTGAACATCCATAAGGCAGAAGAGAAAAGGGTGAAAATAGCATACAAACTATAGAATTGGCCCTGAGCCATCAATAAATAGATGCATTTTTCAAATGCATGTAGCTTTCCTGTTCTTTGCCCCACACTCTGTGATCTGGATTTTGTCTCTGGCTCAGCAGTGGGGTTTCCTAGGCTCCCAAGGGCTCCCAGCCTCTGGAGTTGGCCTGGGGTGACTGCAGTACATGCTGAGCATGTCTCGACTTGAACCATTTGCAGCTTTTGCTTTTAAAGAATGAATTACATGCAAGGGAGGGAATGGTGGAAGAGTGGGGCCTGACATAGCAGCGAGAGCCACGAGATTCTGAGCCTGGGGTCCCACCTACCCGAGGAGTTCAGGTGGGAAATAACGAAAGTAGGACTTACTCCCAAAGTTCCTATTAAGTGCCAAGCACAGTCCAGATACTATTATAAAACCAGTACAAAGTAAATTTATCAGTTTTATAATAAAGTTGAGTGATGAAGACTCAACTAAACTAAAGATCTAGTTTAAAATCCTAGCCCTACTACTTACAAGTTACAGAAGCCAACTTGCCCACAGTCATACAGCTGGAAGGGGAGCAGAGCAGCTCCTACGACTTATTAGCTATGTAGGCAAGTTAGCCTATGTAGCTAGTAAGTAGTAGGGCTAAGATTTTAAACTCAGTCTTCCAGATTCCCAAACCAACTACTCTAAAGCCGTAGCCCAAAATGGATAGGCAAGAGGAAAACCCCCTTCAAGGCCCAGAGACAAGATCAGAGACCGGGTATGGAAGGATGGAAGGGAAGGCACAGCCGAGATTTCCAGGCTGAGTAGAGGCAGAGATGGGGGGAACAAAGTAGCTTGGAGACCATCTAAAGGGGGGCTAGCGATTGCCATGAGCATCCTCAGTGTGTCCAAGACTTTGCCTTATCTGTAGTCAGTGTGGAGGGTATGGGGCCTGGTTATAAGGGCCACACAGATAAACTGGCACAGCTGAAAGTCCTCGTGTCCCCCATTTTGGGATTTTAGAGTCAGGCTGACTTGGTTCAAATCCCAGCCCTGCCACTTTTTAGCAACCAGAAGTCATGCCACAGAGCCTCAGTGCTATTTCTCTATGAAACATTAACAGGAATAATAAAACCTATTCCACAGATAGATTATGAAAATAACATACGTCAACATCCTGGCATTGTCACCAGGTGGGATACAGGACTCCCCTTGTGAAGGGAACATACCTATCTTAGAGGGAATTTCATCACTTCTGGGAATCAGGCTTCAAAGACTCCAGACCCTCCCCCAGCATGGCAGCAGCAGTTCTGCAGGCCCCATCTCCACAGAGAAAGCAGCCCATAAACTCTGCATGCGGCTGCCCTCCACCTTCTCCTCGGCTCTACCTCGCCCTCAACCCCAAATCCCAGCATCTGTTGCCCAGGCAGTCAGCTGCCAAGCTGTGCCAGAGCCTCTCCCTCAGTTCGTTTGATAAGTTGCCACTTTGTTGCGAAGAAAAGCCCGCATCAGTGCTGGGACCCAAGGGAGGCAGATCTTGTCACTGCCACCTGCCAGACGTGTTCTGTCTCATCCTGCCCTGGGGTCCCAGGTGATCCCATTACAGTGTCTCACCAGACAGCTGCCACTAGCTTTCTGTGGAGTAAAGTACAGCGAAACTCCAGGCTTCCTCAGGACTTGGGGCATGCCCTGTGCACAGCTCTACAATTTTGCTGAAAGGCTACCGGTCATTTCTACCTTTCCTTGACAAGGGTAATTCTTTTCCTTATAACAACAGACCCTACCTTGCAGAGAGAAGGGAGGACGTTATCATTTAATAAGCTCTCACTATGTTCTAGACACTGTAGGAGGATCTTACGTTAATACCCTCCCAGCTATGTCAGGAAGACCTGATTATCACCACTCTTTTATAGATGAGAAACCAAATGTCAAACACCTTGCCCACAGTCATACAGCTGGAAGGGGAGCTGAGTAGGAATTCGAACAATGTCTGTTTAGCTTAGGAACCCGTTACAACGTGTCACCACTTAAGGAAAGTGTAAATAACAAGACAGCATAAGCAGCCTTTGAAGGAAGTGGGCTTTCGATCCTGCAATTTGTTGCTTTGACGGAGCTGGGAGTAGTCATCAGACAGGAAATCTGAGTGACTCCGCTGACCATTCACCCTTTTGGTGTTATGAAAAACAAGACCTCCTCCCAATTCTTACCTTCCTCAAAGAGACGAAGGGAGAATCTGTGTGATGTATGATCTGTGAAAGTTATTGAATTTGCCCACCTCAGAAACAGTATGTCTCAGGAAAACCTTGCAAACTGGTTTTAAACACCCTGAGAGGGGTGTTTTATTTTGACTCATGGTACTTTTAAAAACTTCAGGTTAATTGCTAATGTTTAAAAAATGCAGCAGGTCCACATAGAACTCCAAATTTCTGAATTATGTTTAAAAATTAGAAGCTCTAACAACACTGGGCCTCCCTCCCTATATGGCCAGTGTTGGCTGGAGTCACAGCAATTGCTTCCTTTGATGGGGCGGTAGAAGGTGCTTTCTAGTTTGCCAACACCACCCCCACCCCCACTCCCTATGACTCCTGTGACAGGGGGTGCCAGTCCTGTAACGTTGCCCTCAGACAGTTTTCTGGTATTAGGGGAAAGAAGAAAAGGATCTTTCCCGCCATGGTTTCATTCTTTCTTCTTTTTTTCTTCTCTAGGCATTCCCTTTCCAAAGAACTTTCTTCAGATCTGCAAGAAGATCCTGTGCCGCCTTTTCCGGGTCTTTGTCCACGTCTACATCCACCACTTCGACCGGGTCATCGTGATGGGTGCAGAGGCCCATGTCAACACTTGCTACAAACACTTCTATTACTTTGTCACAGAGATGAACCTCATAGACCGCAAGGAGCTAGAGCCTTTGGTAAGTGACACCATGCAATAATGGTACCCAAGTCACCCCAGGAGCTCAACCATTTGTCATAGTGCATTGTCAGTCCCTGAAAAATGCTCACTGATGGCTAGCTATTAGCCAGAAGACTGCAGACGTGGATGGGGTTTAGTGGTCAGCCAACAGCCAGGAGATGCCAAAATGTCCACTGACACCAAATAAGTGTCCGAGATTACTCTCCAAGAGGTGGCAGAATGTGGTGGGAATATAATAGTTTGGGTCAAAGGGAGTAGCTTTAATTCACAGCTCCAAAGTCATTCTTCCACTTATAGAATTCCTTAAATGGGCATCTTTGACATATTATCTCTCACTCTGTTGATCAAAGATGATCAGAAGCATTTCTTCAGTCAGCAAACAAATCTTTAGTACCTACTATGTGCATACAGTCAGATAAAACTGCCTTTGAGCAGCTTTTACTCCAGAGGTAGTGACGGAAGTTAAGCCCTAAGTAAGAATACAGTTTTATGGGGACTTTGCTTTTCACACTGAGTTTTCTGTGATGCAATTTCAATGAAATGTATTAGAATAGAGAACATTTGATCTGATTAAATCCTTAGTGTTACTGTTTAGGTGAATGAGGACTACTTTCATTTTCTTCATAAGCTGTCTTTCCAGTGGCACTCAATCTGTGCTTCAGAAGGCAAGGACCCCTAAAAACCTCATCACCTTTTGCAACCTGCAGCATCTCAATGTGGATGCTTTCATTTCATCTGAGTTTATTTGAATGACCAGAGTACTAGGGCCAGCTGTCCTCTTTTGCCACCCTGTATCCCTTTATCTTTATGTACCTATCTTAAAACACAGGTTTTATTATTTTTAGTTTTTCTTTAAGATGGGGTCTCACTCTGTCTCCCAGTCTGGAGTGCAATGGCGAGATCATAGCTTACCATAGCTCACCCTCAACTCCTGGGTTTAAGCAGCCCTCCCACCTTAGCCTCCCAAGTAGCTGGGACTACAGACTGGCATGGCCTCTTTTTTTAAAAGAGATGGGCTCTCACTATGTTGTCCAGGCTTGTATCAAACTCCTGGCCTTAAGCACTTCTCCACTCTTGATCTCCCAAAGTGCTGGGATTACAGGCATGAGCCACCACACCTGGCCAGGTTTTACTATTATTTAGGTATGGTAAAGCTAACAGATCAGATGACTGTCATCAAAAAGAGAATTTGTTATACTCACACATCCCAAGAGAAAGAGCCATGCCACACCACAAGTGAGCATGCAGGAAAGCACCAGGGCTAGTCAGGAGACAGAGGGAGCGGAGAAAGCATGGATAGAAGGAACAGGCTAGACAGGGTAAGCAGGTTTAGGGTTGGCTAATTTAAATAATCTCTAGAGCCTAGGGGTTATACCTAATTGTCTGGTACTTGGCCCTAGGGTGGTTAGTGTGAGACCCTGATGGTAGAGTATTTGGGGTGCAGGCTCTGCAGGATTGGTTTGTATTGGTTGTTGTGTAAACAGCTTGAGGGCAAATTGTTTACCGTCACTAGGAATTGGCTAGCTCTGGGAGGGGCAGTCCCTCCAGCGTCAATAAGGCCCCTTTGATGTTAGAGAATCAAAATGCAAAAAAATAAAAGATATGTTTAATACAGTACAGTACCTGTACCTGGCAAAGAAGATGGTGAATTTCACGTATCATCTTTAGTGTTTTTCACCTTGAAGTTTATCGTGCTATGAGACTATATGGCAAATATATATATATATATATTGCATTACTCAATAGTCCTGAAACAAAGCAAGACCTTTTTTTTTTCCTTGAGATGGAATCTGACTCTGTCACCAGGCTGGAGTGCAGTGGCAAAATCTCAGCTCACTGCAACCTCTACCTCCCGGGTTCAGGCGATTCTTCTGCCTCAGCCTCCTGAGTAGATAGGACTACAGACACCACCACGCCCAGCTAATTTTTTGTATTTTTAGTAGAGATAGGGTTTCACCATGTTGGCCAGGATGGTCTCTATCTCCAGACCTCCTGATCTACCTGCCTTGGCCTCCCAAAGTGCTGGGATTACAGGCGTGAGCTACCACACCCGGCCAAAAGCAAGACTTTTTGGAGTACACTTGAGATGCCTCACATCTTTACTTAAAAAAGAGCTCATTTTCTTCATTTTCGTTTATAAGAGCTTTCTAGAAGGCTCTCAGGGGCAGGAACTGAGTTGTCTCTGAATGCAGTTGGACAAATAGTATGGAAAGAAGCTACAATTCATTGATGGCTGCGTTTTATAAAGGCTGTTTTGGGTAAGCAGCCACTACAGGAAGATAAGCTTGTGCAAACAGCTCAAGAGAGTTAAGACTGGAAACTGTTGATAAAGCCAATTTCAGAAAATGTCAAGGATAGAGGAAAGATAGACAAGGGCAATGTAAATGAAGAGCCAGGAGAAACCACTGCAGTCTCCTAGATGGTTTCAGTTCAGTTCTCTTCTGTGGCCGTGTTCAAGTAGATGGAAAATACCTTCTCCAAAGTCCCACAAGAAGGAAGAGGCTGTGGGAGCACTCACACTTTCAGTTTCACTGAGCTAAGGGATCAGAAACACCAGGATAGAGCTGAAAGTCAGTTTCTCCTTTATGCCTAGAAGCATAAAGACAACATTGTAGGATAAAGCTGAGTGTCAGTTATCAAGTAGAGAAAGGCTTTCTTTGCCGTCAGAAAACTCACTTATTTTCTATAATTGAAGGAAGGGCTCCAAGGCAGTGCCAGGAACTAAAGTCTCAGAGTCACAGAATGGCCTCAAAGAAGTCAGTATCCTAGACAAGAGCCTCTTTGGGGGGCCTGGGAGAAAGACTTTGATTAGGTAAACCAGAAATTTTGTAACAGTGTAAGTGAGCAAGAAAGGTATCAGGTTTTATTTCCCCAGAAGTTTACATTTCTTTAAATCTTGCTTGCAATAGTATACTTCCCACATTTATGTGTTAATTATAATTACAGGGAAATTCATGCTTATAAATATTCATACTTTTTAAATGCTTAATTGTCTGAACTTATATATTTGTTTTATACTAATCAAAACCTATAAACGAACAGAAATAGATATTAAGAATGTTTCTGAGGTGAATCATATAATGTCAGGTTCTGACATTTAGCACATGCAGTGTCCATTAAGAGTAGATTGTTTAGGCTTGTGGATTGCTATTGCTGAAATGACCATTTCAACAGTTGACAGCGCCAGGACACCTAACTGCTAATACTGTTGCAATGCACATTCTCACATCAGGCATAGCATCTCAAGTCAACACATTTTTATTTGATTTGCATATATTGATACTTTATATATGCAACTCAAGTTGCTCGGATATTCTAGGTACATAAAAAATTTATGCTGTCAAGAAATTTATAATACAGTCTGAAAAATATAATAAATGTCACCCATTTTTGGTCCTCAAAAGATGAGGAAGGAGTCAGGCATTTGGCTTCACATTCTAGTCGTACATTCTTTAGAATCTAACATAGCTGGGGCCAGAAGGGCAGCATTTGTCCAGCCAGTTTCCCTTAGAACATCGGCATTCCCGGAGTTCCCACGCCACTGGTGGGAATTCTTGGTGTCATGCCTTAGGATTCCACAGTGTGGAACTCAGAGACCCCACCCCTGCCACTGCCTCATGTTTCCCTCTGCCTTGCCTCCACCATTGCACAGCCACACATCTCTGTTTGCTGTTGTCCGACGTGGACTGAGTATCTACCACACAGGTTGTGTTGAGGATCCATCCAGCACCCCACTGGGGTAGGAGAGTCAGTATCATACAGTGGCTAAGAAAAGTCTTAGACTCTGTGGCTTCCAATCCTGGACCCTCCATTTACTATCTTGCAACCTTGAGTGAGATATATGGCTTTTCAAAGCTTCATTTTCCTCATTCATAGAATGGGTATGATAATAACAGTTATAAAAATTAAATGGGTTAGTCATGTGGCGAGTGCTTAAGAAATGTTAGCTGAGTGAGATAATTAATGATGGTATAGTAGCTGGCCTGTAGGTAGTGGAAGTTTCTGAATTCTCCCTTCCCTAGCTCCCATGACCCCTTTCTGTCTTAGTGATTGATTCCCTAGGTAGACTTCTAGCAGATGTAATTAATTATATTTGTACTGGTTACTCTCATGGGATTGTTAACTCTTTGAGGGCTAGGAATATAAAGGACATATTCCTGCCTTGCTTAGGGTACTTAGTACCTAATCAATGTTTAATATATTTTTGAATTGGGGAGAGTGCTTTAAGGATGATGCACCTCCATTCAAAGGGATTACACACTGGTCACTCTCAATACACCTGTCATCTCAGAATGTGCCTGCAGACCTCCACTTACCCATTTCCATGTTGGAAATAGTGCTTCATCCTATCAGATTAGCAATAGAGATAGAAAGCAAAATAAGGCAGAGAGCAGGGATGCATCATCAGCTTTAGGCCTCACAGAGAAAGATGAGGCCTCAATTCTCAGTCATTCTCTGTTCCAAATTCCAGATAGATCACCCAGGAAATCTTGAATCCTCTCATACTGCTTTTGTGCCCTGGTGTGTCAGGCAAAGGGTAACCAACCCTCCCTGTTTTAGCAGTGAAATTCTCATGTCCTGGGAAAACCCTTGGTCTCTGTCAAACTAGGACGGTTGGTCACCCAGGCCTCTGAATGGGAATACAGTTTGGAATTCAGAAGCTGGGAAGAGGTCGCCCTGGCTAGTCTGGTGAAGGCCAGCACTCCACCCACCCAGAGCTTGCCTCTTGGCTGCTATTGGGACCTGCTGTTCAGCTGCTGTGGCCGGCAGCCTGGGAACCCCGGGAAGCACTTGCCATTTCACTTGGTCTCCAGCAAGGAAGGGGAGCCTGGCACACTGACACAGACACAGACATGACAGAACTAGATCGTCCATTGCTCATGTGAATGCAACAGCTGAAGATAACTTGAACTCAAGCAACTTCACTGTTGGAGGAAACAGCCCAAATGATGCTGATAATCAGAAAATGGGCCAGGCCCTGATTGAATGAGCAGGCTGCTGTTGGCCCTTGGCTGCCAGGGAGTCAAGTGACAGAATTAAGCTAATCAGAATTATCTTTAGCAAGCACAAATGGCCTGCAGTGTTTTGTTGGCCTTTCACTGAAAACAAAAGCAGACTCAGAGAGGGCTGTTAGCAATGCCATAGTTGTGAATGGAGAGCTGATTAGGGCAGTGGAGGGGAGAGATTTGTGAGGTGGGGAGGACAGACAGGAGGGGACTTGTTCACCCTAATGCACCTGCTGACCCCTGGGTGACCTTGGTCCAGGACCTTCCCATTCTCTCTCCAAGGCTCCATTTTTTTTGTTTCTAACAATGAAGATGATTATACCATCACCCACCTTGTAGAGGTGCTGCAGTGGAACCAAAGTTTGGCACAGGGCTGTTCTGTTACCTTATAGCAGGGTGCTTGGACCATAGGGGTTTCTCAGAAGGAGTCCACATACACACACACCTGCATCAGGATCTCCTGGAGGAAATATTTTATAAGTGCATTCTTGGACCTCACCCCAGATACACTAAATCAGAATTATTGAGATTAGTACCTAGTAGTAAGCACCCTCAGTCTGCATTTCAAACTTTAATGTGCATTTGAATCACCAGGGGATCTTGCTGAAATGCAAATTCTGATGCAGTACATCTGGAGACTTGCTCCCACATGATATTGATGCTGTTGGTTCCCAGACCACACTTTGAGGAGAAACAACCTAGATGACAATTACCCTCAAATTTGAAAGTTACCGTTTTTAGCACTTCATCTCTTCTCTAGGATTGGGAGTTAGCTCAGTGGGGTGGGAAAGTAAAGCAAAAAAAAAAAAAAGAGAGAGAAGAAAAATCTAAAGATCAGTGTTTGCCAAGAGAGCTCCTCAAAATGCCAGTCCTGAGTGATAGTCAGTGAAAACAGACTTCCTTCTGTGGTCAATCAAATGAGTTTACAAAATACGACATCATCTCCGCCCTTGAAGATTTACAGTGCACAATAGCATATCAAAGGCTTTGAGAAGGTATCCAGTAAAGAAACTTGTTCAATTTCGTGTAACCCACCCAAATTAACTGCATTTGGCTACTGGGCTTTTTTGTTATTACTCATTGATATCTTAGAGATGTCCTGATCCGTGGAACACACCCCAGGCAGCACTGCTCACCTTTGTGATGTGATGTGTCTCTAGATTTTGTATCTTTTCCTCATGCCTCCACCCTGGCTTCTAACCACACAGCTACCACTGTCTCACGGAGAGGGATGGGTGAGGGAAGTGAAACTCCACATGGGAGAGCTTCACACACACACAAGAAATGCAGTCCTGTTCATCCTCATCCTCCCACATCATTGTATGACAGACACCCCATCGTGGAATTCTTACCATGAGCATGACACACAAGCATTTTCAAGAAGTAATAACTTCATTTCTTCAGTCCAAGGTAATCTATTAATTCCTCTTTACATATATTATTTCATCTCCTCACACTTATTACTTTTTTTTTTTTTGAGACAGGGTCTCACGCTGTCACCCGGGCTGGTATGATCATGACTCACTGCATCCTCTAGCCTCCTGGGCTCAGGTGATCCTCCCACCTCAGCCTCCTGAGTAGCTGGGGCTACAGGCACATGTCACCACACCGAGCTAATTTTTTAACTTTTTATAGAGACAGGGTCTCACTATGTTTCCCAGGCTGATCTAGAACTCCTGGGCTTGAGTGATCCTCCTCCCTCGGCCTCCCAAGGTGCTATGACTACAGATGGTGCCCAACCAGACTTGTTACCATTATTTCCAGCAGATGTGATGGGCAGTTTCTCAACATCTGAACCACATTCCTCTCCATCCCTCATCACTGCCATTTTGTCACACCAAAGCGCATGCCCCACCCACAATGTGTGAGTGCCTCTTGGCTAATAATTGAGATTTATGGGTAGGCTTCACCACCAAAACCATCCTTTAAAAATGGGTGCTTTTTAGAACAATTTGAGGACCAAAGATTTGGAAAGACTTGTCTCATAAAGGCCCAGCCACAAACCTCTCCAGGCCCCAGCATATGCTGACCTCGTGTTGCCCTAAGAGGCAGCCAGGCCACACCTACACTTCTCTCAGAGCTGCTTGGGTGAGTGCAGTAGCCAAGGATGGCCTGCAATGATAAGATCAAGTCAGGACTGTGAAAAGAAGCAGAACCTCTCGCATGAGCCAGAGCTACTCCCTAAAATAGCCAGCAATGAAGAGCCATTGTGGGGCTTCTGAAAGGACCCTTTCTTCTGAAACATCATCTGTACAGAGGCCTCTGGATTGCTTCTTGTCAGGCGGATTCTTTGGCTTTCAGCCAGATGGCTTGGACATGGACACAGCCATTGTGGAAGAGCTGCAGCCTGTGAAGCTGACAGTTTGGGCTTTACAATGGCATTTCCGTTTACATTACCACATTAGTTACCACATAGGGCAAGACAGGTAATGGCTCTGAGCCTCAGTTTCCCCATCTGTGAAAGAGATCATCCCTAGAATTCTCCCAGCTTGACCTACTGAGATTATGATCTTTGACATGGTATATCAGCAGCCTTGTCATCTTTTATCCAAGACAGCCTTTTCTCTTTGCTTAGAGAGGCCTTCGTGGATTCAAACCCACCCTGGGTGTGCAGCAGAGGGGAGTACATGTTGCAGAGAGTAGCTGGAGTGTGCATTCATGGGGCTCTGCCAGTTCAGATGACAAGTATGTGTGTGTCCAAGGTGGCATAGGCTGTTGCTGGTTGTTCAGGATAATGCAGAGGCTCAGAGATGAGGGGAGAGCCTGCCAGAGATCATTTTAGGAGACTTGGCAGATGTATTCTAAAGTGTCAATTGGAAAAATAGCAAAGACATGTGACTATTTCCAATGAATTGCCTTATGCTGGGTAACTGGGGATGTGGCAAAAATAGCCACATGTCTCTGCCAGTCCTATTTATTCATCCTTTGTTGATGTCTAGAGAATTTTTGCTTCTGGTTTATAGGATGCCGGATAGTTAGTTTTTGTTTGGGGGTTTCTCTTTGTTTTTAATTTCGTCAGGGATGAGATGTGGCCTCATTTACTCTGGGGCCTAAAATATGATCAATTACAGTTGAAGATGACTCCCGTAAGAAAACTGCCAGCATATAATATTAAATAATAAAAGCAAGATTCAAAACTATACTGGAAAATCACTAATCATATATCCATAGATGCTAAAGGAAATAGAGCAAAAAGTGTCAACAGTGGTTTTCTCTTGGTGTTATTATAGATAATCCTTTTTTCTTTTTTTTTTTTTTTTTTGTATATACTTTTTGGGCCTTTCTAAGTTTCCTGTCACAAACATGTTTCACTTTTATAATCAGAAAAATCAACCTTTTGCTTTAAAAGGCTTTTCCAACCACTTGTGACTATTTCGATTAAAATTAAATTAAAAATTAGTATCTTAGCTTTACTAGCCACATACTAAGTGCTCAAAAGCCACACGTGTCTCATGGCTATTGTACTGGATATCACAGATACTGAACTTTTCATCATTGTGGGACATTCTCTCACACCACTGAGCCAGAGGCCCTACCTTCAAGAGCTACTTGTAATCCACTATTAACAACCACTCTCTCCACAAATAGCTGCCACATGTGTTCACATTGTCTCCCTGCTGCCACATGAGGCATTTCCAGTTCATTGTTTAAGCCCCTGGTATGGTTGCTTCTCTTTGCTAAGCCACTTCTCTCCCACTTTACAGACAGGAATAAGTAAAACTCAGTACCTTCTGCTCTACATTTCTCCCTAGATTTCCCATCAGAACCTCCCTCTCAGGAAGCTGCTCAGTGTCTTAGGGGAGCTATTGGTCTGAGACACCAAATAGTAATGGTCCTTTTTATTTTTTTGGTGTTCTCTGCAGGGTTGGAAGTTGCTGCAGGATGTCAGTCACAGCAGGGATTAATTCATCTTCATGAACATTTATATGAAAATGGAAATAGTCAGTATGGCTTGATGCCCATATGTAAGCCTGCCAAATTTTGGCTGCTATGTGTGGTCTAGACTAGTTTAAATTTCCCGGCCAGATAAGATTAGATTCTTTGGCTCCAAAAAATGTCAAGCAAGTATTAACTTGGGATTTGTATGAAGGAAGGTTTTATTTATTGAAACATAACACCATATCTTTTCCCACCTGTCCCACTACAATAAAAACATGAAGGTAAGGCAGGTTACAGTCAGTCCCTACCCTAGGGACTTGTGTGGTCACTTGTGTGGTCTTAGGAACACTTCTTCCTATGAAATAATTTTATACATAAAGGTCAGATATACAAACCACCAGCAAAGCCAGTTAAGCTATAACGTACCAGAGCATAATACTAATTAGTTTTAATTCCAAGATGTTGGTGCTAATAGAGCCCTATTACATTGTGCACAGTGTATCTGGACCAATAGACAAGAATAAATGCATGGAGGCAGATCTGGAAGAGGAAAGAGATATGCAGACAGCTCCATAGGGAACTTCCCAGAGTTCTTTGAATGGGCCATGCCCTCTCACCTCCAGGCCATGGCATGTTCAAGTCCTTTGGCTTCCATGTCCTCAGCTTAAGTCCTGCTCATCCTGCAAATCTAGGCTTAATTGCCCATTTCTCAGAGACAACTACCTTTCACTCAAAATGTTAAGTCCCTGCTAGCTACTCCCAGAATGCCCTGATTTAAGAGAGGGCAACCAAGATGGAAACCACTATATATCTTCTACAGACTAGAGTCAGAAGTGATAACCCAACCCTCTTCCCATTTTCCATTCATTAGAATAGAAAGTCCAGCCCACACAAAAAGAAAGGGGAATTAAAGTCCATTTCTTCCTGTTTTTTTTTTTTTTTTTTGAGATAGAGTCTTGCTCTGACACCCAGGCTGGAGTGCAGTGGCATGATCTCAACTCACTGCAACTTCTGCCTCCCTGGTTCAAGCAATTCTGTCTCAGCCTCTGGAGTAGCTAGAATGACAGGTGCAGGCTACCACACCCAGCTAATTTTTGTATTTTTAGTAGAGAAGGGGTTTCACCATGTTGGCCAGGCTAGTCTGAAACTCCTGACCTCAAGTGATCTGCCCACCTCGGCCTCCTAAAGTGCTGGGATTACAGACATGAGCTACCACGCCCAGCCATATTTCTTGAAGAGAGAAATGTTAAATAATTTTTCAACATATGTTTAAACCACCACAGAGACCAACATTTTTAAACTGGTGAAGTTTTCCTTTGACCTCTGCATTTCTCTTTCTTTTCCCATTTTCTACATCCGAAAGCACAAGTTGGCTACCTCTCCAAAGTGCTCATTGCTCAAGAAATCTGACTCTGTGAAAACTCCTATTTCTTCTTCCTCCCCTTTCTTGAAAGAAACCAATCTAGCCAAGTGTATACGTTTTCTCACTTCCCATTCAATTCATAGTAACTTGCCCTCCACCACTCCAGAAACCTGGTCCTTTTACTGAAGTACAGTTGTGAGTCACATAATGCTGGGAATACATTCTGAGAAATGTGTCTTTAGGCAACTTCATCATAGTGCTAACATCATAGAGTATACTTACATAAAAATAGATGCTATAGCCTACTACATACCTAGGCTACATGGTATATAGCCTATCGCTCCTAGGCTATAAACCTGTATAGTGTGTTACTGTTACGAATGCTGTAGGCAACTGTAACACATTGGTAAGTATTTGTGTATCTAAATGTAGAAAAGGTACAGTAAAAATACAGTATGAAAGAAAAGATGGTCCACCTGCATAGGGCACTTGCTATGAATGGAGTTTGTAGGACTAGAAGTTATTCTGGCTGAGTCAGTAAGCTAAAGTTTGCTTACTTTCACCCTGTACCTTCTCCCAGAATCCACCCTACACGCAACACCTTGGCTAGACCTAATGGTGATTTCGTCACCCCCTTGCTGGCAGCAATCACCACCCTACCCTAGAAACCCATCCCCCAAGATGAACTTCAGAAGCCTGGCACCTCACCTGTGCTACAGCACCCATCATGCAAACCCCAGGGCACTATGCTCCAGGCACATGGCTGGGTGCTGAGGATACAGTGACAGGCCAGGCTTGGTCCTTCTTATGTGTGCAGACATATGGATGGTCTTAATTTTCCCCTAGTAAAATAAGAAGACATAGCCAAGATCAGCAGTTACCAAGCTGTGGCCCTTAGCACACAGGTTCTGTAATTTGCTGGGGGAAGCTAGAACCCAGTGCAGGGACCTTACCTAATCTGAGCTGCCACATCTCTCTTGTGAATGGTGTGTGTGTAAGATTACATTAGAAGAAACGGTTTCTGCTGCTAAAATTAGTTGTAAATCCATTAGGATAGGTTTAGATTCCCTCCAGTTCTGGCACGTTGTGGATCCAGAATAACATAGATCGTCACTGCCTTTCCTTTTACTTAGTTTATTTCTAATAGTATAATTTTATTTATTTCATTTTATTTTGATATAGAGTCTCACTTTGTTTCCCTAGGCTGGAGTGCAGTGGCATGATCTGGGCTCACTGCAACCTCCACCTCTCAAGCACTTCTCCCACCTCAGCCTCCAAAGCAGCTGAGACTACAGGTGCGAGCCACCACAACTGGCTAATTTTTTGTATTTTTAGTAGAGATGGGATTTTACCATGATGGCCAGGCTGGTCTCGAACTCCTGACCTCAAGTGATCCGACCACCTCGGCCTCCCAAAGTGTTGGGATTACAGGCATGAGCCACCACACCCAGCCTCTAATAATATAATTTTAAAATAAGAGTTGGTGGTAGAGATTTATGTTCATGTCTTATTAAAATATTTTCACATAGAAGAACTTTAAATGGCCTGTAATAACTATATATATTTTTTAATTTGATTTGTTCAGCTCTAGAGGATGTAATAATAGAGAAGACTTTTAAGTAAAGCTCTGAGCCAAGTTCTGTAGAAAATGTGTTTATGTATTACCTCATTCAATCTGCACACAATTCCATGAGATAAATACTGTTTTTATCTTCATTATAAAGAGGAAGAAAATCAGACATAGAGGTGAAATAACTTGTCCAGTGTCACACGGCTCTGTGGAGCCAGGAGTTGAGCACATAACAGTGTGATTCCAAAACCCAGATACAGCCTTTCCTAGACCGTTCTGGCTGCTATAACAAAACACCTCCGGCTGGGTAATTTACAAACAACAGAAATGTATTGCTTACTGTTCTGGAGGCTGGGAAGTCCAACATCAAGGTGCTAGCAAATTTGGCATCCGATAAGGGCTTGCTCTCTGCCTCAAAGATGGCACTTTCTGACTGCATTCTCACATGGCAGAAGGGCAAGGAATCCCCTTCAGGTCTCTCTTATCAGGACACTAATCCCATTTATGAGGGTGAGACCTTCAGGACTTAATCATTTCCCAAAAGGCTCCACCTCTTAATACTATTACAGTGGGCATTAGGTTCCAGCATGACTTTTGGAAGACACCAGCATTCAAATTATAGCATGGTATCTCCTGAGGAAACTAATTTGAGGTGGATTTTTGCCCAGAGACGTACTTACTCAACTAGATTCTGATGATCTACACTAGCTAGATGATTCCTAAGGGCCTCCAGGTCCATGAGCTCAGCTCTCTCCCTCTCTCAGCAGTGTGTGGCTCTGGGACCATAGTCAAGTCACTTTAGATACCTGAGCTCATGAAATACACATAGTGCACATAATTGAGAGACTCAGGTGAAATAGCAGTAAGAAGCCAATCCTAGGTGCTGGTGTAGCTCAAAACATATGACCACTGCCCTCAAGGAGTTTAATGACTATGGATCAGAAGACCCAAACCTAAAGTCAACAGAGCCAGCCAGGTAACAAATACCAGTTAACAGACAAGTAGCAAGAAATAGGAAGCTGTGGGGGCAACCACCATGCAACTCCAGCTACTGGTTTCAGGGCGGGCATAGAGGCCCAGTGCTTCCAGACCGAAAGAATTTGGAACTCTAGCATTTTAGGTGAATTCTCCAGAATTTTAAATGGTGGCAACTACTTAGGACAGTTCTTGTATCTTATTTTATTTTCAAATCTACAGGCCTAACAAACCCCTTCTGGGACTACAGTTTGCTTAGGAACCGACCATCTGTTTGCAGTCATGCTTTATACAGGGCCTATGGTGGGCAGGAGAGGTTCTGACCCATTACAACCTGGCAACACATCCACAATGCCCACATTGAGAGGGTAATTTTTAGTTTTCCCTTGTCCTGAAAGCCCACAACTTTCAAGCATAGAAAGCGAAGTGTTTGAGTGTGGGCTTGGGGGAAGCATATGCAGGGTTTCAGTGAAGATGACAAGACAGTGGTCATTTGATTGGGTTGATGTCAGCTTCACCCCATGCTGCTGCCTACTGGATCACCGTTGCTGGCCTACAGTGACTATATTGCCGCAGGCACCAAGAGACAGAGCATGGCTGTTCCTTTGTCACTGGCTTCACTTGACACGACCAGTGTCATCGCCAGTTGGCATTTAGGTCGCTGACCCTGTCGCAGCCAGGCCAAGACTGTAAGCAGCTGTTGTTATTGTATGTGCCTTCTGCAAACAGTAGAGCCTTCAGAAAGTGCACTGCGCAGCACCTCTGCTCTGGGAAAGGGGTGGAAAGGACCAGAGTGCTCACAGCACGTGCAGAAGGCATTTCATCTTATGCATCTTTGGAAAACATTGGCAAATACACAAGAATCAAAAAAGTTGTTAGGCCACATCCACATCCAGCTTTAATGTTACGGCCTACTGATTGAAGGGGAAGACTTTTCATTAAGGTTGGCACTCTTGCCCATATCTAAATTCCATTGTTATTTCAAGGTTTCTATCGTGGTTTCTGCTTTCTTTGGAACTCACTCTTTCCCTGGTGGCTACGACAGCCTTTGTATGTATACTGCAGAGGAATCTTCACAGATGCTCAGCGGGTGTGATTTTTCCCTTTGGTGTCACTGGTGTAAGATGTTGAGTTATAATAGGTTCTCATAGTTACTCTATTTTGCTTTTGGTTGCTCGCGCAACGGTACTTGGCATTTTGCATTAAAAGAAGGAGATTATTCTAAATGGAAGAATTCTCATTTGTATTTCTAATACTGACAGTGATAACAGAGGGAATTGAATTAGTTGGGCACGGATGGATGTTTTCTTGGAGACACACACACACAAGCACCCACATGAACGTGCACTAATGCTTGTTTTTCCCAATAAAGCTTCACATCTTTCAAAACTCCTTCCATGAGAATTTTTGTTTCGTTTCGCTAATGGACTTATGTATGAAAATCTTCTTCCTTGAAGCTTTTGAATTTTTTCTCTAAAATGGATAGCTATGGGTTTTTTTTTTTTAATTCTAATTTTTTTTAATTGTGGCAAAATACACATAAGGAAATTTATGATCTTAACTTTTTTTGTTTTTGAGACAGAGTCTCACTCTGTCGCCAGGCTGGAGTGCAGTGGCATGATCTCAGCTCACTGCAACCTCTGCTTCCTGGGTTCAAGTGATTCTTCTGCCTCAGCCTCCCAAGTAGCTGGGATTACAGGCATGCACCAGCACCTCCAGCTAATTTTTGTATTTTTTAGTAGAGACGGGGTTTCACCATGTTGACCAGAATGGTCTTGATCTTTTGACCACATGATCCGCCTGCCTTGACCTCCCAAAGTGCTGGGATTGCAGGCGTGAGCCACCGCGCCCGACTGATGTTAACTATTTTAAGTGTACAGTTCAGTGGCATTAAATGCACTCACGTTGTTGCGCAATCATCACCATCCTCCAGCTTCACACTCTGTATTGTGGTACCTGTGGCTTTTGTTTGTGTTGCCGTTTCCTCACATATGAATCAGGTCTTTAGGATGTGCATCTGAGACCAGGATAGGGAACAAAAATTACGTGAAGTAAAAGGATATCTTGCTTTATTTGTCTTGAACTGAACCAGTGCTGCTACCAATTTTCGAGGCATTACACAATTTCCCTCTTATGTTGAGAGCAAACCACAGTGTAACAACAGCAGCATATAATGCCCTGCATTGCTAAAAGCACTAAAATTCCAGCCTCATAATAAAAGACGAACAGGTGAGGAAGGAGCCCTAACAAGTAAAAATGCTTTTGGCTTATTAAGCACATTTCCTTTATGTAAAATTGATACTGTCTTCATGGATCATTCACCAGGAGTCTGAGAATAAGGAAAGAAGAGGACTTTTCTCTTTCCAGACTCTGAAAGTCAAAGAGGTTTAGCTCTAAGGGACCGTAGGCATGTAGAGTTCACTCCACTCTTGTTTTAGAAGTGTCTTCCTACTGATGTAACATCACTGTTCTCCCAAGACAGAAGACTGAGCTATTTATATATGAAATAAATATTGGACTATTTATTGCCAGGTCAATTTTGGAAAGGCAGCTTGGGGATTCATTTATAACCACATGGGTTAAAACTAGAGTCTCACTGGTCATGGTATTGGCATGGGGCAGCGCGGTCAGTAAACCTTCCTGAAAAAGCCCCGATGCTAAATGCTGGTCTCTGTCACAGTGGCTCAGGTCTGCCGTGGAAGTGTAGAAGCAGCCACAGGCGTTCATCCATAAGTGGGTGTGGCTTGTTCCAATAAAACTTGTTTATGGACATGGAAATTTGAATTTCATAAAATAATCATATGTCATAAAATATTCTTTCTTTAACTATTTAAAAATGTAAAAGCTACTCTTAGTTTATGAGCCATGCAAAAACAGGTGTGGACTGGATTTGGCCCATGAACTGTCATTTTCTGGTCCCTGATCTAGAAGAAAAAGAAGATTCTGAGGCCTGTTGATAAGATCCAAATGACATCTTGGTTTAAATTCTCACTTTGCCAGGTATCAACCATGTAACCCTGGGCAAGTCACTAACCTCTCCAAGTTTCAGTTCCTCTATGGGGGTAGCATAATGGCCACCCCATAGACCTGAGAGTCCATGACAGTCGGGCACAAAGTGGTATGAGCGCCTGAGGCTCGGAGGAGACCAAATTTCTCTCTGTGAGAGCTTGAGAACATGTTTCAATAGGTGGTAATCAAACATCTAGCAAGAGATCTCATTGTATTAAAAGGAAAATTTTAGTTTGTTTCATGTTTATTTACTCTATCAAAATAACACTTCCTTCCTACCAAAGGAGTGAGACTGCTTAGAAACTACAGACTTCCAGCCGGGTGCAGTGGCTCACACCTATAATCTCAGCACTTTAGGAGGTCATGGAGGGCGGATCACCTGAGGTTGGGAGTTCAAGCCTGACCAACATGGAGAAACCCCATCTCTACTAAAAATACAAAATTAGCTGGGCGTGGTGGTGTATGCCTGTAATCCCAGCTACTCGGCAGGCTGAGGCAGGAGAATCGCTTGAATCCAGGAGGCGGAGGCTACAGTGAGCCAAGATGGCACCATTGCACTCCAGCCTGGGCAACAAGAGCGAAACTCCATCTCAAAAAAAAAAAGAAACTACAGACTTCCTAAATTACAGGCTCACCGAGGAAGCACATTCCCATATGTTTTCATCGGACACACAATAGAAGTCTTATTAAGCAATGGCAAGCTCTGTCCTGTGGTGAATTCAGCTAGGCTGAATGGCTTCTATGGAATCCTTTGTTTTCCCAGGGGAGGTAAATTCTTCCTTTGGGGACCCATGCCCTGAAAGTTCAGAATACCCCCACCAAAAGGACAAACCGTTTGTTCAGAATTTCTTAAATGTCATTAAGAGTTTGACCCATTAAGTTTCTCTTAGAATAAATAAAACTCTGGTGCCTACAACCTAACCTGGAGTTTCCAGAACTCTCTACTCCACTGGCCAGTGCCTGCCCTCCCACTCCTGATGGAAAGGCCGCATGACAGAAGCAAATGGGAGAATTCCTTCCCCTGCCCTCCCACATCCAGCCTTTAAGGAGCTGCACAACCCCACAGCGGAGCATTGGGCCGTGCTGAAATCTGTTTGGTTCCTCAAAGTGAGTGGGTGCACTCAGTCACCCTTTGCTCATCCCAGAACACGGGGCAGCAGAAGCATCTGCCAGAAACCAGTCCAGCTGTGCTGACAAATGCTGGGTGTGAGAGGGAGGGAGCCAGACCCCCGCCAGCTGTGCAGACCTCCATGGGGACTCTGGAGAAGCTGGGCAAGCAGAGAAGAAAAGGAGTGGGGAGCAGCAGCCGAATGTCAGCGATCTCAGTGCCACGTTGAGCAGAATCACAGGTTCCTTTGATCACAGGTAGCCTCACTCTGAGCAGAAATCAGGTTGGATCCCCTGTCCCATCCGTGCACCAGCGAGGCGGACCGGGGTGGGAAGGACATGGTAGCTGGATCCACAGAGCAAGGCAGGGTGCTAAAAAAGCACAGAGTTGCAGAATGAGGGGGTGGGCTGCAGGGCTCTGGGGAGGGGATCAGGAGAGAAGCAGTGACCACAAACAGTTCTGATGAATGCTCCTGCTTTCACGATGCACTGCGAGGCGGCCACCAGGCGTCCGTAAGCCATCTCCTGTGGTTAAGTGAGAGAACTTCAAAAATGTGCAGCTCTGTCTTTATAAGAAGCAATGTAAATCAGGAGGCTGAATATGTTTACATAAAGTGACTTATTTTTAATGTTTGTAGGGTTTGGGGAAAAAAAAGCAGTTTGATCCTTGTATCGGTATGAATAAATACTCTCCGTGGGTGGCGAGTGTGTGTGTTTATCTAGCCACACATATGTATACGTGCACTTGGGAGCCTGCACGTATGTGCACACATTCACACACACACACCCCGCCAGTGTGGACACGCCCTCCGTGTCAGTAATGTGGGCTGTTGTTTTGGAACAGAATTAATCAAATAAATATTGTTCTGTGTGGTTTTGGGAAGTCTGGCCTGCCTTGTTTCTATTTTTATTTCGTTTGGCTTATTTGCCACCTACATTCCTAAAAGAGCAGAAAGAACATTTCTAATTCCTGTGTGCTGGTTGGATCCTGTGTATACGTAGAGTTGGGAAAATTTTAAAAAATATTTTTGTAGCCTGGCTGCCCTGCCTGCCCTACCTGCCTTAGAAGAATTCAGACTTTGGGATGTTAGCAAAGGAAGACAGCAGCCCTGGCTGGGGGCCTCCTGGGAACCGTCCCGCCAGCCGAGTCCCTGCTCCCCTGGCCCGTGCTGGTGTGGTACCGACTCAGAGAGACTCAACTGAAACAGCACCTGTATATATGAATGAAGATATTTTCAGCACAATGTCTTGGAATACAGTGGACTGGTTGGGAGGATGGATTTTCACGTTTCAACCTTGGCCAGAGTAGTTACTACTTAGGTGATCACAGCCAAGGTATTTAACCTCCATAATCTCTCTGTAAAATCAGGATGACACCACTCACCGCATAAGACTGATGTAAGGACTGAATGAAATGGTGTCCAGCACAGAGCACAGTGCCTGGCACACAGAAAAGGTGCAGGGAATGAGAGAAACCACTCCATTTGGAACACAAGACACTTGTGTTAATTAACTGTGGCTTTCTTATCACTGCCCCATCTTGTTCACTCTCTCTTGTGACGTGGCGCTGCTTCATTCATTCATTTGCTCATTTCTCAAGTTATTCATACCAATAAAGCCTAGGTCCAAAATAAATTTAAGGTGGCTGATGTCAGCCCCTACTGGAATTCTCTCCCAGATGCTATGAAACAGACACAACAACATTACAAAAAAAAAGTTTTTAAAAAAATGTTTTGACCTCATGCCTGAACCTCGCCTAAGGAATCTGCCCTTGACTCCCGGTTCCTTCACCCTCCTCTGAAAAGAAGCTTCCAGGCAGGAAGCCCCACCAGCTTGACCACTGCAGAAAAGGCTTTGAGGGCAAGAATAAAGTGCCCTGAGCCTAGCAGAGGGCGTTGCAGGGAGATTCTCCCCAAGGGCTCCCAGGGATCCCTGACCTGCAGCAGTCCCTCCATGGCCTCACAGAAACAGCTGGGGATGGTCCAGGAAAGCAGCCTGAGCAGCCCTGGACTCACCCTCCTCACTCCACACTGTGGATGCAACTGAGGGCTCCTTAGAAAGTCATGCCCCATGAGGCCCCACCTGTGGGGTTACCTGCCTGTCCACTGGAGTCGGGGTGGGAGGGGTCCTTCCCCTGGAGTTGCCAAGGCATTTGGAAAAAGGCCAGTGTTATTTCCTCTGATACATATAGCTATTTGGATTCTAGAAAGCGAAAAGAGAAACACCACGGGAAGTGGGGAGCCAGCCTCGTTTGGACAGCTGTGGTCCCAACAGCGACACAGTGGCCTCCCTGTGCCCGAGGCCAGGCAAGAGCTGGCCTGCTGCCATTCCCACCTTCCACAGTTCCCGCTTTCCCACATAGACTTGGCTGGAGAGTTGTTTGGGATGTTTTGTATTTGCTTGTTTGTTTTTGTTTTCTTTTTTTCTCTTTGCTCTTTTTCTGGGGATTTCCCTGCAGCAAGCAGCCTGTTTCTCCTGGGTCTTCCTTGAAGCAAGACACTCCCTTCAAAGCAGAACTGCACCTGCCCCCCCCCCGCCCCCTGTCTAAAGGAGTGCCAGCTGCCAGGGCAAATTCTTAGCAACCTGCCCTGGGGCCCTGCTGGGATCCTCTTTCTCTCTTTCCTCACACCCAGAGTTCTGTTCCCTTTCTGGGAATTGCTCTGTCTCCCATCTACGTGGCTTCTAAGCTTCACCCACACCTAAGCAGGGCTGGGAAAGAGGAACTGGAGTTATCTGGACAAAACAAGGAAATGGGGCTCTCCATGCAGAAGGAACAAGCGTGCAAAAATGCAGGTATACACAGAAGCAACGTGCCTGCGAGCAACTACAGCCACAGACGGGACAAGCATGCAAAGATGCAGGCATACACAGAAGCAACGTGCCTGCGAGCATCTACAGCCGCAGACGGGACAAGCGTGCAAAGATGCAGGCATACACAGAAGCAACGTGCCTGCGAGCATCTACAGCCGCAGATGGGACAAGTGTGCAAAGATGCAGGTATACACAGAAGCAAAGTGCGTGCAAGCATCTACAGCCGCAGATGGGACAAGCGTGCAAAGATGCAGGTATACACAGAAGCAACGTGCCTGCGAGCATCTACAGCCGCAGATGGGACAAGCGTGCAAAGATGCAGGTATACACAGAAGCAACGTGCCTGCGAGCATCTACAGCCACAGACGGGGCAAGCGTGCAAAGATGCAGGTATACACAGAAGCAACGTGCCTGCGAGCATCTACAGCCGCAGACGGGACAAGCGTGCAAAGATGCAGGCATACACAGAAGCAACGTGCGTGCAAGCATCTACAGCCGCAGATGGGACAAGCGTGCAAAGATGCAGGCATACACAGAAGCAACGTGCCTGCGAGCATCTACAGCCGCAGACAGGGGCGGGAGGCAGATCTAGAAATCCTTGCAAGTCATGGGAAGTTGAGGACTTGATCTGGCAGGAAATGGAGATGCAGGAAAACAGTTTTATTCCTCCGTGGATCTTCAGCAGTACCATTCCAGACAGTGCTGTTGATGACACCAGCGGGGATTAGAGAGTGGTGCTTCTGGGCCTTGGTGCATGCTGGAATCCTGTGGCTGTTATCTCTAGGACCGAAAGCAGCACGGTGCCATGGGCAATTCTGAGCCTTTCAATCTGGACAATTCAGAGAGAACAGTGGTTTTGATTTTTTTTTTTTTTTTTTTTTTGAGACCGAGTCTGGCTCTGTCGCCCAGGCTGGAGTGCAGTGGCACGTTCTTGGCTTAGCACAACATCGACCTCCCGAGGTCAAGCAATTCTCCTGCCTCCCGAGTAGCTGGGACTACAGGCATGTGCCATCATGCCCAGCTAATTTTTTGTGTATTAGTAGAGACAGGGTTTCATGTTAGCCAGGATGGTTTGGATCACCTGACCTCATGTTCCGCCCACCTCAGCCTCCCAAAGTGTTGGGATTACAGGCGTGAGCCACCATGCCCAGCCTGGTTTTGATTTTGATCATCAAATGACTTAGCACAATACCACTGTCTCTTTTGGTTCTGTTGGGGTTCGAGGGAGTCCTTAGCTCCCCTGAGAGGACGTTTCTCCAAAGTTCTTGGTCTCCTGCTCTCTCAAGAATGAGATAGGGGACCAGGCGTGCTCACAAAGTAAATACTGGACCCCAAACAGTGTTGCAGAGGAGTGATTTTATTTAGGTAGAGAAAGAGAAAAAAGAAGAAGAGAGAGAACTTCCACAAGAGAGAGGGAGGGAGGGGGTCCAAACATGGAGTTTGAAGGGGTGTGGAAGAAGGAGACTTTTAACCTGGGAGGAACCCCCACCTTCTCCAAGACCCCTGGCCAATGAGAGGAGTTCCTTAGAACTTCTGCTGCAGTGATTGACTTTTGACACTTTCCCTCACCTGCAAAAATTAAAACAGAGACCGTTAAATCTCCCAAATGGAGAGAGATGGGAGCGGGGCATGGCGCTGGGAAGTTCTTGCCCTTAAAACTCCGCCCCCTGGTGGACCCGGAAAGAGAACACATTCCCTCAATTCCACAGCCCCTGAAAGCACACCTGTCCTTGCCTGGGATTCTTTTGACAGCAGTATCACCATGCCTCCCATAGTGCTGCGATGCTAGAAGAAACCTCACTGAATCCTGTCCCTGTCTGCAGTCCGAGATGATTTCACATGGGCCCACACGGTGTAGCTGAGAACCCCAGGATCCCTTGCTGATGCTGGCTCATTTTCTTTGGTCTCATCCTCATCACTCCTCCAGGAAGACTACCCAGTCCAAAGGGACTTGCTTTTGCTCTAAGTGGGTTAGATCTTGAGGTAAGGAAATAGCAAAATACTGGTGTAACAGTGAGTGTGGAGAGATGGGCTGAGGGAAGTGAGTGTTGGCAGGAGCTGAGGACCCTGCTGGGAGGGTGGCGAAGACTTGGCATAGACCTCCACAGCACAGCTGCTTGGAACAGAGGCAGGAAGGGCAGGGAAAAGTCATGAGAGAGGGAATTTGCAGGATGGTCAAGGTTCTCAATCCACACCCTCTGCAGAAGAAACAAATGAAATATGGCTACAATCTGGAGATTTTTAAGTCTCTAAGAAGTAGAATTTGTGAGCTAAAAGGCATCAAGAAAGCTCTCTTTCTGACCTGGCCTCTACCCCCAGAGGGCCTTAACCTTGCTGTGGGGAATGAAACTCTGCCCAGTTGGAGGGTTTTGGTGCTGCCCACCCCCAGCCCAGCCAGAAATGTGGCCCCGGTACTTCTGCTGCAGTTCAAGCCACTTTCCCAGCTCTGTCCCTGCCTGCATGGAGACGGAGCTGACAGCCGGCCACAGGGCCAAGCTCTGGCTTGGGGCTGGCAGCTGGGACTGAGGCTGCACTGCTGATGAATGGGCCGGGAGGCACTTTGTGAAATGAGCGACACCCTCTGACGGCCTCTTTCTATGGACTCACCGTGTTCCTCACGTGCCTTTCCAGCAATGTCACATTTGATTTTACCTTTAAAAGGTATTGATGAACCTGCATTATTGTTGAGTCTCTCCTACATTCTGTTCCATTTCCATTACTTCAGGGTGTGTGTGTGTGTGTGTGTGTGTGTGTGTGTGTGTCCATGTGCACAGGTGTGCTGGATTAGAGGAGAGCCCTATTTCCTTTAGATACATGAACTCCTCCCTCTAGTAGCCACCATTAAACATCCAATGACTTAAAATAGGCAGTGAGAAGTACATAGTGTCATGTCAGACGTGGCCCTGAGAGAGGCGCCCTTCTCACTACCCTGCTTAAGCCCTCAGCTGTTTAATGCTGGCTGTCCTGGGGGAGGAGTTTCCGGCACCGAGTGGTCTCCGCTCCTTCCGCGCACAGAGCCTTCTGTGTCTCCTCATGCTCCCTTTCTCCCTTGATTATTTTTTGTTTCGAGTATTTCTTCCTCCCCCTTTCTCCTTCTTGTGTCTCAGAACCAGCAGGAAGCTGGTGATTAAAAGAAGACATGGGTTTGGAAACGCTGCTATGGCCGCCCTTCTACCCCTTTATTTTACAACGGAAACAAGAAGCCTCACTCCTTGTCTTTTAATCCTCTCTCAGGCAGAGTAATGAAAATAGTGTTTGCTTGTTTTTGTTTTTGAGTCCACTAAATCTTGATTCTTACACTGACTAGCTGTGTGAACTTGGGCAAGTTACTTGAAATCTCAGAGCCTCTTTTTCCTCATCTCTAAATTAGAAAAAGTAATGCCTACTTCACAGAGCTGTGAGAAAGTGCACAAAGTCTAAGTGCTTTCACCATCGTAGGTATGCAATCCGTGTTTCCTTCCATCTCTCATTTTACTTGGGTCCGCAGACCTAATAAGTGTTCCTCTTCATTGGATTTCAATTTAATTAAATATTTTTTAAGCACCTAGTATGTGCCAGGTCTTGAGCACCAGGGTCCACGCAAATACAAGGTAGGGTTCCTCTCTTTGAGAGCAGCCTGGTGCTGAAACCAGGAATGTGATAAACAGAACAGCGTGAAAGGTGCCATTGGCACTGAGGGAATCTGGAAGAGGAGCACCTCGGAGTTTTGGGGGACAGGGTGGGAGGGTAGAAGAAGGTGTCCCTAAGGAGCTGAGCACTGGTCAAGAGCGTTACAGGGTGTTGGCCACAGGAGAAGGGTGTTCTGGGAAGACAGGAGCATGTGTATGGAAATTGCTGTGGGTTCCATGGGAGAGAAGGAGCATCGGGCACTGATGGGGGGTGGGGTTGAGTGCCTGAAAAGAGTCCAGATTAGGAAGAACATTGTTACAGTGGAGACGTGGTTTGGAAACTATCGAACATTAAAGGAGTTTAGGAGCACCATAAGAGGATAAAGATTTTACCTGCAGCACGCCAAGCCCGCTCTAAGAAATCGTTGTGTTTCTTGTTTGTTTTCTTGTTTTGTTTTGTTTTGTTTTGAGATGGAGTCTTGCTCTGTTGCCCAGGCTGGAGTGCAATGGTGCAGTCTTGGCTCACTGCAATCTCCGCCTCCTGGGTTCAAGGGATTCTCCTGCCTCAGCCTCCCGAGTAGCTGGGATTACAGGTGCCCACCTCCACACCTGGCTAACTTTTATATTTTTTTAGTAGAGGCAGAGTTTCGCCTGTTGGCCAGGCTGGTCTCGAGCTCCTGACCTCGTGATCTGCCTGCCTCAGCCTCTCAAAATGCTAGGATTACAGGTGTGAGCCAGCAGAAATTACCACCCGGCAGAAATCCTTGTTTACATAAATTGCCCCTTTGGAATCGATGTGAAGTCAGAGAGCCCACAGGCCAGCAGCCCTGGTTCTGCCACTAATTAGTTTTGTCACATTAGGGAAGTCACTTACTCTCTGATGGTCTGAGTTGCCACATCTCTGAAATTAAAGTGTTGGAGTAGGTGACACCCATGTTTCCTCCCAACTGTAACAGCCTGTGACTCTGTGACAATGTCACTGCTTTTTGGAGCTTGTTTCATAATTCCTAGAGTTAACTTATTTAAATCGCTATGCAAGCATGATGACTGACACCTGGTAAACATCCAGTGTTCTTTATATGTTCCACATGAAAACTAGATTACTGAAATGTATGATGACGTAGTGCAGTAAACTGAGAGCGTTGATTTCTTCGTAGTCTTGGCTAAGCCGGAGAGTGTTTGTGGGACTTGGAGTAAGTCATTTTACTTCTCTGGGTCACTATTCCCTACCCTCCACTAACTGCCAGTTATAAAAATGGGTACACTGAGAGATTGGAGTAAGATTTGACTCTTAGCGTTCACGGAAGTTTGTTCAATGGCTATCAAAAACTTCTTGCCATTGCTAACAAGTACATAAAGAAGATTTAAACTTAAAAAGTGTTTAGATCAGAACAAAAAAAAAATTGAATATCTTATGTAAAAGACAGGCTGATTCCATCCACCCCCACCATCCCCACAAAAACTAGGCAAATGTCATTTTAACTTCATTTCTAAAATGAAATATGATTTCAGTTTGGAGTCTCTGCCTACTTTCCTTTTTGTTGTTTTTTAAATAACTGGATCTTGTTTTCTTAGGGAAAAATTCATGCATGTCAAAAATATCTAAAAATTCAGACTATGCAATGGACAAAAATATTAGAAATAGAAAACATACATAATTTTATTCACCTGAAGATAAATTTGTCATGTTGGACCCATATTTTGTTTATATTTTTCCCAAAATAACTGGATCAAACCATATATCCTGTCATGCAATGAACAAAATATCCATCATACATTAACATACAACAAAATGTGAAGGTTTCTCAGATTCAGGCAAAAATGAAATCGTGAGTTCCAATGTGATGTCATGCAAATGTGTGCAAGAAAGGAGCTGAAAATTGTATCTTAAAGGATGTCAAAATTTGCCAGGCAGAGAATGGCAGAAAACATTTACGAGATATAAGAAAGAAACCACTAGAAACTGGCCAGTTGCAGACCTGGAAGAAGTCTAGTTGGCCTGGCTGGTGTGGTGAGTGGGAGGGAATTCAGCAGGAGGTGAGCAGGGGGTGGTGGGACCTCTTTCTTTGCCAGGCTTCAGAGGTTGGAATTTGTTTTGCTGACAGTGGAGAACCAGGGACTTGATAGAATCAATTACTGCTTTATTTTAAAACAAATGAAACTGACCACAATCAAGATTCTATTCCACTCCTCTGCTAAGAACACATTTTGAAAAATTCGAGTGTTTTAAAAAATCTTCATATACAAGCCAAGCACAGTCTCCAGGAACTTCGTCAGAAGATTCTCATCACCTCTGTGGAAGCCTTTTAATGCACGTTTTGGAGTTCTTTAGTGACCTGCCTTAATTCATAGGGCATTCAGTAATTCCAGCAATGGTAAATTCATCGTAAAGAGCACCCCGGGTAGAAGTTGTTTTGGCCACACTCTCGGAGAGGAAGGAATGTGTTTGGCCCTGCTGGATGCCTGCGGGAGGGCTCTGATGAAGAAAGCGATGGAACCTAGCCTTGGCCATTTGTTTATTTAAACGAGTTGTTTTTTAAACAGCTCATTAGCTCCACCCAGTGGACAAGTGCTAGAATACTGCTTTCAGAGCCTGTTGCGGCGCTTCGAAGGATGGATCCAACTCAAATGTCTTTCCTGCAGTTTCTCATTTGCTATTTCAACCATTCATTCCCTTTACGAATTTAAGAGGCATCCAGGAAACGGTTTTTATCCTGCATCTCAGTGTCCTTGAATAAGTCCCTGTCCTCTCTGAAACTTATTCTGCAGTTTTAAAAAAAAAAAACTCTTCCATAGTTCTAGTGTGCATAGTCTCTCAGAGGTGTAATTGTTCTAGTATTTGCCCATTATACCTGTCATTCAAACTGGCATCAGCCTGGACAAAGAAAAAAATATCTGTGGCATTTTGAAAATTTATGAATGACTGCAAACACCTATAATTATGTGTGTCAATATATGTCAGTTTTATCCAATTGTGTATTCGTAAGAATATCTTCGAGACATTAACCTACAATTGCTTGGTGTAGTAGAAAGAGCCAGGCTTTGCAGTTAGATAGACCTGAGTTTAAACTCTAGGCCTGCAACTTTCTATATGACCTGGTAAGAACTCTCCTTCCCTGAGCATTTTTCCTCATCAATACAGTAAGATGGCAAATCTTATTTCACAAAGTATAATATCTGCAGAGCAGTAGACACCGAGACTGGCCAACAGCAGGCTTCCGTTTAACAAAAACAGCTGTTCCTGTTGAGCATTCTGCACCTTATCCATTTACCTTGAGCAAATAGCTTCTGCTCTGAAACGGATTCTTCCTCTGTCCAGTGGAGATCATAGTTCCCTGACTTTGAGTTATACAAATCCAATGATATAACCACTCCAAAGCACCTGGCACCTTATAGGTATTTAACAGTTGCTAGCTTCTTTCTTTCCAAAAGTACTGACCTGTTGCAGATAATTAAGTTATAAAGCTAAAATTGTGTTTATCCCATGAGCACACTTTCTCTCTCCCTCGTTCTCTTTTTCCTTCCCTCTCTTCTCTCTCAGACACACACATGCATGCATGTGTTGCATTCCCATCTTATTTCCCCCATCTCTTTCATCAAAAGTTAGGCCAAAAGCCAGGTGCAGTGGTTCATGCCTGTAATCCCAGCACTTCAGGAGGCCAAGGTGGGTGGATTGCTTGAGCTCAGGAGTCTGAGACCAACCAGGACAACGTGGTGAAACCTCATCTATACAATAAACTTTAAAAGTAGCCAGGCATGGTGGTGTGTGCCTATAGTCCCCAGCTACTCAGGAGGCTGAGGTGGGTGGATAGTTTGAACCCGAGGGGTTGAGGCTACAGTGAGCTGTTGCCACTGCACTCAAGCCTGGGCAAGAGCAAGACCCTGTCAAAAAAATTAAAAATTAAAAAAAAATTATATATACACATATATATGTAACTGCCTGTATTTAATAATTATAGAGATGCAAAAGTGCCTAGATTCTGCCCTGTCTGTTGTTATTTCTTTAGCCAGCACATTTGTGTGGTTTTCGAATAGAAAGCTGCTCTGAACACCTGGGCACTCCCACGCTCAGGCTCCTTCTTCCCGATGCTTCCTATTATATAAGGTGTGGCAGTCCAGGTCAGTATGCAAGAGATGTAGCAGCTGCAGCCAGCTTTGCAGCAGGTGGAACTTGGAAGATCATTCATCTAATTAAAATGACATTCAACTTGTCTTCCCAAGATGCTAAATGGCACAGGGCTCATTACTAGCCTGCTCCTCAGACCATCCTTGGAGATGAAAGAGGCGCCACTACCCTGGCACAGTGCCAGGGGCGAGGGATACAAAGATGAAAGCACATGGGGTGATTCAATGAGTGCTTCTTTTTCCTGGCATTTAGTAGCTCTCAGTCTAGCAGGGCCAACAGATATGCCCAGAGCCCCAGCACACACACACACACAGATGTACAAATCCATACACTGCATAGAAGAATCAATGTGTGCACAGGAGGAGAGAGTGGCACCCTCCACAGCGAGTGGGGCAGGAGTGTGGAAAGGTCTCCCGACAGGTAGAAGTCACCTTACCTGAGTTGGAGAAATGAATGGCAATTTGATAAGTGAAGAGGGGCAGGCGCAGGATGTGGTAGGAGCATGGGACTCAACCTGTGCAGAACCCCAGGGAAAGAGAAAGGATGGCTCATTCGGGATCCATAAATACCTACAAGAGCCAGGCAGGTGGTGCGTGTCAGACACTTTGGTGTATCATTCATTTCTATTTTTAAAAATGTCCTCCTTCCAGCTTTTCTTGACTTATACCCACTTAAGTTATCCATTATTTTTCCATCTTTGATTCAAACTTAGCTTAAGAGAAATCTTTCCCTACTCGAAGAAAACTAGCAGTTCAAATCCATTTACTGTATCAGTTTGTAAGTGACACGTGGCTCCTGTGGGGGAGTCAGGTGGGAGTGGCAGGGACTGGGACAAACTGGAGAGCAAGTTCTCCTGCCGAAGAGGGCAGCCATTCTTCAACTCCAGCTGTTCAGAAGCTCCCAATCTTGCAATTTCTAAGAAAAAGCAAGCAACCTGGATTTTGATAAGAGAGTCAAATTTTTAAACAGTGCCTTAATGGAAAAAAAAAAAGTCTGCAGACCAAACGGAACATATCCTCATGCTAAGCCTTCGTCATGGACTGCACTTGCGACCTTTCATTTACAGGCTCCAGGGATTCCAAGAGCATTTTCAGGATCCTTCATCAAATCGTTGCTCTGCTTATAGTTTCTCCTAACCATCCTTTTCCCCTTGCTTTCCAGAAAGAGATGACGAGCAGGATGTGTCACTGATGTTCCACCTTACCCTCTGGAAGAAAGGAAAGCGGTTTCCTCCTGGAGCCCTACATGGGCAGGAAGTGGACCACCCTGGCTGAAATGACACACCTACTTCCAGGAGCTGCAGAGGTGGAGGCAAGCAGTGACTCCTCAGAGACGTTCCCCACTCACTTTGTGTGCTCTTAACCTTCTGAGTGCTGCTAGCCCAGACCCGTGGACCAGGCAGACCACAACGTGGAAGAAGGACCAGCCCCTTGACCCTTCTGGCTGGAAGATATCCGAGAGGAAGCCTCTGCACTTCCACACATGGCATCATTCTGCCTATGACCAGCTGCCTAAGCTTTACTGGAATTCAGGTTTTGAGACTGGGATGCTTGTTTGTATTTTTCCACTTACCTGTCTTGTCAGCTGGCCGACTTCTCTGTGATTGGTTTTCTAAGTGCCAGGTGAATTTTGGACCTCTGGATGTGCAGCGAGTTTTTATGCAATAAGCCTTCCTTGCAGGTCTCTAAGAGCTCCTGCTCTGATGTTGTGATTTAACACTGTGCAGGACCATGGAGCTCGGAGAGACCTGAACCCCCACCCCCCGCACCCGCCTACTCTCCCTGCCATAGATAGCTTCCATAGCATTTCCCTAATAAGTAGTTTTATCAGGGACACGCCATGGGGTGGCGCATCTCTGCCCCAAACAGGGTCTTCACATTCCAGGGAAGAGACTGGTTACTAGCATAAAGCTGACAAGTTACCAGGTCACCTGATCAGAATGTATTTTTTATAACCACCATCAGTCCTTGTCTCTTCAGTTGAAGAGATTCTTTCCTGTTTCCCAGAAGAGAGGAATAAAAGTCCTAAATGACTGAGAATGATCAGCAGGAGCTTTGGGCCCGATTACTACAGCGTTTGTTCTTTATTAAAGGGCAGGGAGTCGCAGCTGTCTCTACATGCCACTAACGTTTCAGTGAAAAGCAAAAGTACCTTTGGTTATTCAGTACATGTAGATTTAACACCCAGACGGCTGACTTGTAACCTTCCCCACTGGCCTTCTGAGCGTTTAAACCCAGCCGACGTTCTCTCTCCACTCCACACTCTCCCCTCCTCTGCCATGTTATGTTATGGCACAAAATTAATTTCCGCCCCTGTGATTGTGCCACGGTTGCCAAGGTGACAGTGGAGCTGGAGCTAACTTCCTTCTTTCATCCTTTCCAATTTTTCTATTCCAGAAGACAGTCAGAATAATGCATTCTGTACTACATCCTGCCTTTGGAGACCTAAATGAGTTTTCGTTGATGAAATGTTGCCTTCTCTGATTCATTCACAAACTGTGGTGGTTCTGACCACCTGTGATGAGGGGGTCATAATACTTCCAGTGATCCTTTGAATTTAGCAAAATGTTTGCTGGTGGAGGGAAGTATATAAGAATGTATTAGTGTATGTTAATGTAATAATAATTAAACAGTAACTAAACAACTCTGATTTTGTTTTATTATACATGTGTTAAAGCCTTCTGTGGCTGCCACAAAAGCCTAGAATCATGAAATCTTTGCCCAGGCTGAGAAAGGGCTGCCTCTGTGGGTACAGTGGCATTCGCCGTTGCCCTAACCAAGCCGGCTGAACCTTGCTTTGTGTCTCGTAAAGGTCATCTCATGGAATCCAGTTGCTGCTACCTCACCACGTTGCTGTGCCCTGGTCCACAATAAACATACTTTTCTCCCCCTTCCTAAGTAATTTGGAGAGGACAAGATAGGCCAAGTTTTTTCCCCACATCACTTTTGGCTGAAAGAATATCTGACCGTCATAGAGATCCAGAGAACAGAAACAAGAGCCCCTAATTCCCAGCCTGTGCAATATGCAGTTACCAGATGGGAATGCAGAGCAGTGGGACAGAGAGGTGGCTGTGGAACCCAGGACCCAGAGGGACGCTGCAGCAGTGCACCAGGGAATGCCACAGGATTTTTGCATTAAAAAAGTTGCATATGTTCCTGCATTTCAGCAAGGCATAATCAAGCAGGAGGCAGGAATCTGAAGACCTCTGTGATTCATTCTTTTTAAGGTTATCTTCTATTAATTGTGCAAATGAAATTTCCACTCAATTTAAAAATCCAAATGTCTTTAAGCTTCTTGGAACAGTTTTATCCTGCTTATATTGTTAATTGCACTAATCAACTCTTCTAGGGTAAATTCTGGCAAACTACTCTTTTTTTTTTCTTTTTTTTTTTTTTTTTTAATTACAGAATGTTCCTGTTCCCACAGAACTTTGGCAAATTCTGAAGAGAATCTCTGCAGTCAATTTTTATCGCCGCGACTTGGCTGCATCTAACTGTTCATCTCTTATAAATGAGCTTCAGCCCTCTGGGTCAGAGACTGACAACTCTCCTTCTTCTTCCTAAACTGGCCTACTCTCCTTTTTCTACATTTTTTTTTTTTTTTTTTTTGAGATGGAATCTTGCTATGTCACCAGGCTGGAGTGCAGTGGCATGATCTTGGCACACTGCAACCTCCGCCTCCCAGGTTCAAGGGATTCCCCTGCCTCAGCCATCCGAGTAGCTGGGAGTACAGGCACTTGCCACCATGCCGGCTAGTTTTCTGTATTTTAGTAGAGATGAGGTTTCACCATGATGGCGAGGATGGTCTGGATCTCCTGACCTCGTGATCCACGTGCCTTGGCCTCCCAAAGTGCTGGGATTACAGGCGTGAGCCACCTGCCTGGTCTCTACTTTTGTTTTAATTTTGAAAAATTTTAAAGTAAAAGTTTCAAAGTTGAAAGATTATAGTGAGTACCCTTATGTCCTTCAGTGTATCAGTTGTTAACATTTTGCCTTGTTTTCTTTTCTTCTTTTTTTTTTTTTTTAAGAGAAAGGGTCTCTCCCTATGTTACCCAAGCTGGCCTTGAACCCCTTGCCTCAAGCGATCCTTCCACTTAGCTCCTGAGCAGCCAGGACTCTGGCTTGTGCCACCACGCCTGCCTCCCATTTTCTTTCTCACTGTAAATACACATTCTTATTCTTGAATCATCTGAAAATAAGTTGCAGGCATCATGAAAATGTAAAATACTTCATCATGTTCTTCCTTTTAATAAGAACATTGTCCTATAAATCTGCAATATTTTCACACCCGTGAAATGGAACACTGCTACTGTATAAACCGAATATGTGACCCGTATTCAAAATTCTCCATTTGTCCTCAAAATATCCTTTATGGCTGATTATTTTATTATCCAGGATCCAATCAAGAATTATATGTATTTGTCATTCTCTTTTGTTTCCTTTAATTGATTAGATTAGAGTTCCCCTTTCGTGTGTGTCTGAGTGGTAGGGTGGTATTTGTGTATGATGTTTGGTGGGGGGTGTGTGTGTGATGTGTCTTTCGATCACACATTATTAAAGAGTTCAGGCAAGTTTGTGGACTGTCCCACAGTCTAGACTTTTTTACTGATTGTTGCCTCATTACGAGATACAGGTTAAATTTTTTTTCCAAGACTACTACACGTGTGATGTTGTTTCCTTCCTAACGCTTCCCATCAGGTGGCACATAATGTCTACTTGTCTCTTTTCTGATATTAAGACTGATCAGGTGTTGTCTGCCTGATCCAATCATTATCAAGTTCCATAATTATTAAGCTCTGAAATTCAGTACACGTACATTTATAGAGCATGAGGCTGTGCATACATACATTGATTTCTTAATGTTCTCAAGGAGGTCAAGGATCCCCAAAGTATGATGGCCATTGCAGTCAGATGATAGCAAAGAATTCATCCCTTTCCATATAACAGGAGGGAGGAGAAGAAGGAAGTTTCCACATGCAGACAATATGTGACTGCGTGGGCAAGTGGGAATTTGTACGGTCCCTGTAGTCAGAGGTGAAATATTCAACCCTTTTATTTTTTCTGCAATCCTCAATGACCTCCCATTTGGACCCATAGTTTATTTATAGAAAGCACACACTCTATAACTGTCAGTTGGTTTTTTGGGGAAAACCCTTAGATAGTACAATGGGTTGTGACCCTCCGAAGGACCACAAGTACATAAACACATACAAAGTATTTATGTGGTATTCAAATTTCATGGCGATGGTACAAGGAAGAGATGACTAGGAAGAAAATGTCTTAAATGGTTTAATTGGGAAATACTGATCTAGAATCATTTCCTGCTTCATAAGTTGTTCATTTGTTCTTCCCTAGGTATTTTCTCATTTCTAAAGGCGCAGAGTCTCAGAGCCAGGTTAAGTGGAAAAAACTTGGAGAGATTTCTTTTTTCTTTTTTGTTTATTTTGTTTTGTTTTGTTTTGTTTTTTTGAGATGGAGTCTTACTCTGTCGCCCAGGCTGGAGTACAGTGGCACAATCTCGGCTCACTGCAACCTCCATCTCCCTCATTTAAGTGATTCTTCTGCCTCACCTCCAGAGCAGCTGGGACTACAGGCGTGCACCACCACGCCTGGCTAATTTTTGCATTTTTTAGTAGAGATGGGGTTTCACCATATTGGCCAGGCTGGTCTCAAACTCCTCACCTCGTGATCCACCCGCCTTGGCCTTCCAAAGTGTTAGGGTTACAGGCATGAGCCACTGCACCCAGCCGAGAGATTTCTTAATCCATTCCTTTTGTCTCTCAAACCAAGCCAGTAACATCCCCAGTGAAAAAAATCTATTCTCCTCTCACCGATCTTCAGGCATGGAAATTCTACAGCATTTTTTGGTATAACCAATCCATTGAACACTCCACAACATCTTGAGTTCCATTCAACTCAAGCTGAAATATTATCTTTGAGTTTCAGTGTATCTTTTCTAGTGTCCCACTTTTAGAAAGGTCCAAAGATAATATATAATAGGATAAGTGAAAATATAATGAATCAGTGCTTTATTTGCATATCTATGAAATATCTGAAGGCTATTTCCAATGTGTGTCAGCCTCCTTTTCCTTCCAGTTCTCCCAGGATGGTGTCCTCTGCAATCTTGTTGCTCCGTTGTTGACCATTGAAGTAGCTCAATGTGAAACCTTCCCAAAGCTCTCCACATCACTCTATGTTATGGATGTGACCAGCAGTAAACATGAAGAGAACTTATTTCATGTCTTCTCCACACTGCCTTGTATCTTTGCTAAGTCTATTTTAATCACCATGAAAAATTCTTTACCACATTCAATCATTTTGGTTTATCTTCCTGACTTCTTACCTTTAACATCCCTGTTAAAGATTACACTGTTGTTTGTTTGTTTGTTTAAGCCATCCCTTTAATTGGCAAAACATTAAGGGACTTGAATAGAATTACTCTTATCTTTTTATGCTGATTTAAGCCAAGCCATCATTCTGCTCATTGACAGAAGCACATTGCTTCTTACAGTCTCTAAAACTTGTGTCCTTTCCATACCCCATGAGTGTCACACTGTGAGAAAAACAAAAACACTGTAGGAAAAGGATGACCATCATCTTTGAAGAAATGTGTACCGAGGCACAATCACTAAAAGGCGTTGGAGGCATCGCTTAGTTAACACTGTCATTCTTGATCTGATCATTTTGGACCTTGAAGAAATTGGCGATTCTCTCCTAGAATTAGACAAACAAAATGTGTTTGGAAATAGTGATTGTTTTCCTGCTTTAAGAAGTATATTAACAAAAAGCTTTTACAACAGGCTGTTTCCCTCTGGGCAGGTATTAATTCTAAGAATTTTTTCAATGACTACATAAGGATTTCTGTAACTTATGAATGAAGAGTCCATTTCTAATCAAATAATTAAGCTGTTTTACTAGCTTCTAGTGATCTCATTTCAGAGTTTTCCTTTACCTTTTTTACATGCATCAGAAACAGAAATGTTTACTATATTTTTAGCTCCATTTATGATTGTATTAAGGGTTTGACTATAAGGAAAACTAACAAATCAATTAGAAAAGCAACATAAAACTAAAGGATATTTATGAAATCAGTTATATGTGAGCTTGGGTATTCAAATGTCACAAATAAAAGGCATAAAACCATTATCTAGTCTGTCTTTTTTTTAATGCTTGGTTTATTTCTTTTAATAAATAGGTTGTCTTGCAATAGTCCTGGAACAGGTAAATAAAAGGAGAACCGTTAATTCTACAAAAACTAATTCAAAGTTAATTTGAAAACACACAGGTGGTTGGCAAGATGGCCGAATAGGAACAGCTCCAGTCTGCAGCTCCCAGCAAGATAAACACAGAAGGCAGATGATTTCTGCATTTCCAACTGAAGTACCCAGCTCATCTCATTGGGACTGGTTAAACAGTGGGTGCAGCCCACGAAGGGTGAGCCAAAGCAGGGTGAGGCGTTGCCTCACCTGGGAAGTGCAAAGCGTGGGGGAACTCCCTCCCCTAGCCAAGGGAAGCCATGAGAGACCATGCTGTGAGGAATGGTGCATTCCAGCCCACATACTACGCTTCTCCCCCAGTTTTCGCAACCCTCAGACCAGGAGATTCCCTCGGGTGCCTATGCCACCAGGGCCCTGGGTTTCAAGCACAAAGCTGGGGAGCCATTTGGGCAGACACCAAGCTAGCTGCAATTTTTTTTTCATACCCCAGTGGCACCTGGAATGCTAGTGAGATAGAACTGTTCACTCCCCTGGAAAGGTGGCTGAAGCCAGGGAGCCAAGTTGTCTAGCTCAGCAGATCCTACCCCATGGAGCCCAGCAAGCTAAGATCCACTGGCCTGAAATTCTCACTGCCAGCACAGCAGTCTGAAGTCAACCAGGGATGCTTGAACTTGGTGGGGGGAGGGGCATCCGCCATTACTGAGGCTTGAGTAGGTGGTTTCCCCTCACAGTGGAAACAAAGCCTCCAGGAAGTTTGAACTGGGTGGAGCCCACCGCAGCTCACCAAAGCCACTATAGCCAGACTGCATCTCTAGATTCCTCCTCTCTGTGAGGGGCAGCTCTGAAAGAAAGGCAGCAGCTCCAGTGAGGGGCTTACAGATAAAACTCCCATCTCCCTGGGACAGAGCACCTAGGGGACGGGATGGCTGTGGGTGGAGCTGCAGCAGACTTAAACATTCCTGCCTGCCAGCTCTGAAGAGAACAGTGGATCTCCCAGCACAGTGCTCAAGCTCTGCTAAGGGACAGAGCTCTGCCTCTGCAAGCAGGTCCTGACCCCTGTGTATCCCGACTGGGAGACACCTCCCAGCAGGGGTCAACAGACACCTCATACAGAAGAGCTCTGGCTGGCATCTGGTGGGCGCCCCTCTGGGACAAAGCTTCCAGAGGAAGGAGCAGGCAGCAATCTTTGTTGTTCTGCAGCCTCCACTGGTGATACCCAGGCAAACAGGGTCTGGAGTGGACCTCCAGCAAACTCCAGCAGACTGCAGCAGAGGGGACTATTAGAAAGAAAACCAACAAACAGAAAGGAATAGCATCAACATCAACAAAAAAGGATGTCTACACATAAACCCCATGTGAAGGTCACCAGCATCAAAGACCAAAGGTAGATAAATCCATGAAGATGAGGAAAAACAAGCACAAAAAGACTGAAAATTCCAAAAACAACAATGCCTCTTCTTCTTTAAAGGATCACAGCTCCTCACCAGCAGGGGAACAAAACTGGACAGAGAATGAGTTTGATGAATTGACTGAAGTAGGCTTCAGAAGGTTGGTAATAACAAACTCCTCCAAACTAAAGGAGCATGTTTTAACCCAATGCAAGGAGGCTAAGAACCTTAATAAAAGGTTAGAGAAATTGCTAGCTAGAATAACCAGTTTAGAGAAGAACATAAATGACCTGATGGAGCTGAAAAACACAGCACAAGAACTTTGTGAAGCATACCCAAGTATCAATAGCTCAATCAATCAAGTGGAAGAAAGGATATTAGAGATCTAATATCAACTTAATGAAATAAAGCATGAAGACAAGATTAGAGAAAAAATAATGAAAAGGAATGAACAAAACCTCCAAGAAATATGGGACTATGTGAAAAGACCAAACCTACATTTTATTGGTGTACCTGAAAGTGATGGAGAGAATAAAACCAAGTTGAAAAACACTCTTCAGGATACTATCCAGGAGAAATTCCCCAACCTAGCAAGGCAGGCCAACACCGAATTTCAGGAAACACAGAAAACATCACAAAGATACTCCTCAAGAAGAGCAACCCCAAGACACATAATCATCAGATTCAACAAGGTTGAAATGAAGGACAAATGCTAAGGGCAGCCAGAGACAAAGGTCAGTTTACTCACAATGGGAAGCTCCTCACACTAACAGCGGATTTCTCTGAAGAAACCCTACAAGCCAGAAGAGTGTGGGGGCCAATACTTAACACTCTTAAAGAATTTTCAACCCAGAATTTCATATCCAGCCAAACTAAGCTTCATAAGCAAAGGAGAAACTGTATCAACTAACAGGCAAAATAACCAGCGAGCATTGTAATAACAGGATCAAATTCATACATAACAATATTAACCTTAAATGTAAATGGGCTAAATGCCACAATTAAAAGACACAGACTGGGAAATTGGATAAAGAGTCAAAACTCATAGGTGTGCTGTATTTAGGAGACCCACCTCAAATGCAGAGACAAACATAAACTCAAAATAAAGGGATGGAAGAATATTTACCAAGCAAATGGAAAGAAAAGAAAAGCAGGGTTTGCAATCCTAGTCTCTGATAAAACAGACTTTAAAGCAACAAAGATCAAAAAAGACAGAGAAGGGCATTACATAATGGTAAATGGATCAATGCAACAAGAAGAGCTAACTATCCTAAATATATATGCACCTAATACAGGAGCACCCAGATACATAAGGCAAATTCTTAGAGACCTACAAAGAAACTTAGACTCCCACACAATAATAGTGGGAGACTTTAATGCCCCACTGTCAATATTAGACAGATCAACGAGACAAAAAATTAATAAGGATATACAGGACTTGAGCCCAGCTCTGGACCAAGAGGACCCAATAGACATCTACAGAACTCTCCACCCCAAATCAATAGAATATACATTTTTCTCAGCACCACCTCATACTTATTCTAAAATTGACCACATAATCGGAAGTAAATCACTCCTAAACAAATGCAAAAGAACAGAAGTCATAACAAACAGTCTCTCAGACTACAGTGCAATCAAATTAGAACTCAAGATTAAGGAACTCATTCAAAACTACACAACTACATGGAACTGAACAACCTGTTCCTGAATAACTACTTGGTAAATAATGAAATTAAGGCAGAAATAAAGAAGTTATTTGAAACCAATGAGAACAAAGACACAACGTACAAGAATCTCTAGGACACAGCTAAAGCAGTGTTTCGAGGAAAATTTATAGCACTAAATGCCCACAGGAGAAAGCGGAGAAGCAATGATGAAGTCACACAGGATGAAATACATGCCTCCTTCACAGTACAGAAAGGGCGGGTCTCATGAAAAAAATGTCATTAGAAGTTCAGGTTATCAAGGGAGAGGAATATGTGGGCTTATTGCCCCTGCTACAGATGTTGCTGACCTGGTCTTGCCTGCAGAAGAAAAGGGAAGAAAGACTGATAAGGGGAGCTTAACCTTCATGAGCTTGATAAGAGCAGTCAGGAGTCCAGGGGCACTCTCATCCCTTGATCCCAGTCAGAGGGATCACATCATCCTACTTCCCACCAACAGTTTCATTTCTGACCAGACCACTGTCTTCCAGGGAAGACTTGTATATCCTCAAGGGAGGAAATAAATGCTGTCTCCTCATTTTTGGCCAATGGAAATATGCAAGACTGGGAAGCATGTAGGGAGATTCAATCTAATTCAGTAAATATTTGCATCACTACTATGGCTGGGCACTCTTAGTCAATATAGTATTATCAGGCTCTTAATCAATGTAGTAGGCTGTCAGTCATAGGCTCTCAGTCCATACAGTAATTAATCTGCAAATGCTATCATTGGACTTCACAATTTCCATGGCCAAATACATTTGGAAAATATCGGGTAAAACATTTAAAAAGGGCTTTTTGCTATAGCACTCTAGGAGCCTTCAGGCTAACATGCACCATGACTGTCTAAAAGAGGAATGTAACATGATGTTTTATGCAAAGGCAGCTGATGATGGGAGTTTTTTATAAATCATTTGTGGCATTGCAGTTTGATGTAACATATTTGGGCATAGCTCTTTATTAGGTCTTAGTAAAATCATAATGATGGATCTTACCCTCAGGAATAGAAGGGCCCCAAAAGTGACTCTTGGCTTTTAGGGATACCTGTTTACAAACTGCTCAGTTCCAAATACTAACCATTGTAATTACGTGAGTTTTTCTCAGGATGTATTGAGAAGGCTGGCTACCTGTCTGAAAATCACAGAGGTGCTGGTTAAAGAGGCCGGTTGCTGGGCCTCATGCAAGAACTACTAAATCAGAATTTCTGGGAGAGGGACCAAGAAACTTGAATTTAATCGAGCACATAGAATAACTGTTATGTACCCTTAACTTTGAGAACTACTACTCGAGGCCTTATCTTCATCTACTTCTGAGTGCCACTTTATTAGTTTTCTATTGTTTTGTAACAAATTACAACAAATTTAGCAGCTTAAAACCTGTAGGTTAGGAATCTGGGCAAGGCTTATCTGTGTCCTATGTTTCAGTATCTCTCACAAAGACTACAAGGAAGGTATCATCTAGGGCTAAGTCTTAACTGATAGCTTGACAGAAAGAATCCACTTCTAAGCTCGTGAGATGGCTGTCAGGATTTGGTTCACTGCGAGCTACTGGGTGGAGGACTCAGTTCCTCATTACCTACTGGCAAGAGGCCACTTTCAGTGTCTTGACATACGGATATTTCCAAATGGCAGCTTGCTTCATCAAAGCCAGGAAAGGAGACAGCCTTCTAGCAAGATGGAAGTTCTAATCTTATGTAACATAATCGTGAAAGTGGCATTCCATTACCCTTGCCATATTCTATGGGTTAGAAGCAAGTCACAGGTCCTATTCATATTTGGAGAGGGAATTATACAAAGGCATATACCAGGAGGAGGGGAGTATTGGGAACTCTCTGAGTCTGTTTTAGAGTCAGTGAATGATTTCAGGGCTTTACATTATTAAAATGCATCTCCAGATAAGGGGTCCTAGGACAAGAGAAATATTTGCACTGCTTTCCATTATTCTGGTCACAAGCTGGGGTTCAACGTTCTACCTCAGCACAGAAAACAAAAGTTGGGAACAGCTTCTAGAGTAGACAAAAGGGAAGTCTCCAGAATGACCGTCCAGGGATAAGAGGACTGAGCCCAGAATAGGGCCTTGTCCTAGTTTTAAACAGTGTACCGAGGGCAAAAAGAAAATGTGCACTGTTCTCAAAAGTGAGATAAGAAAGCTGCCTTCAGTCTACGGCCATACCACCCTGAATGCACCAGATCTTTTCTGATCTCGTGAAACTAAGCAGGGTCGGGCCTGGTTAGTACTTGGATGGGAAAAGAAAGCTGCCTTCAGGCACTGGTGACTGTAAGAGAAGACGAGGTCTTTGAAGGAGTCCTCAGAGTCTCTCTAGGGGAGGTTAGAGGAGGTTGGGAAGCAGTGGTGTGCGGGAACTAGCTAGTACTCCCAAGAGCTGATTAATACATTAGCAAGAATTCTGTAAGCCAGGTGTTAAACACAGCTATTATTAAAAATTAAATTATATAAATATACAATTAAATAAAGTATATTTTAAAATACAGGCAATAATACTCAGAAGTTGGCGTTTCCTAATTATTTTACAAATATGCTCAAGCTTATTTACATCCATTATGTATATATGATAGAAATGTTATATAATGCTGTGTTACTGCTCATTTTTTTCCAATTCTGGATTCAGTGACATTATGTTGGTAGCCCATAATCAGATATGGTGGCGATATTTACAACATGAAAATTGGTAAATGCTATAGATCAAAATGTTTTATTTCTGTTTATTTTGAGTGGACATTATTCAGCCATAATGTAAAATATCTGAGCACATGAAGAGTTAGAAACATGCCTCTGAAAGGCTAGAGCAATGTGTGCTTGTAAGATTTATTAATGCCTATATTCCATTAACTAAGTTTAGATATCAGTAGGGATTACAGTACACGTTAATGTAATGTAGCCCAGAATCAGTTATGGTGGAGATACTCACAACATGAAACTTGGTAAATGCTACAGATTAAAACTTTTCTATTTTTTCTGTTGTTTTTTTCTTTAAGCAGACAGCCAAACACTCACTAACACACCCTTTTTTATGTTAAGCTGGCTTCTTTTTAAAATTAAAAAATGCTTTTAATTGATGTAGTATTTGTGGGGTACAATGTGATGTTTTGATGATAATATGTATACATTGTAGAATGGCTACATCAAGCTAATTAACATGTATATTGCCTCGCATGGCACTTCTTTGTGGTGAGAACACTTAAAAATCTCTCTTAGTAATTTTCAAGTATTTAATATATCATTATTAAGTATGCAACATGGTGTAAAGCAGATCTCTTGAAATTGTTCCTTCTCTCTAGTTGAAATTTTGCGTCCTTTGACCAGCATCTCCCCAGTACCATCCCCCACCACAAGCCCCTGATAACCAACATTCCATTCTCTGCTTCTGTGAGTTTGACTTTTTAAGATTGCACATATAAATGAGATTGGCAGTATTTGTCTTTCTGCACCAATACTTTTAATGGGAAGTGACATTTACTGAATGGTGAGCCCTGAGATAACAACTTTCCGTAATTACCTCCTTTCAATCTTATAGAACCCCAGGAGCTAGTATCTTAGGTTTACTCCAAAGGAAAAGACAGAGATATGGTTTTCTTCTTTGTTAATCCTAATATACTACTTCTGCAGATCAAAGAGCTGTAGTAATTCACATGGGATGAACAGATATTCAAGGATACACTTTTTATTTAATGACCAGCACCTGCCATCTCTAAGTCCCAGGTAACAGTAGATGCTGCTGGTGTCCTGTCCATATCCTTCAGGAGGAATTTACTATTCCTCTGTGGGCTATTTACTCTGTGAAAATGAATGGGCCTAGGAACAATCCATAATGCAAAGGAAACACACATTATGGATTGAAACCAAGAAGATCTGGGTGCCACAAGTAAGTTAAACCAAGAAGGGGCCCAGACCCATGTCACCTAGTTATGTTGCCCCAATGCCTCTCCCTCAGCTGATGCTTATGATCTTGTCCAGGGCTCTCTACAAACAAATAAGGAGAAAAAAATTCAGCCAGATGCAGTGGCTCATGCCTTTAATCCCAGGAGTTCGAGATCAGCCTGACCAACATGGTAAAACCCCGTCTCTACTAAAAATACAAAAATTAGCCAGGTGTGGTGGTGCGCACCTATAAATCTCAGCTACTCACAAGGCTGAGGCAGGAGAATCACTTGAACCAGGTAGGCAGAGGTTGCAGTGAGCCGAGATTGCACCACTGCACTCCAGCCTGGGCAACAAAGCGAGATTCTGTCTCGAAAAAAAAAAAAAAAACAACAATTCAAGCCTCATTCACAGATGGGTCAGATCAATAATGTGCAAGCCAAAAATTCCCTGGAGCTCTACTGCTTCCCTATTGATCCACCCAGCGTGACCCTGGAAGGCAGTAATGGGGGAGGGAGTGGCGTCCCAATGTGCAGATTTTCAAGAAGTGTTCCTGGCCATTAACTTTCCATGGAATGCAAAGTAAATTAATTGAGTTTAGTTTCAGGCCTACTTCCATGTGTGACCTTTCAGGTCCCACCCTAGGTAATCACGAGGCTTTGCCTAGCAAGCTTCACCCCTCCAAACCTAGCACACAGCAAGAGCTTTGCAGTTTTCTGGAGGGAGTTGTAAAGGACTCATTCATCCTCTGGGGGCTATACACAAATGAGTACTTACAGTCCCAGTGCAGGTGTCACCATTTGTAGGCCTCCTCATCAGGGGCGCTTAACTAAGGAACTCTTCTCCACTTTGACTGAGTCCTTTTTTATACTTAGCCCTTCTCCTTAGACCAGCAGATGTGATGGCCAACTGTAAGGGGATCTAGAATGTGTGATAAAGAGCTGACATAGCTCAAATGTGGACTCAGGTCTAACTGAGGGACCTTGGGAGATGATGCAGACGAGGCTTAGGGTTATGGAGATAACCCCCAGGACACTGTGGCATTACCACTCCTAGGACTTCAACTGGTGAACTGGAAAAAATTGCAGGCAGTGGGGATGCACTGGTGCTTGTGAGAGACTTAGGGGAGAAGGTGAGTATGAAGAGCCAGGGCTTGGTTGGTAGTTAGTGTGCTTCATGCATTAAGGGGAAAATGACAGGTTCCGCTAAGCCAGTTATCAGTTTAAGTCCCAACCTGAAGGTCAAAAGCCTACTTGGCAGTGTTTAGAGGGACCTGCATCTCCTGTAGTTAGAGAATAGACCCAGGACTAGATTGTCAGCAAAACTTCAGAGAAGGCTGAGTCTATAGCCTTGGCAAGTCTCTTATACCAAAATCAAGACCCTGATAAGGAAGAAGTGGATCGTGAAATGTGGAATAAGGGTAACTAGGTAGATGTGCTCAGCTGCCCCTTGTAGAAGTATCCACTGCCCCTTTACCAAAAGATAGCATCTCTCCACTTTCCTGAAGGCTATGCAGAGGTCTCAACGGAGGTGGGTTTATGCCTTGCAAGATAATACTTGATTTCTTTAGATTTGCTGTCACCTCCTCCCCTGGCTACTAGATCAAGTCTCAGCACGGCCTGATTAGGAAAGTACTGGTCCTAGTATGGAAGGAATGATCCATTCGGTTAAGAAAGAGCAACAAAAATAGGAGAACATGCTTAGGAATGTATCTTGAGCCAGTGCTTGACCAAGGGAGGTAGAATATAGGGCTAGATAAGAGAGGAGATTTGTGGCAGCACATTCTCAAGACAAAAGATTTAATGCCTTAATATACTGCTAGGTTGGTTACTAGACACTTAGAAAGACTCTGTTCCACAACTTTGTGTTTTGTGAGTGTGGAAGCCCTGGTTCTCAGGGAGACATTTCCATCTGAACACCAGAAGAATCCCACTAACCCTAAAGTGATTGATGCTGCCTGGTCATTTAGGGCTCTTCATGCTAATAAAGCAACAGGTAAAAAGAGTTACCATAATGGCACAGGTAATTGACCCTGACCATCCTGAGGAGCCAGGGTTGCTGCTAATTAAGAGGGGCAGAAAGGAGTCTGATCAGAACTCCATGTTAACTATAAACAAGCAATTACAGCAACTGCAGCCTGATAAAGTCATAGAAACCAAGACCCCAGGTGAGCAGACTAAACCATCAGAAGTTACCTTCTAGAACCAATCGAAGAGGACACAGATGATAAATACTCATTATGGCCTCTGGAGCCATAGCAATGAGAATTGTAGTTCTCCCATAACCCTCCTCTTAGAATTTTTTCCCCAGAAGTTGTTACCAACCGTCATTCATCTTGAAGGATCTGTGGATCTGATGAATCTGAGCAACACAAGGGGTGAGCTGTAGTGGATACTGTCAGCATCTCCCCACATCTCCCCAGCCCTGTCTTTATCATTTTTAGGTATGACTGTCATCAGTCTGTTTAACTTCTGAAGCTAGCACATGGTGCTTTTTCTTGGAGAACTGCCCTCAGAATCCCATAGCACACAGAAAGACCCAGAGGAACCTGGAAATTTAACTCCTCTGGATAGCCCTTAACCACTGTCTGACATCAGCACGGGATGACAGACTTAGCTCCCTTACTATGGGTTAGGGCAATTCCGAGGCATGACTTTCCCTCCAAAATTTTCTTGGAGGATCAGGTTAAATTTCCCCTTTGTGAGACCTTGCCTAAGACTGCTCTCCTGCTTGGTGTCTTGTTTCCCTGTCCTGCTTCTTCTACTGCCTAACTTATTTCCTGTAGGAGCACTTCCTTAATCAATCACTGGTTCTCAAATCCTAGTTTTGGAATCAGCTTCTAGAGGAACCCAATCTAAGACACCTGACAATATATACTTTAGAACATCACTTCAATTATCAACCCATAAAAATGTCCTCTTAAATTAAGCTTCATCACTCCAGGAAGCATCACAGGTATCTTTCCAGGGGTAAACAGACTTTTAAAGAGCTAGTAGTTATCATTTCATATTTTACAGATGAGGAAACCGAGGATCATAGAAGTTAAACTATCATGCCATGGTCACGTATAACTAGAAAGTAATGGTGTTTGTGATCAAGCTATATTTCCTTTTTCCTTAGAATGCATGCTTCTTGACTTCACCACATGGCTTAGAAAGGAGAACAGTATAATCTTCATGTCCTGAGAAGATAATGACCTAACTCTGGTAGAAGTAGTAATGAAAAGGAAGCGGTGGATATAAGCATGTCTCAAAGAAGGGAAACCATCTAATTAGCTGTGGAGTAAGAAGCAAGGGATTAAGAAAAGTCACCTATGATACTTTATCTTCCAGCCTGCGGGATTGGAAAGTTGAGAGAGGAAGCTGATGTATATGCAGATGAGGAAGAGCCAGAAATGGGCACAGAGCCAGGTAGAGTAGAGGCATAGCATGTCTGTACTTGATCTCATCTCTAGGTTTAGAAGCTTTTTGAAAGGAATGATTTTGCCCATTTATGTGCAAATCTCCAGCATCCATTCTTATACCAATCGTGTCTGGTAATTACAGAGATGTGATTTGCATTAGGTCCAGATGCAGGAATCTATTGACACAAAGAAGACACATGATAATTAGAAGAGTTCAAATGCAGCCAATCAGGGAATACAGACTGGAGAAAGCAACAATTGCCAGTGGAAAGCTTGCCAAAACAGACTAGTCTGGCTGATAAAAGAAGAAAAAACCTTTTATTTAGAAAAAGTGTAAAATAAATTGCATCCCTTTTTTTTGTCTCTACCTTTCATAGAAAGATTGTCCTGAAAGGCAGACTCCCTCTTTTAATAGGATTCTGGAAAGACAAAACAGCTGATTAGCTCCAGCAATTGAGAATAACGATTTGTCCAAATTATTTTTAGAAAATTAGCCCCAAAGTCAGACAGGCTCCCTTTCTGCATTTTCATGATCTCTGCATTTATTTTCATGGCTTCTCCTTTACCTCCTGCCAATTACTCTACAAATCTCCAGGCTCTTCTCTCTCATCTTCTAATTTTCACAAACTGAAACTAGACTGCTCTTTCAAAATCCAGGACCTGGTGATGACAATTTTCCTTCCCTATACTTCCTCGGAATCCTTCAATGTCTGCCTATCCCCACCTGAATAACCTAAACTCTTCCCTCCAGAGAGACCCAAGTTAGGATTTTCATAGGTTATAGAAAATGACCGACGGGACCAGGCATGACAGCTCACATCTATTATCCCAGAAATTTGGGAGGCTGAGGCGGGCGAATTACCTGAGGTTAGGAGTTCGAGACCAGCCTGACCAATGTGATGAACCCTGTTGTAAAAATACAACAATTAGCCCTGCATGGTGGCATGCACCTGTAATCCCAGCTACTTGGGAAACTAAGGTAGGATAATCGCTTGAACTGGGGAAGTGGAGGTTGCAATGCACCAAGATTGCACTACTGCACTCCAGCCTGGGTGACAGAGTGACACTCTGTTTCAAAAAAAGAAAAGAAAAAAAAAATGACCAACATGATCCACAGTCCTTTCGCTCATGGACTCCTAGATTTTTTTATTCTGTGGGCTAAAAGTTTAAAATTAAACAATGAAGAGTGACTTACGGATACAATTGTCTATTACCACCCTTATCCCATAGAAGAAAATATTTTAACACCTAAAGAGTAGAAAAAGTAAGACTAAAAAAGTCTTTTAGGTTTCCCTAAAGCTTCTGTGTCTTAGAGAGAACATTGGCTGACGCTGTTTGGTTGTAATACCGTTGTTGAAACAGGGATTTGCGGTTTAAGGAGAGGAGCTATTTTTGTTGTTTGTTGTCTTGCTGCTGTTTTCTCCCTGGGGCATTCTGAGTGCCTAGAAGCACTTGATTTGCTTGTGCAGCCCAGCCCTTAAATGCCTGGTCATTCTCAGTGTGATCCTGCTTCCAGGCCCTGTCGCCTGACCCCCCAGTGAGTCAGCCAGCCCCCTAAGAGGGAGGGCAGGGAGAGACACACACCCAGCCTGTGCTGCTGCCTCCGCTGCCCCCGAGGTGACTTGGTGGTAACTCCTGCAACTTCCCCAATAGAGGAGAGTTTCTTTTCTTTACTTCAGGCCGTGAGATTTCCCCACACCCACTTCTGTCTCTTCTTGCCCAACCCTGCTTAAAATACAGAGAAACTGGAACCATTAAGTCTCTTCTTTGGCTCAGAATACTTCCCTTTCTCTCTAATTGGGTGGTCTCAGGAGGAAGACAGGCAGCAATAGAGATTTGTTTGTGTGCAAGCCATAGTCTGTGTTTCTGTCTAAATATTCCTCTCTTTTTTTGAAGTTTAGATTACTTTTTAAAATTTTTTCATTTTTTAAAATTATACTTTAAGTTCTGGAGTACATGTGCAGAACGTGCAGGTTCGTTACATAGGTATACACATGCCATGGTGGTTTGCTACGTCCAACACCCCGTCATCTACATTAGGTATTTCTCTCAATGCTATCCCTCCTCTATCCCCCCCACCCCCTGCTATCCCTCCCCTAGCCCCCCACTCCCCGACAGGCCCCGGTGTGTGATGTTTCCCTCCCTGTGTCCATGTGTTCTCATTGTTCAACAACCACTTATGAGTGGGAACATGCAGTGTTTGGTTTTTTGTTTTTGTGTCAGTTTGCTGAGAATCATGGTTTCCAGCTTTATCCATGTCCCTGCAAAGGACATGAACTCATCCTTTTTTATGGCTGCACAGTATTCCATGGTGTATATGTGCCACATTTTCTTTATCCAGTCTGTCATTGGTGGGCATTTGGGTTGGTTCCAAAGCTCTACTATTGTGAACAGTGCCACAGTAAATATACATGTGCTTATGTCTTTATAATAAAATGATTTATAATCCTTTGGGTGTAGACCCAGTAATGGGATTCTGGTGGCTTGCTGACAGTCTGTGATGTTCCTTGGCCTCTGCTCTATCTCCCTGATCTCTGCCTTCATCTCCACATAGCATTTTTTTCTGTGTCTCTGTGTCCAACTCTCCTCCTTTTCATAAAAACACCAGTCGTGTTGTATTGGCGTTTCATCCTACTCCAGTATGACCTCTTCTTAACTAATTGCATCTGCAGCAACTCTATCTCCAAACGTGGTTACGTTTTGAGGTTCTGGGGATTAGGACTTCGACATATGAAATTTGGGGCATGCAATTCAACCCATAACACATCTAGTAATATGTTCTAAAAAGAATACTGATCATAGGACAAAGAAAGGTTAACATCAATTTTTTTTTCTTTTTTTTTTTGAGCAATAGGTCTTTCTGTGACCTCCAGGCTGGTCTGAAACTCCTGGGCTCAAGTGATCCTCCTTGGTCTCCCAAACTGCTGAAATTATAGGCACAAACCACCACAGCCTGCCTAAAGTCAATTTTTAAACAAACTTAGTTTCATTAAATCTAATGCTCTTTAATAAAACCTACCATAGCTGCACTCTACAATTACCTAGGAAAAGCATTAGTCACATTAAAAACTAACAATCCTACGAATATAGAAGAATATAGGAGAGAAGCTTTATGATAAAGAAAATTCCATTCATGTCATTAGAAAATAGTAAGCTGACTTTTTTGCACTTAAGTGCTTTCTGAACTAAATAAAGTGTTTCATTCCCTCATTTATCAAGCACCTGTTATGGGCCACACAGTGTATCAGATGTGGGGCCCTCAGTAGTAAACATGTTTCTCCAGCAGGGGTAATTCCATTGCTGCCACCTTCCCCTGGAACAACTTCTTCCGAGTTTCACCAGGGCTGAGCTACATCATTCCAAGCTCTGAGGTGGTTTGCAGCAACATGGAGCATGCTTGCTTCAAGTCTCTCTCTTTTTCTATGTGTCACCCGTTAGAGAGATAACAAAGTAAAGGGCTCCCAAGGCCTATCAGCTGTTTACTCACATCTTTTTTCACTTTTCAGCTTTCACATGAGAATAAGCTAAGGTCTAAAAGAAAAACAGCTCTACACAGGACCACTTCCCTTTGGCTGACTAAAGCTTTGATGCTAAGCTTTGTTTGCTGACCATCTTTTCCCTGAGGATAAATCTTCTTAACTTCCTTCATCCTCTTATGCAGTTAGATTCCTGGTGAGCCTATCTCCAGTTTACCAGGCGTGTTCAGTAGGGAGTCGCAAGTTGGACTTCATTTGTGAGCATTCGTTACTTGAAGAGATTATCAAGTCCTTTTAAAGTCATGCTTTTTTTCTTGATGTATTGTGTCATTTTAACTATGAATATTCTCTAATGTTAAGAGGCTGTCATCAACAATAATCACAGTTGAGAGTGGGGAAGTTAGGTGATCCTATCAGGAAGAGAAATGCTGCCCATTTGATTTCTTGTCTTTACTTTTTATTACTTGAGTTATTGTATAACTAATACATGGATAATATTGTCTATGCCTACATCCTCTTGTGACTAATTAAATATTAAATTATTTTCTCCACTTGTATGTAAAGTAAAAGATGAGTTTCATGATAAAAATGTTTTAAAAACAACAAATGTTTTATATTTTATTAAAAAATAAGTTTTCTGGCCAAGAAAAATGAGAAAATGCTCAACATCACTAATCATCAGAGAAGTGCAAATTAAAGCCACATGAAATACCACCTTATCCCAGCCAGAATGGCCATTGTTAAAAAGTAAAAAAAAAAAAAAGATGTTGCCATGGATATTGGTGAAAAGGAAGAAAATGAAATGGTTATACACTGTTGGTGGAAAGTAAATTAGTACAACCCCCATGGAAAACAGTATGGAGATTTCTTAAAGAATTAAAAGTAGATCTACCATTTGCAATCCCAAAGGAAAAAAAGTAATTATATCAAAAAGACACCTACACACGTTTATTCCAACACAATTCACAATTGCAAAGATAGGAAACCAACGTAAGTGCCCATTAACTGATGCCTGGAGAAAAAAAATGTGGTATATATACGTCATGGAATACTATTCAGCCATAAAAAAGAACAAAATAATGTCTTTTGCAGCAACTAGACATTGGAGCTAGAAATAACTCAGGGATGGAAAACCAAATACCATATGCTCTCACTTATAAGTGGGAGCTAAGCTATGGGTACACAAAAGCATACAGAGTGGTATAATGGACATTGGAGACTCAGAAGGGGGGAAGATGGGTGGTGGGTGAGGGATAAAAAAACTACATATTGGGTGCAATGTATACTACTTGGGTGATGGGCAGACTAAAATCTCACATTTCACCACTATACAATTAATCAATGTAACCAAGAACCACTTGGACCCCAAAAGCTATATGAAATATAAATACATATAAGACCTATGTTATATATTAATGTTATATATTATTAATATATGTGATTAATATATAATATGTTATATATCATTAATATATGTGATTAATATATATTATGTTATATATTATTAATATATAATATTAATATTACATAAATATATTTATGTAACTAATATATTTATATATAATATATTATTAATTACATATATATACACATAATATAGGTCTTAAAATCCAAATATGACTAGTTTTGGAAAACTTTTTCTAAAGAATTATAGTTACGATAGTCCATTAACCAGAACTTGTAGACTTATAGGGAATTTGGTGTCCAAACTTGGTTTCTCTGACTAGTTTTTTTGTTTTGTTTTATTTTGTTTGTTTGGTTGGTTGGTTTTTGGAGACAGAGACTCACTTCTTCTCCCAGGCTGCAGTGCAGAGGCATGATTTCGGCTCACTGCAACCTCTGCCTCCCAGGTTCAAGCACGTGGGCCACCATGTCTGGCTAATTTTCGTATTTTTAGTAGAGACAGGATTTCACCACGTTGCCCAGGGTGGTCTTGAACTCCATCCACCCGCCTCTGCCTCCCAAAGTGATGAGATTATGGGTGTGAGCCACTATGTCCAGCCTCTGACTAGTTTTTAACAGATATTTTTATTGCATTTATCCAAAAAAACACATCATATTGCAATGCTTTGAGAAACAAGAAAATCTGTTCTCATTTTACTATTAACAATATTAATGGCTCTTCAAAATCCGGAACCAAGTAATTAAAATTCTTTTATGAAAACGCATTTATTACTTTTCAAAGAAAATCCTGTAATGGTTTATTTTTTTAAAAAAACTAAAAACCGGCCGGGCGCGGTGGCTCAAGCCTGTAATCCCAGCAGTTTGGGAGGCCAAGGCGGGTGGATCATGAGGTCAAGAGATCGAGACTATCCTGGTCAATATGGTGAAACCCCGTCTCTACTAAACATACAAAAAATTAGCTGGGCATGGTGGTGCGTGCCTGTAATCCCAGCTACTCAGGAGGCTGAGGCAGGAGAATTGCCTGAACCCGGGAGGCGGAGGTTGCGGTGAGCCGAGATCGCGCCATTGCACTCCAGCCTGGGTAACAAGAGCAAAACTCTGCCTCAAAAAAAAAAAACTAAAAACTAAAAACCATTATGGTACCTGAGATAAAGCAGTCTTCAGACTGAGTCACAAAGCTGTGGGGGCCCCTCCCCCATCTGGCAGTGATGTCATAATGTCCTAGTTAGACACAGGACCTGCTGGGCCACAGAAAGGAGGCTCTGTGAAGACACACTAGATTACTGGATACATCCCTTTAATTTCGCAATGAAGTTTATATTGTTTATTCTTATATTTGGAATTTTTTCCCTAAAGAGTAGCACTTCGAAGCCTACTATTGAAGGTGAGAAAGCATTTAAAACTTTTGTAAAAATAGTAGGTAAGAAGGATGACCCATAATTATGAAAAATTGATATGTGGCCATTTTCTACAGGATGATATAAACTTTATTGTTGGAGATATGGTATGCTTTAGATTTTAAATCTCTGCCTCTAATCCTTTGTGAAAAAATGCAGTTAGAAAAAGAAAGTAGTAAAAGAAATCAACATATTACTGATCTATGGTGTATGACAAGGGATAGGAATGAGCTTTTTTAGAAATAGAATTTTATTTTAATAAAATATATTACATTTGTGTCTATATTAAATAGGTATTTATAAATTAGTATATATTTATAAACATAAGTATATATCAAGTGTATTTGACATATAATTTATTTTGCTAGTGATGGAAAATATTCTGCCTGCTTGAGGAATAAAATTATCTAGAGTCAATTATTAGTGTTTCCTAAGATTATTTGAGGTAGGGGGTTGGGAGTGGGAGTCTGCAAAATCCAAATTACCATTTTACTTTCCTGTCAAGAATATCGTTCCTTATATTGTGGAGCTATAACCACCCAGGATGGCTCTCCTCTAAAGGCTTGAATGAGTGGTCTAATGGAAGAAAATGGATACTTACATGTCATTACATGAAATCCTACTTTCTCCAGTTCATGCAATGTGTTGCTAATATAATTACTCTGAATTAGTTTACATTTTTAACACTACTGGAAAAAAAATCTTTTTTGATATGTTTAAAAATTAAAACCTGATCATCCTGGTATCCCCCTTCTTAAATGTCTTTAGTAACTTACTACTAGGTTTGGGATCAAGTTTTAACTCCTTAACCAAGCATTCAATTCTGAAACAATGTGGCCACTGAAAATTTTCCACTCTCATCTCTGGTTACATTCTCCATCCACACCCTTCACTCCAGACTTACCTGAAGCTCCCAGAGCTTACTGAGCCTGCTCATGATCACAGCTGGAATGAGCTCGCTCTCACCTCATTTGCCTGGTGAACAATTCCTAGTACTCTAAGCTTATATTGGAACATCATCTCCCTTTTGAAGGGTTTCTGGCCTTCACAGAATTAAGCCCTGTGCATACCACCTGTGCATGTCTATTAAAGCCTTCACCATCCTGCTACATAATCAGCAACGATTCTTGTCTGCATCCAAAATTAAGGTGGGTTCCTTGAATGTAATGTCTGTGCCTTAACTTCTATAAGTTAGTGCCAACTGCAGGGTCTGACACATGGTAGGAGCTCAAAGTTCAACTGCTAAATGACTAACAAATGAATGTTACTCAAACCAAATTATTTTGTTATCCTGTTGTCTTTTTTCTTTAAACAGAACCAAGCCCAAATGTGCCTGAGTTTTGGACAATGTCAGCTAAAGGTAAAGTCTTGCCGCTGGGTAGCTTGGGAAATGGTCTGGTTTTCTAAAATCTTACTTAAAGCTAAGATCAGTCTAAATACCTCTAACACTAAGAGTTAATAAGTCAACAGTCAACATTTTGTTGTCACATGTGATAGCAAAATGCAAAACAAACCCAGAAAGGTGATAAAGTGTCACACGTTTTCTGATTCCCCACTCTCTACAAAAGTTTTATTCTCCTATAAACGTTAAGTGTTATTCAATTTATTCATGGTTAAAATTTTTCAATAAGATTCTTGCTTAATACCATCCATCTTTGTATTTGGAGCAATGTGTGCAAAAGCACAGAGAGATGCATGTATAAATGCAAAGCATCTATCAAAATATATGCAGGCATCAAAGTGTATCATAAATATATCAGCATGCATGTCTAGCATGAGGTGCATATTATTTCTATGCATTTGTGTATAAATGCATATGCATACATGGATGTACACATGTATGAAGGTAATGCATGTATCACACAGAAATATATGCATTGTATATGTGAAATATAGACCCTATTCAGTTGATGAGTGTTTGCATTCTGTATCAACTACTCATTAATATTTGTCACCCCGAAATCAATACTTGCAGCACCTTCACAGTCATTTATGGACATTGGCAGAGCTTTGAAAATTTTTAATAGACTGACACACACATTCCCAGCTGAAGTAGAACAAGGCAACATTCTGCCTTCTTTCTTCAGCTCTCATTCTGTAAATAAGCGTCATTTTTGCAGTCCACCTAGTGCCACATGTTTTGAACTTTTTGTGCTGTTTTTGTTGATGATTTTGTGTTTAAAACGGCCCCCAAATGTAGTGCTAAATTGCTGGTTAGTGTTCCTAGGTGCAAGAAGGCTGTGATGTTTCCTTATGAAGATAATACGTGTTAGAGAAGCTTTGTTCAGGCAAGAGTTACAGTGCTGTTTACTATGAGTTCAGTGTTAATGAATCAATGATGTGTATTAAGTGAAGTATCTTTAAACAGAAACACATGTAAAACAAGATTATATATTAATCAGTTGATGAAAATGTTGTGACCAGACTTGCAGGAATCTAACCCGTATTTACCCTGAGAGCAACAGTTCAGTATTTGCTAATACAGTGTTTATTGTCACTTTCTAGAACATAGTGCCATGAATAATGAGAACAGACTGTACATACCATACACACACATACATAAACAGGCGATAATTTTAGTAAGTGAACATTGTTTACCGTAACACCAATTTATTGTTTTAACAGCTATAAATGGAAGAATGGTGGTCATGGATGATAAAGATCAATTATTTCGCTCAATTCCAGGTAAGAATAAATCCTTCAATTGTCTGGGCACAGTGGCTAATGCCTATAATCCCAGCACTTTGGGAGTCTGAGGCAGCTGGATCACTTGAGCCCAGGAGTTCAAGACCCGCCTGGGCAACATCACAAAAACCTCTTCTCTACAAAACATACAAAAATTAGCCGGGCATGGTGGCATGCCATTGTACTCTAGCCTGGGTGACAGAGTGAGACCCTGTCTCAATACACAAACAAACCAAAGTACTTTAATTAATAGACACATAAATATGCTTACACATCGTAGTGTCTTCATGGTGATACTATTTTTCCTAGTGAAGTGTGGTGTGTGAAAGGGGGTATCATGGTGGCTGACATCTCAGAGAGGACATTTACTGTGTAGGAGAGTTAGAGTTCCTGAGCCTTCTTTTTTAGTTATACTTTGCAGATGACCATTAGCATCTTCCTGTTTTGTAACATTTATTCCTGAAAGCAAATGGAGGAGGTAAGTGAGTAATATATAGAATGCTGCCTTTTTTAAAAGTAGACTTTATTTTTAGAGCAGTTTTGGGTTTAAAGAAAAATTTGGCAGAAAGTACAGAATCTCCATATTCCACCCTCCTCAGCTTCTCCTACGTCTGGCATGGGTGTGGTACCTTTGTTACGATTTATGAACCGATAGTGTTGCATTATTAACTGAAGTCCATAGTTTACGTTAGGGTTCATTCTTTGTATCACACAGTTCTTACATAATACAAATAACTCTTTAACTGTATAATACAGTTCCCTCTTTGTATTACACAGGTTTTGACAAATGCAAAATGTCACGTGTCTACCATCCCAGTATCATACAAAAATTTCACTGCCCTAAAATCCCCTCTGCCCCCATCAGTTCATCCCTTTATTCCTCTCTCCTCCTGAACCCCTGACAATCACTCATCTTTTTACTAGCTCTATAGTTTTGCCTTTTCTAGAATGTCATATAGTTGGAGTCATATAGTGTGTAACCTTTTCAGACTAGCTTCTCTCACTTAACAATACGCATTTAAGATTCCTCCATGTTTTCTGGTAGCTTCAGAGTCCATTTATTTTTATCATTGATACTCCATTGTATGGACATACCCTAGTTCATTCATCTGTTGAAGGACATCTTGGTTGCCTCCAGTTTTTGGCAATTATGAATAAAGCTGCTGTAAACACTTGTGTGCAGGTTTTGACGTGGACATAAATTTTCGACTCATTTGGTAAATATCTATGAATATGATTTCGAGATCATATTGATAAGAGTATGTTCAGGTGCAGTGGCTTGCCTGTAATCCCAGCACTTTGGGAGGGCGAGGTTGGAAGATGAGAGTGTTTATCTTTGTAAGAAACTACCAAACTATCTTCCAAAGTATTTTTGGAATTCTCACCAGCAATGAATGTGAGCTCCTGCTGCTGGATAGAGTTTTCATTAATGGACTAATTATATTAATAAGACTAAAATAAACCCCTGATTTGAATGCAAAATTTCATGAAAACATAATCACATTAATTTCCCCAAAGAAACCTCTGTCCCATAAATAAATGATTGAAAAATAGCATCTGATGATATATCTTAGACCTGTCACTCATTTGTGCACTGGATTGATAAGTGTAGCCATTTGCCTTGTGGTGCTTCAAGAAAATTGAGTGATTCGGCCAGGCCATGTGGCTCACGCCTGTAATCCCAGCACTTTGGGAGGCCGAGGCAGGTGGAACACCTGAGGTCAGGAGTTCAAGACCAGCCTGGCCAACATGGTGAAACCCCCGTCTCTATTAAAAATACAAAAAAAAAAAAAAATAGCTGGATGTGGTGACAGGCACCTGTAATCCCAGCTACTTGGGAGGTTGAGGCAGGAGAATCACTTGAAGTCGAGAGGCAGAGGTTGCACTGAACCAAGATTGTGCCACTGTACTCTAGCCTGGGCAACAGATCGAGACTCCATCAGAAAAAAAAAAAAGAAGAAGGAAGGAAGGAAGGAAGGAAGGAAGGGAGAGAGGGAGGGAGGGAGGGAGGGAGGGAGGGAGGGAGGGAGGGAGGAAGAAAGGAAGGAAGGAAGAAAATTGAGTGATTCTTCGTTTAGAAAAAGTATAAACAGGAATGACAAATGCCTGTTCATTTTATAAATACTTTGTCATTTCTCTTATTTAATATTTAAGTGATTAAATTGAGCTTGATCGATTTTATTGTTTATTGAACACATGCTGCATGTTAGATGTTATAGACACATTATTCCATTAGTCCTCACGGCAACTCTGTGAAGTTGGTATTGTCTTCATTTTACAGGTGAGAAACCTGAGGCTTAGAGAGAAAAGCTGCCCCTACTTGCAACTAGCTTTTCCGTGATTTCCAGTGATTATGAATTCCAAGCCCTTTTCTGGTTCTGACCATCACCTAGATAAAGAAAATGTACTACGAGCACATCTCTCTACAAAAAACCCTTTCAGGAGACAGAAAAACAATTCAGGAGCACAGCCCATTTTAACATAATTTGTTTAATTATTCCCAAAATATTAGGCCTCAAAGCATTCAATGAGTCATTGACAACTGTACACATTTCATGGTCTGAGATCATGCATTGACAATTATAATTTTTAAAAATCAGAGAATCTAGACATGGAAGCTTGTCACTGCTTATCACCTCAATATCATTACCTAGAAAATAGTGAAAACCCTTGGAACTTTTGGGTTGGCAGAGACTGGGATTAGTTGGGGGAAAGGGGAGGAATGAAAACATATTGTTATCATTACATGTTTAAGTCAGATATATATTCGGGCAAATGTAAAATTTGGCAGTAAAGCTATCATTTTATTAATAGATTTAGTAAAAAAGAATTCTTGATATCTCTAGATCGAGACATAATCTTATATTTAACTTATTGTAGAAAGTTAAATACGTTGATTCTACTTATTTTTATAAGTGAAGTACACTAGGTTTATTAGTCTTTTCAGTAATAAAACAGCAAAACTAGCCGTTAAGCCTCATGAAGGAAGCATCTACTATACGACCCTTTTAGCGTAAAAGAAAAGTCAGTGCATGACCCAACACTAGAGCATGCACCTTTGCCCCCTGAAAGGCTGGTCCCTGGTGTGCAAGTCAATTGTTCTGAATAGTAATCTCTTCAGACCTAAGTCAGAGAAAGTCTGCTGTAGATGCATTTTGACATCTGGTAACCTGGGTTTGAAACCAGATTTTGCCACTTACTATGTGCCAAGGGCAAACAGAGAAACTTCTATGATACTGTAAAATGGAGCTAAGGACAGCTCCTTCGGGATGGCTGTGAAGGTTAAAGGGAAAAGATAAGAGTGCTTGGCTTTAGAGAGTTGCTTTCTCTTTTGCATCGCCTGCGGGATAGGAGATTGGGCAGTTAATACTCTGGATGGGGGAGGGCTTGCTTCTCTGTATTTGCTTTGTAATCTTTATTCCTTCAGGAAAACACACTGAACACCCTGTTTTCCATTGCGTTTTCTTTCTTTCTTTTCAGAATCTGATCTGAATGCTACGAAGGAAGAAAATCCGCCCGATCTAGAGGATCTGAAGATAAAATTAATGCTGGGAGTCTCGTTGATAACCCTCCTCTCTTCTGTGGTCCTCTTGGCAATCTGTGGCGCCGCACTGTACAGACTGAAGTACCTGATGTAAGTCTGCAGACCTCTCCGTCTTTACAACAGAGGCATGGCATCGCATTCTCTCGTCTTTAGCAGATCTTAGGAATGTGCGACCTCCAAATTTATCCATACGGCATTCAAATAGATTCCATTTACCTTATTCAGATGGAGGATGGGACTGTCTTTAAGGGAATATCCTACTTGAACTTTTTCCCAATAGTCAACCAGAGATAGAAAAAACCTTAGTCAATGGGAAAGGATATAGAGAATCTAGATATGGTTTTTTTGTTTTGTTTTGTTTTGTTTTTATGTAGCCCTGGAACAAAAGGGCTATATAGTCTGTTTTAAATAGCATATCTGTTTAGTGTCTAATGTTTCTCATTCAAACAAGCCTTGAGACTTTCTAAAAACAGCCAATCTCTGTCACCTTTAAACTGTGAGGCCTGTCCATGTGCTCTTTCTTATAAAAACATTAAATTCAACTCAAGCCTGATTGAGGGAATTATTTAAAATTTTCACACAGTGTAAAATTTTGAAGATTACCTTCAAATATCCTAACAGAGTTGCTTAATGTCAGTAATGATCCTTAATTCCATTCTTTTTATTACGGTGTTTTTGATGAATGGTGTATTTCTCTGGTCCATTAAAACTGTGTTCCTACGTATTTATTCCCCTTCATTCAATTTCTTGCACATTCTTCTTATTAAACTTTTATTAAGGCAACTTTTACTGTTTTAGTAAACTGGTTTATAAATTCTAGTAGAGATGTGAAACATGCTTCATTCATAAAGTGTTAAATATCAAATTATAATGAAAGAAAAACTATATATATCATTTCTATAGTGTTAGTAATACATTGGGCAATATTAATAAATTTTTAATTTTTGAATGTTTTTTAAGCTGAGTTACAATGTATACAATTAAAAACAATTCTTGACATATGTTCTTTCTTTCCAGTCATGAAAGTTGTGAGAGACAATATTCCATCAATCCTGAGCTGGCCTCAGTGCCTTACTTTCATCCATCAGAAGGTGTATCAGATACATGCTTTTACAAGAGTGCAGAGAGTGGCATATTTTGCGGCACCACTTCTTCAGATGTGAGAAGATCAGGGACAAAAATATCAGAATCTATGGACGTAAACAACGTGATAGAGTGTCCCGATGAAAGTAACCTGATGAAGATATCATACTGATGAATAGATACCTTTAATTCTTTTGTCATCAAAAGACCTTTATGTCTTCTGTTAATGTCATGATTTTGAAACTCTGCTGAGACAAACATTCTGGTGTTTAAAGAAGGGTGTATTCAATAAAAATTATCTCTTGGTTATAAAATTTAATGGAAAACACACAAGAAAATAATTTAAGGTGTGAAAAACTCATTGGGTAAAAACATTCCTGGAGAGTGATTTTGAAAGATATTTTCTCTAGGCTGGTTCATTTTAAAATGAGGACATTTATATATTTATCTTCCCTGGAGGCATTTTGAGGACATCAGGGTACTCACCACTACCTGTGCACCCCCTCACCACCACTGAAGCAAAAAGAACACACCTGTTCATGTTTTATTGACAAAACAGTTATGCCATCGAGGGATGAAACTAAATTAGTGGTAGGAACTCACAGCACAAGCTGATGACAATCTTTTCTACGTGGGTATTCTCCATTATCGTGCCCCACTGTATTGCTGCAGATCCTATAAAGGGCCCTTGCACTCCCTCTGGGATGTTTTGTTATGTGAATAGTTGCCTCTATTTTTATTTTTGTGTGTGGGAAGATAAAGGCTGGTATCTACTAGTCTGCCCTCTTGTTGATGACATGCTGGACCTGTATTTCAATGGCTTTTCATTCGTGTTTCCATTTAGTTGATTAAATGTTATGTGAGCAGCCTGACTTTGCTCTGTGCCTTTGCTTGAATATGCTGTTGTGAATAGTGTTGAGGTTGAATTCCGTTGCCTAGTTGTAATTTCTGAACACATAACTTTAAGATGGCAAGAATATGGAAGTTTGTGAAGCATGTAGAACTACAGTATGTCCTCAGTGTTTTCAATAGATTATTGGAAACTGACAAGTGAAATGATGTACTGTATGCTATAGGAACTCCTGTTTCTATCAGTTACCCTATGGTAAAATTGGTTTCATTATATAGTACTGCAGTTTCCACGAACCTATCAATGACATTAAGTGAGGACGTTAATTAACATTGTAACACAATTAAAAGGAATTCCAGTTATAAGCCCTTGGTTCACACTGGAACACTTCCAAAGGTGTACTGCCTGTTGCAAGAAAATAATGAACTTTACAGTAGAACACTTCTAGGAGATCTTTTCAATCTGGTGAGCTTCAGATTCTGTATCTGGTGAAGTATACTTGCCAACTACTCTATGTGCTAGGGATGGATAATTTAAAGCATTTTTCTTTAAAGTATAATAAAGACATGTGGCAACAGCTATGAGACACACTCCTGGATGAGATGTGAGTAGGCAAGACATTTATTCACTCATGGTATCAGTGCAAAGTGTGCCTACAGTATACAAGGTAAACTCGCAACTCATCAAAACTAAAACTTTTTACAATGTGCAATACATGTAGGGGTATTAATTAATTCAATATATAAATGTCACATGTCTCCCAAATCTCACCCAGGCTGTTTTTATTATTTCTTAAAATATACAAGTCACGATTACCAGAGAAAAGAAAATCCCATTATTTTATCTTAAACATATGTATTCTTCTCTAAAGAAAGATTCTTAGGCTTGTGAGGAACAAGCTTTAAGTCTGTTTTTAGATATTAGCATTCTGGACTGACTTGCAGGCTGTGGAAACAGAAGACAGAATTGTCACATGACTAAATGAAATGACACCGGCTGCTACAGGTGAGAGTAAGATTGAGAGAGCGAGAGGAATCTGATTTATATCACTTAGATTGTTCAATCTCTTAAATATTAACCTATATCTTGTTAGAATTCATATATTTCTCTCACTTAACCTGTGCTATCAGGGTCATTGTTAGGTTTATTAACAATATTTTACTTTGACACAGCAAAACATTTACTAGCATTCATTATAAAGGTAAATATCAAAATATCTAGGACAATAATGAGTTATGCATTATAGTAATTGTACTCACGCCTTCCTATGAAGAAGTCCACATTTTAATATATATTATTGCATATGAAACCACAAACAGGCATTCTGATTTCAGCACATTCTTACTCAAAACAGTATATACAGTCCTATTAGAGTCAGCACATACTATAGAGATCCATGCGTGGGATCTACAATGGTGAAGGTCCCAGGTGTACAGCACATATGTACACTTCTGTGTCACATCTCTTGGCAGAGGCATGCTTTCCCAGCAGCTGTCAAGGGTCTCCCAAGCCAGTGAATCAGAAACAGAGGGTATACAGATGTTCTGTCCTAGGCCGCTTCTTCAGCAGAGCAGTCAATTCCTGCATAAGTAAACTTCTCATAAAGCGTGGTATTCACGTAGGTCTGGAAGAATGAGAACGGTTCAGAGACATAGGCTGCCTCGATTCCACCTCTGCCAGCGGCAGTTACAGCAATACCTTGGTTTTCTTAGTTTATTTCAACTCCGATACTAAGTACTTGGGCAACATGTTGCTGTCCTCAGTCCCTCTGTTGTTATATTTAATGACTTTGTTCCTAAAATGCATCCCTTTGCCTTCTGCAGGTAAGATTTCATACTCCAGCCTCAGTTTCTGAGCTTGCCTTTCTCATGGCGTCCTATTGGTACCTCCTGATGTGTTCAGCTTCTCTAGCATTCCTTCCTCTGTCTGAGTCTCATCTTCACATCTCCCTGTGTGAGCTCTTCTGCATCTCTAGTTGAATTACCACCTGGGTTTTGATGACTATTTCTTTAAACTATTTTTACTTTTCTTTTGATTCCCAGATCGGTATAGCCAACTAACTTCTAGAAATTTTTATTGGATTCCTGACCCTCCTCATAGTAACCTGCAGGCTGGGCTCTGTTGTCTACTTGCTGTGTGTCCTCGGTCAAGTTACCCACCTCTGAGTGAGTCTGTTTCTTCATCTATAAAATTAAAGGGTCAGGCTAGATGACTAAAATTCCTTCTAGCTCTAATAAGCTAATTCTGTATGTTATTCTATTGTGTATGTGACGATATCTTATATAGAAATCTTATTTCCCCCCCCCCAAAATTGTAACTAACTTCTTCAAAGTTGTGGGGGTAGGGAGCATCCTTTCTTTCTACAATACTTAAGGCCATGCCAAGAAAAAATGTTCAACTGCTTCAGTTATATTTATGAAGCACCCTGGGCACATCGGGAATTCCAATTAAAGATCTCCTGCCTGACTTTCATACTCACCTTTCGTTCCTCTAACATTCTGTTTAAGGACACCAATATCTGGGCAAATGACGGCCTCTCGTAAGGCTTCTCCCGCCAGCATTGTCTCATTAGATCATACCTTTGAAAGCAAAGAATTAAAGGGTTAACTCTATAACTGTGCTTCAGTCCTGGGCCTGGTGGGAAAAGAGAGAAGAGACTGAAGCCACCCAATGTACGGTCATAAAGCTTAACCAACAGAAGACAAAAGTACAGCACCTAAGAAGTTGCTACTAGGCCTCCCACCTCCCTAAGTAAGTCCCATTTCATCTCCCATAGATTTAGTTCCTACCCTGGGTACCGTTTCTGCAGGATCTTGGTCTCAGCTATTCCAATCATCTAGAAAGAACTGGGCATGTGTCTAGAGCAGCATTTCCCTTGGAATGCAGCATCTTCCAAACTGTTAGTGTCTCTTAAAGGGTCCATGCCCAAACTTGTAAAATGCCACCTATTGTATCCCCCTTTAAGAGGCAGGACTTTTAGAAGCGCTGTCATTTAATACAAAGCCTGTTTAACCAGGTGCTATGGACTGAATGTTCATGCCACCCAAAAATCATGTGTTGAAACTATGTGATGGTGTTTCAAGGTGGGACCTTTGGGAGGTGATTAGGTCATGAGGGTAGAGCCCTCATGAAAAGGATTCGCACCCTCACAGAAAAGGCTTCCAAAGGCTCTTTTGCCCCTTGTGCCACATGAGGACACAGCAAAAAGATGGCCATCTATGAACCAGGAAATGGCCCATGGCCACCAAATCTGCCAGTGCTTTGATCTTGGACTTCCTAGCCTTCAGAACTGTAGAAATACATCTCTGTTGTTTATAAGCCACCAAGTTTACGGTATTTGGTTATAGCAGCCGGAAAATGACTAAGACACAACAGGTTTAACACAAAGTTTCCCAACTTAATTGACCACAGAACTCCTTTCCCCTTGTGGCATGTATTTATATCTTGCACAACACGTGAACATAGTTTGGGAAATACTGGTCTAAGACAAGCACTTTCTCAGTTGTGCTCAGAACTACTCATGATATTAAAATGCAGATTTCTGGAACCTACCCTAGACTTACAGAATCAATGACTGATTGTGGGGCTCAAGAGTCCACATACTGAACAAATGCCTCAGGGGAACCTTACGTGCAAGAAGGCTATCAACTATTGGTTTAGGGTATCACAGATCCCAGAAGAGCTTATACTTTAACAAATTTCTTAAAGACTAAAACATCTTCTCATGCCTTAAGAAGTGAATCTCAAAAGGTGGTTTTAGGGACTGTGTCTAGAGATGGTCCAGCTCTGCCCAGGTTTTCCCAGGATGGTATGCATGCTTTTTGCACCAGTGAGATTATTAACACCCTCCCGCACTCTTAGAGTAGCCCATTTAGACACTGAATTATTTGCTCAACCTGAAGGCTTGTAGTCTTCAAACATGCCAGTTAGCTTCTACCACAGCTAGTTCTGGGAATGGTGCTATCACTACAGTTCGTTATTCTGTCCCTTGGAATAATTCTTACTTTTGAAAAGTAATCTTAGCAGAAGCAAGGTTCTAAGTAAGAAGATGTACCTTTCTTAATGAACAGCTTTGAAATCTTTATCGCCAAGGTTAGTGACGTATGTTGACTTATTCATGAAAAATTGCACGAATTTATTTCAGAACTTTTCTCCATTTGTTGCCCTTCCTCATTTCAACCTTCCTAAGAGTCATTAAATGCCTCCTAAATTGCTATGCCTGTAAAACTAATACTCCTTGTGTATTACCTAACAGTCTTAGTATTGAGGACCTCCCCTTTTATTCACCCACTTGGGATCTCTGTGTATAGGTGTATACCAGTTGACTTTGTTAGAGCCAGCTGGCCCCAGAAACACACAGGGGGAAGATAAGACAAAACAGCCCGAGGATGAGGCCTGACTTACACCTCGTCATCACAGTTCAGGGGCTTCTCCAGTCTGTAGCCCTGGGGCAGCTTCTCGTAGAGTTCTGCACAAGTCATCCCACAGTAGGGTGTGCCTCCTGGAAGACAAACAGTGCCACTCTAAGTCCTCTCTGGCATTAGAAGCAATGCTTCCCGTCCCGGGGTTCTAAAGGTAAGAGGCCAGGAGGAAGACATGGTAAATGAAGGGAGGGTGAGCATCCTGCATGCCTCCTTTGGCAAACCCACCACACATCAAAGCTGGACTTAAACTACAGACTACGCCAAAGCATGATCATTGCTTCAGGGGAAGGAACCACCCTAGGCTTCCTCAGTTCAGTGCTGGTTCTCTTCCCTAAGTCTCCCCACACAGAGCGCATCTATTTTACCAGTAAGATTAACCTTTTTTCTGATTGGAAGTCCACAGTTCGATAGTTCCTATTTTATCAATTATAGTTATTGTCAAGTTTTAATTATAAAAGCAACACATGTTTATTGTAGAATTTTTTTTTTTTTTTTTTTAGTTTTAAGTGCTAGGATACAGGTGCAGAACGTGCAGGTTTGTTACATAGGTATACATGTGCCATGGTGGTTTGCTGCACCCACTGACCCATCATCTAGGTTTTAAGCCTCACATGCATTAGGCATTTCTCCTAATGCTCTTCCTTCCCTTACTGCCCACCCCCTGACAGGACCCAGTGTGTGATGTTCCCCTCCCTGTGTCCATGTGTTCTCATTGTTCAACTCTCACTTATGAGTGAGAACATGTAGTGTTCGGTTTCCTGTTCCTGTGTTAGTTTGCTGAGGATGATGGTTTCCAGCTTCATCCATGTCCCTGCAAGGACATGAACTCATTCTTTTTTTATGGCTGCAAAGCATTCCATGGTGTATATGTGTCATGTTAAAAAGCATGAAGAATAAAATTACTTTTATTACCTTTCTGTGTAGTGCCTTCCATTTTTTAAAAAATATGCAATAATGATAAAACCAGGATCAGAGTATACATGAAGCTGTTATATATTTTCTGGCACGTATATTTTTACATGCTATTAAATGGCCTTCAAAAATGTGTCTTAACAGCTGCATAATCTAAAAGTTTTAGAAGTTAACTTGGCATCTTGTACAAGTAGAGCCAATTAATGTATAGCGAAGTTCATGGCCTCCAGGTCATTAGTGTTATATATGACATTAGGTAAGGGGCTTTTAAAAAGAATACACTATGTTTCTATTTTCAAGTCACAGCCGGTAGAACCAAAACAAATGGTGAATTATGCGGCAAGGGTGTGCTAGAGGCGTCCACTCCCTTTGCCTGGAGTCCCACCTGGTAGATAAACAGAGATACTCACCTAAGCTAACAATCTCCCATAGTAACACACCGTAGGACCATCTGCAGGACGGACAAGTATAAAACCAACAATCAGCAAACATGAGTCACCACTCATTTTCCTGCCCCAAGAGCCAGGGAGACCCACCTTTTCTGAGAAAAGGAAATGTTAAATGTCTACATCCTAGGATAGGGCCTTGCACACAGTGTGGGTTTCTCTCCTCCTAGCTCAATGGAAGGGTTACAACCAAGAAACAGTGTTCACTTTGCCGGAGCCCCCAGATCACTTTAACTAGAGGCTAAAAGGTGGTACAGTTGAAAACAAGAGAGATTTGTTTTGGCTCCTGACAGACCTGAGTTAAATCACATCTCTGCCACCCAATACTTCTGTAACCTGGAAAAAGTTGCTGGACCTCTTAGTGCATTCTTCCAAAAGTGGGGACAGTAATCCCTGCCTCACAGTTATTCAGAGAAACACAAAAAACACCTGGTACACAGTGAGAACGCAGCAGTTGCCCGCCCCCTCCTCATCCCCAGGCATTAGCAAAACCTTCGGACAAATCACCACTACCCTCGGGGCCTTGGTTTTTCCTCCTGGAAATGGGATGCAAAGCAAGAAGACCTGAATCTCAAGCCAATCCTTCCTTCCACTGCCACCTTCTGATGCATCACTGCAGGCTGCAAGCAGAGACGATCCCCACTGTCTGACCTTACTTTTGTCTCCACCAGCTATTCTGGGCTGCTTCCTCTGATCTAGGTCTGGGAGAGGAGCCACATGAAGGCCAGTATGTCCTTTCTTCCTGTTGAGTCCGAGAATTCGCAACTTGAAGCACAGGCAGAATACACAACTTCAGTATGCAGAAGGAAACCCAAAACCTGACACCAGTGATTCTGCACTCTGGAAACTGTCTACTCTGCAGCTTTATTTATTCTGTTAATTTATTTCCAGGGTGTTTGGTTACCTTTGTGCATGAAAGGTACACGACATTCCAGCTTCCTTTTAAAACCCCTGTCAAATGTGTATTTTTCTGAGAGGGAAAAACAATCCCTTGGCAATAAGAAGCTTACTCACACATCACTGTTGGTTGTGTACACGCTGTAATTCAGTGACTCAATCGCCATCCAGCGCACTGGGAGCCTTCCCTGGAGAGAACAAAGTGAGATGTCACTTAAGTGGGACAGGGTCTTTATGAGGCTCTCAGCCGGCCTGAGCTGCGGCTCCACAAAACCCACTGGGAACCTCATAGGCAGAGCAGACTCAGAAATCACTGCTCTGTGTACGCCCCAGCTACACATGTGTTTTCAAATTTCAAAACATGCAAGGAGTGTAAGTCCTACTTATCTTCAGGGGTTCAGCAATTTTCAAACACTCAAGGGGACCCCACTTCACAGTCTCAACAGAAAAGAGAATGGAAAGATCCAGAATGATAATGTTCACTGTGTTGTAGCTATGTGAAAGGATACATGCTGTGGAAGGCAATAAGTCAAAAATGAAAAAAACATATGCCAAGGTGGTGAATTATGGGTGATTTCCTTTTCAAAATATTCTTGAGTATTGTTTTTATTTTATCTTCTCAGTAACTAAAACAAGTATGGTGAAAAAAAAGGAGGCCTGGAATTGAGAATAAATACAGGAATCTGAGCCTTGCTAAGAGACAATCAGGTATGCCCACAAAAACAGAAAGACTGTCTATATCTCATGACAACTGGAGCCATCCCAGGAAAGCTGGGCGCAAGTAATGTTCATCAGACCTAAAAACGGAGAGCCATCCCACCAGAGTAGATCTGCCAGACACAATGAAAGGCAGCAGGGCTTGTCATCCCTAAAGCCCTGCATTCTGCCCACCCCAGGAAAACAGAGGGTGGCGACGTTTCATCTACACAGCTCTAACATGCAGGGATGTGGTACTCCTAGGACTGTATGATTCTAGACTGGGCACCAGAAGGAGAATGAGTATCTCTCTTCCTCTAAGACTGTATGGTTAGGTTCTCCTGCAATCTTGTACTTAAAATATTACTGCTTGGACGAGTGGATTTTGTTTGGGCTTGAATAGTGACCACTGAAGTTTCAGTGAAGAAAGAAATCTTAATGAGCTTGTAGAAGTTATGAATTTCTCTAAAGAGCTTCCTGGTGATTTAGAAACCATTTAGTGTGTTTGATTTTTTGAAAATGTTAATTTTTTTTCTCTTGCTATGTCTCCTGTAAATGAAAGGGGATTGTGTAAGCTCCTCAGAGGTTTCTGAGTGACATGCCTGGGGGTCTGAACTGGATAGAACCAAGACCCCAAACCACTAGGCTTGAATGTTCAATCACTTGGTCACATGTGACAGTGCCTTCTTCAATAGTAATGCAGACCCTGCCATCATTTAGAAACGATGCTTCCCAGGGGACACAACATCTACTGGGACACACAGTCACACGCTTCAGTCACCACAGAGCACTGACAGAAGCGACATCAGGAGAGTGGGGAGAGCCTCCGAAAGGATGCGATCAGTGTCCGCGTCCTGAACTTACCATTGTCTTTTTCACATACACTTCTTGACCTCGGGACAATCCAAAATCTGCTATTTTTGCTATATAGTTTTCACCAACTAAAATGTTCCTGGCAGCCAGATCCCTGTGGATAAACTGAAAGTTTTGAAAACATTATGTATATTCAGCATAATGAAAGCCCCAGGGCTGAAAATTTTGGGGATCAGGGAAGAAAACAATAGTGTAAAAAAGGATTTTTAAAAGTCACAATCCAGTTCCTTTAAAGTTCCCCTCCAAAATTCCCTGGTAATGGATTCTGCCAGATGACACACCGCATCTTCGCAGAAGAATTTCAGAAAAGGAACAAATAAAAAACACAAGTTGTTAAATCCTCCAGCTGTAATGTAGTATGTCTCTGTTACTGTACACTGTTTAGAGGCAAATCAGGCTAAGAGAACTTAAGGTACCTCACCAAATACATATTATGAGAATCGCCAGATTTTCAATATTGATTTTTATTTAAATAGATGGACTATTAACAAAGATTAAAATGAGGGAGTTTTTTTGTTTGTTTGTGTTTTGGAGACGGAGTCTTGCTCTGTCACGCAGACTGGAGTGCAGTGGCGCAATTTCATCTCATTGCAACCTCCGCCAAAATGAGGGAGGTTTTAAGAAGAAGTTAAAGAAGAGACGTTGACAGACCCTACAAACATACTGAAACTGACTGTAGAGGGAACTCCAGAGGAAGGATATCCAAGGCAAGGTCCTCCAGACACACCTGTTTTTGGCTCAAGTAGTCCATGCCCCGGGCCACGTCGGCAGCGAAGTGGAGGAGCTGCTGGGAGGACAGCGTGGAGGCAGTGCTATTGGCAATGGCGAATGCTGGGTCCGTCTCCAGCACACGGCTCTTGCGCAGGAAGTCCAGGAGGTTTCCATGTGGCGCGTACTCAATGGCCAGGTACAAGTAACCTGTGGGGAAGGAAGAGAGCATCGACTCATCAGTGGCCCTGAACACCTGTGACATTTAAGAGACGTGCTGTGGGAATTGCCTATAAACTCTATTTTGTCTAAAAGTACTGAGGGACAGGAGGAAGACAGGTGACATCCTCCTGCAAGACTCAAAGGGGCCGGGCAGGAATGCTTGGTTTTGCTCCTTCCCGCCCCCTCTCCATTCCTACCAAACGTGCACTCACACAGAGGGCTTCCTGAAATGCTTTTACCCACTCAGTAGTAACAGGAGAGTGAGTCAAAGCATTCTCTTCCAGATCTCAGAGCTTTCTTCACGTCACCTTTTCATTTGCATCCCATTTTGATCAAGGAGCTAATATGGGCCAGGCATGTTATTCTAGTCTGTCTCTAGCTATTCCTGAGGTTGTTAATATTTTTAAACAATTGAATATCCATGTGGAAGAAGCCACAACAGATAACTTTCTCTCCTGCCTTCTACTCCTCCTTAAAACCCATACAAAGCCATCATATTGCTGATTGGGTTTCTGGCCAGCAGAGGTTAGTTTCCAAGATTGCATTTGCTTTAAGAAACCACAAAACTCAAGCTTTTAGGAAAAAACAGTAGTTTCTAGAAAAACTTATCGTCCATTGCCACTTTTTTGTTCCAAATCGTTTTTCCTTTTTTTTTTTTTTTTTTTTAAAAATAAAAAGTTATTTGCCTAGTTTTGTTTCTTTTGCTTTCTTGGAGTTTTTAAAAAATAAATTATCCCCTTACAAAGTTTTTTTTTTTTTTTTTTTTTTTTTTGAGACAGAGTTTCGCTTTTGTCACCCAAGAATGCAATGGTGCGATCTCGGCTCACTGCAACCTCCACCTCCTGGGTTCAAGCAATTCTCCTGCCTCAGCCTCCCGAGTAGTTGGAATTACAGGCTCCTGCCACCACGCTCAGCTAATTTTTGTATTTTTAGTAGAGACGGGATTTCACCACGTTGGCCAGGCTGGTCTCAAACTTCGGACCTCAGGTTATCCACCCACCACTGCCTCCCAAAGTGCTGGGCTTACAGGCATGAGCCACTGCACCTAGCCACAAAATTATTTTTAAAAGGGAGTTTGCTTTGCTAAAAACATTGACGTTTACACCTATTAAAATGTAAAGTGATCTCACTGTTTTTTAAAGAAGAATTTTTTGGGTAAATTATGTTTTTTTAATGTTGAATGAATTAGAAGTTGAGGCCCAGCGCACAGGCTCACACTAGTAATCCCAGCACTCTGGGAAGCCAAGGCAGAAGGATTGCTTGAGCCCAGGAGTTTGAGACCAGCCTGGGCAGTATAGTGAGACCTAATCTCTACAAAAAAATAAAATAAAAATAAACAAAAATTACCCAAGCATGGTGGTACGTCCCTGTAGTCCCAGCTACTTGGGAGTACTTAAGAGGCTGAAGTGGGACGACTGCTCGAGCTTAGGGAAAGGGAGGTTGCAGTGAGCCCAGATTGTGCCACTGCACTCCAGACTGGGCAACAGAGTGGGACCCTGTCTCAAAACAAGAAAGAAAAAAGAAAGCCTGAAATATATTCTAAGAAATCGAAACTCTAGCAAAAAAAGAAATCTGGTATGGTATCCAGTTGCACTATAAGGAAAGTTAGACCTAAATTATGGAATAAATTTGCTTTCTCACATCTTTACTGGATTATTCTAAAATAATTTTAAATGCAGTTATTAATTTACTAATAATATTTATATAACATATATTCATAAATATGTACAAATAATTTATCTTAAAATTTTAAGAGCCAACTAACTGCGCTAGTGTGATGACAGAGCAAAATTTTAAGGATATATTTTTGTTGTTACATTTTTTTCCCCCACTAAGCAAGCTGCATTAGTATTTGTAGTTTATTCTCTCCCAAAAGACCAGTTGCAACCAAATGAGGTAAACATAACCTCAAGATTTTATTCCAACTGGATCACTTGGCCATTTCTCTTCTTATGTCCTCCTAGTGCAAAACGCCTGGGTCCCTTACGGCCAGCATTCTCTTAGATCTGCAGTGGGGTCAACACACTAAAGCCCCAGCAGAGTCTTCATTGTGGTTTTAGGCTTTTTCCAGAAAACTGGTTTAGTCTATCCACCACTGCCACTTGGCTTCCGGTCATAACACCACTTTCCCTGGGTATCCAGAGAATCTTTGCCCTTTTGTACTGTGTCATTTGTGGGGTTTTAACAGAAAGTCAGGCATGTTTTAAGAACACTCACCATGTTTGTGGGAGTGCCATCAGCAAGGGCAGCAGGGTGTGTGTGTGTGTGTGTGTGTGTGTGTGTGTGTGTTTAACTTTCATTTATACTGCTGTCCCATGCTGATTATTGTTTTCAGGAAGTAGCTCAAAAAATAAATGTCATTACTTCATTATTTAACCTAAGGGACATGATCTGGCTTTCAGAATTACACCCTTATTGGATCATAGAATGATATATTGTTGGAAGCACCAGTATTTTTAGTTTAATAAATTGAGGAAAGGGAAGTAGTCTTTTCTATTGTTGGTGTTTGTCCTGCAAAGTCAACAAGAGACTGTCAAGTTTGTAAAATAATTCCTGCATGGAGCTTTTTGTGGGAGCAAAGTTTTCCATGAGAAATGAAGTTTAAGCACAAATTCAGAACTACAAGGCCATGCATCTTTGCAGAGGTAAACCCATAGAAGATTTTTGTTGTTACCTGCTCCCTCACCACTAATTACACACATTACAATAGAAAATGCTCAATAAACATTTGAATTAATAACATAAATTTAACTTTAAAGGCATGAGCAACATAGGATAGACATAAAGCTCCATGGTAATTGTACATGAAAGCACTCTAGATAAAAACGAAGCACTATCACATGAGAGCTTATTATAATTATTTTTAAAATCTAAGCATCCTCAGTTTTCATATTTCAGTAGATTGCTGGCATTCATGGCTTTTAACATTCAGAATACTCGTCCTTGGGTTTCCAGGAAAAATGTAAAGATAGGGAATTAAGAAGAAACTGATGGTGGGGGCTCCCCTACTATACTTTAGTAGTGGTGGTAGTTGAGAAAACCTCTGGATGACCAAGGATGGGGCAGGTAGGAGCCATGAGTACCTTTGGGCTGTAATGTCTGAACCACATCAGAGGCTAAATAGTCCAGCCTCAGCACCTACCTCCAAAAAGATGGCAAACCACAGCACAATCTATAAATGGGACTAGAGAGACATTCAGATAGAATATGCAACTTTTAAAAAATAAGCAACATTCTTAAGATCATTATCTTTCCTTATGTCAGTGTGAAATATATCTGTTTTATATAAAAAAAAAAATCTGACAGGAAAAGAGCATCTCACCTCGATGTTCACATGCTCCTAAGAGATTGATGATGTTTGGATGGTGTCCAAGTTTACAAAGGACTTCCAGCTCTCCTGCAAAGTCCCTGTGATCATCTTTAGAGGCATATTCTGGGAAGAAAGTCAAAAGTTGTGGTTCCTCCTTGTCACACCTTTTCAGAATCAGGTGTCCCGTCCTGCCCCCCAGAACCTTCAGGTACCCTCAGTCACCATCAACTGTATACAACTAAAGAGACTTCTCTAAAGTAGAGTTTCTCGGCAGCCTTGGCATTATTGATACTGGGATGATAATTCTTTTTGAGAGGGGGACTGTCCTGTGCATGGTAGGATGTTTTGCAGCCATCTTGCCCTCTACCCACTAGATGCCAATAGGCAATCAAAAATGTACCCAGATACTGCCAAATTCCCCCAGAGGCAAAACCACCCTTGGATGAGAACCAGTACTCTAAAGTTTTGTTGTTTAAGCTCCCAGATCCTCAGGTAAATGACTTGGTAGAGGTGGAGCTGTACCATCTTTTAGACGTTAGCTCTTCCAGCTAAATCTACCATCCAGAGACAACTAAGGAATAGTTTCCATGAAACATCACCAATAATGCATGCATCTTTATTCATTAATTATAACTTATTTTTTACAAACCAGTCTCAATCTGGTTAATTGAGCTAAACAAATCAAATCCAAATGGTATCTTATGGAAGTTGCATGGGAATCAGGAAACTGAGTTGCATCTGCTTCTATTCCTTTTGCCTTGTCTCTCCGCTAGCACTCTGACCAGAGGGAGAAGTCACCAGCGACCAGACTGAAGAGAAGGCTATTGGTTGGTACATAAACTCATCAGTCTTGAGTTGGGGACAATGAGCTATACTGTTTTTCAAAAAACAACATTGGGTGGCAAGGGTAGGAGTGGGGTGCTAGTGGCCGTGGACATGCCTGATCATGCTCAGAAACTGTGACAATTGTCTCAGGAGGGGCTAATGGTACCCATAAGTCAGGTGCTCTGTTCATACTACAGAAGCCTCACTGAGGGTCAATACCTTGGGAATAATTTTTTAAAGAAGTTCTTTATAGGGAGGTTGTCTTCTTACTTCAGTAACTGCCCTTCTTTGGATGCAGAGCTTCGCCTCCAGGATTTCTCTGCCCTGGCGCCTTATTAAGCTATTTTCCCTCTTCACATGGGCACAAGACAGAAAATCAGGCTCACATAGATCCCAATTAAAAACTGCCTTCCTGAGATTCTACACCCCTCTCCTCTCACTATCCTCACTGCTTCCCAAGACTCCCTGTGACTAAAGTAGCAAAGCAGAAAAGGGATTTCTGGCTGTTTTGCAAGTAGTTTATATTGTTTTTAAAGAAATCTATTGCTGTTTCTAATCATAGATAATATTTTGTTTTGTTGTTCTTAACAATGCAGAAAGCAGAGATGATTTAATAAGATTTAGAGTTGATTCACAATATTGTGTCCAGAAAAAGAAAAATCTGCCAGCATCCTTAGAGAGCTCTTAAGATAGAGCTGCACAATGATAATAGCTAGCTCATCAAATTCTGTGATTTAATGCACCACATGCCAAGCCTGTATTCTATAAAAGCAATAGTCCAGCCTCACAGTCAAGTCTTACACAGACTGCTTTTTCACACACAAGGGAAGACAGCTAGCTAATTTGCCAGTGAACTAGTCATTCTGCTTTCTCGGAAGATATTTATTAACAAATATTATTAGACGGGTAGGTACCAAACAGTCTTGAGATGAACAAAGCTGGAAAAGATTTAGTTCTTATGACCTTAAATCAGTGGTTTTCTCTGCAAACTTGAGTGTGCAGAGGAACCATTGAGAAAGCCATTTAAGAACACAGATTTTCTTATGCCACCCAAGAAATTCAGATGTAGTCAAAGCAGAAGTGGAAGAAGCCCAAGAGGATGCATTTCTAACAGTGTCCCCAGGAATTTACATACAGTTAACCTATGTAGACTGTGGTTTGCAAAATGTGGTCCCCAAACCCACAAGATATCATCACTGGAAAACTAATGAGAAATGCAGATTCTCTGGCTCTTTTCAGACTGACTAAGTTGGAAATTGTGGGGTAGGGCCCAACAGTCTGTTTGTAAACAAGCCTTCCAGGTGATTTTGATGCACACTCAATTTTGAGAAGCACTACATTAAGAGAAACAATCACGCTCCCCAAAAGTTCGCCATATATGACCAAGAATCTTACAGTGTCACATCCCAATGAATCAAGGCAGTGACATCTAAATGGCTCCTGCCTTTGTACTTATATCCTGGCTATCATGGGCTCAACCTCAAAGGAAGCATACTCTTCAGATGTACCTAACCGCTTTATCTGATACCATGCCAATGTTTAGTTTAAAGAATGTAAGACCATAGAGGAAAGAATCAGCAGGAAATCACGTTTTCTCCACACCCTCATGCAATGCTGACTGTCTGGTCAGCCACTGACCTTTCATTCTCTTGATGGCAGCATCCATCCGTAACCCATCCTTCTTGATTCGCGCCTTAAGAACTTGGCCAAAATTGCCCTCCCCGATCACATCTTGAAATTTGATGTCGTTCCAGTCAAGCACTGGATAAATTCTAGGATCTGGGTTGCTTTTGACCTTCCTGTTCAGGGCCAGAGTTCCTGAGTTGAACTGCACAGCTGGTTCTTCCCTCTGGCAAAATAATTGTTTTTAATCATTAAATGTTTAAAATGTTAATAATAATTTTATGTCAGGATTTTTCATAAATTCAAAGGGGCATAATGTCTTCTGGTTGGTATCCACATCAGATGAAAAAAGAAATAGTATATTTAATTCTAGTCTGGAAAGGGAAATAGGTTTTCATCTCACAGGCCTGTCCTGATAAACCAGCTGCCTACAGGGCTGCACAGGCACCATTCTGGGCCTCCCTGGAAAGGGTCATTGATTAGCAATGTCTGTAAAGGGTGAGGGGGGACAGAGTAACAGTACATAGGCCACGTGTTTGCCATCCTTGCGTTAGTTATATGTGAGTTCCCCATAGGGCTGTGAAATGAACAAGTGTTCAGTTCTGATTTGGAAACTAGCTTGGAGATCCTATATGGGGCTGCCACAGGATGTGCCTCAGGTAAAGCTTTCTTAGCATTATCTTGATCCTAGTCTATTTTTAGTGCACATTCTTTCCCTTTTTCTTGTCCTAAGGCTTAGAACCTGTAAGTCCACTCTGGCCACAGGATGACTGAAGCTTAGAGCCGAACCCAACACAGTATCTCTTTCTCCTGACTTCAAATAGCTGCCAGTGCTACCTTGAAAAAGCACTGGCATTTTGACAGGCTCTAGCACTCCCAACCCCCTTGCTGGCCCCCCTTCTCCAGTGACAGCCTGAGTTGAGCCAGTTCCTCCGGCATGGAGTCAGATGGTGAAGTTCCTCTTGTCCTCCATGGAAGGGAACCTTGGAGATTCATGCACATAGGGTACGCCTCACTTGAATCGTTGCACTCAATGCATTATATACAGAATTGATATAGTCTGTTTCAAATTAATTTTACAGGGTCTGAACCCCACAAACTAGATAAATTTTCAGGCTTCAGTATACCGAAAGAACTCAAATAAGATGCCTCTTGGTGAAGTGTGATTTTATAGGCCTTTGCTACTGGTTAGAATTCCTAGATGAAAAAAAATGAGGCAGCACCAAGTGCCAGGAACCCTGACATCAGACTGAGGGTACACAGGAATGAGAGACATACACACGTATATACAATTCTTACACATTTGAGAGGTGATAAGATTGAGGGAGTTATTAGAAGAGATGGGAACTAGAAATAGGCAAATGGGGGAAAAACCTGTCTAATATAATACATGTTTACTTATCTCATTGAGGGCTGGTTACCCTCATGTCATTCCTTACCAAAAACGTTCAATTCATTCTACTGCAAGGTATCCTCTCTGGGGCCTTATTATTAGGATGACCATACATCTCATTTCAGCAGGCAGGGACATACCTGGTTTCCTGCAAGATTTACTAAGAGCACCCTTTTCACTCTTAAAATTCTTCTGGTATGGATAAGAAATTATATAGTCATACTTTTTATCTTCAATTTTATAATGGAAGCCAAAGAGAAGATGAGACTTGCCTAAGGGAAACATTTGCTTTACAAGTAAATTTCCTGGTCCATATCTTTAAAGTGAAGGTTCTGCCTGTACTTGGACTTGCCCTTATTAGCTAGCTAGTAGGAAGATGTGGCACTACCACGTTTTGGAAGGCTTGGGCCATTCTTCTTTGGACATTTGCCCTCTTCAATTGCAACATGATCAGAAAGGCCAACAGCACAGTCAGGCAGGTCATTCCTGCAGAGCCAAGGATGGCTATAAGCAGCATCTTCCCCCCGCTGAGGTCCGCTGGTGCTGTGCAGAAAGACAGAGGTGAAGCAGGTAGGTTAGTTTACATAGAGAAACAGACCATCACCATCTTTGGGAGAAGACACAGTGTAATAGGAACTTAACGGCAGCCCTAACCCCGCCACCTAATCACTCCATGACCTCAGGCTACTCATTTATATTCTAAAACTCAGTGGAGACGAGTCTGACTCACAGGGTTGTCACAAGATCTTTAAAAAAAAAAAAAAAAAAAAAAAGCATGTGCAAAAGTGCTGTTACAGTTGGCAATGTGCTAATCATCAGTTATCATTTGCTCAACTTTTATTTCCAAGTAGGATCCCAAGCAGATGAACAATACTGAATAAAAGGGAGAATGAGTAAACCTCCTTAAACCTCAATTTCCCCACCTAGAAATGTTTTAAAGTTCAATTATGCCAAGAGCTTAGAGTCTATCCGATATTTTGTTTTGTTTTTCTTGTTTTAAAGAGTTAATGAAGAAAACCTAAGGATACCAATGGAAAAAAAGAGGGAGGAAGGGAAGGAGGAAGACAGGCAAAAACACTAAATTTAGGGCTTAGATCAAAATAAATTATAAAGGCTATGGTCTAATCTCTCTTCTTCTTTCCCTTATTTAAATTCAAATAAAATTAAACTCAATATATGTTTATTAGTATTAGCACACAGCACATGATCCCATCTTCTTAAAAGTATCCCTCCCTTCTCATTTACCTTTCCTTCTATCTCTATGTATGTACAGATACAGAGATGTCTAGAATGATGAGAATTTTTGGTTTTGTCTTGTTTTAAAATTGTTCTCTTGGTATTTTATGTATAGCTTGAATTTAGGAAGTTACATTTTACCAAAACACAAGTAATCACAAAATTGGAGGATTCACTAAGAGTGTGACCTGAAAACCATGATTTTCTCTATTGAGCAGACTCTTCATTTCTTGAACATTTCAAAAATGTTTCAAAGAATCAGCACTGTTAAAGTGACTTGTTTGATTTTGTTTCTTAAGGTCTAAGTAATCCTCCAAGAGAACCAATAAGTTTTTAGATTTAGTTATAGCATTTTCTGTAAACATAGACTGTAATCCAAATCATAAATTTTCAAAACTTGCCTCTAACATGCCTCCACCCACATTCTCTAGCACACATTATACACAACACAGAGATCTGGGAGGTGCCTCTGCACAGACTTGAAGTCAATCCTCCTGCTGCAGCTCCACCCATATGGGGCCTTTGTTCACTTAATTACACTCAACAAATTTTATCAGTCACAAATGCTGGGCACAGTATGGCATTCTGAGAGGATCTCTAACTCAAAGTGCAAACTATTTCTGGGGTTGGGGTTAGTGGTGGACATGGAGACCTAATAACCTACATCAATAAAGTAGAAGAAAACTCAGAATTGCACAGTGTCACCCAAGCTAAAAGAGGAATGTCTGAGGAAGAATGGGGCATGGTTCCCGGAGCCTTCCCCTGGAGCTCTTGCTCAGCCTGCCTTCTATAAGCAGCTCCCACATTCTTCTTTCTCCTCGGAATTAAAGTTCATATTCCTCAGAGCTTTCTTCTTAGATTGCTGGATGGGGTATGCTGATAGACTGATCTATTCTAAGGTTTAATAATAGAAAATGGACCAATAGGGGTGCTTCTTGGAGGCATTTGATATTAAGGACCTCTCTGTAAATAAATACCTGTCCGTTCAACCACCGACCTTTCATAGGTTTTCATTTCACAGGCCTGTCCTGATAAACCAGCTGCCTACAGGGCTGCATGGTAATCCTATGTAAATACCTGTCCATTCAACCAACCTGGAGATTCTGGGAGGGTCACCAGTTCATGAGAAAAGGCTGGTTTGCTTGACCCTATGTTGTTCTCTGCAAAAATGTCCACATGGTAAGCTGTTTCAGGCTCTAGGCCCTTGAGTTGATACTGAGTGATGCTGGCATTCTTTATCTTCACATCAATGTGTTGGTCTTCATTCTTGCCTTGAACCTTGTAACGGATAGTAATAGAAGAAATAGAATAGCCATCCAATATTGCCCAAGAAATCACAGCAGAGGAGTGTGTGATGTTGGAAATCTTGATTTTTTCTGGTTGAGGAGGAAGAACTAGAAATTAAAAAGGAAAAAGATTCACTGAAGATACACTACCATGTCTTAGATCGTTATGCTTTTGAGATAGGGTTCATGTCAGCTCATATACCATGAAAGGCAAACAGATGTTTTCTCAGATGGTATCCCAATCAACAGGTAGTGGCTACTGGAATCCATAAAGACTTGAAAGAGTGGCACAAGGAAATGGCAACACTCATTATCATCTACTGTCATCTTGACAGTAAACGAAGGCCTTAAAAATTCTGTCATTCCACAAACCTGTATTTACTATTCTTGATGCTGGGAAGAATGGAAAGCTTATGAGAGCTAGCATTTATATAGTGCTTACAATCTGGGAGGCATTGATCTAGGCTCTTGTATATATTAATTCATTTCTTCTTCATAACAGTCTTGCTGTAAGTGCTGAGGTCTGGAGAGATTAAGTGACTTAGCCATGGTCACACTACTTAACAGGAGTTAAGATTCACACTACTGTTAAGTAGAAGAAACAAGATTCAAACTACTGTTAAGTAGAAGAAACAAGATTCAATTCCTGGCAGTCTGGCTCTGTAGTCCATAGTCTTAGCATCATGTGGTCTGTCCTTGCCCTAAATTTATGGAGCAGCAAGCAGGTTAGTGTATACATGAGAAAATGTGCTAATAACTTTCAGTAGACAAAGTATTATAGAATTTGGGGAAAAGTGGGGTCACATTCCATTCAGGGTCATAGGCAGGATGAGAAAGAGATGCCTTGAGATTTTCCACGTGTGAAGATGACAGGCACCTCATCATCACTACATTCTCACTCAAACTCGAAAGGGCACAGGCTAGAAGGAAGTTCACAACTTGATAAAGCCTAAGCCTATTTAACCCAGGAAAAGAATGAATTCATCTGGGCACGGTAGCTCACGCCTATAATCCCAGTACTCTGAGAGGCTGAGGTGAGCAGATCATGAGGTCAGGAGATAGAGACCATCCTGGCCAACATGAAACCCCGTCTCCTAAAAATACAAAAATTAGCAGGGCGTAGTGGCACATGCCTGTAATCCCAGCTACCCGGGAGGCTGAGGCAGGAGAATCACTTAAACCAGGAAGTCAGAAGTTGCAGTGAGCTGAGATTGCACCACTGCACTGCAGCCTGGCAACAGAGAGACTCTGCCTCAAAGAGAAAAAAAAGAATGAATTCGAGCTCTTGTTCTTAATATTCTCTGTACCTTACATTATGAGGCTATTTACAATGTGCTTCCACACACAGACACTCTCTTGACTTGTTTAACCACACAGTGCTGAGATTCTTATGCTCCACATTTTAGAGATGAGAAAACTGAGACTTCAAAAATTTAAGAGTTTTGTTTAGATGAATAGTAGACGTAGGCTGTTTCACTCCATACGCCATTGTTTTTCCACATGAAAGTTATTGCTTATAAGCAAATTAGAACCTTTGAGAAGTATCTCAAGGTACATCCTTTCTATTTAAAATTTTTTTCTTGGTCATTGGCTCATCGGCGCTGTCATGGCAGGTGTGCTGAAGAAGACCACTGGCCTTGTGGGACTGGCTGTGTGCAATACTCCACACGAGAGGCTAAGAATATTGTACACAAAGATTCTTGATGTTCTTGAGGATATCCCTAAAAATGCAGCATATAGAAAATATACAGAACAGATTATAAATGCGAAGGTGGCTATGGTTAAAGTGGAACAAGATGTTGAAAAATTAGAATTGACCAACTTCAAGGTGGTCAATTAAAAGAGGTGATTCTTCAGGCTGAACGTGAACTAAGACTAGCAAGAAAAATGGTGCAGTGGAAAACATGGGGCCATTAATGGAAGAGCCTCCTGTCGATCAGTGGAAATGGCCAATATAATTATTAAGTGATTTTGGTGGGTTGATGGGAAAGTGATGTAATGAAATATTCTGTTCTATTAAGAGTGTGTTCATATTATTGACATAATCAAGAAAACTGATATAGAAAATATCTAAGAAACTGTTAAAATTAGTGATATGATAATTTGGTCATGTGAATCCATTTTTGATTTGTAAAGTAGTCACACAAATTATTCAAAGATGCTATTTCTAGGAACAGAGAGGTCATGGGAAGATTTGAGAATTAGAAAAATTCCTACAGATCTTCAATGTAGAGGCCATAATCAAAAAGTAAAGTTTCTTTAGTAGGAGGTTCAATATATCATTCAATTTTTAAAATTATCCTGAAGAAGAAAAGAAAAGGTCCTTAATTATTATGGTCTAAACAAATTTATAGATCACTGTTTGAAGTAAAAAATAAGAGTGATATTTTCAAATGTGATAAAATAGCACAAATGGCTGGTAATAAAATTTGAAATTATGGTTAACCTCCTTAACTGTGATCTTACGGATGTAAAGTAAAATTTAAATATATAGTTATATATTGATTATAAAATCCATAATGCCATTTTGTTAGTCATTATTTGAATTATACCATTTACTCTGTTTTCTTATAGTCTTAATTTTATTACATTTTGTTGTTACTGTATTATATTTGAAAACCATCAAATCAGAATACATTGTACAGTTGAAGAAATTGACTTGGTACTTGAAAGAAAGATTTCCCATTGCATAGAGGTACTTGGAAAAACTTTTCCTTTTGTTGCATTTGTGGAAGTTAGTTTTCTGGCCCATAGCCTTTAATTTTCTTAATCAACCTAATTACATCAGGATAGAAGTAGAGTTTCTGTGAAAGAAGAGACATCAAGAGTTTCTGAAATTTATATCTGGCATATGGATAGGCATATATTCAAAACATCTTAGTCATACGACTGTTAATTCAAAGTGGAATCACTAAGTAGTTTGCAGTACATTTCTAATATACGTGTAGGTGGGTAGCAAAATAAGACAAATGCTGTTCAGGGAAAGAAGTTGGCAAGCTTAATATTAAACAAAAATAAAATTGCATGTGTTTTTGCCTTTAAAAAAATAAATAAAATAAAATAAAATTTTTTTCTTTTCATTACGTTGACTCCCCCGTGTTACTCTTTAGGGGACTATATGGCAATTTATGGGAATTTGGTACTGGATTTTGAACCTTCCAAATCTAATTATGTTCTATGTCTACCAGGTAGTACAGGATCCAAAAATCACAATTAATCAACAGTATGTCTTAACTTTCTTTACATCCAGTACCAAATATTTGTATATTTTTATAAAAATATACAATGGCCTTTCTTCCCACAGCAGATTAAAGGGGTAAAAGAAATACTAACATTTTCAGATTACTATGATCACATATTTAATAGTTGTGGCTCAAAAAAATTCAACTTCATAAACCAGAGGTCTTCTAAGCCTGTCACAAAAAGCAGCAGTGTCTTTTAGATACTTGTTAGAAAAATAATGAATATAATGTAGGTGCCAACTAAAAATCATAAATTTGCATCTACCAATTTATCCATTTTATGCCTGAAAGGAGTCACTCTTAGAGATGGCTCAATAAACCTCTGACTTAAATTCAGTAGGTCTGGACCCAGCAATCTACATTTTAGCAGGTTCCCCAAGTGACTCTAAAATGGATTCTAAAATCCTTTAGGAAACACTAATCAGACCTTAAACAATTTAGAAATGGGATATCATTACTAAAGAACATCTAGAACCATAGTTGCTTTGAAGCAGTGGGTTGCCCATCCAAAGAGAAACAAGTGGAAGACATTTGTAGCATGGCTGGGGAAAAAAACAGAACAAAATGAGGGTTAGAATCCTAATCCCCATGCCGTACTAGCTGCATGACTTTGGGCAAGCCTACCCTCCTCTGTGCCTCAGGTTCCTCATCTGATAAATTTGACGGTCATTCTTACTCTACCTTCCTCAAATAGTCATTGTAAGGGTCAAACATTCCCCATGTAAATGTTTTCCAACAAGAAAACCTAACATACATATATTATTTTTAATATGATTGGGGTGATACGCCAAATCTAATTCACTCCACTTTTTACCCTTGGGCCAGATGGAATTGCTAGGCTGGGAACCAACACAAATTTTATAACTGGAAGTATTAATTTTACTTCTGAACATGCATGACCAGCCAATGACAACACAGCATATTAACAAATATTTTCGGGTAAAATTGAAATGTTCTCATTCGCATCCTCCTTCCTCTGACTTCCTGACCCTATAAGGATCAACTCCTACCTTGCCATTCTTACATCCCTACTACCACCACCAATATTGACCCTCCATCAAATTTCATACAATCATCCAAGGCAAGTCAACTTCCAGTGACTATTAACTGGTTTTTGTTTAATCCTAAAATATGATACTGATAGTGTGATTTTGAGAGTAATCATTCTAATAAGGATGAAACTTATATAGAATAGTGAGCACCTAAGATAATTTTGAAATAGGAAACAGTGATTCACCCCAGAGTTATCAAGACATTTCTTGAGTCTATAGTTAATTTAAATATGCTGGAAATGGTACAGGAACAAACAGATCAATGGAAGAGAACAGAACATCCAGAAATAGATGCGAAATGAATACGAGAACCTGGCATATGATACAGAAAGCATCACGACTCACCATGGGGACTATTCAATATGTGGCATTGGGAACACTGACTTGCCAGGTGTGAATAAATAACATTAAAATAAAAATATTAAAATACACTGTACCCTCAAATAACATTCCTATATCTTAAAAACCTAAATACACAAAACAACACTAGAACTAGTAGGAAAAACAGAGAGAATATGTTTTTGACCTTGGGATAGGGAATAATTCCAAAACGCAAAAAGTACAAATCATACAGGCAAATACCGATAGGTCCAATTGCATCAAAATGTAAAGTATCTGTGGTTTAAAAACCACCACAAACAAGGTTACAATAAAGGGATTAGGAGAATATATTTTGCAATTAGTATTTAGATCATACAAATAATTTTTACAAATCAGTAAGAAAGGCAACCTATTCTAAATGAGCAAAGGATATCAATAAGTGTATCAAAAAAGAGGACATCCAGATGAACAATTAACATAAAAAGATGCTTACCTTTGCTAGTTATTAAGGACATCAAAATTGAAATCAACAATGAGGTACCATTTTTTTTGCCTTTGAGATATGCAAAAATAACAAGGTGTGACACTATTGAGTGATATAGATATAGGGGAAGGATATAGGTACAGAGAAGGGCATAAGGAAAATGGCACTGTCATACACTCCTGAACATAGGATACACTGACTAACCACTTTAGAGGGAAACAGCCCATGAGTTCCACTACTGGACATGTTCCCAAGAAAAACTCTCACACCTGTCTATGCACATGGAGACATGCATAAGAATAGGCATTGCATTTTGTTCATGATAGTAAAAAATGAAAAATCTCCATCTAAAAGGAAGGGAATGAATGACAAGATGCATTCACAAGATAGAATATTATACAGAAGTTAAAATGGCATGCATCAAAGCTCAATAAATTAATATGGATAGATAAAAATCATAATATTCATTCAAAAAAGATGAATGATATGTATGCATATGTATACTTTTAGATATATTAAAATTATAGAATATTGGGCTGGGCACAGTGGCTTAGGCCTGTAATTCCAGCACTTTGGGAGGCAAAGGTGGGAGGATTGCTTGAGCCCAGGAGTCCCAGACCAGCGTAGGCAACATAGGGAGATCCCATCTCTACAAAAATTTTTTAAAAATTAGTCAGGTGTTGTGGTGTGTGCCTGTGGTCCCAGCTACTCAGGAGGCTGAGGTGGGAGGACTGCTTGGGCCCAGGAAGCCAAGGCTGCAGTAAGCTATGATGGCACCACTGCTCAACAGCCTGGGCAACAGAGTGAGACCTTGTCTCAAAAAAAAATTATACAACATTAAATGGAAATATACTTAACAAACTCATAATTTTGGTTGTCTCTTGGGAGAGGGGAATAGAAATGGAATAGGGATAACAGTCAAAGGGAGATATTGACATATCTGTAGTGGGTTATTACCCCTGTAAGTCAACAACAAATGGTTATTCTGCACCTTGAAAGTTTCACAAAATTGGAAGACAGTGTGGCGCTTCCTCAAGCACCTAGAAATAGAAATTCCATTTGACCCAGCAATCCCATTACTGGGTATATACCCAAAGGATTATAAATCATTCTATTATAAAGACACATGCACACATATGTTCATAGCGGCACTGTTTACAATAGCAAAGATCTGGAGCCAACCTAAATGCCCATCGACGACAGACTGGACAGGGAAAATGTGGCACATATATACCATGGAATACTATGCAGCCATAAAAAATGATGAGTTCGTGTCCTTTGTAGGGACATGGATGAATCTGGAAACCATCATTCTCAGCAAACTGACACGAGAACAGAAAATCAAACACCGCATGTTCTCACTCATAGGCAGGTGTTGAACAATGAGAACACATGGACACAGGGAGGGGAGCATCACACACGGGGTCTGTTGTGGGGGAATAGGGGAGGGACTGCGGGGGGTGGGGAGGTTGGGTAGGGATAACATGGGGGAAAATGCCAGATGTAGGTGACGGGGGGATGGAGGCAGCAAACCACATTGCCATGTGTGTACCTATGCAACAATCCTGAATGTTCTGCACATGTCCCCCAGAACCTAAAGGGCAATATATATATATTACCTGTTTTCAAGGGCTTTCAAGCATAGTTACTTGGTTTTTAAGATTAGGAAAGACCCGTCTGGACTTAACTGACATCTGTGTACATGTAGATATATATGATAATCCTTAAAAACTGCCCCATAAATAGTTCAACAAGCCCTAGAAAACCTTATTCTTGTTACTAATTTGCTAAATAAACAACTGCACACCAAAGGAGGGTAAATTTTAGCACAGCCCTGCCTGAACTATTGCAAATCCAAACATATGGGGCTTTCTTATATATTGCAAGTTATTAAAATGATCAGGTGGAGGGCACTAATTAGCCTTCTGTCACAACTACCTTTCTTTCATAATTTCAAATAGTCTTGAAGTGATGTTACCAAATTCAAATGCTGGTAGCCCCATATTGCTCAGAGGAGACTGGAGCAGAATGAGTTACTTACTGTCACTAAGGGTCCAAGCAGTGAGACCTTCACTCCATTCCCCCTGGGCCTTGGTGTTGACTCTAGCTCGCACCACATACTGCTCCCTGGGATGTAAGTTGTTAAGCAGCACCGAAGTCAAGTTGCCTGGAACTTTAATATTCTGCTGATCACTTTTTATATGCACAGACCTCCTCTCCACTTCAACATAAAAGTCATCTTCCGAGCTTGGAAATATTGGTTGCCAGGTCAAATTTAGAGCGGTCTGACTTTTAGGCAGGAGATTCAGACCTCTTGGAGGAGGGAGTCCTAGGAGAATCCAGAAAAATCATTATTTTTATATACAGCTGATATAGTTTGGATGAGTATCCTCACCCAAATCTCATATTGAAATGTAATCCCCAATGTTGGAGGTGGGGTCTGGTGAGAGGTGATTGGAAGATGGGGGTGACTTCCCATGAATGGTTTAGCACCATCCTCCTTGGTGCTGTCCTCCCATTACTGAGTTTTCACAAAATCCGTTCATTTAAAAGTATATAGCACTGTTCCCTCACTCTTTTGCTCTGCTTTCACCATGCAAAGTGCCTGCTCCCACGTTGCCTTCTGCCATGAGTAAAAGCTCCCTCAGGCCTCCCCAAAAGCCGATGTTTCCTATAAAGCCTGCAGAACCATGAGCCAATGGTTACTGTGTTTACTGTTTGGGTTGGTAAAAAGCCAAACCTCTTTTCTTCTAAATTACCCAGTCTCAGATATTTCTTTATAGCAATGCAAGTACAGACTAATAAAAGGGCAGAGGCAATGACAGCGCTAAGTGGTACCTCTGAAGGGTAACTCTGGCTGTAGAATAATATACAATTTCATAAGCTATCGAAGAAACACAAGCAAGCGGCCATAGGATACTTTTTTCCTACCAAAATGATTCATTACATTATTTATAATAGCAAATAACTGGAAGAAACCTAAACCCTCAAAATAGGAAACTGCCATCATAAATTATGATATAGCCATCCAGTGGAAAAATAGATAATTAGGAAAAGTATGAAAGCTTAATAAAAGGATTTAAAATATGTAAGCTCTGGCTGTAACTTGGTAAAAGTTTTGTCTACAATGGTGAAGGATAGGAAGGAAACATAATCAAAACAGTAGATTTGCCAAGGTTATGGGATTACAGGTGAGTATTTACTGTTTCTGTTACCATTTTGAGCAATACATCGTAAAGCAACTTGGGGGTTCCTTCCCTTTAGCAAGAATTTCAGAAGTCATACAGCTGTGGTGGCAGGGCCAGGCTTACTCCTGCTCTGATCACATCGAGGTATTTGCTATGACTGCACGATGCCTGGCCACCCACAGGAGCCTGCGCCACCAAGACATTCACTAAACAGAAACAATATGGATTTTAAAATCCAAAAGACAGGAACATGCCACTTTAGTTTTGCAACCTTGGGCAAATTCATAATCTCTCCAAGTTCACCTGTAAAATGAAATTAAAATATCCATCTTGCAGACTCAGGAGTAATAAGAGAAACAATGGATGTGAAAACGCTTGGAAGGGGTCGGGGGCTCTATTAACATTGGTTTCCTCCCTCCTTTCCTTCTTTCAAGATGTCTTATGTCACTGGACCAAGGAAGAAATACTGTGTTTTCAGTGAAATAGTAAATTGATTTTTAAATTCCAGATATAAAGTCCTTCCAAAATGTAGGATCGGGATCCTCTAATTCATACGTACTCAGTAGGGACACAGTCACCCTTAGCAATACATTTTTTTTAAAGGTTGAGAAACACTGCTCTTACTCTTGGTTTGATGTAAGAGGAAGGGTCTATTTCCATCTACTGGGAATTAAGCCCCACCAGCATGCTTCTGACCACCCTCAGACTAGTGAGAACCAGCAGCCAGGCATACATTTGCTTGGCATTATGCAAAAGACTTGATGGCCCTTTCTCTGTAACCTTTGCAAATGGAGAGAGGTGATGTCAACTCCTCTTGTTAACCTCTGAAGTTTAACCTCCAAAACAGCCACCCAGAGTGGTTTAGGCAGGTTTGCAATGACAAAGCAGAATGGGGAGTTGATCTTTTGGAGAATACATGTACACCTCCTAATCCTGTGCCTGGTACAGAAGAGTAACTCAATAAATAGTCATTTCCCCTTTTCCTTCCCTTTGGGAACATGATTGCCCCATACCCCTCCCTGTCTGCCCGTTTCTGCAATGTGTTCAGCAAGTGCTCTCTTCCCTCCCCTCCTGGACTCCCTGGCCTTCACCACCTCAATCAACACACATAAACAGTGCAATTGCCAGATGAAATGAAAGGCAAACATCAGCATAATTCAACTGATGGGAAAAGAAGAACCTTCAAGAATTCCCTTCCCGCCTACCCCTGAGAACTACTTTGAAATATTCTGAGAGACCTTTAAGTACATCCTGGCTGGAACATAGTCTGAGGGCTGAAGACAGTACAGTGTGGGGCTGTAAAGTGTTTTATGTTCTGTTCCATAAATACTTTCCATCTGAGTCAGTTTATGACCTTCCCCTTTTGACTCGCCAGCACTGACTTGAGAGAGAATTAACTACCATATCTGCCTTTTAGCAGCATCATGATGACATATCAGGGATCCCTTGGGTCATGGCTATAGAGGTCCCTTTTTCCTCTCTATGTAGTTTCTGGGTTTATTTTTCAGATTCACAACCTGGTGGGTCCCCAAGAAGCCATTTCTTACTTGTGTGTAATGCTTCTACAAGCCTCAGAGTAGCTTTTGAGTCTGGTTTAGCTCTTTAAGGATGCTGCCAGTAAAAGGAAAACTAGGTGGGTGGAGTGAACAAAGGATGATTCTTCTAAGGATACGCAATCTCTGCAGAAGAAAAGGGGATGTACTTCCTAGCTTTTTCACTGAATTATTACATATCCTTCTATCTTTAGTAAATGGAGTAAAACATAAGCAAATTTGTGAATTAGGATAATAAGCTGGTGTTGGGATCCTAGGTAGAAATAATAATTGGAGAAACAAAAGGATATGGAGCCTGGACTGGAAGTGGTGGCTCATCCCTGTAATCCTAATGCTTTGAGAGGCCGAGGCTGGGGGACTGCTTGAGGCAGGAGTTTAAGACCAGCCTTGGCAACATAGCAAAACCCTAGCTACAAAAAATTTTAAAAGGAGGCTGGGGCAGGAGGATGACTTGAGCCCAGGAGATAGAGGATATAGTGAGCTATGATCAAACCACTGCACTCCAGCCTGAGTGACAGAGCAAGATCCTGTCTCTAAAAGACAAAGATATGAAACCTGAAGATTTAGTATAGTGATGCATCTTACTGTTATTAAGTACTCTGAGTCTCTACTTTGCAATCTATAAAATAGAGAAGATGATAATTCTTACCTTCCTAGGTGATATAAATTAAATATATATGAACTTGAAGGTATGAAGCACTGACCAAGAGATAGTAACAGAATGGTTATACACAGTGAACAATTCAAAGAGCCAGGAATGGAACCTTACAAAAGATCACTTCAGTGTTTCAATGGAGGGTACCTGGGTAGCAGAAGGCCAGAGGTCAGGTTAGCATCAAGGAAGATTCACACACTTAATTAAGGCAATAGAAGGCCAATCAATACCAAACACCACTGATAAATCAAGAAATAATTTTACACATATTATCCAGAACATGTGGACCCAGGACCAGCAGCATCAAGCATCACTCGGAAACCTACTAGAAATGCAAATTATTGAACCCCGGCCTTATCCTCACCTCAAAACCACTGAATCAGAAACTCTGGGGATGGGGCCCAGAAATATGTTTTAACAAGCTCTCTGGGTGATTGTGATGGACACTTATGTTTGAGAAGCACTGATTTAGAAAAGGGAGGTAAATATGATAAGAATAGCTTAAGGAGATGAAAGTGGCTACCTCTAGGAAGCCAGACTGGGAGGTGAAGGATGGAGAAGGGGAACGCTGTTCTTTAGATAAAAGCTTCTTATTCTATTTGATGTCATAACTCTGCACATGAATTACTTGAAAAATTAGAAATTGTTTGTGAAAATAAATAAACTGGGACTTCTGAAATGTCTGTGTCAAGAGCTTGGCCTGGGTTCCTAAGATGGAAACAGGAAGCAAGTGACAAAATACGGGAGCTGAAACTCAGCACAGTTGCTGCTGTGTAAATCCCAGCTCCTAGGGGACGGCTTTGCCTTCCTGAAGGCTCAACTGCTTCCTTCTCTATCCCTACAGAGTGCTGCAGACCCCCTCCCCCAGGGAGACAGACCAGGAGTCCAACCCAAATAAAGGAACAGTTTGGCTTGAAGTTGCTAGGCTTCCTGTCACTTTCCCACCCATTCAAAAGCAAACTCCTGCCACCTCCATCCCCACCCACCCACTCACCCACCACCACCCTTCCTGATCTTCCTTCCTCTTTCCCCTTCCTCCCCCTCCCACCCGGCTTATGAAAAATGTCTGTTGGCTTCCACTGACCGATAGAAGCTGTTATGAAGCGTCTCACAGGTCCAGGATGCCCTTCCCCGCCCTCTCCACGACGAGCCAGTTGCACACAGAGTTCGTATTCTGTTCGAGGTTCCAAATAGTTGAGTGTAACAATATCATTTGTCACTGAGAAGAGAAAAAGTCCAGGAAACTTAAGTTGGCATTCTCTTACATTCCTTAAACTGAGGTTGTTGTTACTGTGATGTGAACTGATTTTAGGTTTTCAAAACTATGTCTTAGTGAAACAGAGAGGCAATTCCATCTTCAAGGCCTCAAACTTCCTAATATGAGGAAAATGTGGCTTTTGAAATGTTTCCAGGTTACAATGTACACATTAAAGCATGTATTTCTGTGCCACTTACACATTTCTGCTCTGGTACTTTTGTCTTTTCATTTGTAAAATAAAAGCTCACAAATCTACTATATGGAATACCAGATTTAGGGGAAAACTCAATTAGAATAAAATAATTTAATTGCAACTGTTTTCAAGTATATACACTGATTGCAATCAAGCTATCAAGAGAAAAAGATGCTTAGGAGGTTTGCTCAAAGTGACCAGATAGCTGATTTGTAATGGTCATACCATCACAATGAAGCATTCTGAAGTCCTTGAAAAGAGTACCCATAAACAAATGGTATCTGCCTCCTCTCCTTATTTGCTGCAGTCAGCCTCTGTTTCTCCATGAATATTGCAAAGATAAATTGCTGCCTTACCATATGATAAATTCCTACCTGATAAGAAAATAACTGGGATGTATTTACCAGTTCTTAGAAGACCACTTTGTGGATGTCTACTTGCAGAAAAAGGTGATGGATTACTACCACCATGTGACACCATAAAAGACCTAGCCATTGATGTTGTAAACAGCAATTCAGCAAATCAGCCTGACATCCCTGGAATTCTGAATTTTGATAGAATCTACAATAGTAAGCGAAGGACTCAGTAATAATACCATTTTATTCAGTCTACCCCAGTCAGCTAGTGTTGTTATTCAGCCCAAAATCCTCCTCCTCTTCTCCTTTTTTGTAGTTTTCTTATCTCCATATAGTGAACAGAGGGTCCTTTTAAAGAAATCATAGGCATAGCAAGACAAATGCATGGGTGGAGGAGTCCATGCTGCCTACAAGCAGGTGAGTGGCAGATCTTTTTACCGGATGGTGCGACTGAAGCAGCATAGTCACTGATAATACTGTCTTTGCTTTTCGAAATTGTGATTTTACATTATGATGCAACAAATAGAGTTGTAATTTGTGTTTCAAAATAAATTCAACTGTTTTCATGAACTTTTGGCATTTCGTTACATTTTGTTCAATTATTTTTCTTTCAGGAAGTTGGGGAGGGGCCTGTAGCTCTCTTTGCCTGTCCTCGCCCTTCCCCCAGCCCATTCCAGTTTGCCGCAGCCCAAACTTTGCAGGTTTAAAATCCTTTAAAAAACTCTCTGTGTTGAGTCTGCAGAACAGGGCAAGATATGAAATAAGACAAGGAATGAACAATTCAATACGGCAGCAATACCTGCACTCTCTCCTGAATACTCTGAAATGGAATCCTCTACCTTGGGGCAGAGGATGGAAGCAGGGAGAAGGGAATTTCTAGATTTGGACAAAAATTATTCTGCTGGTGCCACATCCCCAGCTGGCATCTATCCTGTCCAAAGCTTACCTTGAATATGTTGCCAAGCCTTATTGTGATTAACAGGTTTGTATAGAAGCTTCTTGGATCGGATTGGTCCATCCCCAAAGTAAGGCTCAGAGCTGATGTTGATGACAGCAAAGTTATGTCCAGTGTCAATCACATTTGGAGCATTCAGGGGCTCTGGAGGAACTAAATACAATTTCAGAAGTCAGATCAGTCCTTTGGCTTGGAGGTTTTATGATTGTTCTTAGGTGGAGATAGAAGATGTGTTTTACATGCCCAACAAAGTCCTCTTAAAGTTTTCTGCTCAGATTCAGTGAGATCACCTGCTCTCTAAGCTCTCTGCTTTGTTTTGCTTCCCCAGTCCATTATCCTCAAAGTGCTTCCTTAAAATAGATGTGCCCCTTTGCTCAAGACCCTGCAGTAGATTCTCATTACATGTAGGATAAAACCAAAAATTTATACCATGACCAGCCAGGCCTTGAGCGACTGAGCCCCTGCCCACTCTCCAACCTCCTCTTCCTCTCACCTAGTATCCTCCAGTCCCAATGACCTTTCACTTCAACCAACTAACAAAGCACGAACCTCCTTTCTTTAGATTCTTTGTGGATGTCACTTTACTTTAAGGAATGCTCCACCTCCCATTATTCTCCCAGTTAAATCTTAGTTCTGATATGAATATTTCACAGGCGGCTATTCTAGAACCTCAATTAAGATATCCTGTGCTTTCACAGAACCTCTATTTTTTGTTTATGGTGATTTTTAGAGTTTATTATTCTTTGTAGTATGATTACTTGATTATTTGATATTGGTCTTTCTTCTAGATCATAATTCATTCTCTCTTTCAGCCAAACACCACAAATTAATTATAGTTCTAGAAGTCAGAAGTTGGACATGGGTCTCACTGTGCTAAAATTAAGGCGTTAGCAAGCCTGTGTTCCTTTCGGGAGGCTTAGGGGAGAATCTGTTTCCTTGTTCTTTCTAGCTTCTAGAAACTGCCTGCATTCCTTGGCTCAAGGCTCTTTCCTATGCCTTCAAACTCAACAACATCAGGCCTCTCTGATTCTTCTTTGACCACCACATCTCTGACTACTATCAGGAAAGTTTCTCTACTTTTAATGATTCAAGGGATTGGAGTAGGTCTACTCAGATAATCTGAAACAATCTCCCTGTCTCAAAGACCATGTATTCTCAATGGTGGTGACAGTGCCTCTAAAACAATGAAAACTGGTTCTTGGAGGATGCAAAAATTTTAGATATTATAATGGGTTGCAGCTCTCCAAAGAGCCATAGTACACAAAGAGATATCTAGTACATTTGTGATAATAAAATTTTATGATGATGAGGGAGAGCTCTGGAATAAAATTTCTAAAAGGGCTCCTTAGTGGAATGATAATTAAAAGGTTATGAAACACTACACTGTAAATTCCATTAGGGCAAAGACCGTATAGTTTGTTCAGCAGTACCGACCAGGTGCTGAATTATTGTTTGTCAACTCAATTTCCAAAGAGCTCTATAGCTCCCTTGGCCCCGCCTTCTTAGAAATGCATAACTGGTTTTGTTTTTCTTCCCCAAGAGTGTGTATTATACAGTGCAGAACCTTTCAGATTTCAGAGGACATGGCAATGTTCAGTAATTTTTCTTTTTCTTTCTGTCTCAGTGCTTTGGCTCACCTTCCTTAGAAATGACATTCAAGTCATTGCTCAAATAGCTTCTCAGGAAGGCCTGACTACCCTATTTTAAATTACAGTCACCACTCCAGCCCTACCCCAGCATTCTCTACCCCTATGTATGCTTTAGTTTTCCCCAAGACACTCAGCGTTTTAGTGAACTGTACATTTTACTTATTTGTTTGCTCACTGTTTATCTCCCTGTGGGAATGGGAGCTCCATGATGAGTTTTTTCCCCCCTGTATTATTCACTGCTCTATTCCCAGTGCCTCGAACAGGGACTGAAACATAATAGGCCTAAAGTAAATTCTATTGACTAAGTGAAGGCTTAGGAAGTTGTCCAAGGTCAAGATAATAAAGCCAGTAAGATACAGTATCCCCTAACTGGAGGCAGATTGTGCCAATGTTAAGTAGGATAAGTCTGAGTACACATTTTACTTAGGTTAGAAAGGAGGGCAGTTCTGTGAGTAAATTTATTCAAGTAATGTTTTTCTTGTATGATAAAATAAGGCCACCCCTTTCTTTAAAGCAGCAGATGCACTTTTTTTCCCCCCCAAGACAGAGTCTTGCTCTGTCACCCAGGCTGGAGTGTAGTGGCATGATCTTGGCTCACTGCAACCTCCACCTGCTGGGGTCAGGCTATTCCCCTGCCTCAGCTTCCTGAGTAGCTGGGATTACAGGCACATGCCACCATGCCTGGCTAATTTTTGCATTCTTAGCAGAGATGGGGTTTCACCATGTTGGCCAGGCTGGTCTCAAACTCTTGACCTCATGATCTGCCCACCTCGGCCTCCTAAAGTGCTGGGATTACAGGCAGGAGCCACCACACCCGGTCCAAGATGCACATTTTATAACAGCCATTAATGCCAGTCTGTGATACTTTTACAAGGGCTTAAAAATTGCTACAAAAATAAATAAATAAATAAAAATTGCTATAAAGCCTTCCTCTTAGTAATCTTTTTGTTTTTTGCCTTTTAATCATTTTTACTGAGAAAGAATATACATATTACAAAGTGCAGAAATCTTAAGTGTATTTAGCTCAAGAGACTTTACCTATGTGTACACCCATGTAACCACCACTCAGATTAAGATAAAGAATATTCTCAGCCCTCAGAAGGCAACTCTGTGCCCCTTTCCATTCAATATCCTCTATCCAGAGGTAGCTACTTTTTGTCTTCTGTCACTGAAGATTAGTATTCCCTGTTCTTTAGTTTCATATAAATGGAATCGTAAATCATGTACTTTCTTTCACTCATTATCATGTTTGTAAGATTCATCCATATGGTTGAAGGAATTAATTCTTTTTTATTGCTGTTTAATATTCCTCTGCATGATTTTATGGGCTGAATTGCTTTCCCCGCAAATCACATGTTAAAGTCTTAACCCCTAGTACCTCAGGATGTAACTATGTCTGGAGGTAAGGCCTTTAAAAGTTACTTTGTTAATTTGAAATAAGTTTATTAAGGTGTGTCATAATCCAATATGACTGGTGTCCTTATAAGAAGATTAAATTAGGACACAGGTACAAAGAGAAGACCTTATACCTGTGTCCTAATTTAATCTCCCTGTGAAGACACAATGGCCATCTACAAGCCAAGGAGAGAAGTCTCAGAAGAAATAAACTCTGCTGACACCTTGATCTTGGACTTGTAGCCTCAAGAATTATGAGAAAATAAATTTCTGTTGCTTAAGCCACCCAGCCTGTAGTACTTTGTTACGGCAGCCTTAGCAAACTAACACATACAAATATACTACAATTTATATATCCTTTCCAATGTTGATGGACATTTGAGTTAATTTCAGTTTGGGGCTACTTTGAATACAGCTGCTCTGAACATTCTGGAAGATGTCTTCTTTGAACATAGACAGTCATTCTTTTTAGCACGTATCTAGGAGTGGAATTGCTGATTTACAGGGTTTAAGTATATGTTTAGGTTTAGTACATGTTGCCAGTTTTCCAAAGTGATTGTACCAATCTGTAAACACTGGTGGTAAAGTCTAGTATCTGTTTTTTTAAATTCTATTATAAAAGATGCTGATTAAATTCATTAAATTCCCTAATGGCTATTTACATTTTATGGAGGTCAGTCAATGTGACAGCAAAGAGAAAGCAGTGACTTAGGACTGGAGATGCTTCTACACACTGATATCGTGTGCCGTGTCTTTCACTACAACTAAAATCTAGACCAGTGACTCTTCTGTTTGTTCACCACATGGTTTGTTTTGGACTTATGTCCAGGGGTAGCAAACATTCCAAGAAGCTTAAAACTAGAGTAATTTTTCTTGTCTGCATATCATTTCCTTTCTTCCAAGAACATGTAAGATGCACGAAATTATTTTGATCATGTGAATGTTCTACTGAATAAAACAGATTTGGGCTTTTTCCTGTAACCAAAAGTAATAAGAAGGATTCTAATTAAACTTAAGAGTTCCTGCACAGCAAAAGAAACAATCATAAGAGTGAACTGGCAACCAACAGAATGGGAAAAAATTTTTGCAATCTACCCATCTGACAAAGGGCTAATATCCAGAATCTACAAAGAACTAAAGCAGATTTACAAGAAAAAAGCAAACCCATTCAAAAGTGGGCGAAGGATATGAAAAGACACTTTTCAAAAGAAGATATATGTGAGGCCAAAAAATGTATGAAAAAGTGCTCATCATCACTGGTCATTAGAGGAATGCAAATCAAAACCACACTGAGATACCATCTCATGCCAGTTAGAATGGCGATCATTAAAAAATCTGGAGACAATAGATGCTGGAGAGGATGTGGAGAAATACGAACAGTTTTACATTGTTGACGGGAGTGTAAATTAGGTTCAGCCATTGTGGAAGACAGTGCGGCGATTTCTCAAGGACCTAGAAATAGAAATTCCATTTGACCCAGCAATCCCATTACTGGGTATAATCCAAAGGATTATAAATCGTTCTACTATAAGGACACATGCACACGTATGTTCACTGCAGCACTGTTTACAACAGCAAAGACCTGGAACCAACCCCAATGCCCATCAATGATAGACTGGACAGGGAAAATGTGGCACATATACACCATGGAATACTATGCAGCCACAAAAAATGATGAGTTCATGTCCTTTGTAGGGACATGGATGAATCTGGAAACCATCATTCTCAGCAAACTGACACAAGAACAGAAAACCAAACACCGCATGTTCTCACTCATTTGTGGGACTTGAACAATGAGAACACATGGGCACAGGGAGGGGAACGTCACACACTGGGGTGTGTTGGGGGGTGGGGGGCTAGGGGAGAGACAGCGAGGGGCAGGGAGGTTGGGGAGGGATAACACTGGAAGAAATGCCTGATGTAGGTGACAGGGGGATGGAGACAGCAAACCACCATGGCATGTGTGTACCCATGAAACAATCCTGTAAGATCTGCATATGTACCCCGGAACTTATAGTACAATAGAAAACCAAAAAAAAGGGATTCTGAGGTATTTAATATGGATTCTCAGGGCAGAGAATCCAAATCTATGGGGTTGCATTTATGCTACTGTGGTTATTGGCCTTTAAAAATAGATTATGTTCTGAGTATTTACAGCATTTCATTTAAAGAGTTACCTCTGGGATCTCCCAAGAGATTACTAATGAAGTAATGAAGGGGGCCAAACACAAATCAACTTTGGTCACCTCACAGTCTCCTCCTCTGTAACACAAGAGACTCAGAAAGCAAAATGGTCCAGAAGAGATAGTGCTGGGTTTAGAGTCAGGAGACCCAGGTTTAGTACTAAGATTTGTGCTTACGATCTGTGCTACTGTATACAGTTGACCCTTTGTGTATGTGGGTTCACATCTGTGAATCAGCCAACAGTGTATCAAAAATATTCAGAAAAAAATGTCTACACAAAACATGTACAGACCTTTGTTCTTGTCATTATTCTCTAAACAATGCAGGATAGCAACTATTTACAGAGCATTTACAATGTATTAGAAATTACAAGTAATCTTAACCTAGCACCTTTCCTAGAATATACACCAGAGAGCTGTTAGGTATTCTTGTCTAAACAGGTTCATAAGTAACTTCCCAGTTTAAAATTCCTTGCTGTAGCTATATACACCAGCCAAGTCAACGTGGACTTACCTCCATTTTAGTTCTTCCACTCAAGCCACAAATCTACACACAAACACTCAGATTAACTTGAATTTTGAAATACTGATTTATAGCAAGAAAAATGCCCACAGTCCTGAATGTGAAAAGATATTCATGTTAATTATATAGCATAACCTGGGCTACTTATTAAGTGAGTATTCCTCAAAACAGGGATTCTCGAAATCCTTCTCTACAGTCATGAATAGGAAGTCACGATAATGACAACGCCAACTTTCTTGTGAAATAGAATCACTACCACATATACTGTGCCAGACACAATTCCAAGTATTTTATGCATTTAATGAGGCTTCACAATAACCCTAAGAAGTACCTAAAATAATCTTCATTTACAAACAGAGACTCAAAAAGGTAAATTCATTTGTTCAAGGCCACCCACAAGATTATGAACTGTTAAGAGACAAAATCAAACCTGGGACTGTGTGAATCTACAGTTCATACTCTTAATCTCTATTTTTTTAAAGGCTTAGTATCCTGGAAATTACCTCGAAGGTATTTTAGTGGTCACATACATTTCTGTCCAGAAGCAGCACCTTTCCCCAGTAATACGAAAACTTGTGCATCAAGGATACTATCTCTTTTTCTGAAAAATGAACTTACCTTTAACAGAGATGTTGAAGGGCTTTTCCACCATCCCAGCCACTGTGTTTACACTGCAGACCCAAACTCCTGAGTCAGGGGGGAGGATCCGGTGGATGGTGAATATGGCTACTGCGAAATGACCCGTATGGTTAAAGTCTTTTGGCTGAAAAGGTCAAATACAAAAAAATAAAAACTTCTAGGGAGGCATAAACACAAAGGTTCATAACACTGACCCCATCTCATTGTTTAATAAGAAGTTTTCTAGGAGAGATCAAGAAGCTAAATGTAATGCTAATATAATTACTGGCTTATTTCCAAAGCTATTGTAGTAGCCCTGAAAGTTTATTTTGGATTGATGCCCTGTCAGATCCTGCTGTTGTATTTGTGTTTGGGAGTGTGGGGTAAACACTTACAAGCAAGAAGGCTGAAGCATGATTTCTTTTAAACTACTCCTTGTAAGATTTGTTCCTTTCCTGTATAATACCCAGATGGCTGCATGGGATGACAAAGTGGCTTCCTAAGTGTTTGAGAGGCTGTCAAATGTGGAGTACTGGGAAAATCCAGGGTTCTGAAGACAGATGGACCTCTGCCATTTTTTTAAAAGAGACAACACAGTCTTGCTCTGTGGCTCAGGCTCGAGTACAGTGGAGTGATCATAGCTCACTGTAGCCTCAATCTCCTGGCCTCAAGTGATCCTCCCACCTCAGCCTCCCAAATAGCTGGGACTACAGGCATATGCCACCAGGTCCAGCTAACTCTCTCTTTTTTTTTTAGAGATGGGGTCTTACTGTGTTGCCCAGACTGGTCTAAAATTCCTGGCCCAAAGTGATCCTCCTACCTCAGGTTCCCAAAGCACTGGGATTATAGGCATGAGTCACCATATCTAGCCTCTTTGCTATTTTTGACCAATTTTTGAGTTACTTTACTTCACCCAGCCAGTTCCCACTTCTACAAAAAAAAAAAAAAAAGAGAGAGAGAGAGAGAGAAACAGAGAGAGACTAGGCAATGTTAAGTAAGAAGTTACATATAGTATGGTAAACCCTTACTACGTAGCAGCCACTAGTTTCATTAACTCATGAAAAAGCCAACAAGATTTTGGAAGCCATAAATTGGCTTCTTCTACCTGGTGGGTTGTTTGAGTGGAATCAGGGACGTTTAAAACATGGACTCCGGTAATGGTACATTCTACACATTCTTCCCCCAGAAGGTCACTCATCCCTACCTCTGGTCAAGCTGATTTTGTTCATCTTTGACAGAAAAAAGGATGATAACTATTTCTAAATTTTTAGATTAAAAAAATACACCAATATCCTAAGGATCACTTGTAACACAAGAGAAATTTGGGGGGTTCCTGTCTCTGCTGCTTTTGGTATAGCTGGGAGAGAGAAGAAAAGCATGTTCAAAAAGTAGCTTGATCCTTTTAAACAAAAAAGAACTGCTGTGATATTACCCTAACCTGTGGTGAGCATCAACAACGAGGGCTGAGGGAAGAGGTGGGGAGAAACCCAAGGAATGCATTCAGACCTAATGGATTATAGTTTCAGAACTGGAGATGTCGGAGCAGATTCAAGACCTGTCTGTGTAGAGTCTAACGGATCAGGCTGAACTCCCCTCTTCTATGCTCTCCTAATTGTTGCTCCAAAGAGCATAACAGGAGTAGACCAGTCATCCAAACTCCATGTCCTGGTTGCACCTGGTAGCACGTAAATCTGCTGATTCATGGGTTGTAACACCACCTTAGTCTTCCTGATATGAGTAGTTAGAGGTATAGGGACAGTAAGAACAATGCTTTGCACAGACTGACACGTACTTCTCCCCACACTGGCTGGACAGTTCTGCAGGATGTGTGCCATCCTTGGCACTCAGCTCTGTCAGTTCCACTGGGGGCATATTCCCAACCTTGCACTGCAGTACTGGTCAACAGAGGAAATCAGTGAGGCTGCAGTGAGTCAGTTCTCATGATTTATTAAATTTATTCTTTGATAAAATACCCTTTGCCTCTCCAGGGAAAGGGTATTTTATCAAAGCCAACGACATACTAGCCTAGGAGGATGAAAGCACTGAATGAAATCTATCGTTTAGCGGGGTGATGACTACACTGAAAGCATCTCATGGTTTAAGGAGGGCAGATTAAGAATGGCTCTTACATAGAGCACTGTCCCATCCGGCTTCACCAGGGTCATTTCTTCATTAGTAGGTAGCGGCCAGCCAGAAGCTTTGCAAATGGGGTTAAATTTACCACTGTTTACTTCTGTATTATCTGGCAAATCCACTATCCTTGGGGTCATCCTTGGTATGCCTGAAGGAAGAAAACAGCACTGTGAAATCTTAATATTTAACAGAGCCAGCAGCAGTAGTAATAATAAAAATGGCTACTTCAGTAAGTCATGCACTGGGCAAGAATTTTGCAAATATTTTATTGTTTTATCATCACATAAGACATTGTGGATGCTATTGTGATCTCCATTTTGTGGATGAGGAGACAGAGGTTCAGGAGCCCAGATTTAGACTCAGATCTTTATAATCCCAGAGTCCACACTCTTCACCAGAAGGCTGTGCTCTTCACATGGACCAGGGAGGAACAGTCTCAATATTAAAATGATTATCATGGTCGTATCTCCCCTACACTTTGCTGTTCAGTCCCCCGCTTTCTTTTTACATGAATGATTACAAAAACAAAACTAGTTCTTCTTCCACTCAGCAAATAACCCCATGGTATTGCTGATCAACAACACCGTCCTCAGTTTAGACATATGAGAGATGTCTCATTCACTGGGAAGTCTGCAAATGGCAGATAAATAAGAGGAAAAGGTGAATAAAGTTGTTCACCAAAGAAGTACATCCAATAAGTGGAATATAACTTACCCAAATCAATATCTACTCAACAGCCAAATCAGAACTGTTGCTGCCAATACTGAAAGAAGGAAAAGTGTCTGTGGTGTCAACAAAGGTAATGCTGTCCGGATTTCTTGCCTAATATCTACAAGAGAATGAATAACCCTGAAATATGACAATTTTATTCTAAACCATAGGGTCTTAGAAAACTTTGGACCATTTGTAATGGAATGTGAGACAGGTATGAAAGTTTTCCAACACTCAGTAAACAATATAGGTGATAGAGATGCCCTCAGAGCAGCAGTAACTACAGACTGTTCCTTACCAGTGGTGGGAAGAGGCGGGGTCAATAATGACATTTTACACTGATATCCTACTTCTCAGGCCTAGAATAAAATGGGTAAAGGTGTGAAGGAGAAGGGAAAGAGTGCCAATAATTACAAGGTTATTCCTTGATATATCTGTAAACTTGGGAAGATTATGGAAATATGCCAAATTTTCAGCCTAAGTAGCTATTTGAATAGGAATTGAAAAACATATTTTGACACTTTTAAAGCATTTCTTTCCTTCATCATCCCCTTGTATTTTCTGAAGTTGGATGGAGGTGAAGGTGGAGGTGCTGGTGGTGAAGGAGGATGTGGTGGATGTGCTGGAAATCTGGAAAGGGTGCTACTCTCTGAAAGCCCTAGTGGCACCCTGGTTAACCTGTCCTACATTCTCCCATCAGAATGCACTCCTTTTGCAGCAACAGCAGAAGGGAACAGAAAGGAAGGAGCCAAGTATAAAATTCAAATCCTTAAACTTGTTAGTTGCCCATCTTCAATACCATCCCCTAGAAGCCCCAAGGCATTCCGTTCCCTTTCTAACCACTCCCTGATTTCTGTTCTCTAGTAAAGTCCAGGCTTGACAAAAGAAGAAAAAGTATAATAAAGTTTAAGGGCTATGAGAAAACACTTGCTAGCATCCCACCCCCACTCCCAATATTTGTTCTGATTTTTAAAATAACAGAAAAAAGACCATAGCTGTATTGAGTGTAGATTTCACTGGATATATGTTTATTTCAATGGCATTTATATTTATATTATTGAAAAAGCAACATATATTTATAATTTAAGTTTGAAAATACATATGTCTGCTTCTTTTAATTTTAAAAAGTATATTCCAGGGCTGTGGATAGCAAACGTTTCCTGTAAAGACAGCAAATATAGTCAGCTTTGCAAGCCATGTTTTCCGCCCTTGTAGTACAAAGGCAGCCACAGGCAACAGATTATTAGTGAATGGGTGCGGCTGTGATCCAAAAATTTTTTCTTTATAATAACAGACGGTGAGAAACAAAAAGGAATGAAATACTGAGACATGCTACACCACAGATAAACCTCAAAAAAGGTCTGGCAAATGAAGCTAGTTACAAATAATGCTATATTATATGATCCTATTTATAGCATATAAAATGTCACGAACAGGCAATCTACAGAGACAGAAGATACAGTTGACCCTTGAACAATATGGGCTTGAACTGCACAGGTCCACTAATGTGGATTTTTTTTTTCAATAGATGTATTGGAAAATGTTTTGGAGATTTGAGATAATTTGAAAAAACTCACTGACAAACTGTGTAGCCTAGAAACATCAAAAAAAAATTAAGAAAAAGGTATGTCATGAAAGCCTAAAATATATATAGATACTAGTCTATATGTTAATTGACTATGTTATGGGTAAGGCATCTTGTTAACGGTAGTCTATTAGTAGTTAAGCCTTTGGGGAGTCAAAAGTTATACGTGGATTTTCTACTGTGAGGAGGGTTAGTACCTCTATCCCCCATGTTGTTCAAGGTCAACTGCAAATTAATGGTTGCCAGAAATTAGGAGAATTGGAGAACGGATGTTTCTGCTAATGGGTATAAGGTTTCTTTTGGTATGATGAATATGTTGCAAAATTAGATTATGGCAATGATTGCACAGCTCTGTAAACATACCAAAAACCATTGAATTGTACATTTTAAAAAAGGTAAACATTTTGATATAAAAATTGTTATCTCTATACCGCTGTTTTTAAAAAGATAGTGGGCTGAATTTAGTCTGTGGGTTAAAGTTTGCTGACTCCTGCTGGAGACTAATTTCTGAACTAGAACTACATACAATTTCATTTTGAGCATAATCTTTTCTATTTATTTTATTCTTTCTATTGCTTTAAAAATATCCTCTGTTTAAATTCATTCCAAATTGCTCTTTCTCTGCTATGCATGTCCAGGGAAAAGCCTGCTCCTAGAGAAAGGAGCAGAAGAGGCAGGCAGAGCTGGCCAGTCATCACTTAAGCTGCTACAGAGAACACATGATTTATTCCTAGTGGCAAGAGAAATAAAGGCTACGATTAGGTTCAGTAGAGAAGAATTAAAATGCTGTGCCTTAAAATTTAGAATAAATTATTCTCAACTTCCGGATGGAAAGAAAAGAGGTCTGAGGATCTTGAGATGCTGGCACAAGCTCAGTTCAGACATGCTGAACATGACCCTGACTACAGTGTTACCTTGCTTTACCTTCTCTCTCACACTGGACCCCTTGGCGTCCTGGAGAGCAGAGACATCCTCTGAAGCGATCACACATCTCCCCATTGCTGCAGCTGCACCTGAGCTTACAATCTGGCCCATAAAAACCAGGGTGGCATGCTGTAAACAAAGACATCAAAAAAACAGTATTAATACTGGGGAAGAGAGGAAACTAAGGCTGCAGGTGCCTAGTTTCATTTTTCTCTAAGCCATCAACTTTGCTGATTTGTGTAAGGTAGGGTGGAATTTATCCGAATTACCAGGAACTTAAAAAGCTGGGGAGTTCTGCCTCCAAAAAAAGTTGAATAAGCTTCTATCAGGCCAACTTTTTTGTAGATACAACTACATTTAGAAAACAACTTCCTGAAAGCACTGAAGAGTAGGATAGGAAGAAACAAAGACCTGGAAGATTCTGGAGAAGAACTAAAATTTGGAAGATGGGAAAGATGTGTTTCCCATTTTTCAGCTTTTAGCCTAACTGTTAGGTACAGTTGACACCATATATGGAAGCTAAGACTCCAAAGAAAACCTGCAGTCTTACTGGCCTGATGAATCAGAGGACAGAGTCAGGAAAACCACAGCCACTGGAAAGAGAGGGGAAAACCCAGAAAGAGAGTCAGAGAAAAGTCCCAGATCTTCTGCTGATCCTTGATCTGTGCATGCTCAGTACAGACTCAAAGCAGACCAGCTAAAGAGAAAAGAACTAAACTGATAGTTTGACCTGATTCCTAACAGTGAGAGAGTGGTTTGAATCCTACCAAGTTAGTTGCCTGCTAAAACAAAACAAAATCAACATTCCTGAAAGATTATATCATATTCCAGAGTCTCCACAATGTAACATTTTCAATGTCCAAGATACAATCCCAAGAAGAAATGGAGAATTAAGGTCCATTTTTTTCAGAAAAAAGAAAAAACAGAGACCAACTGTGATGAGCCAGATGTTGGAATAGACAAGAATTTTAAAACAACTGTAATAACTATGCTCAGTGAGGTAAAAGAAGATATGTTCATAACAAATGAAACAATAAGAAACTTCAGCATGGAAAGAGAAAGTATTTTTCAAAGCAAAAAAAAATTCCAAAACTGAAAAACACAATATTTGAAATCAAATAATCACTGTATATGGACTTAGCAACAGAATGGAGATGACAAAAGAAAGAACCAATAAACTTGAAGCTACATTGATAACCAATCTGAAGAAGAAAAGTAGGGAAAAGGTTGGAAAAAGATGATTTTATCTCTAGAGGCCCATGAGACAATATCAAAACATCTAACACACGTGTAATTGGAGGTCAAAAAAGGATCAGAGAGAAAGGGTTAGAAAAAATATTTGAAGAAATAATGGTTTAAATTCCCCCAATTGGTTGAAATTTACACATTCAAAAGACTGTTAAGCCCTTAGAAGAATAAATATAAAGAAAACTATGCATTGGCACATCATGGTTAAACCTCTAAAAAGTAAAAATCAAGATAATTTAAAATGTTAGCTTTTTAAGCCTGTTTCTTTATAGCAGAGTATTTAAGTCATTCTAATTATGTTTTGGTACTTAAAATAAGCTCCTGGAGGATAGGGTAGAAGCATTACTTTCCCTTGGAGCTCACTAAACCTTCCAAGACAATTGTTAGAATTTGGGATATGGCAAATGGATTCTGTTAACTGGCTATCTTTATTTTGGTCAACTGTAACATTACTAGAAGGCTTCTAACCAAAATTAATGCAAAAGCTTGTGTTTTAGGGCTCTGATGATTTGTTTCCATTTTGTATTTTATTCACCCAGCTAAAATGCAGTCTTTATTTTTAGTATCAATCACAACTAAGTTATCTACAAACTCAATACAATTACTATCAAAATTGCAATGGAAGTTTTCACAGAAATAGAAAAAAACAAATCTAAAATTTATATTGAACCACAGAAGGCCCAGAATAGCCAAAGCAATATTGAGCAAGAAGAACAAAGCTAGAGACATCACATTACCTGATTTCAAAATAAAAGCTGTAGTAATATAAACAGTATGGCATTGGCATAAAAACAGATGTATAGACCAATGGAACAGAATTGACAGCCGAGAAATAAATTTACACATTTACAGTTAACTAATTCAACAAAGATATGAAGAACACACAGCAGGGAAAGGTTAATCTCTTCAATAAATGGTCCTGGGAAAACTAGATAACCACAAGCAGAAGAATGGAATTAGAACCCCATCTCATATGATATTCAAAAATCAATACAAAATTGACTAAAGACACAATATAAGACCTGAAATTGTAAAACCACTAGAAGAAAACAGAGGAGAAAAGCTTCTTAATATTGATCTGGGCAATGATTTTTTGGATATGACTTCAAAAGTACAGACAACAAAAGCAGAAATAGACAAATGTGATTACATCAAACTAAAAAGCTTCTGCACAGCAAAGGAAACAATCAACAGAGTGAAGTGACAATGTATGGAACAAGAAAATGTATTTCCAAAGTATACGCCTGAGAGGTTAATAACCAAAATATATAAGGAACTCAAACAACTTAATAGTAAAAAAAAACCTGATTAAAAAACAGACAAAGGACCTGAATAGACATCTGTTTTTGTTTTGTTTTGTTTTGTTATTTTTGAGGCAGAGTTTCACTCTTTTTGCCCAGGCTAGAGTGCAGTGGCATGACCTTGGCTCACAGCAATCTCTGCCTCCCAGATTCAAGCAATTCTCCTGCCTCAGCCTCTTGAGGAGCTGGCATTACAGGCATCCACCACCATGCCCAGCTAATTTTGTATTTTTAGTAGAGACAGGGTTTCTCCATGTTGGTCAGGTTGGTTTCAAACTCCCACCTCAGGTGATCTGCCCCTCCTCGGTCTCCCAAAGGGCTGTGGGATTACAGGCATGAGCCACTGCACCCGGCCAGCATCTCTTAAAAGAAGACATACAAATGGCCAACAGGTATATGAAAAATATTCAACATCACTGATCATCAGGGAAATGAAAATCAAAACCACAATGAGATATCACATCACACCTGTCATAATGGCAAGGATATAGATAAAAGGGAACCCTTATATGCTATTGGTGGGAATGTAAATTGGTATAGTTATTATGGAAAACAATATGGAAGTTCTTCAAAACACTCAAAATAGAATTACCATATGATCTGGCAATCCCACTTCTGGGTATATATCCAAGAGAAATGAAATCACTATCTCTAAGAGACATCTGTAGTCCCATGTTCACTGCAGCATTGCTTACTGTAGCCAAAATAGGGAATTGACCAAGTGTCCATCCATGGATGAATGGATAAAGAAAATTTGGTGTATACACATATATAATGGCATATTATTCAGCCTTTGAAAAGAAGGAAATTCTGTCATTTGCAGAAACATGGATGAACCTGGAGGACATTGTACTAAGTGAAATAAACCAGGCATAGAAAGACCAATACTGTAAGATCTCTTCTATACATGCAATCTAAAAATGTCAAACTTATAGAAGCAAAGCAGCATAGTGGTTCCCAGGGACTGTGGAGTGGAGGAAATGGGGAGATGCTGGTCAAATGGCGGAAAATTTTAATTTTGCAGGAATAGTAAGTTTTGGAGTTCTAATATACAACATGTTGGCTAAACTTAATATTACTGTATTGTATACTTGAAATGTGCTGAGAGATCTTAAATGCTGTCACCACACCCACAAACACACAGTAACTGTGTGAGGTGGTGGATATGTTAAGTAGCTTAATAGCAGTAATAGTTTCACAATGTATACGTATTTCAAAATATCACATTTTGTACCTTAACAACATACAATTTTTACTTAGCAATTAGACCTCGATAAAGCTGGAAAAAAAATCACAACTTCTTACTCAAAGCAGATGGTAGGAAGGTTGAGAACTATTAATAAGCATAAAGGAAATCTGACTACTAAAATCAAGTTTCTATTGTGATGGCAGAAGACCGTAAAACATCATGAAGCCTGATTTTTTAGTTTCTAGTACACACTGGCACTTTCTTCCTGGCAGAGGGCTCTGAATGACTGAATGATCATATATTCGCACAGTGGAATTCCCCTATTCTCTTTATTGTCCCCACTATTTGCTTCAAAAATTTCTATTATTGCTTATTTCCTCAAATAGAAACCAACCCTGATAATGTACAATCTATTGGTGACTATTCTAAATCCTGGACTATTAGAGGAGACAGTGTCCTTAAGTAGTGATGTTTAGAAATGTCTCCTTGCTTTCCTACTGCTTTTTGGATGGATTGAACAGGATAGTGACTGTTGAAAGGAGTCTGGAAGTATATTAGAACAGTTCTATTCATAAGATCATGGTGATTTTCTTGAGCGAGAAATGGGCTAGGATGAGTTCATGAAATGTACTCATAAACGTGGGCCCAGAGACACAGTCACTATGAAGCTGATGACGTTTATGGTCTAGAGACTGCCTGCATGCACCCCTCCCTGGGCCCTAGCAAAGTGTTCACAGTTTGCATAAGATTTTAATTTTTTTTTTTTTAAAAAAGAGGGATCTGCCCCTGCCTGGAGTCACCTTTTACCTTAAGATGCACATTTCCGAGGCCAGATGGGATTCCTCCACTGCTGTGGCTCACTCCATGTTCCAGGGGGCAGACATAGCATTTGGAGGGAACTGAATGAGGTATTGCAGGTGGCAGGAGCTAACTTTTGTGTGACTCTCCTCTTTGTCCTCCTCCTCCAAGCCCCTGGAGCTGTGCTGTTCAGTACAGTTCACCACTGGCTATGGAACCCTTAAAATATGCTAGTCCAAATTGAAATTTCAAAGACTTACTATGAAAAAGGGAGTGTAAAATGTCTCATTAATATTTTTTGCTATTGATTACATGTTGAACTGGTAACATTTTTAACATATTGGGTTACATAATATATAAAAATTATTTCACCTATTCTTCTTCACCGTTTTAATATGGACACTAGAAAATTTTAAATTCTATATGTGAATGGCTTACATTTCTACTGAACTGCTCTGCCCTGGAGCATGGTTATCAAGTTGCTGGGACCCTATCAAAGCTACCTTTAGTGCTGGATATGGGAAAAGCTGACTTTGTGAGATAAACACTGAAGAGACTTTGAGCTCTGGCTAATTCACAACATTCATATACATTAGGGAGGTTCTGTCATATTTGTCTACAGGTTCATGTTGAGCTCCTGTGTGACAGTAGATGTGAAACACATACTGAAAAGTAGATGTCAGATGCACTCCGTCAAGCCCAGTCAAACAGGAAAGCATAATTTAGAAAGGGCAGAGGGACTCTGAGTAGGTGAGGTTAGTATTGCTCGCATAAGGTCCACAGCAGGTAAGATTTTAACTTCTTCGATTTTTGAGCCCCCAAATCCTGTCTGGATCTAACCTAAAAGCTCTGATTTTGATTTCCCCTTTTTTTTTTTTTTAAGAGACAAGGTCTCACTCTGTTGCCCAGGCAGGAGTGCAGTGGTGCAATCACAGCTCACTGCAGCTTCAAACTTCTGGGCTCAAGGGATCCTCCTGCCTCAGCCTCCTGAGTAGCTGGGATAATAGACACGCACTACCACGCCCAGCTAAAGCTGTGATTTTATGATTCACTGAAAAAAACAAGTTTTCTATGGTCTTCCTACTCAAAGCGTGGTCTGAAAACTGACAACATCAAAACTGCTTGGGAGCCTGTTAGAAATGCAGAACCTCGGGCCCCAGTGCATACATACCAAATCAGAATCCATACTTTAGTGAGATCCCCTAGGTGATAGTTATAAGAAGTACTTTCTTTCCTTTTTTTTTTTTTTTTTTTTTGAGACGGAGTTTTGCTCTTGTTACCCAGGCTGGAGTGCAATGGCGTGATCTCGGCTCACCGCAACCTCCGCCTCCTGGGTTCAGGCAATTCTCCTGCCTCAGCCTCCTGAGTAGCTGGGATTACAGGCATGTGCCACCATGCCCAGCTAATTTTTTTTATTTTTAGTAGAGACAGGGTTTCACCATGTTGACCAGGATGGTCTCAATCTCCTGACCTCGTGATCCACCCGCCTCGGCCTCCCAAAGTGCTGGGATTACAGGCGTGAGCCACCGCGCCTGGCCTGAGAAGTACTTTCTATGCAGTCCAATTTTTTTTATGGTGAAAGTATAATTTACATTAGATGAAAACATCTATGATTCAAAATCCTGTCGTCCAGTAGTGGGTAGCTGACTAAGCAATCCAGGTATAACCTATATTGTGATTTCCAGCAAACTGGATCTTCTTTGTATGCCTGCTAGAACATTTTCTGTACAAGGGTGTGATTAATGCATACCTTCATTGCACTGCAGACCCTTCCAGCCTGTGGCACAGGAACACCCATAGGGGTCAGGGAGACAGATCACATAAGACTTGCATCCATCTTGTCCACTGCACCTTTCGTTACAAGTTCTGCCAAATGTGTGCAGTTCACAAGCTTTTGGGAGGAAAAGAAAAGACGATTCGGAGTCAAATATGAAACCCTTTGAAATACATAATTCTTTGGATTCATTTCTCCTAGTTTAGTGAATAAGGGAAATAGTCAAATCTCAGCTGTGGCATGGGTAGGATAAGCACACCCTTCTTGCCCATTTTACTGATAATGAAACTGCCCCACAGAGAGGACAACAGGGACATCACTCACAATCATGCTGGTGTGTGCACTGTGCAAACCTAGGGGGCGGCATTCACATTGTAAATATCATAGATCTGTATATTTATTATAACTTTCCAATGGTTGGCAATAAAGAACCTTTAGGAAAAGTCACCTTTTTCTCATTTACACGGAGGTACCATCTGGACTAACAGGCCATTTAGCTTCCATTCCCATCTGTGTCCAGATCTAAAATTCTAGATCCAGAAACAATGGCTTTTTAAATCCGCAGCTTACTTACCAAGTACCCTTGGCTTACCCTTCTCACATGTCCTTCCCATAAACCCAGGAGGGCAAATGCATTCTCCAGTATCTTCGTGGCAGACACCATTGTTCATACAAGCAGTACAGCGACGGTTACATTCAGGTCCCCACTTCTGAGCTTCGCATCCTTTTGTTAAGGAAAACAAGGCTGTGGTGAGTAAAGCACATTCACTCAACAAATCTTTATTGAGCACCTATTATGTGTCAGTCACTTCAGTGGACACCAGTGGAAACTGGTGAATGAAGATAAAATACGGGCTCTGCTCTCTAAAAGCTAATAGTTTAATATGGGAGACAGACATGTAAACAGGAAATTGTGATAGAAACAAAGACAAAAAGTACCTAACTCTGTCTGGGGGATAAGAGAGGGCATGAAGGAAGGCTTCCCAGAGGATGTGGTATGCAGGCTGAATCTGCAGGACAACCTAAGCGGCAAAGAAGATAAGGCTGGAGAGTGTGTTCCAGGCAAAGGCAAGGCATAGGAAGAGACCATGGCATGTCCAGGGAGCTGCAGGCGTGGTTATAGGCTGGAGCCGTAATTTTCAAAGCGTGGTCTCTGACCAGTAGCAACCTCATCCTCTGGGAATCTGTTAGAAGTGCAAATCCCAGACCCCACCCAACCACCCAGCCATGACCTACTGAATGAGAAATTCTGGAAGTGGCCTAGTAATCTGTGCTTAACAAGCCCTCCAGGTGACTCTGACATATGCTAGAGTTGGAGAACCTCTGGCCTGGAGTATGTGGAGGAGGGATAAGGGCGAAAGGAGAACTAGTAGCTGGGACCAGTAGCCTCCACCTATTTTTCAGCTGGAAAACCATATAAGAAGTGAAACAAGATAGGCAAAACCTGAAGTACAAGGACGGTAAAATCCTTCGAGATTCACATTTCTTGGCCACTTCTAATACTTGGTGATTTTTGATTGTCAATTAGGTCCTAGGATAGCTTCTAATATAAGGAAAACCCGGGGGGTTGGAATGACCCTTCGTGGTCAGGTCAGGAATTCAGTTTCATTTCTCATCTGAAGGAAACTAGTGTCTTTGTCCTGTTAGCATGGTGGTAAGCTTGGGCCTGTGCCTACAGCTGATGTAACGTTATAAATTTATTTGGTAAGTACTCCTGGTTATCAGTATTTTCTCTACAGTAATCAAGAAGACTGCCAACACACATAATTCCTTACAGTCTTCCACTTAATAGATAAAGGTACAAAATGTCTAAAAGCTAATATTTATATTCTTCAATACGTAGAGGGAAACAGGTTTTGAACAATTAGTGATTTCCTTAGAGCCAGACCGCAGGTTATTTGCACATGTTGAAAACAATGGTGGCAGGCAATGTAGATGAAAATGAGTTTCCTGTGACATTAAACTGTACCTAGCCCTGTACTTACCTACAGACCTACTTCTCATCCCAGGAAAGAAGAAAAAATAAAGCTTTAGGGAATAATCGGGGTGATTTCTTGGGGATGGAGAGGTCAGGAAGAGTCTGCTGATAAGCAACAAGTATGCAATTAGGCATCTATTTTCTTCAAAGGCTTTGTGATTCTGTATTTTATGAAACCCTATTTCGTGGCATACAGAGAAAAATTCTGTATTATGAAAATTTTGCCAGAGAACAAATCTATACAGAAAAGAAAATCCTATGAAGATTGTGATTTTTTATAAAAAGTCTTTAAGCACCGAGTGTTTCTAGGTTTCAATTCATCCTGGAGAGATGGTGATATGGTCTGGCTGTGTCCCCACCCAAATCTTATCTCCAACTGTAATCCTCACATGTTGAGGGAGGGACCTAATGGGAGGTGATTGGATCATGGGGGGTGATTTCCCCATGCTGTTCCTGATAGTGAGTGAGTCTGCATGAGGGCTAATGGTTTTAAAGTGTGGCATTTCCTGCTTTGCATGCACAGGCTCACTCTCTCTCCTGCCGCCTTGTGAAGAAAGTGCTTGCTTCTCCTTTGCCTTCTGCCATGAATGTAAATTTTCTGAGGCCTCCCTAGCCATGCAGAACTGAGTCAATTAAACCTAACTGAGTCAATTAAACCACTTTTCTTTATAAATTACCCAGTCTCAGGTACTTCTTTATAGCAGTGTGACTATTAACTAATACAGACACCCTACAGTTAAGAGAAATGGACATGTGCCTTCACCTGTATCCCATTTCTTCATAAATATCAAAGAACTCACACTGGGGAGAAATATTCTTAAATGGGATGACTGTGATCCAACTTAACTTTCTTAGAATGATTTTAGATATTAGCTGTGCTCCTCAAATTGTTTCATTAAAATACTCCTAACCACAAAGCGGAATGAACACATACTTCTAGCAAACTGAAAAGAGACAGCTTGGATATCAAAATGTGTTTCAAATCTTTTATTTTCTCTTTAAAGCTCAGTCGAATTTTACATTCTAGTCTATACTAGTCATGTCTGTTTTGATACTAATTTTTTTTTAAAGCTTTAAGCCTTTTACCACTGTGTTGTGATATAAGAAATATATATTATACATATAGTCTCTTAATATATAAATAGTCTCGTCCCTGTTTCCTGGCACAGAGTTCCTAAAACCCCTAGAATCTCTGGAGTGATGAGAGTACCTTTTGTTTGCCAATGAGAGGACTGGTGGCTGGCGGCCCCTAGACAGCTTCAGGATGAGAGCCAGTCACCAGAAATACCAGGGCATGATTACAGAGTTGTGACACTCAGCCTATCCCCCCAATCTCTAGGGAGGGGCTGAAGATTGAATATTAAATTGATCAGTGGCCAGTGATTTAATCAATTATGCCTACCTAATGAATCCTCCACAAAAACCCACAAGGACAGGATTCAGAGAGCGTCATGATCACTGAACACATGGAGGTTCCTGGAAGGTGATGTACCTAGAGAGCCCACGGAAGCGCTGCACCTACTCCCCATATCTTGCCCTGTGCATCTCTTCCACCTGGCTGTTCACCTTAATATTTGTAATATTCCCTGTAAATTTTCATAAGATGGTAAATGTGTTTCCCTGAGTTCTGTGAGCCCTTCTAGCAAATTAACCCAACCCAAGAGGGAGTCTCACCACCAATTAATGATATACGGTCAGTCAGAGACACAGGTTGCAATCTGGGGCTCGCAACTGGCATCTAAAGTGGGGGTAGTCTAATAGGACTGAACATGTAACTTGTAGGGTCTGATACTATTTCCCAGTAGAGTCAGAACTGAGTAACTATAGGATACCCAATTGATTTCTACTAGAGAACTAGATAGGGTGCAAGGAAAAATCCCTACACATCTGGTGTTCAGTGAGAACAGAGATTAGGAAAAACACTTTGATCTTCCTATCTCAAACAACTATATATCAACATATATAGATATGTCTGACACTCCTAAAAGATGTATGCCATTTACCCTCTGAGTACACCTAGTACATGGTGTTATATCAGACCCCAAAGAAACCAAATGAAATGAATGCAAATTTCTTCTTTGCCATTCCGACTCTCCTGAGTAGTAGAATAAAAGAGGATATCACTTGCTTCTTCCAAGTCAACAGAAACTTCACGTAAAGGTAACTGTGAAGCAAGCCATTAGAAGCTGAACATAGGCCGGGCACGGTGGCTCACGCCTATAATCCCAGCACTTTGGGAGGCCGAGGCGGGCAGATCATGAGGTCAGGAGTGTGAGACAATCCTGGCCAACATGGTGAAACCCCATCTCTACTAAAAATACAAAAATTAGCCAGGTATGGTGGAGGGTGCCTGTAATCTCAGCTACTTAGGAGGCTGAGGCAGGAGAATTGCTTGAACCCGGGAGGCAGAGGTTGCAGTGAGCCAAGACCGTTCCATTGCACTCCAGCCTGGTCGACAGATCGAGACTCGGTCTCAAAAAAAAAAAAAAAAAAGAAACTGAATATTTTAGTTTTGCTATCATCGTAAATTATATATATATTTTTTAAGATTCATCTTACAAAAAGGCTGCTCTGACATTTAATAGAAGTCAAGCACAGTAGTTATCTAGAAGGAAACAGGTCCTGGGTACATGGAAAGATTCCTCTCAACTCAAGCTCAAATAGTCCTGCCTATAAAACACCCTGTTACATTTTATGCCCATAGAGGTGGTTAAGCATGGAGCATAAACTAGATGAACCACACTTTTCATAATTCTATTGTCATTTTTCAATGTTTATTTAGCTAATTATACATGTACCTACTCTGACTAGGAACGACCCAAGGGACAGAGATTTATTTTATGATCCTGTATTCTCAACACCAACAAAATTCTTGGCACAGAGTTATAATCAACATATTTTGTTAAATGAATGGGGGAACATAATGCAAAGCAAATTAATTAGAGATAGCAATCATTGGAGGAATGACAGAGAAGCCCAGGTAATTAGACCTGAAGACTTAAATATTTAGTATTATAAATACCTGATATAGCTGGGGAAAATTCTGGACAAATCGTTTTCTTTCTATTCATCAAGTTCCTATAAAAATTATAGGAAAATGTAATGTTGATATTTATGCCCCACTTCAATAGTTATAATGGGGAAAAAAGTTTTTACTAGTCCTAACTCTCCCATTTTTCAAAACTGAAAATAAAAATCACATTTAAGAGTTAAATGACCTGGGAAGTGTGGGATTTACAGGAGGCAATGTTTAATTACATGTTAGTCTAACCCAAGATGTCCAACTCATCCCCCTAGAGCAGACACCTTTCAGTGAGACTGCTTTACTCATTGCGGTCTCCTTTTTTATATGGATGCTCATGCTGTGTAAATGTGAGTTTCTAGTGCCTTTAACCTGCAGTATGTGGCTCCACCCTTGTCTATAGCTCACTGGTCTAGGCTGATAGACATCTAATATATGTTAGGCCAATTTAATTCTTTATCCTGGAAATTCAAAATTTGGAAGTAAAAGAAACATTGCTGAAGCTGAGTCATGGTGAAAGCCGCATCTTAGAGAGAAAGCCCATTCCTCTACCTCCTCACACCCCTCACTGTAAGGCCGGTTGCCTCGCTGGGAGCTCGGACGCACACCCCCCCACCTTTTGTCCGAAAGCTCGGACATGCTCAGGCATGTTCCCTTCTCCCCTTCTCACACAGCCTGGCTTTCCCTTAAAGAACCCAGTATGCAAGTGGGGTCTTGTGATTCTAGTCAATAGTAGCCAAGTCTTTCTAGCCAATAGCAGCCAAGTCTTTCTAGCCAATAGCAGCTGAGTAATTCTAACCAATAGCAGCCAAGTTCTGTATGCAAACAAAGGTTTATAACCTTATCCAATAGTAATCCTGCTCTCCCACAACCAGTTGAGCTCCTTCACTCCCTATAAAACCCCACATCTGAGAGGATTCTGTGCGACTTCTCTGGCCCCTCCTGTCGGACCGCAGAACCTCGCCAGGGAGCCTGAACAAACTCTTCATATTGGATCTTCTTGTGTTGGTCTCAGTTTCTTCTTTTTAAACTCGGCAAGAACCCAAGAACAAACCTTACACTCACCACTGAGCCTCAGCTCTTCCTTGAAGCGTATCTTTTCTGGAACTTGCTTTGCAGTGTTTTTTTGAGATAGGGTCTTGCTCTTTTGCCCAGGCTGGCCCACTTCAGCCTTGACCTCCCGAGCTTGAGCTATCCTCCCACCTCAACCTGCCAAATAGCTGGAACTACAGGTGTGCATCACCATGCCTGGCTTATTTTAGTATTTTTTGTAGAGATGGGGTTTTGCCATGTTGCCCAAGCTGGTATTAAACTCTTCAGCTCAAAGGGGCTCTCAAAGTGCTAAGATTACAGGCATGAGCCACCGCACCCGGCCACTTTTCAGCTTTCCCATCGATTTATTAGGAGTCCTTAGTGTCTGCCTCTGATATGGTTTGGCTATGTCTTCACCCAAATCTCATCTTGAATTGTAGTTCCCGTAATCCCCACGTGTTGTGGGAGGAACCCAGTAGGAGATAATTTAATCATGGGGGCGGCTGCCCTCATGCTGTTCCCATGAGAGGGAGTGAGTTCTCATGAGATCTGATGGTTTTATACAGTTCTTCCTCCCTCCTTCACTCTCATTCTTCTCTCTCCTGCTGCCATGTGAAGAAGGATGTGTTTGCTTCCTCCTCTGCCATGATTGTAAGTTGCCTGATGCCTCCCCAGCATATTGAACTGTAAATGAATTAAACCTCTTCCCTTTATAAATGACCCAGCCTCAAGTATGTCTTAATAAAGAGCAAGTGAAATTAGAAATGATTTGCCCTGAAAAAAAGAAAATGATTTGCCCTGAATTTTCCCCAGCTACATCAAGTATTTATAATATTAAATAAATATTTAAGTCTTCAGATCTAAATATCTGGGCTTTTCTATCATTCCCCTAATGATTGGTATCTCCAATTCATTTGCTTTGCAGCATGAGAACAGACTAATACAACCTCCAACCAGTCCCTGATTTTTGCTTAAGAAGCCATGGTTCGTTTGTTATTCGCAACTAAAAATCCTAACAAAACAACTACACCATCACAAATGGTGGCCTCTCAATCACTTACTCCGGACTATCAGCCTGGTGAAGGACGAGGTGAAGAGGTTTCCTCCTATATACCTGGCCGAGTATACTCCAGCATCCTGGGGCTGAGCATAAGGCAGGTTTATTTCTAGAATATCAGGTATTTCATGCCGGGGGACCGAATGGATGAAGGAACCTAGTAAGAAGGAAGAGTGAAGAACAATAGATCACACTGAAACATTCCTGTTTCCTTGTCTGGTTTTTCCACTTAATCAGCTTTCCCTGACTTGGTAAAGAAAATGTACTCTCACATATTGGATGTGGGAGAAGAATGAAAAGGCTGAACTACTCAGTACTCTCCCAATAGTCAAGAAAGTCATAGTGATAGAGCAGATAGGTTAGTCTGTGGGATCTACCACCAAACCCATGAAGATGAGGGCAGGATAAGTTCTTATATTCTGCAGGGAGAGGTGAACATAGTTGGCAGGCAAAGTTAGGTGAAAAATGACAGGTAACCCCATCAACTAACCAATTAACTAGGAGATACCCATAATCACTAGTCCAATCTGGAAGTCTTATCCACTCACAGATTTCAGAATGGTCCCCATCAATATTCCAGCTGGATCAGGCAACTGACAGCAGGTGGTACCAAACCACAGCTAGGACCCAGACACCTTTGGGTTATACAGTTGGACTGCCAGAACTGCTAACAACTGGCTTCCCATGTTTACTGTGGTAATTTCCTAAACCCTGCCATCAACGATGCCATGAAGAAACTCACATTTTATATAGCTGAAGTTGAGATGTCACATATTATATTATGGGATTTTATTGTTTTATTTATACGTCTGATGGGATGTATTGTATAATGTACATATACTATGTACATTCATATATATGAATTCCACTTTAATACATTTAAGTAACCAAATATGTCACCTAAGAGGGCTTCTGTCATAGACAGAATTTGAAAGCTCACATCATAGCAGCTTTACTTCAAACATCTGCCCACATGACCGCAATAGGAAAATGTTCCAATATGTCGTATGTTATTTGATTATCTCACACCATAACGGGGGAAAGCAAAGAAACGCATACTCACTATTTCTGTAAACCACTGCATCTTCTTCTTTAATCAATACCTTTCTGAAAGTTATGTTCACATTATCTCCCTTGTCCACAGTCATAGTTAAAGTAGTTGGTAGGAAGGAAGCTTGTAGAAGAGAGAAAACAAATATCAAAAATGGGGTCATACATTTTCTCCAGGAGCAACTGAGCTTTGAGACTCAGAAAATGAGGGCTGGCATTTGCTAGATGTCAGATGGTTTTTGTAATGTGAAAAACAGAGGTGTTAAAATAAATATATAATAAATATATAAAACAAATATATAATAAAATTATAACAATATAATTTAATTAACTATATATACAAATTATATATATAATTAAATAATTCAACTGGTTGGGGAAGTTTGTGTTGATTAGCTCAGAGTAAACATCCCTTATCTGAAATATGTAGGACCACAAGTGTTTCAGATTTCTTTTATTTTTCCATTTTGAAATGTTTGCATTATACCAGCTAAGGATGCCAAATCAGAAAATCTGAAATCCAAAATATTCCAATGAGCATTTCCTTTGAGCATCACATTGGTGTTAAAATATTTTTAGATCTTGGAGCATTTCCGATTTCAGGTTTTTGGATGTGGAATACTCAACCTATATTATCAAACTAAGTCCTGATACTAACAATAAACAACATTAACTATGAATCTGCCATTCTTCTCCAATCCCAACCAAGTTTCCTCAAAGTGGAAAAAAACATGAATGAAATATTAGTTTCCCCAAAGTGAAAGAAAAAAAAACATTTGCCAAATGGCTTTTCCCCTTGTCCTTTTGTATTGCTCTTGTTCCAAAAAATTCTAATTGCTTTAGAATGTCCCATGCATTTCTCAAATAAAATGAGCAAAATTCTGGACTTACTACTCATGGTGTGAATATTGGAAGACTGAAGAATAAAGAAAAGGATGGAATCTAATAGCTTGCCTTCTACCTTTTAATTATATATGTATGAACTGACATAGTTATGGGACTGGACAGAACTGAGCTGTAACTGGGAAAATGATTTTATATTTGACATAAAATCATAAGCCGAGGCTGGGCACAGTGGCTCATGCCTGTAATCCCAGCACTTTGGGAGGCCAAGGTAGGTAGATCACCTGAGGTCATGAGTTCAAGCCCAGCCTGGCCAACATGGTGAAACCCCATCTCTACTAAAAATGCAAAAATTAGATGGGCGTGGTGGTGCACAACTGTAATTCCAGCTACTCGGGAGGCTAAGGCAGCAGAATTGCTTGAACCCAGGAGGAGGAGGTTGCAGTGAGTTGAGATCATGCCACTGCACTCCAGCCTGGGCAACAGAGTGAGACTCAGTCTCAAAAAATAATAATAATAAGTCAATTGAAAATTTCTGTCACTGTTTCAAGCTTGCCACACAACATTGACTGATTCCCTTGCCTTAGTGGACAAGATGTGTGAATAAAATCTTTTAACTTTCCTCCAGCAACAAGAGTTTCTGAATTCCTTTTACTTATACCATAAACTTCAGAAAGTCAAATTCTGAAATAAGGAGGCATTAACTTTAGGCTTTAAGTTAAGCCCATGTTAACAATATAAGGATCACCGCTAAAAGAAGAGAAACAGTCTATCTAACTTTCCTCAACATGGATGACAAGAGAGAAGAGAAGGAAATAAAAGACATAAAATGAGAAAAAAGGCCCAAAGAAAATGATGGTGTGGAAAAGATAGGATAAGGTGGCAGAAGTTATGCCAACTTTATGTTAAAAGACAGGGGCTCACAACAAATTCAGATCAGAAAATCTTACATTCTAGAATCTGAATTCTAAAACAGACACACACATATAAAACTGTGTGGTCTTTTCATGAAGTATACATTCAACATAATGACATAAGGTAGAGAATACAGGGATAGAAAAATATATAGCAAATATTAACTAAATAAAGCTAGTATTGCAACATTTATACAGAAAAAAATTAAAGCTAAAAAAATTTAGGGATAAAGATGGTCATTACGTAATGATAAAACAGAACCATCTACTAACTGATAAAGTCTTGTTAGATTTGATTCACATGTCTTGTTCAGGAAGACATTATAATCCTGAAATTATATATGCATCTAATAACAGAATTTCAAAGCTCATGAAACAAAAAGTGTCAGAATTAACTGACAAATCCATGAGCACAGTGGAAACTTTCAGAAACTAATTAATCAAAAAGACTGACAACTGGCTGGGCACGTGGCTCATGCCTGTAGTCCCAGCTACTTGGGAGGCTGAGGCAGGAGAATTGCTTGAACATAGGAGGCGGAGATTGCAGTGAGCCGAGATCATGCCACTGCACTACAGTCTGGGCAACAGTGTGAGACTCTGTCTCAAAAAAAAAAGATCGAAAATTACTAAGGAAATATAAAGAAGATTTTAATAATACTATTTAAAAATGTTGAATATTCATGAACCCATGTTCAGTTATTGAAATACACAGTATTTACCAGAATATTGCCTATTTATTCACAAAGCACATCTCTGTGAATAATAAATTCTTTGACCAGAATGCACCTAAATTAGCAATCAATAGCAAAATATCCTGTCCCCTGAAAGTAAGAATTCCTATAAAGATTCAGACAAGGATCAAGCCTGGGATCATAGGTATCCTGCTGAGGACCTTGTGATGAACCAGCCTGTCCCTGTGCCCTCATTCTCATCTCATCCATGGCTTTCAGATGGTGGTTTGAGAAAGACCGATCAAGTGCTGTGTGCACCACTGGCTGAGACAGCTACCCTGTGAGGGCAGAAGATGCCTCCAAACCATGCTCAGAAGGACCTGGGCTTTAGGATTGTCGACTTGCTTTCGTTGGCTGTTGGCTGTGGGCTGTTCCTGCTGACCCTAGCATGGGTGTCCTGCACAGACTCCCCCGGTGGTCAGGTATGTGAATGCCTTTTGTGCAGATGATGACCTGGGGCAAACCCAGAGAGAGCATGGGGTAGAGAAATCCAGCAGTGTGAGCACTGGAATCAGGCACATTCCTGGGCTTGGATCCACCCTTTGCCACCCTTTTTGAAAGAGGTGCTTTTACCTCTGCAAATACCAGTTTCCTCATGTGTAACTGAAAAGTAATAATATCTACCTTCAAAAGTTGTTAAGAATAAGTAATGTAGGCTAAGCCCTGAGGTGCTTAGAAGGGGTCAGTATCCTTCCAATATAAACAGCAACACTGCTGTGCTGATATCTGTGATATTAACATGAGGGGCACTTTTCTCCAGAGCACTAGAATGAACCAACCATAAAGGAGGGCAGACAGGGAACTGGATGGTGAGGGAGGCTGGCTTTGTGGGGCTTCTGCTCACATTGCCAAGTGCTTCATTTGGCCCTCCGAAAGCATGCAGCTCTTGCTCTCTGTGGCATACTCCTGGACTCCTGTGAGAATTTTTTTCTGACCATTTCACGCTGTTGTTCCTGTGTATGTGATTTGTTTATATTTTCTGCTCCTTTGTGTGAAGACTGTTTAGCTGACCGTGGGACTTCTCACTCAGCATTGTGTTCTGAAAGGAACCAAGATTCCCCAGTAGGCTCAACTCCAAGTAGCTTTCCCTGCCACTCTGCGGCTCTTTATTATTTCAGCCTGTGCCTTTTAAGCACCCTGTTTTCTTAGGGGCATTATCACACCAGAGTTTCACTGCTGTCCAGAGTTTACCTCTGCATTAATGTCTCTAGGCAGATCGTTCTCTGCTGAGTACTAACGAAGGAGGTCCAACATTCGTGTTCTACTCTGGGCTTTCTGATGACACAGAAGCCTGGCTTGCATTCAGTACACATATGTTGATGTCATGTGACTTGACTAGACCATAAAACAATAAACACCTTTTAATACTTCCTACTATGAACCAAGTGCTGTTATAAGCACTTTACACGAACGTAATTGTCCGCCTGGGGATGGTGGCTCATGCTTCTAATCCTAGAACTTTGGGAGGCCAAGGTGGGAGGACCTCTTGAGACCAGGAGTTTGAGACCAGCCTAGGTAACATAGTGAGATCCCCTCCCTACAAAAAAAAATTTTTAATTAGCCAGGCATGGTGGCACATGCGTGTAGTCCCAACTATTCAGGAGGCTGAGGCAGGAGGATCACTTGAGCTTAAGAAATCAAGACTGTAATGAGTTATTGCACTCCAGCCTGGGAAACAGAGCAAGACTCCAACTAAAAAAAAAATTACTCTTTATAATATCCCTATGAGATAGGTACTACAATTATCCTAATTTTACAAATGAGGAAATTAAGGTACAGAGAAGCTAGGTAACCTGTCTAAGATAACACAGCACATGCATGGCAGAGCCAGGATTTGAACCAAGAAATCGGGCTCTGATGCTTTCAGAGATTATGCAATGTTAGCACTCAAAAGGCTTTAAGGTCCAACCACCTCATTTTATAAATGATACTGCTGAGGCCTAGGTTGGAAGATAACTTGCTTAAGATCATTTGGATGGGCTAATTCATGGGCAGAACTTAACTAAAAACTTAATTCCTTATTCCTTAAGTGCTGGAGAAAAAAGTAGATGGCAGTAAAAATTACAAACAAGTGAAAACACAGATGAAAAACAAGTGAGGTAAAGTTCAGTCATCTCCTTTCAATTTAATTGTTGTATAAGTACCATAGGAAATAAGGTAGTTTTATATCTGTTATCATTTTGTGCAGTTTCACCACAGCCCTGTGAAGACAGTGGAGCCACAGTTTATCCATATGGGAGATGGAGTTAAGGAAGACTAAGTCCCTTACCCAAGGCCTGTCAACAGTGAATAAACATGGAAGTTGAGACACAAACTCAAGACCTCCACCCCTAGTTCTCCAGACTTACCATTCTCCAGGTCCACATTCGTCTCTCAATTCCAGCCATTTTGAATGTCTTCAGTTCCTCAAATAGACTCATCACTCATGTCCAAGTCATGAGTTTTCTTCCTTTTCTCCTCCCTTTCTCCTAAGCCTCACCAGCTCCTACTCAATCATCAGTTTCCATTTACGTATCTCTAGAGACCATCACAACACCTGGAACACAGGTTAGATGCTCTCATAGCTACTCCCTAAATACCCTGCGTTTTTTCCATTATAGACCCGCTCATGGTATATATCCTCTACTAGACTGAGTGTTCCAGGAGGGCAAAATCACATCTGTTTTGAGAGGTAGCACAGGGTGATGGTTAGAGCCAGGCTTCTAGAATCGGTCCTGACTTTGCCTTCCCAGATCCAACACTCACTAGCTAGTGAATGCATGTAAGTTACAGTAGCTGTAAGCCTCATCTATTAGTGGGGTCCTAAAAGTCCTCATCTGATATATATCTGATAAAGACTAAGTTAGACAGTAATACATACAAAGTTGCTAGGGGAACGTCAGGCATACAATAGTATTCAGGAAAATATGTGGCGCAAATAGAGGCTCAAGGATAACTGTGAAAAATAAAGTATAAATAAACTAAACTGCTTTAGATTTTCCTATTTTCTTGATGCTTTTAACATATTCCTTTGTGTTATTTAGGTGCAAATGGCTCTTCTCTATCAACTTCATAAATCATGTTTGGGAAGTTTGATATTAATATAAAGCTATTTCTCAAATGAAAGCAGGAATAAAATAACCCTCTGTTTCTTCGAATGGATCAGTTTGAAACAGATCTTTAGATCTGAAAATGTTTCAAACTTTATATATAATTCCCTACCTCCAAATGAAATCACCAATGGGGTTTGAGTCAAACTGCTGTTGACTGATTGGGATGATGCCATTGATAAAAACCAGTTTGGCTGTCTGGGGTGCATGAGCCAATTTAAGCTGTGTTTTGGCACATCTCAAATGGATTTTCCACTTCCTCCCCAGATGTACGAGAGTCAGCAGCAGGCAGGAATACATTGATGTTTATCCTACTCTGCTGTGTCCCTAGGCAGGCATTTCTGAGTTTCCATGATGTTTTACTAATGAATTAATAGTGACATGAAAACATAGTTTTGGAGATTTTTCCTGATTCACCATAAAGGATTTCACTTTCCTCAAACCAGAGTCCCTCCCCTGGATGGTCAGCGAGAAAAACAGGACCTGTCCACCAGCCTGAGATGCTGTTATTGTTAAAATACAGGAGACAACATACTACCTATTTTTCCATTTTGTATGAAACTCCATAATATGTTAATGCATATTAAAAATTTCTACAATTGAGTAGGAAAATTGTCTCATCAATTTATTACTGCAAGACATTACAATAATGACAGCTGTTAAATATTTACTGTGAAGCAGGTAATGTTGGTAATAGTTTAGTGCCTCATTTAATTTTCAAATGTGTGTGATAAAATCTCTATCCCTATTTTTTTGCACATGAGGAAAAATTATGACTTCAATTAAGTAACTTGTCCTGAGCCATACCACTCAGTTGCAGAGGTAGACTCGAACCCTTATCTGTCTGACTTCCACTCTCATACCTCTCCTCTGTGCCCTGGGTTGCTTTTCAGGGTTTCAAGTGGAATCACTGTCCTTTATAAAACAAGTGCCCAGATTCAGGGAGAGTTGTTAACATTAAGTGAGAATGGTATCCAAAGGGTAGTGCAGTGGTAACAAATACTGGCTCTGAAGTCAGATCATTTGCCATGAAATCCCATTCCCACCATTTACAAGCTGCTATTCTTCTTATTACTATGTACCTTATTCTTCAATGCCTCACTTTACTTAAGCTTTTAGGAACATTCACTGTGTAAATCAGTGCTTCTTGAATATACCAACTTATTTAAAACAAAACAGTTTTGTAGGTATTATTATAATCATTTCACAGATGATGAAAAATGAGACCAATGGAAGTTAAATAACTTGCCAAAGGCCACACCACTGGTAAGTGATGCAGAAAGAATTAAAACTCAGGTGAGTATAACTCTAAAAGCCGTCTTCTCCTTAGTGTTTCTCAGTATCCAGGTCGGCCTTTGCCTCATTTAACTGAAGTTAAGCCATCCTTTACCTGTGGTCACCTAGACTTGCAGTTTGGAGGGATCATTACAGTGTGTTTTTAACTCCCAATGTTCTGGTTCAGTTTGCTTTACATGTTCTTATTTGTACATCGTCAAGGACAATCTCAGGAAGTACAGCAAAGACACAGTGGCACTTCACATTTTGTTCCCATGAAATTACTGGGGCATAATCTCAGATCATCTTCCTTTAGAAACATCAGCAGAAGAAGATTAGACTTTATACAAGTCAAATCCAAAATGACATATGTGAAAAATAATAGAGCTGACTTTCAGCCATGATAGCTTTGGCACACCTCACATCCCTTTGTTCAACCTCTCTTCCCTTAACGGAGAGCTGCATTCCTGGGAATTTCTGTTGTGCACTTTTCCCACTTGCCCTGCTGTCATTTAAAGGTGAACATTCTAGTTTTGCTAAGAAAAGCCTTTCCTTCATTTGTAATGAATAGCGATTTTATTACTTTTGACCTTAAAATGAGTTTGCTGCCTTCAAATCTTTTTATTACTACCATTAGTAAATTCAAAAAAATATTTTCAGGTGGATCCCAGTTAGAGGCTAACTCTAAACCCTTGCGACTCGAAGTGTGGTTCATTGGTCAAGCAGACTCTCGTCACTTGGGACATGGGTAGAAATGCAGGATCCCGCAACTCTCTCAAACAACCTATTAAATCAGAGTCTGCATGTTTACAAGACCCACAGGTGATCTGTATGCGTGTTCTACTTTGAAAAGCACTGATAAAAAAGAAATGCAGACTCCAGATTGTTAGATTGTAAAAGAAACAGCCAATCAGCAATGTGCAGAGCTGTGTTACTTACCTGGATCAGCTTTCTAAAAGTCAGGCTTGGTGCAGTGGCTTACACCTGTAATCCTAGCACTTTCAGAGGCCTGGATGGGAGGATAGCTTCAAGCTGGTAGTTCAAGACCAGCCTGGGCAGCAAAGCAAGACCCGGTATCTACAAATTTTTCTACACTTGATCTTAGCCAAAAGGCTGAGAAGCGATACAAATATTTCTTTTAAATTAGCCAGGCATGGTGGTGCATGCCTGTAGTCCCAGCAACTTGGGAGGCTGAGGTGGGAGGACAGCATGAGCCCAGGAGGTCAAGGCTGTAGTGAACTATGATTGTACCACTGCACTCCAGCCTGGACAACAGCAAGACCTTGTCTTCAAAAAAAAAAAAAAAAATCAAACACCTAAACAGCTCTCACTGTCATTATTTTATGAAATGGCAAGTCCTCAGTCCACAGCCCCTGTGGTTATAATGTTACTAATTTGGAAAAGACTTCTTCATTTTAGGAATCAGCAGCCCAGACAAAGTGGCTGATAGGTGAGAGGCCAGATCATTCCAGGCAGCACAAAGAGAGGTCACCTTAGCCAGAATTCTGTACCTTCCTCCCAGCAGACAGCATCAAGAGCACCACAAGTCTGCCTGCTTGTCCAGGCCTGGAACCTTAGAATACAATTATTAAATAATGTTTGCAACACCATCTCTTTTCAACTGCCATCACATAGGTGGACTGGTCTAAAGATTTAGCTTAGGATGCACTTTTATTTAGAGAGAAAGATTTCATAACATCATTGCCTTGTGGGGTGGTAGCAAGTGTTAATAATCCTCCCTTAGGGGAGGCTTTCAAAATCCTCCTGAAAATTTCTGGGGTTTTCTGAGCTAGACTTGGGGACTCAACTGCTACAATTAAATCATGATCCTTTTCCAAGAATGGTAGCCTTCAAAGAAGGCCCTAATTCCTCATCCCTCCCTGTATCCCGGACTCTGTCATTTCAGTCTGTAGTGCCCTCTCACTGACGCTAGGTTTAACTTGCTTAGGTCAATAAAATGAAGCAGAAGTGATAGTGTACAATTCTGAGCCTAGGTTGCAAGGAGCCTCGTGTATTTCTGTTTTTCTCTTGTACCACTACCATCAACATGAGAACACACCTACCTTAGCTGCTGTCGTATAAGGAACTGAGCAAAGTTGCCCAGCCAAGGCCAGCCTACTAAGCCTGTAGCCAGGCAGCATTATACATGTAAGGAATCCCAGCCAAGGTCAACACATCCATCTTACCAACACAGCTGGCTTAGACTCACAAGCTATAAATGCTTATTGTATGCCACTGTGGTTTGTGGTTATTCAAGTTCTATTGGTGAACCAATAGAAAATTGGTTCACCAAGTAACCAACGAAATTAAGTTACTGATGGATATTCCCCTTCTGAAATTCTTATTTATATCATATTTTTCTCCTGAAAATATTAATTTCCATTAACGGTATTTATAGACAAGCAATGTATCACATGAAAAATCAAATAAGAAAGCTCAAAATAGCCAGTGGTTTGGCAATGAACACTTGTTTTCATTGCTTTGACTTTCATACTACATACATGTAACAGAGTCATATATCCATAAGGACCACGAAGTCCTTGGTAGAACATAGGAGATATTTCATCTCACAAAGTAGGCACAATGTCTGCTCAAGGGGCTGGACTGGATAGTCTCCTTCATTTCTAACGTTTCATGTGCCAGACACAGCGACGCACGGAAAGAGGCAGATGAGATCATCAAGCGCTGCACTCAGGTAGTGCATGCCCCACCCCCGAGGAAGCAGCTGCCAAGACAAGAGGTGCGTGTGTGCCTCAGTGGGCCTCACCTGCCCAGAAATTAGAGGCATGTTACCTTGTTGACGCATCTTCATGGTTCGTATCTTTATTGCCTTTCCTCGAACTCGCCCTTCACAGAAATAAGCACCATTGATCTTACTAGCCTTTTCTCTCTTCCAAACAACTTTTTTAGCCCATTCTCTGGTCATATCTTGAGTAACTTCCAGCGGATCCTGGTGCTGGTTCATTAAGGCTTCAAAGTCCCTTCCTATGGTGAAGGGCTCATGGGGGTGCCACCCAGAGGCAATGCAGGTGAGAGATGTTTCATCATCAGATACAAGAGGTAGAGAATTGATCAAGATCAAGTCCATGGCACCTTCGACAGCTCCTAAAAGAGAGAGAATAATGTTTGACCTAAGGTTATTAACATGACCCCATAGGGTAAACTGGTGCTCACAAAGCCTTGTCTTAAAGAATGTGTGTGAGGATTCTTTCTAAAATGCTATTATGACCATGTGCCTATCTTCCATTGGACAGAATCCAAAACTCTTTACCAAGCCATCAAGACCATTCATCAGCTAGACCCTGCTACCCTCCCCTGCCCCACTTCATACCCTGGTTGCAAAGGACTACCCATTATTCCCCCAACAAGCCATGCACTAACATAGTTGGGTATTCAGGAAATGTTTGTTGCATTAAGATGAGTTAATGATAATGACATTATAATCATTATTAGTCATTATATTGTGGTACTGTCACAATAATAAAGTATTCTAAAGGAATATATCAACTACATACATATATGCCTTATAGATTCTCATTTTTAAAGAATTGCTCAATTCCACATTAAACACCTCCAGATAAGAGACAGACAGTGACTAAGTGAAATCTGCATTTCCCACCAGGCCTCATTTACTCCATCTTTAAAACAAGGCAAATAAGACCTATCTTTCAGGATTCTTGTAAAGATTAAATAAGATATAATATGTAACTTGCCAAGCACTATGTCTGTTATATATTGGGTAATCAGTGATCATTATTTCATTTCTCTTTATTGTTTCCTGAATACTGAGCCCCAAACCTTACCCTCTCCCCAAATATAGAAACAAAACCATGCCCAACCTTTAAATTTTATGAATTTGTTCTGTAAATGAAGAAGTATACTTTTAAAAAGAAAATCCTCTCACATCATTTTCTCAGTATTTTTCTTTCTCTCTCTTTCCCCTCACCCATCTCTCCCTTTTTTGATTTCTAAAGGTTCTAACATGAGCAGATAGAGTCTGTGCCTATTATCTCCTCTTTAAATGTGGAAATATCTGGGATGAAAAATGTTCTCTAGCTCCAGTGATGGTTGGCTCTCAAGTCTGCGGAGACTAGAGAGATCAGGAGACTAGAAAGATCAAGCACATTGAGTGATGAGGACCCAGCTAGAGTCTCAGAGACCTTTGTGTAGATGTAAAGTGATTCAAATAAGCTGCATGTTATCTTGTTGAATACTCATGAAATTCAGCAACTCTGTGATGTATACACCATTATATATGAAGAGATGAAGGCTCAAAAGACTGAGCAGCTAGTTTGGTTTTCCACAGCTACTGAAGGCAGAGCTGAGACTCAAATGCTCACTGGTCTTTCAGTCCTTGGATACATATGTTCTTTCCTACCTCAAAGCCTTTGCTGTTCCTTCTGCCTGGAATGCTTTTCTCCGCTCTTGGCATGGCCACCTTCTGCTTATCCTTTGGGTCTCAGCTTAAATGCCACTTTCTCATAGAAGGCTTCTCGACCTGCCGTATCTATAACACCTACATGCTCTCATTACATTGTCCTCTAATTTGGTTTCTTGTTTTATTCATAAAGATTACCATAATTTGTGATTATTTTATTTACTCTCTCTCTCTAAATGGTAAACTCCAAATGTTCTGCATAGGAACAGGAATTTAGGAGCTGGTTTACAATGGAATATTCTCCCTAATCTCAACATATAGGGGACTTAAGTATTTGTTGGATGAGTAGATGGATGGATGGGCAAATTTTATTTCAGATCTGCCTGATTCAAGTTCATCCACTTACTTAGCTCCCAATTCTAGAATAATAAGGTTAAGAATGAAAGTGCTCCCCTGAGTCTAAACTGACCTCTGTGATCACATTTAACTGTTTTGACAACTACTGAGTCTATAGGGGGAAAAGTTACAATTTTTACAAAATGCCAAAGAAAAGTGATCAATGACTGCTGAGCACTTAAGGTTGACTAATATCCATTTATCAGAATTTCTGAGCACCTACTTATGTCAAGCACTGTACCTGGTATAAAGTCCTCATTACAATTTGTTTTTAATGGCAATTGCCAGTGTTTACTGTATGCGGTGATGTTTTGAGGATGATCTTGGTACAAATTAAACCTTTATCTGAATGATTAGGAAGAAAAATTTCAAAGTCAAGTCTTCATGTAAGCAGTAGTTCCAGCTGCATTTTATGGTAATATTAACTCATTACATGGGATTGTGGGAGAAAATCTCCACTAGAATGAGTTCCCAAGCCTGACTTTGAAGCACCCCTCTTACTTCTAGCCTCATTGGTAACTTTTAAGATCTCAGGAGAGGGAACACAAGTTAGGATAATAAAAACATTAAAAGAGGGGATGAGCTACAAAACCTAGCAGTAGAATTGCAGCCTCCAAAAATAACACCAGCACACACCTCCCTTCCACGCACATACCCAGCCATGGCTCCGAGTGAACACCACCTCATCTCTTACACTCACGCATTCCAGGCATGTTCCAGAAAGGGTCATCAAGAGGAAGGAAACACTGTCATTCTTTCAGCCGCAGTTCAATCCAGCCCCATTTCTAGGGCCAGTAGAGAGTCTTGCCAAAACCCACAGGATCTGCTCTGAACTCACAGCACTGGCAGTGGCCATGGTTTATTTAATGACTTTAGGAAATAATAGAAAATGCAGTTGATTTGAAAAGACAACCACACTATGTGTAAATTATTTCTAGGTATGGATCTAGTTTCTTTTTCCTCTCGCTCCTTTCAGAGATCTCCCTTTACTTTCAGTGATGGAAAAGGAAATTGTGGACTCTGGGAGTCCGGGCTTGGCTATAGTTGGCTACCCTTGCTCAGCATGCTAGTTAAGGAGGCCCTCTTCCACCAGTGAGTGCTCTGTCCTTTGTAACACCATTTACAGTATCAGAAGGATTTTTTTTTAATTGTACTTTAGGTTCTGGGGTACATGTGCATATCATGCAGGATTGTTGCATAGGTATATATATGGCAAAGTGGTTTGCTGCCTCCATCCCCCATCACCTATATCTGGCATTTCTCCTTATGTTATCCCTCCCCAACCCCCCGCTGTCCCTCCCTTAGCACCCCCCAACAGACCCCAGTGTGTGATGCTCCCCTCCCTGTGCTCATGTGTACTCATTGTTCAACACCCGCCTATGAGCAAGAACATGTGGTATTTGATTTTATGTTCTTGTGTCAGTTTGCTAAGATAAAGTGCTGGGATTATCTCTATACCCATTCCAAATCTCAAATTACATACAAATAATGCATTTTTCTCTTTCTTGCTTCTTTCTCTCTAACAGGAAATTTCTCTCTTTCTCTCTAATAGGAAATGTGATGTGATCTCACAATGCTGGGGGTGGAAAAAGGAGTTAAAACTTAATGCTGAGGGAAAAAGAAAAGCCAAATTTAGCCTTTTAGAAAGAATAGAGCAGAGGCCCCGTGACAATGAGTACAGCTGTGGCTGGTGGCTTCTTGAAAGAGTTCTGCTGCTGACACCAAGAAAGGCATGGCTGCAACTGCGTATCTGGTATCACTCATAAAATCTGCTAGTAAGGACATTTCCTGAGACTCACTGCCAGAAGACAGATCCTATCTGGGCTCACACCAATATCAATCTCTCTGCTTAATACCCTTTCTTACATTATAGCACTATCCTCTCCAAATCATGTTGGGGACAGATAGTGAGTTGTTTCATCACAACCATATCTAAAGGACTCTGATCAAATTCATTAATAGTTTAATTCATACTTCTATCATGAAGGCTAACAATTTACTATAAACAAGATGCAAATTGAATATCATACATCTTACATGTTTTGGAGATTAATGCTATTTTTCCTTAACAAAAATCTCTCAAACACTTTTTTTTCTTTTTCTTTTCTTCTTTTTTTGAGACAGAGTCTTGCCCTGTCACCCAGGCTGGAGTGCAATGGCATGATCTTGACTCACTGCAACTTCTGCCTCCCAGGTTCAAAAGAATGTCCTGCCTCAGTCTCCCAAGTAGCTTGGATGACAGGTGCCCACCACCACGCCCAGCTAATTTTTTTAAATTATTATTTTTAGTAGAGACAGGGTTTCACCATGTTGGCCATGCTGGTCTTGAACTCCTGACCTCGTGATCTGCCTGCATCAGCCTGCCAAAGTGCTGGGATTACAGGCATTAGCCACTGCGCCCAGCCTCAAATACTTTTCAATGTTTACATAAAAATATGTCCATGTTTATAAGGAAATACTTGCCACTGAGGCATGACGTCTGCCAAGTTAATAACCAAGCATCACAATTGAAGCATAACAATGCTCTAAAATGTTTTGCTCACTGTATTTTCTGTGTGCTATGTAGAACTGTATCTAATCTTTCTTAGTAGCATCTTCTCACTCAATCTTATTGTAGTGAACTCAAAATGTTGTTTAACTCTACTTTTTATATTTACATTTTCTTTATTCAATATTGCTATGAATAATGGGCCATTAACTAAGACATAGGATTTTTTTTTTAACTATACTTTAAGTTCTGGGGTACATGTGCAGATCTTGCAGGATTGTTACATAGGGATACACATGCCGTGGTGGTTGGCTGCATCCATCCCCTCATCATCTACATTAGGTATTTCTCCTAATGTTATCCCTCGCCAATCCCCCTACCCCTGCTATCCCTCCCCTAGCCCCCCACCCCTCAACAAGCCCTGGTGTGTGATGTTCCCCTCCCTGTGTCCATGTGTTCTCATTGATCAAGTCCCACAAATGAATGAGAACATACAGTGTTTGGTTTTCTGTTCTTGTGTCAGTTTGCTGAGAATGATGCTTTCCAGATTCATCCATTTCCCTACAAAGGACAAGAACTCATCCTTTTTTATGGCTGCATAGTACTCCATGGTGTATATGTGCCACATTTTCTTTATCCAGTCTATCACTGATGGACATTTGGGTTGGTTCCAAGCATTGCTATTGTAAACAGTGCCACAAGGAACATACGTGTGCATGTGTCCTTATAACAGAAGAATTTATAATCCTTTTGGTATATACTCAGTAATGGGATTGCTTTGTCAAATAGTATTTCTATTTCTGGATCCTTGAGGAATCGCCACACTGTCTTCCACAATGGCTGAACTAATTTATACTCCAACCAATGGTGTAAAAGTGTTCCTATTTCTCCACATCCTCTCCAGCATCTGCTGTCTCCAGATTTTTTAATGATCGCCATTCTAACTGGCGTGAGATGGTATCTCAATGTGGTTTTGATTTGCATTTCTCTAATGACCAGTGATGATGAGGTTTTTTTCATGTTTGTTGGCTGCATAAATGTCTTCTTTTGAAAAGTGTCCATTCATATCCTTCACCCACTTTCTGATGGGGTTGTTTTTTCTTATACATTTGTTTAAGTTTTTTGTAGATTCTGGATATTAGCCCTTTGATGATTAGATTGCAAAATTTTTTCCCACTCTAATGATAGTTTCTTTTGCTGTGAAGAAGCTCTTAAGTTTAATTAGATCGACATGGGAATATTTTTATTTAAAAATAGTTATAGAAATGATTGTGGGCCTGAATCAACACCCATATAACAGAATTCAATTAAATTAGAAATTAAAGAAAGAGCCGTGTTAAACTGCATTTAAAAGAACTGTTATTTCTCTTTTCCTAAAAAGGTGCTTCAGAAGTTTCTGAGAGTGGGAGAGGTGAAATCAACAGAAATGACTCCAGACCCACACTCTCACCCACTCCCAGTGAGCTGCTCAGCTTTCCTTTTTAAAAAAAAAAAAAAAAAAAAAAAAAAAAAATTTGGGCTTCATATAAGATTTTATTGGAAAGAAAAACATTTTGCTTAATTAAAAACATAAAACCTCAAAGATCATCAATTTTCACTTTTTCACAGATGAAGGGAATAAAGGTTAAACATATCAATGAAAATACACTCTACTGTAGCACAGCACGCTTGCTCCAATTAGCCTTTTTTCCCCCACATTCAAGTTTAGATACAGCTCCAGATAATCAAGTTCTGATTTACCCAGCTCCTTGATCTTCAAGTTAGGAGTCGGCAAGTTAGGAGAAAATTTTAGGCAGGTTAAATTATTGCTTTGCAAACGTATTCCCTTATGCTTCTTATTACCTCAGAATTGTAGTATTGGGTGGAATTCTGCTAATGTGTGTTTGGAATAATGCATCATGTCTTCAGAACAACTAACTGTATGGGTTTTTCGGAAATTTGGTATTAGCTATGTTTAAAAATTTTCAAAGATGTTCATGGTCTTCTCATCTTTGTAACAGAAGTAGAGATCTTAAAGTTCTAAATATCTGAAATACCAATTAGGACTTCCTTAGCTAAAGGCATTTCAGAAATCAGAGAATTGGCAATGAACTGAAAAGGTCTAGCCAAAAGCATTTCTGGAATTAAGGCCGTGGCAATGAGCCGAAGAAGCAAAGACAATTCCCAAACTATCCAGGATATTTTGCGAAATTTTTTGGATTTTACTTTAGGTTTATTTGTTTTTTGTTTTTGCTGTCCTGAAAAAGAAAAATTTTCTTCAGTTCAAAAAATACTCATTAAATTGCTCATATGTCCATTCACTCATTTACCAAGCAGACTTATCGCATGTCTCCCCTGTGCCAAGTACTGCACTCAGCCCTGGAGACACAGCAATGAATAAACAACTCTCTCATAGCTTATAGGCAAATGTGGGAGACAGACATGGAAAACTAATCACATAAACACACAAATACAGATAGGTACTAAGAGAGATTTGCAAGATGCTTATGAGACAGCATAATGGTAAACTGTATCCGACTTGACTGTTGTGGAGGAGGGTTTGTCGACTTCTGGCCTAAAGGAAAGTTGGAGTAGCCAGGCTAAGCAACAAAGATATGAGAAGACAATCAGAAAAACCGTCCCCAGAATGGTAACTGCTGAGCAAGGTTTTTTAAAAATGGGTGTTTAGTAGGACTCACTTCTAGAATGTTCTCTATCTTAAAGTTGGTATTAATTTCTTTGTGTTGGGCCCTAAGAACGATCAGCACTATTCCTCTGTGTCAACCCTATGTTAAAGGATTTTCACATCTTTTCTGCCTTCTTGTCTCCCCTGAAGAAATCCAGTTTCCAGGCATGTTTCCAACACTTTAATCCTTTTTTAGTCTCCATCATCCTTTTGTGTATATAATAAGTCTCTGAGTAATAACATCTTCCTCAAGATTCCTTCCAAGAAGATGTTGGGCAACTAACAAGAAGATACCAAAATGTGCAAGACTGGAAATAACTAAAGGAAGTTGCTAACATTTTTATTGTATAGCTGGGAGTTCAGAGTTATACAGGGGCATCCTGGATGTTACTGGGCTGTGCCTAACAACAAACTCCTGTTCTCACCCAGGAGTTGTGCCAAGCCAGTTTCCCCAAAGGGCATGCCCGTTTCCCATCCCTGCTTTCCAGCCCAATGGGACCCTTGTCTGTCTGCTGGAGGGAATGGCATCCTCTCCCCGCCTTCAAATGCCAGAAATTTTCCATCTAGGCCAAATAACACATGTTTTAGTTAGAATTAAGATCAGTCAGTTGGCAGGAAACTTTTTATTTCCAGGGAACAGACAGAGCATCCACACAATGAGACTGTATTGAACATTCATTTACATGCATACTCCATTCTATGAGGCAGCGGCGGGTAGAGGAAGCATGGTTCCATCAAATAAAGGATTGTTTACACTGGAAGAGGTTTTAGAGATTGCTTGGTGCAAGCTTCACACTTTATTTTTTTGAGACAGTGTCTCTCTCTGTCACTCACACTGGAGTGCAGTGGCGCAATCACAGCTCAGTGCAGCCTTGAACTCATGGGCTTAAGCTATCCTCCCACCTCAGCCTCTTGAATAGCCGGGACTACAGGCATGCACCACCCCTCCCCCAGCTAATCTTTAAAATTTTTGTAAAGATGGAGTCTCACTGTGTTGCCTAGTCTGGGCTCAAGTGAAGCCCCTGCCTTGGCCTCCCAAAATGCTGGGATTACAGGCATAAGCCAACGCGCCTAGCCAAGCCTTACAATTTACAACAGGCAATCTGAGGCCTATAGAAAAGAGATTGGTTGGTGATCATACAAAAGTTAGTGGTAGAGCCAGCCCTCAGGTGCTGATTTCTCTCCAGGGCCCCTTCTGTAACCCCAGAGTAGCAGTGTTAACAGCCAAGTCCTTAGTGTGAGGAAATTTGGAGTGCATACAAATCTGGCAGGGTAGCACCTAGAGAATCCTGGAGTTTGGTAGAAACTGGGGGAAAAGAAAAAAGACTTTGAGGAGAAGTGGCTAAAAAGCTAGAATGGGTACAGGACATAGAAACAGAATATCCAGAGAGGAGTTTTAGCCATCTTACCGATTCCCCCAAGCCTGGCAGTGCTGCCTCAAAATCTTCCCTATTAACTTTATCTCAAGAGAGGAATACTCTCAAAATGGACCATGTTCATCCAGCACCAGGATATCTGGTATGGGAGAAATGCATCTTTGGAACCAGGTCACCTTCTTTTTCTAGGCTCTGCTCCTGATTCAATTACCTGCCAAGTTCCCATCTACCCTTATGCTGCTCAAAGACATGCATACCCACACCCACAACCAAGCATATCAATCTTCCAAGACAGCACTGAACAAAACTCTTTGTCTCTGCAGTGCCCTATTCTTTGGCTCCCAACAGAGAAGGTAATTTGATTGATTTGCCTGCACAAAGAGGAGAATAAGAAAGAATCGCTCCAAGTGACAATTCACTGACAACTATTGGAGGAGCAAACCAAAGAAATGAGTTTATAATGGAATAAATTCAGGATTATGATATTTGCTAAGAGGAGATTGACAAAAGAAGTCACCAAGCCTTCCCAGTAGGCCTGAGATTATACCATGTAGAAAAGGAAGCTGACAATTTTTATTATATAATACATAATAAACACAATGCTAAATGCTTTACAAACATTGTTCACTTGAATTCCCACACTATTGAAGGAAGGCATTTACACTCAATTTTATAGGTTAAAAAACCCTGAAATTCAGGAATGTTTAGGGATATGCCCAAGGTCACTTAAGTAGAAAGATAGAATTTGAACCCATGTCTCATTGATAATAAGTTCCATTACTACCTACCTACCATGCTTTAGTCTAAACACCATTGAAAAGTCAATTATGCCCATCACTGTATCTCTAACAATTAGCACAATGCCTGGTACATAACAGGTATTCCATAAATATTGATGAATGAATAAATAGTTAAATAAATGAGTGGGTGAGTCTGGCCTTTATTGAATGAATTTATTCAATAAAGTTAATTATTACTATGGGGTGGGCTCCGTGCTGCTTTCTGTGGGTCAAGAAAATAATAACAAATAAAATATGGTTTCTGCCTTCAAAATGCTTATAATCTGGCCATCCAATGTCATGAAGAATAAAAACACTGATAGATTTGATCACAGAAAAAGCCAAAACCTTCTACACAGCAAAAGATTATTACATAAATGAAGTTAAATGACCAAGTAGGAAAATACTGTTACATGTAAAACTTAAGAAGTTAATATGTGCAACATATAAAGAAATTTCATAAGTCAATGAACCAATAGCAATTCACAGAGGAGGAAACACAAATAGCCAATTGCCATTGATTGAAGAAAAAGTGGTCACAATAGTTTGCATTTCATTCCATCCAGAAGTGGAGTCTCTTTCTCCATCTCTTGAATATGGGCTTGTCAATGGGACTTCTTTTGCTCAATGAAGCATTAGTCAATTTGACATAAACAGAGGCTTGAAAAGTGCTTGCCCGCTGGGCTTTCACTCTCTTGCTACTCTACGGAACTCTGAGATCATCAGGAGGAGAAGCCCAGACTAACCTGCTAGAGGAGAGACCAATTCAGCTCAGGCCAAAGAGTTTCTCAGATGACCGACAGAAACAAAAGTCATAATAAATGTTTGCGGGCTGGGAAGATCCAAGATGGCCGATTAGGAGCAGCTCAGGATTGCAGCTCCCAGTGAAAGCACAGAGGGTGAGTGGACGCCACATTTCCAGATGGATTTTTATTGCCCACAGACGAGGAGATTCCCAGGCGGAGAAGCCCCATGGGTCACCAGCACGGCTGTTTTGGCCGGTGCGGCTGTTTTGGCCGGCACAGCTGTTTTGCCAGCGCCCTGGCACACCGGTTCTCCTTACAAAATACACTGGTCTGGGTGCCCTTTTAGTTGGTGAGTGGAGCTCCGGGAAGGCAGAGTCACCCATTCATCTGATTAAAAAGGGGACTGAAACAGGGAGCCAGGCCAGGAGATTCCTGGGCAAAAAAGCACCACGAATCTCAGCACCGCTGTTTCAGCCAGGGCAGTGAGTCACCTCATGGGAAATCACACAGATCCCAGCACCTTTTCAACAGGCAACTGGAACACGTGGGAGAGAGTAGACCATTCAATTTAAAAAAAAAGGCTCTGAGGCAGGGAGCCAGGTGATTAGGCTCAGCTGGTCCCACCCCCACCAAAAAAAGCAGCAATTGGAAACGCTCTGGGTTGAGAGTTTCATGGCAAGCACAGCTGAACATGGGACGGTCCAGCTCTGTGAGGGAGGGGTGTCCGCCATCACCGAGGCACTCCACCACTACGGAGGTAGTCTGCCACTGCTGAGGCAGCCTGCCATTGCTGAGGCAACCTGCCATTGCCAAGGCAACCTGCCATTACAGAGAGAGTCTGCCATTACAGAGGTGGGCCACCATTGCCAAGGCAGTTCTAACTACACCCATATAAACAGGACTATAGGAAAGTTCACATGGCAGCTGGGCGAAGCCCACAGCAGATCAGTAAAGCCTCTGCAGGCAGACAGTGACTAGGCTGCCTCCTTGCTGGGCAGGGCAACCCTGAAAAAAGGCAGCAGCACAATGGAAACTCATAAAAAAAGCTCTAACTCCCCAGGACAGAACACCTGGGGAAAAAAGGGGGTTTATGAGTTCTGCTGCAGCAGACTTAAACGTACCTGCCCAGCAGCTCTGAATGAACAACAGAGCTCACAGCTCAGCACTTGAGCTCCTATAAAGGACAGATTGTCTCCTCAAGCAGCTCCATGACCCCCGTATATCCAAAGAGTCACCTCATAAAGGAGAGATAAGACTGACATTTGGCGGGTATCCTTCTGGGACAAAGATAGAAAAAGAAACTGGTAGCAACCCTTATTGTTCTGCAGCTGCTGCAGGTGATCCCCAGGGAAGCAGGGCCTGGAGTGAACCTCAGCAGTCCTACAGCAGAGAGGCCAGACTGTTAGAAGGAAAACTAAGAAACAGAAATAACTTCATCATCAACAAACTGGACATCCACTCAGAGACCCAATATGAAAGTCAGCAACTACAAAGATGACAGGTGGATAAATCCACAAAGATGGGAAGAAACCAGCGCAAAAAGGATGAAAACACCTGAAACCAGAACGCCTCTCCTCCTACAAGGGATCACAATTCCTCACCAGCAAGGGAACAAGGCTGGATGGAGAATGAGTGTGATGAAATGACAGAATCAGGCTTCAGAAGGTGGGTAATAGAAACTTCTGTGAGCCAAAAGAACATGTTCTAACCCAATGCAAAGAAACTAACAACCTTGAAAAAAGACTTGACAAAATGCTAACGAGAATGGACAACTTAGAGAGGTATATAAATGAATTGATGAAGCTGAAAAACACAATACGAGAACTTCGCGAAGCATGCACAAGTTTCAACAACCGAATTGACCAAGCAGAAGAAAGGCTATCAGAGGTCAAAGATCAACTCAATGAAATAAAATGAGAAGGCAAGATTAGAGAAAAAAGGGTAAAAAGGAAAGAACAAAGTCTCCAAGAAATATGGGACTATGTGAAAAGATCTAATCTACATTTGATAGGTGTACCTGAATGTGACGAAGAGAAGGAATCCAAGCTGGAAAATACTCTTCAGGATATTATCCAGGAAAACTTCCCCAACCTAGCAAGGCAGGCCAATATTCAAGTCCAGGAAATACAGAGAACACCACAAAGATATTCCTCAAGAAGAGCAACCCCAAGGCACATAATCGTCAGACTCACCAGGGTTGAAATGAAGGAGAAAATGCTAAGGACAGCCACAGAGAAAGGTCGGGTTACACACAAAGGGAAGCCCATCAGACTCACAGCAGATCTCTCAGCAGAAACCCTACAAGCCAGAAGGGAGTGGGGGCCAATATTCAACATCCTTAAAAAAGAACTTTCAACCTAGAATTTCATATCCAGCCAAACTAAGCTTCATAAGTGAAGGAAAAATAAAATCCTCTGTGAACAAGCAAGTACTCAGAGATTTCATCACCACCAGGCCTGCTTTATAAGAGCTCCTGAAAGAGGCACTACACGTACAAAGGAACAACCAGTACCAGCCACTCCAAAAACACACCAAATGGTAAAGAGCATCAACACAGTGAAGAATCTGCATCAACTAACAGGCAAAACAGCCAGCTAGCAACAAAATGGCAGTATCAAATTCACACATAACAATATTAACCCTAAATGTAAATGGACTAAATGCCCCAATCAAAAGACACAGACTGGCAAATTGGATAAAAAGTCAAAGCCCATCGGTGTGCTGTATCCAGGAAACCCATCTCACATGCAAGGATACACAAAGGCTCAAAATAAAGGGATGGAGGAAGATTTACCAAGCAAATGGAGAGCAAAAAAAAGCAGGAGTTGCAATTCTCATCTCTGATAAAATAGACTTTAAAGCAACAAAGATCAAGAGACAAAGAAGGACATAACATAATGGTAAAAGGATCAATGCAACAAGAAGAGCTAATGATCCTAAATATATATGCACCTAATACAGGAGCACCCAGATACATAAGGCAAGTTATTAATGACTTACAAAGAGACCTAGACTCCCACAAAATAATAGTGGGAAACGTTAACACCCCATTGTTGATATTAGACAGATCAACCAGACAGAAAATTATCAAGGATATCTAGGACTTGAACTCAGACCTGGAACAAGCAAACTTAATAGACATTTACAGAACTCTCCACCCCAAATCCACAGAATATACATTCTTCTCAGCACCACATCACACCTACTCTAAAATTGACCACATAATTGGAAGTAAATCACTCCTCAGCAAATGCAAAAAATGGAAATCATAACAAACAGTCTCTTAGACTACAGTGCAATCAAGTTAGAACTCAGAATTCAGAAACTAACTAACTCAGAACCACACAGCTTCATGGAAACTGAACAACTGGCTCTTGAATGTTGACTGGATAAACAATGAAATGAAGGCAGAAATAAAGATGTTCTTCGAAACCAATGAGAACGAAGACACAACATACCAGAATCTCTGGGACACATTTAAAGCAGTCTCTAGAGGAAAATATATGGCAATAAATGCCCACATGAGAAGCAAGGAGAGATCTAAAATTGACACCCTATCATCCAAATTGAACGAGCTAAAGGAGCAAGATCAAAAAAAGTCAAAACCTAGCAGAAGACAAGAAATAACTAAGATCAGAGCAGAACTGAAGGAGATAGAGACACAAAAAACCCTTCAAAAATCAATAAATCCAGGAGCTGGTTTTTCAAAAAGGTCAACAAAATAGACCACTAGCCAGATTAATAAAAAAGAAAAGAGAGAATAACCAAAGAGATGCAATAAAAAACGATAAAGGGGATATCACCACAGATTCCACAGAAATTCAAACCATCATCAGAGATTATTACAAACAACGCTATGCACATAAACTAATAAACCTGGAAGAAATGAATAAATTCCTGGACAGTTGCCTCCTCCCAAGCCTAAACCAGGAAGAAGTCGAAACCCTGAATAGACCAATAACAAGGGCTGAAGTTGAGGCAGTAATTAAGAGCCTACCACCCAAAAAAAGCCCAGGTTCAGATGGGTTAACAGCCAAATTCTACCAGACATACAAAGAGGAGCTGGTACCATTCCTTCTGAAACTATTCCAAATAATCCAAAAAGAGGGAATCCTTCCCAAATCATTTTATGAGGCCAACATCATCCTGATACCAAAACCCGGCAGAGACTCAACAAGAAAAGAAAACTTCAGGCCAATATCCATGATGAACATAGATGCAAAAATCTTCAATAAAATACTGGCAAACTGATTACAACAGCACATCAAAAAGCTTATCCACCATGATCAAGTAGGATTCATCCCAGGGATGCAAGGCTGGTTCAACATATGCAAGTCTATAAACGTAATTCACCACATAAACAGAACCAAAGACAAAAACCACATGATTATCTCCATTGATGCAGAGAAGGCCTTTGACAAAATTCAACAGCTCTTTATGCTAAAAACCCTCAATAAACTAGGTATTGACGGAACGTATCTCAAAATAATAAAAGCTATTTACAACAAACCAACAGCCAATATCATACTGAATGGGCAAAAACTGGAAGCATTCCCTCTGAAATCTGGCACTAGACAAGGATGCCCTCTCTCACCACTCCTATTCAATATAGTAATGGAAGTTCTAGCCAGAGCAATCAGGCAAGAAAAAGAAATAAAGGGTATTCAAATAGGAAAGGAGGAAGTCAAATTGTCTCTATTTGCAGATGACATGATTGTATAAGACCCCATCGTCTCAGCCCAAAATCTCCTGAAACTGATAAGCAACTTCAGCTTCAGGATACAAAATCAATGTGCAAAAATCACAAGCATTCCTATACACCAATAACAGACTTAAAGAGAGCCAAACAAGAACAGACTGCCATTCACAATTGCTACAAAGAGAATAAAATACCTAGGAATACAACTAACAAGGAACGTAAAGGACCTCTTCAAGGAGAACTACAAACCACTGCTCGACGAAAAAGACACAAACAGATGGAGAAACATTCCATGTTCATGGTTAGGAAAAATCAATATTGTGAAAATGGTCATACTGCCCAAAGTAATTTACAGATTCAATGCTATCCCCATTAAGCTACCAATGACCTTCTTCACAGAACTGGAAAAAAACACCTTAAACTTCATATGGAACCAAAAGAGAGCCCGCATAGCCAAGTCAATTCTAAGCAAAAAGAACAAAGCGGGAGGCATCACACTACCGGACGTCAAACTATTCTACAAGGCTACAGTAATCAAAACAGCATGGTACTTGTACCAAAACAGAGATATAGACCAATGAAACAGAACAGAGGCCTCGGAGGCAACACAACATATTTACAACCATCCGATCTTTGACAAACCTGACAAAAACAAGCAATGGGGAAAGGATTCCCTGTTTAATAAATGGTCTTGGGAAAACTGGCTAGCCATGTGCAGAAAGCAGAAACTGGACCCCTTCCTGACACCTTACACTAAAATTAACTCCAGATGGATTAAAGACTTAAGCATAAGACCTAACACCATAAAAACCCTAGAAGAAAATCTAGGCAAAACCATTCAGGACATAGGCGTAGATAAGGACTTCATGACCAAAACACCAAAAGCTTTGGCAACAAAAGCCAAAATAGACAAATGGGATCTAATCAAACTCCACAGCTTCTGCATGGCAAAAGAAACAATCATTAGAGTGAATCTACAACCAACAGAATGGGAAAAAATTTTTGCAGTTTACCCATCTGACAAAGGGCTGATACCCAGAATTTACAAAGAACTAAAACAGATTTACAAGAAAAAAACAAACAAGCCCATTCAAAAGTGGGCAAAGGATATGAACAGACACTTTACAAAAGAAGACATACATGAGGCCAACAAAGTATGAAAAAATGCTCATCATCACTGGTCACTAGAGAAATGCAAATCAAAACTACATCGAGATACCGTCTCACACCTGTTAGAATGGTGATCACTAAAAAATCTGGAGACAATAGATGCTGGAGAGGATGTGGAGAAATAGGAACACTTTTACACTGTTGGTGGGAGTGTGAATTAGTTCAACCATTGTGGAAGACAGTGCAGCAATTCCTCAAGGACCTAGAAATAGAAATTCCATTTGACCCAGCAATCCCATTACTGGGCATATATCCAAAGGATTATAAATTGTTCTACTATAAGGACACATGCACACGAATGTTCATTGCAGCACAATGCAGCAAAGACCTGGAACCAACCCAAATGCCCATCAATGATAGACTGGACAGGGAAAATGTGGCACATATACACCATGGAATATCATGCAGCCATCAAAAACGATGAGTTTGCGTCCTTTGTAGGGACATGGATGAACTTGGAAACCATCATTCTCAGCAAACTGACACAAGAACACAAAATCAAACACTGCATGTTCTCACTCACAGACGGGTGTTGAACATTGAGAACACATGGACACAGGGAGGGGAGCACTACACACTGGGGTCTGTTGGGGGGAAATAGGGGAGGGACAGTGGGGGGGGGTGCGGAGTTGGGGAGAGATAGCATGGGGAGAAATGCCAGATATAGGTGAAGGGGAGGAAGGCAGCAAATCACACTGCCACATGTGTATCTATGCAACAATATTGCATGTTCTTCACATGTACCCCAAAACCTCAAATGCAATAAATAAATAAATAAATAAATAAATAAATAAATGTTTGCTGTTTTACCATTATGTTTTGGGTGCCTGGTTGCTCATCAAAAGCTGATATACCCATAACATGTGAAAAGATGAAAAAATGTTTAACCTGACCACAAATCTCAAAATACAAACTAAAAAGACATCCCATTATTTGCCTCTCAAATTATCAAAGAATGGAGAGGGTCATAATATCTGGTGCTGCCTGCTAAGTAGAAACATCTATATTGTTGATGGGCAGTGTAATTAATAAAACATGTTTATAGGATGTGATTGCAATATCTACAATAATTGAAAAGTTACATAAAAGCTAACTCTAATTCATAACTAATTATGTGTCAAGCACTACTCTCAGTGTGTCACACATAATAACTCAATCCTCATAGCAATCTATGGAATAGGCGTTATGACTGTTTCCATTTAACAGACAAGGAGACTAAGACAAAGAGAGATTAAATACTTGCTGATTGTTACACAGCTAATTTGTAGCAGAGCTGAGATTGAAATTTAGGCAGACTGGTTTCACTACTTTCTTTCAGCAATTAAACTATACTCATATTACACCAACTCACATCAAAAATGTCTAACAATTCAACGAAGTTCTTTTTTCCAACAAATAATATTGGAACAATCAGACATCCATATGCAAAAAAAAAAAAAAAACAACAAACAAACTCCGAACCTAAAACCACCCATGTATACAAAAATTCACTAAAAATAGATCATGTAAAACATTAAAATACCAAACTTTTGGTATTAGGAGAGAATTTTCACAACACTGGAATTAGAAAGTGATTGTTAGCTATGACACCAAAAATTAGCTATCACAGACACCATTAACAAAAAAGAAATTGATACTTTAAATTTTATTAAAATTTAAAACTTTATGGAAGACATTGCTAAGAAAATAAAAGGGCAAACTATAAACTGGGAGAAAATATTTGCAAATCACTTATCTGGCAAATGACTTGCATCCAGAATGCATAAAAAGATCTCAAAACTCAACAGTAAGAAAACAACTCAATTTTTTTTAATGAGCAAAAGATTTGAGACACTTCACCAGAGAAAATATATGGATGGCAAATAAGCACACAGGAAGATGTTTAATATCATTAACCATTAAGGAAATGCTAAGTGAAACCACAATGAGATACTGTTACAAACTTATTAGAACAAAAAAAAATAAAACCTGATAATACCAAGTGCTACATAAAATGTGTAGCAACTGTAAGTCTTATCCATTGATGGAAGTAATGTAAAATGTATGGTATAGCCACTGTGGAAATTGGTTTACAATTTCTTATAAAGTTAAACATACGCTTACATATCACCCAACAATCCTACTCATAGACATTTATCCTTCAGAAATGAAAATTTATATTCATACAAGAATGTATATAGCAGTTCTATTTATTCATAATCACCCCAAACTGGAAACATCCAAATATCCTTCAGTGGATAAATGCATAAACAAGCTATAGTATATTCATGCTACTCATCAATGAAAAGAAAAAAACTATTGCGACTTGCAGCAACGTGGCATTATGCTGATTAAAGAAGCTAAAATCATCTTCTACCTACTGTCTGACTGCATTTATATGACATTCTAAGAAAGGTAGGCGTGTAGGGATGAAGAGCAGATGAGTGGCTGCCAAGGATTAGGGCTGGGAGAAATTTGACTACAAAGGTGCAGCAGAAAAATGTTTTTTGAGGTGATGGTACTATTCTGTATCCTGATCACTGTTCAAAGTGGCAGAAACATGAGTATATGTGTTAAAACTCATAGAGCTGTATACACGCGAAAGCCAATTATACTGTATATTAATTCTAAAAAATATAATAAAAATGTATCTTTCTTTTTTACCTGAAAAAATATGCAAAGATGTGTCACGGATATTCATTGCAGCATATAGCCACAAATTGTAAACAATATAAAGTTGTTAAACAGAAGCATGTCTAAATAAATCATGGTACATACATATACTAGAGTATTGTATGTTTGCATGAGCCTTGAAATACAAAGCGAAGAAAACAAGATGTAGAACAGTACAGTGACATCTTGGCCAAATATAGAGAAAAGCCTAGAAGTCATACACCAACCTGACAACAGTGATACCTGTGGCTAATAAAACTGGGCACATGGGGTTGAGGGAAGCAGCAGCATAGAAGATATTCACTTACTGCTTTGCATGCTTAGTTTTATATATCTTTTCTTCTGTAATTTTAAAATAAAGATTTTTATTTATAGGAAGGTACACACAACTAATCAATCTAATGACACTGTTCTAATTAAACATTGACAAGTCTGTCTCCTTCCTTAGACAGTGAACTCCCTGTCTTCAACTCCCCAGCACCAAGCACTGTGTTGAATAGACTACATATTTTAAATATGTGTGAGTTGAATTGGAACAATTCTAGAAGTAATTGGAAGTAATCCGTCTTAAACCCAGACAACTATTTTGTGAATTACTAATTCCCTGACATGATTAACAGGACAGTGGATTCATTAAGAACGTTGGTCTTGAAGTTCTGTCTTATTTCCCTCATATGTAAAACAGGGCGATAGCTTCTAAATCACTGATTTCTGTGTAAAGGGCTATTTGTATTATCATGGCACAAAGCCAGTTTGATCAAGTAAATCTGTGTGCAGTTATGGTCTGTGTCAGCCCCAGAGGAAGACTGTTTTTAGAGTGGTCTTGGAGCTAAGGCATCCTTAGAAGGAAGGACTGCTTGTGGCTTTGTGTCCCGCTGCGTGCCTACCCACTCTCACACTTCAAACCCACATGGACAGGAAACAGGCCGATCAAGAGCTAAGGAAGAGTTCCTGTGTTTCCTTCATGACTCCTTTGATTCTTGCCCCCTTTTTTACAAGGCTGACCTTAACAGGAGACCAGTTCACTGCACATGCAAGCAATTCTGGAAAAGCAGTTTCACAACCAGTCTGGAGTGTGGTGGCAGCCTTGGGGAGATGGGGGGCTATTTGGAGATGAGCATAAGAAGTTGCTCCTTGGGCCTTTGCCAAATGAGCCTCAGGGAGAGGCTCACCTAACCCAACCCAAAGAGCCCTCATATGTGCCTCTAAGCCCAAGAACCCCCGACTCACATTTTCTTCATTTTTAAAAGTGTCTGCACAGTCGATATTCTATTCCTGGCAACGCTCTCTTGTGAAATTCTCTTTGTTCAACTTGTCAATGAAATATACTCTGCCAGTCTTTTGCTCAAAAAATTCTCTTTTCCCTTCCCTCTAAGTTGTTTCTCTTCCCTCTTGCACAGGACAGTAGCTCCATGTTCTGAAGCATAATTCTGCAGTTCACTAGAGGGGACAGAATCTTAGCTCAGTAGTGGAAGAGGACTCAGAGCCCTCTGGCCTTGTACCATTTAGTTTAGGAATTGCTTTACTACAATTTTGGAATCTATTGTCTCCCAGGCCATATGTTTATTATTTCTGTGGTTGTGTGCCACCTATTTGGGAAGTAGCTTGTCTGATCACAATCCCTCGCCTCAATTTTTTAAAAATCCTGTGTGCTTCCAAACTCCAGATACATTTGTCAGGTGGAGTTCCAACTGGATTTGGTGTCTGTGTTTCCTCTATCAAACTGCAGGCCTAAATGCCTCAAGAGTCACAGGCCTATGTGCATTCATTAAGAGAGAGTTCTTGAGAAACTTCAGGTAAAAATGTATTAAGTGTAATCCCCGTGGGCCCCTACCAATCCCCTTATTTATTCCAATGGCAGGGACATCATTCCAAACACATTGGGAGCTCTTATTTAGGCATCATCCCTAGGAGCTTCGCATGAGCTACACTCCGTGCATGTAGTCCTTTTCCATTTCTTCATGAGCTATACTCCCTGTCTGCATCGCCTTCCTCCAACACTTCCCTCCACATTCAACTGGCTAACTCCTGCTCAGCCTTCAGGACGTGGCTCGTGCTTTCCTCTGCCCTGGGAAACCTGCCAGATGCCGCAGGGAAGGGATTGTATCTTACTGACTATATAAACTTGGTAACCAGTAGGTATGGCAGTGTGACAGGCCATGATCCTATGTACAGCAGCTGCCATGCATTTCATCACACTAATGGCTTAGGAGAACAACTCCTCCTTTATCTTCCTATGTAGACAATGTAAAATACATATGTGTGTGTGGGTGTGTGTTGTGTTCTGGAAGCAAGGAGACAGAGCCTATCTGTGCAGTCACTTGAGGAAACGCCATCCAAAACATGAAAGCCAGAGAGGCAATTTCATTAAATGTTCAAATCAGATATTCTGGTCATGGGCTGGGTCTATTCTTAAGTCACATTTAGGACACAAATTTAAGCATCATAGTGCATGAGGCTCACATGCTAAAACCAGGCTGTTCCTCGGTTCTTCTCTTTATTCTGACAAGGTGTGCCCCTCTCTGGCTGCTCTCCTCCTTTCTCCATTCAATCCTGGATCCATGATGGCTACCTATGACCCACTGGGTTCAGCTAATGGAAAGTGCCAGCAGGACATAGAAAGGTGGAAGGACAGTGTGGTCGGGATATTTATTTCCCCAGCTCCGTCTCTGTTGAGCCGCCTACAGAAGCCACAGTTCTTGTGGCCACGCCTCTCTTGCCAATGTTTTCTCTAGATTCAATCACTGCTCCCTCCCCTGGTGCTTTCAGGTCTACCTACACTCATTTTGAGCGACACTCACCAACAGATAACACCATGCTTCCTGTGGGTTGATAGAGTAATAGAAGCTCAACTTTGTACATGCACCCTCAATCTTGAAGCACTCCCTTTGAGCACTTCCCTAGAGTGGCTATTTCTTTAAAGAGCAGTGTGCAAATCACTACTGTCGAGTGTTTGCTAGTTATGTTTTACAACAGCAGTGTTTCAATGGCAACATGAATAGTTGTGAAAATCATTAACAATATAGTAGCTACAACTTATTAAGTACCTACCACAGTCTAGTTACTTTAAATGCATTGTTTTTAGTGAGTTTTCACAACCACCATATGAATTAGACACGATACCTCCACACCACGAATGAGGAAACTGGCTCAGACAAAATAAGCAACAGTGATGACTAAAGATCTCAAATGTAAAACATCCTGAACAGTAATAGAATTTGTAACTCTTCCTTTTTCCTATCAGAGTTGGACACAGCAGCTTCTCCACATGCGTTGTTTGACTGGGAACCCCTTCGCCTTACTACTTTGATCAACCCAGTAGAAACACAAGTACTCTCTGGCCCACGTGTAAGACTATGACTCTAAAATAGCAGATTTCTGCTGGATCTCATTTCCCATTCACCCTCCTTGCCAAAACTCAGCAAGTGGCTATGGCCTTAGCCCAGAAATTATGGCCTGACCAGTGCTACGGAAGACCCCATTTCCGTTTTCACAGTGATCTCACCAACTTTCAGGACTCTGCTTAGCACCTGTTCCAAATCTAGGTCTCTAATTCTGTCTTCCCAATAATAAATGTGTGTTATGCCTGCTAGACATCTAGATAGGTGTCTCAAATGCAGCATGTCCAGTATGAACTTAGTATCTTCTCACAACCTTCACTCTTTATCTTGTCTCTTAAAAGATTCACCTTCACAAGTACAGATGCTTAAAAACTCCAAGTTATTGTCAACAACTCTTTCACTGCTTATATCCAGTTCATAGTGTGTCCATTCTAGCTCTGTATTGTCCCCCATGTTCCTTTTCACACCCTCATTCTCTCACTGAAACTACTGCAAATTTTTACCTTTGGTCTTTTTAGCCCCAAACTCCCTGCAAGCTTTCCTTTCCTGGACACCACTGACATTATTTCTTTTGCCAAGGATGCCTTTCTCTACATACATTATCTGTTGAAGTCTAATCTCTTCCAAGATGGAGCTGAAATCTCAATAGTAATAGGGATTTATGTTCTACTTTGCACAATTCAAAAAATAAAGTTTAAATGCGCAAACCTTTATAACCAAAACTCCGAAACCATTACATCTGTTTCTTTTTTCATTAAAGAAAAGAAAGGATTTTAAAACACATCAATGTTAGGTCATACTTAATGAACAACATCATATAATGGAAGTATATCCATTAATTCTGAAGTCTGGACCTCAGATTTAAAATGTCATTTAACTAGCACCCTTCTCAGTCTCTTCCAACTTCCCACTAAAGACAAGAACATATTTTTTGAAAATTGTAACTAAAGTGTTAACCAAAATAGTCAATAGACTTATTGTCACATCTAGTAACCATAAAGGCCAATGGAATTAGACTGGAAAGTGTATTTTGATCATTAAACTATATTTTAAATCAAAGATCCTCTTGAAAATATCTACTGCAAAGAATAACTTATATCTCAGATTTCATAGTAAATTAGCAAAGACTTGGAAGGGAAAAGGAAAGATGAGAGAAAGTTACAGTGTGCAGAGTTCCTCACTGATACGTGAGTATTCAAAATATGCTCTCACTATTTGTTATTAGAAATAGAGAAATCTAGGTTAAATAGCACTTTTGAAAAACTTGAAGGTGGCCATTAATAAAATAAAAAACAGGATGTATACATCAGAATGACTAAGGAAGATAAATGTAAACAAAATATAAGCCAAATAAGCAAAAGAAAGGAAACAAAAATGAAAACAGGAAAGTGTAAAAAAAAAAGTATAAAACAATATGTCGGAAGATTGACTATTATTTATGATTTAAAGGTAAATGTTTAAAATAACCTATAGACGAATACTCTCAGACTGCAGAAAAAAATTAAATCTTCCAAGATGATGCTTGTGGAATATTCACTTAGAACAAAAATCATAAAATCTTAAAAACAAAGAGATAGGCAAAGAACTTAAGAAATTAAAATAAAAAAGGATCAATAAAAGAATGAAGAAAGAAAAGAAAGCAAAAATAATAATATTACTTTCAGACAAAGTAGAACTCAAAATAGAAGGCATAAAGTGGAACGGCTTCTATGTTGATAGAAACTAAAGTCCACAATATGGAGGCATAATAGTTATGCATATTTGTGCTCTAAATCATATAGAATCAAATATATAAAGGAAAAACTGTTAAAAGCAAAACAATGTAAGGAAAGCACAATAGTTTTGGAATATAGTATCACAGCACTCAAATGTTGACAGATGAAGTAGACTAAAAATCAAACAACATTTAAATAATTACAAAGATATGTATATCTTTATGTAAGATATATATGCCTTTATAATTACATGTATAGCCAGTGGAGCAACACATTCTATAGGAGTCAGCGTTACAAAGATCTGTGTATATGGTGAAAATTGTATAGACAAAAGGACTCTTGACAATCCTTTAAATAACCCATAAAGGAAAATGTGGGCATGTATGATGTATCTGCCAATGTAACAGCTAGGTTTTCCTCCAGCACTGGAAGAGATTACTGTTTGTTTTTTTCTTTTCTGCTAATGTAAGTTTCAGGAACAGATACACTATTTCTTTGGGTGAGAACCAGATAAAGTACTGTTCAGGAACCAGGCAGCATAAAAACTATATGCCTTCAAACATGGTGAGAGTAAGAGAGAAGACAAGAACTAGGACTGAGCTCAGAGTGGGGCATATGAAGTAAAAGGGCAAGTGAAATCACCTGCACTGTTTATATTTATTTTGCACCTGTTTTAGATCAGGAATTATATAGTTCAATTTGCCTAACTTAAATAAGTTTGGTGTTGCTCAAAGGTGAAATTCAACCTGGACCGACCAACCAATTAAAATGGACACTGATCTGAGCACCAGGAAATGGATCCAAAAAACCCTGATGAGCTAGCATTAACCCTTTCATTGTTGAATTATTGGGAAGTCTAGAGAGCCTAAGGTAGAGAGACTGGGGGAGCCAAGGTGGCAGGACAGGGGAACATAAAAGGCCCAAGCAGCATTATTTACCAAATCAAACACAATTACTTCGTTCTTTAACAACTAATACAGATGAACTAGTATACAACAGTGGCATATCAACCGTGTTACTCCTGCTATGCTATACATACACACTCTCCCTCTCCTTCTCTCTCTCAACTCACTGAAGCCCAGCAAAGGAAATTTTCCATACAATATTCGCAAACCACAACAAAACAATCCCACACCACAACACAGTAAATCAAGTTTAACAATATATTGTTGAACAAAAAAAAAAAGAAAACCAACTTCTTAAAAATCATAAAGCTGTCAGCCAGGCACGGTGGCTCACCCCTGTAATCCCAGCACTCTGGGAGGCTGAGGTGGGCAAATTACCCAAGGTCAGGAGTTCAAAAGCAGCCTGGTCAACATGGCAAAACCCCATCTCAACTAAAAATACAAAAATTAGCTGGGCATGGTGGTGCACACCTGTAATCCCAGCTACTTGGGAAGCTGAGGCAGGAGGATTGTTTGAACTTGGGAGACGGAGGTTACAGTGAGCCAAGATCACACCACTGCACTCCAGCCTGGGCAATAGAGTGAGACTCCGTCTCAAAAAGTAAAAATCATAAAGCTGTCTTCCAAATAATTATTAATTCTCAGAAAAAAAATCAAAAGAAAAAAAGACAGGATTTCTAGAAAATAAAAAATAAGAATCCTACTTTCAAAACTGCAACAATGAATCTATGGTACACGCAAGGGGTTGGTTCCAGGACCACTTGTGCACAACCAAATTCACACATACTCAGTTCCTGAAGGCCACTCTAGTAATGCGCATATACAAAAAGTTGAACCCCTCTGTTTATGTGGGTTTATTTTCCATCTGTGGTTGAAAAAAAATTGGGTATAAGTGGCCCATGATGCTCAAACTTGCGTTACTCAATTGTCAGCTGTAGATTTAAATACTTTGCTTATTACTGAATATAAATAAATCAAGAATTCTGCTCAAGAAACAGTTTTAAAAGAACTAATACAACTCAGGAAAGGCAGAGAGAATTAATAAAGCTAACTAAAGAGAAAAATGATAATTCTGAAAGATGTTCCTTGGTGTAGGTAGAATTCACAACAGTGAGCCTCTGAGATCTCTTTGTAAGTAAAATTGAGAGTAAAACAAGAGGTAAAAAAGCTCTTGTTGAGAAGATGCTTTAATCATAGGAAACGTCTATGAACAATTCTCAGCTAAGTTTAAAAATATATATAAAATAATTTTTATTAGGAAATATAAATTCCTAAAGAACTCAAAAAGTAAAAAGCCTAATTTATCTCACCAAAAATCCATAGGGCCAGCTGGTTTTACTAATGACTTTATGTAATATAAGAACTTTTTTTAAAATGTAGAAATCCATTAAGTATAATTCTGTTACTTAACCTAAAAGAGCTGGAAAAAGAAAACTGCTCCTTATATTACTTCTGAAAAATCAAAAATCCCAAATAAAATATTAGCAAATTATTTCAGCAATTTATTAAATGATTTACCTTCTATAGATACTAGGGTTTATCCACAGAAGGCAAGAATACTTTAGTAAGTCACAATTGTAATAGCACAATGTAAAATGCATAGGATCTATATGAAAATATCCATGAAGTTTTATCAAAAGATAAAGATTTAAAAACATGGAGAGATGTTTTGTGCTCTTAAGTAGAAAGGTAGAATGTTGGAAAGATGATCATTCTTCCTAAATTAATTCATAAATTTAATGTAATCCCAATCAAAATCCCAATGGATGGCACAAAAGGAAAGAGAAGAAAAGAGAAAGGCCAAGTAATACAATGTGCAGCTGAAGGACTTGAACAGACAGGGGTGACTGACACTTGTAAAGCTGTTTGCATTGCCTCTGTAGAAACTGCTCTGTCTCAAATAGTCAGTTCAGTGTGTTGAACTCACAATACTCACAAATGCATGTCAGTCCCTATGTCTCTGTGTTTATGATTATGTCTGTATGTCCATCTGTACCTGTATATCTGTCTGGCGGTAGAGAAATTTTTGTTATTCTTGGTTTCAACTGAGGTAGAAGGCTGAGCTGCACATCTGGGTTGACACCAATTTGAACAGAGAGGCACAAGAGTGAGCATGGGAGTATGTGAACTAAAGTAAATTAAACTGAAGCCACAGCTCAGTGTCAGAGGTAACTATAAGAATGTAAGTGCCAATCCCAGCACTTTGGGAGGCCAAGATGGGCAGACACAAGGTCAAGAGATCGAGACCAACCTGGCTAACATGGTGAAACCCCGTCTCTATTAAAAATACAAAAATTAGCCAGGCGTGGTGGCGCGTGGCTGTAGTCCCAGCTACTCAGGAGGCTGAGGCAGGAGAATCACTTGAACCTGGGAGGCAGAGGTTGCAGTAAGCCAAGATCGTGCCACTGCACTCCAGCCTGGTGACAGAGCGAGACTCCATCTCAAAAGAAAAAAAAAAAATCTAAGTGACCTGGGAATTCACAGGGGAAACCTTGTAGAGGGCACTTGAATTCCACAGGGAAGGATATAAAATTCAATCTTATCTAGAAGATATTAAGTGACTATCTCAGGATGATGGTATTGTACACACAGAACCAAAAGAGAAACATTTTAAAAATTGAATATTTTGGCAAGAATGCAAGTGACTTGTACTCTGCACAGTTAGTCTTGGAATTTATATTAGCACCTTCATCATGGTGGTGTGTTGAAGGCATCCTCTCTGCTTCTAGGTGCCTGTGCAATGCTATGCCTATCTCAGATCAGATCAAGATGGAAGGCCAGGAAGCTTCATGGTCAGAGTCCAGGGATTCAAGCCATCTTGAGTTGAATCCTAGATCTGCCACTTGCAACTTAAGTTTCTTAGCCTCTCTACCTCGGATTGGTCATATATAAAATGAAGCTAGTGGTACTTACTTCTAAGCATTTCCCTGATGATGTATCAATGTATACAAACATATGGGAAAAAATTGTAAATTTTATGGAGTCTGTATTAAGAGTATGTGGCAAACAGTGGAATATTCAATAAACGATTACAAAGACATGATGATAAAGGTGATGATGATTTGTGATTCCCTAAAATTGTGAGACCAGTGAAGAAAAAATTTTCTCCTGCAAGAGAGTCACAACTAGACCCTCCTAAGGTGGCATCCTACTCTACAGAGCTCATCACAAAGAAAAGCTAATGTTTGTGGTGGCATTTTTTATCTTATGTCGAGAGAAAATGAGGTCTAAGGGTGAGCTAATGAATACCAACAAGCTCAAAAGTGGTACACTAAGACAAGAACCCTTTTTTATTTTGAGACAGTCTCACCCTGTTGCCCAGGCTGGAGGGCAGTGGCATCATCTCAGCTCACTGCAACCTCCACCTCCCAGATTCAAGAGATTCTCCTGCCTTAGCCTCCCAAGTAGCTGGGATTACAGGCATGCACCACCATGCCTGGCTAATTTTTGTATTTTTAGTAGAGACAGGGTTTCTCCATGTTGGACAGTCTGGTCTTGAATGCCTGACCTCAGCTGATCCACATGCCTTGGCCTCCGTAAGTTCTAGGATTAAAAAAATTTATTACACACCCTTTTTGTTTCTTTTAAATCTAGTAACAGTCCAGAGAAGCGATACAAACATGGGCAAGAAATGAGCCACAGCGGCATACATAGTCTGAAAACTGAGACCTGTATTCCTTCTTTGTCCTGGTATTCTGAGCGCATTGCTAAGGTTTCTCTTCTCTTTATTTATTAGATCTTTAAATGGGCTTGACTTCTAGTAGGGGATCATGAAAACGAGTTTTAGTTTATGGATTATTTAATGATGATATTTGACTCCTTCTAAGGATGACACACATGTATCACCCAGGGTTACACTGGAAAATGAAGTTTGCCATGACTCTAGGAAATGAAATCTAAGATCTCTAGATTCTGAATTTTAAAATATGACTAATCAGCAAGAGTCCTAGGTTTCAAATCATATTTTTGATACTTCTAATTTTAGCTCATAAAAGAGATAGGAACTAGGTTAAATTGATTTTAGTTCTCAGATTGTGTAACGTAGAATGTGTTCAAAGAAAACCAAAATTTTGCCCTGTTGTGTGACTGAAATTAAAACTTGGTTTCTGAGATCTGAGTGGCAAATTTCAAATTTTTAATGTCAACTTAGAAGGAAATAACTGTGCACACTTAATAGAGTCCCTAAACTTGGCCGGGTGCGGTGGCTCACGCCTGTAATCCCAGCACTTTGGGAGGCCGAGGTGGGTGGATCAGGTCAGGAAATCGAGATCATCCGGGCCAACATGGTGAAACCCTGTCTCTACTAAAAATACTAAAATTAGCTGGGCGTTTGGCACGTGCCTGTAGTCCCAGCTACTTGGGAAGCTGAGGCGGAAGGATCGCTTGAACCCAGGGAGCGGAGGCGGAGGTTGCAGTGAGCCGAGACTGCGCCACTGTGCTCCAGCCAGGTGACAGAGCATGACTCCGTCTCACAAAAAAAAAAAAAAAAAAAAAAAAAAATAGCTGGGAGTGGGGCGCGTGCCTGTAGTACCAGCTACTTGGGAGGCCGAGGCAGAATTGCTTGTATCCAGGAGGTGGAGATTGCAGTGAGCTGAGGTCGCACCACTGCACTACAGCCTGGCTGACAGTGTGAGACTTATCTCAAGCAACAACAACAAAATAGAGCCCTTAAACTCCTACAAATCCTTGAGTGTGTGGGCAATACATCTCAAAGAGTAAGAGACCTGATGTCAACTCTCTAATCCAAGTACATATAGTGTTAATATGAATACAGTAACAATTCATCAACCTACAACTTTGCTTTCTAGCAAACATGCTTACTACTAACAAAAATTAATGTCATAAAGCTTATGACTTAAAATGCAACCCCTCAACTAGAACAGCCTGTCACTCAAACCTTCAATCTAAGCATTACCAGCCTTTACATACCACCATGATCATCTGGTTTCCAGTCTACAGCCAATGGGAAATACAAACTTTCCATGCCTCATAGTTCAGTTTCAGACCTGTACTTCTAACTACTACTGACTTAGCCAGTAATTCCTCACACAGGATGCCCGTCCATCACTTCCAGCTCTAGGCCGTCTTTGTCAGAGCAAATCCTACAACTTTTATCTGCGGTTTCCCAGTGTGTTTTTATTTAAGCAGAGGTATCATTTTACCAGATTATACTAAGTAGAGGATAATATGTTACCTAAGTATAATTACTCTGGTTGAAGTTGGGGTAAAATAGGGGTGAAGATCCCAGAGACATCCAGGCATGGGCCTCGCCCTCACCATCCATGGCAGCCCCACAGGCATCTCTCCTTTGGAACCCCTTGAGCTCCATAAAGCAGGTATGAAAGCCACTGGCCTGCAACCTAATAGGAGATTTACAGAAAGATGACGCAGGCACTAGCAATTGATTTGGATACAGATACCAATAAGTGAAGTACCAAATAAGTGGAATACCAATAAAAAGTACCAGTAAGTGGAGGACACTGGCATTCAGGTTAGATGTATCATATGGTCACTGGCATGACAAAGGAGGCTATGGTGGAAGGCTGCAGAGGGCCTCGAAAGGCTGTAGTCTTCACCTGACTCAAACTCAGCCAGCTGTGGCCCTTGAGGCTTATAAGGAAGACGGTGAAGTGAAGAGCAAAAGACAGATTCCGAAGTACATGACATTTTGAAAGATGCCCTTTTGATGCCAGGAATTCTTGGACATTTCCAACTATTTCGTGATCCTAAAAATAAGGCATGACTTGTCTAGATTTTTTCTATTAACAAATATTGTATCTATGACATTCTAATCCCATTTCTGATATTTCCCCTCACACTTCTGCCATTCCTTACTCCATCCTTCAGGGTTAAGTCTAAGTGATGAGAGTGGTCTGGAGATAAGAAGGAAGTATTCGTTTCAGGCATTACTCAGTGACAATATGACAGCTTCAGAAGACCCAGGTTAGTTCTGTGACTTTACTTTTCATCGGGTCCCTCTGGTTTATAGTCAATGATCCTATGTCTGAAACTGTTTTCCTTTTTTTTTTTTTTTTTTTTTTTGAGACAGAGTCTTGCTCTGTCGCCACAACCTCAGCTCACTGCAACCTCTGCATCCCGGTTTCAAGCAATTCTCCTGCCTCAGCCTCCTGAGTAGCTGGGACTACAGGCGTATGCCACCATGCCCAGCTAATTTTTGTATTTTTAGTAGAGACGGTTTCACCATGATGGCCAGGATAGTCTCAATCTCTTGACTCGTGATCCACCTGCCTCAGCCTCCCAAAGTGCTGGCATTACAGGGGTGATGTTTTCCTCTTTTTTAGCTAGCCCCACCATCATAAAACAGAACATGTACAACTGTGTTTATGTTTGAAGATAATAATTACCAGATGTTTAAACCAAACAGTCAAACTGTCTATCTCTCTGTCCCTCTATTTCTCTGTCTCTTTCTCCCTCCCTCTTGATAGATAACTGTAGATATAGATTTCTTGTATTATTAAAGAAGCATATTGGTTAACTCCAGTGGCCATATTTTTAAAACATTTTTCTGTATGTCTACATTTTCCACCTGTACATATACTATTTTTGTAATCAGAAAAATGTATTTTAAAAAAACTAAAGCACACAAATGCCATAGTTTAAAATAACTACCCAGAGTTCTCATTTTATAGTTTTCATTCCCAAACTTTAAAAATCAACTGAATACTATGAAAGAAACATTTCTCGCTGTCTCTCCTTGTCTCACTTCAATAGGCCATCTGAATGTCCCAGTGTCCCAATAAAAATATCCAGGGAAGACATTGTTTCTGGTTATCTTTATATTAACACTGCATTAATTAATATCATGATAGTCTTAGATATTTCACGTACTCAAAATAGACAGCAGTCCTGATAAATATGGGTTCCTCTATGCTTATTTTTATCCTTGCAAGTGGTACTGATTTAAGAATAAAACTTGCATTATGGCAGGGCGAGGTGGGCAGATCATGAGCTCAGGAGTGCAAGACCAGCCTGACCAAAATGGTGAAACCCCATCTCTACTAAAACTACAAAAATTAGCCGGGCGTGGTGGTGGTACATGCCTGTAATCCCAGTTACTCGGGAGGCTGAGGCAGGAGAATCACTTAAACCTGGGAGGTGGACGTTGCAGTGAGCTGAGATGGCGCCACTGCACTCCAGCCTGGGCGACAGAGTGAGACTCCTGTCTGAAAAAAAAAAAAAAGAACAAAAATCATCAAAGGGTATCTCTAAAACAACAAAAATAATATAGTTAGAGGTCTTAGAACATTCCCAATATAAATTATTTAGAAATATATACCCTTATTGTGAAATCCTTCTTTAAACACTAAATCCATTCTATCTAAACACAGTAGGAAATGGTTAGAAAGGAACATTTTAACCCTTGCTAGCATTTTGATGTATAACTTGCATTTATTTCTTAGACTATTTAGAGAGAGAAACTATAGAAACAAACACATATAGCTTTATCAGATTTTTTTTTTTTTTTTTTTGAGACAAGGTCTTGCTCTGTCTCCCAGGCTGGAGTGCAGGTGTGCAATCATGGCTCACTGCAGCCTCTACCTTCAGGGCTCAAGTGACCTCCTGCCTTAGCCTTCTGAGTAGCTGGAACTATGGGCATATAACACCATGCCGAGCTATTTTTTTTTTTTTTTTTTAAAGACAGGGTCTGCTTATGTTGTCCAGGCTGGTCTTAAACTCCTAGGCTCAAACGATCCTCCCAAAGTGCAGGGATTACAGGCATGAGCCACCATGCCTGGCCAAATACTGCTTTGCATTCTGAATTTTTACTTAATTTTATCATAACAGTTTTGTTTTTGAGACAGGGTCTCGTCCTGTTGCCCAGGCTGGAGTGTAGTGGCACAATCTCAGCTTATCGTAACCTCCACCTCCTGGGCTCAGGTGATCCAACTTCCTCAGCCTTCCAAGTAGCTGGAACTACAGGTACACGCCACCATGCCCAGCTAGTTCTTGTATTTTTAGTAGAGATGGGGTTTTACACGTTGGCCAGGCTGGTCTCGAACTCCTGACCTCAAGTGATCTGCCAGCCTCAGCCTCCCAAAGTGTTGAGATTACAGGCATGAGCCACTGTGCCTGGCCCATCGTAACTTTTTAAAAGCTCTTGGTCTACATTGCCAACTTTATTTCTAAAAAGGTGCAGCGCATAAGAGAGTGAACCTTTCACCAACCTCAGCCATGTATTACTGAGCCTTCTCACTTGTTTTGAATCTTTGCTAGTTTGACATGGAAAATTGGTATCTTCTTTTGATTTAAATTTGTTTTAGAGGGTGAACTTTTTCACATGCTTATAAGCCATTTGTATTCCCTCCTTTTGTGAATTATTTGTTCCTCTCTTTTTCTATTGATGTTTTTATTTTTTCTATCAATTTCAATGAGCTTATTTTCTTTTATTTACCATATTTGTTGCAAGTATTTTTCTTTTTGTTCTTTGCCTTTTAATTTTGCTTATTCTTGAATTGACGGTTTAAATATTTATATAGCCAAGTGTACTGATTTTTAGTTTTGTGGTTTCTTCTGTTTTTTAACAGTCCTTCTCCATATGAAAATTCAATATATATTCACTTCCATCTTCTTCCTTTAACGGCTTGAGTCTTTTACGTTTACCTTTTAATCCATTTTGAATTTATTTTGGTGTGTCGTAAGAGATGTGTTTTTCAAACAACTCTTTTTTCCAAACAGAAAATTAATTTTCCTGTTATTTCTCCACTGATTTGTAGCCTTTATTCGATTATTTAAATTTTTTATAAACTCAGGTCTGGTTCTGGCCTTTCATCTGTTGATCTGTGCATCCAAACTCTTGGGAATATAACACCGTTATTACAGTAGCATATTCCACCCTAAGATCCAGTAGAGCGATTCTCAAGATATTACTCTTCTTTTTCAGAATTTTTTTTTAGCTATTCTTCCTGCTTATTCTTCAAGATAAAGCATACAATGATTTGTAAAATTTCATAACCAATATCTTTAGGGGATTGGATGAGAGTTATTAGAAGGTGGCCAGGGGCAGTGGCTCACGCCTGTAATCCCAGCACTTTGGGAGGCCAAGGCAGGCAGATCACCTGATGTCAGGAGTCAAGACCAGCCTGACCAGCATGGAGAAACCCTGTCTCTACTAAAAACACAAAATTAGCCAGGTGTGGTGGTGCATGCCTGTAATCCCAGCTACTTGGGAGACTGAGGCAGGAGAATCACTTGAACCCAGGAGGCAGAGGTTGCAGTGAGCCGAGATCACACCACTGCACTCCAGCCTGGGCAACAAGAGCAAAACTCCATCTCAGAAAAAGAAAAAAGAAAAAAAAAGAGTCATTAGAAGGTAATGCTTAGAACTTATGTGATATGAATTATGAAACTTTGCTGCGAAATATGTAAGAAAACAATAATTAAAATTACCTATCAGTTTTATGGAAGAACACATTATAAGATGTCTCTTTCCCCAAAGCCATCAGTTTAGTGAAAAGCTATTCATTTATTGAATATCCAGTGTGGCCAGAGCCTGGCTAGGCTCTTTAGAAACTGCAGAATCCATGGATCATGCTTTTAAGATGAGAAAATGCTTATTCTGTCAGGAATAATAGGCAGAGGCAGTGATAGGGAGGGGCAACGCATCTGGAACCTTGTACTTCTTTAGTGCTTATGCCAAAATATGAAGAAAATATTTTATTGGGTGAATATCTGCATAAGCCACTTGGAATGGGCTCAGTGGAGGATGGAGTGAAAACTGAAAGCCATGCTTGAGTAACAACACAGAGCCCCTGCCAAGGTTTCCAGAGGAGACAGACGGGCTTAGATGACTACCTGGCTTTTGTTTTGCTGAGTGGTATATGCAAGGGGGAAGGGGTGTGGGGATGTGTGTGCAACAGTGTAATTTCCTGGAATAGTGGGGGCTGTGGAAGAGAAGAGAAAGAGTAGGCTGGGAACTGGAAAGGAATTTAGTCATAAGAACCGGGAGATATCCACTTGTGCATGTATTAAGCTTTACACACCGTACAACACGAATCATCTTTTCCTTTGACTTGCTAAAAAATGTTATGTTACTCGCTAACATCATGGAGTTGCATCTGTTTTATGTTGTTTTGGCATCTCTAAGTGTTGACTCTGGCTTGTAATGGGTGTGGGTGAGGAGAGGCCTGTTTTGGGGAATCCAGTCAAATCTGGGTTACACTGTACAGGGATGGAGACCAAAATCCTTCCACTCCTGGCCCCAATCTGAGTCATCTGGCTGCATTTAGCCACGTGCTTTAATTCCTCCATGCTTCCATCACTACTGTCTCCTCTGTGTCAGAAATATCCTTAAACGTCTAATTTCAGTTAGTGGAGCCTGATTGATTATCCTAGACTGAAGCACCTTATCTCTGGTCTGTGCTGTATTGCCCTGTATTTCTGTGGAAATACACAGAAATAATGTAGAGTCATTTTTATACACAGTCTATCCTCATCATTTACAGATTCTGTATCTGTGAATTTGTCTACTGGCTATAATTTATTTATAACCTCAAAAGCACTTTCCCAGTCATTTGAACACATGCACAGAGTCCCTGGATAAACACGTTCTCAGCTGAAGCAGAACTGCTCAGCTCTCATCCTATAAACAAGTGTCTTTCTTGAGATGTATTTAGTGCATTCGTTTTTTACATTTTTGTGCTCTTTATTGCCACTTTCACCATTTACAACGGTCCCCAAGTCTAGTGCTGAAGTGCTGTCTACTGTTCTTAAACCTCACAAAGCGGGGATGTGCCTTAGGAGAAAACACATGTGTTAGATAAGCTTTGTTTAGGCAGGAGTACCTCTGGCTGTGAGTTCAATGTTAATGAATCAGCCACGGCAATCAGATGGTTTGTCTTTACACCAAGACACACATAAAACAGGGCTAAGTATCAATGTGCTGACGAAAATGTCGTGACCAGAAGCTTACAGTGAACCTGACCTTGTGTCTGTGGTTTATAGAACGTAAGCACCATGAATAACAAGAATGTCTAGCTGTGACCCCAACAAAAGCCTCCTTAGTTGCCAGTTTCTGTGTTTTATATTTGCTGAGTATCAGACCCAGTGTTGGGCACAGAGTATAAGCTCAAAAAATATGTACAGAATAGAAAGAGTTGGAAAGAAATGAGATGTGTTGAGAGGGGTGGAATGGAATGGAATAACATTTATACAGATTCTTAGAGGCAGGGTACTCTCAGGAGCAATTAGTAGCACAGGGAGATACAAAAAAATAATGTTAATATTTATTGAACATTTGTTATAAACCCACATTTTGCTAAGCATCTGACATGCTTCATATCATGTAACCCTCATTAAAGGGTAATATTGTTATCCTCATTCTACAGAAAGGTGAAATAACTTGCCCAAGGTCACACAGCTGTCACATCGTTGAATGGGGCTCCAATCCACATTTATCTGGCACCAGTGTTCTTAACCACCTGGGCATAAGGTGAAAAGATGGGCTTGGTGGGGGTTAAAAGCTATGAGTTTCATTAGAAAGATCTCTAGGAAAGAAAAAGGGGGCCTCAAACAGAAGCTAGTCTGAGTCACTGGCTCTCCCTAGCCTGAAAAAGAAGACAGTAATGCAGTTAAATGTGATTTTCCCCTGGTTGGCAACAACACTGTCTTTTGTTTGATTCCAGAAGCAGCTGGCAGAACTCATGTATTACTCATGCTGCAATCATACTTTACCGATGGCTTACATACTCTAGAGTTACTCAGTAGTCAGAGCTGTGTCCAAGCCTGTTATGCGATTACTACAGGCTTCTCAAAGTGGCTGAGCTTCTGCAGCTGTTGTGTGTTTCTGGCTCCAGCTCCACATCTCTTGGCAGATGGTTTGTGTGAAAAGCACCGCTGACTCTGGGTGTGCGAGACACAGGGCCGGGGGGTGGGGAGACAAGGCAACACAAAGCGAGCCCATGCCGGTTGGGGCCTTGAGTTTGTGCTGTGATGCACTTATGAGAGAGGAAAAAAGGAATCTACAAATGAGTGACTGGGGATTACTCCGAAGATCACTCCTTCAAGCCCTTCTCCTGGAGAAGAATCGGCTGATGCTAGGCCATTTTGCGAGGTCAATTCTAACCCTCCTATAGCCACTCACAGGTATTGATGGTTAGATGGATGAAATTAGTGACAATACTAACCTGTACTATGTTTTCTAAATTTAAGCATTGTTCTAAACGGTTTATAAGATCTACCTGAATTACTCGTCCTCCCCCACACAAAAACCCATGATATAGGTACTATCATACTATCATGCTGCATATTTTACAGACGAAGCCGAGTGACCTGCACCACAGTACAAAGCTAGCAGTTGTTATAATAGGTTGAATTATTGGCGCCAACTCTTCAGCCTTCCTTGCTTCCACATTCCTGCTTTGGCCTCATTGTGGGCAGAGTGTACTTCCCATCCCTTGACTTTGGGCACATCACTTTGGGAGTGATAGCATGCTAGTTCTGAGCCAAAGCTTTAAGAAGCCCCACTTGTGAGATGGGCACAGTGGCTCACGCCTGTACTCCCAGCACTTTGGGAGGCCGAGGTGGGTGGATCACGAGGTCAGGAGTTCAAGAACAGCCTGGCCAAGATGGTGAAACCCCGTCTCTACTAAAAATACAAAAATTAGGTGGGCATGGTGGCATCCATCTATAATCTCAGCTACTCAGGAGGCTGAGGCAGAGAATTTCTTGAACCCAGGAGGCAGAAGTTGCAGTGAGCTGAGATCGTGCCACTGCACTCCAGCCTGGGCAACAGAGCGAGATTCTATCTCAAAAAAATAAAAAAAAGAAGATGTACCACTTGTATACTTGTTTCTACTTAGCCCTCTTGTGTTTCTAAAATTATCAGGAAAACATGCCTTGGGTGATCCACTGATCAAAGAAGGACGATACGTGTGCAGTCATCCAGACAACCCACACACCTGCAGCAAGAAACAGAGCAGTCCCAGCTGCTGCAACCTGAAACAGAGCCACCTAGCGGTGTCAAACATAGATCAGCAGAACCCTGAATGAGCCAAAAGCACGGGAGTAATCATAAATGCTGGTTTAGCCACTGAGTTTTGGGAGTAGTTTGTCACATGCCAACAACCAACCAACACAGTAATAAGGCTGGGATGCAAGCTCAGCTTGTCTGACTACACGGTATGTGCATTAAGCTGTAATTTACATTGCCTTCCGTGCTCTTTTAAAGTGAAGAAATTGGCTGGGCACAGTGGCTCATGCCTGTAATCCCAGCACTTTGGGAGGCTGAGGTGATTGGATCACCTGAGGTCAGGAGTTCGAGACCAGCCTGACCAACGTAAAGAAATCCCATCATTACTAAAAATACAAAAATTAGCTGAGACTACAAGCGTGCACCACCATGCCTGGCTAATTTTTTTGTATTTTTAGTCAAGATGGGGTCTTGACAGGCTGGTCTCGAACTCCTGACCTCAGGTGATCTGCCCGCCTCAGCCTCCCAAAGTGCTAGGATTACAAGCATGTGCCACAGCACCCGGCCAGCAAAGCTACCTATTAAAGTATTTCTTTGTCATCTGATAAAGAAATCTTATCATGTCGGGTACTGGAAATATTGAAATGCCAAATATGACTCATAGCCCAGTGGGCAAAACCAACCAGTAAACTGTAAATTGTAATTAAATGTTCTAAGTATTACGACAAAGGCAAGCACAAGGTGCCTGTATCCAAAATCTCTTAGGAACCAACGCAAACCCTCCTCATCCCAGCTTTTGCTCTCGCTGCTTCTGCAAGGGCCACTTCTGATCTTTCAGCAGGTGCAGTCAAAGTAGCTCACCTAGAGCCCAGTCAAGTATATCTTATTTCCTCACCAGTAGTAACCTGCTAGGTTCTTAGATCTATATAACCCTTGAACAAAGAAAGGGAATAGCAATAGATGAATGTCTCCCCTTTGCATTCGCAGATGAAGTTCTAAGTGTCATTTTATAAGGCTCCTCAGAATGTCCGGAGCACCAGGCTTCTGTAGCCTCAGCCAGCTTGATAATGGATCCTTGCAGAGTTTCATTCCCCTAGTCCCTCACTCTTGCTTCCCAGAATCATTATCCCAAATAATCCTCCTGCACAAATGCCTTGGCCTTCAGGTCATGTTTTTGCCTCAGGCTAAACCAGGGCCCTAATCCATGCAAGGAGGTTAAAGAAGACTTCTTGGAAGAAATAATACCTGACCTAAACCTCCAATCATGAATAGTCAGGCAGGTGAAGAAGAGAAGGTGACAAGGGCATGCTTGGAAGAGAAAATAGCATACACAAAGGCACAATGCTTGAACGTGAATGTTTGGAAACTGCAAAGCACTTGGTATGACTTGAGTACACTTCCATTGTAGTAGAGAGGACTGAGAACCATGAGAGGCTGGAGAGGTAGGCACAGACCGGCTCCTGAAAAGCTGCTGACCACAAGCAACTACCACCACCTGCCTCTTCTTTGATTCTGAAGTGGTAGCAATGAAAAGTAAAATAGGTGAATGTTTAAAGGAATCCCAGAAGATTAGAACACACTTTCCAGATGCAAGGGTATTGGACACAGAATAGAATTGAGACTAAAGGAAGGTGGAATTAGAGGAAAGATGTGCTGAAATTGGGGAACAGCTATTTCTCTTTCTCTTTCACACGTGTGCCTGCAAATGTGTGCATGTGTGTGGGCTTGCACATGCGCTCATACACACACACACACACACACACACACACACACACACACCCATCCCGGACGGGTCCAAAAATCCAACAAGCTTAGTCAGAAGTGAGGGGAATTCCACTTGGAGTTAATAGATTGTCAACAGATAGGAATTATCGGCCAGGCACAGTGTCTCACACCTGTAATCACAGCACTTTGGTAGCCACGATGAGTGGATCATGAGGTCAACAGATCGAGACCATCCTGGCCAACATGGTAAAACCGCATCTCTACTAAAAACACAAAAATTAGCCAGGCGTGGTGGCACATGCCTGTAGTCCCAGCTACTCAGGAGGCTGAGGCATAAGAATTGCTTGAACCAAGAGGGCAGAGGTTGCAGTGAGTCGAGATTGTGCCACTGCACTCCAGCCTGGTGACAAGGCAAGACTCTGTCTCAAAAAAAAAAAAAAAAAAAAAGAGAAGAAGAAATAGGAATCAATAGGTTTGGGATAAATGAGGTAGGAACCTACAAACGACAAATCATCCTAGAGCCTGTGATCAGTCAAGACCCAGAAAAGAGAGGAAACTGGGGGCTGGCAGAAAAGTTGGGAGCCCAATCTTGCCAGCTGGTTGAGCCACAGAAAGAAATTTCCCTACCCAACTTGCCACATTTTTGGCAGAAGCCCAAGAACTCACAGGTCTAAGCTTCTCTCGCCTTGTCCCCACTATAAGACCAGGCTTAGGGCACCAAGGGAAGCCAGGGAGCCTCATCCGCACGGAATAGGAGTTGCCCGCCCTCGTGGATAAAAATGTGCTTTGAAAGGACTAGCATAAGGTAACATACAAGGCACCAGTTTCATTTATAAAAACACCTTAATAACATCTGATGTTTATCGAGTGCTAACAATGCACCAGCACTGTTCTAAGTATTTTGTTTTTGTGTGTGTGGTTTTGTTTGTTGGTTTTTTGAAACAGGGTCTCACTCTATTGCTCAGGCTGGAGTGCAGTGACACGATCTCAGCTCACTGCAACCTCCGCCTCCTGGGTTCAAGCAATTCTCCTGCCTTAGCCTCCCAAGTAGCTAGAATTACAGGCACTTGCCACCATGCCCAGCTAATTTTTGTATTTTTAGTGGAGACAGGGGTACACCATGTTGGTCAGGCTAGTCTCGAACTCCTAACCTTGTGATCTGCCCACTTCAGCCTCCCAACATGCTGGGATTACAGGCGTGAGAGCTGCTGCGCCCAGCCCCTATTCTAAGTATTTTTAAGTTATTTTTAAAAAAATCTTTCCCAAAACCACATAAATAAATGCTGTTAGCTTCATTTTCTAGGAACTACCCTGAGGTGACCATGAAACACTAGTTGGAAGATAGCACAGTGAAGTCTTTTAAAGAGCCCAGGATTCGGGTTCAGGTCATTTTCAGGGTAACTCTTGTCTCCATCATTTCCTATCAGACATGTGGTCAGTCAGGATAACAGGATAATTCACTTTCAAGCGAAAGAAGCTAACTCAAAGTAGCTTGAACAAATAAAAGAAGCTGGCTCACATAACTGGAAGAGGCAGGTATGGGTCTGTGATTGAAAAGCATCAGACCCAGGGCTCAAATGCTATCAGAGTGCCTGTCTTGGGTCCATGTTATGTTATTGGCCTCATTCTCTCTCTCATACTAAAGACGAGTTTCCTTCAAGTTGTCAGGGAAGTGGGTAGCTCCAGGGATACAGTGTCCTCTGTGAAGAAAGAGAGCATTTTCTTTCAAAGTGTTCATAAATTCCCAGGGAAAGAGTTTAACTGTTTCTAAATCTTGTGTTCGAACCAACTGCTGTTGTTAGTTGGCTGGGACATTCTGTGACCAGTGACTGGCAGACCCATCAGAATCACATTGAGGGAAAGCATGGCAGTTCTCAGAAGTCTGCAATGTCAGGCATCCAAAATAACGGATGGCCACTTTTTTTTTTTTTTTTTTTGATAGGGTCTCACTCTGTCCTCCAGTCTGGAGTACAGTGGCATGATAATGACATATCTCAAACCCCCAGGCTAAAGCAATCTTTCTACCTCAGACTATCAGGTTGCTGGGACCACAGGTGCATGCCACCACATCCAGCCAATATTTTTATTATTTGTAGAGATGGGACTCCCTATATTGCCCAGGCTGGTCTTGAACTCCTGGGATCAAGTGATCTGCTTGCCTCGGCTTCCCAAAGTGCTGGGATTACAGGTATGAGCCACCACACCCAGCCGGTCACTGTATTTTAACCTCGGACATGTCATTTAACTTTTGTCAGCCTTGGTTTCCCTGTCTATTAAAAAATAATAATAATACCTATTGTGCCAAGTTGTAGTGAAACATTAAAAATCATATGTAACACTTGGCACACAGAGGCATTCAATTCAGGGTAGTCATTTTTGTTATTACTGGTATTCTTATTGTGTTGTGGTTGTTTCTGACACAGAGATCAGCATTTGAAGCCCATCCCAGATTCCCAGATGTCTAAAGCACTCCTGTCCCCAGGGTGGAGTCCCCTTTGGCTCTGCAGCCAGACGCCTTGCACAACTGAGGCCCTATGTGCCAAGGTTAAGCTGGTTCACCCTCTGACGGCCGCAGAGCAGTGAGCGCCTCCCCAGCCCCAGCAATGTCAATACTGCCTTCCTGACTCCGCCTATTGTATCTGGAGGAAAGTGGCCGAGCATTGTCTTCTAGTGCTCCCCCCAGGAAGCGTGATATCACCCTTTAACAAAAGCGGGAAAGCTGACAGATCTGCTGAGATGGGTGTGACCACGACACACACCTCACTGGTCAAGACCTGGGCAAGGGGCTGTGACAAGCACAGAGCAAATGGCAGCCGCCCACGATGCCCCTCACCCCAAGCCTGACTGGCTGCTTTGGCGAGTCCACGTTTCTCCCTCTCTTTGTCACACCCACACCACGTAAGACATGAAACCATCAGGGAATGGGTATGCACTCCCTCTATTCAGCAGATGTGTAGAGAAGCATCAGAACTTTGCCTATCTGGCACAATCACGTCTTCACACCCGCTCCTGCAGCCTTTGGCAAGAACCATGAGAGAAGAATTATCAGATTCCTGAAGGGACAAAAGGGGGCAAAGTGAGGGTGGGGCTTAGGGGGAAGCAGCCATAGCTAGATCTAAAACTCATTCTGCATGTGTGAAGCAAGTTAAGGAAGAGTCTGGCCAGATGGGTAGGAAGAGGGTTATCGGTTTAAAATTCCAAAAGTAAGGGAGACAACTTTAGACATTCCCTTTCCTGAAAGCCAGGAGTGAAGCCAGCTGCTCCCTTCCAGCTCTGGTTTGGTGATGCCACCAGTGCAGCTGGCTCTTTGTAAAATAATACCTGCAGGCTGGTGCCCCCATGCCAGGCCCAGAGGCTGTCACTCTGATGCCCTCATCTCACTGTCCTCTTAAAATTCTCTCTTTCCGTGGCTATAACAGCAGGAATTCTCTAAAGTCCCAGGATAGGAATGTGATTGGTTTTGCTTCTCCTCTCAGCCCCTTGCCTGCTTCTTCTTTACCGAATCCTTGGCTATCTGCTCTTTCTCATCCTTCATGTCAGTCTCGGAACATACCCATGTCTGTGGCTTCACTTACCACAAACCAAAGATTTCTGGAGAGCCAAATTCTGATAAATATCTTCATTTATGGCAGGGAGTAGTGGCTCATGCCTGTAATCTCAGCACTTTGGGAAGCCAAGGTGGATGGATCATGAGGTATGAGTTTGAGACCAGCCTGGCCATGATGGTGAAACCCCATCTCTACTAAAAATACAAAAATTAGCCGGGCACAGCAGCGGGCACCTGTAATCCCAGCTACTCTGGAGGCTGTGGCAGGAGAATCACTTGAACCTGGTAGGTGGAGGTTGTGGTGAGCCGAGATTGCACCACCGCACTCTAACCTGGGCGACAGAGTAAGACTCTGTCTCAAAAAAAAAATTATATATATATGTGTGTGTATATATATATATATATATACACACACATATATATACACACACACATATATATACACACACATATATATATATTCTTTTATACGTACCCTCAAAATAACAAGAACAAAATAATTATTTGCTTGTCCCAGCCTATCTCCAGCCAGTTCCTTCTGCCATGTTTTCCAGCACACAGAATGGCACCACCATTATTTAAATCAGAATGCCAGAGCAATGACTTATTCTCCTCCCTCTCTCCCAGCCTTCCATGTGCAACCAGTCACTAACTCCTGCAGTCTCTCCTCCTAAACTCTTCTCATACCCCATTATCCTCACAGTCCACTTGCCTGGAATGTTAGGAAGCCAAATTGGTCCCAGTCTCTGGTCTCTACCATGTTAATCCGTGCTGAAAACTATTATTAGAGTGAATTTTTCAAGACATGAATCAGATATGATATGACAGAAAAAACACTCTGCTACATTTCAACATGTACAGAATGAGGTACAAGCTACTTAAAAGGGCCTATGAGGCCCTTCTTGATCTGACCCCAACTTGAATTCTCTACCTTCATCCTACATTCCAGCTTCACTCAGCTTCCTCAAGCCTGCCCTGCTATTTTATACGTACCCACTTCGTACAGATCGTTCCCTCTAATGGGAAGTCTTTTCTTCCCTTTTCATCTTAGTTTTAAAATCTTTTGGCTATGAGCAACATATAACTATAACTGAACATGACTTCTGGCAATATTCACAACTATTTGGGAGTTCTTGCAAAGAGAGAAAAATATCACTCATGTTCTTTAGTTAACATTCCATGCTTTTAAACATTTAATTACATTTTATGTTTAATTTGGTTTTGTTTGTTGTTTTTTTGAGACAGAGTCTCGCTCTGTTGCCTAGGCTGAAGGGCAGTGGTATGATCATGGCCACTGCGGCCTTGACCTCCCAGGTTCCAGCAATCCTCCCGCCTCAGCCTCTAGAGTAGCTGGGACTACATGCACGTACCACCATAGCAGGCAAATTTTTGAATTTTTTGTAGAGATGGAGTTTTGCCATGTTTCCTAGGCTGGTCTCAAACTCCTGGGCTCAAGCTATTTGTCTGCCTCAGTCTCCCAAAGTGCTAGGATTACAGGTGTGAGCCACTGCACCAGACCTTTATGCTCAATTCAGATGTTACAATTTCATTTTGTATCATTGGACCCAATAAAATCTTTTATAGCCCTTGAAAAGTTCAGATTTTATAAATGCCTTTATTTGCTGTAATATCTCTATTAAATCATTTATTGCAACTTTTTTTTTTAGATGGAGTCTCGCTTGGTTGCCCAGGCTGGAGTGCAGTGGTGAGATCTCAGCTCACTGCAGTCTCCGCCTCCCAGGTCCAAGCAATTCTCCTGCCTCAACTTCCCAAGTAGCTGGGACTACAGGTGTGCACCACCATACCTGGCTAATTTTTGTATTTTTCGTAGAGACAAGGTTTCACCATGTTGGCCAGGATGGTCTCAATCTCCTGACCTCATGATCTGCCCATCTTGGCCTCCCAAAGTAATGGGATTACAGGTATGAACCACCACGCCCAGCCTATCACAACATTTTACAATTCATCTGCCTATATTCATTTTTCCCACTAAAATGTGAGCTTAGCAAGGGGAAAGAAATGATTCATCCTTACTTATGTTCCTAGTTTCCAGGACAGTATATGGCTCAAAGTAAACCCTCAATAAGTCTTTGTTTATTGAAAGGATAGATGAGAGAATTAATAAATGAATTATTGGCATGCAATAAATATCTCAATAAGCATCTGTTGAATAGAAAATACGTATATGTTACAGGTGATATTCAACAGTCGTACAATACCTCATCTTAAGTAAGGCCCTGGTTAGACCCACTTTTATATCTTTTATGTTTCACACCTAACAGAAGAAATTTTCTTTCAACTTTATTTACATCAAATATTTAATATAAGCTAAACTTTTAAGATGAGAGTGACTATCATTTACAAGGTACATAAAATTCATCTGTTATTAGGTTGGTCCAAAAGTAACTGCAGTTTTGCCACTACTTTTTCACCAACTTAATATTATTATTTCAATGTGACCGAGATCCTTTCTACAAAGGATCCTTTCTACAAAGTTCTCTTTTCCTTTCAGGCCTGCTATGAAGTACTAACATTTTTTTACTGTGACCATAAAACTCCATTCAACAAAAATTACTAAATATTAAATACACGTATAGAAAAGAAACAATATCTGTTGTGAGAGATTTAGAGGCTAATTGGGGTAAATGTGGCTTCCCAAAGCTCAAAGACACAACCTGCATGGTGAAGGAGCCTAGACTCAGGGGAAGAACATCAGGAGGAAGAGTTGGTCCAGGCAAGCTGAGTCAAATTGTGTTTGCAGAGTAGAGATGAAAGATGCCATTTCCAAATGGATGGAACAGCAGGAACAAGAGCCAAGAGGAAAGAACGTGTAGATTATGGAGATGGGCCTGGTTGAAACAGACAAGATACAAACAGGGATAAATGGATAAGTGAGGGGAGGGTAGATGGGTAGTTGGCAAAGTGTTTGGGTTTATTAACTTGGAATTGGCCAGCACAAAATCTGAGACTGGATTATGCTGAGGTTTTGTACAAGGAGACAGCATCCATTAATATTAGGTGGTTATCCTACATCCTGGGGAAGATTAGATCAGTCTTGACTTCTCTTTTGATTATACAGGCTTCATTTATTAAGAGAGTTCTCACTGGCTAAGCATTTTACAGGCATTATCACATTTGATTCTCATCACAACCCTGGAAAATGAGTATTTCATCCATAAAAGTTGAGAACAATGTGGCTCAGAGAAATTAAATAACTTGCTTATGGTTATCCAATTTGGGCTTTGACTTCATAATCCATGTTTCCTCCTTCAGCTTTCCTGCTATGTTTGCTGTCAAATCTCTCAGGTCTTCAGTGTTTAATGGATGTGCTCTAAGCAGTAGATTGAAGTAAAGATTACCATTTCTGATTTGGACTTTATAGTTCTACTAATGCAACATACTACAGCTTATTCATTACCTTTTTAGCAAGCAGAGCAAATGTTGGCTTCCATGAGTTCTGTGTATCCCCAAAACCTGGGTGTCATGCACGAGAACTTTCAACAAACCTGGTCTCTCCCACGTTAAGTATACATAATTTATTTTTTGAACCCAAACACAGAACTTGACATTTATCTATTTTGAAATGGTATCTTTTCGTTTTGGTTTTCTACCTTTCCAGCTAGAATAAACTATTTAAATCCTGATTCTGTGAGCTTACCAGTAAGCTATCTACAGAGAATAAGCAGGTGATACAATCACACCGATATCTTTTGGGGAGAGAGACTCATGAGGCAAACTGATAATTTCAAAAGAATTTAGAGCACACCCACTTAAATGCCCCAGAGAATATCACATGGTCTTTTGAGATGAACTTGGAAGACTCCTTCCCTCCTGGAGAGATGCCTTAGAAGAACTAGACTCTTCCAGGAAGCTCTTCCAGGGCAGGGCTGAAAGGGAAATGCTGAGACCTAACAATGAAGACAATGCTTGGAAGGGAGCATCTGTGAAAAAAGCAAAATCCTCCCTTTGAGAATAATTCAAAGGGTGTCTCTGATCCCAGCTTCCAGACCTCCACCCTTGATTACTCAGACCTGACACTAGCCCTCCTAGACAAGCCCTAACAAGGAGGTTCCATCTGGGAACACTTCCCTGACTTTACAACTCTTTTCCTCTGCCACCCCAGACATGATGTCTCCTATCTCTGAATCCAGTTGTTATTTAAAATGTCAAGTGACACAGTAAAGAGGTATGAAGGCACGAGACTAGAGACTTCCTATTAGATCAGTGTTGATCATGCAGAAGATACTATAAATCACAGTGATTTTTTTGTTTGTTTTCTCTATATACAACTCTTTAGAGAGCAGCCTGGTTTGATGAGGAAAGGAGAGTAGGGAAAAAGCTAATATAAGAGAACCTGCTTGAAAGCTGAAATTAGCAATGATTCTCAATTGAAAGGAAAGCAACAAAATCTAGGAGTATTTGTGAGGAGCTTCTGAGAGCTACACACCTCCTCCGGCCCTCCTACGGGTCAGCAGCTCGGCCATCCAGGCCATCTTCACTGAAACAAACGTGATGTATTTCTCAGTCTGTGTGTTCAGAAAAAAGCAAGGAGAAACAACCCACTGGACTAGAGAGATAAACCTATAACCCATAAGCCTCTTGCTCCACCGCTATAGGCTACCAGGCGTCTGACTAGCGGAATGGGCTCCTATAGCTGTAGAAATGATCTAGCTGGAATCTTGTTGTTGCAATTACCAAGCCTTGAGCAGTCATGCTCATGGAGGATTAGCCCGGGAATGCAAGTTACAATTAACACAACAGACCTATCTCAGAAACCAACCTTGCTAGTGTCACCTTTCCTTTCTAACAAGAACATGACCTACTTCCTTTCCTTGGTCCCCTCTCTTTTAAAGGCAGTGCTGTTTTTTTCAGGGATCTAAGGTCTAGACATGGAGCAAATATTTTGGTCACATGACCTTTTTGTTTGATTTTATGATCATTCTTCTAAGCTTGTATTGCAAAGTGCTGTAACATAGTCACTTTAGGGGGGAAAAAAGTGAATTAAAACAGTTGTGTGTGTATTGTTTAACCTACAAAGTATCTCAGGGAAATTATAGACACCCGGGCTTCACGTTACTATAATCCCTGGTATAGAATCAGTTCCAGATTTCACTTCACTGGTAAATAATGGCACTCAGAAAAAAAAGCAAATCAAAAATGGAATCATGATAATTATTTAAAGGTACATATTATTGGAGAAGTCAACATTAAACAATTTCCATATAAATACTGAAACCACCAAAAATCTTTCATTTTTAGCAACTTGTGTTACACATTCTTACTTTTAAAAATATTTTTAAATTCTCAATATATTGGTTGTTGAATGCAAACCAAAGGGTCATAAAACAAATTGTATTCAATTCTGTTATTTAATTGGATTAGGTTTTTGAATATTTAATATTTCAAACATCTAGAAAATATAGCTCTTACGTATACTTGAATAAAATTCTATAAGCCTGTATCCATGAAGTTTAGTGAATTTTCCCAAATTTATCTCCAATATCAATTCAATTTTTGTTATTATAATTAGACTGTTTTCACACCAAAGGGGAGAGACTGCTGGCAAGGATGATGTATTTGTGATGTGTAGTTCAGGTTTGGATGAACTACAGCATTGAAACCTGAACTACAGGTCACACAGGCTGAGTGAGCTTGAGGCACACCGCTATCTGGAGTGTGTGAGCAATATACACACTAAACCCAAACATACTGGCCAACTGTTCCTTTACTCTGCAACGGCCTTCTATTACTCTCCTGTGTTAACAATCTTGGTAACTGCTTAAATTTTTGCCTCAATTGGGCCAGTAAACTCTTCATGAATTAATACATGGCAAACTTTTTTAAAATAAAACAAAAATTCTATAGCCCCAATCTCCCTGACCCCAGTTATAAGAAAAAACAAAAAGCCTAGAATATCACTGCTTTGCTTAAAATAGGATACAGATATGAAATCTTTTTACAGAAAGGCATTTTTGTTCTCTTTTAACAGTAACAATCTGTACACTGCCTTAATTGGGCCCCTGTAATTCTCAGCATGAATTTATTTTTTACTGAAGATTTCCTTTAAAGCAGGTAAAATCAGGTTTTTTCTTTAAAAAAATAGGTAAGAGAACACTCCAGAATGAGAAACAGGAAAATAATGCAGGATAGTAAGCACATCTCTTCAAATAAGATGGTTTTATCGGTCCTCAAAGAGTTTACAGCAACACAGGGACAATCACCCAGGAGAGAAACTAAGAAAATCAGTTCACGCCGCAGGGACTTTGCATTTCAATCCTTCCACACATATTGACCGGAGAGTCACAGAGAAATGGTGCCTTTGCTACAGTCACCCTTGTTAATCAGCACTGATGAGATTTAGAGAGAGGACCCAAGTCACTAACTCTGTTTTTAAAAATACTATGTTAAAAAAAAAAAGCCAAACCTTACCAGAAAGGAGCAAACTGACTCCGCAGAGAACTAAGCTGGCTAAAGAGTCCATGCTTCCCCAAATCTCTCCATCCAGTTTCCACAGACGTGCATGAGGTCCCAAGGATCCTTTCAAAAACCCAGCAGTTAGTGACTTTTCATTCGCATCGTCCTACTAGGTCTTGTTTACAAGTTAGAGGCAAGAAGGAACAGCACAGAAGCAGGCTGTAACAGTCTCATTTCTGTCTGAGCACAGGGAGTTTTAAGTTCCTTTTTCCTGTTTCCTTTGTAGATTAGGATGGGAAAGGCTGTATCTTAAAGGCATTTGGTATCAGCAGGGCTGGGGGCACTCAAGCCCTATCCATCTTGCAATTCATCAAAACACTTATCTTTGCTGTTGCTTCTGCTGCTGCTTCTGCTGCTGCTGTAGGGGTAGAGGAATTTTTGTTGGAAGTGTGGGTCTCCAGTCAGCATTTTCAGAAACAATAGGGGTATCCTCTCATAGGCGGGAAACTGAGAATAACAAGACCTCCACCTATGTATGGTATGCGATGATGACCAACCTTCTCAGACTTCTAACCGCTCTGCTGGGGCTTCTGGGTGTGGGGAGCCGTTTTGGGTTTTGTTTTCTCAATTCAACCCACATGGTTTGAATTGGGAAAAGAAGGTTTCCGTGATGAGAAAATACAACGTGAAAGGCAATTAATTTCAGTGAGCACCGGTGAGGTCAATGCTCAATGTAGCCACGAGAGACCACAGTCCAAAATTGTTAGCCTGTTTTCCTTCACACAGATGGCCTGTTGGTTGGCCATTAGCCCTTAGATACCCATGTTGCTGGCTATAGCTTTAATTTTCATTAGCAATTCATCTGAAAGTGATCGAATTTCTGGAAGAAGTTGGCATAGGATTTTAGTAATGAGAAAGATTTCATTGTCATTGAGCAATTGTGTTTCAGAAGCAAATTATGTATAATATTTAAGAACCAATCTGTGTTAAAAAAAACAAACATACAGGATTAGATTGGGATAAAAATAGTGCTAATAAGACCAAAGAGAGTAAATGGGCCAAAATGAAAATAGCCATTGAATGTACAATATCTAAAATGACATCAGAGACCCTACACTTAACCAGATGGTAATTTTTCCACAACATGAATTATGACATCAGGTTAGAGAGTGTACTCTTAGCTCATCATCGACCTTCATGCCTGAGGAAGTTATTATACTCCTCCTTTTCCTAACTACCACAGGAAAAGGCAGATGCAGCTAGTCTTGACTAATTTCTGTCCCAGGTTTTATCACATCTATGATGATCTTGCGAACCAATTAATGTTTCCAGTTTGCACGTGTGAAAAAGCCCAGGTTCTGTCTGCAAACAGATCTGGGTTCAAATATTGGCTCATTGCATGTGTGGCTGAGACAAGCTACTTAGTGTTTTTGAGCCTCAGTTTCAACAGCTGTAAAATGGCCAACTACCTCCTTCTCAGGTGTTTTGAGAGGAATAAATGAGGTTTAAAGATATAAAAGCATTTGGTACTATGCGTAGTTCACTGAAGTTTCTCAATAAATGTTAATAAGTTTGTTTTCTTTCATCTTTCCATTCAGTCTCAATTTAAATTCCAAGAGCTTCTACTAAAAAGCTATTTTTTTTTTTCAGACGGAGCCTCACTCTGTCGCCCTGGCATGATCTCAGCTCACTGCAACCTCTGCCTCCCGGGTTCAAGTGATTCTCTTGCCTCAGCCTCCCAAGTAGCTGGGATTACAGGCACCTGCCACCATGCCCAGATAATTTTTGTATTTTTAGTAGAGAGAGGGTTTCATCATGTTGTCCAGGATGGTCTCGATCTCTTGACCTCATGATCTGCCCACATCGGCCTCACAATGTACTGGGATTACAAGCATAAGCCACTGCACCAGGCCTACTAAAAAGCTATTTTCTATTCCTACAGGATGACTTTATGATCATAAAACAACAACAACAACAGTGAGCCGGCCTACAAACATTAGTCTTTGAGACTAACAAATATATCAATAGATAACAAAATGATTTTTCTGAAAGAGGTAGAAAATAACTTACATAATACTACTATACACTGGTGTCACATGTCTAGAGGTCAATATCACAAACACAAAACAAAAGCCTTGTATGCATATCCTTTAGCCCAGAAAATCAATTTTTCTTTTTGAGAAAGTCTCACTTTGTTGCCAGGCTGGAGTGTAGTTGTGCGATCTCGGCTCACTGCAACCTCTGCCTCCCGGGTTCAAGTGATTCTCCTGCCTCAGCCTCTTGGGGACTACAGGCATGCGCCACCATGCCTGGCTAATTTTTTGTATTTTTAGTAGAGACGGTGTTTCACCGTGTTGGCCAGGCTGGTCTTGAACTCTAGACCTCAAGTGATTTGCATGCATCGGCCTCCCAAAGTGCTCAGATTACAGGCATGAGCCACGGTGCCCAAACAGAAAATCAATTTTTACGATATACACCAAGCCAAAAATCAAAGATGTGCCCCAAAATTTATGTATAAGGACATTATAGAATCATAGTTGATAATAATCAAAGCCTAGAAACAATCAAAATAGTCAACAAAAATGGATTATTTATTAAAAATCATGGTACACAAGAAGTTCAGACAAGTGTTCAAATATTGTGGTGAAAGCAGATTGACACAGAAAGATGTAAAAATGTTTATGGTATATTGTTGATTAGGGAAAAAAATGCCATTTAAACAGAATGAAATTTATACCCACTCATACACACCACAGATATAGGACAAATATATATTAAAGTGTTAAAAGTGACTGAGCTGTTGGAAAACATAATTTCTATTTTTTTCTTTATACTTTTCTATAATTTTTAACATTTTTAGAAATAATGAATATATATGTAAAGGTGAAGAAGACTGAGGGGTCTCCTTGAGACAGTTGACCCAGGGTAATAGGATGTATACTTTAAAACCCTCACTGGCAATTAAGAAACAGAATCCAGGCTACGACATGACCCAGTAATCCCACTGCTGGGAATATACCCCAAAGAAAGGAAATAAGTACATCAAAAATATATTTACACTCTCATATTTATTGCAGCACTGTTTACAATAGCTAAGATATGGAAGCAACCTGAGTGTCCATCACCAGCTGAATGGATAAAGAAAATGTGGAACATCTACACAATGGAGTACTATTCAGCCATAAAAAAGAATGGCATCCCATCATTTGCAACAATATGGATAGAACTGGAGATCATTATGTTAAGTAAAAGAAGTCAGACACAGAAAGACAAATATCACATATTCTCGCTTATTTGTGGGATTTAAAAATCAAAACAATTGAACTCAGGGAGATGATAGAAAGTAGAAGGATGGTTACCAGAGGCTGGGAAGTGTTGTGGGAGGGTAGGGGAGCTGGTGAGGACGGTTAATGGCTACAAAAATAAAACTAGTTAGAAAGAATCAATAAGATCTGCTATTTGATAGAACAACAGGGTGACTATAGGCAATAATGACTTCATTATACATTTTAAAATAAAGAGTGTAATTGGATTGTTCATAACACAAAGGATAAATGCTCGAAGAGATGGATACTCCATTCTCCATGATGTGGCTATTTCACATTGCACGCCTGTATCAAAACATTTCGTGTATCCCATCAATATATACACCTACTATGTACCTACAAAAACTTAAAATTAATAAATTAATAAAATAGGGTAATTTTTAAAAGAAACAGAATCCAGGTACAAAAAAGTTTGGCCTCCAGGAGGTGACCAGGAAGATGGGGTGCCAGCTACCTACCGCACAGCCTGGACATTCCGTCCTTTGCTGATCTGTGGGCACTGAGCCACCAGAGCCATCCCGTCTGACTTCTTAAGGATCTTCATGAACTTTTTTGCGAATCCGCTGTAGGTAACAGTGGCCAGCAGAAAAGGAAAGGTCAGGCCAGGTGCAGTGGCTCACCCCTGTAATCCCAGCATTTTGGAAGGCCGAGGTGGGCAGATCATGAGGTCAGGAGTTCAAGACCAGCCTGACCAACATGGTGAAACCCAGTCTCTACTAAACATACAAAAATTAGCCAGATCTGGTGGTGCACGTCTGTAGTCCCAGCTATTCAGGAGGCTGAGGCAGGAGAATCACTCGAACCTGGGAGGTGGAGTTTGCAGTGAGTGGAAATCATGCCATTGCACTCCAGCTTGGATGACAGAGCAAGACTCTGTCACCAAAAAAAAAAAAGAAGAAGAAAGAAAGAAAAGAAAAAAGGAAAGAAAAGAAAAGGAAGGGTCATCAACAATTAAGGTTTGGCCTTCAGCCAGGACACCACAGTTAAAGTGACCACACCCACCCTAGTCTGGCTGTGGAAAATGCCTGACCCTCTCCAAACTCCATTTACTCTAAACCTTCTCAGCGATTGCAGCATTTTTCTTTTACTTTTTCTTTTTTTAACATTGAATTGGAAAGTACTGTGCTATTCACTGTAGGAAGAGACACAGAAATAGAAGATTCTGTCTCTGCTTTTAAAGTTCATAATTACAAAATCCCAGTGTGGTGGCACTGCATCAAAACAGGAAAAGTTAAATAACAAAATCAGGCATTGTGCAGTTGAACACCAAGGGGTGGTACAAGCAATAAAGTTCTTCTTTGTTTCTTTTTTTTGAGACGGAGTCTTGCTCTGTTGTCCAGGCTGGAGCACAGTGGCACATTCTCAGCTCACTGCAACCTTCGACTCCCTAGTTCAAGTGATTCTCCTGCCTCAGCCTCCTGAGTAGCTGGGATTACAGGCACACACCACCACATCCAGCTAATATTTGTATTTTTAGTAGAGACAGGATTTCACCACACTGGCCAGGATGATCTCGATCTCCTGACCTTGTGATCCGCCCACCTCGGCCTCCCAAAGTGCTCGGATTACAGGTGTGAGCCACTGCGCCCAGGCAATAAAGTTCTAGTAGTTTGCTTTGGTATCCTCTAGGCTAGAGAGCACCAATTCTCATATGTTTTTTTCTTTTCCTGGTATTTCCTAAACAAAGGTGGCATCTTTCCAGATAGACTGTAAGCTCTTAGGACAGGAGCTTTGTACTTTATTTTGAATGATCCTATGCCTTCTCTCAATGGCTTAAGGGAAGGAGTAACCTGGATGTCTTTGCAACCATTCTGAGATCATGTGGCCACAATTAACACAGACTAGATATAGATAGAATAGATAGGACACAGATAGAATAGGTATTCCCCTGCCTTGAGGGAAAAAAAGCTTCAAAAAATGATAAAATAACATGAAAATAAAAAGCAAACTCCTATTCCTCCTTCAAAATACAATTCAGGCTGGGTGCTATGGTTCATGCCTGTGATCCCAGCACTTTCGGAGGCCGAGGCAAGTGAATCACTTGAGGTCAAGAGTTCGAAACCAGCCTGGCCAACATGGTGAAACCCCCATCTCTACAAAAATACAAAAATTAGCCAGGTGTGGTGGTGCATGCCTGTTATCCCAGCTGCTTGGGAAGTTGAAACAGGAGAATTGCTTGAACATGGCAGGTGGAGGTTGCAGGGAGCTGAGATCATGACCCTGCACTCCAGCTTGAGGACAGAGTAAGACTCTGTCTCCAAAAAAAAAAAAACTCAATTGTTACCCTATCTGTGACACCTTCCTCTAGGTAGCTACCGATACCTAACAAACCACCCCATAATGTAGCAGCTTAACACAACAATCATTCATGTAGCTCATGATTCTGTGGGTCAGAAGTTCAGACTGCCCTGGACAGTTCCCCTGATCTCAGAGGGCCTCCCTCATGTGTTCACAGTCAATTGTCAGCCATTAAGGCAGTTCAGCTTCAGGTATGGGCTGACTGCCTGTGTGGCAACAGGGCTGACAGAACTGTAATTCTCTCACCTTCCAGCAAGCTAGCCTGACTTCTTAACGTGGTAGGCTCAGAAATCCAATAAAGTGAGTGGAAATATACAAGTTCTCTTGAGGGCTAGGCTTAGGGTTAGCACAGCATTACTACTGTACGTTCTGTTGGCCAAATCAAGTCACATCTCTAAGACTGCATCTAGGGGTGGAAAAATAAACTCTACCTTTTGATTTGAAGAATTATAAAGTCATAATGCAAAGTGTGAGAATAAAATAAAATCAAGAATTTTGGTCATTTTTTTTTAAGTCAGGTTTGTTGGGATATAATTTACACATAGTAAAATTCACTACCTTTTCAGAAAATTGTGGTAAAAATATACTATCTTAGCTGGTTTTAATTCTACAGGTCAGTAGTGTTAACTATACTTACATTCTTATACAACAGATCTCTAGAATTTTTTTTTTTTTAGATGGAGTTTCACTCTTGTTGCCTAGGCTGGTGTGCAATGTGCGATCTCGGCTCACCGTAACCTCCGCCTCCCAGGTTCAAGCGATTCTCCTGCTTCAGCCCCCTAACTAGCTGGGATTACAGGCATGCTCAACACGCCCAGCTGTTGGCCAGGCTATTCGCAAACTCCTGACCTCAGGTGATCCACCCACCTTGGCCTTCCAATGTGCTGGGATTACAGCTGTGAGCCACCGCCTCTAAAACTTTTTTGTCTCAAAAAACTGAAACGCTATATCCCTTGAAATCCCCATTTTTCCTCACCCAACCCTTTCAATCGCCATTCTACTTACCTCATACAAGTGAATCCTGCAATATTTGTCTTTTTGTTACTAGCTTATTCCACTTTGCATAATGTCCTCAAGGTTTATCCAAGTTGTAGCATGTGACAAGACTTCTTTCTTTTTTAAGGCTGAATAAGAGTACATCATATGTATAAACCACATTTTCTGTATCTATTCATCAGTCCATAGACATCTGAGTTGCTTCCACCTCTTGGCTGTTATGAGTAATGCTGCAATGAACATGGGTATGCAAATATGTCTTCAAGATCCTGCTTTTAATTCTTCTGGATATATGCCCAGAAGTGGGATTGTGAAATTATATGGTAATTATATTTTTAATGTTTTAAGGAACCTCCATACTGTTTTCCATAGCAGCTGCTCCATTCTGTGTCCTTACGAATGGTGCACCCAGGTTCCAATTTCTCCATATCCTCAACGCTTACTGTTTTCTGGGTTTGTTTGTTATTGATGATGATGTTGTTTTCGGATAGTGGGCATCCTGATAGGTATGAGGCGGAAATTCACTTCTTTTAAGTATACAGTTCCATAACTTTTCACAAATGCCTATCTTGGTATAATAAGCACTCCAATCACCCCAATATCCATCACCCCAAAAGTTTTCGTAAATCTCATTGTAGTAAATCTGCTCCCGCAACTAAAGGCCACAGGGAATCACTGATCTGTTTTCTATCCCTATAGTTTTGATTTTTTTCAGAAGGTCATATAAAGGAATCATACAGAATATAGCTTTTTAAATCTGTTTTTTTTTTCATTTGCCATACTTCGGTTGATAAATCCATGTATTTGCATGTTTGAGTAATTTGTTCCTTTTTTGTTCCTGAAAGTATGCAAAAGGACATACCACAGTTTGCTTCCATTTTCACCGTTTTATCTATTCACTATTTGGAATATTTTCAGTTTTGAGTGATTAAGTCCCTATAACTTTATCTGTCTTTATAATTTAATGTTCATAAGTTCAAATACATATTTTTGTGTGAGCATGTTTTTCATTTCTCTTGGGTAAATATCTGGGACAGAAATTAAGGAACTCCTGAACTTTTCTATTGCGGTCATGCCATTTTTTATTCTCATCACCAACATATAAAAATTCTCTAAGTCACCACAGTGTTCACAGAAAACTAAAGAAAGAAAAACAGTTTTAGTTATTTTCCATCCTTGCTAGCTCTTGTTACGGTCACTTTTTGTGTGTTTAAATAGGTGTGCAGAGACATAAATCAATGTGACTTAAATTTACATTTCTCTAATAACTATGTTGAGTATTTTCTCAAGTGCTTTTTGCCATCCATTTTTCTTCTTTGTAAAGTGTTCAGATTGATTGCCCATTTTTCAATCCAGTTGTTCATTTCTTGTTGTTGAGTCTTGAGTCTTTTATGTACTTTTGTCAAAATATGTGATTTGCAACTATTTTCTCTCAACGTGTGGCCTGTCCATTTTCTTAACACTGTCTTTTGCAGACCAAACATTTTTAATTTGGAAGAAGTGTAATTTATACCGTTTTTCTTTAATAAATGGTGCCGCTATATTATATGTAAGGAATCTTTGCCTAACACAGGTCACAAAGATTATTTCTTATGCTTTGTTCTAAAGGTTTCGTACTTTTAATGCTTAGGTAACACTGAATACTTAGGTAACGTTGTATAATGTGTCAGGTATAAGTTCAGGTTTATTTTCCCGCATGTGGGTGCCCAGTCGTTCCAGCATCATTTTTTGAAAAGACTATCTTTTCTCCATTGAATTTTTTTTGCACCTTTGTGTTTCATTCATCTATGTGTCTTTTTTTTTTTTTTTTTTTTTTTTAAGAGACAAGATCTTATTCTGTCACCCAGGCTGGAGTACAGTGGTGTGACTGTAGCTCACTGCAGCTTCAAATTCCTGGGCTCAAGTGACCCTCCCAGCTCAGCCTCCCAAGTAACTGGGGTTGCATGCACGCACCACTACACCCAGCTAATTTTTGTAAAGACAGGATCTCTTTATGTTGTCCACAGTGGTCTCACACTCCTGGCTTCAAGGTGACTCTGCTGCCTGGGCCTCCCAAAGTGCTTGGATTAAAGGCATGAGCCACTGCACCAGGCCTATGTGTCTATTTTTTTGTGAATACTATAATGTCTTGGTTACTACTGAGAGGGGAGATCCCCTCGCCTCCTTCTACTTCACCTCCTCCCTCCCACACTTCCAGATGGGAAGGAGGGTGAAGAAGGAAAAAGAAAAACAAGATACCAAAGAGCTGGGAAAATGACTCCCTCTTTAGTTCCCAGCATCTCTGCTATCTGTTAACCTTGAAAGAGCTGCAAATGAATGTTATCCCTGCCAGCTGGAGCCTGGCACTGGTTCACGCCCCCACGTCTCCACAGACCAGGTTCCCTCCTGGAAACACCTCTGCCAATAAACAGCTTGTTGCTTTTGTCTTGTCTCTGTAAGCCCCTCTCCCTTGCTGGTCCCCGCTTGCGCTGCATATGAATTAGCAAATCATTGAAAACAAAAGATTGTAAGGTCAGACGTCCAGCAAATAGACAATGACATAGTTCCGCCTCAGTTTCCCCTTTAGCGTTGTAAGCCTATAAAAGGGGAGAGAAGCTGCAGCTCGGGGAGCTCGGTAAATGAGGCTGTTGCCTGCTGCAGCTCCTGGCTGAATAAAAAGCCACTTCCTTCCTCAGTTCGGTGTTCAAGGGGTTTGTTCCCCGCCGCTCCTGCTTCACTATAGCATTTTTTTTTCTTTGAGACGGAGTCTTGCTCTGTCACCCAAGTTGGAGTGCGGTGGCGCGATCTCGGCTCTCTGCAACCTCTGTCTCCTGGGCTCAAGCGATTCTCCTGCCTCAGCCTCCCAAGTAGCTGAGATTACAAGCATGCACCACCACGCCTGGCTAATTTTTGTATTTTTAGTAGAGACGGGATTTCACCATGTTGGCAAGGCTGGTTTTGAACTCCTGACTTCAAGTGATCCTCCCATCTTGGCCTTTCAAAGTGCTGGGATTACAGGCATGAGCCACCGTGCCCAGCCAGTTACTGTAACTTTTATAGTAGGTATTGAAATCAGACAATAAGAAGTTCTTTAACTTTGTTCAAGTTCAAAATTTTTTTGGTTGTTCTAGTCCTTTTGCATTCTTTTACTTGCTTTGAACATGCATTGCTCTTTATTTCTAATTTTTTAAGATAGAGACATATCATTAACTTGAGACTTTCATATTTTGTAAAATATCTTTATGTAATTATATCAGTTTTCCTCTAAGCACTGCTTTAGCTTCACTCTACACATTTTGATATGTTGAACTTTCATTTTTGTTTAGTTCAAATTTTAATCTAGTTTCCCTTTAACCCATGAATTATTTAGAAATGTGTTACTTAGTTTCCAAAATCTGGGGGAATTTTTCAGCTACCTGTCTGTAAATAATTTCTAGTCTAATTTTTTTGTGATCAGAGAACATACTTTGTATGACTTGAGTTCTTTTAAATTTGTTAAAGTTTGTTCTGTGGCCCAGAATGAGGTGTATCTTGGTATGTGTTCTACGTGCACTTGAAAATAATGTGTATTCTGCTGTTGTTGATGGACTGTTTTAAAATGTTCAATCAGGGCTGATGAGGCAGCTTATACCTGTAATCCCAGCAGTTTGAGAGGTCAAGGCAAGATTGCTTAAAGCCACGAGTTCCAGACCAATCTTGGCAACAAAGCGAGACCTTTCTCTACAGTTTTTTAAAAATTAGCTGGGCATGGTGGCACACACCTGTAGTCCCAGCTACTTGGGAGACTGAGGCAGGAGGATTCCTTGAGCCCAGGAGTTTGAAGTTAGAGTGAGCTATGATCACCCCACTGCATTCCAGCCTGGGCAACAGATTGAGATCCTATCTCTAAAAAAGAAAAGAGTTTCAATTAGGTACACTTGGTTCATAGCGATTTTGTTTTTTGTTTGTTTCTCTTTAATTTTACTTTAAGATCCAGGATACATGTGCAGAACATGCAGGTTTATTACATAGCTACACGTTAAGTCTTCTGTATATCCTTACTGATTTCCTTTCTAAGATTCCGCCTATAATTAGGAATTTATAGTTACCCTTTCAATTCTATCAATCTTTCTTCATGTATTTTGAAGGTCATTTGTTGGGTTTATTCATATCTAGGATTTCACGTTTGTTATGTATCTTGGTCAATGAGACTATCTTCATTTAATATCCATATCTATCTCTGGTAATATTCCTTATTTTGAAGTCTACTTTGATACTAATTGTGGTAATTTTTGAAATTTTTCAATAGCAGACATTATTTCTTCACAGTTACATCTTTAGTCACCTTAGGAAAGGTCATATACAAGAAGGTACTCAAGCTAGATATTGAAAGCTGAGGTGTTTCCCGGGTGAATCATGGTAGTGGGCAAGGAGGTAGGATAGGCATTTCTGATAAATGCACCAGTAGTCTGAGCCAAACATGAAAGTATGAAATAATATACTGTATGTTGGTCTGTGTTGCTAAAAGGAATATCTGAGACTGGGCAATATATGAAGAAAAGAGGTTTAAATTTTGACTCATGGTTCTGTGGACTGTGCAGCAAGCATGCTGGCATTTGCTTTTGAAGGCCTCAGGAAGCTTACAATCATGGCAGAAGGCAAGGGGGAGCCAATGTGTCACATGGGGAGATAGAGACCAAAGAGAGAGAGGTGGATGTGCCAGTCTCTTTTAAACAACTATATCTTGCAGGAACTCATTATTGCAGGGAGGTCACCAAGCCATTCATGAGGGATCTGTCCCATGATCCAAACACCTCACACCAGGGTGAGGTGTTTACATTTCAACATGAGATTTTGCTAAGACAAATATCTAAACTACATCATTCCACCGGTGGTCTCTCAAATCTCAAGTCCTTCTCACATTGCAAAATACAATTATCCCTTCCCAATAGTCCCCAGAAGTCTTAACTCATTCCAGCATTAACTCAAAAGTCCAAATCTCATCTGAGACTCAAGGCCTTTTCCTTCGACCGATGAGCCTGTAAAATCAAAACCAAGTTATTTACTTCCAAGATACGATGGTGGTATAAGCATTGGGCAAACATTTCCATTCCAAAAGGGAAAGCAGGCCAAAAAAAAGAGCAACAGGCCTCACACTTTTCCTGTGTTAGTCCATTTGCACTGCTGAAAGGCAATATCTGAAACTGCGTAATATGTAAAGAAAAGAGGTTTAAATTTGGGCTCATGGTTCTTTGAGCTGTGTAGGAAGTGTGGTGCCAGCAGCCACTTCTGGTGAGGCCTTCAGGAAACTTATAATCATGGCAGAAGGCAAAAGAGGAGTCAGTTGTGTCACATGGTGAGAGAGGGAGGAAGAGAGAGAGGTGGAGACGCTAGTCTCTTTTAAACAGTAAGATCTCGTACTCATTACCAAAGGGAGGGCACCAAGCCATTCATGAGGGATCTGCCCCCATGGCCCAAACACCTCCCACTAGGCCCACCCTCCAACATTGGGGATATATTTCTACATGAGATTTGAAGTGGACAAACATCCAAACTATATCACCATGTAAGGGGAAATATAAGCAACTGAGTAAGGATGAAATAAGAGTGAGAAACGGCGTGGCCAGAGACAAGATGCATTATACAAACTGCATCCAGACTTGATATTCCCTACCAAGATCTATAACAATGAGAAATAAAAGGTTTCAAATCAAGGAGTGTCATGATCAAATTTCTACTTTAGGAAGTAGAAAATACTCTGAAAGCAATAACATGTTAAACTGGTCAAGATTAAAGCCAGGAAAACATGATAGATTATTGTAAGGCTGGTCACCTCGAGGGGAGCTCAGACACACCCCCCTCCTTCTCCGGGAGCTCGGGCACGCCCACACCCCCTCCCTCTCTGAGAGCTCAGACACGCCCACCCCGCCTCACACAGCCTAGCTCTCCCTTAAAGAACCCCGCCAAAATGCAAAAGATGTCTTGTAAATCTACCCAATAGCATTCGAGTCTTAGCTACCCAATAGCAGTCGAGTCTTGTAAATCTACCCCATAGCAGTCAAGTCTTGTAAATCTACCCAATAGCATTCAAACCCTGCCTACCTGCCAATAGCAAGCTTGCCTGCTCCCTATAAAACCCCATGTCTGAGAGGAGTCCGTGTGACTTCTCCGGCCCCTCCTGTCGGACCGCAGAACCTCGCCCAGGAGCTGAATAAATTTGCATTGGATCTTGTTGTGCTGGCCTCAGTTTCTTCATTTTAAACTCGGCAAGGACCTAAGGACCCTTACAATGATTATTGCAATGTGGCATTTAAAGAACATGAAAGTCTGAAAAAGGCTATAGCAGCATCAGAGATAGAGAGAATTGCAAGTGTTAAAGTGATGAAAATATTAACTTTAATGACTGTTAGAGGTGGCACAAAGGGAGGAGACTAGGACCAGTCCAAGGTTGCTGTTTTGCATAATTTGAGAAAACACCTAGCATAATGCCTGATAACGATAGCTGTTAGTGTTATCAGCATTGAATATAACTCACACATTTCACAAGTTCAAAAGCATCAACAACCACCTGTGGCCCCCATAGAAAAAGTGGAATCACACTCCTACTGGAGAAGCTACCATGCTTTATTGTAGAATAACTGTTTCTCTCTCTCTCTCTCTCTCTCTCTCTCTCTCTCTCTTAAACTGTGGACTCCCCAAGGGCAGGAATCCTGTCATATTTATTTCTGCATCAGTAGTAGCCACTTTTATAAATGTGTGTCGATTTGAAACATGAAAGATGGAGCCTTTAAATGCTATTTTGTAGCTATTCCTATTTGAAGAATTTTATTTTGATACCTTGGAAAACCAAATAAAGGCAGCTTAACGACTTCCTACTTAAACAGGAATTTGTTCATTTCAGTGCTGTTGGCACTGATGACTTAGATGTCCAGGAAAAGCTCTCGGAATAAAGGCTGTGTTTTGCACATAAGATTTACAATATCCCTGTGCCTGGGTATCGTATCATGAATAAATGATATTCAAGATATGCTGCCAGGCCAGTCAGGAATACAGACACGTCACTGTGAAATAACAAAACAACACTCCTCTGACTTCTAAACACCACTCACAAAACTGCTAGAAACTCACGTCCAAATCATTCCCTTTAAATTCCCTGGGGAACAAGTAATAGATGCTGAATTCCAGACCACATGGAAGTTCCCCACCCTTTGTGACTCAAGGCCTCCTCATCAGCTCTGTATTGTGACTCCTGGCATGCCTGCAGACCCCTTCAGAAGTCATCCTGCCAGACTCTCCAGCTTTGTCTGAAGTTGCCCTGCCTGTGCCCTCTGCACTCTACGCACCATAGCCTCCTGTTTCTGGAACATTCCAAGCCCATAGCCCATGAGCTATTCCCCACAAACCCCGAAGGGACTTTGTAATAGGTTCTCCTTCGACTTGAAAGATCCTTCGGTTAATCACTGCAGTGAAGTGGATAAGAGACAGAGAACAAAATTTAACCTGAAAAGAATGTTAGATTGTGTACCACCTTTTCACCCACACCCACCCTCTGCGATAGCAATCAGCACTTCTCAGATATAGAAACAAACAAACAAAAAACAATCGTAATGAGGAATTTCACAAATACAACTTAAAATAGAAACTTTCTTTTAAAGTAAGGAGTTATTTTTTTTTTCTTACATTTGGCAAAATACTCTGTGTTAGAGGCATGGAATCTGTGCTGTACTTTTTTTGTTTTTCACTGGAAAGCCCATATTGGAGTTGACCTCTAAGACTGGCATCCCGGCTGGGCATGGTGGCTCACACCTGTAGTCCTAGCACTTTGGGAGGCTGAGGTAGGTGGATCACAAGGTCAAGAAATCAAGATCATCCTGACCAACATGGTGAAACCCCATCTCTACTAAAATAAATACAAAAATTAGTTGGGCACGGTGGCACACATCAGTAGTCCCAGCTTCTCAGGAGGCTGAGGTGGAAGAATCAGCCAAGATTGCACCACTGCACTTCAGCCTGGTGTGAGAGTGAGACTCTGTCTCAAAAAAAAAAAAAAAAAAAAGACTTGCATCCCAGTTCACATCAAGTTAATGGTGTTAATCATTGTTAACCTTCTCTCCTTCAACCTGGCTTAATCTACTTTAAATAAGGACAGACAATCTGCAAGCAGCAAAAACTTATTTAATTACTTATATGCGTTTAGCTTAAAATAGCTACGCATTAATACTACCTACACACCCATGCACAATATATAAACACAGACAAACAATTCATGCTATGGCAGATTTAGCCAAACTGGCCTGTCTATAAATGAATCAAACTGGGGTCTTTCCAAGTATAATACAGAATGTTGTTGCAAGACTAGGCCCTGGGCTCAAAAAACAAATACAAATGACTAGGTCCAGCATTTCATTCCTAGCATGTTATACCAGAGATTTAAACCTCAGCTTCCCCACCTCTAACAGCATGTTGAAAGCACTTACCTCACTACGCTGTAATGATTATATGAGACAGTATGTGTACAATGTTTAGCACAGTGCTGAGGATAGAGTGTGTAAAAAATAAATATCACCATGTATTATTACTGTTAAAACGTTAAAAATGAAGTTAATAGCCATCACTTGTATGAAGCTTATAATATACCATTATTAATTTAAAAGATGAAAAGAACACAAGATATGTTTATATAACTTTAAGTGATCACAAGAGAGACAAATCATTATAAATAATTCAAGTATGCTTCTACATTCATTTCTCTCCAAAAGTAACATTTCAGTCAAGTATGACTTATGCCTTGATTACCCCTTTCAGAAAGAGGACACGTTTCTTAAACCTTATTCTCCCTAAAAAAATTAAAATAAAAAAACTTCAAAATGCAGATACACATGAAAATAAACTTCTAGTTCAGAGAGAATGAATTAATCAGTTAATCATACATACTAGCTACTTCTGTCTCTCAAAATTTATTAAAATGAAGTCCATGAAAATTTTAAGGACATAAGACCAACAAGATAAAAAAAATGAAGAGGTAAACAGAAACCACACAACATTTTGGAAAAGTTTGAAATTGTTAGACCAAGGTTAACTAATACAGCAGACACAGAAATGGTACTGAGTGATCGGTGGGGGAAAAACAGTCTACACTGCAGAACTTCTAAAAGAGCATAAATTAGCACCTACTCACTTGTACGTTTGGAATTGGGGATAAGTTGAAATTAAAATTAAGAGGAGTATGTTAAAATTAAAATTAAGAGGAAAGTATGTTTACAAAAACAGGCAAAATGCAATACCAGTTTATTTATACCAGAGTGGCTATAATAAAAAATAAAGTAACAAATGTTATACAGGATGTGGAGCAATGGAGACCTCATACACCACTGGTGGGAATGAAAACAGTGCAGCCACTTCGTTCCTCAAATGATTAACCACAGAGTTAGCCCATGACTGAGCAATTCTACTCCTAGGTATATACCCAAGAGAAATGAAAACATGTCCACACAAAAATTTATTCAGTACATGATTGCTCATAGCAGCGTTATTTATAATAGACAAAAAGTAGATATACCCTCAAGCCATCAAATGATGAATATATAAAATATGGTATATCCATACAATGGAATATTTTTTGGCAATAAAAAAATGAAAGACTGATTCATGATATAAAACACATGATAACACAGGCTAAGAAAAAGAATCTAGTCAGAAAAGACTCCATATTGTATGATTCTACTTCTATGAACTGCCCAGACTAGGAAAATCCATAGAAACAGAGAGTCGAGTAGTGGTTGCCTAGGTCTGGGTGGGGTGGAGGTGGGCAGTCAGTGAAGGAGGGGAGAACTGGTTGGGAAGCATGACTTCTAAAGGCCACTTGGTTTCTTCTTAAGATGATGAAAATGTTCCAAATTTGATGTGATGTTTGCACAGCTCTGACTAAATATACAAAAACCATTAAATTATATTCACTTTTTTTAGATGGGTTCTTGTAATGCTGACCAGGCTGTTTTTGAACTCCTGGGCTCAAGTGATCCCCTTGCCTCAGCCTCCCAAGTAGCTGGGATTTCAGATGTGCACCACCATGCTCAGATGAATTTTATACTTTAAATGGGTAAGTTGTGTGCTATGTGAATTATATTTCAATAAAGCTGTTCAAGAAGAGTGGGGGTCTTTCCTTTGGAGGAGGTAAAAGAGAGGTTCACTGGTCTGCACAGCATGGGCAATAAGACTGGGCTGATTTAAACCTTGGGCCTTTGCCCTTCTGTTGGCTCCCAGAAAGCTGTCAAATGTTTATCCTCTAGACAGGTCAGCGGATCTCTGGGGAACCTGGCCAGCTCAAGTGAATAAATCTGAAGACGCTAACATGTGTTCAACAAAGTCATTCCTCTAGTTTTGCTACTGTGGTGCTCACAGTCAGCAAACTGACGCTCAGTCAGCTTTTTGGTGCCCCACCCTTACATGGACAGCAAAGACAACTGAATTTTTTAGGGAAGCCTCTAAAGCAGAGGCTCACAAAAATAGCCAGAAGAAAAGCAACCTGGAGAAAGCAGAGACTACTAAGGAGAAGGAAATGACAACAATTTTAAAAGGACTAATATTAACATCAGAAATATGTGACAAGATGTTGCACACATGAAATAAGAACAGGATGCTATTCTTAAAATATTCCAATACATTCATAAAACACTATTCAGTGATAAAAAGGATGAGCTATCAAGCTGTGCATAGTTATAAATTAATCTTAACTGCATATTGCTAAATGCAAAAAGTCAGACTGAAAAGGCCACATTCTGTAGCCTCCAATTATACGACATTTTGGAAAAGGAAAAACTGTAGCAATAGTGAAAAAGATCAGTGGTTGCCAGGGGTCTGAGGAGAGTGCTAAATAAGTAGCCCACAGCAGATTTTTAGGGCAGCGATATTATTGTATATGATACTGTAATGATAGATACAAGACATTAAGACATTATTCATTTGTCAACTTTAAAAAGAGTCAATCTTAATGCAAAATTTAAAAATTGTTTAAAAGGCCAGAGGATCTCAGGATGGAATACAGAGAATGTGACAGAACAATCTAACTGTATTATAAACTCATGAAACAACCTCACTGAAGGGGGTGGGGAGAAAAAAGAAAATGCCTTACTTATTTTAAATCCCAGCATTCCAAACATTTAACCATGAAATTCTATTAATGTTAGTAAAGTTAGCAAACTTTTTCATGTGGCATCTCCAAATAGATACTGAAATACTAAAAAAAATGACAGCGCTAGTTACAAAATAGCACAAGAAAAACATCCTTTCTAGATAGAGTATCCCTAACCTTGAGAACAAGTTAAGCAGTCCATTTTTCATGTAGTTTCCAGAAATGACCTGTTTATAAAAGTGAAAGAAAAATAAACATTTATGCTACAACACAGGCCAGGTATTTTCACATATGTTATCTTATTCAATCTTCCTTACTCTATACTATCTTACAAGAAAGATAGTAATATCTATTCCCATTTTAGAAAAAAAAATTATATAAATAATGTCCAAGATCACAGAATATGCTGTAGATTTTCAGTAAGTGTTTATTGGAAATAAATAAAAAATGAATAATTTAAACACAAGTCATGCCTGTGAAACAGAAAGCATATTATACATTATTGAGCATGGAAAACATAATGCATTTAAATATTACTTTGGAAAGTTCAGTTATTGTTCAATGTTCACTGAAATTTTCATAAGAGGTTTCAGTGAGGGGAAAAGATTTGAGTTGGGCTTTGACGTATGGACAGAATACAAATAAATGGATGGGAGGGAGAGAGACAGTTGAGTTGGAGGCAGCTACAGGCAAAGTCATGGGTGGGCAAGAACAAGGCTGCGTAGAGTGAGGTGGATTAAAACACTTTCCTAGGAGGCTTTCAACTCTTTCCCCACAGTATATAGAGGCTCTGCAATCAATGTCTACTAATGTTATGGCTCTTGCTAATATTAACTTTTTTCAATTCAATAACAAATATGGAAACATCATCAGGTAAATCATTAAGTCAAATAATGTAAGAACTAGGAGACTCTTAACATTTCCCAGGGCAATACACATGGTAAATGGCAGACTTGGGCTGTGAATAGATATTTCTGTTTTCCATGTTCTTTATTCATTCTACCTACATGGTTTGATTCCTCATTTATAAATGAGGACTTAAGTCTGGAGAAGTTAAATTACATAGGTTTGTTGTTGTTGTTGTTATTGTTTTGGTTTTGAGACAGGCTCTAGCTCTGTTGTCCAGGCTGGAGTGCAGTGGGACCATCTCGGCTCACTGCAAACTCTGCCTCCTGGGCTTATGCAATCCTCCCACCTCAGCCTCCCAAGGAGACGGGACTAGAGGTGCATGCCACCACACCCTGGCTAATTTTTTATTTTTTGTAGAGATGGAGTTTCACCACATTACCTGGGCTGGTCTCAAGTTCCTGGGCTCAATCAATCTGCCTGCCTCGGGCTTCCAAATGCTGGAATTACAGGCATATGAGCCACTGTACCTGGCCCATAGTTTTTATTAAAGAGCAAATTCAGTCAGGTTTTTGCATTCCAGTTTCTATGGTAACACAGAATAACAGAATATAAAATATAAATAGAACACACATACCAGGCTCCATCGCACAGAAACAGAAGTCAAAAGCAGAGGAGGAGGTTAGGGAGGAAGATGAATCTATTTGGTCTGTGTAGAATTTGAGTTTCTGCTAGATAAGCTTTGGGTTTCCAGAGTACCCTTCTCAGGAGATTCTCCAAATTATGGAGAAACACTTGAAGTTTTGGCAGAAATAATAAACTATTTGTATATACAGCTGTTTAATCGCAAATATTCCTTTTCTCCTCCAGTTATGTGACCAAGTTTTGAGTCAGCCCTTTGATAGTTAGGTATTATGTGTGTGCATTTTCTTAGCCTGATAGTTTAAATTACCCTGTAATCATTTCCCTCTTTGAAGGTTTAGGCTGAAAAAAAGAGATATGGCGCTTCTTAGTCACTCCCACGCTGGAAGATACCCCTGGTCTCTACCTTCACCCGCTTCTCTTCATTTCAGTAGAAACCTGATAAAGATCAGGCCCACGGCTTGTCTAAATCTGGAGCTAATGAGAAAAGACAATCTCAACGTTACTGTAAAAGAATATTCTGTGTCCTGCCCCTGACTTTCCCCAGGAATTGAGGCAGAATCTCTCTTCCTTTTCATGAACCCATTGCCTACTTAAGTTAGTGTTTTTTTAAAAACATAAAATAAAATGGAGTTTGTGTAGTACTTTAAAAAGATGACAAACTTCTCAGAAACATATTTTCCAGAATGCTCTCATCTTAAGCATAATAATTTTCATTCAAGAAGAAAATAAAACTGACAAGAAACTCAGATAATATTCTCATTGCCTGAGTTTCTCAATGTGTTGCAAAAGAAAGCTAATAATACTTAGACTTATGTTAAAAAAAATGTATATTCACGTTTAATGAAACATATGGGAGAGTTTTATTCTTAAAATAATTTAAAATTTTATATGTACTTTGTTTCAAATTTCATTTTCATGATGTCTTTTAAATTAGTTCATTTGGCCATTGATTAATTTTTTCCTGTTGATCTGCAGGCTAGAGGTTTCACAGTTTTAAGTTTTTTGCATTTTGAATAGTTTTCTTTTAGCCAAATTTTATTTTTCCTATCACATTTTTAAAGTAAATGTGCAGATTAAGTATGTTAATATTTTTACTTATTTTATATCTACTATGTACAGGACTAATATTTCTTAATGGAAATTACTAATGAAGACATTTTCAAAAGCGAACTAGCCTCTATTAATGTTCTTATTAACAGGAATGGCCTAATAAATGTTTTATGAAGTGCTTTCTTCATTCCAACTTGTAAATCATGGTATTTTATTCTGCTCCCTACAAAGACGTACTGTAAAAGTAGTGAATTGAGCAATCAACTCTGCTAAGACTTCTTACACACTTATTTAAGGACTTGATAGCATCACTGGTATCTCACAGAGAGCCCTTGTTCTTGGAACTCTCTCCCCTTCCTCCACGCCCTACCACAGAAAAAGAGTGACAAATGTTTAAGTGGTATTTATCAGCATGCTGCATGTCACAAAACATTTAGCCAAAAAGAAAAAGCAGCCAATGAGCTTGAAAGGAAAAGTGTGTAACAGCCAAACAATTGTGTATTACTAAGATGATCAGGCATCCTGTTTTAGGACAGCACTATTATGGACCGCAAAGTCACTATTGATGGAAGTGAACTTGGAAAGATTTCTATTTCTGTATTCTTTCTTCTTCAAGCCTCCTTGCCTCTGCTGCAATCCCCTACCAAATTCCACTTTCTGATAACAGTGATTTAAAAGGAGGGTATATCCCAATGGAATGCTTCTTTGTTTAGTTAGAACTTTCTTACCAGAAATTGTTTTCTCTTTTTTAAAAGATGTTACATTTATTGCTACATAACTGTTGTACACAAGTGACCTTTCCTATAAAAGTGACATAAAATGTTTTTATATTTCCGGCTGTCAATGGAAAAGATTCATCAATATCTATTCAAATTTATAAGGCATATGTCCTCCAATCTAGTAATCCTACTCCTGTGAATCTATCCCAAAGAAAAACACATCACTAGAGAAAGACATACAAGGATATTTACTGTAGCATTGCCTGTATTGCAAAAATGGAAACAAAATCAACAATTGAGGGATTGCTGAATAGATAATGCAAACTCTTATCATGGAATATTGTGCTGACAACAAAAATATGAATTCAAGTTATCCCCAGATGAAATGGATGTATTTCCCTGGGTAATGTTGGGTGAGAAAAGCAACCTGCTTTATAATATGGTCCCATTTATAAAACATGAATTTTAAAACCCTGTATTTGCTATATATGTAAGTATATGTATGAATAGGTTTGCACAGAATTACATAAATCAGGAGAAAAATGGAAGGATATATATTAGGCTGTTAACATGAATTACCATGGGAATGGGATGAAAGGAGGTTGAAGTGGGGAGAGAGGAGATGAGAGTTTTTAAAATTCACTATGAAATCAGAATTATAATCACACATTTGTATTATCTGAAAGTATATACAAAGTCTTAATAAAGATATGAACATTTTTAAAAACAAAAGGCTTAGGCAACAATACCTGAAATTTGTCCAAGTCTGTAATAATTATCAATGGAAACTAGAAATCAAAATAGGAAGTGCATCATCTGAGGCTATTTGTTCTTACAGTGAAAAGGCACTCTTTAATACCTGAGAGCCATAATGCAATGTTTAAATGTCATTAAAATGTAAAATCCCTGAATTTCCATTATATAATATCTGAGAATATAGAATAACTTCCATTTAATAATACTAACTGCTACCAGTTTTGAACACTTTGGTGTTGGGCACTGTGCAGATGCTTTAATACATTAGGTCATTTAATCTCTATAGTATGCTATGAGAGAGACATTATTTCTCTTGTTTTGTAGTTGTTGAAACTGAGAATTAGAGATGATAGGTAATCTAAGGTTATCCAGCTAACAAGTAGAAGACCCAGGGTTAAAACCCGATTTGTCTGACTCCAGAATCCATGCTATTAGCCACTAATCTACAGGCACTCCCATTGTTCTGAAACCCAGATTTCGTCTGTTTTATAATCTTTTCTCCTGGAAAGGTTGTTATGTGATATTTTAATCCTCTAAGCTGAGATAAGCCTGTCTGTGAGGCTTCTATGATGTGCAGTATATTTAGAAAGAAGGAAACCCCATTAAGAAAAACTCTATGATATGTGCTGCTTATCTGCTTTGATCACTCTCAGAATCAGAATCTTGACTATCCAACACTGGGTATAAGTTTCTTAAGTTGGAATTTTATCATAATAACAAAAATACTCATTCATTTATCCAACAAATATTTGTTGAATATCCACCATGTGCAAAGCATTATTCTAGGGACTGTTAGGAATGATAGGTTCATCCCCCATTATATGCCAAGATATAGTACAAACTATATAGGATTTACAGTAAGGTTATTGTTTAATTTTAACAAAAACTTAGTACTGTTACCTAATTTGGTTTTAAATGTCACTTTGATTAAAAATTTCAAATAACAAATAATACCTTATATTAGGTTAGTGCGAAAGCAATTGTTTTTGCCATTAAAAGTAATTGCAGTTCACACCTGTAATCCCAGCACTTTGGGAGGCCAAGGCGGGCGGATCACGAGGTCAAGAGATCGAGACCATCCTGGCCAACATGGTGAAACCCCATCTCTACTAAAAATACAAAAATTAGCTGGGCGTGGTGGCGTGCACCTGTAGTCCCAGCTACTCGGGAGGCTGAGGCAGGAGAATTGCTTGAAACCGGGAGGCGGAGGTTGTAGTGAGCCGAGATTGCGCCACTGCACTCCAGCCTGGTGACGGAGTGAGACTCTGTCTCAATTTAAGAAAAAGGAATTGCAAAAATGACTTTTAATTTCTACAAAGTGAAAAGATAAGCCTTAGACTAAGATAAGATATTTGCAACATAAAACTTCCAAAAGACAAATAATACAAGAGAAAATGGGCAATAGATACGAAGAAGGTAATTCATAAAAGAACCTTCAATTGTCATATGATCTCATTAGTGATCACAGAAATCCCTTTAAAGCAACAATTAGAAAAAATTTAAAGTTTGAAAAAACTGAATCCAGGATTCATAACTGGTGAGAGTATAAGTCAGTACAATCTCTTTGGGAAGATCTAATTGAAAATGTGCATTCCTTATGATTTTGCAATTCTATATCTAGGTAATAAAAGTTGTATACATGTGCACAAAAAGTCACCAGTGAGCTCACTGGGGCATTGTAATAAAGAAAAACATAAAGCAACTAAACATCAATCTGTAAGACAACTGAAATAATAATGATGTATTCACATAGTGGAATATAACACACAGCAATTAAAATGAAAAAGCAAGATCTATAATAATCAACAAGGATAGCCTTCAATGAGGTAATGTTCAATGGAATAAAGAAGGTAGAGAATGATACTGTTTATGTAATTTTTAAGGATATAAAAACAATTCCATATTTTTCTTATAAACACATGTATACAATAAAAGTATAAAAACAGCCTGGAAGGATAAATACCAAATTTAAGGTGGTGATTAATTCTAGACTATGGGAATGGGGAGGAGAACAAAAAGGACATCACTGTATTTGTAATGTCCATTCTGTTAACATATTTGTAATGCCACTCATATGTAAAGACAAATTATTAACATTTGTAAACTCTAGGTGGTGAAAACACTGATGCTCGCTGTAAAATTATTTGTATTTACTGAACTTTAAATTTTTTTAAATAAAATCAAAAAGTATCACTGTGACCACTCTTGAAGAATGGATTGCAGAGAGGTGAGAGATCAATTCAGATCCAAGTATAACACGATGGTGGCTTGAACTAGCATTGTAATAATGAAAATGGAAAGAAATTGACTGATCAAGTGATTTTCTGTAGGTAAAATTTTAGCAGATGCTGATGAACTAAATGTAAGGGGTAAAGAAAAGAAAGGAATGAAGGATATCTCTGAATTCTAAATCATTTTTCATATACAGATTTATTTCCTGCTTGGAGTTTGATCTTGTAAATAGTCCCTCAGTTGGGTAAAAACATGAATAGTATGAAACTACTTGTACAGTTCCATTAAATGTCATTCAAAATAAATCACTTGGAACAATTACTGGTTAATAATTTCAGGTATAAATGTAAGAAACTTATACTTCCACATCTTGTTGAAAAGCACTTTATCCACAAATAATGCAAAGGGAAGATACTAACAGGACTTGGGTATTACTGGCCATATTTCATGCTTTTTTATTCCCTGGAGTTCAACCTTCTTTTCTGCTTGGCCAAAACATGGCATGTAAGCTAGAGGTGGATCACAGGGACAGAGGCTGGAGAATGGCAGCCATATTCATTTATGCCTTCTTTAGAAAGTGATTGTGAGAAATACATTCACCCATCCAAACCCAAAGAATGGACTTGGAGACACAAAGAACAGTGGAAGCAAGACTTTTAATGGCAGTCTTGCAAGATTGGGTGTCTGGTAGGCAGACACACCCAGGGCAGTTACAGCAGGTAATTTATCTCCTAGCACACAAGTCCCTCCCCCAGTTCCTCATTGGTCAAGTACTATGGGATTACAATCTTTCCAGAGGGCACCTACGTTTTATTACCCTCTTTGTAAGGTTATACCCGTCTCCTTCCCCACTTAAGTTTCGATTTCCCAATAACGAAACTTTCTTCCCTTTTATGGGCTGACCCCTCCTTTACATTCTGTTAGCTTATCGTGACTTTCTAGGTACCTGAGCTGTGCGGTTTGTTACATCTGCAAGCTGGCTGCAAGTACTTAGATTTATCATGCTTCGAAAATTGACCATTTAAAATGTTTTCACATGATTATCCCACAAAATTTGAGAAAATTGATATGAAATGAAATGGCAGGTCTTGAGGAATCCCTGGAGGTTTCATTTGAACACCTGAGGAAAAAACATTTTACAGTAGTAAGGGGTTCATGAACCTGGAAATTGGGTTTATAAAGGGACACTTATGAAGGTTTAGTTTTCCAGACTCAGCTAGTATTTGCATTTCCCACAGAAAATGTATATTTGCATAAAATTGCATAATGTATTTGTTGCCCATGTCTCCCATTAGAATATAAATTCCAGCTAGGTGGGAACCTTCACTGGTTTTGGACACCTCTTTTTTTTTTTTTCTTCAGTGGCCCATGCTGGAGTGCAGTGGCACAATCTCAGATCACTGAAACGTCCGTCTCCCAGGTTCAAGCGATTTTCCCACCTCAGCCTCCTGAGTAGCTGGAATTACAGGCATCTGCCATCATGCCTGGCTAATTTTCATATTTTTAGTAGAGATGGGGTTTCACCATGTTGGCCAGGCTGGTCTTGAACTCCTGACCTCAGGTGATCCACCCACCTTGGCCTCCCAAAGTACTGGGATTACAAGAGTGAGCCACTGCGCCAGGCCTTGGTCACTTATTTTTTCAATAAGTTTTAGTTAAATGAATTTGATAAATGCGAAGTCCTACTTGCTGATAGGTTGTATTTATAGTACAAATATGTTTTCTTTTACCCATATGATGAACTTTACATCATTAGTGCTTCCTGCTATTGGCAATGGGACAAATGATGAAAAACTATAGCTAGTGAAACAAATAACTGCAGAGGGTTGAGGCATATGTTGCATTTATGCTCGCAATGTTTGCTGTATTAGTTTTGTATCAGTGCTGTAATAAAATACCACACATCCTGTAACTTAAAGCAGCACAAATTTATTATTTTACAGTCCGGAAGTGAGAAGTCTTAAATGTGTCTTAGGCTAAGATCCATCTACAGGCTCTAGGGGAGAATCTGTTTCCTGGCCTCTCAGCTTTTAGAGACTGCCTGCAATTCTTGGCTCATGTCCTCTTTCTTCATCTTCAAAGAGGATCGCTCCATCCTCTGCTTCTGTTGGCATAGCTCCTCTCTCTGACTCTGGCCCCCTTGGTCTCCCTCTTATAAGGCTATTTGTAATTGTATTTGGCCAATCTGGATAATTCAGAATATTCTCTCCATCTCAAGATCCTTAAGTTAATCACATTTGTAGTCTGTTTTGCCATGGAAGGTAACATATTTGCAGGTTCTAGAAATTTGGATGTGAACATTTTTTAAAGGGGAAAACATTCACATCCAAATCCCTAGAACCCGCAAATATGTTATCTTCCATGGCTATCCTGTCTACCACCGCTATTTAAAAATCTCACTTGCATTGAAATTTTCACTCTTTGCTCACTCACTACTGTTGCTTCAGTGGCAAAAACACTGAAAAATTCTGAAAATTTAGAAGCACACAGCAGAATCAAAACAATTTATTCCCATCTCGACTGAGAAGTTCCTCATTGTCTTGATAACAAATGGGAGGAAGGGAGAACATTATGGTTTTTATCAACTATCTTAAGACTGTAATACAAGTTATAAAAAATAATGCTCAAGTTGTGAGATAGATTTGCACCTCATTTGGCATTTCTGACCTTCTAAAAATGCTGAAATTTTCTTTTCAGTTACATTCAAATGTGTTTTGTGCTTCAAGGCAGCAAACAGTAGGGCAGGCTTTTAGTCACAAGGATGTTGCTTTTATTCTCAACAGTTTTATAGCTTCTTTTTTGGAATTGTCTTTAAAGACAGTTCACTAGACACACAGGAAAACATGGCTCATTATTTTAAGGTCACAATGTACTTTGCTTGCTCTGTCTTCTTCCCTTCCCCATTGTTTCAGTCCAGTTAGCTTCATCTCCACTCCTTCCTCTGCTGATGTTAGTGCCAGAGATCTGTGAGGTTGAGAGGAAGGCCTGGGGAGCGCAGAGTGTGGAAGGGCGCAGGAAGAGCCTAAGGCTAACACAGAGCTTACAAGGTAGCAAACTGTAATGTCTGTTTGATGTAAAATTTGTGTGATCCAGTTCATTCTATGTACTATTAAATAACAATATTTGATAAGTTGCTTGAGTATCAAAGTCATGTCATTAAAATAAAAGTGTATTGAGAACTGTATGTAACTTAATCTAAATTTCTATTAGTTGCCAATGTAAATTATCTTAAATAAAAAAGTATACTCAGACTTTTTGAGGTATTGCTTTTTAATAGGGGAGGTGGGATCAGTAAAGGAGAGACTCGAAAAATGTTGGAAATTTTCTGTACTGATTCTTCTCAAAGTATGTCTCAGTTTAGAGATTTTCTTAGAACAGCTCTATGATTCAAAGCTTTTCAACTTCAGTAATGAAAGTTTACTAGTTAGGTAGGTACATGGATAAATTTAAAACATTTTAGTAATGGCATCATATGAAATATTTGTACTATATAATATAGGCTACAAATATTTTTGAATACTGGAGTTATTAAATATAAACACAATTTACAAACCTTTTGATATTTTCAATTGTTGAATTTACAGAATATTTGGGCAGATTCTTTCAGAGGCCCCATTCAGAAGAAAGTTTCTATTATATATATATATATAGAGAGAGAGAGAGGTATAATATTCTCCTCATAAACCAATTAAGATTACTAGTCCATGGCTGAGGTGGCTCATGCCTGTAATCCCAGCACTTTGGGAGGCTGAGGTAGACAGATCATGAGGTCAAGAGATGGTGACCATCCTGGCCAACATGGTGAACCCCCATCTCTACTAAAAATACAAAAATTAGCTGGGCATGGTAGCGCATGTCTGTAATCCCAGCTACTCGGGAGGCTGAGGCAGGAGAATTGCTTGAACCCAGGAGACGGAGGTTGCAGTGAGCCAAGATCATGCCACTGCACTCCAGTCTGGGTGACAGAGAAACTCTGTCTCAAAAAAAAAAAAATTACTAGTCAATAAAATTTATTTGTTTTACACACACACACACACACACACACACACACACACACACACAGAGACATGTTTTCCTCATAAACCAATTAAGATTACTATTCAATAAAATATGCCCATAACTGAAGAGTAATCAAATGAAGTGCAATAATAGTCCTATTTTAGGCTACCATTTCACATAAGAAAATTGCTTTTTTCTTTTTCCTTACAGGACAGATGTCCTCTATTTAACAAAACTGCCTACATCCTAATTAGTTGCTGCTCTCACTGTGTCTTTCAGAATAACCTAATTTGGTCCCAAAGCCATCAGAAAACTTGAAATAAGTGAACCATGTAACAAGAGCTTCTAGAAAAATAAAGAAAACTGTATTAGGCCATTCTCACATTGCTATAAAGAAATATCTGAGACGGGGTAATTTATAAAGAAAAGCGGTGGTACTCCACATGGCAAAAGCTGGAGCAAGAAAGCAGGTAGGGGAGGGAGATGTCAGATACTTTCAAACGACCAGGTCTTGTGGGAACTCAGAAGGAGAGCTCACTTATCACCAAGGGGTTGGCCCAAGCCATTCACAAGGAATCTACCTCCATGATCCAACTATCTCCCACCAGGCTCCACCTCCAACACTGGGGATTATAATTCAACATGAGATTTGGGCAGGGACACACAGCCAAACCACGTCAAAAACAAAAATACAAAAAACTTGCTATTTGGCTTCCTTTGATGGCTCATCTGTTGCTATAATGATAAAAAGCTCTAGGCCAGGCGTGGTGGCTCACACTTGTAATCTTAGCACTTTAGGAGGCCGAGGCGGGTGGATCACTAGGTCAGGAGTTAGAGACCAGCCTAATCAACATGGTGAAACCCTGTCTCTACTAAAAATACAAAAAAATTAGCCGGGCGTGGTGGTACGCACCTGTGATCCCAGTTACTTGGGAGGCTGAGGTGGAGAACTGCTTAAACCAGGGAGGTGGAGGTTGCAGTAAGCTGAGATCACACCACTGCACTCCAGTCTGGGCGACAGAGCAAGTCTCTGTCTCAAAAAAAGAAATAGCTCTAAATTCTAAATTCACACTGTCCAACTTGCAGCCAGTCTCTGCATGTGAACATTAAGCATTTAAGTGTGTTTAGTGTGAACTGAAATGTGCTGCAGGTACAAAATACACATCAGATCTCAAAGACTTAGAGTGAAAGAAGAATGTAGGGGCAGTTGGCAAGATGGCCTACTAGAAGCAGCTAGTATGTGTGGCTCTCATGGAGAGGAACAGAAGGGGCAAGTAAATACAACACCTTCAGCTGAAACATCCAGGTACTCGTATTGGTATTAATCAAGGAAACAACTAGACCCACAGAGAATGAAGAAAAGCAAGACAGGGCAATGGCCACCTGGGACCAACATCAAGACAGGGTATCCTCTTCTGCTCAGGGAAGTGCTGAGTGAATGAGTAACCTTGGGAAACCATGCTTTTCCCACAGATCTTTGCAACCCTCAGGTCAGATTTCCCCATAAACCCACTCCACCAGGGCCTTCTGTCTTCAGTCTGACAGAGGTACGTGGAATCTTAGCAGAGCAGCCACTTAGGCACGTATGGAGACCCTGGAGGCTTAGATACCTGAGTTTTCTCGAAAAAGTAGCTGCAGCTCTGGCAAAGAAGGAGGTTAAACTCTTGAACATATGCCTAGAAAAGAGGCTGAATCCAGGGTGCTGAGTAGCAGCAGGCCATAGGCCCATTTCCATGGCACCTCACAAGATGACACCCTTGGAATTCCAGCCAGCTACTACCAGCAGCATTGCACCTTCCTAAGAAGGAGTTTCCAGGGGGAGGGGCCAGGGCCACCATCTTTGCTGTTCAGGTACCTTAGCTGTTCCAGCCTTTAGGCTTTGGCGAGTCTGAGCCAACCTGGGGCAGAAGGGATCCCCCAGCACAGCACAGTTGCTCTACCAAAACGTAGACTGACTGCTGCTTTAACTGTGTGGCCCATCCTGTTCCCCCTCACCGGGCAGGACCTCCCAACAGGGCCCTCCCGCTATCCCCACCCAAGCTCTCTAGTTGAATTCCCCCAGGGACAGCACTCGCAGAAGCGGGGGCAGGTATATTAGTCCATTTTCACACTGCTGATAAAGACATAGCAAGACTGAGCAATTTACAAAAGAAAGAGGTTTAATTGGACTTACAGTTCCACATGGCTGGAGAAGCCTCACAATCATGGTGGAAGGCAGGGAGGAGCCAGTCATATCTTATGTGGATGGTGGCAGGTAAAAAATGAGAGAGCTTGTGCGGGGGAACACCTCTTTTTAAAACCATCAGATCTCATGAGACTTATTCTTTATCATGAGAAAAGTACTGTAAAGACTTGTCCCCATGATTCAATTACCTCCCACCAGGTCCTGCCCACAACATGTGGGAATTCAAGATGAGGTGTGGGTGGGGACGCAGCCAAACCATATCAGTGAGCCACCATCTTTGCTGTTTGGGCAACTTATCCTTTCCAGCCTTTGGGTTTTGGAATGTCTGAGGTGACTGGGGGCTGAAATGAACCCCCAGCACAGTGCAACTGCTCTACCAAAATGTGGCCAGACTGCCCTTTTTTTTTTTTTTTTTTTTTTTTTTTTTTGAGATGGAGTCTTGCTCTATCACCAGGCTGGAGTGCAGTGGCCAATCCTGGATCACGGCAACTTCCGTTTTCCAGTTTCGAGCAATTCTCCTGCCTCAGCCTCCCAAGTAGCTGGGACTACAGGCCTGCACCACCATGCCGGGCTAATTTCTTTTTTTTGTATTTTCAGTAGAGATGGGGTTTCACCATGTTGGTCAGGATGGTCTCGATCTCTTGACCTCGTGATCCACCTGCCTTGGCTTCCCAAAGCGCTGGGATTACAGGCATGAGCCACCATGCCCGGCCAGCCAGACTGCTTTTTTAAGGGGGTCCTGATCTCGTTCCTCCACACTGAACAAGACCTCCCAATCAGGGTCTCCAGCCACTTCCTACAGGTGCCTTTGGGTTGACAAGTCTGTACCTATCTGAGACAAAGCTCCCAGAGAGGACAGGCTGCCATCTTTGCTGTTTTGCAGCCTTCACTGGTGAGACTCCCAGGTTCTGGAAAATCTGAAGTGACTAGGGACTGGAGTGAGCCCCAAGCTTACAGCCCTAAGGAAAGTGGCCAGACTGTTATGTGGGTGCCCATTCCCATATGTCCTTATCGGGCAGGTCCTCCAGGCCTGGGCCTCCAGACATCCCCTGCCAGAACTATCAAACCAGTACCAACTCAGCAACTTCCTCAACAAAGCCTCTAGGGGCAACTGAAAGCCTCTCTGACACTGCCTCTGCAGTTGAACTGCCCTTGTCACCCTTGAACTAACAAAGGAGCAAAAACCCTAAGTGCCTTATCCACACCTCCAACAAGCTGCAGTTGACCCAAGGAGAGGAGGCTAGTCTGTTTCCCATGGGTCCACACACGCCCCATGGCTCATCACCAGACAGGGAACACCTGGCCTGGGCCCTCAGTACAAACCCTCCATCTTGGGCTGATTGCACTCAGTGATTGCTGACCTGTAGCCCTCTGGGGTGGAGCCCCCAGCAGTCAAGCAAATGACCCTTGGCCACAACCATTACTAAGATGTCTTTCTCTTCTGCCTCTAAGCTGGGGAAGGAACATAAACACTGAGATCGCCCCAGACTGCCAGTGGGCAGCCCAAGAGTGCCAAGTCGTGAACTACAGCCAACATTTAAGGAGAAATGGAACCCATACTTTCAGACCACTGAAAGGGAACACAGCTCCAACTGTGAGGAAACACAGGAAAGCCACACAACTGAGTAAGAGTCAAACAACTGATTATTAAGCCTAAGTGTCACCTGCTGGATCACACCCCAAAGTTTCAACACCGAAAATATCTTATTAACATATTACCCTCTGAAACTAGAGATAAGAAGTCAGCTTTGACTAAAAAGTATAGCTACACAAAGCCTCAGCCCTGTGAAAACATCCAGAAGAGAAGTCTATTGACTGTACTCAATCTACACTGCAGTTAAAGCAACACCCACACACAAAGATGAGAAAGAACCAACACAAGAACTCTGGTAACTCAAATGACCAGAGAGTCACATATTCTCCAAATGACTATACCAGTTCTTCAAGAGTTCTTAACAAGGCTGAACTGGCTGAAATGACAGAAACAGAATTCAGAATATGGATAGGAACAAAGATCATTGAGATTCAGGAGGACGGTAAAACCCAATCCAAGGAAAATAAGAATCACAATAAAGTGATACAGGAGCTGAAGGATAAAATAGGTGGTATAAAAAAAGAACATATTGGGTCCAACAGAGCTTCATAACACAACATAAGAACTTCACAATGCAATCACAAGTACAAACAGCAGAATAAACAAAGCTAAGGAAAGAATCTCAGAACTTGAAGACTGGTTCTCTGAAATAAGATAGTCAGACAAAAAATAAAGAAAAAAGGATAAAAAATAATGAACAAAACCTTTGAGAAGTATGGAATTATGTAAATAGGCCAAATCTATGAATCAGTGGCATCCCTAAAAGGGAGGGGGAGAAAGCAAACACACTTGGAAAATATATTTCAGGATATCATCCATGAAAATTTCCCCAATGTTGCTAGAGAGGCCAACAGTCAAATTCAGGAAATACAGAGACCTCCTGCAAGATTCTACACAAGAAGAAAATCATCCTCCAAGAAAATCTGACATAATCATCAGATTTTCCGAGGTCAAAATGAAAGAAAAAATATTAAAGTTAACTGTAGAGAAAGGGCAGATCACCTACAAACTTATCCCCATCAGGCTAACAGCAGACCTCTCAGCTGAAACTCTACAAGCCAGAAGAGACTGGGGAACAATATTCAACGTTCTTTTTTTTTTTTTTTTTTGCATTTTAGGTTTTGGGGTACATGTGAAAAACATGCAAGACTGCTGCATAGGTACACACATAGCAGTGTGATTTGCTGCCTTCCTCCCCATCACCTATATCTGGCATTTCTCCCCATGCTATCTCTCCCCAACTCCCCACCCCCCACTGCCCCTCCTCTATTTCCCCCGACAGACCCCAGTGTGTGATGCTCCCCTCCCTGTGTCCATGTGTTCTCACTGTTCAACACCCGCCTATGAGTGAGAACATGCGGTGTTTGATTTTCTGTTCTTGTGTCAGTTTGCAGAGAATGATGGTTTCCAGGTTCATCCATGTCCCTACAAAGGACATGAACTCATCGTTTTTGATGGCTGCATAGTATTCCATGGTGTATATGTGCCACACTTTCCCTATCATCCCTATCATCGATGGGAATTTGGGTTGGTTCCAGGTCTTTGCTATTGTAAACAGTGCTGCAATGAACATTCGTGTGCATGTGTCCTTATAATAGAACGATTTATAATCCTTTGGATATATATCCAGTAATGGGATTGCTGGGTCAAATGGAATTTCTATTTCTAGGTCCTTGAGGAATTGCCACACTGTCTTCCACAATGGTTGAACTAATTTACACTCCCACCAACAGTGTAAAAGTGTTCCTGTTTCTCCACATCCTCTGCAGCATCTGTTGTCCCCAGATTTTTTAATGATCGCCATTCTAACTGGCATGAGATGGTATCTCAATGTGGTTTTGATTTGCATTTCTCTATATTCTTAAAGAAAAAAAGTTTTCACTAAGAATTTCATTCCAGCTGTATTAGTCTGTTTTCATGCTGCTAATAAAGACATACCTGAAACTGGGCAATTTACAAAAAAAAAAAGGGGGGTCTAATGGACTCACAGTTTCACATGGATGGGGAGGCCTCACAGTCATGGAAGGTGAAAGGCATCTCACTTGGTGGCAGACAAGAGAAGAGTGAGGGAGAAGTGAAAGCAAAAACTCCTTATAAAACCATCAGATGGGCCGGGTGTGGGGGCTCACGCCTGTAATCTCAGCACTTTTGGAAGCCAAGGCAGGCAGATCATGAAGTCAAGAGATTAAGACCATCAAGGCCAACATGGTGAAACCCTGTCTCTACTAAAAAATACAAAAAATTAGCTGGGCGTGGTGGCGCACGCCTGTAGTTCCAGCTACTCGGGAGGCTGAGGCAGGAGAATTGATTGAACCCAGGAGGTGGAGGTTGCAGTTAGCCAAGATCGTGCCACTGCACTCCAGCCTGGCGCCTAGTGACAGACTGAGACTCTGTTTCAAAAAAAAAAAAAAGATCAGATCTGGTGAGACCTATTTACTACCACAAGAAGAGTATGCAGGAAACTACCCCCAAGATTCAATTATCTCCCACTGGTTCCCTCCCATAATTCGTGGGAATTATGAGAGAACAACTCAAGATGAGATTTGGATGAGGACACAGTCAAACCATATCATTCCGCCCAGCCCCACCCAAATCTCATGTGCTTATATTTCAAAACTAATCATGCCTTTCCAACAGTCTCCAAAGTCTTAACACACTTAAGCATTAACTCAAAAGTCCACAGTCCAAAGTCTAAAGCTTAAAATTTACATATTTGGGCCAGATGTGGTGGCTCACGCCGATAACCCCAACACTTTGGGAGGGCAAGGTGGGCAGATCACTTGAGATCAGGAATTCAAGACCAGCCTGGCCAACATGGCAAAACTCCATCTCTACTAAAAATACAAAAAATTAGCTGGGCATGGTGGCACTCACCTGTAATCCCAGCTACACAGGAGGCTGAGGCAGGAGAATTGCTTGAACCTGGGTGACAGAGGTTACAGTGAGCTGAGATTGTGCCATTGCACTCCAGCCTGGGTGACAGAGTGAAACTCCATCTCAAAAAAATCAACCAAACAAACAAACAAAAAAATTGGCTCACATTTGTAGCTCATAGTATTATTATTATTATTATTATTATTATTTTGAGATGGAGTCTCGCTCTCTCTCCAGGCTGGAGTGCGAAAGTGCAATCTTGGCTCACTGCAACCTCTGCCTTCCAGGTTCAAGTGATTCCCCTGCCTCAGCCTCCTGAGTAGCTGGGATTACAGGTGTACGCCACCACGCCCAGTTAATTTTTTGTATCTTTAGTAGAGACAGGGTTTCACCATGTTGGCCAGGCTAGTTTCGAACTCCTGACCTCAGGTGATCCACACACCTCGGCCTCCCAACGTGCTAGGACTACGGGCGTGAGCCACCACGCCCAGCTGCTCATATTACATTTCTACTGGACAGCACTATTCTAAATCATAAGCGCAGCATTTTTTCCTGTACAATCAGACAGCTTCACTACCAAGTACATTTGTTTAAATGAGTTTCAGTATCCTTATGCATTAAAATACCTTTAATTCAAAATATTTTAAAAGCATTAGCTATTTAATCAGCATCTCCTTCTGAGAATAGTTATGTCCCCCATGTTCCAAAGGCAGCGCACAGAGATTTAAATGACTGACAATTGTAGATGTTGTACAGGTGCTCTAAATCTATACCCAGATTAAATTACAATGCCTTCAATTTTATTTTTCTTTTTATTTTTTATTGCATTTTAGGGTTTGGGGTACATGTGAAGGACATGCAAGACTGTTGCATAGGTACACACATGGCAGTGTGATTTGCTATCTTCCTCCCCATCACCTATATCTGGCATTTCCCCCCATGTTATCTCTCCCCAACTCCTCACCCTCTGCTGTCCCTCCCCTATTTCCCCTCAACAGACCCCAGTGTGTGATGTTTGCCTCCCTGTATTCATGTGTTCTCATTGTTCAACACCTGCCTATGAGTGAGAACATGCAGTGTCTGATTTTCTGTTCTTGTGTCAGTTTGCTGAGAATGACGGTTTCTAGGTTCATCTATGTCCCTACAAAGGACACGAACTCATCGTTTTTTGATGGCTGCATAGTATTCCATGGTGTATATGTGCCACATTTTCCCTGTCTAGTCTATCATCGATGGGCATTTGGGTTGGTTCCAGGTCTATACTATTGTAAACAGTGCCGCAATGAACATACGTGTTCACGTGTCCCTATAGTAGAACGATTTATAATCCTTTGGATATATACCTAGTAATGGGATTGCTGGGTCAAATGGAATTTCTATTTCTAGGTCCTTGAGGAATTGCCACACTGTCTTCCACAATGGTTGAACTAATTTACACTCCCACCAACAGTGTAAAAGTGTTCCTATTTCTCCACATCCTCTCCAGCATCTGTTGTCTTCAGATTTTTTAATGATCGCCTTTCTAACTGGCGTGAGATGGTATCTCAATGTAGTTTTGATTTGCATTTCTCTAATGACCAGTGATGATGAGCAGTTTTTCATGTTTGTTGGCCTCATGTATGTCTTCTTTTGTAAAGTGTCTGTTCATATCCTTTGCCCAAGGGTCATTTTATCTAAAAAACTAAACAAAAGATTTGCCTAGAAAAAACAAATCATTGATCCTAGAAAAAAGGCTAACAAACAGGAGCTTAAGTAACGAATCTCAACAGATATTCCCTCAACCACAGTAAAAGATGAGAAAAACCTGAATCAATTGCTGTGGTTGGCAAAAGTGTTATAACAAAAAAGCTACCGAAATTCTCACCAATTCCAGTGCTCTATGAAGAATTCTTTATGAATTATGTTTACAGAAGGACAAGTTTGCTGGTTTTCAACAATAAATGTAGTCATCTCCCTCTTTCTTTCTCTCTCTCCATATATATATATCATATATAGCTATCCATATATTCATATATAACGTATCTATATTTTACATATATCCATCCATCCATCCCCAGAGAACTGAAACCTAGACTTTTTTAATAAGCTTCAAAAAGTTCCTTTTTCCCACAGCTAACATCATACTTAACAGTGAAAAGCATTTCCTCTAAGAGATCAGGAACAAGACAAGGATGTTCACTCTCATCACTTCTGTTCAACATAGTATTGCAAGTCCTAGTCAGAGTAATTAGGCAAAATAAAAATAAAAATAAAAATAAAAGGCATCCATATAGAAAAGGAAGAAATTCAAGAAGTGTCTCTGTTTGCTGACGACGTGACTTATATATAGAAAACCCTAATTCTCTACATCTAGTGACAAAATAGAAGCCAATGGAACATAAGTAGTCATGATCAAATTTTCATTACATAGTTATCCCAATCACAAAGTCACTATCACAATTTGAAATTACCCTGAGAAATAGGGATCTCTGAGACAATTCCAATAGCCATGAGGAATAGATTTATTTTTGGCAGTTTATACATTAAAGCATTTTCACAAACATTATATGCATTTGGGTCCCATAATAACACTGGAAATGGGCTCAGGGAACTGAATGACTTGCTCCAAGTCCTCCATCTAGCAAGCAAACTCAGATTCAAACTCCTGTGCCCTTTCATATGCTACATTTCCTTGATACAGTAGTCCCTCCTTAGCTTCAGTTTTGCTTTCCATGGTTTCACTTACCTAAGGTCAACTGCAGTCCGAAAACATTACATGGAAAATCTCAGAAATAAACAATTTACAGGTTTTACTTTGTGCACTGTTCTGAGAAGCATGATGAAATCTGACACCATCCCACTCCTTCCCACCCGGGACATGAATCATCCCTTTATCCAGTGTACATGCGGTAGACCTGACCCTCTTGTTAGACACTTACGTAGCCTTCTCAGTTATCCAACTGACTGGTTTATGATCATGCTTGTATTCAAACTGCCTTTATTTTACTTAACAATGGCCCCAAAATGCAAGAGTAGTGATGATGGCAATTCAGATATGCCAAAGAAAGCCTGTAAAGTGTTTCCTTTAAGTGAAATGGTGAAAGTTATCGATTTAAAGAAAAAAATAATGGTATGCTTATGTCTACTGTAAGAATGACTCTTCTATGTATGAAACTGTGACGAACAAAGAAATCCCAGCACTTTGGGAGGCCGAGGCGGGCAGATCAGTTCAAGACCAGCCTGACCAACATGGTGAAACCCCATTTCTACTAAAAATACAAAAATTAGCCAGGTGTGGTGGCACATACCTGTAATCCCAGATACTCAGGAGGCTGAGGCAGGAGAATCGCTTGAACCCGGGAGACAGAGGTTGCAGTGAGCTGAGATTACACCACTGCACTCCAGCCTGGGCAACAGAGTGAAACTCTGCCTCAAAAAAAAAAAGAGAGTTTTGCTGTCACACCTTATATTGCAAAAGTTATGGCCACAGTGTGTGGTAAGTGCTTAGCTAAGATGAAAAAGCCTGAAAATATCTAATAATCTGATTTTAAAATGGCAAAAGATCTGAATACACACGTCTCAAAAGAAGACATACAAATAGCGAACGAGTATATGAAAAAATGCTCCACATCAGAGAAATGCAAATCAAAACTATAATGAGATATCATCTCAACCCAGTTAAAATTTATCCAAAATACAAGCAGTAACAAATGCTGGGGAGGATGTGCAGAAAAGGGAACCCTCACACACTGTTGATGGGAATGTAAATTAGTACAGCCACTACGGAAAACAGTATGGAGGTCCCACAAATATACTAAAAATAGAAGTATCATATGATACAGCAATCCCATTGCTAGGTAAATGCCCCCCAAAAATGAAATCAGTACATCAGAGATATCTGCACACTCATGTTTATTGCAGCACTAGTAACAATAGCCAAGATTTAGAAGCAACCTAAGTGTCCATTAACAGATGAATGGATAAAGAAAATGTGGATAAAGAAAAGAACTATTCAGCCATAAAAAAGAATGAAATCCTGTCATTTGCAACAACATGGATGGAAACAGAGGTCCTTATATTCAGTGAAATAAGCAAGGACAGAAAAATAAACTTTGCATATTCTCACTCGTTTGTGGGAGCTAAAAATTAAAACAACTGAACTCATGGAAATAGAGTAGAATGATGGTTACCATAAGTTGGGAAGGGTAATGAGGGGAGCAGCGGTAGAGAATGGAGAGGGTTGATGGATACAAAATTTGGTTAGAAAGAATGAATAAGACCTACTATTTGATAGCACAACAGAGTGACTATAGTCAATAATAACTTAATTGTACATTTTTATTTTTTATTTTTGAGACAGACTCTTGCTCTGTAACCTGAGCTGGAGTGCAGTGGCATGTTTTCGGCTCACTGCAGCCTCCACCTCCCAGATTCAAGTAGTTCTCCTGCTTCAGCCTCCCAAGTAACTGAGATTACAGGCGCCCGCCACCACACCCAGCTAACTTTTTTGTATTTTTAGTAGAGACGGGGTTTCACTATGTTGGCCAGGCTGGTCTCGAATTCTTGACCTCATGATCTGCCTGCCTCAGCCTCCCAAAGTGCTGGGATTACAGGGGTGAGCCACCACACCAGCCAACTGTACATTTTTAAATGGGTGTAATTACACTGTTCACAACACAAAGGATACATGCTTCAGGTGATGGATAACCCATTTACCCTGAGGTGATTATTTGGCATTGTACGTCTGTATCAAAATGTCTAATGTACAACATAAATACATATGCCTACTATGTACCCACAAAAATTTAAAACATTTTTTAAAATATGGAAAAGGGATTACTGTAACTATGTACAGACAGAGAGGTGAGGTGGTGAAGGAAGAAACTATGTGAAGTATAGAACTAGCTTGAGTAGCATCAAGGGACATTATCTCTTCTAGCAAGTGAAAGAAATCTACAGAAATTAGATTGCTATAGCTGTTTCAATGAAGAAAGGTTAAAGAAATGTCTAACATTTTTGTGTGGTGTATGCTTTTGTCAGGTTGGATAAAATAAAAAGTGAGACTTTCAGCAGGTAAGACAAAGGATCTGACCCACATTGTAGTAAAAATTCCAGGGCTTTCTCCTTACTAGGGTGCAGTGTGTTCACACTATAATTCCCCTTTCGGTCTTCATTTAGAAATGCTTTTATTGCCATTATAATTTCTGAGGATACAACCACATAACGTCAATATGTTATCTTGGTATAGAATTTCAGACAATCTATCTGATAAACTGTTTTAACAATTCTTTTCATCACAAGCTTAGCAGGTATTGATGTCACATCTCTTAATTCCTAAGACAATTAGGAGATAAGGCATCAATACTTGCTGCTTGTGGTTATTGGAGAGATGGATGGTAGTGCACAGTGAGGTCATGAAATACTGTTGGAATTAAATATTTGACAAATCAAAGTGTGTGGTTAGGCAAACCCATATAAGACATTCAATCTATGTTCAATAAAAGGGTTCTGGATAGAATTTCAAGGTAAATTTTTTAGAAGAGCCTTTTTTGGTTTGGTTTTTGCTGAAGTGGGGCACTTTAGACATAACACAGTGGCAAGTGATTTTGTAAGGGACTTGCTTACCTCATTACATGACACTCTTCAATTAACTGTTTCGCAAGATATTTTATGAACACCTCTTATCTAACTGGCTATTTCAAGTGTGCCTTAGGAAAAGGAAACAAGGTAGCTGGACTTTTACAGCTTTTATTCCCTTCTCTGTCTTAACATTTCTGGCAGGAGAAGGAAGTGAGCCAAGGAATGACTTGAAGTGGAGGGGTTCTCAGGAAGATAGGACCAGTTTATAGTAAATGTGCATTTGGCCTTCAGATAAAGTCCATTATAAGGATAACAGCTCCATTATACTGCAAGGATGCGGGTTTCATCCATCTATCTACTTTTGGCATTTTTGTTATTTCCTCCCAAAGGGATTCTTGCTTTTCTCTATAGGCTACATAGGAAGTTGAAAAAGCTGGAAAAGCAATTTTCTTTTCCTCTCCTTCTTAACCATTTCCCTGCTTTGACACAAGGTCCCTGCTTTGTTCTTGGCAGGGAGGGACAGGGTTGGGAGCGGGCCAATCTCTGAGGCAGCCCTCTCCCCCTCCAGTAAACTAAGGCAAGTTCATTTTAACAAGAAGCTAATTAAAGACCTAGAAATGCTTTTAACAATTAACCATATTTTCCTTTAGCAAAAAAAAAAAAAAAATCAGATTGAGCTTATGGACTCTAACAAATATTTTCACCTTCATGTCAGTCTGGACTTCCTCTATTAGAGTGAATTTATCTACTGAAAATGATAACACAGAAAATGAGATATTTCAGCTTGGTTAGTTAGCACAGCTATTGTCTTCTAATCTTAAATGGACAATTTAACAATATTTCTTTTTTTCACCCTCTGTCAAAAGTAAATTTAATTAACTCTGCCTTTTTTACATGGTATTACTATACTGTTATCAAAAGAATAGTTTTACAAAATATTTTGAAATAAAACAATTTCGAAAACATCTAATGTTTTTTCATTTCTCTTGTAGAAAGCTGTCTATAGTGTGCCTAAGCCTTTTTTAGGTAGTCGACAACTCAACGGCTAGCTTATGCTTCCTCCGAACCCTCTTGCATACTGGACTGGGTATTTCTTTTCCATCCTATGACATAGCTTGTTGTTTATGTGCAACCACTTGACTTGCTAGAGGATAGAGACAATGAACAAGCAATATTGTCTTGGTGACGGAGATTATTCCTACACAGGGCATTCTTATTTCTCTTAAAGTTATGCAGTCAGGTTTTCAGAGCAGCAGTTCATTACAATACATTATGAGGAAAAATATTGAGGCAGCAAAATACAATCTAATATATTCTAAGAATTTGCTTTTGATGTATATTACAAAGCATTAGAATAAGTATTTCTAAAGAATTTTTAAGAATCAGACTTTTTCTAATTTTTTATATGAAACCATATCCTGCAAATTAATATGTAACTTTTAGTTGCAGTAATGTGGCTTTTTTTCTTTTCTTTTTTTTTTAAGTAAACAAATGAGGTAGCGCACTGTCAACCTGGATAACACCAGTGCTGGTGAGAGTACAGGGAAACAATCACTTTTGCACACTGCTAATAATGACACCTCTCCCAGGATGATTTGTGTTAGACGTCTTGGATTCGGCATACTCTTTGACCCAATCTTATGAGTTAAGCATTATTATTCCATTTGTATATAAAGAAACTGAAATTCAAAGAGACTAACTTTCCAAGGTCATACAACAAATTAGTGGCGAAGCTGGGATTCAAACTTCCAGCTATCTGACTCAAAGCTTACATGTAAATTCTACACCATACATCTCATTCAATAATGTAGGATTTGTTTTTGAAAGTTTTACATGATGAAATAATATGCAACAATTTAACATGTTGTACAAAAATATATGACACAGAAAAATGTTTGCAAAATTATAAATAGCAAATGTAAAATTAAAAGCTATCATTTTAATTTTATTAATGACACATAAATATCAAAATAAAACAGATATGGGCTGGGCACGGTAGCTCACACCTGTAATCTCAACACTTTGGGAGGCCGAGGAGGGCAGATCACCTGAGGTAAGGAGTTCGAGACCAGCCTGACCAACATGGAGAAACCCTGTCTCTACTAAAAATACAAAATTAGCTGGGCATGGTGGTGCATGCCTGTAATCCCAGCTACTCAGGAGGCTGAGGCAGGAGAATCACTTGAACCTGGGAGGTGGAAGTTGCAGTGAGTCGAGATTGTGCCATTGCAGTCCATCATCCTGGGCAACAAAAGCTAAACTCCATCTCAAAAAAAAAAAAAAAAAAGAAATAAAAGATATGTGTGATATATATATATAGATGCATATATAAAAAGACTGGTGAGATCACAGATAACTTATGTACTTCATTTTATTTATCTGTCTTCCCTAAACCATCTACCTTTACAGAAAAATTGTCCTTTTAAGAATGTTCAATTTGCTATCAAACTGTGAACCTACAATTTTAAGACATAATCTACTTTTATTTTAAAAGGTATATGAAAATGAGAAATAATATTAATTTTAAAATAGATTACTACAATTCTCTAGTGGTCCCTCTTTATTTATTCTTAAGTCTAAACATAATTTTCCTAAGGTTGTTTACACTGCAATCGTATAGCAAAAGGAAAGAACTATAAGTTGAGCAAGGGGACAGCAAGAACCCCTGGTGCTACTACTAACTGGCCTTTCATTTCTGGTGTGAGTATCATTACTTCATGCTCTAATCCTCTAAGCATGCACTAAATTTTGTACCTTAAAATTAGACTATAGCAGGGTCCAAATGAGGGGCTCCACAGGAAAAAGAATATCAAGAACTCATGTTTATTTACTGATAAAGGATAAGGATGGGAAAAACAAAGACCTGCTAACTTTCCTATGTTGATCTTCACTAGGAGAACTGCTCAGCATGTTTGTTCAGTCTGCAGCTTCTTTCCACATGACTTACAAAATGTTATTTTAGTGTGAATGGAACCCCCTGAGTAATGTGACTGACTCAAGAAGAGCCAGTTCATGCAGATATTAGCCTCCAGTTCTATCCCAGTAAAGATAATATTCTTGTTGGATTTGTGGAAAGGTTCTGAGAGGAAGAAATAGACATTAGTGAGAATTTCCCTTAGATAAAAAAGGTTTTAATTTAAAGAAATCTTGCTGAATTATTTCCCCCCCCCCAAATATCATATATGAGTAATTTAGGATGGAAACTGGAAACCTTGCTTTTTGTCAAGAAATTTTTTTACTGCCAAATTTCTCATTGTTATAATGCAAACAATATGTTTAATGGACAGGCCAAATCTTCCTCCTACTTTCTTTCTCGGTAAAGATTGGTTCAGTTCTAGTTAGAGTCAAGGACTGAAGAGTTTTTACTACATCCTTTCCGCAAGTTACTGTACACAGTAATTGTACATAGTGCTTTATTTGAATTTTGTTGCTTTTCTAAGTATTATATGTACATCATAGACAATTTTGAAAATACCAAAATGCCCAAGGAAGATTACAATCACCCATAATCCCATCACTCAGAAAAATACCCTTGTTACTAATAGTAAAAATTACTAAGTTGGTTATTAGTTTAAAGGGTAGAGTAAAATGTCAAGAACACTTAAGTAGAATTTTTTTTTAAAACTAAGGAAAAAGTAAAGGCATTTAAATTTGCTTTCAAGTAAGGAAAACAAACATTACCTGTCCACAAACATGTTTTTCAGATTCACTTCCTCCCTGAAAGTATCCAAGTAGAATAAATGGGATCAAGAGACTGTAGTAGTCAGTTCTTTTGCCTAAACTCTATGCTCACTCATACCTGTGGTTGTTACTATATAAAAGAGGAACATTTTCTAGCAGTCAGGCATATCCATAAAGACTACTAATCACCCCGTTACAGGAATACTTTACAAATGAACGAAGGGCTAGGCAAACTGTAATCAAAATCTATTACTTGTTATTTCTACTGAATTTCAGATTTCACTCTCTTTAACTGCTAAAGAGATTTTTTTTTCCCAAGTGAAATTTAATAAGCACTTTCTGCTACCAATTTCCAACAGAAAACTCCATACAACCACAGCATAAAAAAACTGACAGTGGCTAAAAAGAGACATACTCAGCAGTCATCTGAAAAAGGCCAAAGAGCGCCCGCCATTACCGAGGTACTCCACCACTACGGAGGTAGTCCGCCTTTGCTGAGGCAACCCGCCAATACAGAGAGAGTCCGCCATTACAGAGGCGGGCCACCATTGCCGAGGCAGTTCTAACTACACCCATATAAACAGGACTGCAGGGAAGTTCATATGGCAGCTGGGCGGAGCCCACAGCAGCTCAGGAAAGCCTCTGCAGGCAGACAGGGACTAGCCTGCCTCCTTGCTTTTTTTTTCAGGGCAGTCCTGAAAAAAAGGCAGCAGCATAACAGAAATTCCTAAATAAAGCCCAAACTCCCCGGGACAGAGCACCTGGGGGAAAAAAAGGAGTGTATGAGTTCAGCTGCAACAGACTTAAACGTACCTGCCCAGCAGCTCTGAATGAACAACATAGCTCAAAGCTCAGCATTTCAGCTCCTATAAAGGACAGACTGTCTCCTCAAGCAGCTCCCTGAGTCCCGTATATTGAAAGAGTCACCTCATAAAGGAGAGATCAGACTGACATTTGGCGGGCATCCTTCTGGGACAAAGATAGCAGAAGAAGAAACTGGTAGCAACCCTTACTGTTCTGCAGCTGCTGCAGGTGACCCCAGGCAAGCATGGCCTGGAGTGAACCTCAGCAATCCTACAGCAGAGAGGCCAGACTGTTAGAAGGAAAACTAAGAAACAGAAATAACTTCAACATCAGCAAACTAGATGTCCACTCAGAGACCCAATATGAAAGTCAGCAACTACAAAGACCATAGGTGGATAAACCCAGAAAGATGGGAAGAAACCAGCACAAAAAGGATGAAAACACCCAAAACCAGAACACCTGTCCTCCTACAAAGAATCTCAACTCCTCACCAGCAAGGGAACAAGGCTGGATGGAGAATGAGTGTGATGAAATGACAGAATCAGGCTTCAGAAGGTGGGTAATAAGAAACTTCTGTGAGCTAAAAGAACATGTTCTAATCCAATGCAAAGAAACCAAACACCTTGAAAAAAGATTTGATGAAATGCTAACGAGAATGGACAACTTAGAGAGGAATACAAGTGAATTGATGGAGCTGAAAAACACAACATGAGAAATTTGTGAAGCATGCATAAGTTTCAACAACCGAATTGACCAAGCAGAAGAAAGGATATCAGAGGTCGAAGATCAACTCAATGAAATAAAACGAGAAGGCAAGATTAGAGAAAACAGGGTGAAAAGGAATGAACAAAGTCAACAAGAAACATGGGACTATGTAAAAAGACTTAATCTACGTTTGATAGGTGTACCTGAATGTGACGAAGAGAATGCATCCAAGCTGGAAAATACTCTTCAGGATATTATCCAGGAAAACTTCCCCAACCTAGCAAGGCAGGCCAATATTCAAGTCCAGGAAATACAGAGAACACCACAAAGATATTCCTCAAGAAGAACAACCCCAAGGCACATAGTCGTCAGATTCACCAGGGTTGAAATGAAGGAGAAAATGCTAAGGGCAGCCAGAGAGAAAGGTCGGGTTACCCACAAAGGGAAGCCCATCAGACTCACAGCAGATCTCTCAGCAGAAACCCTACAGGCCAGAAGAGAGTGGGGGCCGATATTCAACATCCTTAAAGAAAAGAACTTTCAACCTAGAATTTCATATCCAGCCAAACTAAGCTTCATAAGGGAAGGAAAAATAAAATCCTTTGCGAACAGGCAAGCACTCAGAGATTGCATCACCACCAGGTCTGCCTTACAAGAGCTCCTGAAAGAGGCACTACACATAGAAAGGAACAATCAGTACCAGCCAGTCCAAAAACGTACCAAATGGTAAAAAACATCAACACAATGAAGAATCTGCATCAACTGATGGGCAAAACAGCCAGCTAGCATCATAACGTCAGGACCAAATTCACACATAACAATATTTATCCTAAATGTAAATGGACTAAATGCCCCAATCAAAAGACACAGACTGGCAAATTGGATAAAAAGCCAAAACTCATCAGTGTGCTGTGTCCAGGAAACCCATCTCACATGCAAGGATACACAAAGGCTCAAAATAAAGGGATGGAGGAAGATTTACCAAGCAAATGGAGAGCAAAAAAAAGCAGGAGTTGCAATTCTCATCTCTGATAAAATAGACTTTAAAGCAACAAAGATCAAAAGAGACAAAGAAGGACATTACATAATGGTAAAAGGATCATTGCAACAAGAAGAGCTAATGATCCTAAATATATATGCACCCAATACAGGAGCATCCAGATACATAAGGCAAGTTCTTAATGACTTACAATGAGACGTAGACTCCCACACAATAATAGTGGGAGATTTTAAGACCCCATTGTCAATATTAGACAGATCAACGAGACAGAAAATTAACAAGGATATCCAGGACTTGAACTCAGACCTGGACCAAGCAAACCTAACAGACTTTTACACAACTCTCCACCCCAAATCCACAGAATATACATTCTTCTCAGCACCACATCACACCTACACTAAAATTGACCACATAATTGGAAGTAAATCACTCCTCAGCAAATGCAAAAGAACGGAAATCATAACAAACAGTCTCTCAGACCACAATGCAATCAAGTTAGAACTCAGAATTCCGAAACTAACTAACTCAGAACCACACAGCTTCATGGAAACTGAACAACTGGCTCTTGAATGTTGACTGGATAAACAATGAAATGAAGGCAGAAATAAATATGTTCTTCGAAACCAATGAGAACGAAGACACAACATATAAGAATCTCTGGGACACATTTAAAGCAGTCTCTAGAGGAAAATATATAGCAATAAGTGCCCACAAGAGAAGCAAGGAGAGATCTAAAATTGACACCCTATCATCAAAATTGAAAGAGCTAGAGGAGCAAGATCAAAAAAATTCAAAACCTAGCAGAAGACAAGAAATAACTAAGATCAGAGCAGAACTGAAGGAGATAGAGACACAAAAAACCCTTCAAAAAATCAATAAATCCAGGAGCTGGTTTTTCAAAAAGGTCAACAAAATAGACAGACCACTAGCCAGATTAATAAAAAAGAAAAGAGAGAATAACCAAATAGATGCAACAAAAAACGATAAAGGAGATATCACCACAGATTCCACAGAAATTCAAACCATCATCAGAGATTATTACAAACAACTCTATGCATATAAACTAGTAAACTTGGAAGAAATGGATAAATTCCTGGACACTTGCACACTCCCAAGCCTAAACCAGGAAGAAACTGAAACCCTGACTAGACCAATAACAAGGTCTGAAGTTGAGGCAGCAATTAGAAGCCTACCACCCAAAAAAAGCCCAGGTTCAGATGGGTTCACAGCCGAATTCTACCAGACATACAAAGAGGAACTGGTACCATTCCTTCTGAAACTATTCCAAACAATCCAAAAAGAGGGAGTCCTTCCCAAATCATTTTATGAGACCAACATCATCCTGATAACAAAACCCAGCAGAGACTCAACAAGAAAAGAAAACTTCAGGCCAATATCCATGATGAACATAGAGGCAAAAATCTTCAATAAAATACTGGCAAGCCGATTGCAACAGCACATCAAAAAGCTTATCCACCATGATCAAGTAGGATTCATTTCGGGGATGCAAGGCTGGTTCAACATACGCAAGTCTATAAACGTAATTCACCACATAAACAGAACCAAAGATAAAAACCACATGATTATCTCAATCGACACAGAGAAGGCCTTTGACAAAATTCAACAGCCCTTTTATGCTAAAAACCCTCAATAAACTAGGTATTGACGGAAGGTATCTCAAACTAATAAAAGCTATTTATGACAAACCAACAGCCAATATCATACTGAATGGGCAAAAACTGGAAGCATTCCCTTTGAAATCTGGCACTAGACAAGGATGCCCTCTCTCACCACTCCTATTCAATATAGTACTGGAAGTTCTAGCCAGAGCAATCAGGCAAGAAAAAGAAATAAAGGGTATTCAAATAGGAAAGGAGGAAGTCAAATTGTCTCTATTTGCAGACGACATGATTGTATATCTAGAAGACCCCATTGTCTCAGCCCAAAATCTCCTGAAACTGATAAGCAACTTCAGTAAAGTCTCAGGATATAAAATCAATGTGCAAAAATCACAAGCATTCCTATACACCAATAACAGACTTAAAGAGAGCCAAATCAAGAACGAACTGCCATTCACAATTGCTACAAAGAGAATAAAATACCTAGGAGTACAACTTACAAGGAACGTAAAGGACCTCTTCAAGGAGAACTACAAACCACTGCTCAACGAAATAAGAGAGGACACAAAAAGATGGAGAAACACTCCATGTTCATGGTTAGGAAGAATCAATATCGTGAAAATGGCCATACTCCCCAAAGTAATTTACAGATTCTACGCTATTCCCATCAAGCTACCAATGACCTTCTTCACAGAACTGGAAAAAACCACCTTAAACTTCATACGGAACCAAAAGAGAGCCCGCATAGCCAAGTCAATTCTAAGCAAAAAGAACAAAGCAGGAGGCATCACACTACCGGACATCAAACTATACTACAAGGCTACAGTAATCAAAACAGCATGGTACTGGTACCAAAACAGAGATATAGACCAATGGAACAGAACAGAGGCCTCAGAGGCAACACAACATATCTACAACCATCCGATCTTTGACAAACCTGACAAAAACAAGCAATGGGGAAAGGATTCCCTGTTTAATAAGTGGTGTTGGGAAAACCGGCTAGCCATATGCAGAAAGCAGAAACTGGACCCCTTCCTGACACCTTACACTAAAATTAACTCCAGTTGGATTAAAGACTTAAACGTAAGACCTAACACCATAAAAACCCTAGAAGAAAATCTAGGCAAAACCATTCAGGACGTAGGTGTAGGCAAGGACTTCATGACCAAAACACCAAAAGCATTGACAAAAAAAGCCAAAATAGACAAATGGGACCTGATTAAACTCCACATCTTCTGCACAGCAAAAGAAACAGTCATTAGAGTGAATCGGCAACCAACAGAATGGGAAAAAATTTTTGCAGCCTACCCATCTGACAAAGGGCTGATATCTAGAATTTACCATGAACTAAAGCAGATTTACAAGAAAAAAACAAACAAGCCCATTCAAAAGTGGGCAAAGGATATGAACAGATACTTTACAAAAGAAGACATACATGAGGCCAACAAACATATTAAAAAATGCTCATCATCACTGGTCATTAGAGAAATGCAAATCAAAACTACATTGAGATACCATCTCACGCCAGTTAGAATGGCAATCATTAAAAAATCTGGAGACAACAGATGCTGGAGAGGCTGTGGAGAAATAGGAACACTTTTACACTGTTGGTGGGAGTGTAAATTAGTTCAACCATTGTGGAAGACAGTGTGGCAATTCCTCAAGGACCTAGAAATAGAAATTCCAATTGACCCAGCAATCCCATTACTGGGTATATATCCAAAGGATTATAAATCGTTCTACTATAAGGACACATGCACACAAATGTTCATTGCAGCACACTTGACAATAGCAAAGACCTGGAACCAACCCAAATGCCCATCGATGATAGACTAGACAGGGAAAATGTGGCACATATACACCATGGAATATTATGCAGCCATCAAAAACGATGAGTTCGTGTCCTTTGTAGGAACATGGATGAACCTGGAAACCATCATTCTCAGCAAACTGACACAAGAACACAAAATCAAATACCACATGTTCTCACTCATAAGCGGGTGTTGAAGAATGGGAACACATGGACATAGGGAGGGGAGCACTACACACTGGGGTCTGTTGGGGGGAAATAGGGGAGGGACAGTGGGGGGTGGGGAGGTGGGGAGAGATAGCATGGGGAGAAATGCCAGATATAGGTGAATGGGAGGAAGGCAGCAAATCACACTGCCACGTGTGTACCTATGCCTTTTTGCATGTTCTTCACATGTACCCCAAAACCTAAAATACAATAAAAAAAAAAAAAGAAGAAAAAAAGAATGTGACATAGAGAATCCCATTTAAATAAATACCTTTACACTATATTAAAAAAAAAGAAAATAAAAAAAAAGAAAAAGGCCAAAGAACCACCCAAAGGACTTGAGTAGATGATATTGTTTTAGTGTAAGAAGTCTATTTGGTGTACAAAGTCTGTTTCTAGAAATGACATGTCTCATGTGACCTAGGCTCTCTGAGAGTAAGGGTTTTGTAGACAACTATTTCTGGGAAATGCTTTACAGTATCCATTCTTCTTGAGCTTATTATACAGTAGCATAGTAAGGGTTATGAGCAGTCAAGAAAACACAATTCACCTTTGCTTCAGACAATGTTTCCCAAACTTCTTTGACCATGAATCCTTTGGAGGCATAACACTATTAATAACTCAAGATGCTCAGGAATTGAGAAACACATTTTACGAATGCCACCTTAATGAATATATTGTCTGGGATCTTTAGCCATATTAGTAATCCTGAGTTAAGCAAAGCTCAACAATGCTCATTCCTTTATTTAAATATATACAGACTGAATTGGAATGATTTACCATTATAAGTATTTACTTTAAAAAAATCAACATATGGTCAGGTACGGTGGCTCACACCTGTAATCCCAGCACTTTAGGAGGCCGAAGAGGGCAGACCACGAGGTCAGGAGATCAAGACCATCCTGGCTAACATGGTGAAACTTCGTCTCTACTAAAAATACAAAAAATTAGCCAGGTGTGGTGGCACATGCCTGTAGTTCCAGCTACTTGGGAGGCTGAGGCAGGAGAATCACTTGAACCCAGGAGGCAGAGGCTGCAGTGAGCTGAGATCATGCCATTGCACTCCAGCCCAGGCAACAAGAGCAAAACGCCATCTCAAAAACAAAAAAAAATCAACATGTATGAGTAAATTTTAAGGCATGTAAATAATATCTCAATACAGTTGTTTTTTTTAAGAAACCACTGTGCTGGGTTTCAGAAATATTTAAAAGTAGAGTTACTTAGTGAACATGACATCAGAACAAAAGTAGGATAGTTTTAACTAGCATTTTAAGCTGGCTAAGGTGACTCATTCCTACATGATAAGAGAAGATACATCTACAGTTTCTGTGTGTTCCAGACTCTAAGCCTCTCTCCCAATCCTACCTCTTCTAACTTTTTTTCCCAAATGTTCTGGCTAATGCTTATAAATTCATCTGCTTAAATTCCCCTAATAGTACAAAAGAGTAAACACATACTGCAGGGTGGCAAAGAACAGCAGTAGCCATAGTCCAAAACAGCCCACTATATATGTAGTCTTTTACCTAATGTTCTTCCAGGTTTATATGCGAAAAAATATTTTAAGAATTGCAAAGATTAAAAGTTTCTAATTCTAAATCTTCAGGTATAACTGCTATATAAAGAATATGTGTTATATATTTACCTGTGACATTATATGGTCTAATACACATCAAATATAATCTATTTGAGAAGAAAGGTTCAAAGCTAAAAATCTCCCTTCTAATCTTACTATTGTTTTTCTAGAAGTAAAAATTGACAAGGTTGACATAAGTGTCAAATCAGAATCATATTCCATGCATCCCTTTGAGAGTTGATACAAGAAAGATTATCTCATTTGTTACCATAGATGGATTATACCAGCTAAATAAATTTCAATGGTCACTTTTAGTTTATCTCTTGGTTCAAATGGAAGTATCATAAAAAGAAAAGAAGATGATACTTTTTAATATGCCAACCATTTATTGAACTATTTACTATTTTAAAATATAATTCTTCAAAGAGGCCACAAAAATTATAACATTCAGAAACTTTTAGGTAAACTCCGAAGGTAATTTTTTTTTTTTTTTAGTCAATTTGTACCAAGTTTACGAGCAAAAGGATACTTCTTTAGAGACTTTCATTTGACTTAAACTCAGTTTCCGCTAGTGCTATGTAAAGCATCCACAATGGTTTTATTGTACTCTGCAATCTGCTTGGTCACATTTTTCATAATTGGTCGGTAATCACTCTCTTGACTCTTGGTGGCTATGACTAATTACATGAGTTAAAGGAGAAACAATGTCAATAAAAATCTAACTGTGGCAGAGAAAGGAACTAAATAATACCGATATTTTTTCATACTAAAGATGGCATAAAAAAGCATAATACTTTAAAATAGAGTCTGTTACTTTAACAGATTAAGCGTCAATTAAAACCTAAAATGCCAAGCTAAACTTGTTTCAAAAAATTCATATGCAATATAAACACTTTTTAATAGTTAATATGTTATATATTTTAATCTAACTCTGGTCTTAGAACAATCTAACATTCAATGAACTAGTTCCCACATTCAACACATATACACACATACGCATACCATGTTCTCTAGAGTACCACAAAGAATTTAAGGTAAATCTCTAGACTTCACTCTGTTCCAAAATCACCTACTTTATGTTGCATAAAACTAGAGTTCTAGACTTAGAGCATATTGTAAACGAGTCTTCTGCTTTTAAACTAAGTTTCACTACCACTGGCAACAGAGCAACTAAAACATCTGATCTGGAGGTAAGCTGGGGTCCAGGTTGCTTCTGAGCTGAAGTTCAGCACCACCCTAGGAGAGAACCTAAGCTGCCACTGAGTCAGGATCTAGTTCTCCAGGCAGAGATGCCCTTGAATAGGTCACAGAAGGGAACAGGAAACAACTTTTAAGAAAATATTTGTTACAACTCCACAATACATGTTCTCAACAGCTGCTTGCTGCTTCCTATAATCACACTAAAAGTAAACAATAAGATGAAACATAAGTATCATCTTTGTAGATATAAGATGAAGTTGAACTGGTTGAAACATGGATGAACTTGGAAATAAAACTTCCCCAGTCTAATTTGGTTTATTCCCCTTTGCTGCCCAGATATTCAAGGTAGAACATTATATACAACAAACAACTATATATTATATAAATGTGTATATATACTTAAGATACATATATATAATTCTCCCAACAACACTATGAGAAGGACATATTAACTATAATTTAAAGATTTTAGAGATGATACAATTCTGAGGCCAAGAGCAGTGGCTCATGTCTCTAATATCAGCACTGTAGCAGGCCAAGTTGGGACTGAGCCTAGAAGTTCGAGACCACCCTGGCCAAGTTGGTGAGATTCCTGTCTCTAAGCAAAAAAGAAATTCTTGCTATGTTTACCAGATGACTTACTGATAATGTTTAACTTTACCCAAGCCCTGTGATCCTGGAAAACTGAATCTTAATAGATGATACAGTTCTAGCTTGAACAGCAAAATTGTTCAAAGTCTGTAACTTATAAGTAGCAGAGTTAACATTTAAAATTGGATCTCCTGACACCAAAATCTGGGCACTTAATCACTATGCCACAGTAAGTCTCTGTTCTCCTTTTTTTTTTGGCAATTCCCAACGTCTGCTTTCTATTAGTTCCTTTAGGGTACACACACGTATATACACACACACATCGCTTAACTACTGTAGAATTGAAACAGTCGTATTCATTTAATTTAGCTCAGTGTTTTGTACATATTGAGTATTTAATGTGTTGAGCTACATTTGAGTCTTTAAAAAAATTCCTAGAAAAAAAGTAACTCAGTCAACTTCATTTTTATCTTTTTAAAGGATACATTCTTTCATCACAAAATTATTTTGTTCATGGTGTTGCCACTTTCTCTCCAAATTTGTAAGCTAAAAACATAAAAGAAAAACACTAATAAGTACTCATATTTAAAACAATTTTATGCCCTTCTAAGAGGATAAGACAAAAAAAAAATCACTCCAACTTTAAATCTTATCAACTTGCATTTCATTGAGATAGTCATGGCAGAAAAAAAAGATTAAATAATAATAAATACATTAATACAGTGATGAATTCTATAACATGTTTTACTCTATTTTAATTATAAAATATTTTAAATGTTTATTATACCAATGAACATGCCAGCTGAAAGATAATTTATGACTTTCCTTTCCCTAAAAAAACTTTTAAAAGACAAATGGGACCTGATGGGAATCTCTCCTTGAAATCTGGAAGTCTAATGCCACAAATGTAATATATATTCAAACACTGTCAAAGGTTGAGCCATATAGGAGAAACTTCCTTATTTCCAGGGCTAAATTTCCTGTCTAATTCCACAAGCTGTGATAAGAGCAGAGCTGCAGTGTGAAGATTATAAGACAGCTTGTAAAAAGCTGGCACTGTTACAATAATTTCTGCATCAACAGGAAGCTAATGTGGATATTATATTGATGGTTACTTCCTCAGAAGACAATTTTACTGTTATAGTATTAAATTGTTTTTCTGATTTAATTAACCTTGTAACTCTGGGTTACGGTCTTTCTTTTTTAAGATGCACATAGTTTTTTCCAAAGCAAAGGACCATCTAAAAATTGAAACACTAATGTTCTGCCTGGATATTTCAAAGAAGAAAGATTATTTTAAAAAATACAAATAATTGAAGCAGCAGTAGTAATGTTTCTTTCTATCCTAATGTTAAAATAAGTTTCAGGATGTAAGTTTGGCCTTGATGTAGCACCCATCTCAGGATTTCCTCCAAAGAGATAAATCTATATATTAGAATAAATCATGGTTAATTAACTATGTGATTGTATGTGCTGTGAGCTAATATTACTAAATCACATCAATCTCCCCTAGACAGGACCCTGCAGTTAAGATGGACTTAAGGAAGCAGTCAGCACTTCTGGCAGTAAGTTTCTAAAAACCTTCAGCAAAGTCAAGTACCAGACTTTTTTGTCATTGTTTCACACAAACAGGTGGCCTTCTTATAATGCATCATACTTTTCTTAAGTGCTACAGGAATGGTATAAAAGCAACGCTATGTCAGATGGTCAAATTCCTTTTATATTTATACCTCTATATTACTGACTTGCCTATAAACCTCCAAGGACATCATGAAGCAAAAATTCATTTTGAAAAACCTGTTTTTCCCTAACTCATTTAAATAATCTGTTACATAAAATTCTTTATAGATCCCAAAAGCCAGTTTTCAAGAAAATAGTTGTGAAAGATAGGAAGACCAGGATTTGATTTAATCAGTTGGGATTCACAAAAGGTAACAACACAGAGAAGGATTCAAAATTGTGGCTTATGTTATGATTTCCAGTTATCAATACATGGAATTAAGAATACAATTAGCACCTAATGTGGGAATAAGCAAGGTAACCAGTCATTGGCTCAAAGAAACGGTGTTTGTCAAGTGCTTTCCATCTTAAATCATCTATTCAGTGAATGAGGAGGACTAATATTCCATAAGAAATATCAGTATTTTTTCCTAAGAACCGTTCAAGACAATAACCTCACAAACTTTTGTCTTGTTTCTTCTCCAACACTCATCCTCACTCTAAACAAACTAAGAAAATTTTGCCACTTATAAGTCTATATCTAGGTTTGTATATTGTGATATAGAAACAGAATAACTGTTAATTTGAATTATGTAAATTAATGATTTCTAAGCTTTCAGTAGTTGTAACAAGCTTTCATGAGATTCTACCCTTTTCAAAAGAATGTAAGGTATATGTTGTTTTCAAATGGTACCTCCATACAATGAAATAGGTAATGCTACATAATGTCACCAAAAACCAGGCATGGTGGCTCATGCTTATAATCCCAGCACTTTGGGAGGCTGAGACAGGCAGATCACATGAGCTCAGGAGTTCAACTCCAGCCTGGCCAACACGGTGAAACCCCATCGCTACTAAAAATACTCATCAGGAGGCTGAGGCAGGAGACTCGCTTGAACCTAGAAGGTGGAGATTGCAGTGAGCCAAAATCATTCCATTGCACTCCAGCCTGGGCAACAAGGGCAAAACTCCATCTCAAAAAGAAAAAAAAGGCTGAGCATGGTGGCTCATGCCTGCAATCTCAGCACTTTGGGAGGATGAGGCAGGAGGACTGCTTGAGTCCAGAAGTTCAAGACTAGCCAGGGCAATACAGTGAGACCCTATCTCTATTAAAAAAAAATAGTAAAAAATAGCTGGGGCTGGTGGTTTGTGCCTGTAGTCCTAGCTACTCGGGTAGCTGAGGCAGGAGGATCAGTTGAGTCCAGAAGCTCAAGGTTGCAGTACGTTACAATTATGTCACTGCACTCCACCCTGGGCAACAGAGTGAGACTCTGTTTTCTTTTTTCTTTTTTTTTTCTGAGACGGCATTTTGCTCTTGTTGCCCAGGTTACAATGCAATAGTGCGATCTCAGCTCACCGCCACCTCTGCCTCCCAGGTTCAAGTGATTCTCCTGCCTCAGCCTCCCAAGTAGCAGGGATTACAGGCATGTGCTACCGCACCTGGCTAATTTTGTATTTTTAGTAGAGATGGGGTTTCTCCATGTTGGCCAGGCTGGTCTTGAACTCCCCACCTCAGGTGATCTGCCCTCCTCGGGCTCCCAAAATTCTGGGATTACAGGTGTGAACCACCACACCCAGCTAAGACTCTGTTTGTTGTTGTTGTTGTTTTTTTTTTAAAAGATTGAGAAAAGTTAAGAAATGTTGAGACTGTATGAATAGCATGATTTCATCTTTTGTAAAAATGATATAGATGCATGATTGCAAAGAACAAAAAGACAACAAGGATATGGGACCAAAATGTTAAGAGTGGTTGTACCTAGGTAGTGGGAAATCAAATGACATTATTTTTCTCTATCATGATCATGTAACTATATGAAGAAAAAGAGGGAATTTTTAATGCATTCAGCATTTTAAATCATGTGTGCAAATTTCTAATATAGACTAATTAGATATGAGAATGACCAATCATTTTCAAGCCATAGTTACTAACTTTGTATATGATGCATAATGCTTCATTCAATCATTCGACAAATACTAGCTGAATACCTACTACGTGCCAACCAATAGCACAGTGCAAGGAATAAAGTAAATGTTGTCTCTGTCCCATCACAGCTCTCAATCTAGACTTCACACACTGTTCAAGGAATTATCAGCAAGATGAGTGATACGAAAAGGGAAGTGCAGTTACATGTTTATGCATCCTATGTAAATAACTGGACATATGAATTAAGAAGTTCAAGGATATCTGGACTGCTCTTTATAGCATTATTTTAATAGTTTTAAAACTAGAAATTACCTAAATACCTAATGAAAGGGAATTGGTTCAATAAATTATGCTACATCCATGTACTAGAATATCATTAAGCTATCAATAATTTTTTTAAGTCAATATACATATTGACAAAGTAAAGTACTTATGATGTATAGCTAATCATTAAAAACAAGCTCCTAAATAATATGTACAATATGGTACAATTTATATAAATGCATAGAAATAAATGTGTACCTAAGTATACACATATGTACGTGTATACACATTATCTCTCTATGTATCTCTCTATCTATGTATCTATCTATCTATGTATCTATCTATCTACGTATCTATCTATCTATCTATCTATCTATCTATCTATCTATCTACCTAATCTACCTACCTACCTACCTACTAAAAGGACCCATACTAAAGCAACAATAAGCATTCTCTCTTCTGGGTGGTGGGTTATTAGTCACTAGAATTTATTTTATTTGTGATTTTATGGATTTTTAGTTTCTGTATTAGTAATGTTTCACTTTTGAAATTTTAAAAGATAGTACTGCATATATCATAATAGTTGTGCCTGAGATAGTGTCTAACACAGTCAGCTTTCAATATAGTTTTATAGAAGGTAAGAAAGCAGGAGTCCATTCATTCTGAGTGAAGAACGTACAGAATCTGGCTGTCTTAAAAGTCAGAGAATCTAGAAGGTAGAGAGCAATAAAGCAAATTTTAAAATAAAACATGATTGCTTTGGGGTGAAAATATAGACTAAGATAATTCCAAAGTTATTTAAAACATTTTTTACCTGAGAATGGGTCTCATTTTCTTGCAATTGTGTTTTTAGTGCTTCATATTCTATGTTTAGCTTCTCCATTATTTTCTTAAAGGCATTTCTGCGGGTTGATAATATCATTCTCTCCTGATGTAATTTCTAGAAAGATCCAAATAGAAGTAACAGGTTATAGAAAATATGCAGTAAGCCAGTATAAACCATATTTAACTTAACTTCAATAATCATATTCTGGTAAAATTCAACCAAGGCTATAACTACTTTAAAACCTGTTTGTAAAAATTCCTTTGAATTATAAGCTATATTATCTGTATTAATAACTCCATTAATTTTGCCATATCTGTCCCTACCCCACCAAATTTAGTCTAAATTAATGTAAATGGCAATGGAAAGCCACTGAGAAGTTTCAGGTAGGATAGAGCCATAATCAAATCTACATTTAACAAAGCTCAAATTTGCTGAAATGCTCTGTAGCAGCTTGTACCTTGCTTTTAAATTTTTGCTTTTCTTTAAAACTTTAAGTCACTCTAAATTCCAACTACATATATAAACATGTTTATTTTTTCTCAGCTTATATATATCAAATAATCAGCTTAAAATAACAAATCTTATCAACCACAAATATATTACATTTGATCAAGAAAAAATATGAATTGTAATTCTGTAAGATTTGGTTAACATACCTTTTTCTTTTCTTCACCTGATGATTTTAAAGCTGCCAGATCATTATATATCTCCAGATCAGTTGTCATTTGCTTAGTTTTGCTTTTTAGTGAATGTTGTTCTTCAGTCATCTTACTTTCTAGAAGCTCCATTTTCTGCAGATCCAACTGCAGACGTTGACTGTCTAAAACATAAGAATTTAAGGTGATAATACAAATTTTATTCCTTTCACATAAGGAAATGTAATGCAACTATTAAAAATCATGTTTTATAAGAGTATCCATAAAAGAAATATATGTTCACTGTAACCAGTGAGAATATAAATTACAAAAAAAAATACTCATCCCCTCAGTAACCAATTTCAGGTAACCAATATATTAGGGAATCAAGTTAACCTGATGTACATTAGCCACAACTGTCTCCACACTAACAAACATATAAGATTTTTTCTTGCTTAGTAATATAATCTACATTATGAGAAAAAGACCCCCCCCTTTTTTTTTTTTTGAGATAGAGTCTCGCTCTGTCACCAGGCTGGAGTGCAGTGGTGCAATCTCAGCTCACTGCAACCTCTGCCTCCCTGGCTCAGGTGATTCTCCTGCCTCAGCCTCCCAAGTAGCTAGGGCTACAGGTTGGTGCCAGCACGTCCAGCTAAATTTTGCATTTTTAGTAGAAACAAGGTTTCATCATGTTGGCCAGGATGGTCTCGATCTCTTGATCTTGTGATCCACCCGCCTTGGCCTCCCAAAGTGCTGGGATTACAGGTGTGAGTCACCGCGCCCGGCCAAGACTCTTTTTGTTGTTGTTGTTTTTGAGACAGAATTTTGCTTTGTCGCCAGGCGCCAGGCTGGAATGCAGTGGCACAATCTCGGCTCACTGCAACCTCCGCCTCCTGGGTTCAAGCGATTCTCCAGCCTCAGCCTCCCAAGTAGCTGGGACTACAGACACGCACCACCATTGCCAGCTAATTTTTTTTTTTTAGTAGAGACAGGGTTTCACCATGTTGGCCAGGATGATCTCGATCTCTTGACCTCATGATCCGCCTGCCTCGGCCTCCCAAAGTGCTGGGATTACAGGAGTGAGCCACCGCACCCGGCAAGACCCATTATTTTTAATAGGAGCATGACACAGATGGTTATGTAGAGATAAAACAAGTTATAAAACATTATATATATATATATTTGAGCACAATTTTATAAGTGCACATAGAGTCAATTCTTACTATCTGTGGTAGTCATGTCCTATAAAGTTATCATGGACAACGTGTTAGCAAATACTGACCTGCTCCTAAGGGAAATACAGGGTTAAGTTCCTGTGAGCCTTTAGTCACATTTTAGTCAATTTACCAATACATAATCTTGATTTATGTGTGTTTCTATTTAAAGACATTTTATTTAATATAGGTTGTAGATTCACTAACATTGAACTCACAGCCAACAGCACTGTAACTTAAGCCTGAATTAAATTTATCTATCACACGTTTTCTCCATAAGGCACATTACAGCCTTCTTGTGCTTCGGAACACTTAGCCCATCAGCACTTTGCTTGGGGCCATTTTAAATAGCATGATCACCAACAAAACGCACAAAAATGCAAAAACACATAGCACTAAATATACTGCAAAAAGGAAAACTGCTTATAGTATGAGAACTGATATAAGAAGGCAGAGTGTTGCCTTTTTCTACTTCCCTTGGCAATGTGCATGTCAGGCTGTTGAAATTTTTCAGGAGTCTGCCAGTCTGGGCATGTCCACAAATGACCATGAAAATGTTGCAAGTATTGAATTGGGGGTTACAAAGTAACTTCAGTGGGAAGACAAATTCACAAATAAACTATGAATAATGAGGCTAGCTATGTGTGTCTCATTCTTTCATTCAAAAATATCAAGCATCTACTATGTGCCAGGTGCTGAGGATATAACAGAAATCAACAGAGACATTGTTTTCACTCAAGGAGCTATATTTTAGAGGTAGAAGCAGGTAATTAAATAAGTGTTTACAATAAACTGGATAAATGTGAAAATAGTAGTACAGGGTGCCATAAAAGCATGTAACAGGAATCAAGAGAGCGCTCTAAAGACAAGCCTTTCAACTAAAGGCTTAAGGTTTATGAATGCCACACAAAGAGGAAAGTAAAAGTGTTTCAGCAAAAACAATCAGCATGTGCAAAGTCTAGAGCTAAGAAAGCATGGTACCTTTGAGCCAGTAACAAGTTCAGCATACTGAATAGTAAATGAATATGAATGAATTTGAAGAGTAAAAAACAATGCTTCAAATGTCATTGGTTTAAGAGGCTGTTATCTAACCAAAATTTTTAAAGTTAGTATAATTAAGCCAGTATTTCTTGAATGTTTCCTTTTATCCCTTTAAGTTTTAAAAGTCAACCATAGCAACATATATTACTTAAAAATATATATGTACACATAAATATAAATACAAATATGTATATAGCAAGACTTAAATGTTGTTGCAAAGAGTTTTGTTTTGTTGGATTCTTATCTCTACCAAGGTTAGAAATAGTTATGAGAATCAAAGAGCTGAACAAGTGACTAAGGTTTGTTAGTATAATGCTCTAAATAGGAACTGTTTTGAGCCTGTAGATATTTTGACTGTTCAGAGTAAGCAGTGATATAAATCTAACTTGCAAGTTTAATTTGAATATATACTAGGGAAATACATGTAAGAACCATACAAATTGATTTTTCCTGAGAAAAGGAGAAAATGGTTGGTATAGGGTAAAGTTTATCTTCCTTTAACAACAGGTCCCCAATGAAAAGCTAAATGCTACTCCAAGGAAGAGACAGGAAGAGGATGCAGTCTAGTTCCTTCTGATATGTTGTGAAGTTGCAAAGTTTACCAAGCAGTGTGTACATAGTAGCAAAATCTCAGAAGGAACCACTTTGACCTGGGGAAGTGTTTCTAAGATAATCTGTCATCAGCACATTTGTTTACTCTCTGGAGTTTCCTTTCCAAAAATATAAATAAAAACTATTGCTGATAAATTCCTTGCCTCTTTACCCATGCAGTACACCAGTGTTTCTCAATCTTTTTCTTATATTATCGACTCCCTAAGAACTCGGTTATAGACTCATCCCCCAATCACCTCCCTCCCCTGAAATTTTCACATCACCAATGTGTGTGTAATTTAGGTACATCAACCTTTGGAGGTCCATTATAATATCTAAGTTTTCTTCACCCTTCCCCCAAGAAGCGATTGCTCCATTAAAAGAAAAACAAACAAACAAACATGGAGTACACTAAATCCATTATCTCTAAAAGGCGAAGGAGAATATTATAACCCTCTTATGATGCTTTCATGATACAAAAAATTTCTTGAGGTAAGGGATGGTGTTAGGGAAATAAAGGAAGAATAAATTATATGGTTGGTTTAAGTTAACACGAAAATAATATAGTAAATGAAATTAATTGTAAGTGTCAAAAATCTAAACCTTACTAAGAAAAATTTCCAGCAAAATACTTATCATAGTACTAAATTGGATTTTTATCTCCAATGAAGCCAGTTCTCATTTTTTTTCCAAACTGTACATCTCTAGAGAAAACATAATGACTAGTTGTTAAAAAGAAGTCATAATGACTAGTTGTTATAAACACAAAGAGAAAACGTAATGACTAGTTGTTATAAACACAAAGTACAAAGTATGGAATAAATACAAAGTCTTGATTATTGAATTTGTTTCCTGGTATTGCTTTTTGCCTTTTAAAAGATGTACATATCTTGACAGCTGTTACAGAAAGATAGGTTAAAGGGGGAAAAGCTTGTTGAATTTACATTGATCTTAGAAAAATGAAAAACTTAAGCACCATTGTCTAAAATAGAAAACAGAGGTTTCTAGATGAAATAATAAAACCATAAAATTATTTAGTTTATAGAAAATAGAAAATATTTTAAAATACTCATATATGTCCAAAAGAACTGAAAATAGGATAGTGAAGAAATACTTACACACCCATGTTCACTGCAGCATTATTCACAATAGCCAAAAGATGGAAGCAATTTAAATGTCTATAGATAGATTTAAAAATATGATATATACATACAATAGAATGTTATTCAATCTTAAAAAAGAAAATCCTTCTTTGCTACAACATGGATGAACCTTGAGGACTTTATGCTAAGTGAACTAAGCCAGTCCCATAACGACAAACACTGTATAACTTCATTTATATGAAGTAATTTAAAGTAGTCAAGAGTCATAGAAACAGAAGTAGAACGGTGGTGTCCAGGAGTCAGGAAATAGGGAAATACGGAGTAGTTGTTCAGGAGGTACAGTGTTTTAGTTCTGCAAGATGAAAAAGTTCTAGAGATTTGTTGTATAACAATGTACACATAGTTAACACTACCATACTGTACACTTCAAAATGGTTAAGATGATAAATTTTGTTACGTTTTTTACCACAATAAAAATATACTCACAGTCAAACCAATAGTAGATATTTGTCAAGAATGTAATTTCTCCAGTTGCTTGGCATATAGACATACAAATAAAACTAAGGCAAACAAACTCTCAACAAATCTGGATGTAAAATAGGCTTAAATGTATGAAATAACAGCAATTGTATACCTATATCACCACTATTAGTGCGATTAACAGCATTCAGTATGTGTTTGTAGGTCCATAATCCCTTTTCTAAAACCCTTGGGAAGCTGTATTTCAGAATGCAGAATTCTTTGGATTTTAGAAAAGTAATATAGCACATATACTAATGATTCCATAACGCCCACAGCAGCGTCTGAGGGAATACCTTGTTGTCAAGTACACAAAAACTTCTGCAGCAAAAAGCATAAATAGTCACACTAGGTAGGATAATTAAAAACTATAAGTAGCCTCATGTCAGTTCAGGTCAGGTTAGGTTTTGCTGCCAGTATCTTTTTAGATTTTGGGAATTCAGATAAAAGTATTATGGATCCATTCTTCCATTTCAATGATCTTTCTTCAACATTCTTAAGTTAACAAATGTTAATTAGGTCTTCATTTCTCATTATCTCACTAACTATAGCAATTCCAGGTAGACAAAAATATAGCTAATTCAAAGCCGCCACACACACTTAACTAGCATAAAGAACACCCATAGTTAAAAGCCATTAGTTAATAAACCAAAGATACCATACCAATTTTAACATGACTTTATCCTAGACTCTTTAAACTCAACTTTGTATATCTGTGTCTAAGCTCCACCTGTACCATTCCAATGGCAGCCAGCCATTAGCCACATGTGATTTTTGAGCACTTTTAAGTATGTCTAGCCCAGGTCGGGTGCAGTTGCTTATGCCTGTAATACCAACACTTTGGGAGGCCAAAGTGGGCAGATGACTTGAGCCCAGGAGTATGAGACCAGAATGGGAAACGTGGTGAAACCTCATCTCTAGTGAAAACACAAAATATTAGCTAGGTATGGTGGTGTGTGCCTGTAGTCGCAGCTAGTTGGAGGCTGAGGTGAGAGAATCACCTGAGCCCAGGAAGTGAAGGCTGCAGTGAGCTGTGATCATGCCACTGCACTTCAGCCTGGGCAATGAGAGTGAGACCCTATAAATAAATAAATAAGGCTAGCCCTAATTGAAATGCCGTGAAGATAAAATACCTCTTTGATCATTTTTATGTAGTCTACATGTTAAAATAATATCTTGGATATACCAGTTTAAATAAAATATATTAGTAAAATTAATCTCTTCTTACTTTTTCAACATGGCTATTAGAAAATTTTAATTATATGTATTATATATATATTGTCATTACATTTCTCTTGGACAGTGCTGCTCCAGTTGCACGCTAGGGAGCATGGCTGAAACTAATTAAAATTAAACATCATCTCTTGTTAACTATCCAAGACTGCGCTGGATATGTGCCCTATGTACTTCCGTTGCTCCTTATACTACTTTTATCATAGTATTATTTCATTGTATCGTAACTGTCACTCCACCAGGTTGAAAGTTTCTTGAGGGAAACAGATTAGATTTTTTTTTTTAGTCTCTTATATTGATAAAGATTCAATCCTTGACTAAACTAGCTAGGCTCCTCTGAGCTCTTTCCAACTAGGCTTCAACCACAGCCTATAAATGTTGCAGACTCTCAGCACAAATGATTTCAAGTACCACCTTCCACCCACATTAAAAGATTTAAACAGTTTCTAACAGCTCAAGTCTGCATCCCTAGGATGACCCTATTCCTGCTTAAAGTGCCTGCCAAAGAAAGCTCAAGGCTGCCAAAAAAATGTACAATAATAAGCCCATATCAGTCAACAGGCCCCTGACCACCCTTTCTTAGAGCATCCATTTGTGAATCTTTCCTTTGTCCCTTTAAGATGATAATGTGTATTAGTCTATTTGCACTGCTATAAAGGAATACCTGAGGCTAGGTAATTTATTTTTAAAAAAGATGTTTATTTGGCTCATGGTTCTACAGGCTGTATATGAAGCATGGTGCCAGCAACTGCTTCTGGTGAGGGCCTCAGGAAGTTTACAATTGTGGCAGAAGGCAAAGAGGAGCCTGCGTGTCACAAGGCAAGAGAGAGAGGGAAGAGGTACCAGGCTCTTTTAAACAACCAGATCTCACATGAACTCACAGAGTGAGAATATACTTATTGCAAGGATGACACTGATCCATTCATGAGAGACCCACCCCCATGATGAAACATCTCCCACTAGGCCCACCTCCAACACTAGAGGTCACATTTCAACATAAGATTTGGAGGGGACAGAAAAATCCAAACCATATCTATATGCATCTCCCACAACTCAGGAGTATTTTCTCAAGGACCTAAAAGCCATTCCATCAAAATGTAATCATCAGGAAAGTCAGGACCTCTGTCTGCTAGTCTGTGTATAAGCACAGCATCTTTTTTTTTTGAGACGGAGTCTCGCTCTGTTGCCCAGGCTAGGTGCAGTGGTGTGATATCTAGGCTCACTGCAACCTCCGTCTCCCAGGTTCAAGAGATTCTCCTGTCTCAGCTTCTTCAGTAGCTAGAACTACAGGCGCCTGCCACCACGCCCAGCTAATTTTTGTATTTTTAGTAGAGATGAGGTTTCACCATGTTGGCCAGGCTGGTCTCAAATTCCTGACCTTGTGATCCACCCATCTAGGCTTCCCAAAGTGCTGGGATTACAGGCGTGAGCCACTGTGCTCAGCCTCAGCTTTGTTTATCTTTAACAATACCCAGAATATAGCACAGGCATGAAACAAGTATTCAATAAATGTTGTCATATCAATGACAGTATACAATATAATTCTAGCCAGCTGGTGAAAAAAGTCACACAAAATTCTGAGGCAACATGCAATCATAAATTATAGCCTCAGTCAACGAGGCTTTAAAAAAATCAAAAAGAATAACATTGATTTATTTTTTAAAAAAAGAATATTAAAATTTAGGTTGTTTTCTCACCTGAAGTCAAATTCCGAGCTGTACTTTGTGATTTCTGCACTTCAGTAGATTTAAAATTGAGGTCATCCTGCATCATCTTTAGTTCTTGATTGGTGATAAAGGATATCTGTTTCATACGATTTATATTCTGCATTTGCAGAGAAATAAAAATAGAAAAAAAATCCATTGATTTCCCTCTCAATAAAACCTTTGGAAAACACTGTCAAAGGATGAAATGTTTTGTTTTTTGAGACAGAGTTTTGCTCTTGTCGCCCAGGCTGGAGTGCAATGGTTCCATCTCGACTCACTGCAACCTCCCCCTCCCGGTTTCATGCAATTCTCCCGCCTCAGCCTCCTGAGTATCTGGGATTACAGGAGCCTGTAACGATGCCCAGCTAATTTTGTATTTTTAATAGAGATGAAGTTTCCTCCATGTTGGTTACGCTTCTCTCGAACTCCCTCCCGACTGTAAGGCCGGTCACCTCGCAGGGAGCTTGGACACGCCCACCCCCTCTCCAGTCCCGCCAGGAGCTTGGACACGCCCACTTCCCCCCCCAGAAACCACGTCACCACTCCACGCCCACTTCTGCACTCAGCACTGGCCTCTGCACTCAGCATCTAGCCGACCATGGAAGAACCCTGCCAAAATTTAAAAGAAGCCCCGCCAGGACCTGCCCAATAGCATTTTGTCCCGTCCAGGCCCCACTCCCCCTGGGCGGCCCGCTCACTGGAAATCCCGCCTACCTGTCAATAGCAGCTGGCCCCGTCAACGTCCAGTTTCCCCACAACCAATCAAAATGCCTCCACTCCCTATAAAACCCCACGTCTGAGAGGAGTCCGCGTGACTTCTCTGGCCCCTCCTGTCAGACCGCAGAACCTCGCCCAGGAGCCAATTAAATTTCTTCATTTCAATAACTGGCCTCAGTTGCCTCATTCGAACCTCACTTGCTTCATTTAAACCTTACAAGTGGTGCCGAAACCCGGGAGGAGTTGTAAGACCCCTCCTGGGGGAAACTGACTCCTCCACTCAAAGCCGGACTGGGGACCCGCTCCGCTGCAAGGTAAGACTTCTGTTGCCCATAACCCCTCCCGCTGCTTGCCTCGTGGACTCCCCGCTCGTAATCACGGCCGCGTCGGGGACTCTTTCTCATCTCTTGCCGTGGGTCTGGGACCCTGGCTTCCCGCCGAGGGCCCAGGGCCCTGGCCTCGTCTCAAGGACCTGAGCATAGAGGAGACGTCCCTACACTCTTGTCTTCTCCCCATAAGGGGGTTCTCAGGGTCAGGAATCTGTGGGAGACATCCCCACCTTCCTGAACCCTCCGGCTTCAGGTTGGAAGTTCCAGGAGCTTCCCGTCAGCCTCCGGTGCTCAGTGGCGCGATGCTGAGTCACCCTTCCGATCATCTCCACGGCAGCAGCCGAGGCTTGGGTAGTCAGATATCCCATTGCCAAACCGGGCCCTGCCCAGGAGCAGGACCAGACCCCCAGCTGGCGCCATTAAAACGTCAGTTTCTTTTCCTAACCTTGGCACAAGTGAGAGAGTGAGTAAATTCTAAGCCGCAAATTCGGATTTGGCTGTATTGTTGGCTCCTGTTTCTGCTCCTATCTCTTAACTCTCTCTCTCTCAAGATGGTGGCTATTTCCTCCTCTTAACTGTCTCTCTCTCTCTCTCTCAAGATGGTGGCCATTTCCCACTCTTAACTCTCTCTCTCAAGATGGCGGCCGTTTCCCGCTCTTAACTCTCTCTCTCTCTGTCTCTCAAGATGGCGGCCGTTTCCCGCTCCTAACGCTCTCTCTCTCCCTCTTTCAAAATAGCAGCCATTTCCTGCTTAATGGAGTAACTGTACTTTCAGTTTCTCTTCCTACCCCCAGCACGAGTGAGTGAGTTTATGTGTAGTCCCATGGCCTAACAGCTATGGGGCTTGTGTGGGCCTCAACCGCAATTCCACGGGGACGTCATAAGGCATAACGGTGATTCACCTCTGGATTGAAAGTTTCGAGGTGACTAGGCCTGGGGGTTATACAGGTACACCTTAGCCAAGACGCCCTGAAACATCCCTTTGGGGATGTGGCCAGGAAGGCATCAGACTGGTCTCCCATCTGGGGGGCACCCATCCCTCGTCCGTCAATCCTATGTGTGGTTCTGTCTTTATTGTAGATTCGCCAGTTTTGTTAAATTCCTGTTAGCTGATGTACAGTGGTTTAGACCTGTTTCCCTTAAAGTAGCAGATATTCTACAGTGGGTAACAGATCACTGGCTGCAGGGAACCTTTACTGAATTCAGGCCCCTAGAAATAACTCTGTTCTCTTTTTTCCTCATATTCTTCTACCACTGAGGTCTCACTTCCATGTGGCAGATAGCTCTAGCCCTGTCTCTTTTTATCTTCTTCCTTATTATAATCATTGCATCCTGTAAGCTCTCTCAGCCACCCCCTCCGGGAAAGGAATACTTCTGCCCATGTTAGGTGTAATATCTGTTCCTATCCCATCTCCGCCTCTGACTACCCCACAAAAGTCAACTATGGGGAATCAGGAGTCCCGCTTAAACCCCAAGTCAACTATGGGTAATCAGGAGTCCGCCTAGACCCCAAGTAGCCATTAGGATGCCTAGTCCAAAATCTACCCAAACTGGGTCTTTCCATAAAAAAGAAAAGGCTGCTCTCCCTCTCCACTGTGGCCTGGCCACAGTACTCTCCGGATAACTAGTCTAAGTGGCCTCCAGAGGGCACACTCGACTTCAATGTCCTGACAGATTTAGATAACTTTTGCCAAAAAAACGGTAAATGGTCGGAAGTCCCCTATGTCCAGGCTTTCTGGTATCTGTGATCCCGACCTGCCCTCTGCTCTTCTTGTTCCTCTGCCCAAGTCCTGTTAGCCAAAACCCCACCTTTACCCTCAGCCCTGCCCGACTCTGCACTCTCTGAAAACCTGGAAGACCTGTCCTGCCCCGCCCACTTTACCAACCCTCCTCCTTATGTGGGGTCTCAACTCCCTCTTCCCTCTTCTCCTTCTCCTCCCCAAAGTCCTAATATGACTTCCCCCGTCAGTGCTCGTACCTGCTCTCACAACCCCCCACTCCTCTGCCCTTTGCGTGAGGTAGCCGGGGCCAAGGGAGTCGTACGAGTGCACGTTCCATTTTCTCTCTCTGACCTATCGGCTATCGAAAGGCACCTAGGGTCTTTCTCCACTATCCCAACTGCCTACACCAAAGAATTCCACTATCTTACCCAGGCATATGACTTAGCCTGGCATGACACGTATGTAATCCTATCCTCCACCCTCACCCCAGACGAGCGGGACCAGATCCTTACAGCAGCCCGGGCATACGCTGATCAGGTACACCTAACTAACAACCAGATGCCGGTGGGGGCAGCAGTGTTCCCCGAGGCCGACCCTAATTGGGACTATCAGACTGGTCAAGATGGCCACCACCGCCGAGACCAAATGTTACAGTGCCTCCTAGTGGGCATGCAAAGCACAGCCCAAAAGGTAGTTAATTATGACAAGTTGAGGGAAATAACTCAGGGACCTGATGAAAACCCAGCTGCCTTCCTTGATCGATTAACTAATGCTATCGGCCTCCTTAGCGGGGGCTACAGTCCTAGCCACCCACTTCATCTCCCAGTCGGCAGCTGATATAAGAAGGAAACTTAAAAAGGCTGAGGAAGGCCCCCAAACGCCCTGGCCTGGAGTCTTAAAACGCTAAGAATATTGAAAAGGGACCGTGTATTTTTCCTTCCATGGTACTATACATAATAGATGCCCAATAAACATTATTTGATAATTTGAGATACCCATTATGTATACATACAAGAAAAGAAGCCTTTTTATTTACAATAAAATTTACAGCATAAAAATATATTAACATGTTCTAACATGTCTAGGCTTTGAAATTATCTGTGCAAATGTTACTTTCAAAAGTTCAGATAGATTAACAATGGAAGAAGATCATAATAATTAGTCTAAATTAGTGCTTCATTTACTGCTGAATATTGATATTATACATGTCATCCTTTTTATCTATTTCCCTAATTAGCTGACATTTTGCTAGAGTGATAAAAAATTAATAGCTGAAATAAATAGTAACAAGAGAGGGAATTTAAAGGAAGCAATTAAATAAGAAGACATAATAGTGGGTCACTCTATTTTTTGAGTTGCATTTGGAAAGTCAATCACAGCAAAAATAAAGCAGACACCAAGACAGGCACAAGGTACTTACTCGACTACAGTGCTCCAAGAGTGCAACAATGCTGGCTTCTATCTGTGCCTTTCGTTCCAGTTCCTGATTCTTTGTTTCCTCAAAAGTCTCAATAAAAGCTGACAAATGGAAAACATAAGAGAGGTTACTGTTAATAAGACTTAACACTAAAGAAACTCTGATTTGTAGGTCTTAAGAGTGCTTTTTAGAAATTTTAAGCTACAACTGTTTAATTTGTTATTAATCCAAAGGTAGTTATTGAATAAGAACTTCACATACTTTCAAACTGCCTAACTTCTGTGACCTTGATATAAGTAAATCACAAAGTTATAGAGTCAAAAGAAATAGCTGATAAAAAGACAATCATAAGAAATTTGCTTTTATAAGGATCTCCTTTGATATATCAATAATCATTAACACTCTGGCTACTAACTTTATTTCTAAAATTTCCATTGCTGAATACCTATTTTATCTGAAAATGAGTATTTTATTTATAATGCTGGATTAGTTTCAACTAAATAAATTCAATAATTTATTCAGATTGTAAATATTCTAGGAAATCATCTTTTTACTTGTTTAATACAGAACTAGCTCTTATTTACATTTTCAAGTATTTCTATGGAGTGTCTAAAAAACAGAAACTTTCAGTCAAAAATAATTTTATTGACAGCATGAAATAAATGTCAATAGCTTGCCTTCTGTAATGGATTTCCATTATCCTTTTTCCTTATACTTAATATATTTTTAAATTGAAACAGTCTTCCAACAAAACATTATTTGAATATGGTGGTAGAGGACCACAATCAACAGTTTTTATAAAACTGAATTTTTTTTTTTGAGACAAAGTCTTGCTGTATCCCCCAGGCTGGAGTGCAGTGGCTGAATTTAGGCTCACTGCAACCACAGCCTCCTGAGTTCAAGCGATTCTTCTGCCTCTGCCTCCTGAGTAGCTGAGACTACAGGCACATGCCACTATATCCAGCTAACTTTCTGTATTTTTAGTAGAGACGGGGTTTCACTGTGTTAGCCAAGATGGTCTTGATCGCCTGACCTTGTGGTCCACCCGTCTTGGCCTCCCAAATAAAACTGAATTTTCTTTAATGTCCTGCTTCAGCATTCATACAGGTCTTATGTGTGAATATCCTGCTTTCATAACCTGCTGATCATACATTAAGCAGCCATATGAGATTTTTATATATACAAAGGCATAAATGAACATTGTTTTTCAGGGGTTATTTTTTTAAGGAAAACAAACCATAATACATAGAAAGAAATCTGAGATACATGACCTTCTATTTTAAGATTCTGTAGTATAAGAATTCTTTCAAATCATTCAGTAAACTTTCATCAAATGAACATTTATTGACACCTAAGTGCTAGATACCATACCAGGTAGTATCTAGTAATTTCCAATACTGTGGTGTCATGACACATTGTTCCTTGATTTTACACTTTTCTCCTTTACCAAAAGACTTAAAAAATTTTTTTTGAGATAATTTTTGGTATTTGCTGACATGTTAAAGAAATCTTGGTAAACAACGAAGTAAGAGCTGACAATTACTGTTTCATATATAGCATGCCTACATGAAGGTAACTATTGACATAAGACCTAGATGAAATTCTAGCACTTTGCTAGAATTCAGATTCTAGCAAAATGATAAAAGGAAACCAGTAATAGATAATACATGCCAATTTTTTATAAAGTATAAATATATAACATATGTTTAAGTAAAAATCAATTTATAAAGTCAGGCTGAATCACTTTTTTAAGTGAATCAAAAACTGTAACAAAAGGTGACTAAAATTACAGCTGGTAATAGAACAAAGTGACAATATCTGACATGAGGGCTAATAAATGAGATAAGCATTATGGAAAGCTAAAAATAAAAGTGAAAGATACTAAAGGTGAATATCGTGAAACGTGTAAAAGAGTACATTCAATCAATAAATGGTCTATAGCATCAGTCCCTAACCATTTTGGCACCAGGGACCATGGAAGACAATTTTTCTATGGAACAGAGCCAGGGAGCAGATGCGGGTGATGGTTTTGGGATGAAACTGTTCCACCTCAGATCATCAGGCATTAGTTAGATTCTCATAAGGAAAGTGCAACCTAGATCCCTCACATGTGATAGAGTTAACACTCCTCTGAGAATCTAATGCTGCTACAGATCAGCAATCTAACTGGTATGCAGCCTGGTTCCTACTGGTCTGCAGCCTGGGGGTTGGCGACCCCTGGTCTGTAGGTTTCCTCTATACAGACTTCAAAGTACTAGCTTTAGAATCTAGCCCCAGTGTATAGACACTCATTACATATCTTTTAAGAATTTTCTATCCATCTCTAAATTATGCTAGAAATTATTCTTCAAGGCAAAATGCTTTGAATGTCCACACTTCTGCATTTATTAGCCATTATAGCACCTAAAATGAGGTCTCTGATTTAGTATAAATGAACAGCAATCTGAAAATATAATATTTTTATATCTATATGAATATCACTTACTGTCCATATTTTCCTCCCTTTTTCTTAGCTCCTTGTATTTCTGGTTCATTTCACCTATGAGAGATATAAAATACAACATTAATTTCAAAAATTCCACATACAATACTCTAAATTAAAAATATCTCTTTGGTTCTCTCTATGCCATTAGTCATTGACTACTCAATGTTTTCCATTAGGTGAAATTCTTTTTCATTGACTTACAGAGACTTTTAAAGTAGACATATGCATGTGCCTTGAATATGTGGAAAAAAACGATTTGATTAGAAAGGACTTAAAGGCTTTCCATTCCAAACCTGGGCTATTCAGCCTACACATGAACACTGTGGGTGTTGAGAAACATAAGTTCCCAAGAAAGTCTATTCTATCTCTGAAAGATTACCAGCAAGACAGCAGAGTAACTTCACTCATGGAGTTTATGCTCTAAAGATTTAACAATTAATTAAAATTAAAAGGTACTAAGTACCATAATAGGAAAAATAAAAGATGCTATAGGAGCACACAGCAAGGGCAACTAACCTAGTTGAGGGTTACAGAGAAAGTTTCCCCAAATAAGTAATATTCAAGTTGCATTATAAAGAATAGTAGGAGTTACCTGGTCAAAATATAGAAGCTGAAATGTCAAAACATTAGCAGTAAAAAGTTTCAAAGTGAGGATGAATATGGTAGCATAAGGAACTGAAAGAGTGGTATGGCCAAGGCAGAGAAAGAAGTGAAAAAGTGTCACAAAGATAAGGCAAATTATGAAGCACCTTATAAGATCCATGTTAAAGAGTTTGGACTTTCTCGACTGGGCGCAATGGTTCACACCTGTAATCCCAGCACTTCGGGAGGCTGAGGCAGGTGGATTACGAGGTCATGAGTTCAAGACCAGCCTGGCCAAAATGGTGAAACCCCATCTCTACTAAAAATACAAAAATTAGCCAGGTGTGGTGGCATGAGCCTGTAATCCTAGCTACTCAGAAGGCTGAGGCAGAGAATTGCTTAAACCTGGGAGGCAGAGGTTGCTGTGAGCAGAGATCTGGCCACTGTACTCCAGCCTGGGCGACACAATGAGACTGTCTCAAAAAAAAAAAAAAAAAAAAAAGTTTGGACTGTAGCAGGAGCGGCAGAGAACAAACCTCTCTAACACCAAACTGAGGAAGGAAGTGGTTTTATATTTGGCCAGGAGCTGCAGCAGGCAACAGCCTCATTTACCGAGCTCCCCGAGCTGCAGCTTCTCTCCCCTTTTATAGGCTTACAACGCTAAAGGGGAAACTGAGGCGGAACTATGTCATTGTCCATTTGCTGGACGTCCGACCTTACAATCTTTTGTTTTCAATGATTTCCTAATTCATATGCAGCGCAAGCGGGGACCAGCAAGGGAGAGGGGCTTACAGAGACAAGACAAAAGCAACAAGCTGTTTATTGGCAGAGGTGTTTCCAGGAGGGAACCTGGTCTGTGGGGACGTGGGGGCGTGAACCAGTGCCAGGCTCCAGCCGGCAGAGATAGCATTCATTTGCAGCTCTTTCAAGGTTAACAGATAGCAGAGACGCTGGGAACAAAAGAGGGAGTCATTTCCCAGCTCTTTGGAATTTTATTTCATTTTTTTTCCTTCTTCACTCTCCTTCCCATCTGGAAAGGGGGGAAGATGTGAAATTGAAGGAGGCGAGGGGGTCTCCCCTCTCAGGACTTTCTCCTAAGGACAATTACTGAATACTTTTGAGCAGGGAAATGAAATAATCCATTTACATTTTTGAAAAATATATCTGATCTGAAGAATAAAAGTAAGATTGGAGGCAATAAAACTAGTTAGAAAGTTGTCATAATAATCTGGGTGAAAGATGAAAGCTGCCTGGAGTAGACTGATGGTAATTAGGACAGAAGGTAGTGAATTATTATTTGTGACATTTAAGGGCCTGAGTGAATGGATTTTGGTTAGGGTTAAACAGGGAGGAATCAAGTGTGATTCCCAGGCTTCTGACTTGGGCATCTGAGAAAATGGCAGTATGATTAACCTACATAAGGAAAAAGTTGAGATCAAGAGTTGCTTACAGCAGTTTTGGAAATGTTGATTTTAACAGACATGAAAAGCATGTCTAAAGGGACAAAAATCCAAAGCCCAGAAAAATGAACAAATTCTGCCATTTTTAGCCTCACAAAGGGACCATTAATAGGAGTGGATCGTGACTATTTTATGACAATAGGATTTCACTGTAACAAAAACTGAGCTATGAAGGAACATGGCTGCCGCCTCCTCTAGAGAAAGCAGAGACACGAACCTCCATCTGTGCATATACTTGCTTGGTGTTGAGTGAATTATGAGAACACAAGGGTGACGGCAAAGTCACAGACCTGGATTAGCAAACAGCTTTTCTGCCTTCTGGTCTAAAAAGTTTTCTGAAATTCACTGATGACAACATTGATACTGAGAAAATCTTATGTCAATGACACTGGAACCACTCAGATAAGGCTCTAGATGCATTAGCAACTTTACTGAACTACTACTCAGTTCAAATTATCAATGATGGTCTCAAAACACACTAATGCACTCTGATTAAGTGTGAAGAGGAAGCAAGAGGTAATCTGTGTGTGTGTGTGTGTATATATACACACACACACACACACACACACTGTAAAAATATACTACAGACAGATTTTTGAGTGGGAAACAGAGTTGGAGTTTGTAGCACACATGATCTGAGATACCCTTATAGGAGGAAGATGCACATATAAATATTATATTGCACACATGAAGTAGCAGAAAAGCTACTATCTTCTGAACCCGCCATGGCCCATGTTTCTAAGAAAGTCCTAGTTCCTTGTTCTGGCTTTAAGTTCCACTCTTGGGGGACTGGTCAGGCATTAAGGGATTAGGAGGGAGGCCTGGATCCTAGACTTTACAAGGATATAACTACCGTCTTATCTTTCTTCTTTTAATCTTAAGAGAATTCCTACACATGATGTTGACAGTTTCTCATTTTGCTTTGAGACCCCAAAACACTGCAATGAGGCTTTTCCTCCTCCTAGTCTAATGGAATTGTTCTCAGTAAGATTATACGACTCCTTAATGATCAAATCCAAAGGGCAGTTTTCAGTTATCTTACTCTGCAATATTTGACACTATTGATACAACCTTTCAAATTTCTCTGATTTCCTTTATGTTTTGTTTTTGCTTTTTGGGGGGATGGCGTGGCAGAGCTTCTCTGGCTTTTTTTACTCTCAGATCATTATTTTTCTGTCTTTTCTTCATGGGTCTGCTTTCTTCTTCATTTAAATTCTGAGTTCTATTCTTAATGAACTTCTAATGCTTTATTATATGCATGGTGATTACACACATTCTTGTGGCTTGAGAATTCTCAAATTTAATCTTTTCTCTGATTTTTAGATTCTTTCATCTAAATGCTTACTATATATATTCATTTGGAAACACTGTCAGGACATCCTGAAACTCAGTATATTCATAATTAAACTCATACTTTCCCTTTTTTATTCCCTATTATATTTGGCTGTCCTCACCATCCATTCATGATTCAAATCAGAAACCTAAGAGGAGACCTCACCCTCCTTCCCTCCTCAAATTCATCCTCCTAGTTGCCAACAGATTGAGTTGGAAGACATATCTGGTTAACATTCACAGTTGCACAGCTGGCCAGCTGGATTAGATGGGACAGAGCTCCCACACATCTCAGCAGATACCCAAGCTTCATAAGACTTCTTCCAATGTCACTGTTGTTAAGAAGGAGAGTGGTCAGAGCATTAGTGAACTTATCTATTTTGTGGTTTCTCAGTGAAGGATTAATATCTGAGTTGCCCATAAAGGCCATGTAGATGTAGGCAGTCCTAAGGTAGGGTAAAACATAATGGTTGTTACCAAATCGATCCTTAGATTCGATATTACAGTACAGGACAAGATTGTAGACGGAAGGAAGCAAAATCAGTGTTATCACAATGAAATTGCAAGCAGGTAAGCAGAAGAGTCTAATGTAGTAGAATCAACAGTGAGGAGACCAAGGGAGAGGGAAAGGGACACAATGGTATAAGAAAGGTAATTCTGGAGATATACTTGAATTTGGAGCATTTGATGTGAGCATAGTTCTACACTCATTTATTTATTTCATATAAATTTACTGATTATTTACTATGTGCCAGATAATGTAACAGGTGTTGGGATATCAAACTGAGTAAGATAGTTTCCACCCTATTCTCAAAGGGCTTACATTTCATTAGGTGTACAAAAACAAAAATTTATAATGCAACATAAGTGCTCTAACAGGTTATGTATGACGTGCTGTGGTAGCCAGATGCGTGAAAATAGTTCAGGAGGACTTTACACAGGAATTATCATACTGGCAAGGTACTTTATCAGGTAACATGGGAATTTAAAAAAAAAGAGTAAAATATTTTCCTTTAAAGAATTTATACTCTAATAAGAAAAGTACACAAAAAGGTATACTATAAATTCAGGCTTTCTCTCCCCTCAAGTAGGAAAGAAGAAGAAATGAGTATGGACCGTTACAAAAAGACTGGGGCTACAGTAGAAAGGACACTGTTGCTTTTTAATAGTCTCTGCTATAGCCAGCAGTGGAGTAAGGAAGATAGGCTCTTCTTCCACTGCCAATAGGCTGAGCACCACCACAGCTACCTCTGTCCTCACTGCAAGGAATTTCACCCAACACTTTTACTTCTCTGGCATCAAATGATGTTCTCCTGACTCAGACTTTATAGGCTTTTATACTCTGAGAAGTAGTTCTGCCCCTACAGAAGGTCTGCTTAACATTTCCAAAATAGGCAGCTATTCCAATCTTCTCTCCTGATCAATATACAACAAGGCATGTACTAGTGACTTCCCTGGCCTCAAGGTTCCCAACTCAGCAAAGCCTACTGATTTTGGAGTTGAAAGGTCAACAACAAACAAAATCAGGCAGATGGGGCAAGACTTTTGCACATTCAGATTGTTTCTCAGCACTTGGGGTACTTGTGAAACAGGCAGTCTCCCAGTTCCTTCCTTCCTTCCTTCCTTCCTTCCTTCCTCCCTCTCTTCCTCCCTCCCTCCCTTTTTTTTTTTTTTTTTTTTTTTTTGAGACAGGGTCTCATTCTGTCACCCAGGCTAAGAGTGCAATGGTTCCATGTCGGCTCACTGCAAGCACCACCTCCTAGGTTCAAGCGATTCTCCCACATTAGCCTCCCAGGTAGCTGGGACTACAGGCATGTGCCACCACACCCGGCTAATTTTTGTGTTTTTAGTAGAGATGGGGTTTTACCATGTTTGCCAAGCTGGTTGCAAACTTCTGACCTCAAGTGATCCACCCCGCCTCAGCGTCCCAGAGTGTTGGGATTACAGGCATAAGTCACCGCATCTGGCCTCAGTACCGCCTATGTTTCATTATGTGTCATGGTTTCTATCTCTATTATCATTCTGGTCACTCTACTATGAATGAGCTCTAGTTTTTCTCTATCCCTTTCAACATATTATGCCAAGAAACTTAGGATTCCAAGAAGACCATCACTCCCCATAGTCTATATAATCATTTTCTGTTATGCAATCTAGAATTTCAGCTGTTTTCAAGCCTGTATCACATTAATTCATATTGAGTTGTTATAAAACCCCTTCTAACATTTTCACATATTTTAGTAGCCAGGACACTTTCTCCTCTCTGACTCCTATTTCAATTTTAATTAGTTGTGGGGTCTATAAAATTCCATCTTTTTGTATTCAGTCTATCTCTCTCATCTACTTTTTACATACCATTATTACAGTAAGCAGCAAGTTAGTAATATGCTAAGGATGAAAACCTTTATAATGATCTACTTCCATTTCATAAATAAGTGGAAAATAACAAAAATCTTTATAATTCTCTAAATAACATTTTCTTTTTTCTAGCTTACTTTATTCTAAGAATACAGCATATAATACACACAAAATATGTGTTAATCAACTGTTTATGTTATTGGTAAGGCTTCTATTCCACAGTAGATTATTAAATTTTTATGGAGTCAAAAGTTACACACGGATTTTTGACTGCATGGTGCACTCAGTGCCCCAATACCAATGCTGTCTTGAAGGGTCAACTATATTTTAAGTTTTGGCAGAGAAGTTTCCTTACAGCTATGCAAACAAGGTCAGATAATTCTGTTTCTAAAGCAGGAGGCACTTTAAAAACTGTAATTGTAATTTTTAAATATTGTATAAATTATACAATTTTTATTAATTATCTAATTATGTAAAACAAAAGGACTATGTAGAAGTTTGTTCCAACAGAGTACTCTATGTAAAATCACATAGTATAATTGGTGGTACTTGGCATGTACTAAACATAAGGTCCTTAATCATTTTCTAAAGTAGCAGTTATCAAACTTTAACATGAATCAGAATCAACAGGAGAACTTGCTGAAACACAAATTGCTGAGCCCTTTCCTTAGGGTTTCCAATTCAGTAAGTCTGGGATAGAGCCCAAGAATTTGCATTACTAACAAGTTTCAGATGGTGGCGATGATCCTGGTATAGACATAACATCACCATTTTAATGAAAGATACAAAGAATATTTTAAACAATTTCTAGATTGAACAATAATAATTCATTCTTCTTCAGCAGATGTATGTTGAAAAACCACAGAATAGCAATGGATGGATGCCATTTGAAATCTCAGATACCAGAAGATAAACCACTTTGCAACTAAATAGGTTATTTTGTACATACTGAAGGAAATACTAATGGGAAAATACTTTCTAATGTATGCTTTGGGAAAATAACAGCAGTAAAGTTACTCAACTTTCCTTTTATAAACTAACAGCATTAATAACAGTCACTAATTAATATTTATGAGCATATTTTAAATTGACTGCTATTGTGAATGTGTTTTGTGTACATATTTATATACAAAACACATTCATCTAATCCTCGAAATAACCCTAAGAGGCAGGTACTGCAATTATCTCCATTTTAAAGAAAAAAACTAAGATAAAGTCAGATTAAATAGCATAAATAGCATGTCCAAGATCAAACAGCACAGCCTGGATTTGAATCCAGGCATTCTAGTAACAGGACATGTGCTTTTAAACAAAATGATTATGTCTTTAACATTTTTCATTTTACCCTCCATAATTAAGGAAAAAAAGGCCCTAATCTAGGCTTTAGAACTCTGGGTATGAAGAAGTATACTATAGACAAACCAAAGTATTATATTTTGTATTTTTACTACTTTTGAATGATACATATAAATTATACAGAAAGTTACAACGAATTAATTCAGAATTTAGGACAGTAATCCAATATTCCTACAGCATTCTGTGTATATTTCTATTATGATGTATTTACCACATTGTAGCAACAAGTTATTTGTATGTCTTACATGGTATGTTAATAATCACATGATATTTGGTTTTAGAATCAAATCCACATTTGGGAAAATACTTGAATCTGCAAAGTAATAATTTTTGGTAAGTAATAATGCCCAATAATCCCTCCTGCAGAGACATATGACAGTGACTGTACTTTGTTAACTCTGTCAATCCTACTGCGTATATATTAACAGATGTTCAGAAAATTAGCCCCACCTTGTGGATCACAGTAGCACTACAAATTCAGGCCTAACCACCAAAACTTTGGAACTGTCAGTGATGTGTACATTATCTTGACTGACAAAAACTAAAAAACTTACTATAGCTAGCATTGGTAAGGAACCACCTTCACATACTGCTTTTGGTTGTATAACATGATACAACTTTTTCTGGGAAGAAATTTGCAAACCAGTAAAAATTGTAAATATAAATAATATTCTATTCACAATTTCACTTCTAGAAATTTATTCTGTAGAAATAAATAGACAAGTTAATAAACATGAATGTACTGGTACAGCACTGTTCTTAGGAGTTAAAAATTAGAAACAGTGTAAATATCAATGTGGATAGAATCCTATGTAACAACAATCATGCGGGTAGCTAATGGTTGTCAGAAGTGCTTAATATATACCAGGGACTTTTTTTTTTTTTTTTAGATAAGGTCTCACTTTGTGATCCAGGCTGGAGTGCAGAGGCGTGATTTTGGCTCACTACAGCCTCAGCCTCCCAGGTTCAAGTAATCCTCCTGCCTCAGCAAGTAGCTGGAACTACAAGTAGCTGGGACTACAAGCCAAGCGCACATCACCACGCCTGGCTAATTTTTTTTTTTTTTTTTTTTTTGTAGAGATAGGTTTTCGCCCTGTTGCCCAGGCTGGTCTCGAGCTTCTGAGCTCAAGCAATCTACCCACCTAGGCCTCCCAAAGTGCTACGATTACAGCGTGAGCCACCACAACTGGACCAGGCACCATTCTTAAGTCTGACTTTAGAGCCCTAACATTGACCACTATGCTATACCACTTCTCAGAATGAAGTATACATCCTCATAGAGAAGAATGTATATTATACAGTTAAATGAAAAGCTCAAGCTCAGAAGAATTGTACATTAGTATTAGTCCATTTAAAAATATGTTTGTAAGTGTATTTTAAAAAGTCAAAAAGCCTAAACATCAAACTGTAAACCATGATTAACTCTGAAGACTTGGATGAGGAGAAAGGAAATGACTTTTTACTTTATATACTTTTTGACTGCTTGCATTTTTCATGTTAAATACATGCCAGATTCATATCTAAAATTACAATTAAAAAATAAGTTAATCTGAATCTTTAAAATAATTTTAAGTATTTTTTTTAAAAGCTGGAAAGGATGACCTCCTATGCACTGAGGCTAACTGCCCAGTTAATGAAAGCACATGAGGATGGTCATTCAAGGCAAAACACACATACACATATTTTTTAAAAATCAGTAAAATGATGTACCTTACAGGTGCTTAAACACTCAGAAATTCTAGGTAAGTAAGGTTTATGATTGTCATTTCTTGGTAGGGATGGCAGGTTGAACATGCACATCTAATTGTGATCCTCCCCCAAACCCCACTAAAACTATAGCAAAAAGAATTTTTAAAGGTATAAATTCCCAGCATATAGAAATAGGAGACAATAGCAATAAAATTTTGGAAGCTGAGGCCAGGCACGATGGCTAAGGCCTGTAATTCTGGCACTTTTGGAGGCCGAGGCGGGCAGATCATGAGGTCAAGAGATCGAAACCATCCTGGCCAACATGGTGAAACACAGTCTTTACTAAAAATACAAAATTTAGCTGGCCGTGGTGGCACATGCCTATAGCCCCAGCTGCTCGGGAGGCTGAGGCAGAATTGCATGAATTCAGGGGACGGAGGTTGCACTGAGCCAAGATCAAGCCAAATTCCAGCCTGGTGATAGATCAAGACTCCATCTCAAAAAAAAAAAAAAAAAAGTTGGAAGCTGAAAGCAAATGGACAACTGGGACTTAGCAGACTTCAGAAAGTCTAAATCTAAGCCAGCATTAGGTAAAGCTTAGAACTACCCTGATTTCAAAAGACTCAATATTTTTGCATAGAAGACTGATCACTGTTTTGTGCTTCATGAAAGACTTTGAGATGTCTTATAATAGTAATGCTGTTCTTTATAGAATTTACTTAATGTAAGGGAATACATTAATAAAGAGTAAAACGCCAGGCACAGTGGCTCGCAATTGTAATCCCAACACTTTGGGAGGCCAAGGCAGAAGGACTGCTAGAGCCAAGCACATTGAGATCAGCCTGGGCAACAGAGCAAAACCCTGTCTCTACAAAAAAGTTTTTAACAATTAGCTGGGCATGGTGGTGTGTACCTGTAGTCCTAGCTACTCAGGAGTTTATTTTACTTCATTTTACTTTATTTAGCTAAGGTGAGAGGATCACTTGAACCCTGGAGTTTGAGGCTGCAGTGGGCTATGATGTCACACCACTGTACTCCATCCTGGGTGACAGAAAGACCCTATCTCATTAAAAAAAAGAATTCACTATGGGCCTGATTTGAGCTAAGTGGACTAAGAAACTATTTACTTTGAAGAACTTTAATATATGATATAAACTCTCAAGTATTAATTTGTAGTAAGAATAAAAGACTTTATTAATCAACAGATTCCTTAATAAAAACATGCTGGGCACAGTAACGTGGGCCTGAGTCCCAGTTACTTGAAAGGCTGAGGCAGGAGGACTCCTTGAGCCCAGGAGTTCAAGGCCACAGTGAGCTATGATCATGCCTATAAATTGTCACTGCACTCTACCCTGGCCAACACCGCAAAATTCATCTGTATTTAAAAAAAAAAAAAAGTTACTTGGCTATATGTTAGAAGTAAGCCTTGAAGACGAAAAGATCCTTATTAAAAATAGTATCCTTTGTTGAGTGAAAATATAAGCTACTATTGACCACTTGGTGTGTTCTGCTTTACTCAGAGCAACAATACTTCTTCCATTACTTTCCCTTGCTTGTCCAAAAGCAACATTTTAAAAAGCAATAATTAAACAAATATACAATTGTTGGCACTTCAACTGAGAAAGGAAAAATCAGGATGAGTTCAGGCATTTTGAAAAGTAGCATGGCATCTGCCAATAACACTCCACTTTACTATTGAGGCAGAGTTTGCAGCCAAATACTGACCATATGACTTTCACTAGAGCTATTTCTCATTGTTATTAGTTAGCACACATATACATAAATTCCTTCCCTACTAAAATATAGAACAATGTGCACCTTTTTTTTTTTTCTTTTTTTATGAAGTCTTGCTCTATCACCCAGGCTGGAGTACAGTGGCACGATTTCGGCTCATTGCAATCTCCGCCTCCTAGGTTTAAGTGATTCTTTTGCCTCAGCCTCCTGAGGAGCTGAGATAACAAGCATGCACCACTACACCCCGCTATTTTTTTCTATATTCAGTAGAGACAGGGTTTCGTCATGTTGGTCAGGGTGGTCTTGAACTCCTGACCTCAGATGATCCATACCGCTTGGCCTCCCAAAGTGCTGGGATTACAGGCATGAGCCACCGCACCTGGCCGAACAGTGTATACATTTAAACCCAAATAAATTTGGACCCATTATAACAAAATTACCTGGTCCATCAATACAGAAAACCAATATAAGTGCTGCCTAGCAAATATTTAAGATCACAGAATCAAATCTCCTAGCAGTTAAAAAAAGGTAACATCTAATTACAACAAAAATTTTCTGTTATGAGATTATTTTATTTTTAAAAATTACTTACAAGACCAAGGAATGATTTGACAGCCATGAAGCCCTTCTAGAATTGGTCAAAAGTCTAAGTATGAGCTCAAGTATGTTATTGGTCAAAAGTCTAAGTATTTTCTCTGCTTTAATTTAGATTGCCAGAGTAAAAAAGTCTAAAAGGCTTAATATCACACGGTAAACCATAATGACCTCTGAAGACTTAGATGAGTGAGAGGAGAAAAGAGATGACTTTTTACTTCATATTAATACATTTTTATACTGCTTGAATTTTTCACATTAAAAACATACCAGATTCATACATAAAAATCACAATTTAATACATTAATCTGAAGCCTTAAAATTACTAATTTAGTGAAAATTTTTTTTAAACTCAGCATCACAGGAACAATAAAGATTTTCATAGAGTAGCCAAATAACTGCTAACTGATTTTATTTAGTTAACTTTGAGACATAATTATTCAATGTAATTTTTGGCAAATTATAACATTAAAGACTTAACAAAATGAATAAATATGATATATTTGAGAAAGTTGTAAGATGACAAGGTCACCATTAATACCTAGCAGAGAACACAACTGTACCTAACTCAGTTTCTAAGGATGCCTTTGAATTTAGAATGAATTACATAAATATTTTAAAGTTTATGTGAAAACTGAAAGGTTGGATTACTTCCTGAAAAAAGCCAGATATGTATAAACATCATTTATGGTTTATGTGCTTTCCTAAACAGAAAACCTACAAGGCAAAAGGTGGTCTACTTGGATTATACACAGATGCTGTTAATAGAAGAAGCCAGGTAGCATCTAAGAAATGAATAAAATGAGCCAAAGAGGAAATAAAGCCAGGGGGGCAAAACTGCATATGAACTAGAAAGACAAAGCAATCTGATTATTATCGCTATCCTAAGGAACAGAGCATCTATAACCATGAGTCAAGGTGAGAAGTGGATATAAATAAGCATCCACCACTTTACTGGAAAACATAATCCAAGGTAGGAATCCTCTGGAAAGTAATAAAACCTTTGCGGTCAAGCTCCCTCTGGGGAACAATGCATACCTACGTCCTAAACCTAGAGAGCCCAAAGAAGTAGCCACAGCCCAATTTCTTTTTTTTTTTTTTGGAAACGAAGTCTCACTCTGGCATCCAGGTTGGAGTACAGTGGTGCAATCTTGGCTCACTGAAACCTTTGCCTCCCGGGTTCTTGCAATTCTCCTGCCTCAGCCTCCCAAGTAGCTGAGACTACAGGCGCATGCTGCCACACCCAGCTAATTTTTTGTATTTTAGTAGAGATGGGATTTCACTGTATTGCCCAGGCTGGTCTCAAACTCCTGAGCTCAGGCAATCCGCCTGCCTCGGCCTCCCAAAGTGCTGGAATTACAAATGTGAGCCACCACGCCCGGCCCAGAGCCCAATTTTTATCTGTAGTTCATTCTACAACTACTGCTAAAATGTGAATTATTTAGTTCATTTCACAAACATTTAATGAGTATGTATTTTCCCATACATTGTGTTGATGAAAGAGGTTACCAAAGTGTAAGACACAGTCCCTGTAATTGAGGACTTAGCCAGAGAGAGAAGACAAACACATAAATAGATAACTGTAATATAATGTGGTCAATCCAGTGATATGTTTATACATAGTATGCTCTGAAAACATGGAGAGAGTTCACTCAGTTAGTGTAGCCTAGAAACAAATGAAGGAAGACAAAGTTATGCTGGATAAATGGATACCTGAGTTCTATCTTAAAGGATGAGAATTTGGTCAGGTGAAAAACAGGGGAAGGAACACTAAAGACAAAGGGCTGGGATGATGGCTCGTGACTGCAATCCCAGCACTTGGGAGGCTAAGGCAGGAGGTTCATATGAGCCCAAGAGTTTGAGACCTGTCTTGGCAAAATGAGAGACCGTATCTTGACAAACAATAATAATAATAATAATAATAATAATAAGCCAGGGGTTGTGGAGCTCTCCTGTAGTCCCAGCTACTCAGGAGGCTGAGGTGGGAGAATCACTTGACTCTGGGAGGTCAAGGCTATAGAGAGCCATGACTGCATCACTGCACTCCAGCCTGGGCAACAGAGTGAGGCTCTGGGAAAAAAAAAAGAGAGAGATAGAGAGAGAACAAAATAGTAAGAGACACAGGATATACTACAAGCAGATTATTATTAGAATATAAGGACAGAGATGATGAGGGGTGGGAGAGGAGGTTGACAATACAGAGGCCAGATCATAGAGGACTAGAATGACATGCAAAAATTCTTACACTTTATGCTGTATATCATGTAACCAGTGTTAAGGACAGTGACACAGAATAACATTTTATATATGTCACTCTGGCAGCATTTATGGGGGAAGAATCTGACAGGAGGCAAGATTGGAAGTGAGGAGACCAGTTAGGGAGGCTACTGCTAAGTTGTTCAGGCAAGAAATAAGGAGGTCTTGAACTAACAAGTAACTTTATAACAAGTAATCTTCTAACAAAAATCTCCTGTGCTAATGTATCAATAATCGAGGATGATCACAGTGTAGCAGAACAAAAACCGAATGCATTAATATAAATATATATGTACATATATAATATATAAATGCACATAAATAATAATTACATATCACATAGACTTATATATGTTATAAATGCCACTGTTATACTGCATTATAATTATCTTTTCCCACATTAATAAAAAAGAAGAAAGGTTAGAAAATAGGAAAATAGAAGTAAAAATTAAAAGCCTTCTATTTGTCTTAGAACTAGCAATTAGGCCGGGCGCAGTGGCTCATGCCTGTAATCCCAGCACTTTGGGAGGCCCAGGAGGGCGGATCACAAGGTCAAGAGATTGAGACCATCCTGGCCAATATGGTGAAACCCTGTCTCTACTAAAAATACAAAAATTAGCTGGGCGTGGTGGCGCGCGCCTGTAGTCCCAGCTACTTGGGAGGCTGAGGCAGGAGAATTGCTTGAACCCAGGAGGCGGAGGCTGCAGTGAGCCAAGATTGTGCCACTGCACTCCAGTCTGGTGCCTGGTGACAGAGCGAGACTCTGTCTCGAAAAAAAAAAGACCTAGCAATTAATAAACTGTTACCCCAAAATGTATTATTTTAGTGGAAAAAAATTAAATGTTAGAAATTTAGATTTAGGAAAAGGAAAATTCTTTAGAGCATATTCTATAAGCATCTAAAATCAAGAATAATATCAGATTTCTCAGAATAATTTTGAATATATTAATACAGAAAATCTAGAAACTAGATCTACATAAATTAAAAGCAATGAAATGATTTAATAAAGTAAATAATATAATTCAAAAATACAAAATTTTGTGTAGGTAGGAGAAATAGATCTCTTAGGTAAGAGATCTACATGTACAACATGGGGACTATGGTTAACAATAACATAGTTTATTCTTGAAGATTGTTAAGACAGTGAATTTTGAACATTCTCACCACCAAAAATAAGTGAAGTAATGCATATGGTAATCAGCCCAATTTAGGCATTCCACAATGTATACATATTTCAAAACATTATACACAAAAAATATATACAATTTTTATTTGTCAATAAAAATAAGTATTATAAAAAAGAAAATGACATGACTCTATCTAGTCTTAACAATTTATTGCTAGCCTACCTCACATGGTATGCCATTTAGTAATCATAAATCTTAGTAAGATAGAATAATTATATTCATTTTCCAGATGAGAAAACTGAAGCTTGGGCAAGTTTATTTATCTAATACTGGGACTTAAAGTCTGTCTGCCTTTAGATTCCTTATTTAAAGCTACTAGTAGCCATGTATAAATTAAACTGTATTTCATAAGAATATCTTAATTTTACAAATATAGCACTTCATATCAGAAATTCAAGTTGAGGCTTAGGCAATAAAACTAAAGTTTTGGAGTCAGAGAGACCTTGGTTTAAATGTAGAATTAACTATTTACTAGCTGGAGGAATTTGACTAAATTATATAACTTCTCTGAGCCTCATTATGTATAAAATAGGTTTACAAGGCTTTAAAAAGTTCTTGCAAGACTAAAAAGTGCCTAGCCAGATAAGTAATCAATCAGTAGCAGCTAATGCTATTATTCATAAATAAAGAAAAACTATAAGACTGATATACCACCTTGAAAATTGAAGTTAATTAATTTAGGAATAGACAGCTAGATGTGCTGGCTCACACCTGTAATCCCAGCATCTTGGGAGGCTGAGGTCTGAGGAGTGCTTGAGCTCAGAAGTTTGAGACCAGCCTGAGCAACACAGTGAGACTTCATCTCTATTAAAAATTTAAACATTAGCTGGATGTAGTGGCAGACATATGTAGTCCCAGCTACTTGAGAAGCTGACACAGGAGGATCACTTGAACCCAAGAGTCTGAAATTGCAGTGAGCTGTGATTAAGCCACTGCATTGCTATGAATGTTTCCTTAGCCATAACAAGAATACATGTACATGTGCACACTGTTTATACCACACCTAACTCATAAGAATATATAGTCAATTCTTGATAATCCAAGAGCATATGTTTGCAGTTAAACTATGATTAAAGTGCTATGGGAAATCTACTTTTCTCTCTCTTATTAGGGAGAAGATTGTTAGGCAATTGATGCTCACCCTCCTTACAATGTAGCCCCACGCCCAACCCCCCACCACAGTATTTCTGCATAGTCAAACCCCAAGCTCCCTCAGGTGTTCTGGTCCCTTCACTGGTTCTTCAAATTCCACTCCTGGGGAAAGTTGTGGAGGATCAGGTTAATCAGTGCTTGCTACCTCATTTTGAGGCCTGGATGGGGAATTAATTCTGTCTGGATTATTTGTAATACTTATGATTTGATTTTCATCCCCTCTAATGCTACCAGTTACCGCCACCATTAATAGTTGACTATATTATTTATAATAAACGACTGACTATTACTAGGAAGGAAATACACCTTAGGAGGAAGTATAACTTAGAAATCTATTAAAACTTTAAACATTTTACTTCTGTTTTTGTAAAAAAAAAACTGCTTGGCAAAGCTAAATAAATTATTATACAATCATTTTAACTCATAAGTGGTCAGTTTAAATCACTGCTGTAATATTATTCATGTAGTATACATTTTAGTAGCTAAAGTTAGTAATATTAGAGAGAATTAAATAATAAATCCCAAGTAGTTAAATAGTCTCTAAGACACCGGTAATACTATATCAAAACTGCTAAGCATCTGTTAATCTACATTATAAAAATACCAGAAGCATTACCTTGGTGTTCCTCTAAATCCATGTCAAGTTGTCTAATTTCTTCATTAAACTGATTCATCTTTTCTTTTATATCTGTTAACCTATTGAAAATATTTTAATAAATTTATGAAGGAAATGTAGACAGACATTCAATAAAAACACTTAAGGAGGTTAGACATCTCTTCCAAGTTGCATAAACAGTATTCAAAAATAATATGTCCTATTCTGAGGACAACACTATAACTGATGATATTAGGATATCTTTTCCAAGTTGCATAAATATTGAAAAATAGCATGTCCTATTATGAGGACAATACTATAAATTTAGAGAGAAAGAATCTTATCTAGATCTTTTTTAATGATTCATATTTGGAGCCCAAGTATACTCTGAGAACACTAGGTTACCTGACTTCAACAGCAGACCCCTTCCCAACTTCGAGTTTGGCTTGTAGTATTAAGAAAATGAAAAATATTTAACAATATTCTTTTTGTAGGTATCTATAAGCCAAATCAAGTTGGAAAATTAGTCTCAAAAATTAGAAAATAAGTGAAAATCTACCACTGGCAGAAAATTATATGGGTTAATTTTTTTTTTTTTTTTGAGACAGAGTCTTGCTCTATTGCCCAGGCTGGAGTGCAGTGATGCCGTCTCAGCTCACTGCACCTCTGCCACCTGAGTTCAAGTGATTCTTCCGCCTCAGCCTCCCAAGTAGCTGGGATTACAGGTGCCTGCTACCGTGCCCAGCTAATTTTGTGTTTTTAGTAGAGAACGGGTTTCACCATCTTGGCCAGGCTGGTCTTGAACTCCTGACCTCATAATCCACCCACCTCAGCCTCCCAAAGTGCTGTGACTACAGGCATGAGCCACCACGTCCGACCTATATGTTAAGTTAAACTTATAGTAAGTCTAACTGCTTTTAACATAAAGCAGTTTGTAAGTTTAACTGCTTTTGACTGCTTTTAACATAAAGCAGTTAAACTTACTATAAAGCTACCATAATAAAAACAATGTGGTATAAGCATCGGATAGACATATATATCGATGGACTAAAATTGTGAGTCCAGAATAAGACCATAGATTCTCCAGTTAACTGATTTTTGACAAGGGTGCTAAGATAATTAAATGGGGAAAGAAAAGTATTTTCAACAAATGGTGCTGGGACAAGTGTATATGCAGAAGCTAAGGAATAAAACGGGACTCCTACTTCACATCATATACAGAATTAACTTGAAATGGATCAAAGATCTAAATGTAAGAACTAAATTACCAAACTCTCAGAAGAAAACACAGACATAGTCTTCATGACCTTGGATTAGGCTTTGGTTTCTTAGATATGACACTAAAAGCATAAGCAACAAAAGAAAAACAGAAAAACTGGATATAATCAAAATTGAAAACTTTTATGCTTCCAAGAACACCAAGAAAATGAAAAGATAACTCATAGAACAAGGGAAAATTTTTACAAATTATGTATCTGATGAGACCTCTATCTAGAATATATTTAAAAAGTTACAACTCAGTAATAAAAAAAATCTAGTTAAAAAAATGAGCAAAGTAACTAACTAAACATTTCCCCCAAAGAATATGGTGGCCAATAAGCATGTGAAAGAAAGCTCAACATCATTAGCCAACAAACAAATACAAATCAAAACCACAGTGAGACACTGATTCATACCCATTAGGAATGGCTATAATAGAAAAAGACAGATAATAACAAGTGAGGATATGAAAAACCTGGAACCCTCATACACTACTGGTAGAAATGTAAAATGCTACAAATTCTTGGAAAATCTGATAGAATTCAACTGTGGATCCATCTGATCCTGGACTTTTTGTTGGCATTTTGTTTTTAACCATTTCAGTCTCACTGCTTGTTACTGGTTTGTTCAGAGTTTCTATTTCTTCCCACTTTAATCTAGGAGGACTGTATATTTCCAGGAAACTATTCATCTCCTCTAAGTTTTCTAGTTTGTGTGTGTAAAGGTGTTCATGGTAGGCCTGAATGATCTTTTGTATTTCTGTGGTATTGATTGTAGTATCTCCCATTTTGTTTCCAATTGAGCTTATTTGGATCTTTTCTCTTCTTTTCTTTATTAATCTTGCTAATGGTCTATCAATTTTGTTTATCTTTTAAAAAGAACCAGCTTTTTGCTTCATTTATCTTTGATATTTTTTTGGTTTCAATTTAATTTAGTTCTGCTCCGATCTTCATTATCTCTTTTCTTTTGGTGAGTTTGGGTTTGGTTTGTGCTTGTTTCTCTAGTTGCTTTAGGTGTGACCTTAGATTGTCTATTTGTGTTCTTTCAGACTTTTTGACATAGGAACTTAATGCTCTGAATGTTCCTCTTAGCACTGCTTTTGCTGTATCCCAGAGGTTTTGATAAGTTGTGCCACTATTTTTGTTCAGTTCAAAGAATTTTTAAATTTCCATCTTTATTCCATTGTTGACCTAAAGATCATTCAAGGAGCAAATTGTTTAATTTCCATGTATCTGCATGGCTTTGTCAGTTCTTTTTGCAGCTGATCTCCAATTTTATTTCACTGTGGTCTGAGAGAATATTTGATATACTTTTGATTTTCTTAAATTTATTAAGACATTTTGTGGCCCATCATATGGTCTGTCTTGGAGAATATCCCATGTGCTGATTAATAGAATGTATATTCTGCAGTTGTTGGGAGGAATATTCTATAAATATCATTTGTTCTAGGGTACAGTTTAAATACATTGTTTGTTGATTTTCTGTCTTGATGACCTGTCTACTGCTGTTAATGGAGTATCGAAGTCCCCCACTATTATTGTACTGCCGTCTATCTCATTTGTTAGGTCTAGTGGTAACTGTTTTATACATTTGGGAGCTCTAGTGTTAGGTGCATATAGACTTAGTATTGTGGTATTTTCCTATTTGATTAGTCCTTTTATAATTACATAATGTCCCTCTTTCTTTGTCTTTTTCAACTGTTGTTGCTTTAAATGCTGTTTTGTCTGATATAAAAAAAAATAGTTACTCCTACTTGCTTTTGGTGACCATTTGCATGGAATATCTTTTTCCATCCTTTTACCTTAAGTTTACATGAGACCTTATGTGTTAGGTGAGTCTCTTGAAGACCACAGCTACTTGGTTGGTGAATTCTTATCCATTCTGTTACTGTATATCTTTTAAGTGGAGCATTTGGGCCATTTATATTCAACATTAGAACTGAGATGTGTGGTTACCATTCTATTCATTGTGCTAATTATTGCCTGAATACCTTGGCTTTTCATTTCCACTGTGTTTTTTTTTTTTTTAAATATGGAAACCTTCACGAATTTGCATGTTATCCTTACGCAGAGGCTATGCTAATCTTCTCTGTATCGTTCCAATTTTAGTATATAAGCTGCTGAAGCAAGCACCACTGTGTTGTTTTATAGGCCCTATGAGATTTATGCTTTAAGAAGGTTCTACTTTGCTGTATTTTGAGGTTTTGTTTCAAGATTTAGAACTCCTTTTAACTGTTCTTGAGGTGCTGGCTTGGTAGTAGTGAATTCTCTTAGCATTTGTCTGAAAATGACTTTGTCTTTGCTTCATTTACTAAGTTTAGTTTTGCTAGATACAAAATTCTTGACTGATAATTATTTTGCTTAAGGAGGCTAAAGATAGGACCCCAATCTCTTCTAGCTTGTAGGGTTTCTGCTGAGAAATCTGCAATTAATCTGTTAGGTTTTCCTTTATAAGTTACCCGATGCTCTTCCCTCACAGCTCTTAAGATTCTTTCCTTTGTCTTGACTTTAGATAACCTTATGATTATGAGCCTATGTGATGATCTTTTTGTGATGCATTTCCCAAGTGTTCTTTGACATTCTTGTATTTGGATGTCTACATCTCTAGCAAGGCCAGGAAAGTTTACCTTGATTATTCCCTCAAATAAATCTTCCAAACTTACAGATTCCTCTTCTTCCTCATGAACACCAATTATTATTAGGTTTGGCCATTTAACAGAACCCCAAACTTTTTGGAGGCTTTGTGCTTTTTTTTTTTTTTAATTCTTGTTTTGTCTTTGTTGGATTGGGTTATTTGGAAAGCCTTGTCTTTGAGCTCTGAAGTTCTTTCTTCTATTTATTTGATTCTATTGTTGAAACTTTCCATTGTATTTTGCATTTCTCTAAGTTTGTCTTTCATTTCTAGAAGTGTGATTATTTTTTTATTTATGCTACCTATTTCTCTGGAGAATTTTTTCATCCATATACTGTATTTTAAATTTATTTAAGTTGATTTTCACCTTTCTCTGTTGGATCCTTGACTAACTTAATAATTGACCTTCTGAAATATTTTTCTGTCAGTTGAGAGATTTCTTATTGGTTTGGTTCCATTGCTGGTGAGCTAGTGTGATCTTCTGGAGATGTTACAGAAGCTTGTTTTGTCATATTACCAGAACTGTTTTTCTGGTTCCTTCTCATTTGGGTAGACTATGACAGATAGAAGAAAGATCTGGGACTGAAGAGCTGTTGTTCAGATTATTTTGTTCCATAGGGTGATCCCTTGATGTGGTGTTCTCCCCCTTCCCTTAGGATAGGGCCTCCTGAGAGCCAGATTGCAGGGTTTATTATTGCTATTCTGGGTCTAGCCACCCACCAGAGCTACTGGGCTTTGGGCTTGTACTGGGGAGGGTCTGCAAAGAGTCCTGTGATGTGATCTGTCTTCAGGGTCTGAGCTGTGGATACCAGCACCTGCTCTGGTGGAGGTAGCTAAAGAGTGAAGTGGACTCTGTGAGAGTCCTTGGCTGTAGTTTTTTTTTTTTTTTTTTTGAGACGGAGTCTTGCTCTGTCACCAGGCTGGAGTGCAGTGGTGCAATCTCGGCTCACTGCAACCTCCGCCTCCTGGGTTCAAGAGATTCTTCCACCTTAGCCTTCCAAGTAGCTGGGACCACAGGCACGTGCCACCACACCTGACTAATTTTTTTGTATTTTTAGTAGAGACAGGGTTTCACCGTTTTGGCCAGAATGGTCTCGATCTCTTGACCTCATGATCCACCTGCCTTGGCCTCCCAAAGTGTTGGGATTACAGGCGTGAGCCACCGCACCTGGCCTTGGCTGTAGTTTTGTTTAGTGCACTGGTTTTATTGAATGCTGGTTATGCTGGCAGTGCAGCTGTCATGTGAACAGACTCAGGACCTCTGGTTACTGTGGATGTTACAGGCAGTGGAATTAGCTGCTGTTTTCTCCTTCCTTGGGGCAGGATTGTTCTGTTATGAATTGCTATAATGATTTGTGTTGGTTGGCCTCTAGCCAGGAGGTGGCACTTTCAAGAGGGCATCAGCTACAGTAGTATGGGTGGATACAAGGTTGCCCTAAGGTCACCTGAATAAATATTTGTGTTTCTCAGGTGATGAGTGGGGCCACAGAGCTGCTACAAGTTTAGGTCTTTTGTCTTTGGCTATAAGGGCAGGTAAAGAAAGACTATCAGGTAGGGGCAGGGTTAGGCGTGTTAGAGCTCAGAGTCTCCTTTGATGGGGCTGCCTGTGGCCAATGTGGATGGAGGGGGTGGTTTCAGGCCAATGGAGTTATGTTTCAAGGAAGATTATGGCAGCCTCTGCTGCTGATCTTACTGAAACTATTCCTGAAGATAAAGAATGGGGGAATCCTCCCTAAATCATTCTATGAAGCCAGTATCACTCTAATACCAAAAGCAAGAATGAGCACAACAACAAAAAAAAAAGTATCGACTAATAACCCTGATGAATTTAGAGGCAAAAATACTCCAAAAAAAATTACCTAACCGCATTCACTAGCATATCAAAAAGATAATCCACCATGATCAAGTGAGTTTTACAGCAGAGATGCAGGATGCTTTAACATACACAGGTCAAAAAATATGATATACCACATAAACAGAATTAAAACAAAAATCAAATGATCATCTCAGTAGATGCAGAAAAAGCTTTTGACAAAATCCAGCATCCTTTTATGATCAAAACCCTTAGCAAAATCAGCATAGAAGAGACATATCTTAAGGTAATAAAGCTATCTATATGACAAACCCATAGCCAACATTATACTGAACGGGGAAAAGTTGAAAGCATTCCCCCTGAGAACTGAAACAAGACAATGATGCCCACTGTTACCACTGCTATTCAACACAGTACTAGAAGTCTTAGCCAGAGCAATCAGAAAACAGAAATGAATAAAAGGCATCTATGTTGGTAAGAGGAAGTCAAACTGTCACTGTTTGCTGATGATATGATCATATACCTAGGACACCCTAAAGATTCATCCAGAAAACTCCTAGATTTGATACATGAATTCAGTAAAGTTTCAGTATACAAAATCAATGTATATAAATCAGTAGCACTGCTATTTACCAACAGCAACCAACCTGACAAAGAAATCAACAACTCCTTTTACAACAGCTGCAAAAACAAAATAAAATACTTAGGAATATGCCTAACCAAGAAGGTGAAAAACCTCTACAAGGAAAACTACAAAACACTGCTGAAAGAAATAATAGATGACAGAAACAAATGGAAACATATTCAATGCTCATGGATGGCTAGAATCTATATTGTGAAAATGACCATATTGCCAAAAGCAGTCTACAAATTCAACACAATTCCCAACAAGATACCATCATCATTCTTCACAGAACTAGAAAAACAATTCTAAAGTTCACATGGAACCAAAAACGAGCCTGCATGGCCAAAACAAGACTAAACAAACTATACTATAAGTACAATAAGGTCACCAAAACAGTATTGTACCGGCATAAAAACAGGTACATGGACCAATGGAACAGAGTAGAGAACCCAGAAATAAAGCCAAATATTGACAGTCAGGTGATCTTTGGGAGAGCAAACAAAAGCATAAAGTGGGGAAAGGATACTCTATCCAACAAATGGTGCTGGGACAATTGGCAAGCCACACATAGAAAAATGAAACTGGATCCTCATCTTTCACTTTACACAAAAATCAACTCAAGATGGATCACAGACTTAAATCTAAGACCTGAAACCATAAAAATTCTGGAAGGTAGTATCAGAAAAACCCTTCTAGACATCAAGACTTCATAAACTGAAAGAATCTAAAAGCAAACACAACAGAAACAAAGATAAATAGATGGGACTTAATTAAACTAAAAAGCTTGTACAGCAAAAGAAATAATCAGCAGAGTTAACAGACAACCCACAGAATGGGAGAAAACATTCATAAACTATGCATCTGACAAAAGACTAATATCCAGAATCTACAACGAACTCAAATCAGCAAGACAAAAAAAATTCCATAAAAAAGTGAAACGTGGGCTAAGGACATGAATAGACGACTCTCAAAAGGAGATACACAGCCAGGTGTGGTGGCTCATGCGTGTAATCCCAGCACTTTGGGAGGCCGAGGTGGGCGGGTCACTTGAGATCAGGAGTTCGAGATCAGCCTGGCCAAAATGGTGAAACCCTGTCTCTACCAAAAATACAAAAACTAGCCAGGCACAGTGGCAGGTGCCTATAATCCCAACTACTGGAGAGGCAGGAGAATCACTACAACCCAGGAGGCAGAGGTTGCAGTGAGCCGAGATTGCACCACTGCACTCCAGCCTGGGGGATGAGAGTGAGACTTGGTATCAAAAAAAAAAAAGAAGATATACAAATGGTCAACAATCATATGGAAAAAAGCTCAACATCATCAATTATCAGGGAAATGCAAATCAAAACCACAATGCAATACCACCTTACTCCTACAAGAATGGCCATAATAAAAAAATAAAAAAATAACAGATGTTGGTGTGGATGCAGTGAAAAGGGAACACTTTCACATTGCTGGTGGAAATGTAAAGTAGTACAGCCACTATGGAAAACAGTGTGAAGATTCCTTAAAGAACTAAAAGTAGATCTACCATTTGATCCAGCAATCCCACTACTAGGTATCTATCCAGAGGAAACAGAAGTCAATATATGAAAAGACACTTGCACATGCATGTTTATAAGCAGCACAATTTGTAATTGCAAGAATATGGAAACAGCCAAAAGGCCAATAATCAACGAGTGGGTAAAGAAAATATGGTACGTATATGTTAGTGTGTGTATATATTTATACTACTCAGACCTAAAAAGGAACAAAATAATGGCATTCATAGCAATCTAGATGGAATCCGAGATAGTTATTCTAAGTGAAGTTAACTCAGGAATGGAAAACCAAACATTGTATGTTCTCATTTATAAGTGGGAGCTAAGCTATGAGGATGCAAAGTCACAAGAATGATACAATGGACTCTGGGGACTTGGTGGGAAGAGTGAGAGGGATGAGGGATAAAAGACTACACAGTGGGTAGAGTGGACACTGGTTGGGTGATGGATGCATCAAAATCTCAGAAATCACCACTAAAGAACTTATCCATGTAACCAAATACCACTTGTTCTCCAAAAACTATTGAGATAAAAAAGATAAATAAAGCTGTTCTAAATGTTCCTTAAAAAAAATCTCGGCGGGCACAGTGGCTCACGCCTGTAATCCCAGCACTTTGGGAGGCCGCAGCAGGCAGATCATGAGGTCAGGAGATCAAGACCATCCTGGCCAACATGGTGAAACCCCATCTCTACAAAAATACAAAAATAAGCTGGGCGTGGTGGTACATGCCTGTAATCCCCACTACTCAGGAGGCTGAGGTAAGAGAATCACTTGAACCTGGGAGGCAGAGGTTACAGTAAGCCGAGATCACACCACTGCACTCCAGCCTGGTGACAGAGTGAGACTCTGTCTCAAAAAAAAAAAAAAAAATCTTCTCTTAGCCATAATAATATAGAAATTTGCTTACAGTTACAAATTAACAGAAAACAAAACAAAACAATACAAAACAAAACAAAACAAAACAAAAACATTAGTTTCTCAGTACCTTAGCCAGTAATGCAAAAGACTTAACATGGTCTGTAATTCAGCTCATAGTAAAGATTGTAATTTCTAAATTTAATTTCTAAAGTTTTATTCAGCAACGAAAACATTGCAGTAAAATATCAGAAACATTAAAAGGCAATTCTGTCATTGACTACTTATTAATTTACAACTTAGTTGATTAAAATTTAAACAGTCTTAGCCAGGTGTGGGGGCATGTGCCTGTAGTCCCAGCTACTTGGGAGGCTGAGGCACAAAAATCCCTTGAATCCAGGATGCAGAGGTTGCAGTGAGCCAAAACTGCACCACCACATTCCAGCCCGGGTGACGAACCAAGACTCTGTCTCAAAAAACTAAACTAAAATAAATGAATAAATAAAATTAAAATAATTGGTATGCTTTCTGGTGACTGGTAGTAAAATGATTGTTTTAAAAATTTCAAATAAATGTATTCAAATACAAAAAAATGAAATGTAAAATGGTAAAGCTGTTTTGGAAAACAGTCTGGTAGTTCTTCAAAAGTTAAACATAGAGAACAACGTGAGTCAGCCTTTCCACTCCTAGGTGTATATATACAAGTAAAAACATATGTCCATATAAAAACTTGTACATGGATGTTCATAGCAGCATGATAAATTAGTAAAATACTAATACACACTTAGTATTTTATTAATTTTTATTTCCAAATAATATTCCATTAGCCTTAGTTTTCAAGGCTCATCTATGAGCCTTGGAACAGAATAGAGAACCCAGAAATAAAGTCAAATACCGACATTCAGCTGATCTTTGATAAAGCAAGGCTCACAGAAGACCTTTGAAAACACTGTGCTAAGTGAAAGCATCCTGCCACATAGAAGCACACCTTGAATGATTCCATTTATATGAAATGTCCAGAACAGGCATGGCCAGAGCTGGGAGATGGATAAAGGAGGTGATGGTTTAAGGATGTAAGGGTTTTATTGGGCTGACTGAATTGTTCAAAAATCGACTGGGGGCCTGGCATACTGGCTCACACCTGTAATTCCGGTTCTCTGGGGGGCTCAGATGGGAGGATTGCTTGAGGTCAGGAGCTGGAGACTAGCCTGGGCAATGTAGCAAGATCTCAGCTCTACTAAAAATAAAAATAAATTAGCCAGATATGGTGGTATGTGCCTGTAGTCCTAGCTACTCAGGAGGCTGAGATGGCAGAATCGCTTGAGCCCAGGAGTTGAGGTTACAGTGAGCTATGATCATGCCATTTGTACTCCAGTCTGGGTGGCAGAGTGAGAGCTGGTCTCGAAAAGATAAAAGTAAATAAAAATTAAAAAATAAAGATGATTGAGGTGATGGTTGCACACTTTCGTGAATATACTAACAAGCTTTAAATTGTTTACTTTAAATATGTCTATTATATGGTATAAAGTATATCTTAATAAAGCTATTTATTAAAAATAATTATACTATGGAATGGCTCTTAATTAAACACTCAAAGAAATATTTAAAGCTATAAGTAAAACTGCAAGAGTAAAAGCCACTCTTGTACCTTTAGAATGTAATTTTTAAAGTGAGAAATGGATGTAAAATGTTCTAGTATAAAAGTACTTACTGTCTTTCCATGCTGGCTATTTCCTGATTGTCGTTTTTAACCTATAAAGGTATAAAAAGAAAGTAGTATTTTAAAAAATAACTCATTTTAAGGCAATCTTAAAGACAATTTCCTTCCACAGTACATTGTACGAAAGTGTCAAATCTAGTTTCTTTCTTGAAATCTAATTTTTAGACTTCAATCTTTGAAGTTAAAGGGAACAGCACCAAGGAACCATTCACAGATTCTATCCTTTTTCCTCAAAGTAAGGGTAGTAACTGATATACCTACCCTCCAGGCACCATCAGGTTAGCACACCTTCAGGCCTGGATAAGTTGATATAAACATCTAGGATTTCTGACATTTCCCCTCACTCTCCCATAAGGTAAGTTTCCTAGATTGAGCAAGCCCAGTTTAATTTGAATTTCAGATAGTGAGTATCTTTTAGGGGATATACGTATCATGTAATATTTGGAATATCCATATCACTCATAAGCAGTGAATAATTTTTCTATATAGAGACACATATATATGTCTGAAAGATTATTCATTGCTTATCTGGAATTCAAATTTAGGTAGCTATTCTATATTTTATGTGGTAGTTGTACCAAAAGATCACTCCTCCTCAGCCTTCAATGATTTCTTTCCAACGAACCGCACAGGTTCTAGATTTTAGTACCTTTCTGGAATGATTCTAATAATTAAATAGTCCCTGAATTGATCCCTACATTTCTTCTAAATGCACTGGGCTTGATCTAAGTCTAGGGACAAAGGAGTCCCTGACTGGGCATGTGCCCAAACATATATGGAGTTCTCCTAAGGCCCTAATAGTTAGAATGTGTCAGGATAAACAGCATGCTAATTATAATTTAAAGTTAAGCTAAAGCCACCCTTGGGATAATAAGAAAGCTACTAAATACATGTCACATGTGAAATGACTTTAGGACATATGATAATTTCATAGGAAATTTTAATTCCATTCTCTTCGTGGAGGCACTAATAATAACAACCACAAAAAGTCATCAGCCGGCTGGGTGCAGTGGCTCACACCTGTAATCCCAGCACTTTGGGAGGCCCAGGCAGGCAGATCACAAGGTCAAGAGATCGAGACCATCCTGGCCAACATGGTGAAACCCCATCTCTACTAAAAATACAAAAATTAGCTGGGCGTGGTGGCACGCGCCTGTAGTCCCAGCTACTCAAGAGGCTGAGGCAGGAGAATTGCTTCAACCCAGGAGGCGGAGGTTGCAGTGAGCCAAGATTGCGCCATTGCACTCCAGCCTGGCACCTGGCAATGGAGCGAGACTGTCTCAAAAAAAAAAAGGCATCAGCCTTAGGATACACCATTTTCTAAATACAAGGCCCAAAACAAATAATAAAACATATCTCCAAAAAAATTATCTTAATATTTAATGACCAATAAAGAAGAGTGTCAAGTATTTCTAATAAGGAAAAGTTAGTTTTACCTAAGTTAGTATGAAATACTTGATTAAGAAAATCTAGGCTGGGTGCCTATAATACCAACACTTGGAGAGGCTGAGTAGGACGACTGCTTGAGGCCAGGAGCTTGAGACCAGCCTAGGCAACACAACTAAACCCCATCTCTACAAAAAATAATAATAAAAAATTGGTGTGGTGGCGCATGCCTGCAGTCCCAGCTACTCGGGAGGCTAAGGTGGAGGATTGCTTGAGCCCAGCAGCTCAAGGCTACAGTGAGCTATGATTGTGAAGGAATGTGTTGTCTTTCCAGGTCGACAAGGGGGTGTAGTTTTAAGGGCAGGAACTTCCCAGCACCATGTCCTCCTCCCATCTCTCTCCATCTGGGAGATTTAACGGTTTATGTTTAAATTTCACAGGCACAGGAAGAAATTGAATCAATCACCCCAGCAGAAGTTTAAAGGAACACCTTTCACTGGCCAGAGGAACTTGGGGAGGTGGGAATTTCTCCCAGGATAAATTCCCCTGCTCCTTCATCCACACCAGATTTCCAGCTCCTCTCCCACATAGTGGGAGCTCTCTTTCCCCTCTTGGATTTCCCCTCTGGGGTCCCCTTCTACCCAGTGCGGAAGCTGTCTTTCCTCTCCTGGATTCTACTTTTCTGGATTCTCTAACTCAGTGTGAGGGGAGTTTTCCTTCTCTGGTTTTCTCCCTCTGAGAACTCTTCTCACTCAGTGTGAGAGCGGCTTCTCTTTCTCTCATTCAGTGTGAGAGCTAGCTGTTTCTTTCTCGCTCCTCCACCTTTTTCTCTCTCTACCTAAATAAATCACTTTTCTGAAACACTTTTGGGCTCTGGTATTTATTGTACAAGCACACTGCGCCATGGTCTCCTCTCTCATTCTTGAGAGAGCAATTGACCAAGAACCTGGAGAAACATCCTCTTGGGGAAGCTGAGGGCTCCCCTGAACCCCTGAACCCCAACACCTGCACCACTATGCTGCAGTCTGGGTGACAGAGTGAGACCCTGCATAAAAAAAAAAGAAAATCTAGATTAAAAAGTCACTTCTTCACATAAACCATTTTTAGACATAAACTTAGTAGCTTTTGGTTGAATTCATATCCGTTAAATAAAACAAATCAACACATGTACCAAAACCAGACATCTTAAAATAAGTATGTTTTCTTTACTCACCTGCTTAAGTAATTTCTCTCTCTCTTCCATTGGAGATCCTATGTTTTTGTCTTCTACAATCATTTGATCTCGATGGGACTCCAACTCATAAAGTTTTTCATGTAGCAGTACAGCCTCCTGTTTCACCTGGGAGTGAGCTATTTCCTAAAGGAAAATAAGAAGGGAAATTTTTAATTAGTATTTTAACAATAATTATTTTCAAATAGGTTTCAATTTATAACAATAGGGGGTAAATTTAAACTACCAGTATCTTTAAATACAGACAGCAAATGCCATTAGTACTCAATAATGCTACAAAGCACATTCCTAAACTGGAAATATAAAAATAAATCCTGTATATTTTAATAAGCTATTTTCAGTCTAAGGTTCACAAGAAGTTGATAGTCTTAGTTTATTTTCTACATATAAGACCTGAATAAATACAGGACAACTCTACCAATGGGAGAATAAAGAAAATGTCACAACATATGTACAACTGTAAACACAATGTCTGATTCAGAGTCCATATAAGTGATTTTTGGAGAGAACATATTTTCCCCTAAACAGATCTTAACATATATTTTTCCACAATGTGGGTTGAATTGTGTCTGCTCAAAAAGGTAAGGTGGAGTCTTAGAATCATAAACCTGTCAATCTGACCATTATTTGGAAATAGGCTTTTTGCATATTTAGTCACGTTAAGATGAGGTCATTAGGGTGAGCCCTAATCCAATATGATGGGGCCCTTTATAAGAAGAGTACAGACACAACAGAGACACAAAGGGAGAGTTCCATGTTATGACTCAGGCAAAGATTGGAGTGATGTATCTGCAAATCAAGCAACATCAAGGGCTGATGGATATCATTAGAAGCTAGGATGAAGCAGAGCAAGATTCTTTCTAGAGTCTCAGAGGAAGCATGCTCTCTGACACTTTGATTTCAAACTACCAGGCTCTGGAACTGTGAGAAAATTGTTTGTTTTGTTTTAAGCCATGCAGTTTGTGATATTCTGTTACAGCAGTACTAGGAAATTAACACATGTAATAACAGTTATTGTGTACTCATCACTATCCTACCTTCCACAAAGAAAAAATAAGGATGTGACAAAAATATTATTAGATAACAAAAAAGCTAGGAATGGTGGTGATGATGATTAAAATGACATTTGAAACTCTTGTTTACTGAGCAACTGTTCTATGTCAGACACTATGCTACATGTTATTTATATACTATCTCTAATATCCAAAGTGATACTCTACAAGATAGCACTATCATCTCCATTTTACAGATGAAGAAACTGAGGATCTGAAATGTAAATAACTTTTCAAAGTTAACAAATACATAGAGTTAACAGTGACATTTGAAAGTAGACCTACAGCATGAACAAGACCAAATTTTTTTTTTCTTGAGACGGAGTCTCACTCTTGTCTCCCAGGCTGGAGTGCAGTGGCAACATGTCGGCTCACTGCAACCTCCACCTCCAGGGTTCAAACAATTCTCCTGCCTCAGCCTCCTGAGTAGCTGGGATTACAGGCACCCATCACCACACCCGGCTAATTTTTGTACTTTTAGTAGAGATGGGGTTTCAGCATATTGGTCAGGCTGGTCTCAAACTCCTGACCTTAGGTGATCTGCCCGCCTCAGCATCCCAAAGTGTTGGGATTACAGGTGTGAGCCACCGTGCCTGGCCGAACAAGACCAAATTTTTAAGAGGGAAGACCTGTTCTTTTTTAAAAGTATGAGAGAAAAAAAATCTCAAAAAAAGAAACAAGTAGACAAGAATTTTTGAAAATCCATAAGCAATGGATTATATATATAGTTCAAATAATAGATTAGGCATCAGATAACATAAAGAAAGCCATGATAAGAAATACATATAGAATTTTATGCTATCCTTTTTCATAGTATCTTTTCCTTTCTGCCTAACAATCCTCTAGATGTGTTTGAATTGCATCTTGATAAAACTATTCTGGAAGACTTAAGCTCATGCCTTCACCTGATTTTTTCCCCTACTCTTGTGAACTAAATAAGCATAACCAAATACACTGTAAAGCAGTGAGCATAAAGTATTCAATAAATACCAGTTGATTGACTACTATCTGAAACCATATTTTCTTGAAGAACAAGTCATAAATAAATAAATAAATAAAATTAATCTGAGCCAGGCACGGTGGTTCACGTCTGTAATCCCAGCACTTTGGGAGGCTGAGGCAGGCAAATCATGAGGTCAGGAATTTGAGACCAGCCTGGCCAACATGGTGAAATTCCATCTCTACTAAAAATACAAAAATTAGCTGAGAGTGGCGACATACACCTGAAATCACAGCTACTCAGGAGGCTGAGGAAGGAGAATTGCTTGAACCTGGGAGGCAGAGGTTGCAGTGAGCCGAGATTGTACCACTGCACTCCAGCCTGGGCAAAGGAGCAAGACTTCGTCCCCCTCAAAAAAAGAAATCTGGCAAAAGTTAAATAGAAGTAGTGACTTATGTTATCTTAATTTGCAAATATTGTTTTTTGGGTTTTTTTTGAGACAGTCTTACTCTGTTGTCCAGGCTAGATTGCAGTGGTGCGATATTGGCTCACTGCAACTTCTGCCTCCTGGGTTTAAGAGATTCTCCTGCCTCAGCTTCCTAGTAGCTGGGACCACAGGTGCATGCCATTACACCTGGATAATTTTTTGATAATTTTTTTGTTTCACCATGTTAGCCAGGATGGTCTCAATCTTCTGACCTTGTGATCCTCCCACCTCAGCCTCCCAAAGTGCTGGGATTACAGGCGTGAGCCACCGCACCTGACCAAATAGTGTATATTTTTAAAACTCTTTGTTATTTTAGGCATAAATGTATTGACATCAGAGAGAGTGGCATCAGTACAAAAAGTAAATCTAAGGTTATAGCTTATGCTTCTTCCTATGGAAACTAAATTCACAAGTGAAATAAGACTTGACTCATACCTACTCCAAAAAAGAATAGTGAAGAATTCTGCAAGCTAGTTGTATTAATACTAAATGTGGTCCTTTTTTCTTTTTTTTTTTAAGGAAACAAAGGATATTTTATTTCTTTTTCCTGTCATTGTTGAGAGGATAGATCATGATACAGAGAACAGCAACGGATCACAGTGCACGGTTTGGCTGGTCCTTTTTTCTTTAAGCATATTTCCATCACCAGAGATCCAAGGAAATAAAAATGAAGCGTATTTATAGATGGACAACCAGACACAGAAAACTACCTTACTATTTTTAATGAAATAACTTTCAATATCAAATTCTCAAAAGAATTAATTACAAAATATTCATTTCTTTTGCAAGCTAGGTTGTTAGCAATCTGTCCATTGACAACAGTTCCTAATACTATCATCACGGTATGTACCTGAATCCATAGGAAATTAGGAAAGGGAGGCAAGATTTGAGGTACAGGCAGTATACTAAAATGCCAAAAATATGAAAAAGGAGTTCATAGAAAAAGAAATTCATTGGCCAAAAATGCCATAAACAGATACTCAACTTTATGTATAAACACATGAAAATTAAAATAAGGTAGTAATTTTTACCTATCAAACTAACTAAAATTGGAAAAGCCAGATAATATTTGCTGTCTGTGAATGCAAGGGAAATGAGCTTTCACATTGAAGGCAATTTGGCAATCTTACAACATTTTTAAAGTGTATACCTTTTGACCCATTGTGAGAATTCAATCTTCTGATATACTAATGCAACTTTGCATAAAATGTATGCTTTCACTGAAGTAGTGTTTATAATCCCAGAAAATTATAAATCTGTTCATTTACAAGGCTGTGTTATAATTATACAACATAATAAAGTAATTTAAAATAATGAAGGGGTTCTCCAAGAACTGATAGACACTGAAGATATCATGTTAGGGTGAAAAAAATCCTACAGATAGCATAGCAAGTATGAACCCCACTTGAGGTTTCCCAAACTATAAAACCAAGATGGATTTAGGACTTTGTGGGGATTACACGAATATGATGCTGATATGTTAAGAGCTCAAAAAAGCATAGAATAAGCACTTGATAATGTCTTTCCAGTAGTTCTATCAGGAAAGGACACAAAACAGACATTTTTACTTTCATTTTGTTCAACTATTTTTAAACCATAAGCATATTTTGTTTTGTGAATTAAAACTTGTTTTATTTTTTGAGACAGAGTCTCACTGTGTTGCTAGACGCCACGCTGCAGTGCAGTGGCACAATCTCGGCTCACTGCAACCTCCACCTCCTGGGTTAAAGCAATTCTCCTGCCTCAGCCTCCCAAGTAGCTGGGACTACAGGTGCACGCCACCACGCCCAGCTAATTTTTGTATTTTTAGTAGAGATGGAGTTTTACCATGTTGGCCAGGATGGGCTTGATCTCTTGACCTCGTGAGCCGCCCGCATTGGCCTCCCAAAGTGCTGGGATTATAGGCATAAGCCACCGTGCCCAGTCCAAACTTGTTTTAAATAAATGAATAAGAAAACAAATGCAAGTTTTTACATCCTTAAAGAGATGAACTCATGTTCGTGTCTCTCCTTCTTCCTTTGTTTTTAGTCTCCTGTGTATGTGTCTTTAAATTGCCATTAGAGGTTGAGCACGATGCCTCATGCCTGTAATCCCAGCACTTTGGGAAGCCAAGGGGAGCATCACTTGAGCCCAGAAGCTGTTGACCAGCCATAGCAAGACCCTATCTTTACAAAAAGTAAAATAAAAATTAGTGAAGTGTGTTGGTTCCTGCCTGAAGTCCTAAGCTACTTGGGAAGCTGGAGAAGGAGGATCCCTTGAGCCCAGGAACTTGAATTTATAGTGAACTATGATCATGTCACTTAAACTCCAGCCTGAGTGACAGAGAAGGACCCTGTACCTAAAAAAAAAAAAAAAAATGTAATTGCCATTGGATTTTACATGTCCCAGATAGGGCAGAATGATTTGTTTTATGCATAGTAGGTACTGAATAACTGAATCTACTTTATGGTCCAGAATAGGAAGAAAAAGTATTAAACTCCTACTAGTAAACTGCCAGATAAATATGTACTTGAATGAGTTATATTAATATACTTGGCTGAATTAACATTTTTGGCTGAGTAGTATGAGAACCCTTATTTGATTTTTATACTTACAGCTTCCAGGCTCTCTTTTTTCATGTTCTGTGAATCCAGTTGTTGTTGAAGTGTATCTAATTCCTAAGTCGAAAAAAAAGCAAACATAAATACAAATTACATCAAGACTAATTTGTTGTAGCTGGGAGAAGGAGGGTGGAGAAAAAATAATAATTTGTTTCTCTATTTCTCAACATTTCAAATATAGATGTGACAAAAGAAATTTTCTAAGTATCTTCATGATATTTTGCATTTTGACTAGAATTTATTAACACTTCATCATTTCTACTTTTCCCAACTTCTTTCATTATTCCTAAAAGCTTGCCATGTGCCTTCAAAAAAAAACTTCATGAGTTTCTCAAAAGTGGCTAGACCTTAGACCTTTTCACAGTGAATCATCACTATATTCTGAGAAAATCAAATACTAGAAGCTTTCAAACCATATCATTGTTTGAGGTTATGATTTAAAATTTTGATTTTTAACCATGTTTTCATATCTTTGGCCTAATTTCTATATACTATACACACACACATACACATATATGTAAATATAAACATGGTTCACTCAGGATAAGATCCTTAAACTGTTTACTCATTCATTATCCCATACAAGATTAACTACATTTTGGTAGTATTTTGGCATTTCTTTTTTTTTTGAAACGGAGTTTCGCTCTTGTTACCCAGGCTGGAGTGCAATGGCACGATCTTGGCTGACCGCAACTTCCGCCTCCTGGGTTCAGGCACTTCTCCTGCCTCAGCCTCCTGAGTAGCTGGGATTACAGGCACGTGCCACCGTGCCCAGCTAATTTTTTGTATTTTTAGTAGAGATGGGGTTTCACCATGTTGACCAGGATGGTCTCGATCTCTTGACCTCGTGATCCACCCGCCTCGGCTTCCCAAAGTGCTGGGATTACAGGCGTGAGCCACCGCGCCCGGTCGTATTTTGGCATTTATCATACTCTTTCTTCAATGCTTCACTGTATCTTACAAATCTAGTCTAAAATAAAAAGGTTACTAAATTGTCAACAAAGGAATGTCTGAGAAACTAAAACTATAATCATTATTAGCATTTATAGGGCCTAATTCTTCGCTTACTCTTTAGTTAAGGGTCGTCTGGGCATAAAAAAGCACCATCTTGACTGAGCACTGAGAGGATTCTCATACCCTCAGCAGGGACCTACACTGCTCATTTAATATTGCATGTTCTCACTCATATGTAGGAGCTTAAAAAAGTGGATCTCATGGAGGTAGTAGAATGATGGTTACCAGAGGCTGAGAAGGTGTTGCCCAGTTCGGGGCGTGGGGTGGTGGAGGGAGAGAAAAGGAATAAATTCTCATGTTTGATAGAACAGTAGGGTGTCAAAAGTTATCGATAGTTTATTATATGTTTCAAAATACCTAGAAGAGGAGATTTAAAATGTTTCTAGAACAAAAAAATGCTAAATGTTTGAGGTGATGGATATCCTAATTATCCTGATTTGATCCATACACATTGTATACATGCATGCAAATATCATGTGTACCCCATAAATATGTACAATTGTTGTGTATCAACAAAAAAATTAATTTCTAAAAATGGATATTTAAGCAATATAATTAAAAGACAATAGCCATTCAAATCAGAGTGCTAACAGATTAAAAGGTTAGCTGTTTATTAAGCAGGAAGGAAAAGGAAAAAAAGTAAATATCCATATGGATCTGGTCTATGAGGGCTTATTTTTTTTTTTTTGAGACAGAGTCTCACTCTATCACCCAGGCTGGAGTGGTGCAGTGGTGCAATCTCGGCTCACTGCAACCTCCATCCATGACCTATGAGGACTTTTAATGTATGCATTAAAACATTAATCATAGGTCATAGACCTTTTAAATTTATAGACAAGTATTTTTATAAGTGTAAGTATTTATAGACAAGCATTTTTAATAAATGCAAGTATTTCATGCATCTTTATGAAATGCAAAATGAATAAACAGAAGTGAACAAAAAATAATTAGAGTAAAAGCTAGGTCATCAATCAGCATAAGAAAATTAAGTTTTCTAAATAAATGCTTCTCAAACGTGATTGTCCATATGAATCAGCTGGGGACCCTGTTAAAATGAAAATTCTGATCTCAAAGTCTAGTCAAGCGCTCAGGGGATGCTGATGCTGCCAACATACAAACTATACTTTTAGTAGCAAGACTGATACATGCTTGGCACACAGTAGTAATTAGTATTACCTGTAACAGTTTCTCATTTGTGGTTTTCATCTCTAGGTACTTGACTTGGTTTTCAAGAGACATATTTTTGATAATGTCATCTGCTGCTTGTTTTTCCTGTTCAATTTCCTCTTCTAAGCTTCTCATTTGCTTTTCTTTCCTGAAATCGAAAGCACATAATATTCCTGAAACAATATTGAGGAAAAAATATCCAATTATTTTACACAAGTCACAGTCCTAATTTAATAGACTACTTAAAGATATTCAACCGTAGTATGTGACTGAAAAGTCTTTATATTTGTACTAAAAAATACTATTTGACCTATATAAAATTTGGCCTAATCCATTAGCACAAACTTATTTTACATCTTTCTCTTCTCCATCCCCAAATTCCTCTATTTCCTTACTCTCCATTTTACTTAACTAAGAAATCACAAAAATTATCAGAGAAAATCCTTAATGACTTATATACATGAGGATGCATTTATATTTTTTAAAAATCATAACTTTAAAAGACAAGAAGTTTTAGAATTGTGGTTTTCAAGCATCCTTCAGCCATAAAATTTTTTGACCAAATTAAATGTTGTATAGAAGTTTGCTATGTAAATCATGCAGTGCAGCTCTGACAGAACTAGGAAGTAGAGAAACCTAGAGTTCAATTTTTTAAAAATTATGGCTTTAGATTAGTAATATGCTTTGCTTAAATTCTCTTTTTCTTACTGCTTTAGTTAACATTGCTATTTCACAAACTATTGCTATTTTTTAGCATTGTAAAATATTAAGCTAATGTCTCTAAAAAAACCTGAAAGATTACACATAATCATATAAAAGTAGTAATAGTGAAATTAATTAGAAGCAATAACCATTTTTATCATATAATCAAAAGAAATACCAATGACATGCCACTAGGGAAGGTCAATTACTGATAGGGTAGAGAAAAATTCTGAAAAAAGAATAGGTAAGATGCCACTTATCTAAATACTTTCAAGATTCGCATTTTATAAAAAGCTTGACTGAACATACATTTTTAGTCCCAAGATCATTAATTTCTATTTTGGGATTCAAAATCTGATTCACCAATCACTATTTACTCTCTTTCACACATAGATATCAACCTCTACAGTTTTCAGAATCACCAGATAAGGCTGTAGATCCACATATCCCCTACACACCTTCTACACATTCATATCCTACTATTAGAATAAACAACCTAAATTCAGAAATTTCCCTACAAAAAAAATCTCCAAAATAACCAAATAAAAGATGAACATAATAAAACAGACAACCTGGAATTTCAATTTATTTTTGCCTCAATTTATTTATTTTTGTTGGAGAAGTGGTATCTTCAATTGGAGCTTCGATTTCAACAGTATAACAAGCGTGCTTCCTGCTGCTACAATTTGTATAGGTATACGAACTTCTGCTACAATTTGCATAGGTATATGAGCTCACAGAATTTGAAAGAGGAAAACATGTATTTCAATCTCTTTATTTCATAGATTAAGGATACTGAAGCCCAGTAGAATTAATCTTTTGGAACTAATTCATTCTAAACTTGATTACTGACTATTAACAATGTTTCTTCCTACAATGTAGTTAGATGAGAACTAATGTTGTAGTAAAGTATTCCATTTTACAGAGGAGAAATTACAGCATAAGAAAGGTCAACTGATTTTCTAAAGGCCATATAATGTCCAGGTGTCAGGTCTTTTTGATGCTTTGAGCACTTTGCTTCTGTTACAACTTGGCAATAAAAACACTGATGATGGTGTCATAAAAATAAGTAAACAACAAGTTGAAACTCAATAGAATATAAAACTTGGTGGTATCTTTACAACTTGAATCCTTCCCTCCCTCCTTTGTTCTCCCTCTTTCCCTCCCTTCTCCCAACTCCACCGATGATGGTGTTATAAAAATAAGTAACCAACAGAGTTGAAACTCAACAGAATACAAAACTCGATGGTACCTTTACAATTGGAATCCCTCCCTTCCTCCTTTCTTCTCCCTCCTCCTCCTCTTCCTCCTCCTCCTCCTCCTTCTTTTTCTCTTTCTCTCTCTCTCTCTCTCAACTTTTCTCTTTCTTGACACCACATGACTTCCCACCCAGGCTGGACTATGGTACAATCATGCCTCACTATAGGCTCCAACTTCCTAGCTCAAGCCATTCCCCAACCTCAGCCTCCCAAGTATCTGGGACTAAAGGCACACAACACCATGCCTAACCAATGTTCTTATTTTTTATTTTGAGTAGAGACAAGGTCCTGCTAAGGCAGCCAGACTGCTCTCAAATTCCTGAGTTCAAATTATTCTCTCACCTTAGCCTCCCAAAGTGCTGAGATTACCTCAATTTGAATCTTTCTAGGCACAAAATACCTTCAGGACAAACATAAATTAATTTAGCAACAGTATATCTTTCAAAAGTATTCATTTTCAATACTGTAAACTCTAAATCAACATGTAAAATTGTTAATATTTTAATAAAATTTTCTAAGTGTCATTAAGAAACACAAAGGTGGCTGGGTACAGTAGCTCACACCTGTAATCCTAGCACTTTGGGAGGCTGAGGCATGTGGATCACCTGAGGTCAGGAGTTCGAGACCAGCCTGGCCAACATAGCAAAACCCCGTCTCTAGTAAAAATACAAAAATTAGCCAGGTGTGATGGTAGGCACCTGTAATCCAAGCTACTCAGGAGGCTAAAGCAGGAAGAATTGCTTGAACCCAGGAGGCAGAGGTTGCAGTGAGCCAAGATTGTGTCACTGCCTGGGTGACAGAGCAAGACTTCATCTCAAAAAAAGGAGAGAAAAAAGAAAAAAACAGAAACACAAAGGTTAGGCAAACAGCCTTACTTGTTACATTGAAAAAGGAAAAGATGACTTTAAGAAATTATTCTTCTAGTCAATATTTTGCTAAGGAAGTCTAGTTTTTTTTTTTTAATCACCTGTTTACTGGGTACAAAGGTTAAAACAAAGTGAAATGTAATGAGACGATATACTTTTTTTAACGCTGTAGAAGAAACAGGAAAATTTCCATTAGCACACCAGTCTTAGAGACAAAAGAAAAAAGTAAAGGTAAGATCCTATATATTTATAGCTTTGATTATTGTTGCATTTTTTAAAAAATCATATTTAAGTTTGTTAAGTCTGTACAACAATCTCTGCCTTTAAGAAGTGACAAAAGAGAAGAAAATATTATTATATTTTCGTATGGTCTAGCTCAAAAATGCTATACACCTGGGACATGGCCAAAGGGTCTTTTCTAAATAAAGTCAGAATACAATACAAAGTCATTGTTTCAGGGGGAAAAAGGTTTCATCTAGCCAATCGAATTTCTAAGATTTTTTTATTTTAAAATATGTCAATCACAGAGCATTTTGAAGTGACATCAGTCAAATAGCCAATTTATGAGATTAAAAAAAGACTGGCCATGAGTTGATAATTATTGAAGCAGGGTGATAACTATTTTCCTTACTTAGGTTTTTTCCTTGAAATTTTCCATTACAAAAAGGTTTTAAATTTGAAAAAAAAAAAAAAAAACCCACAAAATGGTTCAAGAAAGAAATGAAGTTAATTGTGTATTATTAACATCTTACTCCAAATACATTGAATTCTGGCATAAATATCTAAAATGCTTAATGGCAAAACTACATTTAGATTTTATTTAACAAAACCAAAATAATTACAGTGTTAAATAAAGTAAATAACTTAAGAAACAGGTACTTGAAAATTTATTAAGAACAATGCTTCTTTTTCAGTATCTACCATTTCCTTTGAGTAAAGCTCTTTTTTTTCAGTAACATAGGTCATATGCTAGGTAAAAATGCACTTAATTTTGTGAAATAACAAAAGAAACTGATATTCTACTTTCTATTCCAGTTTTCTATTTTATATTAGTTCCTAAGTAATCCCTATATGAAACTCAACTATCATTTCAAAAATAAAATCCAAATTGAGAAAATATTCCAAAAGGAGAATAAAAAGCAACAATAATTGACTTCTTTTTAAACCAACTGGTGAAATAAGCTAAATTGACTCATGGATAATTTCTGCATAATCTACTTGGCTAGCTATTCTGCTTGATTTTTTTAAGATACCCAATAATGTTAGCAAATCCATTTGTCTAGGGATTTATTCAGTGTCATGATAGTCAACATTCACCCCCTCTTTCAATCTTTCTCCTCTCAAAAAGCACACTAATATGTGAAAACTCTCACGGATAGTATGGATCAATCAATGTATTTCACAGCTTAAGACCTAACAATGCTTTAGATTTGTTGAATGCCTTCCTGTACAGAATCTACCTTGAGCTGAGTATACACTGCTTCTAAGATCTATTAAGTGGAAAGAAAAAAAATCTTTTTCTAATCCTTGTGATTTTTTTTCCTTTAGCACACTTAAGAAAACAATTATTAGTATTAAATAGTAGATACAGATAATAAATATAAGACCATCCTCTGTCTCCATTTCCACATAAACTCACAGTCCTGCCTTGCCTCCATTAATTTCTTCATCTGCTTCTATTTCACATTAACTTTTACCTTAAATCTAGTTAATTTTCTTTGTATCCTATTTGCTTTCTTTCACTATCCCCATCCTATTTGTTTCTGGAAAAAAACTGTACTTCTTTACTCACCTGCCCTCAGTCACCCTCTGCATCCCAGCAGAGACATCAGTAAGAATTTCACCATATCATTGAGAAAAACTGAAACAAGCCATTGAAGAAGCTGAATACCTATTCCTAGAAATCATTAAATATAGATAAACTACCTTTTGTAAATGATTTAGGCATCCCTCTTCTGTGGGTAGTCATCTTGAATAAGTGATAGTTTAAACGTACTTGTGGTTCTAAAAGGGATTCTATTATGATCTACATCCAAATTGTATAAAATCTAGGAGGCAGAGTAGCTTTTCCTAGCAAATTTGATTTAACTATGGAAAGAAAGAAGGTAGAAAATCTAGGAGACAAAGTAGCTTTTCCTAACAAATTTGATTTAACTATGGAAAGAAAGAAGGTAGAAGGGGAAAAACCATAAATGGATCAACAAATCAAAGGCAATGAGGAAGTTGACTAGAACAGACTAGCACTAAAATAGCAGTAAATTCCTCATTGCTAATGAGGCGACAAACTTTAGTATGCTGCATGGATTCTTGCTTACTCTGATTAGTTTTCTATTCCCTGTTGTAAAGAAATAAACTTTAAAAAGTCATAAATAACTAATTGTAATAAATGCTGTAAGAAGGCTCAAAAGCCTAAATTTCAGAACACCCTTAAGGATGACAGAATATATTCATATATTTTCAAATAGATAATTTGTTTGCAGAAGGGTTTCTAAAGTTGACTTTACGAAAACAGAGATACAGAACAAGAAACATCAATGTCATCAATAAAATGATTAAATAAAAAAGTAACTATTTGGCAAGAAGGGTATAGTCCTATAAATGTCAATTTCTAGGCAAAGCTGAAACGTTAAATGCACCCTTTAACTTTAAATTGTGTTCAAAACCTGACTAACATGAAAATAAAAGGTACAAAGGGATATAAACTCACAAGGACGAAGAGAATGGAAGAAGAGTCAACAGCAATGAGACCTAGAAACCAAAAACCTAATAGCTGAGTGGAAATTGACTAGGAAAACAAAATTTCCCAAGTCAGCAATGAGAACAGCTGAGAGCCACTTGAATTATACTGCAGAAACTCTAAATAGCTCAGAAACTGGCAGCACCAGGTATTCTGAAAGTAGAGGAGAGGCTAATTCCTCTGTCTCTGCCTAGCCAGATAATGTTCATTCCTACACAAGCAGATTAGAGGTTCCCCCTACCATGAGAATAAAACAAAGGGAATTTGAGCAGTAGGCATAAGTGAGTGCAAAGGCATTGTTGAGATTAAGTTATAGTTTACATACCAAATACTGATACAAATCCAGCTTTTTCAACACTTAGCACTCAGAATGCTGGCTACCATGCCATTATTTCTTCGGGCAGTAAATTAGAAGAGTCATTTTGTGGATAATGACATTCTCTAAGAAACAACAGTCCAGCAGTTACACTCTACGGTAAAGTTTAGAAACAATGAAACCCACACAAATGAATCTTCCTATCAGCTTTTTAGTTTCCAACTCTCACACATAAGCCCTAAACAAAATATAAACAGACTATGAAGAAGGTCTCCAATATAAAGGACACTGCCCATAGATAACTGGAAAAACACAAGCCACAGATACAGAGGCTATTCAAAGAAAAGAAACATAACAAAAGGCACAACAATAAACAAGTAAATATAATATATTCATGCAACAGGATACTAATGAAGAAAATATTCTGAAACAAAAAAAGCTTTTAGAATTAAAAAAGATAGCAGAAAAAAAAAAAACTTTAAGAGTGTGAAGATAAAGTTGAGGATGTCTCCCAGAAAGGAAAGCAAAAACCACAAAGAGATAAAATGTAGGACAGTTAAGGTTTTGTTGTTGTTGTTATTGTTGTTGTTGTTGTTTTGAGACGGAGTCTTGCCCTTTTACCCAGGCTGGAGTGCAATGGCACGATATTGGCTCACTGCAACCTCCATCTCCCAGGTTCAAGTGATTCTCCTGCTTCAGCCTTCCAAGTAGTTGGGTTTATAAGCTTGCACTACCATGCCTGGCTAATATTTTGTATCTTTAGTAGAGACAGGGTTTCACCATGTTGGCCAGGCTGGTCTTAAGCTCCTGACCCCATGATCCACCCGCCTGGGCCTCCCAAAGTGCTGGGATTACAGGCATGAGCCACCACGCCTGGCCCAGTTAAGGTTTTAAAAACTGAAAAATCATTCCAGGAAGTCTAAAATCCAATTAAGGAAGTTCTAGAAAAAAAACAGTAAAATTTTATTTTAAAAAAGAAAGGGGCAGGGCGCAGTGGCTCATGCCTGTGATTCCTGCACTTTGGGAGGCTGAGGCAGGTGGATTACAAGGTCAGGCATTTGAGACCAGCCTGGCCAACATGATGAAACCCCATCTCTACTAAAAATACAAAAAATTTTCTGGACGTGGCGGCAGGTGCCTACAGTCCCAGCTACTCAGGAGACTGAGGCAGGAGAATTACTTGAACCCAGGGGGTGGAGGTTGGACTCCAGCCCGGGTGACAGTGTGAGACTCCATCTCAAAAAAAAAAAAAAAAGAAAGAAAATTATCAATATCATCAATAAGATAATTCAGAAAATTTCTCAGAACTGAGTGACATAGCTTCCAGATTGAAAGAGCTGACCAAGTACCCAGTTTAATAAATGAAAACAGACTCCCACAAAGACACAGGGCAATAAATACAGTATTGATTTTAAAAGCTTTGATAAATAATTAGAATGACATGGTATAATGCTTAACAGTAATACTAGAAACTCAAAGACAGTGGAGGTAATGACATCAAAATTTAGAGTGAAAATTATTTCCTACTTAGAATTCTATCTCTAGCCAAAATATCTTTCCAAGTCTAAAAAGTTTTCCCTCCTATCCACATTCTCAGGAAGCTACTGAGGAAGCTCCAATGAAAAAAGACAATAAACCAAGATGGGGTGTTCTAGAAAATAAGTGTCCAGTAACAAAGGCGAAAGGTAGACTCTGATGAGGGTGGAAGTAAACAGTTGTGCAGAAGGCCTAGTGATCAGCTCCTCTAGATTAGAGCATGGCAGCAGGCACTGGAAGGGACTTTTTAAGCTGATGAAACAGATTAAATACTTAATATCCATAAATGAATGAAAGGTATGCTAGGGGAGAGTTTGGTCATATCAAGAAAAACTACAGAAAACTAAGCATATGAAAAAACAGTACAATTAGTTTGGAGGAAACAAAAAGGGTACAGTAACCGAAAAGTGATCCTGTTAAATGTCTTAGTCAATAATAGCTTTTTATCTACTAAGTTCAATAAAAACTTTGTACATTCATGATAGTACAAACACAATACTCATCTAACCAAAACTAGAAGTAACTATGTTGGGAGATAAAGACATAGGAAGTATATATTTGATGTGCTGGAGATGAAGGAAGGAGGTATTAGAAAGAGAGCTGAAGGGACTTTCAATTCAAAATGGTGGCCAAAAAGCAAGCTGGCTTCAATCCCCTCTACAGAAAACCAAAAACAAATATACCGACCTGAGATCATTACCAGAAATATCCCAGAATTCAAATGTGAAGATGAGACAGTTCTAGGGTCACAGAGAAGTGAACAAACTTTGAGCAGATGGTAACAGAACTGGACTTCCATAGCCACAATGCCCCTCCCCTTATTCAACCAAGCACAAAGCATGTGAAAAAATTTTCCCCAAATCACAGTTTCTACCCACCATCTTGTATTCCTTAACAGGAGATCTGTCCATGCTTTAACCCATGGGAAACATCTCAAGTGCCTAAAGGGAGAAATATTCCTGAGGACATGCATGGACAAAGAGGGGAGACAGGATTCCCATTCCCAGCTCTGGAAACTGCTCTGTAACTCAGCCAAAGAAGATAGAAAACCAGAGTAGCTGTTCAGCAGCACCACTTTCTAGGAGGTTTGCTCCATAGGTCTCTAGTGTGGGAAGGCTGGCTGGGTATGAACCTCTAGTCAGCCTTCCCACACTACCAGGAACCTCTCCCATTCAGGAAGAGCAGCTCTCCTGTCATTTACCAGAGCCAAGGTGAAGTTGGACTTAAGGTGCCACCTAGAGGTAATAAGGAGGCAGCAACCTAGTGGTAAAAGACCCTCTAAGCAAATATATTCATTAAAAACAAAAATAAGCCATACAGAGAATACTGGAATAAACAACTAATCTGACAATGCAAAGGCACATACATACATCCACAAGAAACAACAGCAAACAGGGAACGACGATATATCAGTCCATTTTTCACTGCTATAAAGGAATACCTGACAATTGATAATTTATAAAGAAAAGAAGTTTATTTGGCTCACATTTCTACAGGTTACAAAAGCATGGCACCAATGTCTACTCAGCTTCTGGTGAGGCATCAGGAAACTCCTAATCATGGTGGAGCAAGTACAAGAGTGGGAGGTACCAGGATCCTCTAAACAGCCAGTTAGTAGCTTCCAGTCAGCACTATGCCTTTTTATTGAGACTTAGTCCCACTCTATGGCCCAGGCTGAAGTGCAGTGGCATGATCTGGGCTCACTGCAACCTCTGCCTCCTGGGTTCTAGCGACTCTCCTGCTTCAGCCTCCCAAGTAGCTGGGATTACAGGCACTTGCCACCATGCCTAGCTAATTTTTGTATTTTCAGTAGAGACAGGGTTTCACCATGTTGGTCAGGCTGGTCTTGAACTCCTGACTTCATGATCTGCCCGCCTCGGCCTCCCAAAGTGCTGGGATTGTTGTAGCATGGGCCACCACGCCTAGCCAGCACGATGCCTTTTAATTGGAGAATTTAGTCTATTTACATTGTCTTCACTGTTGGATTCTATAAAATATTTAAAGAAGAACTAATATGAATTCCATTCAAACTCTTCAAAATCAATTAAAGAGGAGGAAATTTTTCCAAATTCATTCTACAAGATCAGCATGACCCTGATACCAAAACTAGACAAGGACACAACAAAAATGAAAACTACAGGCCAATATCCCAGAAGAACACAGACGCAAAAACTCTCAATTCAATAAGAGCAAACCAAATTTCAACATTACATTAAAAAGATTATTCACTGTATCAAGTGAGATTCATTCCAGAGATGCAAAGGTAGTTCAACATATGCAAATCAATAAGCATGACAACATAGTTTGGATATTTGTCCCCATCTAAATCTCATGTTGAATTGTAATATTGAGTGTGGGAGATGAAGCCCGGTGGGAGGTGTTTGGATCATGGGGGCGGATCCGTCATGAACAGCTTTGGGCCATCCCCTTGGTGATAAGTGAGATCTTGCTCTGAGTTCACAAGAGATCTGGTTGTTTAAAAGTGTGTGGCACCTCTTCTACCACTCTCTTGCTCTCGCTCTGATTTTAACATGTGATGTACCAGCTCCCATTTTACCTTCTGCCAGAACTATAAGCTTCCTGAGGCCTCCCCAAAAAATGAACTACACCATGCTTCCTGTACAGCCTGCAGAACTGTAAGCCAATTAAATCTCTTTTCTTATAAATTACTCGGTCTCAAATATTTCACTATAGCAGTGTAAGAACAGCCTAATATACATGATAAGCTGGGCGCAGTGGCATGTTCCTGTAATCCCAGCTTCTCAGGAGGCTGAGGTGGAAGGATCACTTGAGTCCAGGAGTTTCCAACCACCATGGACAACAAAGCAACTCTATCTTAAATAATTATTATAAAATAAAATAAACATGATACATCACATTAGCAAAACCAAGAACAAAAACCATACAATTATTTTAATAAATGTTGAAAACACAGTTGATTGAACATCACTTTATGATAAAATTCTCATTAAGCTGGGCACAGAAAGAACACACTTTAAGATAACAAATGCCATATATGACACACCCACAGCTAACATCATTCTGAATGGGGATAAACTGAAGGCCTTTCCTCTAAGATCTAGAATAACACAAAGATGCCCACTTTCACCACTTTTACTCAACACAGTACTGGAAGTCATGGCCAGAGCAATTAGGCAAGAGAAAGAAATAAAAGGAATCCAAATTGCAAAAGAAGGAGTCAAGTTAGCCTTGCTTACAGACGGCATGATCTTATACTTAAAAAAAAAAAACCTAAATACTCCACAAAAAATCTGTAAGAGTTTAAACTGAATTCAGTAAAGCTGCCAGATACAAAATCAACATATAAAAATCAGAATTCACATATGCCAACAGTGAAGAATCTGAAAAAGAAATCAAGAAAGCAAGCCTGTTTACAATAGCTACAAAGAATATAAAATACATTGGAATCGATTTAACCAAAGAAGTGAAAGATCTGTATAACAAAAACTATAAAAAACTGATGAAAGAAATTGAAGAGCATACAAAAAAAGGAAAGATAATCCATGCTCACGGAGTGGAAGAACATTGCTAAAATATCAGTACTACCCAAAGCAATTTACTGATTCAATGTAATTCCTATCAAAATAAAGTGACACTCTTCATAGAAGTAGAAAAAAAATCCTAAAATTCATATGAAACCATGAAAGATCCCAAATAGCCAAAAAAAACCCTGAGCAAAAAGTAACAAAGCTGGAGGCATCACACTACCTAACTTCAAAATTTTCTACAAAGCTATAGTAACCAAATCTACATGGTACTGGTATAAAGACAGACACATAGACCAACGGAATGGAATAGAGAACTCAGACATAAACACATGCATTTACACCAACTCATCTTCAACAGAGGTGCCAAGAACATACAATAAAGAACAGCTGTTTCAATAAATGGTGCTGGAAAAACTGGCTAACTATATATGGAAGAATGAAACCAGACTCCTATCTCTTGCCATATCCAGAAATAAAAATGGATTGAAGACTTAACTCTAAGACCTCAAACTATAAAACTGTTGCAAGAAAACATTGGGGAATTGCTCTAGAACACTGGTCTGGACAAAGATTTTTTTGTCTAAAGACCTCAAAAGCACGGGAAACCAAAGCAAAAATATACCAATGGGGTTTTGTTAAGCAAAAAAAGCTTCTGCACAGCAAAGGAAATCATCAACAAAGTGAAGAGACAACCCACAGAATGAGAGAAAATATTTGCAAACTACCATCTAACAATGGGTTAGTAACCAGAAGATACAAGGAGCTCAAACAACTCACTAGCCAAAAACAAACAAATAAAAAGATTAAATATGGCAAAAGAACTGAATATTCTCAAAGGATATACAAAAGGCAAACAAGTATGTGGAAAACATGTTCAACATCAGTAATCATTGGGGACATGCAAACCAAAACTACAATAAGGTATAATCTCACCCCCATTAAAGTAACTTCTATCAATAATACAGGCAATAATGGAAAAGGGGAACCCTCATACACTGTTGGGAATGTAAATTAGAATAGCTACTCTGGAGAACAGTATTAAAGTTCCTCAAAAAACTGAAAATGTATATATGATCCAGCAATTCTACTGGGTATACAGTTGGAAAAAAAAAAGAGATGAACATATTGAAGAGATAACTGCACACCCATGCTTGTTGCAGAACTATTCACAACACCCAAACTATGGAATCAACCTAAGTGAGTAACAGCAGATGAATGGATAAAGAAAATGTAGCATACACACACACACACACACACACACACACACACACACACAGAGAGAGAGAGAGAGAGAGAGAGAGAGAGAGAGAGAGAAGAATATTATTCAGCCATAAAAAAATGAAATCCTGACATTTGCAGCAACATGGATGGAACTGGAGGTCTTATGTTAAGTAAAATAAGCCAAGCACAGAAAGACAAATATCGCACATTCTCACTCACATGTGAAAGCTAAAAAAGTGAATCTCATACAGATTAAGAGTAGACTGGTGGTTACTAAAGGCTGGAAAGGGTAGTGGAAAGGGTGGTGGGGAGGGAGGAATGCAGAGAAGTTTATTAATGCATACAAACATACAGTATGCTTAAAAAAGTAGGCCTAGTGTTAGATCAGTAGGGTAATTATAGTTTACAATAATTTTTTTTCCTTCAACTTCTGTTTTAAGTTCCAGGGTACATGTGCAGGATGTGCAGGTTTGTTAAATAGGTAAATGTGTGCCATGGTGGTTTGCTACACAGATCAACCCACCACCTAGGTATTAAGCCCAGCATCCATTAGCTATTCTTCCTGATGCTCTTCCTCTCCTCTAATTTACTGTACATTTAAAAACAGAATTTGAATGTTTCCAGTATAAAGAAAAGACAAATATTTAAGGTAATGGATACCCCAAGTACATTAATTTGATCTTTAAAAATTATATGAATGCATTACATTATCACATGTACCCCAAAACTATGTATGTATATCACACATTAATAAAATTTTTAAAAATTACCACGGGGAAAAAAGAGTGTTAAAGATTCTTGTCTCCCACAGTTATAAGTCAAAGATAATACCAATAGATAATGCCTAAATTTGAAAAATCAAGACCATCAATGTAAGCATATACTTAAACATGCATATATAAATATATATTTTCCTGAACTTTGTGCACTTATATATTAAATTTTTTAAATTTACAACCACTTAAATTGCTTTAAAATTCCTTTCTTGAGATCTGGAAACTAACATGACATGCTTAAAAATATTAATTCTCTCTAAAAAGAAGAAATAAAAATAAGTCTTTCATTCTTCAGCGGGGCTTTCTAGTTTGTTAAGATTGGAGTGCAAGGATGGTGAATGGCCATGTACTTGTTTCACATATTATGTATTTCAAGAATAAGTAGATTTGAAAGGCTGAGAGAAGTAGTTCATGTCTATAATCCCAGAACTTTTCAACACCGTGCAGGTGGTTGGAAGGAAATGGATCACACTCAGGAGTTTGAGACCAGGCTGAGTAACATAGGATGACCCCATCTCTACAAAAAATCTAACAAGTAGCCAGGCATGGTAGTGCATGCCTGTGTTTCAGCTACTTAGGAAGCTGAGTTGGAAGGATTGCTTAAGCCTGGGAGACCAAGGCTGCAGTGTGCTGTGATCATGCCACTGTACTCCAGCCTGGTAACAGAGTGAGACCCTGTCTCACACACAAAAAATGAACAAAAAAATAAAAAATAAACAGATTCAAAATCGGAAAAAATCACAATGTCCTTAAAATCTCTAAAGTTTGCCCAGGCGCAGTGGCTCAAGTCTGTAATCCTAGCACTTTGGGAGGCCGAGGTGGGCAGATCACGAGGTTAAGAGATTGAGACCATCCTGGCCAATACAGTGAAACCCCATCTCTACTAAAATACAAAAATTAGCTGGGCGTGGTGGCATGCACCTGTAGTCCCAACTACTTGGGAGGCTGAGACAGAAGAAATTGCTTAAAGCCAGGAGGCAGAGGTTGCAGTGAGGGGAGATCGCGCCACTGCACTCCAGCCTGGCGCCTGGCAAAAGAGCAAGACTCTGTCTCAAAAAAAAAAGTCTCTAAAGTTCTAGTCTCCAACTGAAATGAAAATACTCTCTTTTCTATCAGGTCTGCAACATGAAAGTCACAGGCATCACAATCCTCTTTTGGATCCTCGCCATGATATTATTATCAGACAAAAGCCAGTCTTCTAAAACAGTAAGTTTTTACAATAAAAGGAGTAAAAATATTTTCAAAGGTACACTTTCTGTATATTTCATAAAATATCAAAAGGCAATAAGAAGCAAAGAAAATCTGACCTATTAAAACTAAGTTTACTTAGCTGTATATGTCCAAATTCCAATTTGACAAAAGTAGCCCTCATTTTTAAAACTGAGTTCTTGGCTGGGCAGGGTGTCTCATGCCTGTAATCCTAGCACTTTGGGAGGCCGAGGCAGGCGGATCACGAAGTCAGGAGTTCGAGACCAGCCTGGCCAACACAGTGAAACCACATCTCTACTAAAAATACAAAATTTAGCTGGGCATGGTGGCACGCGCCTGTAGTCCCAGCTACTCTGGAGGCTGACTCAGGGAATCACTTGAACCAGGGAGGTGGAGGTTGTGGTGAGCCGAGATCATGCCACTGCACTCCGGCCTAGGCAACAGAGCAAGACTACATCTCAAAAAACAAACAAACAAAAACTGAGTTCTTTAAAAGTTGATTAAAGGGAGAGATCTGAAATTTTTCACTATAAAATCAGAAATTAAAGACTGAAAACTTATTTAAAATGTAGGAAACATTTTTTAATCACATATTTATGAGAGAAATTCCTATTGCATTATTATTGGTGAAAAATTCTAACTGGAAAAACAGTAATAAACAAAAACTATTCTTAGTTTTATTCTTAGTTTACTATTCAGTAAAAACAAGAACTATTTCTTTCTTTCCATCTATATCCACATAAAGAAAACACTTCAGGTTGTGTGGCTCTTTAAATTCAATACATAGCTCCCTTTCTGATATAAGATAAATATTTCCTTTTAAAACACCAAACTGTTAAACCCAGAGAGCTATATATTGAGTGTTATTTATTAATTTTACCTTTTTTGTGAGCCAGAGTCTTGCTGTGTCCCCAGGCTGGAGTGCAATGACACAATTGCAGCTCACTGCAACCTACCCCTCCTGGATTCAAATGATTCTCCTGCCTCAGCCTCCCAAGTAGCTGGGATTACCACGTTTGGCTAATATATATATATATTTTTTTTTGGTATTTTTAGTAGAGACAGGGTTTTGCCATGTTGGACAGGCTGGTCTTGAACTCCTGACCTCAGGTGATCCACCCACCTTGGCCTCCCAAATTACAGGCATGAGCCACCACGCCCAGCCTACTTATTAATTATTTAACAGCCCTAGGTATAACGTTGTTAGCTCTGCTGATTTTTAAAACACATATAGTTCCTCATTATAAAGCAATCATGCACACTGGAATATTAAACGTTAACAGAATTAATATTTACCATATATTTCCACATATATAAATGGTAATATACCAATATTATTACTTTCTGTAATGATTTTGTAATAACAGTTGGAAAATATCTGTATAACAAATTAGAATCTCTTTCCTCAATTTTATGTATCAGGATGTCCTTAGTTTTTAGTATTTCATCCCAATAAAGAAAGAAAAAGATTTGCTCTACTACAACACCAAAAGATTAGATAGTAGGTTTTTTTCCCAAAACAATTTCCTTCTAATGTCTAAGTGCTTAAATATGAAATTTGGGGAAATTCTATTAATACTTTTTCTAATTAATGCATTTCTTTTTTTCTTTTTTTAGGAAGTTCAATATAATTTCACTGAAAAGAATTATTCCTTGATTCCAGCAGATATCAAGAAAGATGTTACTATACTTGATCTCAGTTATAACCAAATTACTCTTAATGTTACAGATACACGAGTTCTACAGACATACTTTTTACTCACAGAGCTCTATTTGATTGAGAACAATGTTACTACCTTACATAATAACAGTTTTTGTAACCTCTCCAATCTAGAAATTTTAAATATCTGTAGAAACTCCATATATGTAATTCAACAGGGTGCGTTTTTAGGCTTAAATAAACTAACACAGTTATATCTTTGCCATAACAAAATAGAACAACTGAATGCTGATATATTTGTGCCTCTAAGAAACCTAAAACTACTGAATCTGCAAGGCAATTTGATAAGCTATTTGGAGGTACCACCACTATTTCATCTGGAATTAATAACTTTATATGGAAACCTATGGAACTGCTCTTGCAGTCTATTTAATTTACAGAACTGGTTGAACACGTCAAATGTGACATTAGGTAAGCTATCATAATTTTAATTAAGCAAAACCAAAATGTGATTAATTCAATGTTTCACCACAGAAAAATCTCTCATGTCATGTCTTAAAGAAAAAGAAGCAGCCAGGCGCAGTGGCTCACGCCTGTAATTATAGCACGTTGGAAGGCCAAGGTGGGCGGATCACCTGAGGTCAGGAGTTCGAGACTCAGCCTGGCCAACATGGTGAAACCTTATCTCTACTAAAAATATAAAAATTAGCTGGGTGTGGTGGCGCACGCGTGTAGTACCAGCTACTCAGAAGGCTGAGGCAGGAGAATTGCTTAAACCCAGGAGGCGGAGGTTGCAGTGAGGCGAAATCTTGCCACTGCACTCCAGCCTGGGAAACAGAGTGAGACTCCATCTTAAAAAAAAAAAGAAAAAGAAAGAAAATAAAAGGAAGCAATTGTGTTTAAGCAAAACAGGAAGAAACACTAAAAAGTAACTGCTGCATAGATGCTCTCCTTCTCCAATACCAGGGGAAAAAATTAAGAAATTTAAATGTTCTATATATGTGAGATGATAATGTCACTTCATGTATTGTTAGCCAAGTCAATATGTAAGACTAATTTTTTAAAGTACTTCCTAGACTAAGTGAAAACAAGTAGCCTATTTTAACTGCAAACCTACGTGTGCCTGAGATCCAGATTATAACCACTATATTAATAATAAAATCAATACTAACACAGACAAATTAAACAATAACAGATACTGCATTTAAGCCGTATTTATAAAATAACTTAATAAACAGAAATGTGTATCATTCTTTCACTGTGTTGCTAGACAAATACAACAGGAATTTCTTTCTTATAATGCCTTTAAGAATGACACATATGTCAAAAATTCCAGATAAAATAATTATAAAATGTTGCTAACTATTATTTTTCTCTACAATAAATCTTATTCTTTCTGATTTACTAGAAAATGAGAACATCACCACGTGTAGCTACCCCAACAGCCTGAAGAGCTACAATATCAAAACAGTACCTCATACGGCTGAATGCCACTCAAAATTTTCTTCACTTATCACTGAAGATCTTTATATTCATTTTCAGCCCATCAGCAATTCAACATTTAATAGCTCTTTGAACAACTTAACAAGAAATTCAGGTAATGTACGCTGGTTCTGAATATTAACACTGCTGAATGTATTATACTAAATAAACCGAGGTAGCTATCTTTATTTTAAATTTCTATAAAAAATGTAAAAGAACAATTTCTCTTCTCAACTAAAGATTTATAAAATATTGGTCTTCCAAACTAGGCTCTGCTAGTTACAAGCTAAACACCACTATGCAAATTATTTAACTTCTCTGAGTCTTTGTTTTAACTAGTCTAATCACAAATCCTAATGAGTATAAATCAATGTGGTCTTAGGTAAAAAAGTAACAAAATTGCAAAGACAGCTATTTTGAAAAAAGGGAATTATTTCACCATATAAAATTTGTCTAAAGAAAACTACAATGTATGTTTATTTCTAATACAAATATGGACGACAATTGATATATGATTATGATTATTTTGCCAACTTAACAAATTTTCTTTCTCTCTCCTCTCTATATTCCATTAAAGAACATGAACCTCTTGGAAAAAGTTGGGCTTTTCTCGTTGGTGTTGTTGTCACTGTACTGATGACTTCACTTCTCATTTTTATTGCTATCAAATGCCCAATATGGTACAATATTCTGCTTAGTTATAATCATCATCGCCTGGAAGAGCACGAAGCAGAAACCTATGAAGATGGTTTTACTGGAAATCCAAGCCCTCTTTCCCAGATACCAGAAACAAACTCTGAAGAAACTACAGTAATATTTGAACAATTACAATCATTTGTGATAAATGATGATGGATTTATTGAAGACAAATACATAGATATCCATGAATTATGTGAAGAAAACTAAATTTTTTTCAAAGTTTGCTTTTTAAAACAAAGTTATCAGCTCACTCACAGTTTAGATATGGGGATTTTACTAGGCATACCGAAATATAGTTAGCAGACATTCATATTAATTATGACATACATGAATATCATAAAATTATGTTATCTGCCTTGTATTGAGCAAGCAGGTTCAAATACAATAAACTGACACTCCTAGGTAGCTGACAGTTACATAGTTAGTCTACAATACTAGCACTACTATTCTTAACAGTATTCAGGTGACCATACAGACTAGTAAAAAGGCCTAAAGTAGGCGGGGTGTGGTAGCTCACGCCTGTAATCACAGCACTTTGGGAGGCCGAGGCGGGCGGATCACGAGGTCAACAGATTGAAACCACCCTGACCAACATGGTGAAACCCCGTTTCTACTAAAAAATACAAAAATTAGCTGGGCCTGGTTGTGGGAGCTTGTAGTCCCAGCTACTCAGAAGGCTGAGGCACAAGAATCACTTGTACCGGGAGGCAGAGGTTGCAGTGAGCTGAGATTGCACCACTGCACTCCAGCCTGGTGTCAGAGCAAGACTCTCTCTCAAAAAAAGGCTTAAAGTAAATTAAAATGAATGGATTCTCATGTTAACACAGATATTTGACATAATATGTATTAAATCATACTAAGGTTTCAATCAGTAAAGAAATAAAAGTTTGGGATTTATTAATATATGGTAAGTCAAAGTGAGGAACAGAAATAGCTTAAATAATACATTGATTGATTTTATGCTCACAGAATAAATTTACAGAGTTGGAAAATTTTTTTGAAATGCTTCCTGAATTAGCACAATAAATTTCCTTAAAATTTCAAAGCAATTTAAACCACAAGGACAATGTTCAGATATATCCCTAATAACTCACTATTGATTCTGGTTATGAAGAAAGGCTGTCACCATAATGCAGTATCACTACAGTTTAACATCATAGTGGCTTCCAAAGTGGGTATTACAATTATATATGAATCTTGTTTTAAAATCTCTGGGAGATTTTCTTTTCAAATTGGTCTGTGCTGGGACTGAGGAATCTTCAGTTCATCCATGGACAGCTGTTTCTATCTATTCGGTAGAGATAGCAATGTTTCCCAAATTGTTTTCCTAGAATACTAATTTCCAGAGAGACATTCACAAGTATTTACAGAAGAAAAGAGTACCTGGTCAAATTACTATACAAAAACTAGGTTTAAACAAAGTGAAACAAGATTCTTTACCATACGATTTATGTAAGACTTTACTAGGCCAAACTGCCCTCTGATTATTCAAGAGCAAAGTATTGAAAATTTCTCAAACTTACTTGACAACAAAACCCATTCTTTGAGTTATAGCTACTAAGAGCTTATAGTTCAATAACAATCCAAAGAACATACTTTGGAAAACACTGGCCTATAGACCGCAATAGGAAGGGTCAAAAGTGAATTATTTGCCAATTCCTTATAATCAATTGGCTACAATCATTAATTTAATAATTTATCAATGCAAACAGTGGCATTAAAAACTGTAGCACAGTCTGTAATTTTACCTTCATATGCAGAGAAATTAAGAATTTGTGTCTTTTAGAAATAAGTATCTCTCTGAAACACTGAAATACATTTATGGGTAAAATAATATTTCTGGCATTTTCTTCATTATAACACATGGAATGGAACAGTGGCTAGAGGCATGGACGAAGCAAGGTTAAATATGAGCTGATGGAGCTGGGAGCTGAGTACATAAGGGTATAATATGCTATTTCTGTGTCTGTTCAAATTTCCCTATAATAAAGTGTTAAAAATTTGTATGTACTTGACAATTCCTTAGAGAAAAGAGAGTAAAATAAAATAGATCTATGTCATAATCTACAGAATAGTTATTTTACAAGTTACACAAATCGTAAATTCAGTACAAATGTCTACTGAGAGAAAATAAAAACTATTTAGGATGATACACCTGTAAAATAGAAGAACTTACTAATTTATGATACATATTTGCTTGTGTTTACAGAAACATGTTTTCAAAGGATATAAGTATATTATGACTAATATTTCTCTATATATCAATTATACTTTGTTTTAAATCTCAATTACAAGAATGAGATTATAGGAATATAAAATACCTTTTTCTAAATAATGTATAATTCTGCCAAAATATTTCCTAATTATAAGATGCAAATATTAATATTTGAGAAATGTAGCAAAATGAAATATAATTACAGAGGAGCAAAGATTACACTTAAGCTTTTATATTCAAGGCCCTCTATTGAATATGGGGTATTTAATAATATCTAACTAAACAAAGAAAAATAAATGGGTATAAAACTATGTTTACATATATTTTTACAGGACAACTGATCTTGATTAATACCAAACTAGAAAATGTAGAATTAGAAGAGAATCATTAGTTCAAGCAAGACTGTGAAACTGAATTAAAACCAGGTGTCTTATACATTGTTGTAGTAATATATTGAGGCTGTTTTCCCAACTTTTTATGGACAAGTTTTCTATAACAAACCAGATGGTAAGACCACACTAAATAGTTGTACTAAAAGAGAATGAAAACAGAAGCTTTTTACACCTGCCTTCTCAAGGTATGGCATTTCTTGGTCGCTCTGAACATGTAGAGTCAAGATAGATGTTTGTGTTATGGAGATGCTGGCCATCTGGTTAACACAAGAAATAAATCTATTCTCCTGCTCTATATAAAAGTAAACTTCTAACCATAATTTTTGTTCTTTTTTGTTTTTGTTTTTGAGACAGAGTCTTGCTCTGTCGCCTAGGCTGGAGTGCAGTGGCGGAATCTCAGCTCACTGCAACCTCCGCCTCCCAGGTTCAAGCGATTCTCATGTCTCAGCCTTCTGAGTAGCTGGGATTATAAGCACCTGTCACCTCACCCAGACAATTTTTGTATTTTTAGTAGACATAGGGTTTCGCCATGTTGGCCAGGCTGGTCTTGAACTCCTGACCTCAGGTGATCCACCCGCCTCAGTCTCCCAAAGTGCTGGGATTACAAGCATGAGCCACTGAGCCTAGCCAATTTTTGTGCTTAATTTCAATTTCTGCTTAAAATAGACAGGAGAACCAATTTCATTCAGCCTCAGTTACAAATTACAGATATAGTTTTTAAATGATTTAGACGTATCTTTAGAACAAATTACCATATTTGAACATTTTCCTTAATCAAAAAAATCAAAAAGACATAAAAATCTATGACATTCTTAAACTTTTGTTCCTGAAATTATGTGTTTAGATAAAATGTCTGTAAAATATGTAAATATAATATTTAAAACCTGAACTAGGTATTATATAACTTGGAGATAAACGATTAAATAAATGAGAACTTAAATGTTCTAAACTCTTTAAGGTCTTCAGGGGATTATAGCTTATATATTTCTTATTCTTTGAAGTACCTAAGAGAGTATGTTATATATAGTAAATGATAAATATTTGCTAAATGGATTAAAATCAGGATAACCAAAAAAAGAAAAAAGTTTTCAAGTTAGAGCTTGATTACCATGAACAGAATTTTCCTTGTAAAAGGAAAAGGACTGCTAGTATTTTGAGTTTCTAAGACATCATTTTACAGCAGCATCAAATGATAGAGAGCGGCCAGATACAATGGCTTACACCTGTAATCCCAACACTTGAGGAGCCCACTGTAGAAGGACTGCTTGAGACCAGGAGTTTGAGACTAGCATGGGCAACGTAACAAGATCTCATTTCTACAAGAAACAAAAAATTAGCTGGGCATAGTGGCATGCACCTGTAGTCTCAACTACTTGGAAGGCCAAGGCAAGATCACTTGAACCAGGTGTTCAAGTCTGCAGTGAGCCATAAGCATGCCACTACAATTCAGCATGGGCAACAAAGCAAGACTCTCTTAAAAAAAAAAAAGAGAGAGGAAAGAGATTCCTGTTTTTAATCCACAGAAGAATTACATTTATCTTTCAAACGTTTTTTCAGTATATTTTAACATCTATTCATCATCAAATATTTACTGTTTTATGCAGAGGTAACAAGCGACTGTATTTGGTGTTACTGAATTTTGGTAATTAAATATAGTGATTTGAGTTTATTATTGTCCTTGCTCTCAAAGAGACTAATATTAATAAACTTTTGGGAGAAAATGTGCTTGTATGTGTATTTACACAACATAGTTCATTGTCTGTGTTTGTGTTGCCTTAGAATAAATAATTCAAGAATAAAATTTGTGTTGGCTCTAAATTATTTATTCTTCATCAGCTTTTTGACCTTAAAACCAACTTAGAACCAACACAAGTTTAATTATTGAATCATTCAGGATTTTATCTGAGAATGTCTAGTTAACTCAACCTGTGCATACCCAGCCTAGGATATGGACCCATCCCAAACAACTGACAAAACACATGAAGAAGTTAACTACATCATGTCTATTACTATCTTTGTAGGCATTACTCCTACTGCCACAATTACTTTATTTCCAGTGTTAGTTGGTATTTAGCCTTTACACAGGATATAAAGATACACATATAATCTATTTATATGATGTAGATTGCTAATGTAACTATTAAATATCCATGCTAATGAAATAATGTAAATAGTTAGCCTAACGAATAGTGTGTCTTTTACTAGATTGGGCCTGAAAACACCACAATTCAAATTAGTTAAAAGCCTAGGTTAAAACTAAAAATACTAGATATAAAGATGTTCTTATTCATTGGAATTTTTCAGCTCTAGCAGCATAAATCCTATTTACGTAAGCTATGCAGTAATATTCTTTATACAGAATTTAGCCATTTAATGGCAAGTGAAGATCACAGATGTATAAGCGACAAAATTTGTGTTGTAAATATTTTTAAATGAAAAAGGCAACGGGGAAATTGCTAAGAAAATTTACAAGGAAATAAACGAATCACAATTTAAACTACCTAATAAAGCTCGCTTATGAATCTGATTTTTAAATTAGCTATACTTACGCTTGTCTTTCAGTAAATATGACATCCATACTTTGTGTTTCTCGATCATTTTGAGCTTTAAGCTGAATAAACAGTTAACACATAAGTTAGTAATAAATAAAAATTAAACCAAAATTTTTTTGTAGGTTATTTTGGTTATGAACTAAGTAAGAAATTCTTATAATCATCCTAGTGCCACATACAAAGTTTAAGAAAAAAATACAGTAGTTGTCTCATTTAACAAACAATACCAGATTTTTTAAAAGTCTTTTTAAGAAGCACTATAATTTCATACCAAAAATACTCATTGTTCTTCACTGATCTGTCAAATAAATCAAGTAAATTCAAGTAAATTTATGTAAAAAGCATTTAAAGAATGTATTGAGAGTTAAATAAATATTTGATTAGCAATATGTTAAATTTAGAACCACCACAAGTTTTATTCCTGAATCATTCAGGATATTATCTGAGTATACCTAATTAATTCTAACAGTGCATACTCAGCCTAGAAAATGGACGCCCTATACCAAACAACTGACAAAACACATCAGGTTTTTACTTTTTACATCTGGCATTGAAATACAATTCTTAATTAGTGAATTCTCTTGTGTTCTAAAGCTAAAAGTAACTAAATTATCATGGTTTTAGAACCTCAAATTTAGAAGAGTCATTTTATAAATTCTATGTCTTCATAGAATAGTCTTTATTCCTGTAAATATATTATAAACTATATAAATTATACATTATATGTTGTTTTCACCCAAATGCTTATAATCAAAATAAGCTAGACATTAACACGTTTATTGTTTTCTACAAAATAATTAATCTCGGAATATTGAACACAAATTTGTTGTTATTTTATTTTAGATTCAAGGGTACACGTGCAGGTTTGTTACATGGAGATATTAGATAATGGCGAGGTTTGGGCTCTAGTGAATCCATCCCATCACCGTAATAGTGAACACTGTATCCACAAGGTAATTTTTCCACCCTCATTGCCCTCCTACCATCCCCCTTTTTGGAGTCCCCAGTGTTATGTCCATGTTAAACACAAATTCTCATTTTCCAATCAAAGATTAATATTATGTCTGGAGTCATATCTATTTATTTTCCCCCATTGGTTATAAAAACTATGTAAAGTTATCATTTGTCATCATTGAGCATTCAGCAACATTTGTGCATAAACTGAGCCAGAAATATCATAAACTAATATATATAAAAGAAAATGTAGATGGCACTCCCTAACTAATGTTTCATGTGACACCAGTTCAAACACAGTAGACAGACACTAAACATCCACTTAGGAAAGCCAACCAACAGGAAGAAAACTTAAAAAAGCAACTAAGGGAGCTCAATGAATACATAATAGTGGTATTTACAATCAGAGTAATATTCATCTCTATAGCACTTAAAGTTTCATCAAACCATTTCTAGATATAAATGCTTTGTTTTGTAGGATAGGACTTATATAGATCAATTTGCTTGTATTTATAAATGTTCTTACCATATTGTAATCATTCATTACTTCTTCCATTTCAGTGTTGGTATTAAGTTTATCTACCAACTAAAAACAAAAACGCAAACAAACACCATTCTGTTAGTCTTTATAAATGTTCTCTATAATTAATAATATAGACATTCAGTCTTACAAATGAGTAGTAACTTAAGTATTAATACTTTTAAATATTTTCTGTTTTAAGATTAAAAACAAATATTGAGCTACCTAAATAAGCATATATTATGCACCTGGCCAATAAATAAACTACGTTTTTAATATGGATAAATGAGCAGTAATGAACTACTCCTCCTGTAAATCATAGCTTGTAGAACTTAGCCTGCTCTGAAAAGATGGCTGAGCTTATAAATAAGGGTCTGGAAAAGACAAAAGTTTTGGAAAGATCTATCACTCTCTCTTCCCTTGCCAACGCCCCCAAGGAGAGAAGAATGTTAGCAGATTTACAAATTTACACTAGTAAAAATGTAAAAAGATTTTTTAAATTATCAACAGGGCTTGCATAGATGGAACAGCAGTAAGCCCACTTTAAAAAGTTAGGCAAGGATATCAATTGCCAACATAGGGTATTTACCTAGTTCAAAAACTATTCCATATGTATTAACTCAACTTAATTTTTACAATCACTCTATGAAGTAAATATGACTGTACACATTTTACAGATAAAGAAATTTAGCAAGTGATAGAGTCAGAATGTGAACAGAGGTCTACTAAAAGCAAACTATTTGGGTATGACATACATCACATTTTTCACTCATGATATAAGTAAGTGCTAAGAAGACCTAACATTTATTGAGTGCTAACTATATGTCAGATACCCAGCTAACTGCTCTGTATCAGGTATTAGTTCATTAAATCTATAAATACCGTATTTTACATGTTAGTATTTTTTTTTTTTAGATGGAATTTTGCTCTTGTTGCCCAGACTGGAGTGCAATGGTGTAATCTCCGCTAATCATGTTCAAGCAATACTCCTACCTCAGCCTCCCAAGTAGCTGGGATTACAGGCATGCGCCACCACACTCAGCTAATTTTTTGTATTTTTAGTAGAGACGGGGTTTCTCTATGTTGGTCAGGCTGGTCTCAAACTCCCGATCTCAGGTGATCTGCCCACCTCAGTCTCCCAAAGTGCTGGCATTACAGGCGTGAGCCACCGTGCCTGGACCATGCTAGTATTTTATATGACGTAATATGCCTAATGTGTTCTAGTGTAACTAAAATTCCCTTTCATCTAATGTCATTTCATACCTTATAAAAACTATTTTTCTCATATTTAAAACAGAACATCATTTACTAAAGAAAATCCCACTGAATAATGGGCTCCACAAAATGTTTGTTATGAATTGTGTAGTCCAGTGAATTTAAGAATTATAAGAGTGCTGGGTGCAATGGCTCACGTTTATAATCCCAGCACTTTGGGAAGCTGAAGCAGGAGGATCACTTGAGCCCAGGAGTTCAAGATCATCCCGGGCAACATAGCAAGACCCCATCTCTCCAAAATATTTAAAAATTAGCCAGGCATGGTGGCATGCACCTGTAGTCCCAGCTACTTGAGAGGCTGACACAGGAAGATCACTTGTGCCCAGGAGTTCGAGGCTGTAGTGAACTACAATCATTCTACTATACTCTAGCCAGAGCAACAGAGCAAGACCCTGTGTCTAAAAAAAATTTTTTTAATTAAAAAATAATAACAGTCCAGGCACAATGGCTTATGCCTGTAATCCCAGCACTTTGGGAGGTCAAGGTGATAGGAGTGTAAATTAGTTCAAACACTGTGAAAGCAGTGTGGCAACTCCTCAAAAAGCTGAAAACAGAACTACCATTCACCCCATCAATCCCATTACTGGGTGTATACCCAAAGGAATATAAATCATTCTACCATAAAGACACATGCTGTTATTTTATTTTAGATTCAAGGGTACATGTGCATGCCCCTAGATCACTGGAGCCTAGGAATTTGAGACCAGTATGGGCAACATGGCCAAACCTCATCTCAACAAAAAATATAAAAAATTAGTCCAGTGTGATGGCATGTGCCTGTACATTCAGCTGCTTGGGAGGCTGAGGTGGGAGAATAAATTGAGCTCAGAAGGTCTAGACTGCAGTGAGCCATGACTAAGCCACTACATTCCAGTTCGAGCAACAGAGAGAGACTCTGTCTCAAAAAAACAAAAAACAGAAACAAAACAAAAACAAACAAAAAACCCACCACCACCACCAATAACAACAAAAAGTTATACTATAATCAGCAAAATTTCACTGATAAACACAAGATAACAATATCAAGTAGGTATATCGTAACTTGTCCTAACCATTATGATAGAATGTTTATTTCTTATAACATTATTTCTTAATAAGGGTGGTGAGATAAAAATTTGTCTCTTTCATTAAATCCAGACACTACTGCTGCCTAAAGCACCTAAAGAGTTAGAAGAAAAAAAAGTCTGACACTAGAAATTTTCATGGAGCCAATTTCACCCAAGGACTGAGCAGTTATCAACACTGCCAGGGGGATTATGTCTTCTTAAAGTCCACAGGTAGAAGCATCTTTGGTGGAACTATATTTATGTTATATACTCTATTTTGACAGAATGTACACAATATTTAGAGTAAAACATACAGGTGGTGGCAATTTGTATGTTAAATAATTAAATTTTAGAATTTTTAAGATGACAACACTCCATAAAGTTAAAATGTGTTTTTAAAGCAATGATCCTTGATAGAATCATTGGTAGGATAAGATTCATGGATTTAATGAATTTTAGCTACTTTTAAAATTATTTAAATTATTACTTTAATATTTTTTAGGGAGAAGAGCATGTGTGCATTTTTGTATGTGTCAGTAAACACATTTTACAAAAAATATTGTAAGAATACATACTAATCTGTTAAGCTAAGTTATTTCTAGGGAGGGAAATGAAGCAGAAAATAAAGGGACACTTTGTTGTACTTTTTATGGTTTCATCTTTCACAATAAGTATGTATTCATGTATTATTTGATATTTTAAATAAATTAATAACTATATTTTTTCATCAAACGTTTTGTTTTTTAAATTTTTAAAATTTTTATTTTAGGTTCAGGGGTACGTGTGCAGGTTTGTTGTACAGGTAAACTGTCAACAATGGGGTTGACATGGGGGTTTGTTGTGCAGATTATTTTGTCACCCAGGTACTAAGCTAGTACTCAATAGTTACTTTTTCTGATCCTTTCCCTGTTTTTCCCATCTATGTGTTATTATCATTTAGCTCCCACTTATAAGTGAGAACTTGCAGTATTTGGTTTTCTGTTCCTGTGTTAGTTTGCTAAGAATAATGGCCTCTAGCTCCAACCATGTTCCTGCAAAGGACATGATCTTGTTCTTTTTTATGACTACATAGTTTCATGGTATATATGTACCACATTTTCTTTATCCAGTTTGCCATTGATTGGCATTTACATTGATTCCATGTCTTTGCTACTGTAAATAGTGCACCAATGAACACACGTGTGCATGTGTCTTTATGGTAGAATGATTTACATTCCTTTGGATATACACCCAGTAATGGGATTGAGGGGTTGAATGGTAATTCTGTTTTCAGCTTTTTGAGGATTGCCACACTGCTTTCACAGTGTTTGAACTAATTTACATGCCTACCAACAGTGTATAAGCATTCCCTTTTCTCTGCAACTTCACCAGCATCTGTTATTTCTGACTTTTTTAGTAATAGCCATTCTGACTGGTGTGAGATGGTATATTATGGTTCTGATTTGCATTTCTCTAATGATCAGTGATGATGAGCTTCTTTTCATACACTTATCGGCTGCATGTTTGTCTTCTTTCAAAAAGTATCTGTGTATGTCCTTTGCCTACTAAAATAATGTATTTTTAAAGCAGTAGTAAAAATTAATGAAAATATTCACAGTAAATTCTCTTAGAAAAGATACAATACCATGTTGTAGTCTGCTAGTTGTCCTTGAAACTCTTTTATTTCAACAGCTAAAGTCTCGGCCCTGCAAGCATACAATAAATACAGTCACAAATATATGCAAATAAGGAAACAAATATTACAAACAATATGGATAACTACAAATTTAATATTATAAGTATAAAATACTGAATTAATACTGAATACTTATTACTCACCTCTTTTCATATGACAAATATACTGAATTCTCTTGATTGTACATTTCTATTTCCTTCTGAAGTCTATTAACTTCAGTTGTAAGTTCACTTATTTTACTTCTATTTGAAAAGAAATAAGAATGTCAGCAATGCTACTAATCCAGAAAACTCTAGTTAAGCAAAATTTAAACTTTTCATTAATATATAACAATAACGTAAATAGTTTTGTGAAGTTCACTAAAGAATGCAGAAAGTTTAGATGGCTTCTTTCTTTCATTTTTTTTGAGACAGAATCTTGCTCTGTCACCAGGCACCAGGCTGGAGTGCAGTGGCGCGATCTCAGCTCACAGCAACCTCCACCTCCCAGGTTCAGGAAATTCTCCTGCCTCAGCCTCCCGAGTAGCTGGGACCACAGGCATACACCACCATACCGGGCTAATTTTTGTATTTTAGTAGAGACTGGATTTCACTATGTTGGTCAAGATGGTCTCAATCTCTTGACCCTGTGATCCACCCGCCTCCACCTCCCAAAGTACTGGGATTATAGGCGTGAGGCACCGTGCCTGGCCTAGGTGGCTTATTTCATTAAGAATGAGGTATATCCTGGCTGGGAGTGGTGGCTCATGCCTATAATCCCAGCACTTTGGGGAGGCCAAGGTAGGCAGATCACTTGAGGTCAGGAGTTCAAGACCAGCCTTGCCAAGGTGGTGAAACTACATCCCTACTCAAAATACAAAAATTAGCCAGGTGTGGTGGTGCACGCATGTAGTCCCAGCTACTACAGAGGCTGAGGCAGGAGAATAGCTTGAACCTGGGGGGTGGAGGTTCCAGTGAGCCAAGATCATGCCACTATACTCCAACCTGCCTGGGAGACAGAGTGAGACTCCATCTCAAAAAAAAAAAAAAATGAGGTATATCTCATCCTAGTCTACTCAACTGATCAGAAACTGACACAGATTCATAACGAAAGATGAAATAGAACCAGAATGAAAGCCTGGTCAAACTAGTACAAGCCATAGACAGATTTACGTGCCTAACTGTTATTATCACAGCTTTTGCTACCCTCTAGAGGACAGTTTCTCAACAGCAGCACTAATGACATTTTGTTCGGTGATTAGTACTTCGTGTTGAGAGATATTTTGTACACTGTAGAATGTTTACCAGCATCCTGGGTCTGAATATCAGTAGCACTTCCTCCAACCTCACTTATGACAACCAGAAACATGCATAGAAATTGCCAAATCTTCCTTGGGGGGCAAAATCACCACAAGGTAAGAACTACTGCGCTAGAGCCAGACAATTACACAAACAGCTAGAACTATTCTTTGATGTGGAAGCACAAATCCTGGAGGAGAAAAGGCAATATAATCATTAGGAGTAACTATATTTCCTTTCCTTCTTTTGATTAAAAAGTGGCTGAATATCAGAGATACTAAACAACTGATGGCCTTACTATCTTTCTTACTAAGCCTTGAAAACAGAAGAAGGAAAACCATACTTTTCTTTATTGCCTTCTACGAGTTTGAAAATCAAAAAGATCCAGGTAACTGGGCACAGTGGCTCACGCCTGTAATCCCAGCACTTTGGGAGGCCAAGGTGGGCCAATCATGAGGTCAGGAAATCGAGACCATCCTGACCAACATGGTAAAACCCCCATTTCTACTAAAAATACAAAAATTAGCTGGGTGTGGTAGCACATGCCTGTAATCCCAGCTACTCAGAAGGCTGAGGCAAGAGAATCACTTGAACCCAGGAGGTAGAGGTTGCAGTGAGCCAAGATTGCTCCACTGCACTCCAGTCTGGCGACAGAGCAAGACTCCATCTCAAAAAAAATAAAAAATGAAAAAAACGTAGCAGGGCTTTCAGGGCATAATGGAAGGGTGGATTAAACAAAAGAGAAATAAAGAGAAAGAAGATACAAATAATGTGCCAAGAAAATAAAGTAAAATGGAAAGATGGAGATAGGACAGTAGAACATATAAGCAGAGAAAATGCTAAGATTAAGAAAAAGTTGTTGATTTAGAGATGCATCCCCGGAGACACATAACAAAAATTTATGAGGTTGAGTGCAGTGGCTCACGCCTCTAATCCCAGCGCTTTGGAAGGCCTAGGCAGGTGGACCACCTGAGGTCAAGGAGTTTTGAGACTAGCCTGGCCAAGACGGTGAAACTCCCATCTCTGTAAAAATACAAAAATTAGCCAGGCATGGTGGGAGGCACCTGTAATGCCAGCTACTCGAAGATTGTAGGCATGAGGCTGAGGCAGGAGAATCATTTGAAAGTGGGGGGTGGAGGTTGCAGTGAAGTGAGATCCCATCATTGCACTTCAGCCTGGGAGACAAGAGCAAAACTCTGTCTCAAAAAAAAAAAAAAAGTGTATGAATTAATTAAAATTAGGCCACATTCATAGCAATTGACCAAATACATACTTATATAAAACTCTGCATGGAGGCCTGGCACAGTGGCTTATGCCTGTAATCCTAGCACTTTGGGAGGCCAAGGCTGGCAGATCACAAGGTCAGGAGTTCAAGACAAGCCTGGTCAACATGGTGAAACCCCATCTCTACTAAAAATAGAAAAAAAATTAGCCGGGAATGGTGGCACACGCCTGTCATCTCAGCTACTTGGGAGGCTGAGACAGGAGAAGCCCTTGAACCCAGGAGGTGGAGGTTGCAGTGAGCCAAGATCACACACCATTGCACTCTAGCCTGAGCAACAGAGTGAGACTTTGTCTCAAAAAAAAAAAAAAGCTATGAGGTCAGGTGTGCTGGTAGCTCATGCCTATAATCCCATAATCTCAGCACTTTGGGAAGATGGAGCAAGAAGATTGCTTGAACTGAAGAGTTCAAGGTTACAGTGAGCTGTGATCATGCCACTGCACTCCAGCCTGGGCAACAGAGTGAGACTCTGTCTCTAAACTATAAATTAAATTAAATTAAATTAAATTAAAAAGTATGCTATGGTTTGAACGTTTGTGTCCCTCCAAAATTCGTGTCAAGACTTAATCTCTAATGCAATAGTATTAAGAGGTAGAAACTTTAGGACATAATCGGGACATGAAGGCTCTGCCTTCATGGATGGAATTAGTGACTTATAAAAGGGTTGAAGTAGCTAGGCACCTTTTGCCCTTCTACTCTTCTGCCATGAGGACACTGAAGCTGCTGGCACCTTGAACTTGGACTTCCCAGTCTCCAGAACCTTAAGAAATAAATTTCTATTACTTATAAATTACCCAATGTCAGGTATTTTAATATAGCAGCACAAACGAACTCATATACATGCAATTCATCAAATTATAAATCTCAGCCTAATTATACTATCACATTTATTTTACAGCATAGCCAAATTAACCAGAAATTGTTGGAATACAAAATAATTCTTAGAAATCAACAGACATCTAATTATCCTAATAAGTACCATAACTAAAATTTCATATTAAAGTTATATACTCTATTTTGACAGAATGTACACAATATTTCAAGTAAAACATACGGATGTAAAGACATGTTTAACATACCTAAGAAGTCCAAGATAGTAAGACTTGTCTAAAATTTGCCTCTGGGGACCTAAAAAAAATGTTTCAAGTGTTAGTGTTCAGTTTTGAAATGCCAACAAAATAGCAAGTCCAAAGCACAATCAGAATTACACTCCAAGTCTTCATGAATGCCCCAATGAATCAAGAAGAATCACTGAAATAAAAAAGAAAACTAGTATCTTAGAACCACGACACAGGGGAGGCTTCAATTAAAACTACAAGGATGGGACTAGAACTGGGGCTGTTAAGACAGTACACTCTACAGAACAGGCTGATGGAATGAAAATTGAGTCTAAGGGAATCTAGAACAGAGCTGTCCAAAGTAACTTTCTGCAGTGACAGAAATACTGTAAACTAACACTGTCCAATAAAGTGGGCAGTGGGACTATAAAGCACTTAAAATTTGGCTGGTGCTACTGGGGAACTGATTTAAATTTAAGTAGCTATTTCTGACTATTGGCTGTCATATTAGACATCGCAGACATTCCTCAATGTGAGAAAATGATTCTGATTTTTTACAATTTGTCTCAGAGACTTTTTTAGAAATGGTCTTACATTTCAGTAGAACTAAGAAAGTATTCCTAGGTTAAATGTCTTAAACCTGGTAAGAGATAAAGTGCCCCGCAAAGTATGAGAAGACTAGGTGTATTTACTAAAAGGTTTATGCTCAGTAGTAGAGGTAATATATTATACTGGGAAATGGGGCACTATAGAGAAGGTAAGAATGAAATTCACAGCGGATAACTGTGTATAGTGGTAATGTTCAGAATTCTCTCATAAAAGGCTTTGACGTATACTGGTAGAAACTAACAATCTTAAATTATATTGGTTCTGTTTTAAAGGATAAATTAATACAGAAATAAACATTTGATAATTTACTGTCGAATTTTAATATGTTTCTACCCTAATGTTTTAAAATACTATTAAACATATAAATATTTCTGTACATACATTTTCAAAGACTAGTTAAGTGACTATGTAATTTTGAATTATTTTTTCATGGTACTCATAATCATTAAGCAAACATTTCTAAACAATCAATTGATTTTTAATATTTAGTGATCTAAATGTTATTAGAATGTAGATGAGAAGATTTAAGTTTCTTGAAAGGAATGATATACTATATTATCGAAAGTAGTATATATGATATGTTATAATTAATTTTGGACTAGCAGAATATCTTCATTCCTGATAAATCATCTGTCAAAACTACAGAAAACAGAAAACTCTAAAACAGTTCATCACAGGCTACTGACCACTGCCTATAATAAAAAGAAAAAAAAATAAGGCATTTACCATACTTTGGTTTATATATACCATACATCTAAATTTTAAACTATAATATATATTTGTATTCTTATGCTTCTCTAAATACATATACAGAAGCATAATGAGAGATTTAATATAAATCTATGTGTTAGCCTCATTTCCTTATATAAGTATTAAAACAGATACTAATTATTAGAAAAAAATAACATTTCTTGACTCACTCTCATAAATACACAAGTATTTTAAGTATCATTTTGATATAGTAACTATCCAAACTATTTGAGTATTTTTATATAGTACTAAAAATCCAATTTTCAATCTTGACTTTTCTTGAACATTATTTCAAAGTTCTTCAAGTTATACTACAGTTCCATGTCAGAAAAATGAAGATTGAAAGAGCTCACATCCGTATATAGCTAATTCAGAATGTTTTTCCATGTTCATTCTGTTGTTTATACCTTACAATAATTTTGTGAATTAAATAACAATTACATGCTATAATTCTGATTACATGCCATAATTTCATGTAATAATTCTTATATGCTATAATTCTGATTTGATAAAATGGTACTGTAATACTATATAAAATATACTCAACTTTCTCTTTCTTTTTCTTTTATTGTTCACAATTATTTATTTCTTACAAAACACAGACTCAAGTGGTTACTCATCTTAAAATAGGTACCTTTCATCCCAGTTTTCATTCCAGTCAAACCTTGTTGTGTCACAGGACGATCGGCAACTTTGATTTGAGAAGACAGAACTCCACCTGTCCCTATGGAACCACCACGAGAACCTGGCCTTGCTGTCCCAGGTGGCATCTAAATGACAAGATTTCATTTTTAGTAAACTGGAAAAAACACTGTACATCTGCTATTGTAAGACTGCAAAGACAACATTCAAATTACAATTAAATTTATCTCTTCTTTGGAGCATATTCTATAGCTCTTTGAAGGCTGCCAGTTGCAGTTTTTAAGTGGTCTTTTCTGTTGGGTGGCTTTGTTGTTTGTACATTAACTGTGTTTAATTCAACTTTCGTGCCCTTAATAATGTCTAACAAGTCTTTTTTTCATATTTTCCTTTACACTGTCTTGGCTCTCTGAGGTCTCCTTGGAAGAATCAACAGTTCAAATAGACTGCTCAACTTTCTTGCTACAGATTGCGCTGTTAGTGCCAAAATATCTTTGGATATTATTTTATGTCCTGGAAAGATGCATTAAAGAAAAAAAAAATGAAAACAAAACAAAACAAAAAAACCACCAAAATTTACTTGATTTGTAAAAATTTCCTTATTTTTTAAATGTCTGAATTATTAAATACTGTTATTCAATTTATTAGCAAATTTATTTAACATTTAATGTTCTATAAATATTTAAAAATACATTTCATGAAAATTTAAAATTCTATATGTAGATATTATTTATAATACCTCAAAACTGGAAAGGAGCTAAACGTCCACAGTAGAAAATGGTTAAATACATTACAGTATGTAAAAAGGGCAGTTTAAGTTGGGTGTGGTGGCTCACACCTTAATCTTAGCACTTTGGAAGGACAAGGCAGGTGGGTCACTTGAGGTAAGAAGTTTGAAACCAGCCTGGCCAATATGGGGAAACCTCATCTCTACTAAAAATACAAAAGTTAGCCAGGTGTGGGTGGCACATGTCTGTAATCCCAGCTACTTAAGAGGCTGAGGCATGAGAATCACTGGAACCCGGGACATCAAGGCTGCGGTGAGCCGAGATCATGCCACTGCACTTTAGCTTGGGTGACAAAGTGAGACTCAGCCTCAAAATAAATAAATAAAATAAATAAAAATAAAAAGGCAGGCTGGGCGCGGTGGCTCATGCCTGTAATCCCAGCACTTTGGGAGTCCAAGGCGGGCGAATCACGCGGTCAGGAGTTCGAGACCAGCCTGGCCAACATGGTGAAACCCCATCTCTACGAAAAATACAGAAAATTAGCTGAGTATAGTGGTAGGTGCCTATAGTCCCAGTTACTCAGGAGGTTGAGGCAGGTGAATCACTTGAGCCTGGGACAAGGAGATTGCAGTGAGCTGGCATGATGCCACTGCACTCTAGCCCTGGCAACAGAGCAAGACTCCATCTCAAAAAATAAATTAAATAAATAAATAAATAAAAAGGCAGTTTACAAGATAGTATTTATAATTCTGTGTTTCTTTGTTTTAGAGACAAGAGCTAACTATGTTACTCAGGCTGGTCTTGAACTACTGGCCTAAAGAGATCCTTCTGCCTCAGCCATCCAAGTAGCTGGAAACACAGGTGCAAGTTACTGTGCCTGGTTCATAACTCTACTTTTTTAAAACAAAAAAGGCTGGAAGTTTGGGCATGGTGGCATGTACCAACAGTCCCAGCTACTTGGTGAGGTCTGAGATGAGAGGATTGTTTAAAATCCAGGAGTTCGAGGCCAGCCTGGAGAACACAGACCATCTTTTAAAAAAATAAAGAATAAAGACAAAAATAAATTTTTTTAAAACTATATGAAAAATAGTAATTATGATCTACACATAATGATATTATAGTTGATTTTTCTTTTCTCCTTTATACAATTTGGTATTTATACCTTATTACAGTGAGTATATATTACCTTTAAAAATTAAGAGAAAATAAGACAACTTTAATCATATAAAAAAATGGATATAAATCTATCCTAAGATGACGATATAAGTACTAAAGCATTATTAAATAGGCATTCATATTATTACTCAATATGATTCTCTACTTCAGATATGCAAAATCCAATATAACATTATATACCCTCAGGAAAGGTCAGAAGACTCCCTTTATGTCAGTTCATATAATATATTCAGGCACGAGAACATAAAAAAGACAACCTGAAACTGTTCCAAAATAACTGTCTTTCATCTAGTTATCTTCCTTACTCTCTTTTCTACCCATCCCCATCAAAGAGTAAAGTAGAACCTTAAATGTGGGGTAAAAATTTAGATAGGGGTTAGATACAACCACTGCTATTCATTTTTATTGTTAATTATCTTAGCTCACAGCTTTAATCCAATCAGACAACATCGGTAACATAGTTCTTAAGTGGTTCTAAGAATTACTTGGGAATTATTTTGAGCACAGGGGCTAGGAATAGTACTAATACTAGTGAATGTGTTGGACACAGGAAGACTGTCAACTATAAATTCAAATGAAATGAGTTAAGGGTTAACCGGAGTGATCTTTAGAAGAGAATGTTAAATCTCTTCCTGGTAAATTTTCTAAATAATTTCTCCTTTGGCTTATGCAAGTATAATTGTGAGAGCTACTCAACTAATTATACTACTTTTTGTTTTCCATTCACCAGATGAAAGTATAGAGAAGAACATATAAGTTAAAACTATACACATTAAAAATAATGAAGTGGATGCATACGTGTTCACTTGGCAACATATTCATAATATATTGCTGAAAGAAATGGACGAGAAAAATAACAATGTATATAGTACTATCTTGATTTTGGAATAGACCAAAGTCATACAAACTATGTATGTATATGTGTGTGTTTATATATGCATTAAAAAGGGCCAAGCGTGGTGGCTCATGCCTGTAATCTCAGTATTTTGGGAGGCTGAGCCAGGTGGATCACGAGGTCAGGAGTTTCACACCAGTCTGGCCAACATAGCAAAACCCTGACTCTACTAAAAAGAAAAAGAAAAAAAAAAAATTAGCCAGGTGTCGTGGCGTGCGCCTGTAATCCCAGCAACTCAAAACGCTGAGACATGAGAATCGCGTGAACCCAGGAAGCAGAGATTGCAGTAAGCGAAGATCACATCATTGCACTTCAGCCCAGGCAAGAGTGCAAGACTCCATCTCAAAAATAAATAAATAAATGCATTAAAAAGTCTAGAAGATACTGTTGATAGTGGTTATACCTGCAATAGGAAGGAACCCTAATGCTTCTCCACTGTTTGTATTTTTTTTTTTTTTGAGACAGAGTCTTGCTCCGTTGCCAGGCGCCAGGCTGGAGTGCAGTGGCGCAATCTCAGCTCACTACCTCCACCTTCTGGGTTCAAGCAATTCTCCTCCTCAGCCTCCCAAGTAGCTGGGACTACAGGCGCATGCCACCACACCCAGCTAATTTTTGTATTTTTAGTAGAGACAGAGTTTCACCATGTTGGCCAGGATGGTCTCGATCTCTTGACCTCGTGATCCGCCCACCTCAGCCTCCCAAAGTGCTGGGATTATAGGCCTGAGCCGCCGTGCCCGGCCTATTTGTATGTTTTTTCTTTTTTCTTTTTTTTTTCTGTTGCTATAACATTGTTTGTATGTTTTATACAAGCATTACTCTTTTCAAAAATGCAAACATTAAACAATAAACTGCATTAAATGCAAACAAAAATGCAAACGTTACATAAACATTAATGTAAACATGAAATGAATGACTTTTTTTTTTTGCAATGACTTTACCACAGCATATTACCAGAATGTCTAAAGTCAAAGTGAAGGAAAGAATTTTTTTTTTTTTTGAGATGGAGTCCCGCTCTGTTGTCCAGGCTGGAGTGCAGTGGCATAATCTCGGCTCACTGCAACCTCCACCTTCCAGGTTCAAGCAATCCTCCTGCCTTGGCCCCCTAGTATCTGGGATTACAGGCACACACCACCAAGCCCGGCTACTTTTTTGTATTTTTAGTAGAGATGAGGTTTCTCCATCTTAGCCAGGCTGGTCTCAAATTTCTGACCTCAGGTGATCCAATTGCCTCAGGCTCCATAAGTTCTAGAATTACAGGCATGAGACACCAAACCCAGCCCAAGAAAGAATTTTAAAATTAGTAAGAGAAAAGTATCTAGTCACTTATAAAGACAATCCTATCAGAATAAAAGCAGACTTTTCAGTGGAAATATTACATGCCAGAAGAGAATCAGATGTCATTTTCAAAGTGCTGAGAGAACAAACAAACAAAAAAAACTGCCAGCCAAGAATTTTATATCCTGACAGAATAAAATTCATAAATGAAGAAGAAATAAAGTATTTCCAAGACAAGCAAATGCTGAGGGAATGTGTTACCACTAGGCCTGTCCTACAGTAAATTGTTCATAGGGGTCTTCAACATAGAGATTAAAGGTGGATATACAGTATCTCAAAAACACACAAAAAAATTTAACTCATAGTTCTTATAAAACAATCACAAAGGAGGAGGACAAAATAATTAAATGTCAATATAAAAGAATTTCATCAACCCATAAAGAGAGAAAAAGAAAGAAACAAATAAATTATTCAACTTAAAAACAACAAACAAAATGATAGGAACAAAGCCTCACATCAATATTAATCATAAATGTGATGTAAATGAATTGAATGATTCACTTAAAAGACACATATTAGCAGAAGATTTGAGAACAAAATGGCCAGGCGTGGTGGCTCACACCCGTAATCTCAGCACTTTGGGAGGCCGAGGCCGGTGGATCACCTGAGGTCAGGAGTTCAAGACCAGCCTGGCTAACATCATGACATTAGTACAGACAGGAGTCTGTACTAAAAATACAAAAATTAGCCAGGTGTGGTGGTGTGTGCCTGTAATTCCAGCTACTTACGAGGTGGAGACAGGAGAATTGCTTGAACCCGGGAGGCAGAGGTTGCAGTGAGCCGAGATTGCACCACTGCACTTCAGCCTGCGCAACAGAGCAAGACTCTGTCTCAAAAAAAATAAATAAACAAAAACAACATCCAACTATATCCTGCCTATGAGAAACGTATCTAGCCCTAAAAGACATATAAATCAAAGGGATTTGGGTGTTTTTCTTTGCTTATTTCTTTGTTTGTGTAATCAGTGCTCTCATTTTAAAACAATGAGTTTTAAGGTATTATGTGCAAGCCTCTTGGTAAAAATAAAAGGGTGGGAAATCAATACCAAAAACTTCAGAAATTATACAAATACATATAAATTTTAGACAGCAAACTCCTGAACAATGACTGGATCAATAAAGAATTTAAGACAGAATTATAAGAAATTTTTGAAACAAATGAAAAGGAAAACAAAATATACAAAAACTTGCAGGATATATCAAAAACAGTGCTAAGAGGAAAGTTAACAGCATTAAATGCCTACATCCAAAAAGTAGAAAGATTACAAATTGATGATCTAATATCACACATCAAGGAACTAGAAAACCAAAGCCAAACCAAACCCAAAATTAACAAAAGAAAAGAAATAACAATGGTCAGAACATAACTAAAGATCAAAATTTTAAAAATTACAGGTAAACAATGAAGCAAAATGTTGGTTTTTCGAAAAGATAAAGTTCATAAACCACTAGCTAGACTGACCAAAAAAAGGAAAGGAAAGATCCAAATAAACACAATCAGAAATGAAAAATAATTCTTCTGGATCTTATCCAAGACCATCAAAGTAATCCCTCTACAAGTCTACAAGAGCAGCAGCATTACTGGGCATGGGGTATCCCCTAATGCAGACATAGCTGCAGTGACCAAAAATGTAAGTGACAACACCCAAATCTCTTTGAATACCTAGAAAGCCTTCCCAAGAAGAATGCGTACAAACAAGCCCAGACTAAGAAGATTACATTAAGTTTTTCTTGACTTATTTCTTTGTTTGTGCCATCAGTGCTCTCAGTTTAAAACAGTGGGTTTTGGCCGGGTGCGGTGGCTCACGCCTATAATCCCAGCACTTTGGGAGGCCAAGGCAGCTGAATCACAAGGTCAAGAGATCGAGACCATCCTGGTCAACATGGTGAAACCCCGTCTCTACTAAAAAACACAAAAATTAGCTGGGCATGGTGGCGTACGCCTGTAGTCCCAGCTACTTGGAAGGCTGACGCAGGAGAATTGCTTGAACCCAGGAGGCAGAGGCTGCGGTGAGCCGAGATCATGCCATTGCACTCCAGCCTGGGTAACAAGAGCGAAACTCTGTCTCAGAAAAAAAAAACAAAAAAACAAAAACAAAAACAAACAAACAAACAAAAAAAAAACAGTGGGTTTTAAGATATTATGTGCAAGCCTCTTGGTAACCTCAAATCAAAAAACATACGACACATACACAGACACAGACACACACACACACACACACACACACACACACACACACAACCACCAGAGGAAATCACTTTCACTAAAAGGAAGACAGGAAGGAAGGAGAGAAGGAAGAGAAGACCACAAAACAATCAGAAAACAAAACAAAAGGAGTAAGTCCTGAATGTAAATAGACTAAACTTTCCAAAATCAAAAGACATGGGGTGGCTGAATGGATAAAAAGACAATATCGAAAGATCTACTGCCTAAAAGAAACACACTTTACCTATAAAGAGACACTATTTTAAATAAAGGGATAGAAAAATTTCATACAGGCCAGGTGCAATGGTTCATGCCTATAATCCCAGCACTTTGGGAGGCAGAGGTGGGTGGATCTCTTGAGGTCAGGAGTTTGAGACCAGCCTCGGCCACGTAGGAAAACCCTGTCTCTACAAAAAAAAAAAAATACAAAAAATTAACCAGGCAAGGTAGCATGTGCCTGTGTCCCAACTACTCAGGAGGCTGAGGTGGGAGGATTGCTTAAGCTCAGGAGGTTGAGGCTGCAGTGAGCCGAGATTATGCCACTGCACTTCAGCCTTGGGAATAGACTGAGACCCTGTCTCAGAAAAAAAAAAGAAAAAAATATATTTTAAAAAATGAGAACCAAAAAAAAAAGAGCAGGAATAGCTATACTTAAGTCACACAAAACAGATTTCAAGACAAAAACTATAAAAAGAGATAAGGGTATTGCCAGGTGTGATAGCTCACGCCTATAGCACTTTGGGAGGCCGAGGCAGGCAGATCACCTGAGGTCAGGAGTTTGAGACCAGCCTGACCAACGTGGAGAAACCCCGTCTTTACTAAAAATCCAAAATTAGCCAGGCATGGTGGCGCATGCCAGTAATCCCAGCTACTTGGGAGGCTGAAGCAGGAGAATCGCTTGAACCTGGGAGGCGGAGTTTGCGGTGAGCTGAGATCTCACCATTGCACTGCAGCCTGGGCAACAAGAGCAAAACTCTGTCTCAAAAAAATAAAAAAGAGATAACGGTATTAAACAGTGATAAATGGTGGCTCAATTCAACAAGAGAACATAGGGATTGTAAATATATATGCGCCCAACACTGGAATACCCAGACACAGAAAGCAAATACTAAAGTTAGAGAGAGACAGACCCCGGACAGTAATAGCTGAAGATTTCAACACCCTATTTTCAGCACCAGACAGATGATCCAGACAGAATATCAACAACAAAAAAATCAGACATCAGGGCCGGGCGCAGTGGCTCAAGCCTGTAATCCCAGCACTTTGGGAGGCCGAGGCGGGTGGATCACGAGGTCAAGAGATCGAGACCATCCTAGTCAACATGGTGAAACCCCGTCTCTACTAAAAATACAAAAAATTAGCTGGGCATGGTGGCGCATGACTGTAATCCCAGCTACTCAGGAGGCTGAGACAGGAGAATTGCCTGAACCCAGGAGGCGGAGGTTGCAGTGAGCCGAGATCGCGCCATTGCACTCCAGCCTGGGTATCAAGAGCGAAACTCCGTCTCAAAAAAAAAAAAAAAAAAAAAAAATCAGACATCATCTGTGTAAGTTCTGTTCTCGCCGAGGATAAAATGAAGAAACTGAGGCCAGCACGAAAATAATCCAATGCAAGGGAATTTATTCAGGCTCCCAGGTGAGGTTCTGCGGTCTGACAGGAGGGGCCGGAGAAGTCTAGCAGACTCCTCTCAGGCACGGGGTTTTATAGGGAGTGGAGGCGTTTGATTGGCTGTGCCCAAGGTGAGTGAGACAAAACAGTGGGGAGTGGGGCCCAGATGAAACAAAATGGCAGGGAGTGGGGCCCAGATAGGACAAAATGGTAAGCAGGAAGACAAAATGGCAGGTACAGAGTGGGGCCTGGATAGGACAAAAAGGCAGGCACGGAGTGGGGCCTGGATAGGACAAAATGGTAGGTAGGGAGTGGGGCCTGGATGGGACAAAATGCTATCAGGTAGGTCCTGACGGGGCTTTTTTTCCTGGGCTCCCGGGGTGGGGGGGAGGTGTCCGAGCTCCCGGCAAGGGAAGGAGGCGTGTCCGAGCTCCCGGCAAGGGAAGGGGGCGTGTCCGAGCGCCCCACAAGGGAGGGGGGCGAGTCCGAGGGGTGTGTCCGAACTCCCGGCGACGCAACCAGCCTTACAATCTGGACCAAATGGACCTAACAGATATTTACAGAACATTTTATCCAATGACTCAGAATACATATTCTTCTCAGCACTTGCATAATTCTCAAGAATAAACCATATGTTAGTCCACAAAACAAGTCTTATAACATTTTTTAAAACTGAAATTATATCAAGTATTTTATCTGACCATAATGGAATAAAACTATAAATTAATAACGAGGAATTTTGGAAACTATACCAACACATAGAAATCTGTTCCTGAATGACAAGTGGGTCGATGAAGAGATTAAAAAGGAAATTTTTTAAAACTCTTGAAACAAATTATAATAGAAACACAACATATCCAAAACCTATGGGATACAGCAAAAGCAGCCCCAATCTTCTGGACTCAAGTGGTCCTCCCACCTTGGCCTCCCAAAATAAATAGATTTGTTTCAAACTTACTGCAGTTGCCACTCGAATATTTCCTGATAGGGGTCGTATCCCAGAAGGAGGCCTTCCAGTTAACCCAACTCCACCTCGTGAAACAGGGCGAGCTGCTGAAGATTTGTGATTGCTGGCCATTGTTTGTTCACTTTAATCACTGTTTGGAAGCAATAAATAGTTCAATTGCCTTTTGATATCTTCTTTAGAAGACAAATGACCCATCATACCTTTACATTTAATTCACAACTGTTCTTGCAAATTGCCACTACAAGGCTAACTCTGCTTTAATTTTGTTCAAATTTGACATCAGTGCTCCATTTAGAAATATGAGATTGTTTCTTGCAACATTCCTTCCCCATCTTTCTATTATCTTACCAAAATGAAAGCTCCTCTAGTTATCTGTCTCTTTAGTATTCTCATCTCATACTCTGGTAACTTTTCTCTCTTGGCATATCCAACATCTTTCTTTGCTCCCAAACTTTTCTCTGCACTTTCTGGTCCACGATTAACTCTCTTATATTCTGCATTTGTTGCAAAGACTTCCTGTTTTCTTAACTTTAACAGAATCTTGGCTTCCCCTGAGAGAACACTTTCAGTAGTCAAAGTATTTTAGCTTTGTCTCACAATTTTAAAGTAAAGGAGATGGTACCCTCCTTGCTCCCCAGTGTCACTTTTAAAACATTCTTCCGCACCTTTAAAAAAATAAACAAGATTCATGTCCTTTGAGGATCTGGAAATATAACAATGTTGCCTTCATCTTTCCTGATTGCTGGTAATTAGTGACTTCCTAATCTCTCTAAGGTCTTTTGTACATAGTTCACAGCTTCTCTATTCCAATCTTACCATCATCCTGGATGACCTCCATTTGGATACTAGACCCAATGCTTAATATTCCAGCTTCACAGTTCTCTGACCTCAACTTCAGCAATGATCTTAACTCCATTTCAGTCATTCATAGCCATGGCGAGACATGGAGCTTGTCACCATCTGGAATTGCTTCATCTCAAACATCTTAATTGAAATACTCTATTCTCGGGTGTTCTCCTCTCCTTCTACCCTTTTCTCATCTTTATTCCCACTACACCTGACTTTAAACCATTTCCTTAATTCACTCATTCTCTCCTAGTTCATCAACCCTCTCTTTTATTTATCAGGATATAATATTATTTAAAATTCTGTCTGATAATTTTTTGAGTAGTAGTTTTCAAATTGTTGGTCACAATCCATTAGTGAGTTCTGAAAACAATTTTGCAGGTTATGACCAATATGCTTTAAATGTAAAATAAATTTTTTTAAAAAAGAGAGTTCACTGAACATATGAAGGGTAAATACTGTTTCATTAAATTTTTGTTTCAGTTATATTTACATAAATTTACACATATGTGTTTACTGGGCTATGACATAAAAATGTATGTCCTATTGTAGGTCATATAAAAGAGTTAAGAAGATACTTACCTAGAGAGAGAATATGGAGAAAAAGAGAAAAGTTGGAGGCCAAGGCAGGCAAATCACCTGAGGTCGGGAGTTCAAGACCAGCCTCACCAACATGGTGAAACCCTGTCTTTAAAAAAAAAAAAGTAGGGCCGGGCGCGGTGGCTCAGGCCTGTAATCCCAGCACTTTGGGAGGTCGAGGCGGGTGGATCACGAAGTCAACAGATCGAGACCATCCTGGTCAACATGGTGAAACCCCGTCTCTACTAAAAATACAAAAAATTAGCTGGGCATGGTGGCGTGTGCCTGTAATCCCAGCTACTCGGGAGGCTGTAATCCCAGCTACTCGGGAGGCTGAGGCAGGAGAATTGCCTGAACCCAGGAGGCGGAGGTTGCTGTGAGCTGAGATCACGCCATTGCGCTCCAGCCTGGGTAACAAGAGCGAAACTCCGTCTCAAAAAAAAAAAAAAAAAAGAGAAAAGTGCCCAAGATTATGTTCTGAGGAACATCAATACATACAGATCACACAGAAGAGGAAAAACTAGTATAAGAATGAAAATTAAGGCCCAAAAAGCAAAGGAAAAAACCAGGAGTGTGTGTCAGAGATGCCAAGAGAAGGCAGGAATGGTTAGCCATGCCATTTACAGCTGGGAATTCAAATAAGATGAAAACTGGAATGTCCAATGGAGTCCCCATCCAAGAAGTCCCTAGTGATACCTTGCCAAGGGTGTTTAAGAACTCTCCTCCTTCTCTCATGAACTTACTGTCTCATGAGCACCATCAACTAATTTGTATCCTTGAACTATTCTCCAATCCAACTGGCAAAATCAGAAACCCTTCTCTACATCCAACCTGATTTGCTGAACATTGCTGGTGGAAATCATAGAACTGTACAGACTGGGGTACTGAAAAATGATAGTCACAAATTTTAGCTGGACCCTCATTTCAGAAATCATTTATCCTTGATAAGATACTGCTCTATTTGATAACTCTCCTCCTTAATTACTTTTCCATTTAAGCTCTGTTCCTGTCACTCTCAGATGACTCATTTAAGAAAATTACGACTTAAACTCCATCACCTTTGGGGCACTCAAACTTCTCTACATCCACCCTGCCGTCCAATCTCAACAGCCATTCCTTCTTTCATTCAAGATCAATCTCTACTCTGATTTACCCTTGATCCCATCTTCTTTGTGGCATTACCCTCACTGCTAGAACTATCTTTAAACGTTCTCCTTTCCTTCAGCCTGTTACCATGTTCAATTATTTCCTACCTTCAAAAACTAATTTCTTGATCCTGCAACCACCTCTAACTCTGTCCCATATATCCTTCCCTTATGCAGCCCAATTCTTAAGAATAGTTTATATCCACTATTTTCTACTTCTTCATTTCCCACTATCTCCTGAATGCCCCCTGCCAATATTGCCAGTGATGTAAATGTCATCCTACTTCACTGGTGTCCACATTTATATGAAACATCTCCATGACACTTCCCTCTCTTCTAGTTCTTCTTTCTGTCTTCTTGATCTGTCCTTATATAACAGCATTTTCTAAGATACCATCCCTGTCTTTTTCTCTTCTCTCTCTAAGCTCTCCTTGGGCCCCCTTATTCACACTCAGGGCTTTAACAATTAATAAGCTGGTTACACACAATTTCATATGTCCAGCCCTTATTTTAGCACTCAGCTTGCAGTGTTTATATCCAAATAATAACATCTCCACTTAGATGCCTAAATATTTCAAAGTAAATACATGTAATTCCAAACTCATTATCATCTCCCCAAAATTTGTCCTCCTTCTTGGTATCACCTCCTAGTCATACAAGTCAGAAATTTAGTCCTTGATATCTCCCTCTCCCTCACTTCCCATGGCTGATCACATAGTTCTACTGAGTTTGTTTGTTTACTTCTACCGATTTTGTTCCTAAATGTTTAACAGGTACTTTACTCTCTATTCCTACAGCATTGGCCAATGCAGGGCATCACTGACTCAAGTGGGCTATTATACCAACCTCTTAAGTGGTCCCCTTGCCTAACACACATCTTGCCTGTTACTTTCTGTAGGAATCCTTCCATGACCTGTCCATAACTGGTCTTGGAATCTTTATCTTCTTCAATTTGAGTGTCTAGGCCTGTTCTATATGTTACCATGCAGCCTGTGTATTTCTTTATTCCAGAAACTATCACACCATTTGAAATGATCTGCTGAAGTATTTCTCACCCTTGATGGCAAGAGCTGAATCTTATTAATCTTTATATCCCCAGCATCTGTCTCACTGACAAGCAAAAACTTTGTTCTCTTTCATACTTTTAAAATTTCCTCCTACATTGCCAATTACAAAAATTTACTAAATTGTTAAAAAGCAAACGAAGTGTGTGTTGGACCAAAATGATTTCTCTGATTCTACACTCCATGTTCAGTACTACTTTTCTGAGCATTATTCATAACCAGTCCTTGCATTGCTTCTATTCTTTCTACAATCATGCATCTTTATAACTCCAACTATGTGTATGGCTCACTAATCAATGCCGACAGTTCTGTCCTTTCAACTGGGCACCAATTCTGAGTTTTCAATTGTTTATCTAAAATTTTCATTCAGATATCTCATTTGAATATGTTCACACCAATCTTCCTGTCCCAACTAGCTCCCTGATTCTAATTCCTTGCCATTTTGAACTCTATGTACAAAGCAATAGAATTTCAAATGGAAAAAGGAATTTCAGAAAATGACTTTTTGAAAGGAAGACAGGGTCTATGATCAGTATGGTTTCTCCAAAAGAAAACGAGTACAATAAACATGTCTCTCCAGTAGAGAAGATATTACTCTAGGTTTCCTGCTAACTTTGAGAAAATGTACAATAAACAGAAATTTCACCCAATTTTCTTTGCCACTGCTTCACTGAGGTGAAAAAAAACCTTACCATTATATTAGTCCCAGTGGGATTAATAAATGGGTATTAGCAACAGATACGCCACTAACTCCGTGGTTATTCAATCAAAGATTTACACAATTTCCAGTTATTCACACAATCAGAAAGGCAGCCTGGCCTCTGGATGCAGAAAGATTAGCGATACAAACTAGTGCTGACAAAGTTAGCAGCTGCATAATCTTGCCCTTACTTAACCCCTCAGGATGTTTCATCATCTGTAAAACAGAAGGGTGACAATAAGCTCTACCTTACAGAGCTGTTGTGAAGATGACAGATATTAAATTTAAAACATCTGGCTTCTAATTATTATTACTATCATTATCCTCCTTAAGCCAACCATTCTCACATATGTGAAGAAGTGAAAAACTGCTAACTGCCCGCACTGTGATCAACAGACAGAAATAAGTTCCTTCCACTGTGACTAACAGGCAGAAATCTACCGCTTCGACTAAAATCCTTTTTAGCCCATCGTGGTCCTTTCCTCTGCTCTCCGCTTGGTGGGTCTCCTTAGGGGAGTGGGGTGTGTCGGGGCTGTGGGCTGTTCGCCCGACTAGAATCGGAACTTGCCTGACCTGGCTACAGGCCCGACGGTAACAGCTAAATCAGAGTTGGAATTTGTTTTGTTTGGAGCGGATCAACAACTCCAAGGCCAGAGAACAAACGAGGGAGGGAGGAAGGAAGAGAGGAAGAGATGGGACCTGGGGTTTCTCACCTCCGCCAGCGCGTGAGGAGGGCGGTGGCTCAGCTCGCGGATGCTGTAAGTTCTTTCTGAGGCCGCGCACACCCGTTCGCCCACGCGCACTTCTCCTCGGCTCTCAGGCCTACCCACTAGCGGCCGTGCGCTTCAGCGTATCCTGGCAACAGGGGCGGGATGGCGGGGGCTCTTCATTCTGAGAGACCAATCCTCCGCCTCAGCCCTTGGTTACACGCGGAGCTCTCGCGAGAGTTGAGGACGGATGTTTGTTTCTTCACTCTAAAGTGCTTTTTGGAAGAAGTGGAAAACAGCGGGGCAGCCGGAAAGGAAACAGCTTGTGTGAATGTTTGGTTTTCTTGGTAATCAGAGCAATCTCTGTGTGCTTTACCTGAACTAACTCTAGCGAGTTTTGCTGTGTCCCTATGTAATCTCACGTCGGCTAACGTGTAACAGGTTACATTTGAAGTTATTACGTGGTAGGCAGCATTGTGCAATTTTCTAAACTCCTAATTAGTGGTAGTTTTCCTTCCTATTAGGATTGCATAGCGTACCCAATGCATCATGAAGTATGGATGCGATTCTGGCACCAACTGTTCTGTTCTTCATTTCACCCGAAGTTTTGTGTCTTTTAAGCTTCCTTTCGTCAGAATTGGGATCCAAGTTTGTGAGGAAGACTGTGAATTCAATAGAAAAGGTCTTTTTTTTTTTCTTTTTAAGAACTACTTCACCTCAACTCTCACTTCTCTAATAAAATAACTTTTACTGTATGTTTCCTTCCAATCTTCATATAGAGAGCTTAAATGTGATTGCATATGTATTGGGATTTTAACATTATTTTACACATTATTTCCAACTTGCATTTCCAACTTGCTTGCCCTCAAGGAGTTAAAAATCTATACTATACAAAATCAGATAATGTTATGTGACTGAATTCTCCCTTAGTTTATGAAACATTTTCATGTAATTATCTCATTTGAGCCCACTCTATTTGCAGTGGTCATTTGTCATCCTTTTGGCAGAGTTTCTCCCTTACCCTGCCTCTCAACACCCTTATAGGAACTGAAAGTGACGGATCTTGGCTTTCCTAGTCTTCCTTATTACTGGGACATGAGTATTATTGCTTACTAGACTCTCCAATCTAATTTGATGCACCCAACACAAACTTGAACTACAACCAGAAGAAGGACTTCAGGGAGTCCATAAAAACAAGATTTGGGATACACTGGTAGGAGTGTCTACTGAAAGAAGATGGCTATGAAATCCAAATGCACATGAAGTAAGGGTGACAGCCACAATAACTACATGTAGTTTCTGAGACTGTAACGTTCTATCACCAGCAACCAGTGTCCAGCATCAGTATATTGGTGCAAGCTGCAGTGTTGGTACTCAGAGGCTTTATTGGGAGGAGAACTTCTAGCCTGTTTCTTCAGCCTCTGGGAGAGCCGTGAGCTGCTTGATATCCTTTAATAAATACATTTTCAGCTTTTATATCATTTATAGATGGTTTCTGTTTATTGCACTTAAGAACCCTGACAGATGTAACAGTTGAAATTGGCAGGACAGATACTATTATCCAAGTTTTAAAGAGATTAAATAATTTGCTTAAGGTCATTTGGGTAATAAGTATTGATCCCTTTACCCATATCTTTTTCATGATGAAAAAGGAATAGAGAATACGAATACATCTCACTTATTTGCCTCTGAGCTTCCTTAGAGTTGGCAGCATATCTTATTTGACTTTGGATCATTATGTATTAGGTTCTGTTGCTTTCAAGGTTATATCAAACTGTAATTAGGTTATATTAAATTGTAATTTGGTTAGGGAATTAAGTTATATCAAATTGTAAGTTTATTGTAAGACTACTTGTGTATCAAGTTCCTTTCTGTCTCTATTTTTTTTTTTACTGCTAGTCTCTCTTCCTGGAATCCTTGTCCCTCTGCTTTTCACTGTCCAAAGTCCTGTTCATCATTCAAGACTTAACCCAAATGTCTTTTATCAGAGATGTCTTCTCTGACAGTCCATACTAGATTAGTGCTCCAACTCCACCTGGCCCCCCCACCTCATTATATGTCCTCAGTGCACCCTGTACTATCCCTATCTGTTAAAAGGTAAACTTTGGCACATTAATATTTTAAAGAGCTTATTTGAACAGACAGCAATTCATGAATTGGGTAGCTCCAAGTCATAAGTGGTTTGGGGCTCTCCCAGAGGTGGTTGAAAGGAAAGCTTTCATAGAGTAAACACAAAGCATAGCAAAGAAATTATTTGATTGGTTAAAGTTTGAGCAGTTGCCTTATTTGGACTGTTGTTATGGGAACATAACTCATGACTAGTTGGCCACTTATGATTGAGTTTTAAGTTTCTTTTTTGCTTTTTATTTTTTATTGAGACGGAGTTTCACTTTTCTTGCCTAGGCTGGAGTGCAATGGCATGATCTCAGCTCACCACAACCTCTGCCTCCCAGGTTCAAGTGATTCTCCTGCTCAGCCTCCCAAGTAGCTGGGATTACAGGCATGCGCCACCACATCAGCTAATTTTGTATTTTCAGTAGAGACGGGGTTTATCCATGTTGGTCAGGCTGGTCTCCAACTCCCAACCTCTGGTGATCCACCTGCCTCTGCCTCCCAAAGTGTGGGGATTACAGGCGTGAGCCACCGCACCTGGCTAATTTTAAGTTTCATTTTCCTTATGTAGGAACTCAGTGCATTAGAGCTACTTCAGTCTAATGGCCTCCAATTTAATTATTTTAACATGATATATCACTCATTATAACTTGCAGTTATATATTTATTTTTATTGTCAAAGATAACAAAGCCTAACAGTAAGGACACATTTTTATCCATGATTTGCTACTGCAATAGGGAAAATAGTGCAATGTGAAAAGAATTCAACCTTGATTTGTATAGCAGTGATTGGACGTTTTAAAGGATGAGGGAGTAGGGAATGAGGGAGTAGGGAAGGGGTGCAAGCAGGTACTCAGTAGAGTCAGGGGCAATACGGCGCAATGAAGAGGAGATCACTTGGTACTGAATATGGCCAGTTACGCTTATATAGCCCAGGTGCACAGAAGAAAAATGTTAACAGAACAACTCAAAAATGTCTTTGTAGGATGTATGTAGGTTTTTTAAGAAAATAAACTTTTTTGCCAGGTGTCATGGCTCATTCCTCTAATCCCAACACTTTGGGATGCCAAGGCAGGAGGATCACTGAGGCCAGGAGTTCAAGACCAGCCTGGACAACATAGTGAGACCCCCTAGAAAAAATTAATAATGAATTTTAAAAAAGAAAAGAAACTTTGAGGAGTGACATCATTAAGTTATTCTACTATGAAATAGAGAAAAGTTAGGGAACTTACTAGTGAATATGTACATCAACTGAAACAAGATTTTGGATACACTGGTAGGAATGTCTGTTGAAAGAAGATGGCTATGGAAATCCAAATGCACATGTCCTTTGACCTAGTAACTCCACTTTGAGATAGTCAGCATATATTCACACTGAGTTCCTACCTATAGATAACATATGCTCATGTCCAAGGTTATTTATTTGAGCAGTGTTTGTTACAGAGAAAAATTAGGAAAAAAAATCAAAGGACACTGATTAAATAATGCTATAGTCATAAAATCACATAAAATTTGGCCATCTATAAAAAAGGATGCGCCTTGTATATTGATATTGCAGACACCAACTAGGAACCGCAGAGCTGGTATAAAAAGATTATTTTAAGCTGAAGGCATTTGAGATTCAACAGATGAAGAGGGAAAAAAAGCCTTCTCAGAGATTTCCTTATCTGACTAAAAGCAAAATTTCTGGGAAATGATGCTACCATAAATCCCCTAACTTATGGCCCTGTAGAAGCTGGAAACACCACTCCTAACTGTATAGATGAACATGAACACAAACTTTCCTATTTGTTCTCTTAAAAGTCAATTTTTCTGTTCTTTTCCAGTAAAAGCTATTTCTCCCCCACCATTTTCCCTACTAAGTTACTTAGGTACGCCTTTAACTTTAACCATTTGACTAGCCAGCTGCTGCTTTTGTTGGCTTTCTTATACATAAGAAATTGACCTTTTTCTCCTGTTAGTCTTTCTTTTGTCAATTTAACTTATAGGCCCTTGGATAGTGAACATGATAGGGTAGAGGAAAAGCTTTCTTCTTCCTATAAAATATGGAAAGTTTTCGGCCTGGCGTGGTGGCTCATGCCTGTAATCCCAGCACTTTGGGAGGCCAAGGCAAGTGGATCATGAGGTCAGGATATCAAGACCATCCTGGCAATGGCGAAACCCATCTCTACTAAAATACAAAAAATTAGCCAGGTGTGGTGGTGTGCGCCTGTAGTCCCAGATACTCAGGAGGCTGAGGCAGCGGAATCACTTGAATACAGGAGACTGAGGTTTCAGTGAGCCAAGATTGTGCCACTGTACTCCAGCCTGGCAAAACAGCAAGACTCCATCTCAGAAAAAAAAAATATGGAAAGTTTTCCAATATATATAGTTAAAGCAAGGTGAATAAGTGTTCAATGCTAACATTTTCTTACATCTTTATAAAAATCTCTGGGAAGAATACAAGAAACTGATAAGCCAGAAGAAAACTGGGGGGCTAGGGTTTGAAAATGTGTATCCTTTAAGTCTTTTGAATTTTAAACCAAGGAATGTATTATTACTTTTTAAAAATAAACTTTCAATAAGGGGAAGATAAAAATCATGATCAATATTCACATTAGCCATCTTTTTGTGCAATTATCTAGACAATATTTCAAAACATATAAAAAGAAAGGACAAAGTATCCTTAAATGTTTAACAAAGAAAAAAGCATACTAAATGTTTTAGCACTAGAAGAATGTTTTTCTCCTCTTTGGGCACCAAAAGCTTGAAAACATCAATTATCTTTTGGGATAATGAAATGTATTAGCTTTGAAACTTTTTCTGTAATGTTCCACAGGACTGGTAAAACAAATATGATTTAGAAGCTGTTAACCATCCTTAAAGATGCAGTTCACGTTTCACGTTTTATGGGTTTTTAAAATTATATTCCAATAGACTTTGTTTTTTCAACATTCCCCTTATGGGGGACATATTTGTAGCCTCGATTTTCTAAGATCTGCACATATAAAATTTCTATCACTTCCCCCCCCAGTGCATTGTAATATTTTTTTCATGTATGTATTGTCCTATACTGGCCCAAAGTTTTGGCCCAGAGTCTATGTGTCGAATTTTAGTAAAAAAAAAAAAAATGCTAAACAATATTCTGTCACCATCACTTTCACACACAAGCCTAATATCATTCCTGTTACAACTATTTTCTTTAGCTTGACTGGGTTTTCCTACTAAGTTGCCAGCCCAGAACCATATTGACCCCAACTTCATTCCTGTATAATCTGCATTAATGTTATTCTTCAGTGCATTTAAGGCTTTTAAAATTAAATTATAATGAAAACATCATATTGAGAACATAAACTGCAATGTTTACCTCAGTTTACCCAAACTGTGATGTTTAGTCTGGCTACCCAACTATTTCATGCATTGTCTCTGAGAGAACTACTGTCATTATGGCATTTTTTCCTTCATGCCTTCAGGCATATGGGGGGGGTGGGTTCAGAATTGTTATTTTTATGCAGATAGATAATTGAAAGAAATGATTTGTTTTAAACCATTAAATTGCTAAACACATACAAACGTAACTATTTTTAAAGTATCAAGAACTCAATTTAGTGTTCACAGAATTTTAGTCCCAGCTGTACTATGTTCTGGTTATATGACTTTAACATTGTTATTTCAGTTATTCATTAATTCATTAATGTAACCAATAACACCTATTAAGCACTAACCTCATATTAAGCTGTTAAAAGATAACACACATTAAACTATTAAAGAGTTCAGTTGAGCAGACAGTGATTCACGAATTGGGCAGCACCAAACTACAAGTGATGTAAACTCCATGGGCACCTAAACCACCTTTGCAGAATTTTAAGTAATGAGAGAAATCTAAGCAAGATTGACTCCATCTTGCTTAGAATCCCACAGGCTAGACTAGTTTTTTATGGTTGTCATTTTATTGTTAGTTTTTTTTTGTTTTTTTTTTTTTGCTTATTCTAGTGTGGAGGCTAAAATAACTATGCCAGGAATTTGGTTTATAGTTAAACTTTGAAGCAAGGAAAAGTGACCACCCCCCAACTACTTGTATGGAGATTGAAGCTACATTCATAAGACAAGATTAGAATTATGGTAGAGGCTTGAACTTTGCTAAAGAATAGACATGTTTAAAAAATAACCTGGCATTGTTTGATTAGCTTGCTTCCTTTTTTTTTATTTTGTTTTGTTTTTGAGATGGAGTCTCGCTCTGGCACCCAGGCTGGAGTGCAGTGGTGTGATCTCACCTCACTGCAACCTCCACCTACTGGGTTCAAGCAATTCTCCTGCCTCAGCCTCCTGAGTAGCTGGGACTACATGTGGGTGCCACCACGCCCTGCTAATTTTTGTATTTTTAGTAGAGAGGGGGTTTCACCATGTTAACCAGGATGGTCTCTATCTCCTGACCCTGTGATCTGCCTACCTTGGCCTCCCAAAGTGCTGGAATTACAGGCATGAACCACTGCCCCAGGCCTAATTTGCTTGCTTTTCTACAGTGCCTCCTGCCCTGAAGTCATGTAATCAAAGGTCACAAGATTTGTAACTTCACCAGCTACTCCTATAGATAATAACTATTGTGAAGCCTAATTAACTAGTCTTTCAGATATTTTTCAAATTTAGCATTTTGGTTGACCAACAGACACAATCTGGACCTGTGAACCCCACTCCTCAGAAATGACTCAGGTTCATGAAGATAGTTCTCACACCCCTATGATTCATCCCTGTCCCAACCTATTAGCATTTCCCATTTCCTAGCCCCCTGCCCACTAACCTAGATGGTTAAGATTCATGTAAAATAAAAGGTCTTGATAATAATAAAATGTAGTCCGGTAGAAAAGACAGACATAAAAGAATATATTAGAATGCAGTAAATACTATATTGGCAACAAATAAAACTGCATTGGTTCCCCAGAGGAACTAGAAGAATCCAAAAGATAAACTGGTTTTGAACTATGACAAATGGAGAAAGTAGAATTCTAAGTTTTTTAAAAATGCATGTACAAAGAGCATAGAGACATGGACAGCATACAGCATCATGTGTTCAGGGAATGGTGACAAATTCAAAATGGCTAGAGTAAGGGAGATAACACAAGAAGATAAATCAAGTGAAACAGATTAGGGAGATTGTGTGAAAGGCCCTATATAATGTACTATAAGAATGGAAAGCTATCAGAGGTTGTCAAGCAAAGAAAAAATAATTAAATGTAGATTTCAGAAATATTATTATATTTTAATGTGCAGAATTGGCTGGAAGGAAGGGGTAGAAAGGCTAGAGAAATGTTGAAATAATTTAAGTAAGACTACTTGGTAGAGATTTCTAACAGCTAGAAATAAAAATCTAGAGTTTGGAGAAGTCAATTTGGGAATACAGCTTTAGAAATAAGCAAAGTTGAAAGTAATCCACCTAGGGAGGGGATATGATGGCAAAGAAGTATCAAAAGTCAACATTTCAAAAATGATTTCCCAAACCAGGGGAAAAGTGATTCCAAACCTAGCTAGAGAGGGTGTTTTAGGAGGGAAGTCAGAAAAGTGAATTGGGCTTAGCAATTTAGAAAGGTGTGTGGAAAAGTGTAGTTGGATGGGAAAGAATAGCGGATGAAAGGGAAACAAAGTAAGGAGACAGGTCATGTTGACCCTGGCATTCAATAGTCTGTTAATGACTACCAAGTAGAACCACAGGTGGGTGGACGGGGGAGGGGGAGGTTGTTAAAAATACATATCTCAGCCCTAACCCAGACCTACTGAATCAGAATGTACATTTTGACAAGCCGCCAGACGAAAGTAGTTACACCTTTAAAAAATGGACTTGTACCACCGTATTTATTTGCTAAATTTTACAACAGAGTAGGAGATTAGTATAGCTTGAAACGGAGGAAAATGATTAATAGTTCCCAATTTGGCCTCAAGCTTTCTCTTTTTAATTGAAAAACAAAGTTAACTTTCAAAAACCTCGAGATTCTCAGGGAAAAGCTGTAAGGACGCCCTAACAGTAGACACCAAGCAATCTCAGTCAGCCATTCTGCCCATGCCTAGCGCGAAGGACTCAGGTTTAAAATATCCGGATTCGGCGCGCCGGATGTCCACGCCAACTGGCGCGGCATTATGGGAGTCGTAGTCCGGGCCTGCGTCCCGATTTACGACAAACGGTTGGGACAGGATTTGGAAGAGACTCCGGGTTAGCAAAGGACCCCTGGGACAGGCGTTCTGGTGGAAGGGCGGGCGTTGTTTTCTCTTCCTCTGCGGGGAGTCCTGAGCCCAGGAGGGAAGCGAGCTTAGCTCCCCATCTGCCTCGGCGGCCGGCACGCGCACAATTTGCGTCATGGCGGGCTGAGGCCGATGATGAATTCCGGTGTGCCTGTCAGGCTTGCTGTGTCACTCGGCCCGCTCGGCGCGCCCCTTCTCAGCCACCCTTCCGTACCGGCTCTTGGGCTCTTCCGGTCTCCGGCCGCCGCTTACCTGCAGGCGGTTCTCCTGCCACGGCCCGGCGCTCGCCGAGTCTCCCTTGTGGACTGGTCTCGCACAGTGCCCGGGCACCGGGCGCCTGACAGACACTGGCCATGACGAGCGGCGCCACCAGGTACCGGCTGAGCTGCTCGCTCCGGGGCCATGAGCTGGACGTACGAGGCCTGGTGTGCTGCCCCTATCCTCCGGGAGGCTTTGTGTCGGTGTCCCGAGACCGCACCACCCGCCTCTGGGTTCCAGACAGGTGAGCGCTGGGAGTCGGATTGCCCCGGCTGTGTTGCACGCTTCCCGGAGAGTGGGAAGAGAGTGACCCCTCCCTGTCAATCTTGCCGTCTCCTTCTCCCGTAAGCCTTCCCTCTGCTCTCCGCTCCCTTCCAATTTTCAGACACCTGGAACTCTGGGCTCACGGTGTAAGAAACCATCGAGATTTATGTGGAAAGAGCACCGGGTTGGGGGACCAAAGACCTGCCTTTTTGTGCTAACTTGACCACAAACGAATCTCTTACCTTTTGGGGCTTCAGTTTTTGGACGATGATCTCCCAAGTTTCTTTTAGACTTGAAAATGTACTGATTCTAGTTGCACCCTCCCAAGTGAGGTAGTGTGAAGGCATCTGACATGTCCTCTTTTTTTTTTTTTTCGAAGATGCTCCGTAGTCCTCTCTAAAATTTAATTTCTGAAGATTTTAGTTTTTAGAAATTGCGTTGCTGAATCCTCTTCTCGTCCAGTTTAGAATTTTAGTCTGGTCTGTGCTGGTCTTGAGAGGAGGGAGTGAAACCTCTCGAATGTTTTATTGCTGTGCATGTGCTGTTTCTTGAGGAGGGGGAGCATCCATTGCTTTCCAAGGATTTATCAGAAGGGTTCACGAACCAAAAAAAAAAGTTAGGAATAGGTCCTGATCGAGTTCACAGGTTCAGCCCTGATTTGACTGGTTGAAGCAGGATGTTTAAGACCGAGAAGACAGATAACAGTTCAGAGAAAGAAAAATGGAGGTTAGTTTTTTTGTTATTTAGTAGATTTCCCATCACTAGGGATTTCGGAATTGAGTCACCATCCATAAATTCACTGGATAACTATTGAGCGCCTCCTATTTGTTTGGGATACTGGAGAGGAATAAAGACAGACAAGTTGCCAGTGTTTGTGGAGCTTTCTTACAATCTGATGGGGAAGATAGATTAAAAAACAAGCCAATAAATAAAAACTAGCATATAAAGAAAACATACAGTTAAGAATTTTGTGGAGAGAGATAGTAAAGGAAGCCTTTCTGGAAGTCGTTTGTTTAAAGCTGACATTGAAGCATGAGATGGATGGAGCTGGTCTTGGAAGAGCAAATGGGGAGGGTTGAATTGGAAGGGACCCGGGGGAGCAAACAGGAGGGAATTAGCTGTGAGGTGAGGGCGGGTATTTGAGGCTGGCAAGAGCCAGATTATGGAGTTTACAGATGGAAGCCTTCAAATAGTTTCAAGCAGGGAGCAACATGATCTGATTTCTGTGTTGAGAAGTTTCTGCTAGCTGATGGTAGAGAATAGATTGGGAAAGGGTAAGTGTAGAAATAGGTTTGTTTGGAGGCTTTTGAAGTAGTATAATTAACACAAGATGGTCCACTAGAGTAGGGATAGTATAGAGCAAATTCTTGTATTGAATTTAATGAGGTGATCGCTAAAGATCTCTTCTAACTAAGATTCTATAATATCCAAAACTACTTAGTAACACTAATATGTAACTTTTTGTTTGAGAACAGTTATAAAGTTTTTGCCTTTAAAATTGAATCCAGTAGAAGCATAAGCTCAGGAGACTATAACCACTGCAGTAAGGAGTATAATCAAGGATGCCTGTTTTAATAGTGGAATCCTGTCTTGCAACTTTTAGGACTGCACTAGGTTGACAGGAGTTTAATCACTGGAGTGGTTATGCTTACCAGGAACTTGAAGAGCTTTGGGCTGAACTGATCCTCTATTTGTTTCTGTTTTGTTTTGTTTTTTGAGACAGGGTTTCGATGTTGGCCAGGCTGGTCTCGAACTCCCGACCTCAGGTGATCCACCCGTCTCGGCCTCCCAAAGTGCTGGGATTACAAGCATGAGCTACCGTGCCTAGCCCAGATCCTCTGTTTGAAAACCGATTTTGTTTTTCATTTAACTCATGATTTTTTCTTTTTGTTTTTCAGAATTAATTCCTGTATTTATTCATCTAACACTGATGAAGAACTTGCATTTTGCCAGTTACAGTGCCAGTTAGTGGGTAATTAGTGAGATAAGATTCTTTAGCCTCTCATATCCGTCTGGATAGGTTAGCAAACTTGTCCATTCTGTGGCCCAATACAAATTCGTAAACCTTAAAACATTACAAGGTTTTTTGTGTGATTTTTTTGTTTGTTTTTTTTTAAGCTCATCAGTTGTCGTAATCATTAGTGTATTTTATGTGTGGCCAAAGACAATTCTTCTTCCAGTGTGGCCCAGGAAAGCCAAAAGATTGGATACCCCAGGGTTAGAGTGTTTCATAGTCATTAGGTGATTAAGCTCTTATTCATGCCAACTAAAGTGTTTCACCCATACCTTTAAGTGTTGTAAAAGTGTCCTCGAGGCTGACGTATTGACAGTTTTTATTTCATGATACACGTCTTCTCTTTTGTGTTGCTATAGCAGAACACCACAGACTGGGTAACTTACAAAGAAAAGAAATTTATTTTTCACAGTTCTGGATGCTGGGAAGTCCAGTATCAAGGTATTGGCATCTTGAGAGGACCTGTTTGCTGCTGCATCATCCCATGATGGAAGGACAAGAGAGCATACAGAGAGCAAGAGCCAGAGGGAGGCCAAACTCGCTTTTTTAACAAAGCCACTGTAACCTGCTCCTGCATTGATGACATTAATCCATTCATGGGGGCAGAGCCCTCCTGATCTAATCACCTCTTAAAGGTCCTACTTCTCAACACTGTTGCATTGAAGATTGTTTCCAACACATGAACTTTGGGGGACACATTCAGGCCATAATAGTATATTTGTGTCATTTTGTTTTTTTTGAGACAGGGTCTTGCTTTGTTGCCCAGGCTGGAGTGCAATGGCATGATCACTGCTCACTGCAGCCTCAACCTTCTGGGCTCAAGCAATCCTCCCATCTCAGCCTCCTTAGTAGCTGGGACTACAGGCCAAAATCACCAGGTCCCACTAATTTTTATTTATTTATTTTTGTAGAGATGGGGACTCACTAGATTGCCCAGGCTGGTCTCAAACTCCTGGGCTTAAGCAATCCTCCTGTCTCAGCCTCCCAAAGTATTGGGATTAAAGGTGTGAGCCACCACACCCAATTTATAACAGCATATTAATAAAGTTAATGAAATGCTCTAAATGTTTGGAGCCAGGTAGTAAACGAAATTTATTTTCCCATGTAGCAGAGTGGTAAATTAAATTTACCACTGCTTTCCATGTATGTTGTTGTTAAGGTTCTAGATCATGGTAGTAAATGTAGGAATGGACTGGGAATAATGGGGGAATTTAGTTATAGGGAGGCAGAAATAGTTCTGTTTAGAGTAGACTGAACCGGGTACCTAGTCTTTCACAAAAACCCACTCAAAACCCAGAAAGTCTCTGGAACTTCTGAACACCCTTCAGAATGGAGACATATTTGTTGGTTGGGCATTGAACTGAGCCAGCAACATGCCATTGTTTCAGACTACTTCAGGCCTCTTTAAGCTAGCTTCTGACCAAATTACATTTCCCAAGTCTGTTGCTGACTTATGGGTGGGGAGAGGTGAGATAAGACTTCAGCAGCATTGCCTTTTGAAAACGACCACCGGAAGACACATCTTCAGATATAGGATTTCATTATATTAATCTATGTTAATAGATTATTTTAGGTATAATCTATTAGTTCCTACTGTAGAATATGAGATTTTATTTAGCTCTGTTTTTGCCTTCCACTCACCCCATCAGATATGCGTCTTTTCTGTGCTCTGACTCTTATAAATTAAGCTGTGGAATAAACTATAACTCTTCCTTAACAATTTTATGATCTCCATGTAGCTAATGTTTTATTTTGGTTTTCATTTGCTTAATTTTCTATGTATATATCACTGATTGAACTTCAAATTCTTTGTTTGTTACTGAATTGCCTCTTAAGGCATTTAAATACATTGGCTATTTTACAATTTCTTCTTCCTGACAATGAAAACTTTCTGACCTGCTCTGTCTGCCTCTGATGCACAGCTAATCTTGGGGTTTTCCTTCATTGTTGTTTCCAAAATAACTTTTTTGAACCTCATGTGTTGGATTCTTATGGTCAGTATCCTTTAGCTTTTTCTTTGTTGGTTTTATTCTTTGTTGCCTTATTGAAACATTACCTGTAGGAGCTTCCTGAAATATAGTGGGTCAGTAATGTTTTAAGACCTTGCATGTCTGAAAGTGATTTTATTTTGTCTCCCTACTGGAATGGTAATTTGAATGGTTGTAGCATTCTAATTTTGAAGTAATTTTCCTTCAGAATTGTGACACTATTCCTGCATTGTATTCCATCTTATAGTGTTATTGTTGAAAAGTCTGAAGTCATTCTGATTTTTCTTTCTGGAAGGCAGTCTACTTCTATCCATTGTTCCAGGCCATTGGTGGGCCCTTTTAATATGAAAATTCATGTCCATAAAGTCTGGGAAATTTTCTTCAATTAATTCTTTGATTCTTTGGCTGCTTTGTCTTTATTTTTTCTGTCTTCTTTTGTGGAACTGTTTTTATTCAGATATTGACCTTGCTTTCTAAATTTTTCTTTCTTTTTTTTTCATTGGCTATAATCTCTAGCAGGTTGCCTTGACTTTTTGTGAAATTATGTCCTTGCTTCATGGTTGTAATATCTTATATCTCTAAGGATGATAATAACAATTTAAAAAAAAGTTTTAAGTTATTTTCTCCTTAATGGTCTGTTTTCCTCCAGGTTGGTTTGTCTCTATTTTGATCACTATATTTCATGCTGGAGGCTTTCCCCCGATGTCTGGTAATCTTATTGTGTGCTCTGTCTTATGGGTAGAGAATTACGACATTCCTGGGAGATCTGTGCTCCTGAATGGGGCTTGCTGGTTGTGAGTTTTACCGTACAGTTATCTGGTAGGGCCATTATATTGGGCTGATCTGCTGCCCAGAGGATGAGAGTGTGGTTTCCAGGGTTTTGTTTTGGTGGTTTTGGGCTCCAGTAGGAATATACGTGTTCTTTACACTCCAAGACTCAACTATCCTTATGTCCCCCATTCAAAGATTTTCACCTTTCTAAAGAAAAAGCTTCAGACTTTTGCTGAGTGCTAGAAGGACAGTTGTCTGGCTGGGTTGTCTAGTTGCACCCCCCCCCCCTTTTTTTTTCTGGTCTTAATACATACCTTAAGGTTTTTTTGTTCCTTTGTTTGTTTTTTTGAGATGGAGTCTTGCTCTGTCGCCAGACTAGAGTGCAGTGGCACAATCTTGGCTCACTGCACTTCCCCCTCCTGGATTCAAGTGATTCTCCTGCTTCAGCCTCGAGTTGCTGGGACTACAGGCGCGAGCCACCACACCCGGCTAATTTTGTATTTTTAGTAGAGATGGGGTTTTACCATGTTGGCCAGGATGGTCTCCATCTCCTGACCTCATGATCTGCCTGCCTTGGCCTCCCAAAGTGCTGGGATTACAGGTGTGAGCCACCGTGTCTGGCCAAGTATTTTTTTAAATCAATTTAAGAAATACTTAATGCTAACCATGTAAAACATTGTGCTAGGGACTTGGGAAGACACAAAGAACCTAATCTGGATTCTGCCATTAAGAACTTCACAGACCGCTGCTGAAGATGCTCACAAACATCTATGCTTTGAAGTGCTAAGGGATACACATAGTAGGTGGATTTAGTGATTTACATGATTTAAAAACATGTTGTCTTTTGACTTCCTCTAGGCTTATTGATAAAATGATTTCAAAAGCACATTAAAAAACAAAACAACACCCACTATAATGAACGAGTTGAAATTGGTTACTTCCTGATAACTTCCTGGTTACTTCCTGAAGGCCTATTCCTAGGCTTCTGATTCTGAAGACTTTGGATTAGTCTTTCTTATCTTTGTTTCTGCCTCTTTGTCCTCATTTCTAGAGGTATATAGTATTGGTAATTCTTTTACTCCCAGTTTTTTTATTGTGGTAAAATACACATAACATAAAATTTGCCGTCTTAATCATTTTTAAGTGTACAGTTCAATGGTATTAAGTATATTCATAATGTGTAACCATCGCCGCCATCCATCTTTATTCTCACCACCCCCAGACCCTGGCATCCACCATTCTATTTAATGTCTCGTATGATTTTGACAGCTCTAAGTTCCACATATAAGTGAGATTATACAGTATTTGTCTTTTGTGTGTGTGTGTGTGTGTGTGTGTGTGTGTGTGGACGGAGTCTTACTCTGTCACCCAGGCTGGAGTGCAGTGGCTCGATCTCAGCTCACTGCAACCTCCACCTCCCAGGGTCAAGCAATTCCTGCCTCAGCCTCCTGAGTAGCTGGGACTACGGCCACCCGCCATCATGCTTGGCTAATTTTTTGTATTTTTAGTAGAGATGGGGGTTTCACCGTATTAGCCAGGATAGTCTCGATCTTGTGACCTTGTGATCCGCCCACCTTGGCCTCCCAAAGTAATGGATTACAGGTGTGAGCCACTGCGCCTGGCCCCTCCCCCACCTTTTTTTGAGATAAAGTTTCCCTCTTGTTGCCTAGGCTGGAGTGCAATGGCGTGATCTCAGCTCACTGAAACCTCGGCCTTCCGGGTTCAAGCGATTCTCCTGCCTCAGCCTCCCAAGTAGCTGAGATTACAGGCATGTGCCACTAAGCCCAGCTAATTTTTTATTTTTAGTAGAGACAGGGTTTCTCCATGTTGGCCATGCTGTTCTCGAACTCCCGACCTCAGGTGATCCGCCTGTCTTGGCCTCCCTAAGTGCTGGGATTACAGGCATGAGCCACCGCACCCCAGTATTCGTCTTTTTATAACTGGTTTATTTCACTTAGCATAATGTTCTCAAGGTTCTTCCATGTTGTAGCATAGTCAGAATTTTCCTCCTTTCTAAGGCTAAATAAAATTTCATGTTTACACTACGTTTTGTTTATTTATTCATCCATTGATGGACACTTAGGTTGATGCCACATTTTAGCTATTGTGAATAATGCTACTGTGAATATGGTTGTACAGATAATCTCTTTAAGATCCTCCTGCTTTCATTTCTATTGGGAATATACCCAGAAATGGAATTGCTGGATCATATGGTAATTTTATTTTTAATTTTTCTAGGAGTTGCCGTACTTTTTTTCTGTAGCAGGTATCTTTTGTTTTTGGATAGCATATTCTGTATGTCTGTTAGTTCTAGTTGATTTATTTTGTTGTTTAAGTCTTCTATTTCCTTACATGTTTTTTGTCTGCTTATTCTATCCATTATTGAGTTTGAGATGTTTAAGTCTTCAGCTATTATTGTAGAACTAGCTATATATTACTCAATTATGTCAGTTTTTGTTTTGTATATTATGTGCATAAACATTTATAATTGTTATATCTTCTTGCTGTACTGAACTTTTTATTAATATATAATATGCTTCTTTGTCTTATTGTTTTGATTTAAGGTCAGTTTTGTCTAATATTAATATAGCTACTCCTGCTTTCTTTTGTTGCTGTTTTCATGAAATATCCTGTTTCATCCTATCACTTTTAGTATATTTGTGTCTTTGGATCTAAAATGAGTCTCTTATAAACAGCACCTAGTTGGATTATGTTTTTAAAAATTGTTTCTGCCAATCTCTGTCTTTCGATTGGAGAGATTAATTCATTTACATTTAAAGTAATCATGGATACCATTTTGCTGTCTGTTTTCTATATGCCTTAAACTTTTTTTTGTCCCTCATCTCCTGCATTAGTCTTCTTTTGTATTTAGTTTGTTTATTTATTTTTGTTTGTTTGGTTTTTTTCTTTTTTTTTTGAGACAGACTCTCACTCCGTCGCCCAGGCTAGAGTGCAGTGGCGCAATCTCAGCTCACTGCAACTTCTGACTCCCAGCTTCAAGCGATTGTCCTGCCTCAGCCTCCTGAGTAGCTGAGATTACAGGCTAGCGCCACCACCACGCCCGGCTAATTTTGTATTTTTAGTAGAGACGGGATTTCTCCATATTGGTCAAGCTGGTCTCAAACTCCTGACCTTGTGATCCACCCGCCTCAGCCTTCCAAAGTGTTGGGATTATAAGTATAAGCCACCATTCCAGGCCTCGTTGATATATTTATTTTTTTTATTTTGAGACGGAGTTTCGCTCTTGTTACCCAGGCTGGAGTGCAATGGCGCAATCTCGGCTCACAGTAACCTCTGCCTCCTGGGTTCAAGCAATTCTCCTGCCTCAGCCTCCCGAGTAGCTGGGACGACAGGCTGCGCCACCATGCCCAGCTAATTTTTGCATTTTTAGTAGAGACAGGGTTTCACCATGTTGACCAGGATGGTCTCAATCTCTTGACCTGGTGATCCACCTGCCTCAGCCTCCCAAAGTGCTGGGATTATAGGCGTGGGCCATTGCTCCTGGCCTGATTTATTTTTTAGGGAAATGTTTAAATTCCTTAACTATTTCTTTTGTGTATATTCTGTTAACTTCTTGTGTGTGTTTACCGTGGGGATTGCATTTAATATCCTAAAGTTGTAACCCTCTAATTTGAATGTATACATTTAACTTCAATAACATACAAAAATTCTCCTTTATAGCTCCATCCTTACCCCTTTTGTTTGCTGGTGTCACAGAATTACATCTCTATATACTCTGCCCAAAAATCATAAAGTAATGATTATTTTAAATGTGTTAGTCTCTCAAATTATATAGAAAACATTTGGAGTTACAAACCAAAGGTACAATATCAGCCTTTAAGCCAATTGTTTTTCTTTTAAATGTAATGTTTCTTAAATGATATAGATATCAAAAGTAGAGTTATAAACCACTATCATAGTATTACTAGTTGTATTTACCATTATCTTTCTTTCTTTCTCTTTTTCTTTTTTTTTTTGAGTTGGAGTTTGTTCTTGTCGCCCAGGCTGGAGTGCAATGGCACGGTTCTGGCTCACTGCAACCTCCGCCTCCTGGGTTCAAGCAATTCTCCTGCCTCAGCCTCCCGAGTAGCTGGGATTACAGATGAGCGCCACCACACCCGGCTACTTTTGTATTTTTAGTAGAGACGGGGTTTCACCATGTTGGCCAGGCTGGTCTCCAACTCCTGACCTCAGGTGATCCACCCACCTTGGCCTCCCAAAGTGCAGGGATTACAGGGGTGAGCCACCACACCTGGCTGAGATCTCTATTTCTTCATATTGCTTCAAGTATGTCAAGTGTGTTTTCATTTCACTATGCAAGAAGGCTCCTTTAAGCATTTCTTACAGGGAGGTCTGGTGGCAACAAACTCCCTCACTTTAAAAAAAAACTCCTTTTTTCTTAAAGAAGTACTGTCTTCTGTCTACAATAGCAAAGACCTGGAACCAACCCAAATGCCCATCGATGGTAGACTGGACAGGGAAAATGTAGCACATATACACCATGGAATACTATGCAACCATCAAAAACGATGAGTTCGTGTCTTTTGTAGGGACATGGATGAACCTGGAAACCATCATTCTCAGCAAACTGACACAAGAACAGAAAATCAAACACCACATGTTCTCACTCATAAGTGGGTGTTGAACAATGAGAACACATGGACACAGGGAGGCAAGCATCACACACTGGGGTCTGTTGGGGGGAAATAGGGGAGGGACAGTGGGGGGTGGGGAGTTGGGGAGAGATAGCATGGGGAAAAATGCCAGATATAGGTGATGGGGAGGAAGGCAGCACATCACACTGTCATGCGTGTACCTATGCAACAATTTTGCATGTTCTTCACATGTACCCCAAAACTTAAAATGCAATTAAAAATAAAAAAGTGCTGACTTACTCTGTTGGCCCAGACAAGAGTACAATGGTCCAATCTTAGCTCACTTAAGCCTCAAACTCCCAGGCTCAAAAGATCCTCTTGCCTCAGCCTCCCGAGTAGCTGGAACTACAAGTATGCACCATCACACCTAGCTAATTCTCAAAAAAAAAAAAAAAAAAAAAATTCAAGACGGGGTTTTGCTATGTTGACCAGGCTGGAATGCAGTGGCTATTCATGAATTTGGTCACAGCGCCATGCAGCTTCCAACTCCTGTGCTCAAGCAGTTCTCCTATCATAGTCTCCTGAGGTGCTGGGACTACAGGTGTGTGCCACTGCACCCAGCTTGACCTCCAAAGTTTTGGTAAGAAATCTACTGATTATATTATTGAGAATCCCTTGTATGTGATAAGTCACTTCTTTCTTGCTGCTTTCAAGAGTCTTTGTATCTGTCTTTCTTAAATTTGAATATAATGTACTTGGTCTGGGTCTCTTTACCTTCTTGGAGTTTGTTGAGCTTCTTTGGAGGTTTATATTCATGTCTTTCATCAAATTTGGGAAGTTTCCAGCCATTATTTCTTCAGATATCTCTCTGCTCCTTTCTCTCTCTCCCCTTCTCTCTAGGACTGCCACAATCTGTATGTTGGTCTACTTCATGTTGTTCCACAAGTCCTTAGGCTCTTGCATTGTTTTTTTTCAGTCTTTTTTTGTGTTCTTCAAACTTGATAATTTTTACTCTCCTATGTTCAGGTTTGCTGATTGATTATTCTGCTTGCTTGAATCTGTCTTCATGTTGTCTGGCGAATAATTTCATTTCAGTTCTTGTACCTTTCATCTTCATAATTTCTTTTTGGTTTCATTATAGGTTCTCTACCTCTTTATACTTCAATTTTCTTCATACATAATTTTCTTGACTTTCTCCATCTCTCTTTAGTTCTTTGAGCATGTTTGAAACAGTTGTTTTAAAGTCTTTGTCTAGTAGATCTGCAATCAGGCCTTTTTCAGGGACAGTATCTGTTGACTTAATTTTTCCTTTGAATGGGCCATACTTTTCTGTTTATTTGTATGACTTGTGATTTTTTTGTTGTCATTGAAAGTGAACATTGAATCTAATATTATAACTCTAGAAATCATATTTTTCCCCTTTTCCAGGGTTTGCTGTTTTTTGTTATGTTTTTGTGTATTATCTTTTTGTTGTTGTGGTAGGATGTTTTTGTTCCAAATGTCAGCCGAAGGTATAAACTTAGTAGTGAGCCTGTGCTTTTCCCTGGGCGTGCAGGAAAAGCACTTTAACTTTCAAAATTTTTACATATATGTAGTTCCTTTTGAATATCTTTGTCTTTATCATCTGGTTCCCAGAGGAGGAAAATAAAGGTGTTAAGGGAATGGGCATCAGCCTTTTAAATTCTGTTGGAAGTCACTTCAGCTCAAGAGGTAGAGGCTCGCAACAATGCGGGGAGGTGTAACAACAATGGCTACTTGCCTCTTTGTTGTTGCTCTGTGATCAAAGCAGCCATCAGTGACCAGAGAACAGACCTCTGATACTTGGAGGACAGCATCCTTTTCTCCAACCCTAGTGCCTGCAACTGTGAGCAAGGTTCTCTGGGAACAGATGCATGGCTGCCTGCCATGGGACTAGAAGGGTGAGGTGTGGGTTACTGATACTGTGCCAAGAGAGGCATTGATCAAAATTAACCTCAGTTTACAACCCAAGCCTTACCCTGGAAGTTGCAAGCTTTCAATTGACTGCAGAGTTTCATAATAGTTACATCAGACAGATTCAGCCAGTGCATTATTGTCTAGGTGGGAAGACAGATGCCTGGTGCTTCTTACTCTGCTGACTTTCTAGAATTTTCTCCAGTTCTTGAGTCTGTTGGGGATTTGTTGGTAAACTGGTTCTTTGGTTGTCCTGCTGCCTGCTTAGAACTCAGGTCTCCAAGGCCCTTACTACTTTTCTGTAAGCTTTAAATATTCAAAGTTATATTCATGTCTTTTTTTTTTTTCAATCTCCTTGGACTTGTGGGTTTAATTAACCTTTATTTAAAAACGTAACTATTTATTGTTTTTAGTGGGATTTGGGAAGGAAGTGAAAATAGATGAGTTTAAGTTTTATCTGGGAGTCTTAACTCTTTATGTGCACTTGTCTTATCTCCTTCAACTAGACTGCAAAGTCTTTGATTTAGCTGAGTTAGGGATATCATTCTTTTTATACCTCTCAGTAGCTAACTTAACTGCTTTCCACATAGTAAATAATAATCTGTTGTTTGAACTTGTTAAGTAAGGCAGTGATGCAAAGTGATTGATATATATAACAAATTGGTAATCATTTTAATCACAAGGCAATTATTAACATATTGTGTCCATTCATATATATAATTATATATAACATTATATATTATATAATATACTGTAGCCATTCATATATTTCTGTATTAGGTGGTGTTTTCTTTGTTTGTTTGTTTTAGCTTATCAGCTATCATTAGTGTTAGTATATTTTATTTGTGGCTTAAGACAATTCTTCCAGTGTGGCCCAGGGAAGCCAAAAGGTTGGACACCTCTTTTCTAGCTATGTAGAAACACATACTGTACTATACTACTGGGCACTAAGTCAATGCTTCATAATGTGAAAAAGTCCTCACTATATTTAGGATGTCTTGATAAGAAATTTCATTATTTTAATTGCATGTATGTTTCATTTAACCAGGGATTTCTTAGGGTAACAGTCACTAAATTTGTAGAAGTGAAGATGGAGATTGAGAAAAACCGAGTCATGACATTCGTTGCCCTCTCTTTTTCCCTTGTTCTCTATGTTAATGGGTCCTTGTACTCTTACCAATGAAAAACTAACCAAACTTCTCTTAATCTAATATCGTAGTTCATGTGAGTCTATAGTAGGTCATATGAATTATGTAAGGTTCAATTTAAAATAATGGATTCTTAAGATAGTATGTACTCTAAGGTTTGGTCTAGAAACTAAATGAAAATGAGTGCTTTGACAGTTTATGTCCTAGGCTAATTCAGGGTACAAATATGTATCTGTTAATTATCTTGTTTTTCCAGTCCAAACAGGGGCTTTACAGAAATGCACTGTATGAGTGGCCATTCCAATTTTGTATCTTGTGTATGCATCATACCCTCAAGTGACATCTACCCTCATGGACTAATTGCCACTGGTGGAAATGACCACAATATATGCATTTTCTCACTGGACAGTCCAATGCCACTGTATATTCTAAAAGGCCACAAAAATACTGGTGAGTATAATAACACTTTGGTATTTTTCTAGTTGAAGAAGTTTTATCACTTTGAGAGTAAAATTTACATATCCATTTTCTCAAGTTTTTATTATATTTTGTTTTACCTATAGCTGTGACTTGGTAATGGAGACCCTTTTGAGTTATCTTAGTTCTGTAAATTCTGTTACAAATTTGTTGTCATCAGTAAAGGTTGATAACACTTATATTATGTAAAAAGTAATGTGTTCAGTTATTGGCTTGGAGCGATGGCTCACACCTGTAATCCCAGCACTTTGGGAGGCTGAGGCGAGCAGATCACTTGAGGCCAGGAGTTCGAGACCAGCCTGGACAATATGGTGAAACCCCGTCTCTACTAAAAATTCAAAAATTATCCAGATATGGTGGTACAAACCAGTAATCCCAGCTACTCAGGAGACTGAAGCACAAGATTCGCCAGAACCTGGCAGGTAGAGGTTACAATGAGCTGAGACTGTGCCACTGCACTCCAGCCTGGGTGACAGAGTGGAGACTGTCTCAAAAATATAATAAGTAAATAAAGTGTTCAGTAATAAAAAAAAAAAAAAGCTGTATAATTTTAATGTACTTCATGACTTTGGTTTTTAACTATTTTATGCAATGAATACATTTACTCAGGAAAACTAATAAAGATCCAGAAGGAATGTGTTTAGGGCTCTGGTATTATTATTGAAGAGTATTTAATACATTTGAATATTATTTTCTGTGATTTGTATATATTCCTGATTCTGTGACAATTCCAGATTTCTGTGGCTTAACAGTTCTTTATTGTAAAATGACATGCTTAATCAGTGCAGTAAGTGTACTTTTTTAAAAATATAAAAGAAATAGTTTGGAACATGTTTCATAAACACTTTAAACTTAATTCCTTTAAAGAATTAGTATAATATGTCTGGCATCATGGCTCATGCGTGTAATCCCAACACTTTGGGAGGCCAAGATGGGAGGATTGCTAGAGGCAAGGAGTTTGAGACCAGCCTCAGCAACACAGCAATATCCCATCTCTACAAAAATTTAAAAATTAGCTGGACATGGTGGACATGGTGGTCTCAGCTACTTAAGAGGTTGAGGTGAGAAGATTGCTTTAGCCCAGGAGTTGGAGGCTGCAGTGAGCTGTGATCATACCGCTGTACTCCAACCTGGGTGGATAGAGTGAGATCCTGTCTCTTAAAACAAAAATAATTTTTTATTTTTATTTATTTATTTATTGAGACAGAGTCGTGCTGTGTTGCCAGGCTGGAATGTAGTGGTACAATCTCAGCTTACTGCAGCCTCTGCCTTCCGGGTTCAAGCAATTCTCCTGCCTCACCCTCTAGAGTAGCTGGGATTACAGGGGCCCACCACCACGCCCAGCTCATTTTTGTGTTTGTGTTTTTAGTAGAGATGGGATTTCACCATGTTGGCCAGGCTGGTCTTGAACTCCTGACCTCAGGTGATCTGCCCACCTCGGTCTCCCAAAGCACTGGGATTACAGGCATGAGCCACCGTGCCCAACCAAAAACAAAAAGAATTTTTAAAATGTTTGTGTGCATGTATGTGTGTTTGTATGAGAAATCTTCAGTACAGAGTGATAAAGATTTTTAAAATTTTATTATGGAAATCAAATATACACAAAAGTTGAGACATCATATTTTTGTTTCATCTTCCCCTTCTGCTACATTATTTTAAAATTTCTGATATTCTACTATTTCATTTATAAATATATCCTTCATTATGTGGCTCTAAAATAGGGGTTGGCAAATTTTTTCTGTAAAGGATCAGATAGTAAATACATTTTAGGCTTTTAGGTCACATGGTTGCTATCATAACTGCTTAACTCTGTCACTGTAGTCCAAAGCAACCATAGACAGTAAATGAATGAGCATGTCTGTTTTTGTGAACACTGAAATTCTAATTTCATATAATTTTCACACATTAGAAGATTATCTGTGGCTTCTTTTTCTCTCAATTACTTAAATACATAAAAACCATTCTTAGTTTGTTAGGTATACAAATACAGGTGGCTCACCAGCATTAGTTTGCTGAGCTTTCTAAAAGCTCTCTTTCCCTCTCCCTCTAAAAAGAAATAACCACAATATTATCACACCTAAAACAAAACAAAAACTAATTTTTTATCAACTATCCAATGAATGTTCCAATTTACCCGGTTGTCTCATTAATCTTTTTTTATAGTTTATTTGAATTGTGACCCTTGTGACCCAAATAAGGTCCACGTCTTTCTTTCTTTTTTTAATTTGGAGACACAGTCTCGCTCTTTCACCCAGGCTGAAGTGCAGTGGCACAGTTTTGGCTCACTGCAGCCTCTGCTTCCCGAGTTCAAGCAATTCTCCTGCCTCAGCCTCCCAAGTAGCTGGGATTACAGGTGCCCATCACCACGCCTGGCTAATTTTTTTGTATTTTTAGTAGAGACAGGGTTTCACCATGAGGTCCAGGCTGGTCTCAAACTCCTGACCTTTGGTGATCCATGTTGTCCAGGCTGGTCTCTAACTCCTGACCTCTGGTGATCCGCCTGCCTCGGCCTCCCAGAGTGCTGGGATTACAGGCGTGAGCTACCATGGCCGGCCCCACATCTTTCAATCTGTCAGTTTCTTTCTTTTTTCCTTGCTGTTTGAAACCAGATTATTTTAGCTCCAGAATTTCCCACAATCTGAATTTTACTGGTTAAAGCTTGCTTGTTTCTTTTAATGTGTGTTCTTTACTCACCTATATTTCTTGTAAGCTGTTAGATCTAGAAGCTTTATCAGGTTCAGATTCAAGTTTTTGGCAACAGTATAGGTGGTATTCTGTATTTTCTGTTGTATCACATCAAGAAGCACACAATATCTTTTTGGGATATTAAGATTGATTAGTGGGACTGGGTGTGGTGGCTCAGGCCTATAATCCCAGCACTTTGGGAGGCCGAGGCAGGCAAATCACAAGGTCAGGAGTTTGAGATCAGCCTAGCCAAGATGGTGAAACCCCGTCTCTACCAAAAATACAAAAATTAGCTGGGTATGGTGGTGGGCGCCTGTAATCCCAGCTACTCAGGAGACAAGAGAATCACTTGAACCTTGGAGGCAGAGGTTGCAGTGAGCCGAGATTGCGCCACTGCACTCCTGCCTGGGTGACACTACGAGACTCCGTCTCAAAAAAAAAAAAAAAATCAGTGGGTTCAAGTATTGTATCATTCATTCATTCTAAACCTCCCATCAGCCTTGCATAGTCGTCATTTTTAGCAGCTACTGATAATCATTGCCTAGATTCAATATTTTATTAAGGTTTACAAAATAATTGTACCGTAATTCTAATATTTCTGCGTTTGATCACCAACACTTTTTTGTATAGATCTTTCCACATTAATTCTGGTTACCATGTGGGACTTTTATACAGAAAAGACAGAATAAATGCTTGCCTTGACTCTTCTTCCATCTTATTTACTAGGTTTTCAGAAGGAGTTGTTTTCTGAATGTCTTTTCTTTTCAGTTCTCAAATTGCTCCGTATCTGGCCATTGGAAACCTCTTTAAATTGACTCCTATGACCTTTTCATAAGACCTTCACTAGTCTTCCTTGCTTTCTAATATTACAGAATGTTCTAGATTCAATTTGTACATTCTGTACCTGAAACCAGCACTTGTGCCAAGAAACCCTATTTTTTTTAATTTTACTGGGAAATGGTATTTTATTCAATTATATTATGCTGGTCTGTGGAAGAATATAAAGAGCACCCAAGTTTCAACTATTAAGATCTCAGTGTTGTAACATATGAGTATTTCTCCATTTACCCTACGTGTTCAACATGAATTAATAAAGGGACTCTGTTCATCAGATTTTCTCAGGGATGCAGGCTGATGGGGCTTTCTCTCCACACATACTTCAATAGTAGTTACAGCAGTCAAAGGACAACATGGTTAATAAGGCACTGGCTTTTAAAAGCATTTGCCTTCTTTGAGTGTCACAGTAGTGGCGGATTAAAAAAATCAGTTAAAAAAAACACCAAAAACGTGTCTGACTGAAAATGTCAGCTACCATTTTGTCTGTTGACTAATGCAAGTATCATGGCTGTGCCTAACTTCAAATGGAGGAAGAAAGTACCATCCTCCCATGTGTCCAAAAAGGGAGCATTACCACAGCATGTTTTCTGGTCATCAATTATTCAGCTTCATCAAACAATCTGAAAGTCTCCTCTGAGTGATGCTAAGTATTCTAAACATCAGGGGAGTGATGCTCAGAAGTAAGCTGTACCCATACCCAATATACAGTTATGGAAAAGGAATAGGATAATCAGAGCAAACACTCTCATTCAGAAGAGGAAGCAGTGCAAGACAAGAGTTTTTAATCTAGAGCCATTCGGAAATCTAAATTAGAGGCTGTCTCAACTCAGGGTAGAGAGACTTTTGTGATTGCTTCCTTCTGGTCGAGGAAGAGGGTTTTCCAATCCATTGTTCTTTATGGCTGTGCTTTGACCCCCAAGTATATCCTTCTTTCCTAAGATATTTTTTCTTTTGAGAGAGGGTCTTACTTTGTTGCCCATACCAGAATGCAGTGATGCTATCACAGCTTACTGCAGCCTTGACCCCCCAGGCTCAAGTGATCCTTTCACTGGAACCACAGGCTTGTGCCACCATCCCTAATTTTAAAATTTTGTTTTAAAGCTGGGTGCAGTGGCTCACGCCTGTAATCCCAGCACTTTGAGAGGCCGAGGCAGGCAAATCACAAGGTCAGGAGCTCAAGACCAGCCTGGCCAACATGGTAAAATCCCATCTCTACTAAAAAAAAAAAAAAAAAATTTAGCTGGGTGTGGTGGTGGGTGCCTGTAATCCCAGCTACTCGGGAGGCTGAGGCAAGAGAATCGCTTGAACCCAGGAAGTGGAGGTTGCAGTGAGCTGAGATCGCACCACTGCACTCTGGCCTGGGCGACAGAGTCTCAAAAAAAATTTTGTGTGTGTGTTACAGACGGGGTCTCACTGTATTGCCCAGGCTGGTCTCAAACTCCTGAGCTCAGTCAAAATGCTAGGATCACAGGGATGAACCACTCCACCTGGCTAATTTTTCTTTTCTTTTTTTTTTGGTTTTGTTCTGAGACAGAGTCTCGCTCTGTCGCCAGGCGCCAGGCTGGAGTGCAGTGGCGCAATTTCAGATCACTGCAACCTCCACCTCCTGGGTTCAAGCAATTCTCCTGCCTCAGCCTCCCGAGTAGCTGGGACTACAGGCGCACGCCTCCATGCCCAGCTAATTTTTGTATTTTTAGTAGAGATGGGGTTTCACCATGTTGGCCAGGATGGTCCCGATCTCTTGACCTTGTGATCTGCCCGCCTCGGCCTCCCAAAGTGCTGGGATTACAGGCATGAGCCACCACGCCCGGCCTCTTTCTTTTTTTTTGAAGAGAGGATTTTGCTTTGTCACCCAGGCTAAAGTACAGTGGTATGTGATCACAGCTCACTGCAACCTCTGCACCGTGGGCTTAAGCAATCCTCCCACCTCAGCCTTCAAAGTAACTGGGACCACAGGCCCATACCACCATGCCCAGCTGTTTTTTTGTTCGTTCGTTTGAGATGGAGTCTTGCTCTGTTGCCCAGGCTATAGTGCAGTGGCGCAATCTTGGCTCACTGCAACCTACGCCTCCTGGGTTCATGCTATTCTCCTGCCTCAACCTCCCAAGTAGCTGGGACTACAGATGCCTGTCACCATGCCTGGCTAATTTTTGTGTTTTTAATAGAGACAGGGTTTCACCATATTGGCCAGGCTGATCTCGAACTTCTGACCTTGTGCTCTATCCACTTCGGCCTCCCAAAGTGCTGGGAATACAGGTACTGGCCCGGCTTATTTTTTTATACTTTTAGTAGAGACGAGGTCTCGCCACATTGCCCAGGCTGGTCTCAAACTCCTGAGCTCAGCAATCCGCCTGCCTTGGCCTCCCAAGTGCTAGGATTACAGGTTTGAGCCATTGTGCCTGGCATAATTTTTCATATTTTTAATTTTTAGCCTGCATAATTCTACATCAAGAAGGTAAGACATTTAATTAACCATATCATTACTGTTGGATATTGAGCTTGGCTGCAGGTTTTTGGTTATTTTAATGAAAGCAACCTTAAATATTTATATAAACAGTGTTTCAAAATCATTTACGTTATCTCTCTTTTATGATTTGTTAAAGCTGGAAGGATTGTGTAGCTTACTTAAGTTCTGCTCCCTCATCTTATAGACAAGGACCCTGAGTTTGAGTAATATCTCTGCAGTTATGTGACTTGTAAGTGGCACAGGTAGGACTTGTGCCCAGGCAGTCTGGCACCAGAGTCTGCTCTTGACTACTGTACTCTTATGTGTCACTGCTGAATTAAGCCTTAGTTAGCTAAGATACTGCCACTTGAAAGAGTGTTTTTAAAATTGGAATGCTTTGATAACTTTCATTGTTGAGCATTTTTCTATATGAAAATGTGTTGTCTAATGATGTTTTTTCCTTAGTTTGTAGTCTATCATCTGGAAAATTTGGGACATTACTTAGTGGTTCATGGGACACCACTGCAAAAGTCTGGCTGAATGACAAGTGCATGATGACCTTACAGGTACAGTGGTTCTGTGTAAATATTCTAAAGAATAATTAAATTTAATGATTCTGTGGCAACTTAAATTGATACCCATTTTACTCACAGGGCCATACAGCTGCGGTGTGGGCGGTAAAGATCTTACCTGAACAGGGCTTAATGTTGACTGGATCAGCTGATAAGACTATTAAACTGTGGAAGGCTGGAAGATGCGAGAGGACTTTTTCAGGTAAGATCAGAGTAGACAAGTTTTATAATATCCTTGCTTTTTATTTGCTCAGATTTTCTTTTCTCAGAAGTTTAAAAGCATGAAAATATTTGAAAAACATTAGTATATTTAGGCTATTATTTCTGACGAGTTAGTATCTAATACCTTTTAAAAAGATATAATGAGACCTCTCATAAAACAGTCAGGTATAACCTGATAAATAGCTGTCTGATAAGCTGTAATACGTGTATGTGCTTCTCTATATATGTATGTAATTTTTGGTACATAGTTATATTTTTGGTTGTCATTTTAATACTGGTTGTCATTTTAATAGCCTGAAACTTCTAATCATAAGCCTTACTGATTGTCAGTCAGCAGTGTTATCTTCATATATGGAAGAAAGCATTATTAGTGCCTTTATATTGAAGTGCATTGTTTTAACGAATTTCAGGCTTTGTTTATGTTGTGGTTTATGGTGAGTATTCTTTTTAAACCCCAGCTATTAAATAATGCCTATACTGATGCATATGCTGTCTAACAGTAATATCACTGATTTATATGTAGGCTACTTAAATTTTTACTGTGAATTTTAACTGTTGTTGTTTTCCCTCTCTTTTTGAATTTTCTCCTTAAAAGTTGGTAATTACCCAGGATAATATGCAGGAAGTCCCTTTATACAGATAAAAGTATCTTTTGGCCGGGCGTGGTGACTCACACCTGTAATCCCAGTCCTTTGGGAGGCTGAGGCAGGTGGATCACTTGGGGCCAGGAGTTTGAGACCAGCCTGGCCAACATGGTGAAACCCTATCTCTTTTAAAAATACAAAAGAATTAGCCAGATGTGGTGACACACGCCTGTAATCTCAGCTACTTGGGAGGCTGAGGCACGAGAATATCTTGAACCTTGGAGGCAGAGGCTGCAGTGAGCAGAGATCAAGCCATTGCACTCTAGCCTGGGTGACAAAGTGAGACTCCATCTCAAAAGCAAAACAAAAAAAGGAAAGAACAACAAAAATAGTATCTTTTGATGGAAAATGGATGATGACTAAGCATCCTTGTGTTTCTGCTTCCATATATACTATATGTATGAAATGATTATTTATCTGTGATAGCTAACCTAAGTCAACAAATACTGAACATGAGAAATCTGACTTCTAATCTCCATCACAAGATTCAGAGAATGTTTTGTTTTTAAATTTATGGGCTACTCTTTGTTGTATATTTCCGTTATATTTGAATATTTGTTTTTTATGAATTACTCTTGTTATTGGGGAAGAAAAGCTGTAAATGAATTATAAGGTGAAAATGAATTGTTGGGGCTAAAATACTATTTATGGAGGTTTTTGAAGAAGATATGATGAATATAAAGTAACTTTCCAAGACTGGTATTAAAAAAAAAATTGCTAAACTTTAGATACAAATTTTGGTTACCAGGCTTTCAATAGAAAAAAAAAAAGATTTCTCTAACTTGAAAATTAATTTTTACTACTCACTGATATGTATTATAATGTTAGCAAAATGTATGGAGCCATCAACCAGATTATCTATTTTAATGATTTGCATTATTGTTTTTGTAATGCAGGACACGAAGACTGTGTAAGAGGTTTGGCAATTTTGAGCGAAACAGAATTTCTTTCCTGTGCAAATGATGCTAGTGTTAGAAGGTGGCAAATCACTGGCGAGTGTCTTGAAGTATATTATGGACATACAAACTATATTTATAGTATATCTGTTTTTCCAAATTGTAGAGGTAAGATTATTTTATGCTGTGTATTTAATGTTTTGTATTGATCATTATTCCATCCCACTTGTGAGATAGAGGGAGGAGGGCTGATTACTTAAATCAATTTACTGTCTGTGGCTTGAGTAATTTAGTAAATTTATTTTGTAAGTATCTTTCTCCTGTTTACAAAGGAGAACACTGTATGCCATCTTTTTATTTTATTTTATTTTTTATGGAGATGGGTTTCACCATCTTGGCCAGGTTGGTCTTGAACCCCTGACCTTGTGATCCACCTGCCTTGGCCTCCTAAAGTGCTGGGATTATGGGTGTGAGCCACTGTGCCTGGCCTGTATGGCCATCTTTATATTAATTCAGATTAGATTGTTGTGTTGTAAAAAGTTCTTGGGTATCTGAAGAAAGACTTTGTTAAGATGTGACATGAATAAAAAGTGATTTTCAAGTTGTATATGTTGTAAGTGACAAACATGAAATTTAAAACTAATTTTAAAACACTGTGGGTTTTAAAAAGTCAGTTTATCTAGAAAGATGGTATGTATAAATATACTTAATTTTATTTATTCAAACTAATACTTCCTGTATTCATTGATTTTAGATTTTGTGACAACAGCAGAGGACAGATCTCTGAGAATCTGGAAACATGGGGAATGTGCTCAAACTATCCGACTTCCAGCTCAGTCTATATGGTGCTGCTGTGTGCTCGACAATGGTGACATTGTGGTTGGTGCGAGGTATTTATATTCTAGTCAGTCATTAAATGTTAAGGGTCTTTCTAGTCAGTCATTAAATGTTAGGTGTCTAGGCCTTCAGTAGGCATTAGAGTGTACAGAGATAAGCCATAAGGAATTTCAGGTGACTTGGGGAGACTATATGGACATTTCAAATACTAAACAAAACAGTGGTAGATACTACAGCTTTCACACTAAGTGATGCATGATATACCAGTATTGTACTGTAACTTGTGCAGTCAAGGTAGTGACTACGAAAGAAGTTAGAGAAGGTAGAGATTGGTGTGGGAAAACTTTCTATAGAAAAAGAAATTTGAATTGGATTTTGAAAGATTATGAGTAAGAAAAGATACGTGAATTTTTGTCAAAGCTAACAGTATAAGTTTCCTTCCTGAGAATGAATGCAGCGTGCATATGAAGTGAAGGAAAATGGTAGGAGACTAATGCTGGGATGACAGCTACAATGGTGGGCCTGGTGCAGTGGTTCACGCTTGTAATCCCAGCATTTAGGAAGACTGAGGTGGGTGGATCACCAGAGGTCAGGAGTTCACGACCAGCCTGGCTAACATGGTGAAACCCTGTTTCTCCTTAAAAAAAAAAAAAAAAAAAAAATACTAAAATTAGCTGGGCGTGGTGGCATGTGCCTCTAATCCCAGCTACTCAGGAGGCTGAGGATCACGTCACTGTACTCCAGTCTGGTGATGGAGAGAGACTCCGTCTTAAAGAAAAAAAAATAGGCACAATGGTAGTGGATAATAGGTACAGTGGGGCTTAACTCTGGAGAATCTTTAGTGCTTTCATGCCTGGCATTTTTTAGATTCAGTGTTTAGGATTAAAGCGTTGTGGTTCTTGAGCAAGAAATAGGATTAAAGCAGAACTTACAAATTATTAAATATGTAGATTGGATTTAACTGCTGGTGAGAATGGACAGGAAAGTAAATTAGAAAGCAAGTACAGTAGGAGTGTGAAGTTATAAGACATTGGCCCCACAATGCTAATGGGTAGGAGATAAATAAATGAGATAATCTGGAAGGAAAACAAAAAGAAAAAGGATGAAAGAAAAGGATAAAGCTTCAAACTGTTGGTGATTGGAAGTCCCCATTAATAAAAATGGGGAAGTGGGAGAATTGGTTAGGTGGAGAAGGTGATGACTGTGGCTTTAGACTTCCTGAAGTCTACAGTGGTGGTGAGCCACACTCATGCTAGTGGATCATGGCATTTGAACTGGAGCCTAGTATAAGAACTGAGGCTAAGAAAAAGATTTCGCAAAGCCTCCAAAAGCAAACCACAGAACACCATTCTCTGAGGGAAGAAATACAGGGGGGGAACAGAAGACTGAGACTAAGAACTGAGTTTTACGATATACCATCAGTAGAGAAAAAGAAGCTAGTAGGTTAAACAGAACAAAGGAATTCAAATGTTGAAATTTTAGGGAGACAGAAAAAGAGATTTTGGAGGGAGATTGTCATCAGTATCAAAAAGTATTTGAGGAGTCAAGGAATGGAAAGTTTGAAAAGCATTTGGATTTGGTTTGAAAGATGTTATTAATGACTCTTTTGGCATCAATCACATTTGGAATAGAATATCATAGAAAAAAAGGCAAGTTAGAGGAGATGGATGAAGGATCATAGATTACTCTGTAATGCTACTCTAGCATTGAAAGCAATAAGGCCAGGTGCTGTGACTCACACTTATAATCCCAGCACTTTGTAAGGTCCAGGTGGGAGGATCGCTTGAGCTCAGGAGGTCGAGACTAGCCTGGGTGAGCTAGCAAAACCCTGTCTCTACAAAAAAAAATTTCTTTAATTAGCTGGGCATGGTGGTGCACATCCGTAGTCCCAGCTGCTCAGGAGGCTGAGGTGGAAGGATTGCTTGGATCCAGGAATTTGAGGTTGCAGTAAGCTGTGATTGCCGTCCCTGCACTCCAGCCTAGGTGACAGAATGGGACCCTGTCTCCAAAAAAAAAAAAAAAAAGGAAGAAGAAAAAGAAGGTGACAGCTATAAGGGATAGAGGGTCTAATAAAGTAGGTGTTTTATTTTTTGGCTGGGGCAGGGCTTGATATGTAGGGTTAGTTTTTCGCCCCCAGCAAGCATATTTGAAGTTGAAGAAAAACTAATAGAGTGGTATAGATGTTTTGGATGATTAAGTTAGAAACAGGTTTCCTGTAGAATGGGCCAGGATTAATACAGTTGGAAGTGTCTAATTTGTTTTTCCTATCTCAGAAAATACAGTTGGAAGTGTCTAATTTGTTTCTCGTATCTCAGAATTTAGAATTAATAAATCGAGATGAAGTAATTTTTCTGAGAAAAGAGGTTAAGGGCTGCCATCAAATCCAAACATGAGGCCTTTCTTTTTTTTTCCTTGACTGAAGTTACATTGCTACTTTTCTACTGAACATCTGCTATTTTTAAGCCTTATATTGGGTATTTGAGTCCTTTATAAACTAAACCAGTTCAGTACCCTTCTCTATATGGTAATAACTATAAAATATTGACTTTAAATATATATTTCTCTGTTCTTTGTCAATAACTTCTCTGTTAAATAGTTGGCATAATAGAGATTAGTATGTGCTAAAGTCAGCACAGTGCTGTAATCAGCAATTAATACATGCTAATGTTTCTCATACTCATTGATAGAGATTATTTTAACTATGGATCATTCACGTGTGATAATGTTAATGTATTACGGCAATGACTTTTAAAATCAGGTTGTTTTTCCTTACAGTGATGGCATTATTAGAGTGTTTACAGAATCAGAAGATCGAACAGCAAGTGCTGAAGAAATCAAGGCTTTTGAAAAGGAGCTCTCTCAGGCAACCATTGATTCTAAAACTGGTGATTTAGGGGACATCAATGCTGAGCAGCTTCCTGGGAGGGAACATCTTAATGAACCTGGTAAGTATTTTATTTTACCTAATAGAAAAAATTCCACCATATTTGCCTTTTGGAATAATTAAGAGAAGATAAATAAATGTTTTGCTTGTGTTTTAGTGTTACTCTTATTGCTTGATACTGATTTTTGAGAAATTTTACCATTATACATAATCACTGTGAGAAACCATATTCTTGCCTCTGTCTCACAGTAGACTTTGAATTAAGCTTCTGATAAACGGAATTAAAAAATAAATCTCCCAGCACTTATATCATTTACAGTAGGCACTCAGAAGGCACTCATTTAATGCTTTTTGGTTGATTGGATTCCCTGAGAGGGGTTGTGCAAACTGAATATTAAAATAAGTTTAAATACAAAATTAGCCAGGTGTGATGGCATGCGCCTGTAGTCCCAGCTATTTAGGAGACTGAGGTGGGAAGATGGTTTGAGCCCAGGTTCGAGCCCAGAATGTGGAGGCTGCAGTGAGCTGAGACCACACCATTGCACTCCAGCCTGGATTACAGAGCGTGACTCTGTCTCAAACTAACAAAAGAAAAAAAGAGTTTAATTCAAGCATTATCTGTGTAATGAATTGGGAATCATTTGAGTTTGAAATCAGAGGACAGTAGTCTTCTCAAATGAAATCTTGTGTTGGATATATCCCTTGACTGCAGTATTATACCAGTGCTTCTCAAAGCTTGATTCAGGGACCTCTGGGGATTCTGAGATCCTATCAGGATGTCCACGAGGTCGAAACTAATTTTTATAATACTAGATATTTGACTTTTTTACATTGTGTTAACATTTGCACATTGTGCTAACGTTTACACTTATGGTACAAAAACAATGGTGGGTAAAACCACTGGTTCATTCGTATGTAAATCAAGGCAGGGGCACTAAACCATTCTGGTAAGTTACTATGTTCTTCCCTTGCATACAGTTGTAGTTTTTTTGAAAAAACCATTTACCATTAAGCATGTCCTTGATGAGGCATTAATATTAAGAATTATCAATTTTATTATAATTTGACACATCTTTTTAAATATTCTGGGTGAGAAACAGAAAACAGACATAAATCAAAATACTGTGGTGTCTTGAAGAAAAGCATGTTTACAGTCGTTTGAGTTACAGCCGAAACTACCAGTTTTTTCAGGGAGTGCTATTTTTATTTGAAAGAGTGACTACCGTTATTCAGGCTTTGGTATTCGGCAGAATTTTTTTTTAAAATAAACAAATTGACTATGTTCCTTTAAGGAAAATTACGGACAATATATGTTGCCAAAATAAAATTCAAGCTTCTGAGTGAAAATTGAAATTTAGGAAAAATGTATCTCCACCAGGATCTTAGTAGCTTCCCAGTTGTATTGATACCAGTGGCAATATTAACAAATGCATTTTTAAATATTGAATAATAAACTGTGTAAATAAGCAGAAGATCTGCTTAAGTCATTGAACCATTATTTTCCATATGACCAGTATCTGATACCAACTCAGACATGGGTAAGAGATCCATTCAAAGTGTAAGATAGATCGGTAGTAGATTTTAGTACAATAGGGCATGAGAAATTCATTGATGTGGTTTCAGATTGTATACTATATAACCTTTAAAAAACTAGTATTTCTGGCCTATCCATATTTTCCAAAAAGACTTGTCTTCTCTTTTCAACTGCCTACATGTGTTAGACTGGATATTCTTTATGTAGTCAACCAAAATAACAAATTGTGACAGATTAAGATGGGGTAAGGAGGGAAATTAAAGTACGATGGACTAGGCTAGAACCGGCATATATCACACCCACCCAGATTACACTGACCATTACTCAGTAATATGACATCATGCGACTGCTTGATGCAAGGGGGCTAGATAATATAGTCTCTGGCTAGACAACTACAGCTGTATCCAATGGAAGAAGAGCATGATTCTTTGCAGGATGGATAGCTGTTTTCGCCACGAAAGGCCTTGTTGAAAACGTGACATTTGTGTAAAGTCCTTAAAGAGGCAAAGGAGCAAATACTGCCAATATCTGTGTGAAGAGTATCATAGACAGGATAAAAAGTCAGTGCAAAGGCTCTGTGGCTGAAGTTGGGAGATGTGGGGACAGGGGGAATAGTAGAAAGTAAGATCATATAGGATAGTGGGGGCAATTTATATGTGGTCTTGTACACTTCTTGAGGGTTTAGGCTTTTACCAAGTGAGATGAGAAGCATCGATGGGTTTCAAGCAGAAAAGTGTCAGTACCTACTTAAACCTTTGAAAAAATCTGAGGTTGCTGGGTGGAATATACACTGTCGGGGGCCAAGAGCACAGGTAAGAGGCCATTGAATCAATCCAATTGAGAAATGATGGTGGCTTGGACCAAGGGATGATGATGGAGATGTTAAGGAGACATAGTTTTCTAGATACATTTAAAAGAATAAGCTGATAGAAGTAGCTGTAGGGGGTGCTGAGAAGTAGGTGAAGATGCTGTGGGGTTGAGAGAAAGAGGTATCAGATTTTTATATTTTTTGGCTTGAGCCACTGGATTAATGTAGAGCCATTTACCAAAATGAAATGTGTTAGGAGGAAATATTCACTAATAAAACTTGTTTTATTTTTGATGGGCCAGTTGCTTCCTAGTAGAGTCATGTTTTGTTAACCTTCCCTTGATTAATGATATTTCATTTTAACTGTTACTTTCTTTTGGCCACTTTCTAGTAAAATTACATTTTTAAATCTTTTATTTAATACAATTTTCTTTTTAAAACAAAATCCATATTCTCTTATGTGTAAATTTTAATGTTAAGAAATTTCTATCTAAATGTTTTTCAATTTTACACTGCCATTCTACCTTTGATTCTTAAAATTTTTATTTTAAGGTACTAGAGAAGGACAGACTCGTCTAATCAGAGATGGGGAGAAAGTCGAAGCCTATCAGTGGAGTGTTAGTGAAGGGAGGTGGATAAAAATTGGTGATGTTGTTGGCTCATCTGGTGCTAATCAGCAAACATCTGGAAAAGTTTTATATGAAGGGAAAGTATGTGGACTTCTTTCTAATTACCATTATCTTAAATGATTAGGCAAATGAAAGGTTTGCTTTGCCCCATAGTGATAAAATTTCTTTGTTTTGACATTTAAAAATACATTACATTTTTCTCTGCCATGAAATAGGTATTTTAAAAGTATCTTCCCATGTAGAGAGAGCTGCATTTGATGGACAAATTAGCAAGTGTCTGTCACTTAATAGTTCCTACAAAAAGCTGTTCCCAGCCATTTTGGATTGGGAGCTTCTGTGCCACCTTTCATCTAATGCCTCATGCCTGGCTATATTTATCTTGACAAGACATGAGGGACCCTGCAGGGCAGCGCTTAAAATGCCAGCATGTTTTGGTGAGTAGGGCACAGTAACAGCTGATAATTTTGGCCTTAATATCAACCAGTTGGAAACCCTCCTTTGGCCCTAGAATATGTAGTTGTAATCCATCCTTCATCCTCACCCCCATCCCCTAATGAAATACTAATTTTGCATCACATGCATATGGGGGCGATTAATCTTTATCTGCCAAAACGGAAGATTTTACTACCACTTTGGAGAAAGTTTAAGTACTATAATTATTAAAATAAAGAACACATCTGTGTTGTATATGTCATTAATATATATGAACTGATAAATTAATAAACATGTATCTCCTTTTTATATTCCTACTTTAGGAATTTGATTATGTTTTCTCAATTGATGTTAATGAAGGTGGACCATCATATAAATTGCCATATAATACTAGTGATGATCCCTGGTTAACTGCCTACAACTTCTTACAGAAGAATGATTTGAATCCCATGTTTCTGGATCAAGTGGCTAAATTTATTATTGATAACACAAAAGGTCAAATGTTGGGACTTGGGAATCCCAACTTTTCAGATCCATTTACGGGTAAGTTAGTGTTTATATTGTCTTATGTAGTTCCATCTGTGTTGATTTATTTTTTTGATGTTTTCAAACACTTGTGGTTAGCTTTTTCAATAAAGACCAACATCTACAGCAGGGTTTTACTTCACATTCATATGTTTAAGCCTCAAATTATGTAGTAAATCTGTATTTTACAGAAATAATCATAAATTGTCTTTCAGAAATACAATCATACTATAATATAAACTAAATGAAATGTCAGTTATTTGAAACAAACTAGTAAGTTCTTTTATATAGTGTTTCTTTTAAAAATATATATTTTGGCAAAATTTAGTAAATAATTCTTTTTTCAGATAAGGCTACATTGGTTAGTTGTGCCTCAGATCTAAGAGTGAACCCTGTGGGTAGTTTTAGTTTATATGAGATGTGTATTCTACACATTGATTTTAAGTTAGTTGTTTGTAACATTGTATGCAATATCTCAGCTGTTATAAATGCAGTTAGGTGCTCATACCAGTCTGTAAATTGTAATCCTCGTGGTACTAGTCCAAATTCTGGCTCCTAGGAAGTGGATTCTTATCCTAGTAGTTCTGGATACTGGTATAGGAGGAATAAAATGCCTCCTCTAACTATATTTTTATATAGGCACTTTACCGTTAATGTTTCTTCTCGTCATTTCTGATGCACGTTTTTCATGTGCTAGTGATCTTCCTTGTTTTACAAAAACCTCATATATATTCCTGTCTCAAATCCTTATGTAGATCCACCTTTTCTTCCCTGACAGGTACTCCACATTCCCAAATTATCTCCTCTCCTTCTACTTCAGAATTTCATTGCCCATTCATATAATAAAGTTAATGTTACCTGCATGTTGATTTAAATAGAAGTATCAAAGTAACTCACTATTGACTTAAAAGATGATCTAATCCTCCAAATACTTGCACTTGAAAAAAGAAAAAAGAAAAGAAGTGCTTAGTATCTGGAGATTTTTGTTGTTGGAATTTCAGACTATCGTTCAAAAGAGTGAACACATATTTTAGTACTGTGTATGTTATTTTGGGTGTGGGATACAGGAAAGGAATTAAGCTAGCTGACTTTTTCTGGAAACCTCGGAACTACTTGGCTTGTTTTGCCCTTCCAAGACTCTTACTTTTATCTATCTGTCTGTCTATCTATCTTTTTGAGATGGAGTCTCGCTCTGTTGCCCAGGCTGGAGTGCAGTGGAGCGATCTTGGCTCACTGTAGCCTCCACATCCCGGGTTAAAGCAATTCTCTGCCTCAGCCTCCCAAGTAGCTGGGATTACAGGTGCCCGCCACCACACCCAGCTAATTTTTTTGTATTTTTAGTAGAGACGGGGTTTCACCATCTTGGCTAGGCTGTTCTTGAACTCCTGACCTCGTGATCCACCTGCCTCGGCCTCCCAAAGTTCTGGGATTACAGGCGTGAGCCACTGTGCCTGGCCCCAAGACTCTATAAGTATCTTAGAAATTTTTTTTTTTTTTTTTTGTGGACAACCTGATTATTTCCCTAGAGGTGGTAACAAAACATATGCACATACACCAGACATTCGTAAATGTATAAATGGAAATCTCTTTCCTTTGTAGTTTTCATCCCCTTTCTAATTCTCTTCTCCAGTAGGTTGTAAGGTTCAGTGAATATAAGCAATTTTGTTCCCTGCTGGATCTCCAGCACTGAGTCCATTGCTTGACACATGAATTAATGAACCTAGAGTTCTAAAAGATTAACATTTAGTGCCTGTGGTTTTGATAGCAACAACAACTGTAGGAATTCTAGTGAATTTGTATAGGAACAGGGACAGGAATTGATTGTATGTATATATATTTAGGGCAGATATGACCTGCAATTCTCTTTTGATATTTGAATTCAGTTTTAATATTTAAGTGCTGGTGCTAAGATACAATAAAGCATTAAAGTTAAGAAAACAAAACTTGGAGAATCATTAAAATTTCAGTTTTTTCCCAGCTATAATAAGACTTCTAACTGTAGTTTCTGATATTTCTGTCATGTGAAAGTTTTGATCTTCTGTTTTTCTCCAAATGTAGGTTCTTCTGATATAAGCATTGTGTTGTTTGTAAAAATCAGAACTTTGATGTACTTCTGCTTTTTCTTTGTTTTGCCTTGACAGGTGGTGGTCGTTATGTACCGGGCTCTTCAGGATCTTCTAATACACTACCCACAGCAGATCCTTTTACAGGTGAGATGCAGTTTTGATTCATGTATCTTTCTTCACTAAATATGTAGCATCTTACATTATGTGGCTTTACATCTTGGAGATGTCATCCAGTAACTGATAATTACCTTATCTGTATTTCCAATTTTGATGGATCTCCTTTTCTTTAACTTCTGATTTTTTCTTTTTCCTGGAGTAGTTGTGTAGATTTCCTCATGACTTTTAAATAGCATATTTTTAGAATTCATTGTTTTTTCCAGGGGTCTTTCCCACCAGGAGAGCAGAGTAGTTAAGAACATAGGTTTTAGAGTCAGACAAACCTTGTTTCGAAATTGGGCTCTACCACTTACTTGCTATGAGAAGTTAGCAAGTTACCTAACCTATCTGAGCCTATTTTTTTTATCTGTGAAATTAGATAATAGGGGAACCCACCAACCAAGACACAGCTGAGTGCTATCACACTGGCGAGATGCTACCAATCACGAGCAGAGAAGGAGCCATGTGAGTCCCTGATACTGGATGGAGCAGTGCAATCAAGAAATCTCCCCAGGGATATTTTGACATAATGTGGAAGGAGACATTCCACCCAGCTACACAGGAATAGTCTTCCTAATCTAAGTTATTAATGTCCTTCTTGAAGCCCTTGAAGTGTTGGTGTGTCTCCTCAAAATGAATTTATTTACCAAGGTATGCATGCCTCAGCATCAACACTACTGGAAAAAGTTGCCAGAGTTGGACTTTAAGGCAACTGAAGAAGTCTCTATTTTCAGAATGGCTTTGATATCTTGTATGATGCTGTTGCTGGATCTTCAGACAGAGTTCCTCGACAATATACTCAGTTTGGGAAGAGATTCATAGCCTTTAGGTATCTACTGGCCTTGCAGATTAGTACTGTGAGCTATAAAAATGACAACCTACAATGAGCTATTGATTGGACAAACACCCAACGTTAGGTCGGTGTCATGAAGTTGTGGATTGCTGTCAGTGAGCTTTCTTTTTCCTGTGAATGTATTGGTGGCCCAGATGCAAATGGTTATACCATGTGCATTGATAACCAGTAAATGAAAAGAATTAGCTATCACGCTAAATGCTGTGATGGTACAGTGGCTGTTAAGGAAGTCTTTGATAACATACTGTGATTTCAAATGGTAGTAAGCATCTGAAGAGTAGATAAAGATGGCTTTCTCTTTATCAGCAGTTCTGAAACAGTGATGCCCTGAAACTTACAACAAGTGAGAATCCAAATCACTTTGGCGGCTTTTTTTTGGAACAGAAAGAACATACTAAGCTTCAAGTAATAACAGCAAAATCAAGAAGTCTCCTGGGGCCATCATAACCAGAGTATATCTCACTGTTCCATAATGTCAATAACTCAGAAGATGCAATGATTATGCAGATATGCAAGATAGTATGCACAGTGTCCAAGAGAATTAGGGTATCATTAGGATAATTGAATACACTTTTATATAAATAGATAACAGCATCTACCATATCGAGGTATGAAAATAAAATAGCATCATATGTGTAAGTGTTAAGCGAAATGCCTGGAGTATATTTAAGCCATTGGTATATGTTAGTTATTGTTGAGGATGATGATGTTTTCCTAACTTTGTCAACAGCAGTGGGGCCGAAAGATTTCCCTATTCGGCTACAACTTAAGGTCAATCTTAATTCTTCTTTCTTTTCTTATTAATTTATGCAGTCCTTAAACTGCTAATGTTTATTAGAATGATCTGGGAATCTTGTTTAAATTACTTATCCCAGGGTTCTACCCCAAGAAATTGTGATTCACTAGATTAGTGAGGAGGTTAAAACTATTCATGCTCTGATCTCTCACCCAAGGATTCTAATTAAATAAATGATCTTGGTTGTAGTTTGATCTCATATTTTTTTTTCCTTTTTTATTTTTTTGAGACAGAGTTTTGCTCTTGTTGCCCAGGCTGGAGTGAAATGGTGCGATCTCAGCTCACCACAACCTCCGCCTCCAGGGTTCAAGCCATTCTTCTGCCTCAGCCTCCGAAATAGCTGGGATTACAGGCATGCACCATCACACCCAGCTAATTTTGTATTTTTAGTAGAGAAGGGGTTTCAACATGTTGGTTGGGCTGGTCTCAAACTCCTGACCTCAGGTGATCCGCCTGCCTTGGCCTCCAAAAGTGCTGGTATTAAAGGTGTGAGCCACCATGCCTGGCAATCTTAGATATTTTTTTAAGTTCCTTAAGTGTTTCTAAAGTGGAGCCAGTTTGGAGTACCCCTGGGTTATGGGTGAACTCTGGGAATCTGTGTATTGAATCTGATTCATTCAGGTGGACAGAGAACCATATTTAGAAAAGTGTCAGACTGTACTTTATCCCTTAACAGCTTAATGCCTTGGGCAAGTTATTCAACCTTCTGCTTCTAAAATATTGTGAATTATAATGGTATCTACATAATACTTTAATAAAGATGATTAGCTGGCATATGGTTAAAATTCAGCAAATCCATTTATTCTGTGTTCCTCATTTTAATTAATCTTACTTTTTTTGGTTTGTTTTGCTTTTTAAATTTTGTTTGGCTTTTCTGTATGTGTTGTACTGGTTACAACAACTCCTAGAGTATAAACTCAGAGAGGCTAGAAGAGTTAGCTCAGTTTTATTCTTCTCATAAAGGCTGATCCAGTTTTCTGAACATCTCCAAACCCTGCTGATTCTCTCTCTACACTTTTTATGTTTCCTTCTTTCTATTTTCAGTAAGAGAGCCACAAGTATTATCTATAATAAAATGTGACTGGGCTGTTGTCATAGTATCTCTAACTCTTACCTCAGTCTTTTCCAATTGTGTTATGTGTTAGTTAGTCCCACTCCTTTACTTTAATGGAATAGCATTCATATTTTGTTCTGCAAACTTTTATTTCTCTCCAATCCACTTGTATTTTTGTAATTTACTAGACTTCCATCATTATAATATATAAGGCATGTAATGTTTACTTTGTAGCTAACATTTACTGGGCACTTACAACATGCCCAGGCACTGTTCTCAGCATTTTTCTGTATTCAATTTATGGCATATTTATTATTTATATAATGATGCATTGTGAAGTGTGCTTAACAATGGGAATAATTGAGTCTATTTAAAGAAGGAGCAGTTTGAACTTTATAATTTGCAGTCACCTTTGCTTACTAGAAGTATTACTGTATTGTAGGTGCTGGTCGTTATGTACCAGGTTCTGCAGGTATGGGAACTACCATGGCTGGAGTTGATCCATTTACAGGTACATACTTTTTATTTATTTTTCTTTTTTTTTAGATTTTAAAAATTCATTGGAACTTATATTTAATTAAAAAAGTAAGAAAATTTGTTTTAATTTTTGCTTGAGAACTTTTTATATAGTAAATCAAGATCAGACTTGTCTGGCTTTTTTCGTTTTCTCAGAATTGTCCCATTACTACTATTAGAATCATCTGGGGAACTTTACAAACATACTTCAGCCTTATCCCCAGAAGTGCTTACTTGGTCTAATTCTGCTCTGAGTTGGGGGCTTGACAAAGGGTAGCTTTATAATCTTCCAGTGTGATTCTAATATGTATCCAGGATTCGAAACTACTGTTTTACTGTAGTAAGTCTGCTTTCCTCACTACTCTTACAAAGTCTGTGTTTATTCTGATCTCTTCATTCTAACTTAATGTGTTGAGAATGTTATTCAATGGATTATACATTGTTCTCTTTAAGAAGACCCAAGAAAGTATTTGTTTCTGTGATTTAGGCCTGGAATAGCTATTGTTCTTCTGAGCAACTGATTTTTTTTTTAATCCTTAGTTATCTAGTCTACAGTCTGACATACCTCATTTGTTCGTTGAATATATGCTGGCATGTTTTCCTCTGTATTAGCTGCCAGAAAAACACAGAACTAAATTTGTGGTTCATCTCTTTCAAGTTTGACATATTTCTTGGCACATATTTTTTCTACATAAGTTTTATGTTCTATATAATTTATATAAGAGAAATTTAGTAACATATATGTTATTCAGCATCAAAATAAACACCCATAAACCCACCACTTAATAACTTAGCATACTTTTTATTATTTTTGAGATGGGATCTTATTTTGTTACCTGGGCTGAGCTCAAACTCCTGGGCTCATATGATCCTCCCACCTCTGCCTCCTGAGTAGTTGGGTTTACATGCACATGCTACCATGTACAGCACTTGGCATGTGATTTTGTAAGCTATTTTTTAATTGAAAAAGTAACATTGGTTAGCAATACTGAAGCATAACATAGTACCTGTAATTAAGATTATGGACTCTGGAATGAGAATCTAGATTCAAATCTCAGTTCTACTACTTTTTATCTATTTGACCTTGAACAGGTTATTTGATGTGTCTGTGCTTTTGTTATTCTCATTTGCAAAGTTGAGAATATCTACCTCTTAGAATTAAGAGCTTAAAATTATAAAATTTATGTAAATAACTTTTTACCAAATTAATCCTTAGTAATTGTTAGCTATACTTGTTAATAAAAGTTAACAGTGCTCCCTCTCATTTTCCAGAAGTTTGTTTTTAACAGTATAGTGTACATATTGGAACTTTATATAACTTAGTACAAGCTAATGTCACCTCTCGCCTAGACTAATGAAATAACTTCCAAATTAGTCTCTCCATGATCCATATTGTAGCCAGTAATCTTTTAATTGCTTACTCTGTTTTTGTACCTCCCTTGATTTAAAAACTCTTCAGTGGGCCGGGCGCGGTGGTTCACGCCTATAATCCCAGCACTTTGGGAGGCTGAGGCGGGTAGATCACGAGGTCAGGAGGTTGAGACCATCCTGGCCAACATGGTGAAACTCCATCTCTACTAAAAAATACAAAAGTTAGCTGGGCGTGGTGGCGTGCATCTGTGGTCCCAGCTACTTGGGAGGCTGAGGCAGGAGAATTGCTTGAACCCGTGAGATGGAGGTTGCATTGAGCCAAGATCGTGCCACTGCACTCCAGCCTGGCGCCTGGCGACAGAGAGAGACTGTTTCACAAAAACAAAAAACTCTTCAGTGGCTTCCTAGTATTTTTCTCTTGCCTTGCCTCACATTCCTCACTGCCTTCTGTCCAGCCATACTGGCGTGCATCAGTTTCTTGAGCATGTAATGCTATTTTCTACCTCCAGAGCTTTGAACTCACTGTGCTCTTTTGGCATACTTATGCATTGCCCTTTGCCTTGTCATTTAGACCACAAATTATTGGTTGTTTCTCTCCTTTTTCTTTTTTATTTAATTTTGTAATACAATATTAATTATATAAGCTCAATGAAACTTTTCTGAACACCCAAATATATCCTTTGCTAGATCACCTACTCTGTCTTTCATTGCATCCTGTACTTTTCCATCAGGGAACTTTTCATTGTACTTATTTGGATAATATTTTATTACTATTTGCATTCTTAACTACTAGACTGTAATGACCATGAATGCAGGCAATGTATGTATAGCTCATTTTTATGTCAAGAAAAATTTATTCATTATAAACAATTAATTTTATACACCATTCTCATTACTTGTTTGATCTTTGCCTTCATCCCTTTCTATTCCTAATATTCTCAGAATTATTAACATACATCTTTTATTTATATTTTTTCACAATACCTTAACTGTACGTTAGAACAAAATGGGGTTTAAAATGATTAAGATGTGAAATGTAAGTGAGATGTAAATTAAATTTAAATTATACTTTAGTTGAAGGTCACTGCCGGGCGTGGTGGCTCACGCCTGTAATCCCAGCACTTTGGGAGGCTGAGGCAGGCAGATCACAAGGTCAGGAGATTGAGACCATCCTGGTCAACATGGTGAAACCCCGTCTCTACTAAAAATACAAAAATCAGCTGGGCGTGGTGGCACGTGCCTGTAGTCCCAGCTACTCAGGAGTCTGAGGCAGGAGAAGTGCTTGAACCCAGGAGGCGGAGGTTGCACCATTGCACTCCAGCCTGGGCAACAGAGCAAGACTGCGTCTCAAAAAAAAAGGTCACTTTATTCATTGAATATTTTCATCTTGTGCCAGTTTGTTCATCATCGGATACTCAGTTTCTGTTAATTAAGATGTTAAAAAAAAAAAAGTATAAAAGACTAGGACTCATCAGCAAACAACCATAGCACACATTTACCTATGTATGTAACAAACTTGTACATCCTGCACATGTACCCTGGAATTTAAAAAATAAAATAAAAAAAAAAAGACTAGGACTTCTGTCCTTCAGGTATTTACAACTTGGGAATTTATAAAGATACAGAAAAAGATGAGAGAAAATGATAATGCCTACTATTCATTTTGAATAAAAGACATAAGAAAGGAGAGATCAGTATTCCTTAGAGAAGATGAGAATGGAAAGTTTCATACAATTATATGGTATTTTTTGACGATATTTAAAATTTGTAATTTAGATTGAATCTTAGGCCAGGCTTAGTGGCTCATGTCTGTAATCCCAGCACTTTGGCAGGCCGAGGTGGGAGGATCGCTTGAGCCCAGGAGATTGAGGCTGCAGTGAGCTGTGATTGCACCACTGCACCCTGTCTAAGAAAGAAAAAAGAAGTAGAAAATACGAGATGGAAAGTTCTTGTTCTACATTTAAGTTTCCATTCCCAAAACCATATTATATCAATAAATATAAATTATACAAAATCTTATAGATTTCTTTATATTTCCCCTTGAGGTTCCTTGTTAGTTTACTGCATGCACTGAATAGTTACATATCTCAGTAATTGTGAAAACTAAGTTATGTATTAGAAAAATCTTATTTTTGATCACTCCTTATGATTGTCATCATGTTCTATTCTTTAAAAAGGGAATAGTGCCTACCGATCAGCTGCATCTAAAACAATGAATATTTATTTCCCTAAAAAAGAGGCTGTCACTTTTGACCAAGCAAACCCTACACAAATATTAGGTAAGTCTCTTGATAATTAATATTTTCACATATTCACAGACTGTTTGAGTTGTCATCAAGGTTGTTTCTCTTCCCGACATGTGTCAGGAATTGGGCATTTAATATGAATAGAGATTTCTTTTGCGGTATTAAACAACTATGTCCACCACAAATAGGTAATCTGGTAATGGATCTACAATACTTTGTAAAAGCTTTACACAAACATAAAGTAAATAATTTATGATGACTTTAATCAGTAAAAATTTAAAGGTGGAAAATGTAAGTTCTACCCACCCAAGCTCTTAATGTTTTCAGGAAAGAAAATTAATGAAAATGAATGAGTAAAGCATTTGAAAAATAAAGATCTTATCTTTAAAAAATTAGTGGCCCTCAGAAATAATAAAAGGTCATTTTAAATCTCCCATTAGAAGTGAAACTACTTTAGTGACTTAGATTCCTTTTTCTGTTTATTTGTGTTCCTCAAAACACAGTGTTTTGTTATTGTGTTGGACTAAGAGTACTGTTAGCTTTGTTTGCAACAAAGATTATGATGAGAATTAATTGGGATAACATAACATACTTACCAGAGTATAAGGCAGGGTCAGTATTATGAACATTTATAAAAGTCACTCATGAATGTTTTCTTAATCACTTTATTTTAAATAATGTAGAATATGCACACTTTTAGACTTTTAACTCTTGTGAAAATCTAACAGGTATCTTGATTTTTGCATTCCTTAATAAACTTCATTTTTATTTATTAGTGTTAAAATTGTTAATGCCTGAGATTAGTGAAACATGTCCAAGCTTCCATTTATAATTGATTTCAAAGTTGTAAATTTGGATAATTTACCTTTATTATCCGAATTTGGGCTTTTTTTTATTCTTCAGATAAAGATTTTTGAAGAAACAACTCAAAGTAGTATTCATGATAAAAAAGGATACTGATAGGAAAGATACATGTGAAGGATTGAAGGAAATTATTTCATGAAATGTGAACATGAGAAAAAAGGGCAGTATGTCCATTAAATAAATTTTTAAAATAATGTAATATCAAATATGCATATGGAGCTAAGTCATAAATTAAGTGTTATCAGTAGGCATTTAACTACTTTATTGGCAACTATAGAAGTTGACATAAATTGGCTAAAAAGTTGTTACAAATGTTCTCATTGAGAAACCAGGTGATTGACTGATAGTTGAGTATATATGACACATGATACTGCTTTTTTTTTTTTTTTTTGAGATGGAGTTTCGCTTTTGTTACCCAGGCTGGAGTGCAATGGTGCGATCTCGGCTCACCGCAACCTCCGCCTCCTGGATTCAGGCAATTCTCCTGCCTCAGCCTCCTGAGTAGCTGGGACTACAGGCACACGCCACCATGCCCAGCTAATTTTTTGTATTTTTTTTTTAGTGGAGTCGGGGTTTCACCATGTTGACCAGGATGGTGTCGATCTGTTGACCTCGGGATCCACCTGCCTCGGCCTCCCAAAGTGCTGGGATTACAGGCTTGAGCCGCCGTGCCCAGCGATACTGCTTTTAAAGTCATTCAAAATGGAGGCTGGGCACTGTGGCTCATGCCTGTAATTCTTGCACTTTGGGAGTTTGAGGCAGGCTGCTCACTTGAGGTCAGAATAGCCTGCCTAACATGGTGAAACCCCATCTCTACTACAGATACAAAAATTAGCCGGTGTAATGGCGGCTGCCTGTAGTCTCAGCTACTTGGGAGTCTGAGGCAGGAGAATCACTTGAACCCTGATAGTAGAGTTAAGGCAAGATCGCATCATTGCACTCCAGTGTGGGCAACAGAGTGACACTCCATCTCAAAAAAAGATACTCACAAGCCTTATCCTTATTTTATGGTTTTTGATAATTGGTGAGAAAGGTCTTAACTCTCCATGGTGTACACTAGAGTACTTTTATTGAAAGTCTTGGCATTTATATATTATCTGGCCAGTTACAGTTAGGGAATTTTGAAAGTTTGGTTTTGGGTTCTAGGTAAACTGAAGGAACTTAATGGAACTGCACCTGAAGAGAAGAAATTAACTGAGGATGACTTGATACTTCTTGAGAAGATACTGTCTCTAATATGTAATAGTTCTTCAGAAAAACCCACAGGCCAGCAACTTCAGATTTTGTGGAAAGCTATTAACTGGCCTGAAGGTAAATAAACACTCTTCAAAAATGTAACTAGAAAGCAAGAAGTGTTATCTACATTTCTGTCAATATTACCCATGTTTCTAGATTAAATAAAGGTTAACTTGGGTAGTTCTAATTCAGTTTGGAAAATCTTCATGAAGAGCGTTCACTACACTACTGGAATTGATAATCTTATTTTGGTTACATGCCTTATGAGAATCTGAAAGTAATATAATGACCCCCATACATGCACCAGTTTTATACTGTTTCAAAGCATTTGTGGATTCCCTGACAGGCATTCAAGATACTCTTAGTGACCTGTTAATCCTAGGCTACAAACATTTACTATAAGTATCCTTTTTTCCAATTATGTCAGTTAAGTCTTTTTTTTTTTTTTCTTTTCAACAAAATATCCCATATTATGGGTTTTACTGATATGTTCCTCCATCTCCGTATTTACTGGCAAAATTAGATTCTGGTTCAGTAGGTTTTTTTTTTTTTTTAGGTGAAATCCTTTATAAATGATGATGCATACTACTTTTATATTATGGCACACATAAAGTTGGATTCCTCACCTTTAGTGATGCTAAGATTGATTATTCATTCAGATGGCATCTAACTAGGGCTATGATTATTATAAAGCTCCCACCAACCTATAAACATCCTATCACTTGTTAACTGAAATTCTTCTCTTAAGTACTTTCCCTGTTACCCCATCAAAAAGTGGGCAAAGTATATGAACAGGCACTTTGCAAAAGAAGACATTTATACAGCCAACAAACATTTTTTTTTTTTTTTTTTTTTTTTGAGACGGAGTTTCGCTCTCGTTACCCAGGCTGGAGTGCAATGGCGCGATCTCGGCTCACCGCAACCTCCGCCTCCTGGGTTCAGGCAATTCTCCTGCCTCAGCTTCCTGAGTAGCTGGGATTACAGGCACGCGCCACCATGCCCAGCTAATTTTTTTTGTATTAGTAGAGACGGGGTTTCACAATGTTGACCAGGATGGTCTCGATCTCTTGACCTCGTGATCCACCCGCCTCGGCCTCCCAAAGTGCTGGGATTACAGGCTTGAGCCACCGCGCCCGGCCAACAAACATATTTAAAAAAGCTCATCATCACTGGTCATTAGAGTAATGCAAATCAAAACCACACTGCGATACCATCTCACACTAGTTAGAATGGTGATCATTAAAAAGTCAGGAAACAACAGATGCTGGAGAGGATGTAGAGAAATAGGAATGCTTTTACACTGTTGGTGGGAGTGGAAATACCACCATTATTGACGATAGTCTGGCGATTCCTCAAGGATTTAGAACTAGAAATACCATTTGACCCAGCAATCCCATTACTGGGTCTATACCCAAAGGATTATAAATAATTCTGTTATAAAGACACAAGCACACATATGTTGATTATGGCACTATTCACAACAGCAAAGACTTGGAACCAACCCAAATGCCCATCAATGATAGACTGGATAAAGAAATGTGGCACATATACACCATGGAATACTATGCAGCCATAAAAAGGATGCGTTCATGTCCTTTGCAGGGACATGGATAAAGCTGGAAACCATGATTCTCTGCAAACTGACACAAGAACAGAAAACCAAACAAAGCATGTTCTCACATAAGTGGGCATTGAACAATGAGAACACATGGATACAGGGAGGGTAACATCACACACCAGGGCCTGTCAGAGGGTGGGGGGTGGGGGGCTAAGGGAGGAATAGCAGAGGGTAGGGGAATAGGGGAGGGATAACATTAGGAGAAATATCTAATGTATATGATGGGGTGATGGATGCAGCAAACCACCATGGCATGTGTATATCTATGTAACAATCCTGCATGTTCTGCACATGTACCCCAGAACTTAAAGTATAATTAGAAAAAAAAAAAACAACTCTGTTTAACTGTTTGGTCTTACAGAATTTTTAAAAGCAAGGTCTGTACTCCATTCTTTCCATTCATTTTTGAGTACTCAGTGTGTCAGGCTATTTGATTACCCAAGAGAGTTACTTTATCTTTAAAGCAAATATGATCTTACAGTAATAAATCTAGTTTATATAAATCTGAGAAGTTGGCCAGGCGCAGTGGCTCACACCTATAATCCCAGCACTTTGGGAGGCCAAGGCAAGCGGATCACTTGAGGTCAGGAGTTCAAGACCAGTCTGGCTAACATAGTGAAACTCTGTCTCTACTAAATATACAAAAAATTATCCATGTGTGGTGGTGCACGTCTGCAATCTCAGCTACTCGGGAGGCTGAGGCAGGAGAATCGTGTGAATCCAGGAGGCAGAGGTTGCAGTGAGCTGAGATCACGCAATTGCACTCCAGCCTGGGCAACAGTGCGAAACTCTATCTCAAAAAATACATATATATATTTGTATTTTTTAAAGCAGACACATAATTTTTCATATTTTCGAAAATGGCTAATTTTGTAGTGGGAAAAAATCCTTAAAAGTTGATAATCAAAAGAATTGGTCTTTATTTCCATAAACATTAATGACATTTTTTTTTAATAGATATTGTCTTTCCTGCACTTGACATTCTTCGGTTGTCAATTAAACACCCCAACGTGAATGAGAACTTCTGCAATGAAAAGGAAGGGGCTCAGTTCAGCAGTCATCTCATCAATCTTCTGAACCCTAAAGGAAAGCCAGCAAACCAGCTGCTTGCTCTCAGGACTTTTTGCAATTGTTTTGTTGGCCAGGCAGGACAAAAACTCATGATGTCCCAGAGGGAATCACTGATGTCCCATGCAATAGAACTGAAATCAGGGAGCAATAAGAACATTCACATTGCTCTGGCTACATTGACCCTGAACTATTCTGTTTGTTTTCATAAAGACCATAACATTGAAGGGAAAGCTCAATGTTTGTCACTAATTAGCACAATTTTGGAAGTAGTACAAGACCTGGAAGCCACTTTTAGACTTCTTGTGGCTCTTGGAACACTTATCAGTGATGATTCAAATGCTGTACAATTAGCCAAGTCTTTAGGTGTTGATTCTCAAATAAAAAAGTATTCCTCAGTAACAGAACCAGCAAAAGTAAGTGAATGCTGTAGATTTATCCTAAATTTGCTGTAGCAATGGGGAAGGGGGACTGAAATTTGTAATTGATTAGTGTTTTTATTTCTTCACATTTGACATGACTGATACCAGATGATTAAGAAAAGAGAATACTGTGGATTAAGTAAAATTTTAGATGTTGTAAAGTGGTGGGGAGGGTAAACAAATAAAATTTTTGCACTGCTGAATTGTGAGATTTTCCTGTGTAATTTGGGTAAGTTTTCAAGAGTATGAAAACAAATTTAAAAGGCGCTATAATCAGCAGCAACACAATGACAATGACATTTTCCCCTTGCCTTAGCCACTAAGGAGGAGACAAGGGCTTTTATTCATATGACTTGCTTTTATTACTTATGTACACCAAACTGCTGTTGTCAATTATCTTTTATTTAACTTCTCTACCTATTTTCATTGCTAGATTCTTTGAATAGCACTGATACATTTCAAGGTCTTGTTTTAGGTTAACTACTTTAAAATTTTTTAAATTATATTAAATTTATAAAATAATATATAAATTATTCATATATTAAAACAATATAAGATAAATTCTTGATTTGTCATTTATAAATCCTAAAGTATATTTGTTTGATGGCTTATTTTTAGATGAAGAAAAAGCCAGTTGGTAAGCTATGTTAGGCATGTATCAGTTCAGGCAGACAAGGTCTCAGTTTAACTCCAGGCTTGGATCTGGTTTATTTTGCCCTTCACTATTTGAGGTAACTTCATTTTTCATTCTAGTTTTGATATGTGACTTTATTTTTGTCATTTTCTATTATTTCAAAGGGAATTTGGAACATGTTGAATTTTATCAGGTGATGACATAAGCAAGAGTACATCAAACTGTATTCTTTGAAAGTCTAAAGCCTGTCATGTGAAATTACTATTTTTGAGCCCTCTATGTGGTCCAGGCAGTATAGTAGACACTCTGATATTTAATCCTTAAAACCCTTTTAAATAAGGGCCAGTATTATCTCTGTTTTCAGAAGTAGATACAATAGGATGAATCATTTTTAGAGAGAAAAAGAAAATTGAAGCTAAGTGAGTTAACTACTCAAAAGTACATGCCATGCTATACTTTCTAGAGAGGAGTTCACAGATTTGTGTGAACATCTTAGCAATTAATACAAAGAAGGAACTATTGTATTAATTACACAGTTTTTTGTGTCTGAGGTAACCCAATTTCTTGAGAGAAGCGTAACTATTCCTACTTTTAAAAGTGGGAAAGATCTTTCCACAAAGAGAACATTGCCAAAAATGGTGAGCAATATTCTCAATATTCATGGTACAAAAAACCATGAGTTTCCTGGCTTAATGCCAAATTACACCCTTGTTAGAATAATTCTTCCCCAAATGGGCAAGAAAAGGTTCTAATTGTCTAGAGTAATCCAAGTAAAAACTTTTGGAATAGCAAAAGGAAATGAGTAAAATGTAAATAGAGGGGATATGTACTTTACTGAGTATTAAATTGCAACCCCCTGGTGTGTACCTGGACTTCAAGTATTCTGTTTACTGACTCTGTTAGGTACCTATACTTTCCTTTTGTTGATTGGGTTTAGGTGGTTATGTCAAAATTAAATGGCAAAATTAGGAGTTTAACACAGGTCTGGCTGGTTCCTTTACAATACACTGCTTTCTTGTTAATAAGTCCAGTGTAGCATGCAGTTATAAGTACAAACAATTTATTTGCAATATTTAGGAAAAGTAGGTACCTTTGATTAATGATAAGACAGTCTTGGTTAAGAATATGAGCTTCCTCTTCAAAATGTAAGGGGCGGCAAAATGTAAACACTGCTTCCTATTACTGTACAAGTTTTTTTATATCAACTTTTATTCTACCATTTCATGTTTATTGTGGAGATTACAAAATATAGCTTAGCAAAAGGAAACAATCTCGCTTGAAAGATATGCTAAATAATATTTTAAAGATTTTCTTCTTTTTTAGTTAAACTTTCCTATGATTCTCTTAATGTTTTTTTCTGAATACAGAATAAACATTTGTTGAGTAACACACACACACACACACACACACACACACCAAATAAAAATTGCCTGTAATGCCACTATTTAGAGAAAACTATTCTTAACATCTTGTGGCATATTGACTATGTATGTAAATATGTTTTATTTTATTAAAAAAGCATTGTATCATACATACTCTTTGATAACCTGATTTTTAAACTTATATTTGGTACAAAGAGCTCCACATTAATAAATAAAATATTCTATCATATGGATATACCCATTTCTTTTTCTTTTTTTTTTTTTTTTTTTTTGAGATGGAGTTTTGCTCTTGATACCCAGGCTGGAGTGCAATGGCGCGATCTCGGCTCACCACAACCTCCGCCTTCTGGGTTCAGGCAATTCTCCTGCCTCAGCCTCCTGAGTAGCTGGGATTACAGGCACGCGCCACCATGCCCAGCTAATTTTTTGTATTAGTAGAGACGGGGTTTCACCATGTTGACCAGGATGGTCTCGATCTCTTGACCTCGTGATCCACCCGCCTCGGCCTCCCAAAGTGCTGGGATTACAGGCTTGAGCCACCGCGCCTGGCGGATATACCCATTTCTTATTAACTGGCACTGTTTCCAACTTTCAGCTATCAAGCAATGCTGTGACAAATCTCAAAAGAGTCTTACTAGTTCCCTAGGAATACATTTTATACATGGAATTGGTAGATCAAGATAGTGTATGTTTTTTAGACTGATAAACGTTGCTGTCCCACCTCTAGTGGTATGCTCTTGGAATTAATGCACTTCATATTGCATTTGAAACCCCATTACCTACAAAAGAGCTAAATTATTATTGTATCCATTTCTTAACTATTGTCTTCTCTCTAGCATTAGGTTCTTTTAGATGAGTATGTTACTATTTACATGACTAGGTGAATTTATAACTGAATAGCAATGCAATGAAATTTATTATCTACCTCATAATCTTTTTTTTTTTTTTTTTTTTTTTTGAGATGGAGTTTCGCTCTTGTTACCCAGGCTAGAGTGCAATGGCGTGATCTTGGCTCACTGGAACCTCCCCTTCCCGGGTTTAAGTGATTCTCCTGCCTCAGCGCCCCCAAGTAGCTGGGATTACAGGCACGCCACCACACCTGGCTATTTTTGTATTTTTAGTAGAGACGGGCTTTCTCCATGTTGGTCAGGCTGGTCTTGAACTCCTGACCTCAGGTGATGATCTGCCTGCTTCTGCCTCCCTGTAATCCCAGCCTCCCAAAGTGCTGGGATTACAGGCATGAGCCACTGTGTCCGGACATCGTAATCTTCTTAAGTGATGGAAGAAGCATAAGTAAAAATGGATTATTTACAGAGACAATGGATAAGAGTGGGAGGTAGGTTACTTAGCAGTTATCACTTGTATGTTATGGTTATTTTATTAGGAAATGATAAAATGCATAAAAGACCAATTGTGATGTATCATCCTTCCTGGAATTCTTAGATAAATTCCAGACTTGAGATTTTAAAACGTTATTCAATCTTTTTTTAAAAAAAATTATTTATTCTAATTTATAATGCATTCTTTTCTGTAGAAATATATGCCATATAGTTGTGATTATAAATACAGTTTTGAAGACTTTATTTAACATAATTTTTCCATGAGTTTCACTTCAACTTTTTAATAAAAATATTCATACATAAAAATTGAAAGAGGCTGGGTGCAGTGGCTTGCACTTGTAATCCCAGCATTTTGGGAGGCCGAGGCAGGAGCATCATTTGAGCCCAGAGTTCAAGACCATCCTGGGCAACATAGACTGCATCTCTACAAAAAAATTAAAAATTAGCCAGGTGTGATGTTGCGTGCCCATAATCCCAACTACTCAGAAGGCTGAGGTGGGAGGATCACTTGAGTCTGGGAAGTCAGGGTTGCAGTGAGCCATGATTGTACCACTGTACTGCAACCTGAGTGTTGACAGAGCAAGACTTTGTCTCAAAAAACAAAAAACGCAAACAGTTGAAAGAAATATAGTGAATGTTCGTGGACTTGTTAACTAGATTCCACAGTTATTAGTATTTTGCCAGATTTGCTTTATCTCCATAGTTTATACTTTCTTTTGAAATAAATGCTTACCAAGTGGATACTTCAATATGCATCTTATAAGAATGAAGGCATTTTTAAGAACATAATTTATTACTGATAATATCACACTTAAGGAAATTAGTAATATCATAACATCTAATATCTAGTCCATATGTTACATTTCTTTATTGCTCCAAGAATGCCTTTTATAACTGTTGCTTTAAAAAGATCTAAATAATCGGCCGGGCGCGGTGGCTCAAGCCTGTAATCCCAGCACTTTGGGAGGCCAAGGCGGGTGGATCACGAGGTCAAGAGATCGAGACCATCCTGGTCAACATGGTGAAACCCCGTCTCTACTAATACAAAAAATTAGCTGGGCACGGTGGCGCGTGCCTGTAATCCCAGCTACTCAGGAGGCTGAGGCAGGAGAATTGCCTGAACCCAGGAGGCGGAGATTGCGGTGAGCCGAGATCGCGCCATTGCGCTCCAGCCTGGGTATCAAGAGCGAAACTCCGTCTCAAAAAAAAAAAAAAAAAAAAAAAAAGATCTAAATAATCAAGATTTATGTATTTATTAATAGTTATTTGGTTATATGCTTCTTTGGCCTCTTAATCTAGAACAATCTTTCATCTTTTAAAACTATCATTGACTTTTTGGAATGTTTAGGGCACTCCAGCATGTAAAGCACCTCACCTTTTCTGTTTGTAAAATATTTTTCTACAACCCTTTGGTATTGGTTATCTGTTGTTGCTTAGTAAATTACCCCAAAACTTAGAAATAGCACACATTAGCTCACATGTTCTGTGGGTCAGGAATCTCAACATAGCTTAGGTGGATTCTCTGTTTCCTTGTTTCACTTGAGACTGTGAAGTATCAGCCAAGGCTGGGGTCTCATCTAAAGGCTCTAGTGAGGAAGGTTTCATTTTCAAGCTCACATCCTTGGCATTTAGTTCTTTTGAGATTGGACTGAGGACCTCAATTCCTAGCTAGCTATTGACCAGAGACTGCCCTCTCTGATTTTTGCTATATGGGTCTCCCCAGTAAGGCAAGTTGCATCATCAAAGCCAGCAAGGGAGAGTCTGCTGGCAGGACCAAATATGGAATCTTTATAATATAATCACATAAGTGATATCTCAAATCAAGGTATTATATTGGTTGGAAGTAAGTTAATCAGGCAAGTGGATTATGCAAGGCAGTGAATACCAGTAGAGGAGGGATTATCGGGGGCTGGCTATCGTGGAGACTGACTGCAACACCTATTTCCTGTAAACTGAAAGCTTCTTTCCATTGAGATTAAGCTATTTGTAGGAATACTTTATAGGGGATATGCATTTGTTATTTTGACTTGATTTTATCATATTTGAGCTTCCTTAGGGGGTAGTCTTCAGAATACGGTGTGTAATGGAAGCTGTAAAGAGGAGAAAGTTAACTAAAGCACTTTTGTAAAGTAGATAGTCTGATATTGGTCCTAGGCCTAAAATGAGATGTTGCGGCTTAAAACCTGACCTTGGAATTCCTGGACACATTGTGATAAGTCAGAAAAATAAAATATTCAAATGGCTATGGTCATCAGATTTCAAGGTATATAGCAACACTTACCACAACAGTTTGCAATTTGATTTAAATCAAACCAAATAGCAATGCAAAGAACAACTACACAGCCTGCATTAAGCAATTATTCTTTTCTAGTTATATATGCATAATTTAAGTTGATCCTCATTATCTCTATGAGGTAGGTATTACACAGGTGAAGAAACTGAAAGAAGTCAAATAAATCTATATGACAAGTCAGTCGTAACCAAACAATGGAGAAGATAACCATTTAATCAATGATGTTGCCAAAACTGGATATCCATATGAAGAAAAATAGTTTGTAGTAGCCACTTTATCATAATAGCAATGATAGTGGCTGCTAGTGCCATTTAAGCATGACACAAGGATCAAATAAAGTGGTTTTAAGCTATTAAATGACATTTGTTTCATTGCAGTGTCCTCAAAGGAACTAATAAATTCAAGAAATGTTCACTTGTTTCTATATTTAAAATTTTCAATAGTAATAGCAACCAAAGGTTCAGTATAAGATAGTGGAGGAGCACAGGCTTTGGAGTTCAAAAGGCATACATTCCAATAGCATTTCCATCACTTAGTAATGAATTAAGGCAAGTTGCTTAACCTCAACCTCAGTTTAGTCATTTGTACAGTGGGACTTCATAAGACAGATGAATAATTCAACATTTATATAAAAGCCTAGCAAAATGATGTCCATATAAATGCTTAGCAAGCATTTAATACAAGGCTACCATGTTCTTTAATAATAATAATAATTGCCTTTACAAAAACAAAGGGGGGAAAAAGGTAATTGTTTTATTTTATCCAGAAGGATATTTATAAAGTTGTTTAGATGCCGGGCGCGGTGGCTCACGCCTATAATCCCAGCACTTTGGGAGGCCAAGGCGGGTGGATCACGAGGTCAAGAGATTGAGACCATCCTGGTCAACAAGGTGAAACCCCGTCTCTACTAAAAAATACAAAAATTAGCTGGGCATGGTGGCGCACGCCTGTAGTCCCAGCTACTCGGGAGGCTGAGGCAGGAGAATTGCTTGAACCCAGGAGGCAGAAGTTGCGGTGAGCCGAGATCGCGCCATTGCACTCCAGCCTGGGTAACGAGCGAAACTCCGTCTCAAAATAAATAAATAAATAAATAAATAAATAAATAAATAAATAAATAAAGTTATTTAGAACTCAAACAAAATCCTTACACTTCTTTCAAACTTCCTATAATGCCCCAGGACCCCAGCATGAAATAGTGTTTCTGTTGGACTGTAAAAATCATACCTATGCATATGACAGCCCTAGAAACTCAAACAAAATCCTTACACTTCTTTCAAACTTCCTATAATGCCCCAGGACCCCAGCATGAAATAGTGTTTCTGTTGGACTGTAAAAATCATACCTATGCATATGACAGCCCTAGAAGTGGTCTCAAGATTTCCTGTAAGACTTCTGTGTATCAAATAGCGATAATATCAAACCAGTGTTGAAGACTTCTTATTGCTGACAGAGAAATACAGGGAAAGGGCCTCTTTTAGAAAGGGTCCATATCAGTTAACTATGGCCACAGTAATACTGTGCAGCAACCAACAACAAAAATAACAGTTTTTATTTAGCTCAGGAGTTTTTTTTTTTTTTTTTTTGAGACGGAGTTTCGCTCTTGTTACCCAGGCTGGAGTGCAATGGCGCGATCTCGGCTCACCGCAACCTCCGCCTCCTGGGTTCAGGCAATTCTCCTGCCTCAGCCTCCTGAGTAGCTGGGATTACAGGCACGCGCCACCATGCCCGACTAATTTTTTGTATTTTTTTTAGTAGAGACGGGGTTTCACCATGTTGACCAGGATGGTCTCGATCTCTTGACCTCGTGATCCACCTGCCTCGGCCTCCCAAAGTGCTGGGATTACAGGCTTGAGCCACCGCGCCCGGCTAGCTCAGGAGTTTCAAGCTTGGGGTAGCTTGGTCCTGGCTGGGCTCATTCATGTTCCTACAGGTTGTCTGAGGATCAGCTCTGGACTGGGCTTTTCTGCGTAGCTTATTTGGTCAGCTCTGCTCTACTTGTTTCTCATCTTTCTTTTGGGATATAATTTTCTTTGGGTATCTAATTTTCATGATGATGGTGGAAGCACAAGTCAACCATCCTAATTGCACAAGCTTTTTTTGAGACTCCACTTGCTGCTATCTGCTAACGTCCATTTGAACAATGTATGTTAGATGGCTGAGCAGAAAGGTAGGGAATTATGTCTCTCACCTGTAGCAGGAGAGCACTGCCAAATTACAAGGCAAACTGTGGATACAGGGAAAGGTGAAGAACTAGGGTCATTAATGCAATTTTCCACAAGGGTGATGGAGAAAGCAGCTCTGTGTGGGTCCTGAAATTATCAGTTTTAGAATTTTAACAAACATTTGCATCCTTAGCTTGTTCCAGGCAATGTATTAGGTGTTGAGACTACAAAAATGTATAATACATGCCATTTCTTCCTGGGAACTAACAGTATATTGGAGGAGATACTGAGCAAGTGCCTGCAGTAAAGAGTTCTGAACACTCTGTAGGGAGAACAGTGGATTACAAAAAAGGAAGCGGTAAATTTTAGGAGGATTGAGAATGGAAGTGATTTGGAAATGTTTTAAACAAGTAATACTTAAATGAATCTTAGATACAGTAAGTATAGGTAGGGTTTATAGAGTATATTTCTAGGAAACGCTGAAGAGAAAAATGCTGTTGAGATCATGGAAGATCTTACATGTACTATGTTGTATTAATTAGGACTTTAGGTTGCAAGTGACAGAAAGCAATCAGATCACACGGGGTGCAGTGGCTCACGCCTGTATTCTCAGCAATTTGGGAGGCCGAGTGGGGCGGGGGGGGATCATTTGAGGCCAGGAGTTCATGACCAGCCTGACTGATATGGTGAAACCCTGTCTCTACTTAAAATATCAGAAGATTGGCCAGAATTGTGGTGAATGCCTGTAGTCCCAGCTACTCAGGAGGCTGAGACAGGAGAATTGCTTGAATCTGGGAGGTGGAGGTTGCAGTGAGCCGAAATCGCACCATTGCACTCCAGCTAAATGGGAAAAAAAAAGAATTACAATGTCTCACTGATGGAAAATGATAGTATCAGGGTTTTGTTACTTGTTTCAGCAAGTGCTTTTGTTGGCCTCATTTTCTTAGAATTGTCACAAGACAGAGAACATGACAACTAACAGCTAGGAGATAATTTCCTTACAGTTGACTGTAATGAAGTTGTTAAGTGATGACTTAGTGTGAAAGAGCAAATTTCTCACCTAGCATCTCTTTATAAAAATCCCAGAGAATAACTGATTGACCCCAGCATTAATGCGTGTCTATCCCTGGCAATCATTGTGATCAGTGCTCTCACGGCTTTGCTTAAATTGATTTAGAAGGACCAATCTCTGTCCACCCTCCCATATACTTGTTGTAGGCAGAAAAGCAGTCCGCATTTGTTTGCAGAGTTTTAAGTCCATAGCAATGTTTAATGCTGGTCTCTTAAGCATATTAACTTGGACCATATGAAACTGTCAATATTCAATTACTTTCTTTTTTTCTCTGCTGCTTCAATCAACATTCAACCATTTTTAACCTGTAAAAAGCCAATTTCATATTGTTCAACAGGCTTGTGATGTCTCTGTGGCATGTTCTTAGCATGAGTCAAAGTCCTTCCCTGTCTTCCATTCAGCAGAACCCCATCTAGAAAGCAGTTTGTACCTGTGGTTCCAAAGCCCACTTGATTGTCAACTTCACAGTAGCAGCTAAGTCCCTACAGCTAAATCTCTGCCATGTGATGTAAGAGCACTGCAAACCTCCTACCAACATCATTTATTAAGGACTGGTTTCTAGCCATTAATTTTACTCACTCTGTACCCCATACTGGAGTGCAGTGTGCAATCACAGCTCACTGCAGCCTTATCTCCCCAGGCTCAGGTACCTTATCACCCCAGGCTCAGGTAATCCTTCCACCTAAGCCTCCTGAGTAGCTGGAACTACAGGCATGTGCCACCATGCCTATCTAATTTTTTTTTTTTGGTATTTTTGGTAGAGATGATGTTTTGCCATGTTGCTCAGGATGTTCTTGAACTCCTGAGTTCAAGGGATCTGCCCAACTCAGCCTCCTAAACTGCTAGTATTACAGATTGGGCCACTGTGACTGGACTATGCCAAACTTTTATTAAGGACAGTGGGATATTGGGAATAAAGAAGCAAATAAGCCAGGCACGGTGGCTCATGCCTGTAATCCCAGCACCTTGGGAGGCTGAGGCGGGCAGATCACGAGGTCAAGAGATCAAGACCATATTGGCTAACATGGTGAAACTCTGTCTCTACTAAAAATACAAAAAATTAGCTGGGCATGGTGGTGTGTGCCTGTAGTCCTAGCTACTCAGGAGGCTTAGGCAGGAGAATTGCTTGAACCCAAGAGGTGGAGGTTGCAATGAGAAGAGATTGTGCCACTGCACTCCAGCCTGGTGAGAAGATTCCGTCTCAAAAAAAGAGAAGCAAATAAAGTCCTTGCTTTTCAGGAGTTTACATTCAAGTGGAAGGAGACAGATAAATATATGTGTGGTGGTGTTTAAGGGTGCTGAAGAAAAACAGGGTAAGAAGAATGCAGAGTGCCAAAGTGAGGAGGAAAGCACTTCCTATTGTGTATTTTCTCATTGTTTCACCTCACTAGAAAATATGCTTATGAAGGAATGGATTTTGTCTATTTTCTCTCCTTCTCTATCACCAGTGGTAGAACAATGCTTTTGTGTCCTAGAACAAGTGTGTGAGCGGGCAAAGACTGTAATTCATCTGCCAAGTTCATAAATACCGTTCAGCAATCAACTGAGGAGTGCCTTGCTTTCTTGGTCCTCCTGAAGAAATACGAACACTGACTGACAGGTTGCTACAGAACAAAGTGGAAACCCAGGAGCTTCTCAATGGATTTTATAAGAGTAATTTGCAGCCAGGAATTAATAAAGAACTAGCTCTACCCAGGCACACATAACATTTTAGATCTATATTAGCTAGCTCAGGCTGCCATAACAAAGTGCCACAAACTGGGTGGCTTAAACAGAAATTTATTTTCTCTCAGTTCCGGAGGTTAAAGGTCCAAGATCAATGTGCCATCAAAGTTGGTTTCTGGTGAGGCTTCTCTTCCTGGCTTGTAGATGGCTACCTTCTCACTGTGTCTTCACATGGCCTTTCCTCTGCGCATGGTCAGAAGACAGGGCAGTCTGTTCTTTTTTTAGAGGCTTGGTCTTGCTATATTGTTCTGGATGGAATGCAGTGGCTTTTCACAGCTGTGATCTCATTACTAATCAGCATGGGAGTTTTTGTTTCTTTTGTTTTTATTTTGTTTTGTTTTTTGAGATTGAGTCTCGCTCCATTGCCCAGGCTGGAGTGTGGTGGCACCATCTCAGCTCACTGCAACCTCCACCTACTGGGCTCAAGCAATTTCTGGCTAATTTTTGTATTTTCAGTAGAGATGGGTTTTACCATGTTGGCCAGGCTGGTCTCGAACTCCTGGCCTCAAATGATCTGCGCCTCGGCCTCTCAAACTGCTAGGATTACAGGTGTGAGCCACTGCGCCCAGCCTAGCACAGGAGTTTTTACCTGCTTCATTTTTGGCCTGGGCCAGTTCACCCCTGGTCCACTCCCAGAAGGTCACCATATTGATGCTGAACTAAGTGCAGACACCTGATCAGTATAGCACACCACAGCCCAGAATTTCTGGCCTCAAGCAGTCCTCCCCAGTTTGCCTTCTGAGTAGCTTGCACTGCAGGCATGCACCACTGTACCAGGTTCTTCTTTTAGTAAGGACATCAGTTATATTAGATTAGAAACCCACCCTTTTGACCTCATTTAATCTTAATTACCTCCTTAAAGATCCTGTCTCCAAATTCAGTCACATTGGAGTTAGGGATTCAATGTATGAATTTTGTGGGTGATGTTATAGGACCATTAGGTTCTATTACCCATGACATGGTGACACACCCACACATGGAAACAGCAGGAGTTGCAGCAGAGAAAGAGTTTAATAATGGTATAGCAGCCAAACAAGAAGATGGGAGGGAACCTCAAATTACCTCCCAGTAAGTTTTGGACAGGGGTTTTTAAGGGAATTTTGGTGGGTAGGGGGCTGAGGAGCTAGGGGTTGCTGATCGGTTAGGACATGGGGGATGAAATAATAAGAAGGTAGAAAGTGCATTCTTGTGCTGAGTGAGTTTCTCAGAAGGGTCTTCAGACCAAGTAGCATCAGTGACCCCATTGATACGGCTCCAAGGACTGGAGGAACACCAGAGTCCTTGAGTCCTTTGTCTCCTGCCGGTTTAAATAAAATGACACAGACACACATGGAGTGTTTTTAAGGAGCAGAGAACGTAATAGGCAATAAAGAAGAGGCTCCCTCATACAGAGACAGAGGGAAGAGCTGAAAGAGGGAACCCCGGGTGCAGCAGACAACAGCCAGTTATGTTATGAGGTCAGGAGTTCCAGAGGAGATGGTGTCTGATTTGCAAAGGGCCCAGGGAATCGGTTTGACCGGTCATTTACATAGCCTGCAAAAGATATGGCCCTCCCACCCTAGCCTTTTAATATGCAAATGCAGGGTGCCATGATGTCCTACACACATGGGGATATGTGGGGATGGCCATGTTGCTAGGCACATGTGGGGACAAGAAGAAAAGGGGAATCACCATATTGAGTAAACCCAGTTTCTAATGGCCTGCATTTGTATACCAAAGCTTGTCAGCCCAGCTTTTTTGCTAGATAAGAAACATTTCTGGAGCTGCTTTAAAAAAAAAAAACTTCCCAAAGACCCCTTTTCCTCTCTATCTGCCTAAAATTATTTTTCTTTTTTTTTTTTTTGTAGATGTGTGATGTTATTTCTGAGGCCTCTGTTCTGTTCCAAAATAATTTCTTTTTTTTTTTTTGAGACGGAGTTTCGCTCTTTTTACCCAGGCTGGAGTGCAATGGCGCGATCTCGGCTCACCGCAACCTCCGCCTTCTAGGTTCAGGCAATTCTCCTGCCTCAGCCTCCTGAGTAGCTGGGACTACAGGCACGCGCCACCGTACCCAGCTAATTGTTTGTGTTTTTAGTAGAGACGGGGTTTCACCATGCTGACCAGGATGGTCTCGATCTCTTGACCTCGTGATCCACCCGCCTCGGCCTCCCAAAGTGCTGGGATTACAGGCGTGAGCCACCGCGCCCGGCCCAAAATAATTTCTTAGTAACTCCTATAACACCATTGGAGTACAGAATCTGGGAAATATCTCAAAATGGAAAACTTGAGATTACTTAACCGAGACAAAGATACTATCTGTAGATAGTTTTCTATTGAAAGCTTACCTTTTGTTAAAAGTCTAGCAATTTGGCCAGGTTCGGTGGTGGCTCACGCTGGCAATCCCAGAACTCTGGGAGGCTGAGGCGGGTGGATCATTTGAGGTCCGCACTTTGAGACCAGCCAGTACAAAATTAGCTGGGCGTAGTGGCGCATGCCTCTAATCCTAGCTACTTGGGAGGCTGAGGCAGGTGAAACACTTGAACCTGGGAGGTGGAGGTTGTGGTGAGCCAAGATCACGCCACTGCACTCCAACCTGGGCAACAAGAACAAAACTTCGCCTTGAAAAAAAAATCTAGCAATTTAGTTTTATTAAAATTATAAGGATGGTATCAGGGATACAACTCATTCCATAACAGCTTTATAAATGCAACACACTATTGATTTTATGTATTTTTCCTATCTGTGAATACAATACTCTCAAGTCCTTTCAGGTATGACTCTTAATGTGATACTTAATGGAACTTCTATGAACACAGTGGGCTCACCCCAGCATTTACCTTACAAGGCTAATTTAAGAGTGAGGCCTGGGGGAAGATAGTTTTCCTAGGGCCAGAAGTATTCCTGGTTATTAACCCTCCGCTGGTTTGTTTTAGGCACTTAGGAAGTAATTGTTGAATGACTGAGACAAATAGGAGACACATTGAAGGGAAGCTTCTTTAATTGCCTCTTAATTCAGGGAAAGGCACAGAATTACAACCATCCAGCTAGTTTTGCCCGAGGCTCTATCTTTTTCCCCTTGTGGCTTGAAGGCCCCTGCGGTTCACTTTTTTTTGTTGTTGTTCTGTTATGGGATTTTTTTTTTTTCTTTTTTTTTCCCCTCGTTTTAAAATCTGCCTTCCGGGCCAGGCGCGGTGGCTCACGCCTGTAATCCCAGCACTTTGGGAGGCCGAGGCGGGTGGATCACGAGGTCAAGAGATCGAGACCATCCTGGTCAACATGATGAAACCCCATCTCTACTAAAAATACAAAAAATTAGCTGGGCATGGTGGTGCGTGCCTGTAATCCCAGCTACTCAGGAGGCTGAGGCAGGAGAAATGCCTGAACCCAGGAGGTGGAGGTTGCGGTGAGCCGAGATCGCGCCATTGCACTCCAGTCTGGGTAACAAGAGCGAAACTCCGTCTCAAAACAAACAAACAAAAAAATCTGCCTTCCGTTTAGATTACCTCCACCCGTAAAATCTGTGAACCATTGTTAATTTTATTTTATTTTATTTTATTTTTGAGACGGAGTCTCACTCTGTCACCCAGGCTGGAGTGCAGTGGCATGATCTCGGCTCACTGCAACCTCCGCCTCCCAAATTCAAGGGATTCTCCTGCCTCAGCTTCCCCAGTAGCTAGGATTACAGGGTATGCCACCACGCCCGGCTAATTCTTTGTGTTTTTAGTAGAAACGGGGTTTCACCATGTTATCCAAGCTGGTCTGGATCTCCTGACCTCGTGAACCACCCGCCTTTGCCTTCCAAGTGCTGGGATTACAGGTGTGAGCCACCACGCCAGTTACACTGTCAATTTTCAAAAACGAACTCAAGTCCTTTACTTGTCCATCTTAGATTCTACGCAAGAAATAAGTAATTTGCCCAGGTGATGACGAAAATTAGATGCAACTTTTCCCTAAGTTCTCTTTTTGTTATAGCGTTGTTAATAGTTTAAGATTTGGAGGTAAACGAAAATGGAGAATCAGCAACCATACTTCAACCTTATTGTAAACTGACAAACACTAAAAACGTTTGAAGTTAAAATGCCCCTCTATTCTTTGTAGAGGTATAAAAACAAAATAAATCAAACTCCGACTACAAGGGCTACTGACTACACTCAAATCGACCTCCGCGACAGGAGGAGGAAAGGCAACTGGTTCTAGCACCCCCTCCAAAAACGCCTCACCACATTCTGCGACACGGCCGGAAGTGACGCATAACCTGCGACGCGCCAGTGTCTGCAGCTCACGGCTGCGGGAGTCGGCCTTCGGTCGCACCGGAGACGGCGTACATTCCTCCGATGGTTGCAGTAGAGGGATCATGACGGGGAAAAAGTCCTCCCGGGAGAAGCGGCGCAAACGTAGCAGTCAGGAGGCGGCCGCTGCGCTCGCGGTCCCGGACCTCATACCCGCCTTGGCCAGCGGCGGCAGTGGAAGTACTAGCGGCTGCGGGAGCGCCGGGGGCTGCGGGAGCGTCAGCTGCTGTGGGAACGCCAGCTTCAGTGGAAGTGTCACCGGCGGTGGGAGCGCCGGCAGCTGCTGGGGTGGGAGCAGCGTGGAGCGTAACGAGCGCCGGAAACGGAGGAGTACCGACTCTTCTTCCAGCGTCTCGGGCTCCCTGCAGCAGGTGCGTGCGCGCCCCTCTCGCCGCTTCCCGAAGCTGCAGCTTTTTCTTTTTTCTTTTCTTTTCTTTACTTTTTTTTTTTTATTATTGCATTTTAGGTTTTGGGGTACATGTGAAAAACATGCAAGCTTGTTGCATAGGTGCATACGTGGCAGTGTGATTTGCTGCCTTCCTCCCCTTCACCTGTATGTGGCATTTCTCCCCTTGCTATCTCTCCCCAACTCCCCTCCCCGGGCTGCTCCTTTTTCGGAAGAAGTTGGGCTACCAGAGGGGTGGGGCGCCGGCTGGAACTTACTGCTAGCGCGGCGATCCCAAGGTCGTCCGTGCTTGAGGTTCATGTTCCTAAGTCCTGGTGAGCTCCACATTCCCATCCATACCTTGGATCTTGAACTTCAAGTTTCTGAATTTCCTGATCACTTGACTTTTTTTTCCACCCTTGGCTCCTTTCACTCCAATGGTTTCAGTCTCCCAGAAGAGTATGAGTTGGAAGCTAGCCTTCATTGCCCTTGCTAGCCAAACACTTCTCCGTTTGTCTTCACCTTTTCGTAGATATGGTTAACTCTACATTACAGATGAGAAAATTGAGATCCAAAGAGGTTAAGAAACTTTACTTACGATCACAGAGTTTGTTAATAGCTCCTAGATTTGAATCCAAATATCTGACTGCAAAAGCTGTGTTCTTTATATGCTACTCATCTGCCAAGATTACACTGTTTGAAAAAAAAATCATAATTTGTTTCAAAACGAATGAATATGTACTTTAAATTCATTCAGTGTGGAAATGAAAGCATCTTCTTGCCTCTCCATTAATATTTTGATATGCAGCCTCTTTTCATTACTTCTCGTCAGATATATGTATTTAAGTTCCTACACTTAAGCTGTAGTGTTATTCCCGCTGTTGAACGCCTGCATTGTTGTGATAGGTTTCTTTCTATACGTGGTTTGTTATTTTTAGTGACTTCCTGGTATTTTATATTTTTACTGCTATTTAGGTTTGCAGGTTTTTTTGTATTGTTATGACTACATTACAAACGCCTTTGTTTATATATCTTCTACCAAGAGTTATGTTGGGAGAGTGTGAGAACTCAAATTCTTGGGTCAAGGCTTATGCTATGAAAAAACTTAGTGAATGCCGTCAAATGCTTTCCAAATAAGATTTTACAGATTTGTAGTCCAAACAGGATACATATAAGAATACACATATATAAGAATATTTATTTCCAAAATTCTTAACTAGCATTTGATAACCATTTTTTTAAAAATTGCCAGACTAGGGCCGGGCGTGGTGGCTCACGCCTGTAATCCCAGCACTTTGGGAGGCCGAGGCGGGTGGATCACGAGGTCAAGAGATCGAGACCATCCTGGTCAACATTGTGAAACCCCGTCTCTACTAAAAATACAAAAAATTAGCTGGGCATGGTGGCGCGTGCCTGTAATCCCAGCTACTCAGGAGGCTGAGGCAGGAGAATTGCCTGAACCCAGGAGGCGGAGGTTGCAGTGAGCCGAGGTTGCAGTGAGCCGAGATCGCGCCATTGCACTCCAGCCTGGGTAACGAGCGAAACTCCGTCTCAAAAAAAAAAAAAAAAAAAAAAAAAAATTGCCAGACTAATGGGTCAAATTAATATTGTGCTTGTTTTAATTTTTATTTTCCTGATTAGTGAGATTGAACATTTTTATATTTTTATTTGCCATTTGATTCCTTCTTAAGTATTTTCCTGTACATACCCTCTGCTCATTTTTCTCTTCAGTGTTTCAACTTTAACTGATAAGTTTCAAATATTTTCACATAAAGCCTTGGTTCTAATTTTTATGTAGAGTGTATTGCAAATATTGTTATAACTTTGTCCAGGGTGTACTGAAGGCTTTGATTTTTTTTTTTTTTGTCTTTTTTTTTGTTGTTGTTTTAATTTGCCTTTGATATTTTTTTGTAGTCAAAGCGAATATTTTCTTGAGCCTTCTGGATTTTGTGTGTTGTTTAGAAAGATCTTTCCTATTGCAAGATTATGAGACTATTCTGTATTCTCATATTTTTTAACATTCCATTTTTTGTTGTTGTTTTGAAACGGAGTCTCGCTCTGTCGCCCAGGCTAGAGTGCAGTGGCGCAGTCTCTGCTCACTGCAACCTCCGCTTCTGGGGTTCAAGCGACTCTCCTGCCTCACACTCCCGAGTAGCTGGGACTACAGGCGCTCTCCATCACACCCTACTAATTTTTTGTATTTTTAGTAGACATGAAATTTCACTCTTGGTCAGGCCAGTCTCGAACTCCTGACCTCATGATCCACCTGCCTCGGCCTCCCAAAGTGCTGGGATTACAGGCGTGAGCCACCGCACCCGGCCAACATTACATTTGGAAGTTGGGAATTAAGGAAGCATGGGCTCTGTATTTTTATGTATTTTTCTTGAATCTAACCACTCTATTATTAGTTTGAAATTATTTGTTACAGGTTTTGAAATATCTTTGACGAGGTTAGGAAAATTTTCTTCAATTCCTAGTTCAGTAGGGTTCTAGATTTTTATCAGGTGGTTTTCTGGCATTCTGTTGAGATGATCACATACTTTTTCTCCCTTTAATCATCTAATGTAATTTATTGATAAATTAGTTGATGTTGAACGGTCTTTGGAGTCTTGGGACAAGTTCTCTCTTTAGTTTGTTGAGTTTCTTGTACTTGGCTGGAATTCAGTATTTTACTTTTTTTCTTTTTGTTTTTTTGAGGCAGAGTTTCGCACTTTTTGCCTAAGCTAGAGTGTAATGGCTCAATCTCGGCTCACCACAACCTCCGCCTCCCGCATTCAAGTGACTGTTCTGCCTCAGCCTCGCGAGTAGCTGGGATTACAGGCGTGCGCCACCACGCCGGGCTAATTTTGTACTTTTAGTAGAGATGGGATTTCTGCGTGTTGGTCAGTCTGGTCTTGAACTCCCTACCTTGGGTGATCCGCCCGCCTCGGCCTCCCAAAGTGCTGAGATTACAGGCATGAGCCACCGCAGCGGCAGTGGAGTCTCCCTCTGTTGCCAGGCTGTAGTGCAGTGGAGTAACTGCCGCCTCCTAAGTTTAAACAATTCTGTCTCAGCCTCCTGAGGAGCACAAACTACAGGAGCATGCCATCACACCCAGCTAATTTTTGTATTTTTAGTAGAGATGCAGTTTCACCATGTTGGTCAGAATGGTCTCAATCTCTTGACCTCGGGATCTGCCCTCCCAAAATGCTGGGATTACAGACGTGAGCCACCGCCATCAGCCTATTTTTAATTTGATGTAAATGTTTCTAAATTAGATCAGCCTGTGGTTTTTATTTTTGTAATGGATTGAGTTAGGAAGCTTTTTGTCTTTTTGGTGTGTTCCAGAATGGTTTATCTTTTCTTCTCATATATTTGTCAGAAATATCTGGGTCTAGTGGAGTTTCTTAGGGTGATTTTTTTAAAAACCCTTTAAAAATTATTTAATATAGATCTATTAAGTTTTATTACACCTAGATTCAATTTTGGATATCACATTCTTATTTTAAATAGTTTACTTTTTTTTTTTTTGAGATGGAGTCTCATTGTGTCGCCCAGGCTGGAGTGCAGTGGCACTATCTCAACCCGCTGCAGTTTCTACCTCCTGGGTTCAAGTAATTCTCCTGCCTCGGCCTCCTGAATAGCTGGGATTACAGGTACCCACCACCATACCCGGCTAATTTTTGTATTTTTAGTAGAGATGGGGTTTCACTATGTTGGCCAGGCTGGTCTCGAACTCCTGACCTCAGGTGATCCACCTCGCCCAGCCTCTCAAAGTGCTGGGATTACAGGTGTAAGCCACCTCGCCCAGCCAGTTTCCATAGTTCTAACACTCCATTATGATAGGGAGACCAACAACATTGGTCAATTGAACATTGAAAACATTTGCATACAGAATTAAACCCATCTTCTAATGAAATATGTGTGTATTTGTGAAGAAAAGTTCATTGCATATTAGGCATGTAGATAACATTTCAAACTTTAGAGTGCTGTTGTATCTGTTGTGTATTGAATTCACTATTTTTTTGAAATATAGTTGACATACCATACAGTTCACCCACTTGACATGTACAGTTAAGTGATTTTGTGTGTATTCACCGAGTTGTGCAACCATCACTACAGTTTTAAAACATGTTCATCACTCCAGAAGGCAACCTTATGTGTTACTTTTAGCTGTCATCCTCAATACTCACCCCTACTGTGCTCCATACCTATTTAACTACTAACTTATTTCTTAATTCTATAGATGTATACATTTTCCTGTTCTGGACATTTTATATGAATGGGAATCATATAATATGTGGTGTTTTGTGTCTGGCATGTTTTACTTAGCATAATATTTTTAAGGTTCATCCATATTGTAGCACATTGAGTTTATTCCTTTGTATTACAGAGATTCATGCCTTTTTATGGCTGCTGTACCACATTTTGTTTTGTTTTTGTATAGCTGTACATAGGTACCACATATATATAGGTACCACTATACCACATTTCATTTTTCCATTTATCACTTGATGTTCATTTGTGTTGTTTCTGCCTTTTGGCTATTATGAGTAATGCTGTTAAGAACAAGTTTTTGTGTGGAGGTATCATTACATTTCTCTTGAGTGTATATTTAGGAATGGAATTGCTGGGTCATATGGCAACTCTTTGAGGAACTGCCAAATTAGATTCCAAAGTAGCTGCACAATTTTATACTCCTGCTGACAGTGTATGAGGATTCCAGTTTCTCTGCATCGTTACATTGTAAGCTGTTAGAACAAGTACTAATTCTTTTACTTTTTCAGTCTAATTATCATAGTATTCTTTAAGATTGACCCATTTTAAAACTGCTTTGTAAACAACTCTCTGATTTCTGTGGTCAGGGAAGATTTTCCAGAGAAAATGACTGTTGAATTGTCTGAATTATCTGAATTTGTTAATCTTCTAAGTGTGATAGAGAAAGGAGAGAGGAAAGACTGTCCTAGGAAAATGGTATGCAGAAGCCCTGCCTGTATGAGCTGAAAGAAGGAGAATAGGTTACAGTTCAGTAATTCAAAGAAGATTGTGTCCTGAACACAAGAATGAGCATGAAGGCCATGTAGGCCATATTACCTTAAGAGCAATGGTAAGGATGCACACATATTCATTTTATATGATCCATTCTGCTAACAGTATACCAAACAAAGAAACCGCAGATTAGATTCAGAGAGTCCCATTTAATGGCTATTGGTGTAACCTAGGCAAAACATTGTAACAGTTTGGAACAGAATTATGGAATAGATTTGGAGAGACTGGATAGAGTTGGGAGAGAGTAAAATGGACAGAAATATCTTAAATTACTGAAATTGGTTACTTTCATTATGATTATGTAAATTTTAAAAATGATGATAGCTCCTAGTAAGTATGTTAATTTACTGCATAATATTTGTGATTTGTAACTTTTTTACTTGAATCTATTTATATGAATTTAAGTACAGTGATAATGCATACATAGAACTTTTGGGTGAATGGCCTGTTAGGGGAATATCCTAAGTTTTCAAAAATTTAAAACTTTAAGAAATTATTCAATATTTAGTATACTTTTGTTTGTGTATCCTAAATATCTCTTCCATTTATAGCTACTGCTTGAGTTAATTGCGGTTTGGAGAGGAAAATCAAAGAACATTGAACAATTAAATATTCTCTCCTGTGGTTTTAGATAAATAATTGTGCAAAGTATTTGAGAATTTTTGATGAAGAATAATTCATTAAATGAAAATGATGTCATACATATTCTTTATATTTTAAGTAGTAGTATTTAATGTTTCTTTATTTTGACTTTAGGAAAGCAAATATATTTTGCCAACTTTGGAGAAAGAATTATTCTTGGCAGAGCACAGTGACCTGGAAGAAGGTGGACTGGACCTGACTGTCTCATTGAAACCAGTTAGTTTCTATATATCAGACAAAAAAGAAATGCTTCAGCAGTGCTTCTGTATCATAGGAGAGAAGAAGTTACAGAAGATGCTTCCTGATGTGTTAAAGGTACTTTATTACACATCAGACTATATACATATGTAGAAATACAACTTTCTTTGTGGCAATTGTTTTTTTTACTTAATGCGTGTTTTTTTGAGACAGAGTCTTATTCTGTCGCCCAGGCTGGAGTGCAGTGGTACAATCCCGGCTCACTGCAATATCTGCCTCCCGGGTTCAAGCAATTCTCCTGCCTCAGCCTCCTGAGTAGCTGGGACTACAGGTGTGCATCACCACGCCTGGCTAATTTTTGTATTTTTAGTAGAGACAGGGTTTCACCATGTTGTCTAGACTGGTCTTGACTCCTGACCTTGTGATCCGCCCACCTTGGGTTCCCAAAGTGCTGGGATTATAGGTGTGAGCCACCTCACCCGGCCTTAATGCAGTTTTTAATTGGATGTTTGTATCTGAAACAAGCTACTTGAAAATATTTTGTAAAATGGAGAATCATAAACAGCTGTGTTTATTTAAAAATTTGCCAAGAAAAAATGTTTAGGCAAGAAATTTGTTGACCCTGTAGAGATTATTCTGTTAAGTACAGGGAATGGGAGTAGCTAAATTGGACATGTAATCTTTCTGGTGCTTTAAGAAATAATGTCACAGTATGCTGCTCTGTAACAATAAACAACAATGGCTGATAATACCTTATATTTCATTAGATTCACAAGTATTTTTATGTAATTATTTTTTAAAATTATTTAGGGAAATATTTGTTGTTCTAGTTTTATAGTTGTAGAAATAGACCTCGGACACTCAAGTTAAGCTCGAGATAATATATCTAAAGATATAAGACTTGAATATTTAAGCCTTTAGAATAATTACGTAACACAAATAGGCTGATATTAAGAATAGCTAGGAAACTGACTCTCTTTAGTTTGTTCTTTGATAATAAATACAGCTTTATGTATTACCATCAAATCTATAATGTTCCCATATTAACTGGCAGTTTTTCAGATTTCATCCCAGGAGAAGATGTATTTGAATCTAATTGAGGCTTTAATTTATTTTATTGTAAGATTTTGCTAACTTAAATTTTTGTGATTGAAATTTTCCAGTTTACACTGGGGCTGTGTTACATAAATGCATTTTTTAAAATGTCATTTCCTTTAGAACTGTTCAATAGAAGAAATTAAAAAACTATGCCAGGAACAGTTAGAGCTCCTGTCTGAAAAAAAAATTTTGAAGATTCTTGAGGGTAAGAATACATATTTTTACATTCTGGTAACTTATTAGTTAATACTGTATTCAGCATAAATCCTGAGGTAATCTTTCTCCTACTTGGATGTTACTTTAATTTTATTATTGAGTTATCATTGAAGAGTATTTTTACTTCTATTTGTACTAAAAAATATGGTTTACATATGAGAATAGCAGTTCAACAATACACTTAATATGTAGTTTTTCCAAATCAAGTATATATAGATAAGAGTGTAAGAAAATGAAGTAAAAAATGTTTACCAAAGATCTGTTAAAAATGAATTATTGAAAAGGCAAAGATTTCCCTTAAAATATTTTTAATTTTCTTTTTTAGATTTTTTACATTGTTTAGTTACTATTGCATACTGTTTATTCTCTAATAAGACCCAAGTATAGAGTTAGACTACTTCCATGCAATTTATCAATATTTGTCTGCCTGAAGTATGACTACTCTTTGTGATACTCACACCTCTAGAATTTGGGACTTTTAGCCATTTATTTTTTCTTTTGGAACTTTGCAAGGATTTTAGCATTCACATGACAGAAGAAGAAACAAAAATTGGAGTCTTTCATGAAGTTTCCAGAGATAGTTTCATTGTTTTTTTTTTGAGCCTGAGTCTTACTCTGTCACCCAGGCTGGAGTGCAGTTGTGCGATCTCAGCTCACTGCAACCTCTGCCTCCCAGGTTTCAGCGATTCTCCAGCTTCAGTCTTCCAAGTAGCTAGGACTACTGGCACGCGCCACAGCATCCTGCTAATTTTTTTTGTATTTTTAGTAGAGACAGGGTTTTGCCATGTTGGCCAGGCTGGTCTTGAACTCCTGACCTCAGGTAATCTGCCCATCTCGGCCTCCTGAAGTGCTAGGGTTACAGGCTTGAGCCACTGCACCTGGCCAGATAGCTTCATTTTTAAATGTAAAATTGTTTGTTGGAATTTTGTAACTCTGGAAATACATACATACATACATACATACATACATATGTTTTAAGTATATGTGCACACATTTCTTGTCTGTATACATTTATATAATAGATAAAAAGAAGGCAATGAGAAATACATAAGGCATTGAAAAAAGTATTTTAAATACAAGCAATTAAAAATGTAAGTTTTGACCCAGTATAAAGTTCTTTAATCTGCATCACTTTTAAAGATGATTCTTTTAATGTAATGATTACACCATTGTAACTTTTTTAAAAGTGTCCTTTCAATAGTTTCTTTCATTTGTAAGGTGACAATGGAATGGACTCTGATATGGAAGAGGAGGCAGATGATGGCTCTAAGATGGGATCTGATTTAGTCAGTCAGTAAGTTTAAAAACTTTCATTTTTATTTCAAAATTTCTTTGTTATTCCTTTGATGATTCGTTATATCAAGGATGTTACTGTTTTTTTGTGTGTTTTATTTATAAAATCATTCAGTGGTATAAAAAGATTTATTTGTGTACTTGTAATGATTGGTCCTTTTGGTATATATAGGAGGATGGAGTTAACTACTTTCAGGATTAAGATGATTTTTTAAAACTACTCCATATAGATATAGAACAATAGCAGTACCAAACTGAAGCAGAATCACTCTTATTTGGATTTTGAATATGCTATTCATGATCCTCACTATTTATTTATTAAGCACTCTGTCAGTTTCTACATTAACAGCATAGAACACTTGATCTCATTAAATTAATCTGTGTATCTATTGTCAGGCAATAATAGTCTTATTTCACAGATGAGATAGTTATGTTCATTTTGTGTAAGTCTACATATTTTACCTATAAATATATATTATTTTATTATTGGGATGATAAAATAATACTTAAAGTTTTGGGATGCTGACTAATCAAGAAGCTACATGCTAATTGTTATTTTTTTCATTTTATTAGTGTACATCAAACTTTCACCTATTAATTTGAGCATATATTGATGCTCTTTGCTTAAAACAATTAACTATTTTGGTAGTTTCCAAAGAATGACTTGTTCTTTGCAAAGCTTAGCATTTTTCCTGAAGAATATAAAGAGTTGTGCTAGATGAGAAAAAAATAAATTGTAAAAGAAAAAGAAATACTTGTGTCACAGGCAGTAGTATGAGTAAGAGGTTACCAGGGGTAGTAGCATAGCGAAGTACATAGTTAACCAGAAATATAGAATTTTTTTCATTTCTAAAAGAATGCTATTGGGTAAGAGTGTTATAGGGTAATTTATATGAAACCACAGAGTAGAAAATGTACATTTTTTAAAAAATATGTTTTATTGCACTTTAGGTTCTGGGGTACATGTGCAAAACATGCAGGATTGTTGCATAGGTACACACATCGCAATGTGGTTTGCTGCCTCCGTCCCCCCGGTCACCTATATATGGCATTTCTCCCCATGTTATCCCTCCCCAACCTCCCTACCCCGCACTGTCCCTCCCTTATTCTCCCAAAACAGACCCCAGTGTGTGATGCTCCCCTCCTTGTGTCCATGTGTTCTCATTGTTCAATACAGGCCTATGAGTGAGAACATACGGTGTTTGTTTTTCTGTTCTTGTGTCAGTTTGCTGAGAATGATGGTTTTCAGATTGATCCATGTCCCTACAAAGGACATGAACTCATCCTTTTTTATGGCTGCATAGTATTCCATGGTGTATATGTGCCACATTTTCCTTGTCCAGTCTATCATCTATGGGCATTTGGGTCGGTTCCAGGTCTTTGCTATTGTAAACAGTGCCACAGTGAACATATGTGTGCATGTGTCTTTATTATAGAATGATTTCTAATCCTTTGGATATATACCCAGTAGTGGGATTGCTGCGTCAAATGGAATTCCTATTTCTAGGTCCTTGAGGTATTGCCACATTGTCTTCCACAATGGTTGAACTAATTTACACTCTCACCAACAGGGTAAAAAGTGTTCGATTTCTTCACATCCTCTCCAGCATCTATTGTCTCCAGATTTTTTAATGATCGCCATTCTAACTGGCATGAGATGGTATCTCAATGTGGTTTTGATTTGCATTTCTCTAATGACCAGTGATGATGTGCATTTTTTCATATGTTTTCTGGCCTTATAAATGTCTTCTTTTGAAAAGTGTCTGTTCATGTCCTTCGCCCACTTTTGAATGGGTTTGTTTTTTTCTTGTAAATCTGTTTTAGTTCTTTGTAGATTCTGGATATTAGCCCTTTGTCAGATGGGTAGATTGCAAACATTTTTTCCCATTCTGTTGGTTGCTGGTTCACTCTAATGATTGTTTCTTTTGCTGTGCAGAAGCTCTGGAGTTTAATTAGATCCCATTTATCTATTTTGGCTTTTGTTACCAATGCTTTTGGTGTTTTAGTCATGAATTCCTTGCCTATGCCTATGTCCTGAATAGTTTTGCCTAGGTTTTCTTCTAGGGTTTTTATGGTGTTAGGCCTTAAGTCTTTAATCCATCTGGAGTTAATTTTAGTGTAAGGTGTCAGAAAGGGGTCCAGTTTCAGCTTTCTGCACATGGCTAGCCAGTTTTCCCAACACCATTTATTAAACAGGGAATCCTTTCCCCATTGCTTGTTTTTGTCATGTTTATCAAAGATCAGATGGTTTTGGATGTGTGATGTTGCCTCTGAGGCCTCTGTTCTGTTCCATTGGTCTATATCTCTGTTTTGGTACTAGTACCATGCTGTTTTGATTACTGTAGCCTTGTAGTATAGTTTGAAGTCAGGTAGCATGATACCTCCAGCTTTGTCCTTTTTGCTTAACCTTGTCTTGGCTATGCGGGCTCTCTTTTGGTTCCATATGAAGTTTAAGATGTTTTTCTCCGGTTCTGTGAAGAGGGTCATAGGTAGCTTGACGGGGATAGGGTTGAATCTATAAATTACGTTGGGCATTATGGTCATTTTCACAATATTCGTTCTTCCTAACTGTGAACATGGAGTCTTTTTCCTTCTGTTTCTGTCCTCTCTTATTTCGTTGAGCAGTGGTTTGTAGTTCTCCTTGAAGAGGTCCTTTACATCCTTTGTTAATTGTATTCCTAGGTATTTTATTCTCTTTGTAGCAATTGTGAATGGCAGTTGTTCTTCATTTGGCTCTCTCTAAGTCTGTTATTGGTGTATAGGAATGCTTGTGATTTCTGCACATTGATTTTGTGTCCTGAGACTTTGCTGAAGTTGCTTATCAGTTTCAGGAGATTTTGAGCTGAGACAGTGGGGTCTTCTAAATATACAATCATGCCGTCTGAAAATAGAAACAATTTGACTTCCTCCTTTCCTAACTGAATACCCTTTATTTCTTTTTCTTGCCTAATTGCTCTGGCTAGAACTTCCAATACTATATTGAATAGGACTAGTGAGATAGGGCATCATTGTCTAGTGCCAGATTTCAAAGGGAATGCTTCCAGTTTTTGCTCATTCAGTATGATATTAGCTGTGGATTTGTTGTATATAGCTTTTATTGTTTTGAGATTCGTTCCGTCGATACCTAGTTTATTGAGAGTTTTTAGCATAAAAGGCTGCTGAATTTTGTTAAAGGCCTTCTGTGCATCTATTGAGATAATCGTGGTTTTTGTCTTTGGTTCTGTTTATGTGGTGAATTACGTTTATAGACTTGCATATGTCAAACCAGCCTTGCATCCCTGGGATGAAGCCTACTTGATAGTGATGGATAAGTTTTTTGATGTGCTGTTGCAATCGGTTTGCCAGTGTTTTATTGAAGATTTTTGCATCTATGTTCATTATGGATATTGGCCTGAAGTTTTCTTTTCTTGTTGAGTCTCTGCTGGGTTTTGGTATCAGGATGATGTTAGTCTCATAAAATGATTTGGGAAGTATTCCCCCTTTTTGCGTTCTTTGGAATAGTTTCAGAAGGAGTGGTACCAGCTTCTCTTTGTATGTCTGGTAGAATTCAGCTGTGAACCCATCTGGACCTGGGCTTTTTTTGGTTGGTAGGCTATTAATTGCTGCCTCAACTTCAGCCCTCCTTATTGGTCTATTCAGGGTTTTGACTTCTTTCTGGTTTAGGCTTGGGAGGGCACAAATGTCCAGGAATTTATCCATTTCTTCCAGGTTTACTGGTTTATGTGCATAGAGTTGTTTGTAGTAATCTCTAATTGTAGTTTGCATTTCTGTGGAATCTGTGGTGATATCCCCTTTATTGTTTTTTATTGCATCTATTTGATTCTTCGCTCTTTTTTTTTTTTATTAATCTGGCTAGTGGTCTGTTTTGTTGATCTTTTCAAAAAACCAGATCCTCGATTTATTGGTTTTTTTGAAGGGTTTTTTTTGTGTCTCTGTCTCCTTCAGTCCTTCAGTTCTTCTCTGATCTTAGTTATTTCTTGTCTTCTGCTTGCTTTTGAATTTTTTTTGATCTTCCTCCTCTAGCTCTTTCAATTTTGAAAATAGGGTGTCGATTTTAGATTTTTCCTTGCTTTTCATGTGGGCATTTATTGCTATACATTTTCCTCTAGACACTGCTTTAAGTGTGTCCCAGAGATTCTGGTATGTTGTGTCTTCATTCTCGTTGGTTTCAAAGAACATCTTTATTTCTGCCTTCATTTCATTTTTTTATGCAGTCAACATTCAAGAACCAGTTGTTCAGTTTCTGTGAAGTTGTGCGGTTCTGAGTTAGTTTCTTAATCCTGAGTTCTAATTTGATTGCCCTGTGGTCTGAGAGACTGTTATGATTTCTGTTCTTTTGCATTTGCTGAGGAGTGATTTACTTCCAATTTTGTGATCAATTTTAGAGTAGGTGATGTGGTGCAGAGAAGAATGTATATTCTGTGGATTTGGGGTGGAGAGTTCTGTATATGTCTCTTAGGTTTGCTTGGTCCAGATCTGAGTTCAAGTCCTGGATATCCTTGTTAATTTTCTCTCTCGTTAATGTGTCTAATATTGAGAGTGGAGTGTTAACGTCTCCCACTATTATTGTGTGGGAGTCTATAAGTCTCTTTGTAGGTCATTAAGAACTTGCTTTATGTATCTGGGTGCTCCTGTATTGGGTGCGTATATATTTAGGATTGTTAGCTCTTATTGTTGCATTGATCCTTTTACCATTATGTAATGCCCTTCTTTGTCTCTTTTGATCTTTGTTTGTGTAAAGTATATTTTATCATAGACTAGGATTGCAACTCATGCTTTTTTTTGCTATTTGCTTGGTAAACCTTCCTCCATCCCATTATTTGTAGCGTATGTGTGTGCTTGCATGTGAGATGGGTTTCCTGGATATAGCACACGGTTGGGTCTTGACTTTTTATCCAATTTGCCAGTCTTTGTCTTTTGATTGGGGCATTTAGCTCATTTACATTTAAGATTAACATTGTTATGTGTGAATTTGATCCTGCCATTTTGGTACTAGCTGGTTGTTTTTCTCGTTAGTTGACACAGTTTCTCCATTGTGTTGATGCTCTTTACCATTTGGTATGTTTGTGGAGTGGCTGGTACTGGTTGTTCCTTTCTATGTTTAGTGCTTCTTTCAGGAGCTCTTGTAAGGCAGGCCTGGTGGTGACAAAATTTCTGAGCAATTGCTTGTTTGTAAAGGATTTTATTTCTCCTTCACTTACGAAGTTTAGTTTGGCTGGATATGAAATTCTAGGTTGAAAGTCCTTTTCTTTAAGGATGTTGAATATTGGCCCCCACTCTCTTCTGGCTTGTAGGGTTTCTGTGGAGAGATCCGCTGTGAGTCTGATGGGCTTCCCTTTGTGGGTAACCCGACCTTTCTCTCTGGCTGCCCTTAGGATTTTCTCCTTCATTTCAACCCTGATGCATCTGATGATTATTTGCCTTGGGGGTTGCTCTTCTTGAGGAATATTTTGTGGTGTTCTCTGTGTTTCCTGGCCTTGACTATTGGCCTGCCTTGCTAGGTTGGGGAAGTCTTCCTGGATGATATCCTGAAGAGTGTTTTCCAGCTTGGATTCATTCTCTCTGTCACATTCAGGCACACTTATCAAATATAGATTACGTCTTTTCACATAATCCCCTATTTCTTGGAGGCTTTGTTCATTTCTTTTCACTTTTTTTTCTCTAATCTTGCCTTCTTATTTTATTTCATTGTGTTGACCTTCAGTCTCAATATCCTTTTATCTGCTTGGTCGATCCAGCTATTGAAACTTGAATATGCTTCCCGAAGTTCTCGTGTTGTGTTGTTCGGCTCCATTAAGTCATTTATGTTCTTCTCTAAGCTGTTTATTCTCATTAGCATTTCGCCAAACCTTTTTTCAAGGTTCTTAGTTTCTTTGCATTGCGTTAGAACATGTTCTTTTAGCTCAGAGAAGTTTGTTATTACCTGCCTTCTGAATCCTATTTCTGTCAGTTCATCAGACTCATTCTCAATCCAGCTTTGTTCCTTTGCAGGTGATAAGTTGTGATCCCTTGGAGGAGGAGAGGTGTTCTGATTTTGGGTGTTTTCATCCTTTTTGTGCTGGTTTCTTCCCATCTTTGTGAATTTATCTACCTGTGGTCTTTGGTGACTTTCGGATGGGGTCTCTGAGTGGATTTCCTTTTTGCTGATGATGAAGTTATTTCTTTCTGTTTTTAGTTTTCCTTCTAATAGTCAGGCCCCTCTGGTGAGGGACTGCTGGAGATGAACTCCAGATCCTGCTTGCCCCTGGGGATCACCTGTGGCGGCTGCAGAACAGTAAGGGTCGCTGCCAGTTTCTTCTTCTGTTATCTTCGTCCCAGAAGGATACCCGCCAGATATCAGCCTGAGCTGTCCTTTATGAGGTGACTCTTTGGATATACAGGGGTCAGGGAGCTGCTTGAGGAGACAGTCTGTCCCTTATAGGAACTCAAGTGCTGAGCTGTCAGCTCTGTTGTTCTATTCAGAGCTGCCGGGCAAGTACGTTTAAGTCTGCTGCAGTGGAACTTATAACCACCTGTTTTACCAGGTGCTTTGTCCTGGAAAGGTGAGGCTTTATTTAGAAGTTCCTGATGTGCTGCTGCTTTTTTTCAGAGCTGCCCTGCCCAGCAAGGAGGTAGCCTTGTCACAGTCTGCCGGCAGAGGTGTTGCTGAGCTGCTGTGGGCTCTGCCCAGATGCTGTATGAACTTCCTTCGGTTTTGTTTATAGAGGTATTATTAGAACTGCCTTGGTAATGGTGGTCTGCCTCAGTAATGGCAGACTGTCCTGGTAGTGTTGGACTGCCTCGGTAATGGAGGACATCCTTCCCCCAACAGAACTGGACCTACCTGGGTCCAGCTGCGCTTGCTGTGAACCTCTCAATCCAGAGCATTTCAGATTGCTGGTCTTTGTTGGGGTGGGACCTGCCAAGCCAGATCACATGGCTCCCTGTTTCAGCCCCCTTTTCTTCAGTTGAATTGGTGGCCCTGTCTCCCAGGCGTTCCAGGTGCCAGTTGAAACGACCGCCTGGATTTCTGTGAGTTTTTGTGCGGTGACCCGCTGCACTGGCTGAAACAGCCATGCTGGAAACTTGTAGCCCTTTTCAGCCCTGGAATCTCTTGGTCTATGGGCAATAATAACTCGTTTGGAAATGCAATGTTCACTCACCCTCTATGTTGTTCTCACTGGGAACTGCACTCCAGAGCTGTTCCTATTCAGCCATTGGATCTGCCTCCGAAAATGTACACATTTTTAACGTCTTACTTTTGGAGTTCCTTCAAAATACTTAGCTTTAAATCATTTATATTGTATACTAATTTGGTTCAGCTAGCTTAAGCATTTACAAGACCTATTAACCTTTTAATATTTTAAAGTTTCTTAAGTTATCAAAATTAATCATTTTGTTTCTCCCCTAATCCACACGTTGATCAACATTTTGTTTCTTGATGCTACTTATGGAGAATCCTGAATTAAGCTTTTGGTTGATTATATTTGTTTTCCCTTTTTAAAAATCTATTATTTTTTTCGGTTTTTGAAGTGCCGTTAGGCTTAAGTGCTTTGCTTTTTCATACCTGAGCATTGGTGTTACCTTTTCAACTGTTAGAGGCCATTTAATGATGTATTAGTACGTTTTCTTGCTGCTGATAAAGACATACCTGAGACTGGGGAATTTATAAAGAAAAAGGTTTAATGGTCTCATAGTTTCATATGGCTGAGGATGCCTCACAATCATGGTGGAAGGTGAAAGGCCCTTCATACATGGTGGCAGCAAGAGAGAATGAGGCAACCAAGTGAAGTCTTGGTTGGTTTTATAACCATCAGATCTTGTGAGACTTATTCACTACTACAAGAACAGTCTGGGAGAAACCACCCTTATGATTCAATTATCTCCCACTGGGTCCCTTCCACAACATGTAAGAATTATGGGAGTTGTAATTCAAGATTAGATTTGGGTGGAGACACAGCCAAACTATATCATTCCTCCCCAGCCCCTCCCAAATCTCACGTCCTCACATTTGAAATCAATCATGCCTTTCCGACAGTCCCCCAAAGTCTTATCTCATTTCAGCATTAACTCAAAAGTCTATAATCCAAAGGTTTATCTGAGACAAGTCCCTTCTGCCTATTAGCCTGTAAAATCAAAAGCAATTTAGGTACTTCCTATATGTAATGTGGATACAGGCATTGGATAAATACACCCCTTCCAAATGGAAGAAACTGGCCAAAATGAAGGGGCTACAGGCCCCATTCAAGTCTGAAATCCAGTGAGGCAGTCAAATCTTAAAGCTCCAAAATGATCTCTTTTGACTCCATGTCTTACATCCAGGTCATACTTATGCAAATGGTAGGTTCCCATGGTCTTGAGAAGCTCCAGCCACTTTCACATGCTGGTGTTGAGTGTCTGAGACTTTTCCAAGTGCACAGTGCAAGTTGTCGGTGAATCTACTGTTATGAAGTCTGGTGGATGGTGGACCTCTTCTCATAGTTCTACTAGACAGTGCCCCAGTGAGGGCTTTGTGTGGAGGCTTTAACCCCACATATCCCTTCTGCACTGCCCTAGTAGAGGTCTCTATGAGAACCCCACCTCTGCAGCTAACTTCCGCCTGGACATCTGTTTCCATACATCTCTGAAATCTAGGTGGAGATTGCCAAACCTGCAGGTGCACAGTTCTTGACTTCTGCATTCCTGCAGGCATAACACCATTTGGAAGCTGCCAAGGTTTGGGGCTTGCATCCTCTGAAGCATCAAGTCCCTAGGCTGCACACAGCAAGGGAGCCCTGGGCCTAGCCCATTAAACCATTTTTCCCTCCTAGGCCCCCAGGCCTGTGATGGAAGGGGCTGCCATGAAGACCTCTGACATTCCCTGGAGACATTTTCCCAATTATCTTGGTGATTAACATTGGGCTGCTTGTTATTTATGCAAATTTCTGAAGCCTGCTTGATTTTCTCCTCAGAAAATGGATTTTTCTTTTCTATGGCATTGTCAGGCTGCAAATTTTCTGAACTTTTATGCTCTCTTTCCCTTTTAAAACTGAATGCTTTTAATAACACCCACATACCTCTTGAATGCTTTGCTGCTTAGAAATTTCTTCCACCAGATACCCTAAATCATATTCCTCAAGTTCAGAGTTCCACAAATCTCTAGCCAAGGGCAAAATGCTGCCAGTCTCTTTACTAAAACATAGCAAGAGTCACCTTTACTCCAGTTCTCAACAAGTTTCTCATCTCCATCTGAAACCACCTCACCCTGGATTTTCTTGTCCATATCATTATCAGCATTTGGTCAAAACCATTCAGTAAGTCTCTAGGAAATTCTAGACTTTCCTACATTTTCCTGTCTTCCTCTGAGCCCTCCAAACTGTCTAACCTATGCCTGTCATCCATTTCCAAAGTCACATCCACATTTTTGTGTATATGTATAGCAATGCCCCACTTTACTGGTACCAGCTTACTGTATTAGTCTGTTTTCACGGTGCTGGTAAAGACATACCTAGGACTGAGTAATTTATAAGGAAAAAGAGGATTACTGCCACTTTTGCCTTCCATCATGTCGTGAGGCCTCCCACGTGGCTGGGGAGGCCTCATGTCATGGTGGAAGGTAAGAGGCACTTCTTATATGGCGGTGGCAAGAGAGAATGAGGGAACCAAGTGAAAGGGATTTTCCTTTATAAAAGCATCAGATCTCATGAGACTTATTCACTACCACCAGAACAGTATGAGAGAAACCTCCCCCATGATTTAGTTATCTCCCACTGGGTTCCTCCTACAATATGTGGGAATTATGGGAGCTGTAATTCAAGATGAAACTTAGATGGGGACACAGCCAAACTGTACCAAATGGATAGCTAATTATAGTAGCTATTTAACGCTTTTTAATGATTACAGCAATAGCTGTGCATGGTGGTTCACACCTATAATCCTAGCGCTTTGTGAGAACAGGTTGAGAGGATCACTTGAGTCTGGGAGTTTGAGACCAGCCTGGGCAACATAGTGAGACCCTGGTCTCTACAAAAAATTAGATGGGGTTTTGCTATGTTACCCAGGTTGATCTTAAACTCCTGGTCTCAAGCTGTCCTCCCACCTCAGCATTCGAAAGCACAGATGACCCCATTTTGATTTTTAGTTGAGGTTTGTTTCTAAAGTTATGGAATAGGATTTAAGGTTTAAAGATGACAGAGAGGGCTTGGCACACTTACTTATGCACGTAATCCCAGCACTTTGGGAGGCCAAGGTGGGTAGATCATTTGAGGTCAGGAGTTTGAGACCAGCCTGGTTAACATGATGAAACCTGATCTCCACTAAAAATACAAAAATTAGCCGGTGTGGTGGTGTGTGCCTGTAATCCCAGCTACTTGGGAGACTGGGGCAGGAGAGTCACTTGACTCTGGGGGATGGAGGTTGCAGTGAGCCAAGATCCCACCATGGCACTCTTGGGCGACAGAGCGAGACTCCATCTCAAAATAAACAAATAAATGACGACAGAGAGGTTTTCACAACTTCTGCTGTGCTGCTGACCCATTGTGACTCTCCAAGGCCAGTGCCATCTCTAGCTTACTGAACTCCAACCAAAGGAGAAAGGGACTAAGTAAGGCGGTTGCTATATGGTGGCTCCTACAAAACAGACTGCTTGTACATCAACTGGTGGTAAAGCACCCAGGAAGCAACTGACTACAAAGGCTGCATACGAGAGTGTACCCTCTCCTAGAGTGGGGAAGAAACCTCATTGTTACAGGCCTGGTACTGTCGCACTTCATGAAATCAGTTGTTATTGGAAGTCCACTGATCTTCTGAATCACAAACTTCCCTTCCTCAGTCTGGTTTGAGAAATTGCTCAGGACTTCAAATCAGACCAGCGCTTCCAGAGCGCAACTATTGGTGCTTTGCAGGAGGCAAATGAGGCCTATCTGTTTGGCCTTTTTAAAGACACCAACCTGTGTCTGTCCATACTAAATGTATTAACAGTTACGCCAAAGACACCTAGTTAGCATGGAAAACATCTTTTTTTTTTTTCTTCAAGACGGAGTCTTGCTCTGTCACCCAGGCTTGAGTGCAGTGGCATGATCTCAGCTCACTGCAACCTCTGCCTCCTGGGTTCAAGCGAGTCTCCTGCCTCAGCTTCCCAAGTAACTGGGACAACAGGCATATGCCACCACACCCAGCTAATTTATGTATTTTTAATAGAGATGGGGTTTCTATATATTGGCTAGGCTGGTCTTGAACAACTGACCTCATGTTCTACCTGCCTTGGCCTCCCAAAGTGCTGGGATTACAGGTGTGAGCCACTGTGCCCAACCAGAGAATGTTCTTTTAGGAAACTGCTGTGATGGGAAACACTTCATTCTCTGAAAGAGAAACAAACAAAAAAAGAAAACCACTTTTTTTTTTCTGTTATTGGTAGTTCTGAGCTTAGATATTTTTTTGCCATAGGGGAAAAAGGTACCTGTATTAGTCAGGGTTCTCTAGAGATACAGAATTAATAGGATATATGTATATATAAAAGGGAGTTTATTAAGGACAATTGGGTCACACGATCACAAGGCAAAGTCCCATGATAGGCTGTCTGCAGGTTGAGGAGCAAGGAAGCCAGTGGTGGATCAGTCTGAGACCCAAAACCTCAAAAGTAGGGAAGCTGACAGTGCAGCCTTAGTCTGTGGCCAAAGGCCAAGAACCCCTGGCAAACCATTGGCATAAGTCCAAGGGTCCAAGAGCTGAAGAACTTGGAGTCTGATGTTCAAGGGCAGGAAGCATCCAGCATGGGAGAAAGATGAGGGCCGGAAGCCTCAGCAAGTCTACTCTTACATCTTCTCCTGCCTGCTTTATTCTAGCTGCACTGGCAGCTCATTAGATGGTGCCCACCCAGATTTAGGTTGGGTTTGCCTCTCCCAGCCCATTGACTCAAATGTTAATCTCCTTTGGCAACACCCTCACAGACACACTCAGGAACAGTACTTTGTATCCTTCAATCCAATCAAGTTGACAGTATTAATCATCACAGTACCCAAGTATATGATTGTTAGTGAAAACACAGGGGATAGAAATCAGGTATTTCCAGTTTTTCTATTTTTATTTATGTGTGAATTTTTAACAAATTAAGGAACATAAAGCATTCATGCAAGTAAAATATTTCAGTGAACAAGTTTCAGTGGTTCGACTTTATAATAATTATAAATCTTAAAATTTTCGGGAAAAAGTGGCATCATAAACAGCATTTTTGCTCTTCTTAGAATTTACTGCAAATCAACAGCAAAAATAAACAGAAATAGAAATTATTTTGGATGAAATTAGGAGATATCCTTAACTTCAAATCACTTTGGGGAGCTATTCTTAAATGCAGTGGTTTTCAAGTAATGTTGTGGCAAGATACCTGTGGAAAACTTACATGTATACAAATCTCAAAGACTCAGTGTACATTTCTCCAAAGTTAGAGCAAGAGATTCAGGGAAGAAGGAAACTTGAATATTGCTCCTTTTTTCTTTGACAATTAACTATATAGTGTATCTGTTTCTTTAAAATAAGATGGATATTGGTTACAGGTAAGATTTGGGCTGCTTGGGAATCTTAGCAAAGATAATAACTACTAGGTGTTTATTTTGGGCTGGATAGGTACTTGTTGATTTGCATTGAAGATCCTAGAGGAACGCGGTGGATTTTTTTTGTTTTGTTTTAGGTAGAGTCTAACTATGTCCCCTAGGCTGGAGTACAGTGTGCAGTCCTGGCTCACTGAAACCTCTGTCTCTTGCACTCAAGTGATCCTCCCACCTTGGCCTCCCAAACTGCTGGGACTAGAGGCGTTAGCACCACGCCTGGCCAAAGTGGTGGATCTTGAGGAAAACTTGGTTTGCTGAGGTCTGAGAACTCCTGTGGGGAAGTGGAGGAAGACAGAGAATGGGAAGGGGAAAGTTAACATGTATCTTACCTGAATATGCCTAGTTTCTTTCATTTTATAAGTTGAAAGATGGAATTGAGTGGGCTAGGTGTTTCCTGTCTTTGAGTCTGGGAGAACCTGAGAAAACTGGGGAGTAGATGTCTCAGAAAATAGTGATTTACTTCTACATTGTGGATCTGTGGAGGGAGAGATGGCTTTGCTTTCTGCCAGTTTTAGAGTCGCTACTAAACCTGAGCCCCAAGGAATTGACCGTAATGACATACATAAGCACATGCCTGAATACATATATAACATCTTTAAAGGACCTTGATATCTAGAGAGACAATTACTTGAAAGAAACAAAGCACATGCCAAGCTAAATTAAGCTGTTAGAGGAATGAACATTTGCAGGGAAAAAAATGAGCTGTTACGGAAAATCAAGTGCAGCACAAAGAATCATTCTTGGGCTGAAAAACATGATTTTTTTTAAACTAAATTCTGTAAGTTACTCAGAGTAGGGGATTGTTATCATTAAGTCCCAAATTAGATGCCTGAAAGAATGGATTCCTAAAGCAAAAATATAAAAGATGGAAATCATAAGAGAAAATAATCAAATAAGCTAGAAAGCTTTAGCATCCTCATGTATAATAAATAGGAATCCTAGAAAGGGAAAATGTAACATAGAAAGGAGGGGTAAAATACTAAATCATTAAGAAATTATCAAATAATAATATAGGAAAATAAAACAACGATAGGAAATATATTTAATAAATATAGGAAAATATTTCTGACCTGAAAAACAAATTTAAGTCTTCAAATTGAAAGTGCTCACTGAGTTCTAGGCAGGATTGCGGGGAAAAAAATAACATAGAAGCAAATTTTTTTTATAAAGTGAAGAATTTAACAGTCTTTCAGTCAACAGAACACATCAAAGAAGGAAAAGGATCAGAGTTTTCATCTGCAACAACAGAAACATTAATAAGATAGTGGAGTAACATCTTCATACAACTAAAATTACCCATGCTTCTATACTTGGTCAAGATACCATTTATCTGTTAGGTAAAAGAAAGATGCAGATAGGAAGGAATGCAGAGATGGTATGCCCATGTACTCATCTGAGGAAAATATAGTCATGTGATGCTTAATAATGGGGAATTATACTGAGAGATGTGTAGTTAGGTGATTTTGTTGTTGTGCAAATATCAGAGAGTACACTTACACAAACCTAGATGTTACAGGTTCAGTATCCTTTATTGGACATATTGGGGCCAGAAGTGTTTTGGGTTTCAGATTTTTTTGGATTTTGGAATATTTGTATATATGTATTGATGTCTTGGGGATGGACCCAAGTCTAAACATGAAATTCATTTATATTTCATATACATCTTTTTTTTTTTTTTTTTTTTTTGAGACCGAGTCTTACTCTGTTGCCCAGGCTGAAGTGCAGTGGTGCGATCTCGACTCAATGCAACTTTCGCCTCCTGGGTTCAAGCAATTCTCCTGCCTCAGTCTCCCGAGTAGCTGGGACTAAAGGCGCTTGCTGCTATGCCCAGCTAATTTTTTTCTTTTAGTAGAGACAAGGTTTCACCATGTTGCCCAGGCGGGTCTGAAAAATATGGAACGCTTCATGAATTTGCGTGACATCCTTGCGCAGGGGCCATGCTACTCTTCTCTGTATCTTTCCAGTTTTAGTATATGTACTGCCAAAGCGAGCACTCATACACATCTTTACATATACCCTGAAGGTAATTTTATGCAATATTTATTTATTAAACAAATTTTTTTAAAGGCAGAGTCTCACTCTGTTGCCCAGGCTGGAGTGCAGGTACGATTATAGCTCACTGTAGCCTCAAATTCCTGGGCTCAAGTGATCTGCCTCACCTTCCCCAGCGGCTGGGACTATAGACATGTGCTACCATCCCTGGCTCACTTCTAAATTTTTTGTAGATACAAGGTCTCACTATGTTGCCCAGGCTGGTCTTGAACTCCCAGCCTCAAGTGATCCTCCCACCTTGGACTCCCAAAGTGCTAGGATTACAGACATGAGCCATTACACCTCCAATTTTATAAAATATTTTTAATACTTTTGTACACCTGTCACAAGAAGTCAGGTGTGGAATTTCCCACTTGTGGCATTATGTTGGTGCTCAAAAAATTTCATGTTTTGGAGCATTTTGGATTTTGAATTTTCAGATTAGGGATGCTTAAACTATACCTAAGCTGTATGATAGCCTGTTATTCCTAGGCTCCAAACCTGTACAACATGTTATTGTAGTGAATAGTGTAGACAGTTGTGGTACAGTGGTATTTATGTATCTAAATCTTACCTAAACATAGAAAAGGTACAATAAATGGTGCACCTATGCAGGGCACTTACCTTGAATGGAGCACTTGCAGGACTGGAAGTTGGGGTGAATAAGTGAGTGAGTGGTAAGTGAATGTGAAGGCCCAGCTTATTACTGTACACTACTTTATGGACTTTATAAACATGTATACTGAGAATACACACCAATGTATAAAATAATTCTTTAATAATAAATTAACATTAGCTTACCATAACTTAAAAAAACTTGTATTTTTAAAAAACTTTTTGACTCTTGTAATTACACTTAGCTTAAAAAAGAAACACATCGTGCAGCTGTACAAAGATATTTGTTTCTTTATATCCTTATTCTATAAGCTTTTTTCTATTTTTAAATTGTTTTTACTTTTTAAAACTTTTTTGTTAAACACTAAGACACAAACACACACGTTGACCTAGCTTTACACAGGGTCGGTATCATCAAGATGTCTCCGGCTAAGAAGAATTTTTCAGCTCCATTATAATCTTGTTCTTTTGTTTAAAGACAGAGCCTTGTTGCGTTGTTCAGGTTGGAGTGAGGGTGGCTATTGACAGGCACCATCATAATGCACTGCCATCTCGAACTCCTGGGCTCAGGCGATCTTCACACCTCAGCCTCCCAAATTGCTGGGACTCTAGGAGCATGTCACTGTGCTTGGCCCCCTATCATAGTCTTACAGGATTATTGTCCCATGTGCAGTCTGTTGTTAACTGAAACATTATGCAATGCATGGCTTTTTTCTAATTCAAGAAGGTAGGGGAAAAGAACAAAATATACTTCAAAAAACAAAAGCATACAGATGTTATACATAGCTGTGAAGACCTGATTACTTTCTTCCTAAGATAATAAAAAGGTGAGAATATCTACTTTCACTTTCTGCTAGAGAATATGGTGGAATTGTTATATTGCATGAGTACAGTAAGGCAAGAAAAAGAAATAAAAGACATATGCATTGGAAAGAAAAAAGTAAAACTATCCCTAATTACAGAAGCATGACTATTTATATAGAAAGTTTTAAGGAATCTCCAAAACAAACAAACAAAAACCCTTCTAGAATACATATATGATAGAATAATGACCTCTGCCTCACCCAAGGGACATGCAGATTTTAATTCCCAGAATCTGAAATATGTACTTTTAAAAAACAAAAGAGACTTTGCTGATGTGATTAATTAAGTTAAGGATCTTGAGATGGGAATACTATTATGGATTATCAAGGTGAGACCAGTATAATCATGAGGATCCTTATAAGAGGGAAATAAGACAGTTAAAGAGATACTGGAAACAGAGATTAAAATCATGTGCTTTGAAGATGGAGGAAGGATCCACAAACCAAGGTATGTAGGCTGCCTTTTAGAAGCTAGAAAAGACAAGGAAGGAAGTAGATTTTTCCTGGATCTCTGCAAAAAATGCAGTATTACCTACACCTTGATTCTAGTTCTTAAGACTTATTTTTGACTTACAACCTTCAGAACTGTATGAGAATAAATATAAGTTATTTTAAGCCACTAAATTGGTGGTAATATGTTAGAGTGACAATAGAAAACTAATATAGTATACTTGATTAAAATCTGGACAGTAAGCCAAAGTTACAGATTGGTTGCCTAGAGCAATAGGGGTATTTGAAATGCTTTAAAATTTTTGAAATTGTTTCCAACATGCCAAGTAAGGTTATATCACAACCCGGATTTTTTAGTTCCTTGAAAAAAATCAGATCAAGCAACCTTCCTGGGAGTGCAAAAAATTAGAGCTGAGTGCTGCCGTTTTTTATATGACATTGTATTTCAGTACGTTACCTAGTACTTCATTTGCCTGAATGTTAAATGTACAAAATTTTTATAAAATGATACTCTGATTGAAGGGGAAAATACAGGAAGGCCAAAGGTTGGCTTTAGAAAGTTGTATCAGTTTGTCAGTTTCTTATTAACAGAGACATACAGTTCTTTTAATGAAGAAAAATAATTTCAAATATGTCTAGATAAAGCAATCTGTGATATTAAAAATACATGAAAGAATTTGATGTTTTCTTTTAGTGGGTGACCTATGCTCTGTTATTATGTTTCTTTCCTTCTTTCTTTCTTTTTTTGAGACAGGTTCTCTGTTACCCAGGTTGTAGTGCAGTGGCGTGATCTCAGCTCACTGCATCCTCCACCTCCCAGACTCAAGCAGTTCTTCCACCTTAGCCTCCCAAGTAGCTGGGATTATAGGCACATGCTACCACACCTGGCTAATTTCTGTAATTTTTAGTAGAGGTGGGGTTTCAACATGTTGCTCAGGCTGGTCTTGAACTCCTGACCTCAGGTGATTCGCCCACCTTGGCCTCCCTAGTTAAAACCCTTTTATTATAGTTTTATTTAGAAAGGACATAACATCAATAGAATTGTCTAAGAAGCTGTAAAGTGACATCTGCCAGTATGAGGTGTACATATACATGTTTATGTGTATGGTATTTAATATACCTTATGTATATTAGTTTTCTTATAACACGTTAAATATTTGAAGATACATAATTATGCACAAATGTTTATGAACAAGCTTTAAAAATTCTTAATTTATCTTACAGTTTATCTTCTCATATTGGCAGTTTTATATATTCAAATTCCATTTCTCCTCTAAGCTCAGCTTTAATGTATTTTTTTCTAGATTTCTCTTTCTACTGCTGTTTTAAGGATGTATTTTCCTACTCTTATCATACCTTAAGATAACTCTTTTCTACTACCAGTAGTAACAAGAAAGCAGTAATAAGATATTTTTGATAGTGTGCTAGTTTGAAACTTCAAATTAATCATGACTATTACAACAATTTTAATGGGGATGAGGATTAGAAACTGTGAAGATACAACATCTATAGTTTCTAAATATCATCAGTTTTTAAGTTAGAAAATTGACTTCATGTTAGTAGTAAATAGAATGCTGGTTACCAGAAGTTGGGGGGTGGGGATCACGGGAAGGGGGTGGTTGAAGAAGTTTACTTCAGTGGATAGAAAAACACAGTTAGACCGGGCACGGTGGCTCACGCCTGTAATCCCAGCACTTTGGGAGGCCGAGGCAGGTGGATCACGAGGTCAAGAGATCGAGACCATCCTGGTCAACATGGTGGAACACCGTCTCTACTAAAAATACAAAAAATTAGCTGGGCACGGTGGCGCGTGCCTGTAATCCCAGCTACTCAGGAGGCTGAGGCAGGAGAATTGCCTGAACCCAGGAGGCGGAGGTTGCGGTGAGCCAAGATCACGCCATTGCACTCCAGCCTGGGTAACGAGAGCGAAACTCCGTCTCAAAAAAAAAGAAAAACACAGTTAGATAGAAGGAATAAATTCTAGTGTTCAGTAGTACAATAGGGCTACTGTAGTTAACAGTAATTTATTGTTTATTTCAAAATAGGTAGAAGAGAAAATTTAGAATGTTCCCAGCACAAAGAAACGATGTGTTTGAGGTGATGGGTATTCCAGTTATGCAGATTTTATTATTATTCACTGTATGCTTGTATTGAAATATCACATATACCTCATAAATATGTACAACTATTATATATCTATAAATTTTTTTTAAAAATGAAAAAGGCGAGGAATGGTATTGTCACCCTAGGGAAAACAAAATGAGCAAATTTATATTTTATTTCAGGTTGTTTGTATTTTATTTCAAGTTGTATAGTTTTGTAGTGTTTTAAAACTATTAGGGATTGTGACAACATTTGTAAAATTACACATTAAGACAAAATTGCCTAACAACAGAAACACTTTTAAGTAAATAGGTAATATGGAGGCCTGGAATTAGCGTGTTGACTGATCGGAGATGGGCTGGAAAAAAAAGTTTTATTGTAGTTAAAATAGCACTAAAAATGAGAACAGGTATTAGTTTGGCTCGTGTAATGTTCTTTAGAATGTGCTTACAATGAAATTTAAGTCTTGAATAGCACAATAAAATAATTTGGATTGAGATTTTATATATAAAGAATAAAAGTATAAATACTGTAGGGAAATCTTAGCAGTTTTAAAATTGCTTTCTCTAAATATCTTTATGAATTTTAAATGAATGTGTTTTTATTTAGTGATTTTGAGGGAGATATTAGTGAAAATGACGCTGTAATTTCCTACAGATAATAAACAGTATTGAGATAATATCATAGTTCTAAAAGATAAAGAAATTTTTAAAATCTAAGTTCTCAAAATAAGTTATACCATAAAGTAGGTTCTTTTTCTTTTTGAGGCAACTGCTTACTTGTCACCCAGGCTGGAGTACACTGGCTTAATCACAGCTCACAGCCCAAGTGATAAGTGATCCTCCCACCTCAGCTTCCTGAGTAGTTGGGACCACAGGCATGAGCCATGACAACCAGGTAATAGTTAAATTTTTTGTAGAGATGAGGTCTCCCTGTGTTGCCCAGGCTTTGTCTCAAACTCCTTGGCTCAAGGGATCTTTTTGCCTCAGCCACCCAAAGTGCTGGGATTATAGGTGTGAGCCACTGTGCCTAACCAAAGTAGGTTCTATATGAATGTTTTGGAGCTGTTTCTAGCCACTAATCCTTTCTTAGCAGAGGATAGGTGTGTTCTAAATTAGTTACCAAATTATAATTTCAAATGATTGACTTAAAAAAAAGAAGACACTCCTAAATAGGTCTTACATTTAGGCAATATGTATAAATGAAACCATTTTATGTCCATGAGGGTATTTAAATATATATTCTTTAGGGAATTGTTTATAATGTGAGTAAATCTTTGATAAGAATTATTTTTAGGGGATGGTGGCTTATGCCTGTAATATGAGCACTTTGGGAGGCTGAGGTGGGAGGATTGGGTGAGCCCAGGAGATTGAGGCTACAGTGAGCCTTAATTGTGCCACTGCACCCCAGCCTGGGCAACAGAATACACACACACACACACACACACACGCACACACACACACATTTATATGCATATATATACACACACATATATATACACGTATACATGTGTAAAATATATGTTTATGTGTGTATATCTGTCTATTTAAAATCTCCATTTAAGTTGCCTGTTTTATAAATCTGAAATATGAGTGCTTTTGTTTAAAATAGAATGCATGTGTATTCTTAAAATGTAAATTGGTTAAAAAGCAAGTTGGTGTCTTGTAGTTACTAGTTACTAATTAAAGTGTACTGGTTACTAGCATACTAGATTTTAGTACCTTGTAATAGTTATGTTTCTTATGTAGTCTGCAACTTATTCCACCCTTCAAAGCAGGAGTTTCCTGTATACTGCCATTTATGGTCAGGGTAGGCATTTAGAGAAGATAGAATGAAAGAACACAGTGCATAAATGTAGGAGGTTTAATGACTGCTTTTGCAGTAAGATATTTATTCTTGAAAAATACTGGCTATTCCTTTGGCTTGATCAGTTTTCTTATTGAGAGCAGTAGAGTTACATGTATGACCAATCTTCTGTTGCTGAACCCTAGCAGTGATATGTGGTAGAACTCTTGCTGTTAGTCTAATAAATTTTAATGAGTATATACAGTTACATAGTCAATCCAGTTACATAGCCCAATTGAAAGCCAGAGATTAGCAGCGGCATTAGTTTTTTTTTTTTTTTTTGTGAGATGAAGTCTGGCTCTGTCACCCAGGCTGGAGTGTGGTGGCATGATCTTGGCTCAGTGCAACCTCTGCCTCCCAGGATCAAGTGATTCTCCTGCCTTGGCCTCCCAAGTAGCTGGAATTACAGGCGTCCACCACCACACCTGGATAATTTTTGTATTACAATAGAGACTGGGTTTCACCATGTTAGCCAGGCTGGTCTTGAACTCCTGCCCTCAGATGATCCGCCCACCTCGGCCTCTCAAAGTGCTGGGATTACAGGCATGAGCCACCATTCCCGGCCTGCATTAGTTTTTCTACTGAGCTATTATAATACAGCTACAGCTGCTCACCATCTTTTTTTTTGAGACAGAGTTTTGCTCAGTCACCCAGGCTGGAGTGCAGTGGTGCAATCTTGGCTCACTGTAGCCTCTGCCTCCCAGGTTCAAGCGATTCTCCTGCCTCAGCCTCCTGAGTAGCTGGGATTACAGGCGTGCACCACTGTGCCTGGCTGATCTTTGTATTTTAGTAGAGATAGGGTTTCACCATGTTGGCCAGGCTGGTCTCTAATTCCTGACCTCAGGTGATCTGCCCTCCTCGGCCTCTCAAGGTGTTAGGATTACAGACATGAGCCACCGTGCCTGGTCTCTTTTACTTTTAGTAAGGGAAAAAAACATTCATGTCCTTTTTGATGAATCGGAGCTGTCCAGTAGGTTCAGCTCATGTCATTAAAATACTAAGAATTTGAATTGTTTCAATTTAAGTGACATATATTCCATGAATATGTATGCATAAATAACTTTCAGAGGGGCAATGGTATTCAGCCAAATGATAACCTCTCTCAGTAAGTGTCAGCAAAACTGAACTTGTTGGGAATAAGAGTCCCCCTTAAACTGCTATTAATAAACTTGAATGCAATAAAGTATTGGAGTAAAATTTACTGTGCTCTGGAGAACTGCATTAATGGGCAGCATAAATCTGCAGTACATACCTAAGGAAATATTTTTATCAAAAATATAGACCTGATTGTGGGTGTGGTGGCTCACTCCTGTAATCCCAGCACTTTGGGAGGCCGAGGTGGGCAGATCACTTGAGGTCAGGAGTTTGAGACCAGCCCTGCTAACGCGGTGAAACCCCATCTCTACTGTAAATACAAAAATTAGCCGGGTGTGGTGGCACACACCTGTACTCCCAGCTAGTTGGGACCTGAGGCAGGGGGATTGCCTGAACCAGGGATCAAAGGTTGCAACCTTTGATTGAGATTGAATCTCAGTGAGCTGAGATTATGCCATTGCACTACTCCAGCCTGGGCAACAGAGCAAGACTGGATCTCAAAAAAAATACACACACACACCCTGAGATCTAGGCCTCTTGGGAATTATCCACTTGGGAAATTGATGTGTGATTCAGACAACTCAGATAACCACTCTGGAATGTTATTGATTGTTCTGTAAGTTACTTATTTGCTTGTTTAACTCTATCATAGAGATTTTTTTTTTTTTCGAGACAGAGTGTTTCTCTGTCGCCCAGGCTAGAGTGCAGTGGTGTGATCTCGGCTCACTGCTACCTCTGCCTCTCGAGTTCAAGCCATTCTCCTGCTTCAGCTTCCTGAGTAGCTGGGATTACAGGCGCGTGCTACCAATCCCGGTGAATTATTTGTATTTTTAGTAGATAACAGGGTTTCGCCATGTCAGCCAGGATTGTTTTGATCTCCTGACCTCGTAATCTGCCTGCCTCTGCCTCCCAAAGTGTTGGGATTACAGGTGTGAGCCACCACACCTGGCCCATAGATAAATTTTAATATACAAAAAAGACAGTAGTACCATGAACCTTTGCATACCTATTCATTATGTCCCTTCCATATTATTTTAAACACCCTTCTTTCAGTTTTTCTAATCTGATTACTTTGAAGCAAATCTTGATATAGTTACTTTTAAATGGGAAGCAGATAGTCACCTTTCCAGAATCTATAGAACTTTTCCTTAGAATGGGAGAGCATGAGCTTGTCAGAAACCCCAGGTGGGATCTTCAATTCAGTCAGGTGGTATGATTGGCAACTGTTTCCCCGTGGGGAACTTTGAGGGACTTGGGAAGCATTGTTATCTGCTTTTGTAGCTGCCTCTGCATTAAAAAAAAAAAAAAAAAAGTTATTCTTTCTATTATAGAAACCTAATTTTTAAACTGTATCTATTGTCATTTTCCCATCAGTCAATTTACTGCCTCATCCTGCTGCTCAAGCACTGGTTTAGATGATTAGCAGGTATTTTTCCTTTTTTTTACTCTTTCTCTGTCACCTTTTAAAAAAAATGGAAGTTTTTCTTAAACACTTAACCCTGATTCGTTTTATTAATTGTTCTTTTCATTTCATTTCAAAAATAGATTCACTGATGTTCACAGTGTTCTAAATTGGTTGTTAATGACTACTCTCTAATAATGCCCATGTACTTCTCCCACCATTTAAACTGTTTGCTTACCAAGAGTGACTAATCTCTTTTTCCAAGGCAATTATTGTAATTGTGTAATTTAGTTAAATATGTAAACAGGTTAATTATTAATAAGAAAAGAGTAATTGATTAAGTTATTTTGAGTTTGGGAAAACTCAAAGTTGGGTTGCTAAAAAGTTACTCTCAATTAGCTGTAGCGAAACAAAAGATCTGGAGGGGCATTTTGTAAATATAAATGAGTTTTTTTTTTTTTTTTCACATTCAGCTTTTTTCATTTTAACTAAGCCAAAACTAGAAATGTCAACAATTATTTATGAGAGTAGGATGATATGGAACTGTATTCCATGAATTTGTATTAAAGGTAAGGCCATGGCTCCATATCCAAAGATTGGTGAATCAAAGATGTGTTTTTAATTTTAAGTTAATCAAAAATGCTCAAAATTACATACTTAACTTTAAAAATGTTTTTTCTGTGTTAAATTTTTCTTTCATGGAAGTGACATTTTTCTGTCTGACTTAAAGGAATTTCACTGTATTAGTTTTTATTTTGGTTTGTTTCATGGTTTTTTTTTTTTTTTTTTACTTTTTATTATGAAAAATATCAAGCATATAGAAAAGTAGAAAGAATAGTGTAATCACTCCCATATACCTGTCATCTAGATGTAACAGTTATCACAGTTTTCCATGTTTGCTTCATCTATTTTCTTATAGTATTTTCAGTATTTTACAGATGTTTTAAATCTAATTTTTTAATTTTAATAATATTTGCCTGTGCAGTCATATCTTTATAAAACTTAACATAATTAGCAATAATTCTCTAATATGTGATATTCATTTCATATTTAGATTTTCCCAGATGTTCCCAAAGGGTTTTTTACATGTGGTTTCTCTGAAGCAGAGTACAAGCAAGAGTACACTTTGCATTTAGTTGTTCTCTCTCTTAAGTCTCTCTTAATGTAGAACTGCGCCTACCTTCCTCTTACCTCTTGTTTGTATTTTTATTAATAATTGAACTTGCTGAAGAAAGTAGGTAAATTGTCCTGTACGGTATCTCACTTGTTGGCTTTATCTGATTGTATCTTCATGGTGTTATTTGACTTGTTCTTATATCCTTTGAGTTTTCTTGTAAGCTGGGATTTATTCACTTTTTAAAATTATAAATGCGTTAGTTTCTTATTGCTGCTATAACAAATTACCACAAACTTAGTGGTTTCAAACAACATATATTTATTCTCTTATAGTTCTGGAGGTCAGAAGTGAAAATCAGTTTTTCTGGGCTAACGTTAAGATGTCAGCAGGGCTGGTTATTTCTGGAGGCTCTGAGAGGAGAATTCATTTTCTTGCCCTTTTCAGCTTCCAGTCGCTGCTTATATTCTTTGTCTTGTGGCCCCTTCCTTCATCTTTAGAGCGTCTCACACCATTCTCTGTTTCCAGGGTGACATTGCTGTTTCTTCTGACTCTGATTTCTCTTACACCTTATGAAATGATTATTGTGACGACATTGGGCTCACCAGAATAATACAAGATAATCTCCCCATTTCAAGTTGCTTAATCACAATCACAAAGTTCTTTTTTGCTTTTTTATTAATAATTGAACTTGTTGAATATAAGATAACATTCACAGGTTCTGGGGAATTAGAATGTGGGCATATTTGGGGGCTGTTATTCAGCTTAGCGTAATAAAGAATAGTATGAAGCTGAACATAACTCTTGTTGACTTTCAAATAAAGCAAGGTTGAATGTACATATGTAATAGATAGATAGATAGGTAAATTCAAATAGTACACAGGTTTAAAATGAAGATAAAAACCTTTCTGTTTCACTTTCTGATCTCACCACATCCTCCTTTTATATTTGTTCTTTCTCCAAAGTGGTACTGTACTTCTAAACCTTTTTTATGTCAAGGACCCTTGGAAGTCTAGTGAAGCCTATGGATTCTTTTTTAAAATGATGTTTGCTCTTTTTTTTTTTAATTTGTGGATTAAAATAGAATCAGAAAGGAAATTAATATTAAAATAGTTAATATTAAAATATTTTGCAATGTGGTGATGTGCTTCTTATGAACATATCAATAAGATCTAGCAGCAGTTCTAATAACTTCCATAATTTTAAAATATAGTAAGTATAAACAGTATTTTGGATGTCTGCAACAACTATATTATGTGAAAATATGTGTGATTTCTAAAGGCGATAGAATCACAGATACGCTAAAACCCAAAGAAAATGGATTCTAGTGAAAATACAGGTGTAATTTTCCCTCTGTCTGTGGTAGGCTAAAGAAAATCTCCCCACATAGTCACATCTTAATCCCTAGAATCCATGAATGTTAGTTTATATAGCAGAAGGGACTGCAGATATGATTAAGTGGGATGTTGAGATGGGAAGATTTTCCTGGATTGTTTTGGTGGGCTCTTATGCAGTCACTTGCATGTACCCTTATATCCAGTATCCTTACATGAGGAAAACAGAAGGATATTTGACATAGTCTTTGAGAAGACTATACGATAGAAGCATAAGGCAGCTGAGTCAGAGATGTTGGCTTTGGAGATAGAAGAAAGGGCCTTAAGGCCTGGGAAACAGTGTATTCTGCAGAGCAGCGATCCCCAAACTTTTTGGCACCAGGAACTGGTTTCATGGAAGAAAATATTTCCACCAGGGAGTATGGGGGGAGGATGATTATCAGGATGAAACTGTTCCACCTCAGATTATCAGGTATTAGATTCTCATAAGGGGGTTGCAACTTAGATCCCTGGCATGCGCAATTCGCAATAGCGTTCGCACTCCTATGAGAAAATAATGCCTAGGTGGAACTCAGGTGATAACGCTTGCTTGCCCACCACCACTCACCTCCTACTGTACGGCCTGGTTCCTCACAGGCCATGGATTGGTACCAATCTGTGCCCAGGGGTTGGGGACCCCTACTATAGAGCATCTGGAGGGATTGTCACCCTGCCGATACATTGATTTTGGGTCAGTGATAGTGATTTTGTACTTCCAGCCTTCAGAATTGGGAGAGTATGATTTTTGTTGTTTTTAAGTCAGCAAGCTTGTGGTAGTTTATTACAAAATGCATAGGAAACAAATACATTAGGCAAATTCACAAATTTCCTGAATTCAATCCATACATCTGGTGGTAAGGAGGTGGAGAAGGTCCAAGGATCCAAGTTAAGGTCCATGCTTCAAAGGTAACCACTGTTAACCTTTTCTTGTGTATCCTTTTATTCAGAAATATTATACTAGAGTGAATGTTTGTCCTTATGTATTATCTGTTATTTAACAACTTATTTATTTGAATTATAAACACATATACATAATACAAAGATTTTAAAAGGATATAGTGAGAGTAAGTCTCTCCTTTTGCCATTACCTGTTCTTTCTTCTTTAGGCAACCACAGTAAACCAGTTCTTGTGTATCCTTCCAGGGATATTGTATACATTTACATATATATGTATAAATTTTCTTATCACACAAATGGTAGCATATTGTACAAACTATTCTGTGCCTTTTCCCATTTATTTTTTCCATATAATAATGTCTTTCTCTTGGACTTTGTCCTATCCAGTACATATACTTATGCCCATTTACTATTCCATTGTATAGTATAGCAGACCATAAACAGTCTCTCATTAGACATTTAAACATTTTATTAGTGGACATTTAAAGTTCTTTACTGGCTGTATGTGGTGGAACACGCTTGTAATCTCAGTACTTTGGGAGGCCAAGGTGGGCAGATCACTTGAGGTCAGGAGTTTGAGACGAGCCTGGCCAACATGGTGAAACCCTGTCTCTACTTAAAATACAAAAATTAACTGGGTGTGGTGGTGTGTGCCTATAATCCCAGCTACTAGGGAGGCTAAGGCAGGAGAATCACTTGAATCTGGGAGACAGAGGTTGCAGTGAGCCAAGGTTGCGCCGCTGCACTCCAGCCTGGGCGACAGAGTGAGACTCCATCTTATAAATAAATAAATAGGTAGGTAAGTAAAGTAAGTTATTTACTGTCTTTTGTTAGTACTATGAAATTTTCCTAGGCCTCAGTTTTCTCATCTGGAAAATAGAATCCTACCTCATAAGATTGTTACGATGAGTAAATGAGAAAATGATTGAAAGTCTTTAGAACTAGTACTTGCCACGTGGTAACATGGAAAAAAATGTTACTGTGTTTGTTTTGGAATTTTTACTTGGAATCGTAACAATGACTGTTTCTAAAATTCTACTTTATACTGATGAGTATTGGGGATTTTTCCCTCCATTACTTTTATGCTACACAAACCTAAGGAAACCAATAAATTTGTTCTTGTTTTTTTTTTTTTTTGAGTTGGAGTTTCACTCTTATTGCCCAGGCTGGAGTGCAGTACATGATCTCAGCTCACCTCACCCTCCTGGAACCTCCACTTCCCGGGTTTAAGTGATTCTCCTGCCTCAGCCTCCCAAGTAGCTGGAATTAGAGGCATGTGCCACCACGCCTGGCTAATTTTGTATTTTCAGTAGGGACAGGTTTTCTCTATGTTGGATAGGCTGGTCTCGAACTCCCGACCTCAGGTGATCTGTTTGCCTCGGCCTCCCAAATTGCTAGGATTACAGGCATGAGCCACTGTGCCCAGCCAAATTTGTTGTGATTTTTAATCTTTACTATTGCTTAAAAAAGTCATTGGTATGTGTCTATTTTTTTCATTTATTACAAAAATAGTTTAGGAGAAAACATATTTGAATGTATAAAAGGATTTTTCTCACAATTGAGATCAATTTGTCTTATTGACATTATTTTCTATAAATTCAGTTCTCTTAGACACCTATAAAGAGCCGACTGTGCTTTTGGTTTGGTAAAGGATCATAAAATGGTTATCTGGACAACACTTAACGTTCTCGTATTCTTTGTAAATTGCTATTAGGCTATAATGTATAGAATGTTCTACATAACATAATAAGTTTATGCAAAATAACCATTTTTCATAAAATTTTCACAGACAATATTAATCACTGGTAATATTGTGACCTAAAATGCTAGATAGCGTTCCACATTTTAAAACCTGCATGTTTGCACCTTTAAATGTCTATACAAAGTAATCTAATGCTGATTTTTGAAACTGGAAAGGACATGAAAACATAGTAATATAGGGATAGAGCAAAGAGGAGATATACTCACCTCTTTGTTTCCCTTTAGTCACTTTAAAATAAACAGAGCCCCCTATTTAGGAAATTGCCTATTCATAAAATCTTGGAATTACGGGGTGGGGGGGCAGTTTACATACAGTGAATTCTTAGAGAATCACGGGACAGAGGAAACACTAGGGTGTGGTAACTGATCCTTTGATTTATATTATTTGAGCAGAGGAAATGTGGAGATAAGGTTTCCTTCAGCAGGTATAGGGTTAAATTTTGCTATCTGAGGAAGGGGCTTGATGAGGGGCACAATAGAGATGTGAATTGATTTATTTGCCATTATTTCACATGTGGACAACTGGATTTTTTGAAATCCACATTTAGAAATATATTTTTAACTTTTAGGAGTTCATATGTGTGGTTGTTCTTTGTTAAGTTCCACAGATCTCCCCCAGTGTATTACTCTTGAACTGTAAGAAAGGATGGACAGTGGATAGCATGTAGGGGTAAAATAAAATAAGTTGGGCTGATAATGGTTTCAGAACTTAAATCTCAGTGGTAAGTATAGGGCTGTCTTGTGATTCAAGGCCAAGCTTATAAATTAAGCTGCTTTAAAGGAATGTTGGAGATAGAAGTGAGTTAGAAATGTAAAAATAGAGCTGGGTGAGGTGGCTCATACCTGTAATCTCAGCACTTTGGGAGGCCGAGGAGTTCAGGGACAACTTGGGCAACAGGGCAAAATACCATCTTTACTTTAAAAAGTTAGCCAGGCATGGTGGTGCACGTCTGTAGTCCTAGCTACTTGGGAGCCTGAGGTAGGAAGACTGCTTGAGCGCACCACTGCACTCCAGCCTCCTGGAAGACGGTGACAACCTGTCTCAAAAAAGAAAAACTGGCTTTTTTTTTTTTTTTTTAAATTTAAACAGAAGCACAGAGATAATTGCAAAATTCTTAACCTCAACTGGCTTTGGCAGTGTGTTCCCACCCTCTCCCCACTCTTCTCTTTCTAGTTGTTTATAAAATTCTTCCTTAGTTTTGAAGTGTTTGATAGAAATATTGAAATGTCATTTAAACATAAATTGGAATTTCTTCAGTTTTCCTAATTCTGACACCTAGTATGTCTTACCATCTGAGAGTAGACAGTTTTTATTTTCATAAAACTAGACATAAAAAGACATGTACACATAATTTTCTTACAATTTAAGACATTTCCTTTTTGTAAATATCTTGTCTTTTATGCCATTTGTTGGAGATCTTTAAATTGTATTGGAGAACTTTGTACCTATAGTTTGGTTGTAAAAGTACATCTTGTAAAAATTAGCTAGTATAGATTTAAAATTTTCAAACTATTGAAAACTTTCTTGGATTTTTTTTTTCCTTCAGGTAAAACTGACGTGAAAGCATCTAGCTTTTCACTTTTCTGCCACAGGGTGGTGTACAATACTTACTGTCTGAAATTCTGTTTGGTGACTTCAACAGCCTAATGGAACCCAACTTAGAATATTGTAAAAGTTCATTTTGCACACTAAAATAAATTGTTATGAGAGAAGTTAGTCCTTATAGAGGTGTCCAATTTTTATTTAAGGGGCTATAAGGGGCTTTCATATTGCATTATTATCAATTAAAACATTTGGAAATACTTTCAGACTTATTACAATGTTGTAATAATAAGAATAGTACAAGAAACATCCATATACCCTTTATCTAGATTTACTTATTGACCTTCTATCCTATTTGCATACTTCCTTTTTATATATGTATATTTTTTAAGGAAACATTTGAAGCTAAGTTATATACATCATGACACTTTTCTTTATATGTTACATTGTGTTTTTCCAAGGGATATTCTATTATGTAACCATAACAATATCAACTTGAATAAATTTAACATTGATATAATTCTTTTATCCAGTCTCCTGTTAGTATTTCAGTTTGTCTTTTGACTCAGTAATGTCCTTCACAACATTTTCCCTACCAGTTCAGCAGTCTCAGGTCATTTATAACATTTAATTGTCTTGGCTCTTTAGCAATCTTTTAACCTGGAATAGATCCACAGCCTTTGTATTTTATAACAATGACATTCAACTTTCCTTAACAGAACATTACTCATTTCCATTTTGAGTTTGTCTGGTGATTCTTCATAATACAGGTTGTAAATTCTTGGCTAGAATATTATATAAATTATGTTGTATCCTCCTTAGAGTATTACATATATCCATCCTCCTCTTATTGGTGGTGTTACATTATATTTTGAAGTTTTTTTTTTTTTTTTTGTCAGTTCAGATGTATATGTTTAGAAGAATAATTAAATGCAATTCTAGGATGTGTAAAAGCAAACATTTTCTCTAAAGGAAGATACTTAGACTAATGCTCCCAGTAGGTAAAATGTAATTTGACTGGAAGATTTGAAGTAGCACATTTTAACTTTAAATTTTGCAAAGCTCTTAATGTAGTATACTGGCATTTAATCTGTCCCTGGATTGCCAAGGATAATTGTTGATATCCTCCTTGGGACCTGCCAGTCATTGTGGTGAACAAATAAAATCTGAGTAGGTGACATTAGACAAAAGTCTAACTGAGACATCTCAATTATAAATTTCTAATGTCATAATTAACAGCAAAGCCAAATAATGTTGTACTCTCTGAGTTTGGGCTTGTATTAGTGCAGTTTTAATACAAAACAAGCATATAAATGCCAGATGTGCTGACCGGAAAGAATATTGTAAACTTCTGAAAGAAATGATCACAAGTCTTTTTTAATCCTATGGTTTTTTGATGGATTTGTTACTGTTAATGAATGGATACAATTTTGTGAGTAGGAGAATTTCCTAAATATTTCTAGTATGTTAGCCTTAGAATGTGTATAAAAATTCTCAGAAGGTAATAGAGATACCTATTTTGAAGAAAATGGTCACATAGCTCATTTGAATATTTATAATTTCTTGATCTTTTTGCTGAAAAGTATAATATTAATATTAAGATGGTATAATGCTAAGAAAGCACATTAGTTTGCAGCTCTGTTCTGGAACATAGTGAAACTTTTTTGTATGATCTTACATTTAATCCTTTTACTTTGATTACATATGTATATTATGTATAAAATATGTATTTCCATATACTATAGACATCAAAGCATTTGAGGTATGAAATTAAATGAATATAAAGTAATTTGAATGCCAAAATGCTCATTAAATTTAACAGTTGAACTTGAAAAATTATTGGATACTGCTGTGAGTTGTGATTTCTCCTATCAGCTATCCTGCAGAGTATGGTAGGGAGAAAAAATTACTTCCATGTTCCTTTCAGGTTTGCCCCTTGATTTTACAAATAAGTATACTGCTTAAATTGCTAGTAGTTTGTAGCTGCTGCTTCTGAAACTTGTATACATGTTTCTGAGTTTTCATAGTACACCGAATGATACCCTGGGGGCTTAGAAGAATTCAGCCTGTCTTCCCTAGTGCCTAACTTAATTCTAGGAACTTGAATAGTAAATATTATGTGATTGAATATAGTTTTAAAAGTTGATCTCATTTTTGTTTCCCAGGCAAGATGTCTGTATAGATTCTACTTCATCCATGAGAGAGAACAAGCAACCTGAAGGTTTGGAATTAAAACAAGGTATGAATCAAGTACTTGATTATTGTATAAAATTTACCTGAAGAATAGAAGCATTTTACCAATAATAAATTTTCAGTGTCTAACTCACCCCATTTTACAGATAGAGGAAGAGAGCAATTTATTTGGTCAAAAATCAAAAGTGTAAAGAATATATCCTTTACTTCATGATTCTTTTAGCTACGGGAGTGATTATATTTTGTGATGTATAATTAGTTACAGATGCTACCAGGAAATGTTTTATCATTTTGAATAGTTTTATTTCAGTAATTTATATATCCTCAGCTGCAAGACATTGGAGATATGTTAACTGGGTAGCTTTGGGTTGTATGTGGAAAAAAAATCAGTAAGTTTTGTAAGATAACTTTTCCCCTGGAGGTATTTTTTCCTTGTTTACTTTCTTTCTTCCTTATTTATTGCTTTCTTGTTTTTGACATTACCAGCTAGCAGAAATAAAGTGGTAACTTTAATTTATTCAAGCCAAGTACATCAGTAGGGCTAATCTTTTAAATGTCTTTTTTGCTTCTTTTATCTCTAGTAGGAAAAATTGAAAGTAAAGTAAGTTTTTATTAGTTACTCAAATGCCAGCTCACATTTGTTTCTGATAAAATTAATTCAGAGCAGTAAGAATTTGTTGCAGCCAAGAAGATTAAGTTATCTATTATGTAATCACCTAATCTTTGATGGCTTAGAATACTTTCTCTAAAATATGAGTCATACGAACTTATTTGGTAGAGAAAAGCAAGTCATTATTTAGGCAGAATTTTTTAAAAAACTATGCTTAATTTAAAAAGTGGAAAAACAGGTTAGATAATGAATTTAGTGATTTGTTCAATTTATGTGTAGAGAGAGCAAAATCTAGATTTTCCGTAATTCTCATTTATTTACTGTAGGATTTATGAATATTTCTGATTGTTTCGAAAATTCCTACTGCTTTTCAAAAGTCCTGTTGTGATAACCTCATATCCAGCCAGCCAAAATCTTTGTACTCTGACTACTTCTGAGAACCCCCGTAAACTCAGATTCATAGTTTGGCATTATTTGTCATATATAAATACATGCTAAACACACATTATTTTTATCTAATATAATCATAATTGTATTACCTTATACCTCGTATAATCAGATTATGCCTCATGTATAATTAGACTACACTGCTACTGTTTCTTCTTTGTTTCTGCTCTTTGTATTAAATGAATAGGCAGTATGGAGGGTATGCTATTAGATCATCTGAGGAAAAGAGAATGTTCTATAAAGGGTACGAAAAGCTAGAATGGGCTGGTTGATTTCCAGTTCCTAGGAAAAGAGGGAGACCACAAATTAGCCAATGTTACCTTGTAAGAAAACGTTTTTCTGTTCTCATGTTCACACACTCAGAGTTCTTTAGAACTGTCTTCCTGGTGTCAACAGCCTGTTTTGCTGTGATTTCTTATGAGAACTTCAGTCATTTGAAAACCAGTCTTGAAGGTGCAAAGAGGGAGAGAAGAAGACCTCCAATGAGCCAGATGTCAAAAGTCCAGGCCTTTTATGCTTAGGAGCCTGTACACTACACTTAGGTTCTCACAATGGTATGAGACATTTAATAATACACTGATGGCATCAAGCAGAGTTGAGAAAACATAAGATCAAAGTGCAGCAGTACCACTGTATGATACAGTTCATGCTCATGTTGCGACTAAATCTATAGGAAATAGTTAAATTAAGTTTTAACTTTTTTTTTTTAAAGTAGGGAATTAAAGTTTTTTAAAAGAATGTCTACAAAATGTTAAAATATAAAATGTTTTATTGCATAATGGGTAAACATATTACCTAGAATATTTATTTATGGAGACCATCTTCCAGATAAATATTAGCATAGTTGAAATCTCAACCAGATAGTAATTAACTTGCTTGAAGTCACCAAACAAGCTGAGGTATATCAAGAAATAGAAATCCTGATGGGATCAATGAAGATTATTCCCTTTTTTCTAAGTGCACTAATATTGTCTGTTTGTAATGTGCATAACCTGCAAAATCTAGTATCTCTAACTTTTCTTGCATAGCTAGCTATTTTTGCTCACAGTGAGCTCAATAAAAGCAGAATATAAGTTCCTTGTGAATGCATTGTCATTTTAATGGCTTGGTCAATTGAGAAAATTCATTGAAGTTTATTTAGTACTGAAGTAACCTTTTGTTCAGTAGATCAAAATATAAAGCAACATTGAATTTTCTTTTTGCACATACCATTATTGGTATATGATACAAGTTACTTAAATTACATTATCAGTATTTAGAGCATTTAAAATGCTGAAGCATTACTTGAATAATAAGCATTAATTATGAATTAAGTTGAAATTGGCATTTTCTTGTCTAGTACTGGTTTCATTCATTTTTGTTGATAGAAAATATTTTTGAAACTGGCAGTGCTGAATATGAGTATCAGATTATACACTAAGTTCTACTGCACTTTAATAATAGACTAATAAAAGGAACTACCTTTACAGTGAAAATGTTATTTAAATGTAAATATAATCTATCGGTTCAATGATTGATACTGTAGTAAAACAAACTCTTATGTTAGAAATTCTTTCTTTCTTTCTTTCTTTTTTTTTTTTTGACACATAGTTTCACTCTGTTCCCCAGGCTGGAGTGCAGTGGCTCGATTTCAGCTCGCTCCACCTCCCAGGTTTCAAGCAATTCTCCTGCCTCAGCCTCCTGAGTAGCTGGGATTACAGGTGCTGCTACCACGCCCAGCTAATTTTTGTATTATTAGTAGAGATGGGATTTCACCATGTTGGCAAGGCTGGTCTCAAACTCCCGACCTCAGGTGATTTACCCACCTTGGCCTTCCAAAGTGCTGGGATTACAGGCGTGAGCCACCATACCCAGCCAAAAATTATTTCTTAAATCTTTCATTTCAGTCAGAATGCAGTTGTATAAGAAACATCAGTTATAGTTTGTACTCATTAGCACAGCTGTAGCTCATGTGTAGGTAGGTACATGTGTGCATGCACATGTACACATGCAACCTCACATGTGCAAGTTTGAGATCTTATGTTAATTTCCTGGAGGATTTCAGAGATTGCTGCTTTTCAAATAATAATGGCTTATATGAATTTTCTAAATTGGTCAGTTGTGCTATAGTTAAAAATAAAAACTGTTGAAGGTATTTAGTTTGTAGAAAATATTTTTAAAATATCAAACAAATATCTGCTAATGTTAAGTTTACTCAAGACATTCAACTATAGTAAAATATTGGTCTGTATTTAAATTGTTGCTTTAAAGTTTACAATTGGAGAAGTATATCATTTTGTGAACTATTTTTCCTTTGTAAATTCAAAAATTAAGTTCTTATGGTTTGCATTTTTTCTTGGAAGTTTTCATGAGAGAAATTTTAAAACTATACATGAGAAATAGCTTTGTTAAGTTAAAGAGTTGAGGTTTATAGTAGTTTCTGTAAAATATTTGAAGGACTAGTAAATGGAAGCGTGATTAGATTTGTTCTATGTGGCCTTGGAGAAAAAATAGAGCCAATAGATAACATTAATATTAGACAAAATTTTTTGGTCTAATGCAGTGGACTGCATTCTAAGATACGTTTCTGATGCTGAATATGTTTGGACACAAATAGCCACTTGGTGGTGCTCTTGTAGAGGTTTCAAGCAATTGTTGGCTGTTTGGCCTTGTTCTTGAAGTTCCTCTCTAGCTGTCAGGTTTTGTTAAGACCAGTGCCTAGTGCATTGTTTGTACTTAGGAAGAGTGGTTAGTAACTGTTTTCCTAAATTGTTTAATGGAAGCAAAGTGAAATATACTTTTTTTTCTGTTATCTCTCAATTTTTTATTCTATTGGAAGAAAAAAATACGTTTGATTTAGTCTTTGATCTGTTTAATGGTTTCTTAAAATATATTCATTTGAGTGTAGTCATTAAAATAAATAATGTAATTACATGGTATATAAAATGACCAAAATCAGTGAAGATATTTACCACATCTTATTTTGAATACTCGTACATTAGCTGTCTCATGTGAGAATCTTTTCCTTAAAGACATGCAAGCACAAAATATGCACACAGAGTTTTGCTTTAAATAGGCTCAAATCTTACCCCTCCCCCATTAAAAAAATTATTGGCCAGGCTCATGCCCACAATCCCAGCATTTTAGGAGGCTGAGGAGGGGGGATCGCTTGAACCCAGGAGGTCCAAAGCTGCACGAGCCATGATTGCACCACAGCACTCCAGCCTGGGCATCAGAGCGAGACCTTGTCTCAAAAAAGAAAAAAAACAAAACAACAACACAAAAAAACACTGCAAATTGGCAAGGTTTTCTTTTTGGATATGTATGTGTCTGAGTGGGGATCGCTTGAACCCAGGAGGTCCAAAGCTGCACGAACCATGATTGCACCACAGCACTCCAGCCTGGACATCAGAGCGAGACCTTGTCTCAAAAAAGAAAAAAACAAAACAACAACACAAAAAAACACTGCAAATTGGCAATGTTTTTTTTTTGGATATGTATGTGTCTTTTTTATCAAGACACATACATATCCAAAAAGATTTCAGATTTTGAGAGAAATGTTTATTTCTATGTGTCTTTAAGTACTCACTTTAAACATTCTATCCTGTGATGTATATCATAGGATCCTAGACATACTCTTGAGGCATCTACTTTGGAGGTCACATAGTGTAAACCTTCAGTTGTTACTGGGACATTGGTTGCTTTTTAGTCATTACATTCTTACCCAGTTTATTAGGGAAAGCACCTCTTTACCTATGTGCTCCTACCACAGGAAAAGACAGTAAATACTAGGCTTGAATCCAGATTTTGTTACCAGTTTCTGAACTCTACACATACCACATCATAGTCTGATTTAATTCATAGTTTTGGCTGCCACATCATATAGTTGATACATGATGAGCTTACACTTTATTTTTTATTAAAAGGCTTTTTTTTTTTTTGTAGCAGCTTTAGGTTTACAGAAAAATGAGCAGGAAGTACAGAAAGTGCTCATATACCTGCTTACCAACTCCTCCCCAAGTGAATCAATTTGTACATTATTATTAACGAAGTCCATAATTTATGATTAGGGCTTACCCTTTGTGTTATACGAATGTATATCGGTTTTGATAATTTTATAATGACATAAATCTACTGTTACAATATACAGAATCATTTCACTGCCTTAAAAAAATCTCCTGTGTTCCACCTATTTATCCTGCCTCACTCTCTCTCCCCCAACCCCTGGCAACCACTGATCATTTTACAGCCCCTATAGTTTTGCTTTTCCTGGAATGTCTGTAGTTTTGAATCATACAGTGTATAGCCTTTTCAGATTGGTTTCTGTCACTCAGTATTTGAAGTTCCTCCATGTTTTGTGTGGCTTGATTTTGTTTTATTGCTGAGTGTCTTCCGTTGCATAGATATAGAGCAGTTCGTTGATCCATTCACCCATGACATCTTGGTTGCCTCCAAATTTTGGCAATTATGAATAAAATAGGGTGCAGGTTTTTGTGTGGATATAACTTTGCAACCCATTTGGATAAATACCAAGTTTAGTTTTGTAAGAAACTGCTAAACTGCATTCCAAAGTGTACCATTTTGCATTCCCACTGACAATGAATGAGAGTTCCTGTTGCTCCATGTTCTCATAGCATTTGGTGGTGTCAGTGTTTTGGATTTTGGCCATTCTAATAGGCGTATAAGTAATCTCTTGTTTTCTTTTGCAAGTCCCTAATGACATATGATGCTGAACATCTTTCATATACTTATTTGCCATTAATATATATTTGGTGAGTTGTCTTTTCACATCTTTTGGGGATTTTAAAAACTGGGTTGTTTTCATATTGTTGTTTTGAGAGGTCTCTAGGTATTTTGGGTACCAGTGCTTTGTCACATATGTTTTGCAGATGTTTTCTCTGAATCTGCAGCTTGTCTTTTTGTTCTCTTACTAGTTACTCATATTTAATACACAGTCTCTAGGTGTGTATTTGCTACATACTATAAGTCATGTAAGACTTTGTAAATGTGTCATTTAAGGGATGCACAAGACACGCTTTCGGCTGAACCCAGCATCCTAATTTGTGAAGCTTTTGTGGTTATTTTGAATCTATTAAGTTCTGGGAAATAATATAGAATGTTAAGTGCATAGATTTTGGAGATTTACTTGGGTTTGAATTTTGTTTTTGCTGCTTTAGCTGTGTAAAACTAGGGCAAGTAACTTAAATTCTCTGTTCCCCAGCTTTCTCATTTTTAAAATGAAGATAGTAAATATGAATGCCTATTTCATTATGTAGGTGCAAGGATTGAATGCATTAAAAATGCAAAGTGCTTTAGAGCCGTGCTTAGTACATATTAAGTGATCAAAAAATCAGTCCTTGTTGTAATTATTTCTGTTATCGCTGCTGTCATTATTGTTTTTTGCCTCATCACCTCAGTATCAACCTGCCAGTTTCTAATTGGTAAAAGGGTATATATTGAATCATTATATATGCCTTTATGTAAATTGTATTCATTGGTTTCTCTGTGCCCTTTGGTTTAAAGATAATGAGTTTAATACATCTTCCAAGTAATATCTCTTCAAATTTTGAAGCTCAGCCCTGCACCCAACAAACTTACTGTTTTGTTCTAGGCACTAGGTATAGAAAGATAAATATGTCCTGACCTGGAAAGAATGCATCTAATAAAGGAAGACAGATATGTAAATAAATTTTTTCATATCCACCTGTATCTGAACCTATATACTCCCCTTATCTCCTGTTAAAATTGGTGAACTCTTTATGCTGCCCAGACCAGCTCCTCTCTTTGAATACTGATCTTGCTACCTTTTGGTACCTGCAAATACTTCATTTCTCCACCTAATCAATGTCCCCCTCTGTAGTGAATTATTGCCAGCAGCCATTTCACTGGTCGTTGCTCAGTTCTCATCTTGACCCACCAGCTGCATTTGACAGCATTGATTATTTTCTCTCTTTTGAAACTGGCTTTCCTAACTCTTTCTGACTTCTAAAGGATGAGTGCTCTAGGACCGACTTTTTTCTACACTAAATGATGATATTATGTAGTTCCAAGACTGACAACTACTAATTTATTTCTACAATTCAGACTTCTTTCTAACACTTGTTTATCCAGTTTACTTATTAAAGAATCTTAAAGTTAGCATGTCCCTGAATAAATTCTAGATCCCTCTCTGACTCCCCAAAAAACAAGAAACATAAAAACAACAATACCTTGCTACTTCTGCCATTTATCCCCATCTTAATAAATAGCAGTTACATTCTTCTCAGTGTCCAGGCCAAGAACCAGGCCAAGAATCATTCTTCAGTCCTTTCCTTCTTCTCCATCCTGATGGAGGAACATGTTTATATCATGTTCCCTGTAGTCTCTTTTTTCACACAGCAGTCTGGTTATTTTGAACTGTATGAATGGTCATGTCACCGTTCTTATCAAAGCCTTCTAATAGCTTCTCATCTCTGCACAAAATCCTTGTCCGTCTTTCCTGTGGCCAGTACAGCCTTCACATGATGTGACCTGTTACTCCCACCTTGCTCTCTCTGCTCCCCGCCTCTTTGCTTTCTTCTAGCACTCCAAACACTGTTGTGTCAGGGGCTTTGTTTTTGCTGTTCCTTCTGCCTGCCTGCTTCCTTCCTCGGATAATCATATGGGTCTTCCACGCATCATTTAGATTCCTGATCAAATGTTACCTGATCTGTCTAAATTAGTTGATACTAATTTTTTTTTTTCCCAGAGCTCATAAACCTCCTAATAAACCTAGAATTTCACTGGGAATTGATATCAGGTTAACACTGTAGTCTCATAGAAGTCACCTTTTGAAAACAGAACTGTGTTGATCTATCACATGTATAGTTCACAGCCTATCAGTTGTGACTGCAAGTTTTAATACCTGTGTTCCAATATGTCAAATCTGAGATCTGAACTTACTTACACCAGTGGTGTACTCTTATTGACATCAAACTCCTGTTTTTAAGATCAAATATCTCCATATCTATGACACCTTTCCTTCCCCAACCTTCATCTGCTCACCTCCCCTCTTCTCTCAATAGAGTCTCGCTCTGTCACCCAGGCTGGAGTGCAGTGATGTGATCTTGGCTCCCTGCAACCTCTGCCTCCCAGGTTCAAGCAATTCTCCTGCCTCAGCCTCCTGAGTAGTTGGGATTACAGGTGTGCATCACCATGCCTGGCTAATTTTTGTATTTTTAATAGAGATAGGGTTTCACCATGTTGGCCAGCCTGTTCTCAAACTCCTTACCTCAAGTGATCTACCTGCCTTGGCCTACCAAAGTGCTTGGTTACAGGCATGAGTCAGTGGGAGGATTGCTTCAGTCCAGGAGGCAGAGGTTGTAGTGAGCCATGATTGTGCTACTGAACTCTAGCTTGGGTAGCAGAGTGAGACCCTGTCTCAAAAAAAAAAATTGATTAAAAAAATAAATAAATAAATTTACATTATATAAAATTAGAATGAAGTCTTTAGTATTCTTTAATATCTCTTCTTGAGCTTATATTTATATGCAAGCAAGCAAAAGCAATGCCACAGGAAACGTAGTTTGTGAAGTAGACAATGATTTTGGGCATACTTTCCTAGGATGGGTAGATTATGGAACACTAAGATATTACTAAGAGAAAGTGTTTGAGTGCGATGCTCTTTTGAATGAGTAAGTTCCAAGAAATCTTTAGGGTGAAAAGTTGCTTGCTTCCAAACTCCACTGCTTGGAAATATGGGTGCTAAGATAGCTGTTCTGCCTTCATTGTCCCCTTTTGGGTGTTTTTATTTTTGTTATCATACTTTTATTCTATCAGAAACCTGTTTAATCAATGATAGGATAAATGATAAATGATATTTTAAATAATTTTTTATTTACTTTCAGATTACTCAATGAAAGATTATAGTCAAAAATTGCTTATGTCAGCCTGTTTTTGTGCCCCAGTGTGAGACCAAAAGCATCCACTTATCTGATCCATCGTAAAAGACTGGCAGGGAGGCCCTATTGTGCTTTTTATCCAAGAATGGTAATGTCTTCAGAGACAGTAATTTTGGATACTGCTTTTTTATATATTCTCACCTGTGCATTTTATGCTGCCAGGCTCACATACTTCTATACTGAGCTTACATCTAGCATTTTGCTTGTGCCCATTCTGTCCCTCACACTTGAAGTTTCCTCTTCTGTTGATACCACCTATTAGATTTTACCCATTCTTCAAGACTGGTCTCATATCACATATCTGTGAATATCTCCTTGACTTTTGCCTCTTGCCTTGTATGCTCTGAAATTACCTTATACTTTATATTGCATAATTTGGTATGTTAAAGTATGATGCCATACATTAAGCATACTGTGAAGGCAAAGCCTGCATCTTAATCATGCCACAAGTATTTTGTCACTCTGACATTTTGCAAGACCTACTTCTGAGGTCTTTACAGCACCATCATGGCATATGTAAAAGATACTTAGTGAATATTTATTTGATTCTTGAAATAGTCTCTGAAGGGGATAGTTAATGGATTTGTGAGTCTTAAAAGTCAAATTTACAAGCTGGTGGATATTCATGTTATTTGGAAGTTCAATGATGGTTCAATACAATACTAGATGAGTTTTCTTTACTGAATCATTGGCATTTGTTCTTTATTGTTTGAAATCAGTTATACCATGATTAAATTTTGTAAATTATGGTCAACCTAATGCACTTAAATCTAAATCAGTAGTTTAATACACTACACAGAAAAAAAAAAAAACCAAGTTCTCCATAACACAGTATTGCTTAATGCATTCATAGGTGCCGTAACTGCACCATAGATGCCAAAGCTTTTCATACACCTGAAGTAATTTAGCATATGTTAAGTGACTTATACAATAGAACATGGCAATTTGAAGAGCTTTATACCTCAAGTCTTTTCAATAGATCATGGCAATTTGAAGAGCTTTATACCTCAAGTCTTTTATGTATTTCTTAATTTTCATCATTCCAGTAGAATTAGTAACTCATTTTTAAAAGCATCATCTGCAAACTTACTAATACATTTCCAAGATAATTTACTCCCATTGTTGGCATTAGGGAATTGTAAGGTTTCTCTATCAATCATGATCTTTAAATAGAAGAAGTAAAACTTATACATACTTTCTAAAGAAGTAACTTCATCCCCAAATAAGTTGTTGGAAGATCTTAAAATTTTAAGGTAGTCATGTTTTGTCTCTCCAACCTCTGTTCTGCCACATATGAGAGAGAGAGAGACAGAGAGAGATATTGAGATTTCAGGAAAAACTGAGGTACATTATTTCTACTCCTTCAAATAAAGTCTAGTCAGTAGTGAGAAATATAACAGGTAATGTGGTATCTATTTAAAATAAGTTTTCACAAAGTTTTGTTAAAAAATTGTTAGATTAGATAATCATTTAATATGATTTGTGGTAAAAATGTTAAAAATCTGTTCATGAACTAAAGAGGTGTTTGGGTTCTACAAAGGCACTAGTACTTTAAACCCCCTTAATTTAAGCTGTTTAAAAAAATACCTAAAGGAAGAAAAGCAAATAAAAACATGATGTATGCATGATGTTAATCTAAGGTGATTGAAATCCACCAAGAAAAATAAAAGACAATTGGGTCTGAGGTAAAATATAAAAAATTACAGTTAAAAATAATAAGAATACAAATTCAGACTATTAACTGAAGACAGAATAGTCAAAGTGGCACAGGAAAGAGAGCAAGTAAAAACCTAGACCAAAGTTACTGATGTTACAGAGCAGCAAAAGAACTAAAGTTAACTTTAAACAATACATAAAGAAATAAGAGGATATGATATATTCCTTACATTAACTGTGCTCCTTCACTAAATTGGGTAACCCCTGAAATACTACATACCATTTAGGGCACTTGAGAAAAAAACAATACAAATGAAGAAATGGAGGAAATAGTTTATGAGAAAGGAGTAAAGGAGTTTAAGAGCTTAGCTAGGCAATAGTTATAGGAAGACAAAGACTTAAAAGATTTCTCCGGGGGAAAAAGGACTTTATAATGCATTCATCCCTTAGGATTGATCCTCTGGCCAGCTACTCACCAATATACTTTAGTTGTATTACACTGTCCTCTAGCCTGTATACTTACTCTCTTTCTTTTGTTTACCTGCTATCTTCGGTCCTACCAACTTGATTCATATCCCAGTCAAACTCTGCACCCATATACTAAAGATTTTTTAAATAACTAATCCATCTAGACTTAGTGTCTAGACAGCAAAATGAATCAATCACTACTCAAATTCATCACTGACACATAAATAAATGGAATAATTTTTCACAGGCTTATTATGTTTATGTTATTCAGTGAGCCATAGTGGTGAACATGGGATAAAACCATAAAAACAAAATATTTGGCAGCTAAATAAAACAACCAACACTCTGTGAACATTTTATTATCAAGGAGAAAAAAATAAACAACATAAGACCCAATCACTCTAAAAGTAATATACTAATATAAATTAAAAGGGGTGTGCTATGTAATAGAAAAAAACTAAAATGCAGTACCTCTGTTTTTATTATCATCTATAACAAACCCCAATGCCTGAGAGCTGTGGGATTCCCTAAGTTAGAGAAAAGAAAAATACTGTGTGGCATAGGTTTGCTTTCTGTTAAAACTTTTAAATAGAATATCCAATGAAAGTAAATAAACATATAAGAACTATTAATCACATCACAAACATTTTGAGTTAGAAAAATAAAAGGAACTTTTAAATTATACTAGCATATTTAAACCTTTATAGGACTTATAAATATTCTAGTCGATAATAATCCAGCTTAACAGAAACAGTTCTTATGCATAGAATGAAAGTATATCTGGTGTTATGAGTATTATCCTTGTAAAACCTCTTGATAGTGAATTATTAAATTAAGCCAAGACAAACTCTAGAACATGGATTATTTAAATACTTGTCTAAATTTCTGCTGAAGATGGCAAATCGAACATACATATCTACTTCCCATCCCTACCAAAAACCTGCCTAAACGACAGGAGAGAAATACTTAAAAATAATAACATATAAATTGTAAATTAACTAATGCCAAAAGTAATAAATACCAGTCCTTCCAAAGTAAAACACAAAATGGGGAATAAACAGAGGGAAAAAAATTAGCAGATTTAGCTTAATAAAAATGTTAAGATTTCTGAGAAAGAAAATATGCCATAAATAAAATTATAAGACAGGCAGGCGACAAAAAAATAGCAAATTTGTTTTTAAAAAGGACAAATAAAAGAATATATAGAATGTCTAGATATTATTAAGAAACAACCAAAAACATGGACAAAGGGTAGAAACAAGTCAGCTATTTCACAAAACTGGAAATAACAGAGGGCCAATACACACAAGGAAAAGAATGCTCAACCTAATTTCTAATCAGATAAATGCAAATTAAAACAAAATGTTACTTTTTACTTCCCAGTAAAAGTTAGGATTTCTGTCTATAAAAAAAGCTAGTACAATGCTAAGATGAAAAAAATGACCAAGATATATTGTTAAGTCAAAAAAGTAAACCAAAGCATGATAATTGTATTTTTGTTAAAAATAAAATAAGTACTCTAAATTATTAACAGTGATTACTTCTGGGAAAGGAAGTAAAAGGAGAAGAAGAAAAATTAATTTTTCTATTTTGCTTTGTGAACATGTATTTCTTCAACCTTTTATAAAAATGAAGTTTAGAAAACATTAAAAGAAAAAATGAATTTACAGTATAACAAAAAAGATATAATGTAAAGACAAGAATTTTTATGGTTTTCACAATATATAAGTAGGATCAAATTGCCACACTCAAAAAAAGGAAAATCACAGCCAAAGACACCATAGATAAGTGTAATTCTTTGAGAGTCTTGGAAGCAAAGAAGAATTGGCTGTGGAACAAACAACATGACAATTAATATTAAGTTCATTCTGAATAATTAAGCCAACTGAACTCCTCCTCCTTTCCCTCCTTTTTATGGTCATATATCTCTGAGAGGCCTACCCCTCATCCACTTTACATCAATGAGAAAGGTATGTTAGAGAAATAAACAACTGCTGAAAAAACCCCAACCAGCTACTGGAAAAACATAGCCAAAACAAATGAAAGACCAAGATAAACAAAGGAAGAAATAAAATAGGAATCAGAAGATAATCTTTTGGAGCAAGGGGAAGAAGAGAGTCTATTTAATATCCTTATTAGAGAGACTGAGGTGGACACTGCAGTCATAAAACAGGGTGTAGTGAAAAAAAGCCAGAGACCAAGAATTAATAGGATTTAAAAATAAAGATATCGGCTGGGTGTGGTGGCTCACGCTTGTAATCCCAGCACTTTGGGAGGCTGAGGCGGGCGGATCATGAGGTCAGGAGTTTGAGACCAGCCTGGCCAACATGGTGAAACCCCGTCTCTACTAAAAATATAAAAATTAGCCAGGCGTGTTGGCCTGCGCCTGTAATCCTAGCTAGTCTGGAGGCTGAGGCAGGAGAATCGCTTGAACTCAGAAGGCGGAGGCTGGAGTGAGCTGAGATCTCGCCACTGCACTCCAGCTGGGCGACAGAGTGAGACTTCTCAAAAACAAACGAACAGATATCAAAAGCAAATATTCAGTAGTTGCTGGAAGATAATGTTAAGGAAGTATCTCAAAATGCAGAAAAGAAAGATATTTTAAAACGTACAATAAAAGTTAAGAGATGAAGATGAACAACTCATGAAGTTCAACATCAACCAAGTTTATAATTCAACAGATATTAGCATCTACTGTGTACAAGACACTGTTTTAAGCACTGAGGAAACAGAAGTGAACAAGAAAAATCTCTGTAGAGAGAGAGTAAAAATCCGTAAAAATGTCAGGTTCAATGAAGAAAAATAAAACAGGATAAGAAGATAATAGCAGGAAGATGCTTTCACCTAGAGTGATCGCTGTGATGTGATAAGGAACCACTTGAGCAGGGACTTGATAAAGTGACAGAATAAGCCAGAAAGTGAGAAAGTAGACAGTGGAAAGGGAAAATAAAGAAATAATTGATCCAGATAAAACTGATAGGAGGTGAAGAAGGCCTTCACCCTGAAAGGGCTTGCCAAGTGTAGAACATCAAACCTAGGACACATCCTATGAAATAGAATTCAAAGATTTAAAAAATTCCTACATTGAGATACCATCTCACGACAGTTAGAATGGCGATCATTAAAAAATCTGGAGACAACAGATGCTGGAGAGGATGTGGAGAAATAGGAACACTTTCACACTGTTGGTGGGAGTGTAAATTAGTTCAACCATTGTGGAAGACAGTGTGGCGATTCCTCAAGGACCTAGAAATAGAAATTCCATTTGACCCAGCGATCCCATTACTGGGTACATATTCAAAGGATTATAAATCGTTCTACTATAAGGGCACATGCACACGAATGTTCATTGCAGCACAGTTTACAATAGCAAAGACCTGGAAGCAACCCAAATGCCCACCGATGATAGACTGGGCAGGGAAAATGGGGCACATATACACCATGGAATATTATGCAGCCATCAAAAACAATTTCTTCCCCTTTGTAGGGACATGGATGAACCTGGAAACCATCATTCTCAGTAAACTGACACAAGAACAGAAAATCAAACACCGCATGTTCTCACTCATAGGCGAGTGTTGAATAATGAGAACACATGGACACAGGGAGGGGAGCATCACACATTGGGGTCTGTTGGGGGGAAATAGGGGAGGGACAGCGAGGGGTGGGGAGTTGGGGAGAGAGAGCATGGGGAGAAGTGCCCGATATAGGTGAAGGGGAGGAAGGCAGCACATCACACTGCCACGTGTGTACCTATGCAACAATCTTGCATGTTCTTACATGTATCCCCAAACCTAAAATGCAATAAAAAAAATATATATATATATACTGCTACCGATCACAGACACACACAAAAAAATTCCTTAGTTTCCACAGAAAAAAACTAGATTACAAACAAAACCATTACAGCGATTAGATTCAAGGAATCAAGAGTATTGTAGACAATACCCAATCCCAGTGGATACTGACATGATCACAAAAAGAAAAGCAATTATATATTATGTGTTGGAAGTACACAATGTCACTTCTAAATATTCTTGCCAAAAAAATTGAACCTGAGTCTGATCAAGCCTCTGAATCAACTACCAATTTACCTCTTCTCCACCCACGCATTATTCAGCTCTTTGTCCATTATTTCCCAACAACCTCTAGTCTAAAAACAAAGACATTTTTCAAAAAATTGTATTTTAAAATATTTTATACAGCCTGTAGATTCTCATTCAGAATCAGTGACTTCACACTTTAAATTTTAGGTGAAGCCTGGTAGGCACTAAAATTAATTTTTTGAGTCTGTGAACAACTTAGCACTTATTTTCTTAAATCTGTTTTAGTCTCAAGTTAGAATACTTATATAAACATTATTTCCTAAAACAAAAGGTTATGTTCAATTTTCTTTCTTTATTTTTTTTTTTTTGCTATTTGGAAATACTTATTGCTTTGGGGTGATATATAAAATGTTCTTTGGCATCAAATAACCATTTTTTTTTACAACTTTTATTTATGGACACAAAAATTTATTGTTTTATTTTCCACTTTAATTTTGAAATGGGGGTGGTTTTTGAATTATAATCTTGTAGGAGGTTCAGTGAAGGTCAGTAAATTATCTGTTATAAAACCAGTGGAGTATAATTGTTTATGTCCTCCTTGTACAGTCTGTTATCAGAATTTTCCATGCGTCAATCTATGTTTTGTAAAGTTGTTTTCCCTACTATAAGGAAAGCACTGTCAAAGCTTTCTTACAGTAGGGAAAGCTAACATTCTGGGGATCATGACTTTAAAAAAATAATTCAGGCTGGGCGTGGTGGCTCACGCCTGTAATCCAAGCACTTTGGAGGCCAAGGTGGGCGGATCACCAGAGGTCGGGAGTTCAAGACCAGCCTGACCAACATGGTGAAACCCCATCTTTAAAAAGAAAAAAAAAATTTTTTTTTAAATAAAAAAATAAATAATTCAGTATTTAAAAGATAAATTAATTGGGGATATAAGTAAGTACTCAAAAGTTGTAAATGATGCCTTGAATCAAGTAGTATTCAATGACAAGAACAAGGTGGTTGAGAGCCATCATCTGTGTTTATTCAGCTTGTTAGCATCAGTTATAGAAGTTTCATAATAAATACGTTTTTAAAAATTATGGTGTACTAATTTGTTAATTAAAATCCTCTTCATTAAAACATTTTATCTTAGAAAATGGCCTTAGGCATTCTTTAATTTATTGATCTGGAACAGAGTGTTTGAAAAAGCATATGAAACGATTGGGATAATTGTAATGCACATGTTGCCCTGCTTGCTGATGATACTTTTTTGTAGTTTATAAAGCAAAGTATTTTAAACACTTTATAGAATGAAATTTCACTACTTGGCTCATAAGCCATACTCTATCCAGAGGATTTCCAATGTCAGCTTTCACTTTGTAATGCAGAAGCTTTACTGTGATATAATATGTTATGATATTTTAATTAGGAAAATAGATCATGGGTACTCCATATGATGGAATAAATTTCTCATTGTTCCCATGTTCTACTAAATTAGAATGAAAAATACATTTGAATTTACATTAAATTTGCTCTGCTTCGAAGGTTGAGAAGTCAGGGAAAGAGGGTGGCGTGGGGATTATGTAACATGTTTGGGACTGCATAGTGGGAGGTGGAATCAAAGCAGTTTTTAAATTATAAGCAGTAAGGAAATTATGACCCATGGCATTTAACTTACATGAATCTTTCTATTTTTTTTGTTTGTTTGTTATAGGCAAAGGGGAAGACAGTGATGTACTCAGTATAAATGCAGATGCTTATGACAGCGACATAGAAGGCCCATGCAATGAAGAAGCAGCTGCTCCTGAGGCACCAGAAAGTACAGTCCAAAGTGAAGCTGGTCAGATAGATGACCTGGAGAAAGACATTGAGAAAAGTGTGAATGAGATTCTGGGACTGGCAGAATCTAGCCCAAAGGAACCCAAAGCAGCCACCCTGGCTGTTCCTCCACCAGAAGATGTTCAACCTTCTGCACAGCAACTAGAGCTGCTAGAACTTGAGATGAGGGCAAGAGCGATTAAGGCCCTAATGAAAGCTGGTGATATAAAAAAGCCAGCCTAGGTATTTAACTTGAGTTTGAATTTTAGGTATGTTTGAACAAAGCCACATCATATAATTTTGTATCTAAAATTTATTTGGGGTCTTGTATGTTATTTCTCATGTAACCCTTATTAGGTCAACTTATTTTAGGTATAAAATACCTGTGACTATTTCTTTTTATTCTTTATTTTTTTGACTACTTTCATATTATAAATATGTGTTATTGTCTTATGAATTCATGGCAAATATAGTTGGATAGCCTGGGTACTTTGTTAGATGAGTATTTAGCTGTGTCTGCAACTCTTAAAAGCCATTAGCAAAGAGTAATGGTATTTTTTTCTTTATTTTTAAATGTTTGGCCACCAAACCTAAAAGCAAAAGATTGACCAAGCATATTTCTCTTAAGGCAACCTATATTTTGCAATAGAATATTAAATTATTGCTTTAGATTTGTTAATAATTTGAGAAATTTAGTTTTGCTTATATGTGCTTTTAAAATATATACTGTTTTGAAGATTCCTTATGTTGATGCAAATTTCATAGTTAAAACCAAATAACAGAGATCTGAAATAGATGAGAAAAACATTTTTTATTAAAGGAAGGAATTAATTTAAGGCAATTTTTAACAATGTAGAACTAATTGCCCATGTTTAATTATAGCAGACAAGCCATTCTAACAGGTATTTGATACTATTGGATGCATTATTCTAGGTTTTTTCTTTAACAAAAATGGAACAAGTTTTCATTTACATTCCAAGCTGTCAGGAAATTGAGAATACTTTATTATCCAGGATTTCATCTGATGTAGTTGCTTAAGGATCTGATGTGCTATAATTCCACAAATCAAAAATAAAAAAAGGCTATCATTCTGGATCTGAAGACTTTTGATACATTTTTTTTTTTTTTTTTTTTTTGAGACGGAGTTTCGCTCTTGTTACCCAGGCTGGAGTGCAATGGCGCGATCTCGGCTCACCGCAACCTCCGCCTCCTGGGTTCAGGCAATTCTCCTGCCTCAGCCTCCTGAGTAGCTGGGATTACAGGCACGCGCCACCATGCCCAGCTAATTTTTTTTTTTTTTTTTTATTAGTAGAGACGGGGTTTCACCGTGTTGACCAGGATGGTTTCGATCTCTTGACCTCGTGATCCACCCGCCTCGGCCTCCCAAAGTGCTGGGATTACAGGCTTGAGCCACCGCGCCCGGCCTTGACTTTTGATACTTTTTCAAAAGCAAAATTAATTTCAGAAACCTTTGATAAGTTGTTGTTATAATTAATCTAATTTTGTATAGTTTTTATAAATAAATTACTGTCCTTCCACAATTATGGATGCTTTTCCCCTCGTCACTAATTGCAGTTGTTTGATACCAAAATAAATTTACATAGAGATCCTTAACTTAAAATAAATTAATTTTTTAAAAAACATAAATCTGGAACTGTGGTTTCTATATTTGATAACAAATGTAGTATATTTTATTTATAAGTCATGCTCTACTGATACTGTATGAGGATTTTCCTTATATACAAAAGTTGCAGGGATTGTGTTTTATTAGCTGCCTTAATTATGTTAATTTTAAAGGGTTTTTATGTGGAAATAGAGGACATTTATGAAACATTGGAATTGCAGTTACAAATTCTTTTTGTTGTTGTTCCTGAACATGGCTTGGAATAATTCTACCATTTTTTTCCCTCCTTGAATCTTTCTAATAAAGCATAGAAGAAGCCTGTATGATTTTAAATGCTTCTCTTAGGCTGGTAAACAGATTTGAGTTATGAGTTTCATTGTTATTGCTTCAAGATGAAAAGACATTGATATAATTTTTCTATTTCAACTTAAAATAATAGTTAATATGCTAAAGTAGTACAGAATAAACTTTATTGCTGCTTACTAGTTACAAAATACTGTAAATGGCATCTGTATGATTAAACATACAAGAGTAGAAAAAGGTCTGAGGGCTTTGTAAATGATTAAAGTCTCCACCTTCATGAAGCATTGTGTGTCCTACTCTGTGCAGAATGGTTTACAGGACATTTGACTGGAGTGGATATGTGTGAGGTAGAATGAACAGAACAATTTAGAGGCTACTTAGTTCCCTAACTTGGAAAATCAACTTTTTATCATCTTCTTCTTTTAAAATGTTGAAAGACTCGAGAGCTTTTTGAAAATGATTGGCTTTAGAGAATGGCAATGTTTGCTTTAGAAATAGCAATGGGAAAATACCATGTATTGATCTGATGCTGCCATTTAAATATTCAGCTCAGAGGTATTTATTGAATGCCTAGAAGGTGCTCAGTCTTACTCAAATCTTAAACGTAGAGATGTTACAATATAGATTTTATTGTGGAATAGACTGGTTAATACAGACACGGGTACTGCTTGTTTTTATGCCTGATTTCTTCCTTTTGTTAAGGTGAGGAACGTTTTTAGGTAATATTTAACTAGTAATTAAAACATCAAAAAAAAAATGGCAGCTGAATTTTTCATTCACTGTCAAGCAATCCTGATATTTGATGAAGAACTTGACTTAAATCTTTTTTATTTTTATTTTTTGAGAGACGAGGTTTTTGCTATGTTGCCTAGGCTGGTCTCGAACTCCTGTGCTCAGGCTATCTCTCCCACCTCAGCCTCCTGAGTAGCTGGAACCACAGGCACACACCACAGAGCCTGGCCCCTCAAATCTTGAATGCTGGGAGCCAATGGATAATAAGTCTTCTATATTAATGAGCAGATACCTCAAGCCCTAAGCCTTCATTCACATTAAATGTTCCTACTAATCCACATAGATATATCCTAAAAATCTATCACCAGGTTACCAGTAACATTTCAATTATGAAAAATCACTCAAAATCTACACATCTTTTTGTTGAACACTAATAACTCCTCAAGTTAATCTGGCAATATATTCTTTCCTAATAAATCTTTTGGCCAAAACTTATTTTCAGCAAAATGTTAGATCTTAGGATTTGTTATCTGAGTAAAGGTATTCTGAATCATCTGGACAGTAATACAAATTACAATAAAATCACCATTTTTCAATGCCATTTTCAAGGTAGATAAAGCAGAGGTGAACCTGTAATTTGGGCCAAATACTTGGGCAGCTTAAAAGCTTTAAAAATTCTCAGTTCTAGTCCATCATAAAAAGTAGGAAGAGGGCTGGGCACAGTGGCTCATGCCTGCAATCCCAGCACTTTGGGAGTCTGAGGCAGGCAGATCACCTGAGGTCAGGAGTTTGAGACCAGCCTAACCAACATGGAGAAACCCCATCTCTACTAAAAATAAAAAATAAAAAATTGGGAGGCTGAGGCAGGAGAATCACATGAACCCAGGAGGCAGAGGTTGCAGTGAGTCGAGATCACACCATTGCACGCCAGCCTGGACAACAAGAGTGAAACTGTCTCAAAAAAAAAAAAAAAAAGAAGAGGTCAGTTATGGATACTTTTCCTTGATTATGTTTGCTTAATTCTTAAAAAGTAAAAGACCAATATGTATTAACTTAAAACTTCATCTTTAGGTATGTTTACATTTTCTTTATATTCTTCAAATAAAACAAGTATACCAATAGGAACTCATATAGTCAATATATTGATACATTTGATATTTAATAATTATTTTTAAATGCTTTGTGATGCAATGAAAAGAATGTGCGAGTTGAGAGCAGAAGGGCCTGATTCTGCCTTCCCAGCTGTGTTACTTTGGACAAGTAACTATAAAATGAGGAAATAAATTGTTAGCCAATATGTAAGATTTCTTTCAGCTATAATAGTTTGTAATTCCAATACAGAATGCTGTAAACTTTGCCAAACTTGTAGAACTCTTTTTGAGTTCAAGTATTTCTCATCTCCTTCCTTCCTCTCCCCACCCAATTCAAAATGAAGCAATTTGTTTAATCTGTCTTGTTCCTCATTGTTGCTGGATGTGAACAATCTAGTAATTTTTTTTTCTTGTACCTGTTCCAGTCTTCAATGTCAAGATTGCTTGGCAAGTATTAATATATATTGTGTAGAATTATTCACTGCAGTCCACAAATGTAGCTGTTTAGCTGTTACCTGTAATATTTCTCTATTTTTAAATAACATGATTATTATGCCATTTTAAAAATATTTCAGTTTTAGATTTTTATCAATTGGCCTGTTTTGGGATTTGAAGATTAAGCTATAGTTCTCTGCCTCTTCTCTAATGCATACCTTCCACTCTCATTTTCACAGTAGAGTGCAGTTACATCACACTTTATGGTTAGTTAGCATTCAATATTTATACTATTTTGACTCTGTAAATACTATTCACAACTGGAATGTGTGGTATCTGTAATTATATTTCTTTTTTTTTGGTCTAATTTTTGGCTTGAGTTTTTTTGGAATTAATAACACTGCCTTATTGTTTTATTTGCTGAATGGTCTGTATAGCATAGGACTGCTGTATAGTAGTATTTTAAGACTTCCGATGGGCCGGGCGCGGTGGCTCAAGCCTGTAATCCCAGTACTTTGGGAGGCCGAGGCGGGTGGATCACGAGGTCAAGAGATCGAGACCATCCTGGTCAACATGGTGAAACCCCGACTCCACTAAAAAAAAAATACAAAAAATTAGCTGGGCATGGTGGCGTGTGCCTGTAGTCCCAGCTACTCAGGAGGCTGAGGCAGGAGAATTGCCTGAACCCAGGAAGCGGAGGTTGCGGTGAGCCGAGATCGCGCCATTGCACTCCAGCCTGGGTAACAAGAGCGAAACTCCGTCTCAAGGGAAAAAAAAAAAAAAAAAAAAGATATTCCTTCTGGAGCTCTCTGTACTTTGCTAATCTGGATTGGTTGCTCTTTACCTCTCTTATGTTGGAACCCCCATTTCCTGAATTCTCTTCCTCTTTTGGTGGCATACCTCTTCCGACAGCTTCCTGTGAAAGACTGCATGCACAGTAAGTTATTTTGATTCATTGGTGTAACCCAGCATGACTCAGTTCTGCCTACATACTTGATTGAAACTTTATGTGAATAATAATGTATACAGGCTAGAAATCGCTGTCCTGAATTATACAGCATTGCACCAGTACCTTCCAACTTCCATTAAATTTGTTGAGAATTCATTGGTCATTCTAATTCTTGATGCTTAATTTGTGTCCTGTTTCTCTTTGTAAGCTGTCAGAATCTAACCTCTATCCCCAGAATTCTGAAAAGTTTTTCATGATGTGTCAGGATATGGATTTTTAAATCTGTTGAGTTAAGGTAGACTCTTTCAGTAGAGAAATTAATGTCATTCAGTTCTGGGAAGTTTTAAAATACTGCTTGAAAAGTTCCTTCCCTCTATTTTTTCTAGTGTTTATTCTAGAACTCTTTTTATTCAGATACTGATATCTAGGCCTGATTCTTTTTTCTTATTGTTTCAATTTTCCATCTTTTCTACTTTCCTTTATATTTTCTCAGTTTTCTAGTTCTTCCAATGATTTTTTTTAAACTTCAAATATATTTTTAATATCCCAAAGATCTTATTATTTTTTATTCTCTGAATATTCCTTCTTTAAAATAGCACTAAAATTTTGTGTCTGTAGGGCAGTGGCTCCTGCTTGGTATCTTGGTGACCCTGCATGCATCCTGATAGGCCATGCAGGCAGAGCCTGAACCTCAGACTGAACTAAGTCTTAGTGGAACACCCTGCAGTCCTTCCAGGAGCATAACCAGACAGTTTTGTGAGGATCCTTTGCAGGATCATTTTCTCATTTGCCTTTCTTTCATTAGGGAGGCTCCCTGTCTTGCAGGAGGATGTCTTAAGGCAGTTTTCTCATCTCACTCCCTGTTTCCTTTGAGACTTGGGACTTTCTATTCCCGGCTCCTCCCCGCAACCCCGGGGCACAGCTGCAGGCTATAAAATTGCTTAGCTGCGGCTTGGCATTAGCTCTACAGCAACAGGGTGTCCCTCACTCCTGTTGTGTTGTTATCTGGTCCCTTTTGTGTTGATGTCCTCACACAAGATCCTTGCATAATAACCTTGGAGATTTGGCACTTTTGACTATATTTTTCATTCTCTATGTAAGTAATAAGCTGTCTGAATCTAAAAAGAGCTTTTTTTTTTTTCTGGCTTAATCTGTCAGGACATGCTTGGCACTTACCTTGGCCTTGTGCTTGATGGTTTCATGGATATAATATTTACTTCTCTGAGGATGGTAATTTTAGTGGTTGTTTTCAAGTTTTCGTCTGCTTCTTGCCTGCTGTTTCTTTAAAGTCATTTTTTTCTTGTTTTGTTCTCTGTGATGTTTTCTCAAATTTCCTTAAATCTTTGATGATTTGCTGCTTTTTATTTTTTATTGAGACAGGGTTTCACTGTCACTGTCACTTTTGTCTGTAGGAATGTTATTCTGCTCCTATTCTCATTTTTATTTTTAACAACATTGCCTGGGTTTTGACCTTAATATTTTTGTTTCTCATTTTTATGTGAAGCTTGTTTTCCTGAACCTTTAGAAGGAACTTGGCTCAGGTTAGCTATTCTACCTTTATGCTCCTTTGTCTGTTTTTGTTCTCTAATGTTCAAAAATATGGTGGCTTGCTTTCTGAGGTTTATCAGCTCTGTTTTCCTCCCCCACTTTTACCTGGGCTTCTTTCCATCCTGCTGATTTTCTCTGTTCCACCCATGCTGGAGTGAAGTGCTTGATTCATGGCTCACTGCAGCCTTGACCTTACCCGCCCAGGTGATCCGCCCACCTCCTCCTTAAGTAGCTGGGACTACAGGCATGTGCCACCATGCCTGGCTAACTTTTGCTTGTTTGTTTGTTTTGTAGAGATGGAGTTTCGCCATGTTGCCCAGGCTGATCTGGAACTCCTGGCCTCTAGCAATCCATTTGCCTCAGCCTCCCCAGGTGTTGGGAATATAGGCATGAGCCACTGCACCTGGCCATGGGCTTCTTTTATATATAAAAGTAAGACACTAAAAAGCTGATTGGTAGTTTTGTGTTTATGGATGAAGCTCCTTAATTGGAGAAATTCATTTTTCTCTCTGGCTGGCTGAAGATACCCACAGATCACTGTATAGACTTTTACTTAGTCCCCATATTTTCAATAGACTAACCCTGCAGTTAACACTCCTTGGTACACCTGAGTTTAGAATCTCTTACTTCAACTTTGAATCTTCTGTGAAGATGGAGAATGGTTGCCTGTTTGTGAGGAGACCGACTTTCGTGTTTTTCTCTGCACTCTGTCTTTAGAAGAACCTAGGATCAGTACTGAGCCTCACTTTGGTTTGTGTTTAGAACCAAATTCTTAGGTTTGAAGCTGACTTTGTAAAAATATCACAGGGAGAGAATTATGACAGTGAAATAAGTCTGACCTAACTAACCTCATCTTGCTTCTAACCTCCAAGCTGTCCTCGTTCATTCCTGAGCTGTAGGCTGAACTAACTTTGGAAGGAACTTAGTTTATAATTTAACTTCGAAACAAAGATGAATGATAACAGCCCTTTCCTGAAACAAACCTTGCCTGGGGACCAGACTGCCTTTGTAGGACTAACGGAATAGCTGCAAGATTAGAAATTATGGTTTAGGAGACATGCAGGTAGAGGCCATCAGATTCTAAACCTTCCCAGTTGCTCCTAGGGTTGACATCACTATTGTAAAACCTAAGATTGGTGCTCAAGATATTTTTCAGACCCTGCACTCAACAGATCAGCTGGTGCCTCTCAGATCGATAAACTAGCTCATCTGGTCTTGTGGCCCCCATTCGGAAACTGACTCAACACAAAAGGACAGCTTTGACTCCCTATGATTTTATCTCTGACCCAACCAATCAACTCTCCCTACTTCCTGGCTCCCTACCTGCCAAATTATCCTTAAAAATCCTGTCTCCAAATTTTCAGGGAGATTGATTGGAGTAATAACTCCGTCTCCTGTTTGGTGTGGCCAGCCTCACGTCAGTTAAACTCTTTGTGTACTGCAATGTTGTGGATTGATTTTGTGTGTGCAGTGGGCAGAAAGAAGCCATCAGGTGGTTGCGGTTTCATCTCTTTACAGGCCCTTAGGTTAAACCTTCTTCATCTGCTAAGTCATTTCCACTCATTTGTCTCCAGCTTTGAAAATTTTCTTGACTCATCTCTGTCATTTCTTCCACTATCTAAATAGGATAGTTCTTTTAATCTCTTGAACTTTTAGTGGACTTTATGAGGGAGCCATGGTGAATGTGATGTTCAGTATACCATGTTTAAGCACTTGTTAATTTTTAAAAATCTATTTTTGCTTTTGTTAATCCTAATTTGTATTTTTTTGCTAAATCCAAGTTTAGTGAAATTAATGTAAACTCTTAATAGATTGCAAGTGGAAAGGATGTGAGAAAGAGAATAGACAAGAATGACAGCAAGTCAGTGGTATGTAAGACTGGCAATGACACTTTTCCTTTTAGGTGGCCATGTTTCTTCTTTCTTCACTTCAGTAAGTTTTACCAGAATGTGTCTTTTAAAAAAAATATCTATTTATTATACTTTAAGTTCTAGGGTACATGTGGAGATCTTGCAGGATTGTTACATAGGTATACACATGCCATGGTGGTGATTTGCTGCATCTATTGCCCTGTCATCTTTGTTAGGTATTTCTCCTAATGCTATCCCTCCCCAATCCCCCCACCCCCTGCTGTCCCTCTCCTAACCCCCCACCCCCCGGGCCCCGTGTGTGATGTGCCCCTCCCTGTGTCCCCTGTGTCCATGTGTTCTCATTGTTCAGCATCCACTTACGAGAGAATATGTGGTGTTTGGTTTTCTGTTCTTGTGTCAGTTTGCTGAGAATGATGGTTTCCTGTTTCATCCATGTCCCTGCAAAAGACATGAACTCAGGTGTATATGTGCCACATTTTCTTTATCCAGTGTAGAATATGTCTTGGTATTGATCATTCAGTATTGACACAATCATATATGCAGTGTGCTCATTCATTATGGAATTTCATGTTCCTTGAAAAAATTTTCTAGTACATTTCCTTGAATTCTTGTATTTGTTCTTGGTTTGATTTTCTTCTGGATTTCCCATTATTTGCATTGTATCTTCTTTGCCTATCTTCAGTGTATGTCACATTCTCAAATCATTTGGTTTTCTTCTGAGTTTAAAAATTTTCCATTTTCACTTGGTTTTCTTCAGGCTTTCTCTGTTGTGTTTATTCATTCCTATGTTCCTCCTAGTTTAGTGTTCATTTTTAAAATTTTTTTCTTTCATTTCTAATTCTCTGAATTCCATCATTTCATATCTAATACTGATTTATGTTGTCATGCCTTTTATCATTAATATGAGTAATAATTTTAATATGTGTACTGTTGTCTGTAGGAATATTATTCTGCTCCTATTCTCATTTTTAACAACATTGCCTGGGATTTGACCTTAATGTTTTTGTTTCTCATTTTTATGTGAAGCTTGTTTTCCTGAACCTTTAGAAGGAACTTGGCTCAGGTTAGCTATTCTACCTTTATGCTCCTTTGTCTGTTTTTGTTCTCTAATGTTCAAAAATATGGTGGTTTGCTTTCTGAGGTTTATCAGCTCTGTTCCTCTCCCCCACTTTTACCTGGGCTGCTTTCCATCCTGGTGATTTTCTCTATCCTGCTCAGCTCATGTATCACAGCTAGTTCTTTCTCCTTAGTGTGGGATTCTGTTCTAGATGGGAGTCCTGGCCAGTCAGTTTCAGGAGTTGTTAGGGGCTGCACTGTTCCAGCTCCTTTCAGACCTTATTATTCCTTGGATTCTTTATTAGAGACAAAACCTATCCTAATTGGCTTCCTTTTGCTTTCTTCCACAGAAATGCTGATATTCTGCAGGTTTCATGACTTATTAGTGGCTCTAATAATAAACAATAATTTATATTAGGGAGTTCATGAGGGTGTCACAGGAATATGGTCTTATGATGGTTCAACTTAGGATTTTTTGATTTTATATTGGTGCAAAAGCAACACGTTCAGTAGAAACTGTACTTTGAATACCCATACAACTATTCTATTTTTTACTTTCAGTATAGAATTTAGTAAATTACTTGAGATATTCAACACTTTTATTATAAAATAGGCTTTGTATTAGATGATTATGCCCAATTGCAGGCTAACGTAAATGTGCTGAGCATGCTTAAGGTAGGCAGGGCTAAGCTATAATGTTTGGTAGGTTGGACATATTAAATGCATTTTTGGCCAGGCACAGTGGCTCATGCCTGTAATCCCAGCATTTTAGGAGGTAGAGGTGGGTATATCAGCTGAGGTCAGGAGTTCTCGACCATCCTGGCCAACATGGTGAAACCTCGTCTCTACTAAAAAAAAAATAGAAAAATTAGCTGGGTGTGATGGCAGGTGCCTGTAATCCCAGCTACTTGGGAGGCTGAGGCAGGAGAACTTCTTGAATCCAGGAGGCAGAGGTTGCAGTGAGCCAAGATCACACCACTGCATTCCAGGCTGCGCAACAAGAGTGAAACTCTGTCTCAAAAAAAAAAAAAGTATTAAATGCATTTTTGACTTAGGCTATTTCAACTTATGATGAGTTTATTAGGATATAACCCTATTGTAAGTGGAGGAGATTCTATACTTAGCTTGAAATGTTTTGGTTTTTCTTTTTATTGCTCTGCCTGTTTTATGTGGGAATTTAAAGAGATTCAAAAACTCTCCCTTTGCTTCCAGGATACAACTATGTTTTCATTTTAAAATATGTATTCAATTTTCTTTGTATACAAATTATAATGCAGCATTTTATATCAAGGAGAACTAATTTATGTAAACTATGTTACTGAATATTTACAAAGTCTTAACATTATTTTGTTAATTTTGACATTTTCTAAGGGTTTTTTTTTTCATTTTAAAATCAAAGCTTGTTTGTTGTTTGACAGAAGCAATTATTAAGCCGAAGGTAAAACAAGTTAGCACTGCTTCTTAATAGCAAAGGAATTTAGTTGTATTTGCTATGTTGTTATAATAGATAGGTTATTGTCAGTTGAAAAACCTGTTTTATCATAAAATTGAGTCATTTATATAAAATTAAAATGGTACAACTTTATAGATTCAAAAGGATCAAAAATTTAATATTGTTTTACATTTTTAAAAGGAAAATATAATTTATTGTGCCACTTTTGAAAGATAACTTGCTTCCTTTGAACAATTCATATTTGTTCATTACTCTTCTATTTTAGCATTATCCTTTCTGCATGGGACTTTTTTTCCCCTCAAATTCCAGGAAAGAACTAGAAGTTTTGGTAACTGATTTTTTTTTCCCCTCTAAATACATTTGACATAGGATCTTTGTTTTTTAAGAGACAGGGTCTTGCTCTGTTGCCCAGGCCGCAGTGCTCACTGTGATATGGACAGGAGGCCGGGAAATACTGGGTAGAAGAGGGTTGTCCCAGTGAGGACCACACGCTCATACCTGGGACTGTGGCTCAAAGTGAGAACATGGATTCCTGTTACCCAGCTTGAATGTTGCATTTTGGCCTGCTCCACACCCCATTCTGTACTCATACAAACTCTAGGCTCCACTGGTAGAGGGGCAGGGGGGCAGAGTGGAGAGGCAGAGGAGAGAAGAGAAGCAGCAGCCAGATGTTGCAGAAGCAGCTTGATTTCAGCAGGACAGCTTGACAGTGGGACTTCAGAGAAGAGTTTGGCCAGGAACAGCTGAATTCCAGGGAAAGACCACCTTTCCACTCCATTCCCTTTCCAATTCCCTACCTCACTGAGAGCCACTTCCACTGCTTAATAAAATCCTCCACATTCACCACCCTTCAATTCATTTGCGTGACCTGATTCTTCCTGGATGCCAGACAAAAACTCAGGTACCAAGAGGGTAGGTGCAAAAGGCTGTCACCTGACCCTTCACTGAGCTGTTAAACACTTAAGCTGTCCATGGATGGCAAAACTAAAAGAGCACACACTTTCAGTAACACAGAACTTCTGGAGCTCCAGGGGCATCGTGGGTACCCCCCAGACACTGCCGTGGGGCTGCACAGTTCTACTCCTGCCTGCATCCAGAAGCACCCGCACTGGCCCCTGCAACTGATCACCTGTGTGCTCTCCCTCCTATGAGGGGTTGAGAGCTGTGGGCTGGGTAAACTCGCCAACCCCAAAGGGGATCAAGGGAACTATCCTTTTTCAACTGCAGCCTTGAACTTCTTGGCTTAAGTGATCCTTCTACCTTAGCCTCCCAAATAGGTAGGACTACAGGCAGGCACCAGCACACCCAGCTGATTTTTATTTTTTTGTAGAGATGGGGTCTTCCCTAATGTTGCCCAGGCTGAACTCTTGGCCTCAAGCAATCCTCTTATCTTGGCCTCCCAAAGTGCTAGGATTACAGGCTTGAGCCATCATACCTGATCCAACATAGGATTTTTAATAAGATTCTGTCTTTAGTGTGATATTTAAAAATCACCAAATTGAAGGAAATCTGGTATTATTGCCTATTGTGTTTACCAGCCTATTATAGTCATAAGAAAAACAAAATCAAACAAAAAATTTCTCTGTTGTAAAGAGATTGAGAAGCATCAGTAAACATTATTATGTAAAGTCTTTCTCTCCATTCGTGAAAAAGATAACTTGATGTACTCGATAGGTGTAAAACAATTGTTTTGGGCCGGGCGCGGTGGCTCACGCCTGTAATCCCAGAACTTTGGGAGGCCGAGGCAGGTGGATCACGAGGTCAAGAGATCGAGACCATCCTGGTCAACATGATGAAACCCCGTCTCTACTAAAAATACAAAAAATTAGCTGGGCATGGTGGCGCGTGCCTGTAATCCCAGCTACTCAGGAAGCTGAGGCAGGAGAATTGCCTGAACCTAGGAGGCAGAGGTTGCGGTGAGCCGAGATCGCGCCATTGCACTACAGCTGGGGTAACAAGAGCGAAAACTCCGTCTCAAAAAAAACAAACAAACGATTGTTTTGATATTAAACACGTATAATAGCTTTTCTGTGGGATTTTTCTGTTAGTAAACATGGAAGAAGAGAATATAATACCAAGAACACTAACATATCAAATCAAAATCTGATTATGAAGTCTTTTGGCTTATTCATGATTATATAACCCCCCATGTTTATTTCCACAACAAACCTGCAATATATAGAAAAAGAAAAAGTGCTGAGTACAGCTCTTTCCTTTCCGTCTGGCGGCAGCCATCAGGTAAGCCAAGATGGATGCATACGAGTACATCCAGGAGCTATGGAGAAAGAAGCAGTCTGATGTTATGCGCTTTCTTCTGAGGGTCCGCTGCTGGCAGTACCGCCAGCTCTCTGCTCTCCACAGGGTTCCCCACCCCACCCGGACTGATAAAGCGTGCTGACTGGGCTACAAGGCCAAGCAAGGTTACGTTATATATAGGATTCGTGTTCCCCATGGTGGCCAAAAATGCCCAGTTCCCACGTCAAGCCTGTCCATCATGGTGTTCACCAGCTAAAGTTTGCTCCAAGCCTTCAGTCTGTTGCAGAGGAGCGAGCTGGACGCCACTGTGGGACTCTAAGAGTCCTGAATTCTTACTGGGTTGGTGAATCCTAACCCCCCACCCCCCAGGCCCCGTGTGTGATGTGCCCCTCCCTGTGTCCCCTGTGTCCGTGTGTTCTCGTTGTTCAGCATCCACTTATGAGAGAATATGTGGTGTTTGGTTTTCTGTTCTTGTGTCAGTTCGCTGAGAATGATGGTTTCCTGTTTCATCCATGTCCCTGCAAAAGACATGAACTCATCCTTTTTTATGGCTGCATAGTATTCCATGGTGTATATGTGCCACATTTTCTTTATCCAGTGTAGAATATGTCTTGGTATTGATCATTCAGTATTGACACAATCATATATGCAGTGTGCTCGTTCATTATGGAATTTCATGTTCCTTGAAAAAATTTTCTAGTACATTTCCTTGAATTCTTGTATTTGTTCTTGGTTTGATTTTCTTCTCGATTTCCCATTATTTGCATTGTGGCGGGTCAGGTTTCATGTTTTATAGTTCTTGCTATTCACATTGAAATATGTGACATAATACTTATGCATTCAAAAGCCTATAAAGTGGTTTTTGCTGTGCACTAGTTTGTCAAACTGCTGCTGTAGTCACAGGAGAAAGAACTGAGGACAATAACTGTAAATACCACACAGTTGTGAAAATATGGAGGCTAATCAATAACTAATTATCTTTGGGGTTTTTTTAAAGTACATGTTTAGATAATCAACTGTTCTCTTTACACCTCGTATCATCTTTTCCCATCTAATCTGTAGTTGGAAAATCTTCATCAGAATTACAAAATCTCTTTCGTCAGGATGTGAATTTTAACCAATTTGGCAAAAACCAGTCTTATATAACTTAGGGCTTTCCAAGTTGAGTAAAAAAATCAATCTTCCCATTTTTATGACATATTTACATCAACATATGATAACTGTAAGAACTGGTTTTCATGTCTCCACTTATAAATTAATGTCAGTTTGAATTTTCAAAAGGTTTTAGTGAAAGGCATTTCATTGAAGGCTATTTTTGAATCCTCAAAATTAACTTTTATTAAGTGCATCGATGTGGAATTCGGGAACTCTTAAATAGTAGCTCCTCCTGAGAGTATTTAAACTTGTGAGCCATCAAGGAGTGTGGTGTGTGCCTGTAGTCTCACCTACATGGGAGGCTGAGGTGGGAGGATCACTTGAGCCTGAGGTCGAGGCTGCAGTGAGCCATGATGGTGCGACCGCACTCCAGCCTGGGTGAGAGTGAGACCCTATCTCAAAAAGAAAGAAAAAAGTTACAGTCTCAATATTCTAAAGTTGTATGTTAACTATGGTTGCTCATTCTTGAAGCTTAGAGGATGTTGAAGGTGGGAGAAAGTGCTGGGAGATGTGCAGAGGAAGTACATGCAACAGAGAAATGACGTCTGGCAATGAAAGAAGTGACAGAGCTATGGTTATGTGGTTCTTGAAGCCTATTTAGTACAAGGGCAAATAACACTTGGGAGTTTTTGCTTGCTCCAAGTATCACAGTACAATACAATAATTGATGTATCTAATGATGAATCAGTCTGCAAGAAATGGAGTTCATGTGCAATTGTGTGCAAATAAGCTTTGCAAAAATGGATATTTTGGTGTAGGAAGACTGGGCAGCTTTGGTTCTTAACTTACTGGATAAATGAGGCGTGATCTTTAGGAAGCTATTTGAAAACACACTGTTATATCCACTTAACATTTGCTTTGAGTCCTGGTTGTAGTCAAACTCTAAATTTGCTGGAAATGCTGGAAATAATATAATTTCTGTTCACTGAAACAACAGAATAAAGGAAATGGACTTGTGCACTCTGTGGTAGATAGCCACTTAATGTCATTTGAAGCATAAGATATGTTGATTACTGAAAGCTGAAATTAGCCCCAGAACTAGTAGGCTGTGTTTGACACTTTAAAGGTATAAACTTGATGAAGAACATAATTAGGGATAACAGGCTTTTATGCTTGGCAGAGGTAGGCGTCACATTTTGTTAACATACATTGCTTAATATTATTCTCTTGACAGATTCTCCCAATACAATTTTTTTTCCCATGGCAATATGAGCCACTATGTCTGTGAGTCAATAAGAACAAGATTTTTTTTATGGTTGATTGCCATTGAATGATGAAAACCTAGAGGTATTATTAAAGTGAAATATCATATACTATGGGTGTAACAAGTATGGGTTTTGTAACGTGTCAAAGAGTTCAATTACACTAGTTAAGAAATTGAACTTTTTATTAGCTGTGAGTTTGCTGTCTCAGGCTTCTTCACAATTCTGTGCAGAATTGCAATGAAAATTTTCTCTGAGTGCATTGTTTAAAATTTTTGTGTTTGTATTATCTTGAAAAGAGAGGTCCCAAATTGTATTTTCATAATGATCCCTGTAAATATTTAAACTTAACTAATAAAAGCAATGAATAATCTTTGTTGCAGAATGTTCAATAAACAAACAATACCTTAGTAAAATAATAGAAACATAATAAAATGTTCCTTTAATGTTTTAAATTTCTGTCTCTGTTTAAAGGATGGGGTGGAGAGAAGAGCGATCTTTAGGTTTTTATATTTAATTGAACTGACAGCATTTGCTGACAAGTAATAAATAACAGGGCCGGGCACGGTGTCTCACATCTGTAATCCCAACACTTCGGGAGGCCAAGGTGGGCAGATCACCTGAGGTCAGGAGCTGGAGACCAGCCTGGTCAACATGGTGAAACCCCATCTCTACTAAAAATACAAAAACTAGCTGGGCTTGGTGGTGCCTGCTTGTAGTCCCAGCTACTCGGGAGGCTGAGGCAGGAGAATTGCTTGAATCCAGGTGGCAGAGGTTGCAGTGGGCTGAGATGGTGTCACTGCCCTCCAGCCTGGGCAAAAAAGCAAGACTCCATCCCCAAAAAAAGGAAAGAGATTCAAAGTGACTAAATAAATTGGTTTCCACAAGCAATGATTCTTCTTTTGTCTTTCCTTGCCATCAGACGGAGAGCTTCTTTTTGTCAGCCTATAGGAAAAATATTTGATAATGTAACAATCCTGTTTCTATTCCTGCAGTAAGAGCTCTTTTACCTTCTGTAGGAGTTGCACTTTAAAGTATTTCAATACAATAATTAAATCTACATTTGGTTGTTCGTTTACCTAAAACTTTTTTTTTTGAGATGGAGTCTCACTCTGTCGCCCAGGCTCAAGTGCAGTGGTGTGATGTTGGCTCACTGCAACCTCTGCCTCCCGGGTTCCAGTGATTCTCCTGTCTCGGCCTCAGGAGTAGCTGGTATTGCAGGCACACACCACCACGCCCAGCTAATTTTTGTATCTTTAGTAGAGACGGGTTTTCACCATGTTGGTCAGGCAGGTCTCGAACTCCTGACCTCAGGTGATCCACCTGCCTTGGCCTCCCAAAGTGCTGGGATTACAGGCGTAAGCCACCACGCCCAGCCCCTTTACCTAAAACTTTGTGCGGTTATAAGTGCTCAGTGTTTGTGGTGTTTTACAGTATTTCTGGTAGAATTGTTTCATGCTTAATTTTTCTTTCTAAATAACAATGGGTTATTTAGAAGTATGTTTCTTAGTTTCCTAATATTTGGAGATTTTTCTAAGGATCTTCTCTTACTGATTTTTTATTTAATTGCATTGTGGTCAGGAAATATTTTGTTTGACTTGAATCTTTTAAAATTTATTGAGATTTATTATTATGGCCTAAAATATGGTCTATGTTGGTAAGTGTTCCATGAATACTTAAAAAAAAGATGTATTCTGGTATTGTCAGGTGGAGTGTTATATAAACATCAGTTAGGTCAATTTGGTTGATAGTTTTGTTCAAATCTTTCTATATTCTTATTTTCTGTTTATGTCTTCTGTACTTATTGAAAGAAAGCCTGCTTTCTGTTGATGCATAACAAATTACCTCAAATTGGGCTTCAAAGAGCACATACGTTATTATCTCAGTTTCCATGAATCAGGAATTGGGATGGTTTAACTGAGTCCTCCACTCCAGAATCTCAGAAGATGGCAATCAAGGTGTCAGCCCAGGCTGTGGTAACCGAGGCTTGGGGGCCTCTTCCAAGCTTATGTAGCTGTTGGCAAAATTCACTTCTTTGCAGCTGTAGAACTCATGGTAGCTTGTTTTACCAAGGTCCAGTAGGTTAGAGAAACTGACATCTTCCATTGCTGACTTCCAGTCCCCGCTTTAAAAGGGCCCACCTGATTAGGTCAGACCCACCCAAGATAATCTTTCTAAATTAAGTCAAAGTCAATTGATAAGTAACTTGATTTACATCTACAGAGTGTTTACACTTTTGCCATCTAACACAATCATGGGAGTGAAATTCCATCATATTTACAAGTCCCAGCCAGGGATTAACCAGAACAGGTATACCAGGGGGTAAGCATTTGGGGGATGCTCTTAGACTTCTGCCTACCACAGAGCAGTATTAAAATATCTAGCAATTGTCAGTTTGTCCATGTTTCCAATTTCATTAATTTTTTATTCAAGTCTTCTGAAACTTGTTGAGTACATAAATGTTTACTGTTATATACTCTTGAAAAATTGATCCCTTTATCATTATGAACTAACATTATTTTTTTGAAAGGAGACAAAGCCTTTATTTTTATTTTTTTGTATTATACTTTAAGTTCTGGGGTATATGTGCAGAATGTGCAGGTTTGTAACATAGGTATACACGTGCCATGGTGGTTTGCTGCATCCATCACCCCATCATTTACGTTAGGTATTTCTCCTAATGCTATCCCTCCCCTGGGCGCCCACCCCCCGACAGGCCCCAGTGTGTGATGTTCACCTCCCTGTGTCCATGTGTTCTTGTTCAACTCCCACTTATGGGTGAGAACATGCGGTGTTTCGTTTTCTGTTCTAGTGTCAGTTTGCTGGGAATGATGGTTTCTAGCTTTATCCATGTCCCTGCAAAGGACATGAATTCATTCTTTTTTTATTGCTGCATAGTATTCCATGGTGTATATGTGTCACATTTTCATTATTCAGTCTATCATTGATGGGCATTCAGGTTGGTTCCAAGTCTTTGCTATTGTAAACAGTGCCACAGTAAACATTCATGTGCATGTGTCTTTATAATAGAATGATTTATAATCCTTTGGCTATATACTCAGTAATGGTATTGCTGGATCAAATGATATTTCTAGTTCTAGATCCTTGAGGAATCCCCACACTGTATTCCACACTGGTTGACCTAATTTACACTCCCACCAACAGTGTAAAAGTGTTCCTATTTCTCCACATCCTCTCCAGCATCTGTTGTCTCCTGATTTTTTAATGATTGCCATTCTAACTGGCATGAGATGGTATTTCATTGTGGTTTTGATTTGTATTTCTCTAATGACCAGTGATGATGAGCATTTTTTCACGTTTGTTGGTTGCATAAATGTCTTCTTTTGAGAAGTGTCTGTTCATATTCTTAGCCCACTTTTTGATGGGGTTTTTTCTTGTAAATTTATTTAAGTTCTTTGTGGATTCTGAATATTAACCCTTTGTCAGTTGAGTAGATTGCAAAATTTTTCTCACATTCTGTAGGTTGCCTGTTCACTCTAATGATAGTTTATTTTGCTATGCAGAAGCTCTTTAGTTTAATTAGATCCCATTTGTCTATTTTGGCTTTTGCTGCCAATCATGTTTTAGTCATGAAGTGTTTTGGTGTTTTAGTCATGAAGTCCTTGCCTATGCCTATGTCCTGAATGGTTTTGCCTAGGTTTTCTTCTAGGGTTTTTATGGTGTTAGGTCTTATGTGTAAGTCTTTAATCCATCTGGAGTTAATTTTAGTGTAAGGTGTCAGGAAGGGGTCCAGTTTCTGCTTTCTGTAAATGGCTAGCCAGTTTGTTTTTTTTTTTTTTTTTTTTTGAGACGGAGTTTCGCTCTTGTTACTCAGGCTGGAATGTAATGGCGTGATCTCGGCTCACCACAACCTCCACCTCCTGGGTTCAGGCAATTCTCCTGCCTCATCCTCCTGAGTAGCTGGGATTACAGGCATGCGCCACCATGCCCAGCTAATTTTTTGTATTTTTAGTAGAGACAGGGTGTCACCATGTTGACCAGGATGGTCTCGATCTCTTGAGCCCGTGATCCACCCACCTCGGCCTCCCAAAGTGCTGGGATTACAGGCATGAGCCACCGTGCCCAGCTGATTAATGACCAGTGATGATGAGCATTTTTTCATGTTTGTTGGCCTCAATATGTCTTCTTTTGAAAAGTGTCTGTTCATATCCTACTCCCACTTTTGAATGGGGTTGTTTTTTTTTCATATAAATTTGTTTAATTTCTTTGTAGTTTCTGGATATTAGCCCTTTGTCAGATGGGTACATTGCAAAAATTTTTTCCCATTCTGTTGGTTGCCGGTTCACTCTAATCATTGTTTCTTTTGCAGTACAGAAGCTCTGGAGTTTAATTAGATCCCATTTGTCTATTTTGGCTTTTGTTGCCAATGCTTTCGGTGTTTTAGTCATGAAGTCCTTGCCTATGCCTATGTCCTGAATGGTTTTGCCTAGGTTTTCTTCTAGGGTTTTTATGGTGTTAGATCTTATGTTTAAGTCTTTAATCCATCTGGAGTTAATTTTAGTGTAAGGTGTCAGGAAGGGGTTCAGTTTCTGCTTTCTGCACATGGTCAGCCATTTTTCCCAACACCATTTATTAAATGGAATCCTTTCCCCATTGCTTGTTTTTGTGAGGTTTGTCAAAGAGCAGATGGTTGTAGATGTGTGGTGTTGCCTCCGAGGCCTCTGCTCTGTTCCATCGGTCTATATCTCTGTTTTGGTACCAGTACCATGCTGTTTTGATTACTGTAGCTTTGTAGTATAGTTTGAAGTCAGGTAGTGTGATGCCTCCATCTTTGTTCTTTTTGCTTTGGATTGTCTTGGCTATGTGGGCTCTCTTTTGGTTCCATACGAAGTTTAAGGTGGTTATTTCCAGTTCTGTGAAGAAGGTCATTGGTAACTTGATGGGGCTAGCATTGAATCTATAGATGGTGTTTTCTAAATATATGATCATGTCACTTGCAAATGGAGACAATTTGATTTCCTCTTTTCCTAATTGAATATTCTTTATTTCTTTCTCTTGCCTTATTGCCCTGGCCAGAATTTCCAATATTCTGTTGAATAGGAGTGGTGAGGGAGGGCATCCTTGTCTTGTGCTGGGTTTCAAAGGGAATGCTTCCAGCTTTCACACATTCAGTATGATATTGGCTGTGGGACTGTCATAAATAGGCCTTATTGTTTTGAGATACGTTGATCAATAACTAGTTTATTGAGAGTTTTTAGCATAAAGGGCTGTTGAATTTGGTTGAAAGCTTTCTCTGCATCTATTGAGATAATCATGTGGTTTTTGTCTTTGGTTCTCTTTATGTGATGGATTATGTTTATAGATTTGCGTATGTTGAACCAGCCTTACATCCCAGGGACGGAGCCCACTTGATCATGATGGATAAGCTTTTTGATGTGCTATTGGATTCTGTTTGCCAGTATTTTATTGAGGATTTTCACGTCGATGTTCATTAGGGATATTGGCTTGAAATTTTCTTTTTTTGTTGTGTCTCTGCCAGGTTTTGGTTTCAGGATGATGCTGACCTCATAAAATGAGTTAGGAAGGATTCTCTCATTTTCTATTGTTTGGAATAGTTTCAGAAGGAATGGTACCGGCTCCTCTTTGTACCTCTGGTAGAATTTGGCTATGAACCCATCTGGTCCTGGACTTTATTGGTTGGTAGGCTATTAATTGCTGTCTCAATTTCAGCTCCTGTTATTGGTCTTTTCAGGGATTTGATTTCTTCCTGGGTTAGTCTTGGGAGGGTGTAAGTGTCCAAAAATTTATCAATTTCTTCTAGATTTTCTGGTTTATTTGCATAGAGGTATTTATAGTATTCTCTGATGATACTTTGTATTTCTGTGGGATTGGTGGTAATATCCTTGTTATCATTTTTTATTGCATCTATTTTAATTCTTCTCGATCATTATGAGCTAACATTCTTATTCCTGTGAATGCTCTTTGCTCTGAAATCTATTTTTTTCTCACTCTGTTGCCAGGCTGGAGTTCTGTGGGGCAATCTTGTCTCACTGCAACCTCCCCATCCCAGGTTCAAGTGTTTCTCCTGCTTCAGCCTCCCAAGTAGCTGTGATTACAGGCACGCACCACCAGGCCCTGATAATTTTTATATTTTTAGTAGAGACGAGGTTTCACCATGTTATTCATGATGATCTCAATCTCTTGACCTCGTGATCCACCTGCCTTGGCCTCCCAAAGATCTGGAATTATGGGCATGAGCCACCGTACCTGACCAACATATTTTCTTTGTCTGTGCTGAGATATTTATCTCTTCATTCATCTGGACATTATTTATTTTTACTTCATTGAATGTAGTCATAATAACTACTTGAACATCTTTGTCTGATGATTCCAATATCTGGGTTATCTCAGTTTGCCCTTCATAAATTGTCTTCTCCCTTTTGAATAAATCAAATTTCACATTTTCTTGGATTTTCATTTTTGGGCACTTATGGACACTTTTGAATAGACAGTGTGATGATTATGTTGTGGAGGCTCTGAATTCTATTATATTCCTTTATGTAATAGAATATGGTTTATTTTCTTATATTCCTCTAAAGAGTGTTGGCATTTTTGCTTCAACAGGCAGCTAGCTTGATTAGATTCAAATTTCAAACTTAATGGATCATGGCTCACCTCTCAGTTTAGCTCCTCTAGCCTTAAAAACAAGTTGCTTTGATTCTGCCATATGTATTACATGCATGGTTTAGGTCAGTCAGAGACTTGGGAAGAGTTTACATATAGAGTATGTGAGCCCTTTCCCTACTTCTCTTCATTCTAGAATTACTGCTCACAGTTTAGGGAGTCTGTGGCTTCCTCTGGCTCTGTCCTCATCTTCATTGGCCTGAAAGTTGTCATGTTTTCTGTGGGAACTCAGCTGCCCTGAATCACATTATACCCACAGACTATTCTCAGGCCAAAGCCACAAATGGTAAGGAACTCACATTGCGTTAATTCCCTTGTCTAAATTTTTACTCTACTCCAAAGTCCGCTTGCCTTGGCTTATTCTCCAGAGCCTTTGGATACTTGTTTCTTATATTTTATCCAGAGTTTGTAAATCGTTATTATTCATTGAGAGGATCAGTCTGTTACAACATTACTCTGCTATAACAAAAGTAGAACTCTTTTTTTTTTTTTTTTTGAGACAGAGTCTTTCTCTGTTGGCCAGCGGCATGATCTCAGTTCACTGTAACTTCCGCCTCCTGGATTCAAGAGATTCTCTGCCTCAGCCTCCCGAGTAGCTGAGATTACAAGTGCATGCCCGGCTAATTTCTGTGTTTTTAGAAGAGACAGGGTTTCACTATGTTGGCTAGGCTGGTCTCGAACTCTTGACCTCAAGAATCTACCTGCCTTGGCCTCCCAAAGTGTTAGAATTAACAGGTATGAGCCACTGTGTCCAGCACAGAGGTAGAATTCTTTATGTCTGTGTATACCCAACATTTAGTTCCCACTAAAGTGAGAACATGCAGTATTTGGTTTTCTGTTTCTGTGATAATTTGCTTAGGAAAATGAACTCCAGTTTCATCCATATTGCAAAGGACATGATTTACTCTTTTTTATGGCTGCATAGTATTCCATGGTATATATGTACCACATTTTCTTTATCCAATCCACCACTGATGGTCAACTAAGTTGATGCCCTGTCTTTGCTATTGTGAATAGGGCTGTAATGAACATACAAGTGCATGTGTCTTTTTGGTAGAACAATTTATTTTCTTTGGGTATATACCTAGTAATTAGATTGCTGGGTTGAATGGCAGTTCTAATTTTAGCTTTTTGAGACATCTCCAAACTGCTTTCCACAGAGGCTGATCTAATTTACATTTCCATCAACAGTGTGTGAGTGTTCCCTTTTCTCCACAACCTTGTCAACATAGTTATTTTGTGACTTTTTAGTAATAGCCATTCTGACTGGTGTATCATGGTATCTCATTTTGGTTTTTATTTGCACTTCCCTGATGATTAGTAATGTTGAACTCTTTTTTTAAATGTTTTTTGGCCACTTAATGTTTTGTTTGTATGTTTTCTTCTGAGAAGTGTCTGTTCATGTCCTTTGCCCACTTTTTAATGTAGTTATTTGTTTGTTTCTTGCTGATTTAAGTTCCTTATAGATTCTGGATATTAGACCTTTGTCAGATGCATAGTTTGTGAATATTTTTGTACATTCCGTACGTTCTCTTTTTACTCTGTTGACAGTCTCCCTTACTGTGCAGAAGCTCTTTAGTTTAATTAGGTCCTACTTGTCCATTTTTGTTTTTGTTGCAGTTGCTTTTGAGGATTTGGGCATAAATTCTTTGTCAAGGCTGATATCTGGAGGAATATTTCCTAGGGTTTTTCTAGATTTTTATAGTTTAAGGTCTTATATTTAAGTCTTTAATTCACCTCAAATTGGTTTTTTTGTATGGTTATAGGTAGGGGTCCAGTTTCATTCTTGTGCATATGGTTAGCCAGTTTTCTCAACATCATTTACTGAATAGGGTGTTCTTTCCCCATTGCTTATTTTTTACTGACTTTGTTGAAGATCAGTTGGTTGTAGATATGCTGCTTTATTTCTGGGTTCTCTATTCTGTTCCATTGGTCTATTTATCTATTTTTTTGTACCAGTACCATGCTGTTTTGATTACTGTAGTCTTATAGTATAGTTTGAAGCCTTGCAGTGTGATGCCTCCAGCATATTCTCTAATTTTAAAAAACTAACACATATACAGAAAAGTGCATCAAACTATAAATAGCTTAAATAATTAACGTAAATTAAACAGATATATAACTACCATCTCAGTTAAGAAACAGAACATTATCAGCCTTCCAAAGAACTATGGGAGTTTTTTGTTTGTTTCTTTGTTTGTTTGTTCAGTTTATTTTTCAAGAATGAGAACACTTTGATTATATTTATTGACATGAAGAAGATAACTGATGACTCATATTCCTGAAAGAGGGAAGAAATAGTAAGGTTTTTTCCTTAACTTGTTAGTCATTAGAGCTCTATAAAACCACACTGAAGTGTGCCTAAACTGCCATCAGAATTGCTAAAATTTAAACCATGAGCAACTCATTCTCTCATACACTGCTGGTAGGAGTATAATGAGTACAATTATTTTGGAAAACTGTTTAGCAGTAACTTCTAAAACTGAACAAACATATACCCTATGGCTTAACAGTTTCACTCCTAGATACGTACCTGTTAGAAATATGCTTATATTACACAAGAAGAGATATATAAAAATGTTCATGGTCAAAGTAGTTTTAATGCCAAAATTTAGAAACAACCCAAATGTCCATTGGTAGTAGAATGAATAGTTAATTTGTGCCGTATTCATATAATGAAATGCTATATGAGTATGAGAAAACTACTGTTATATGCAATATGAAAGAATCTCACAAATGTAATGTTTAATGAAAGAAGCTAGACATGGTGGGGGAGTGAGGAGGACTTCTAGGTGCCGATAACGTTCTATTTTATTGTAGGTGATGGTTACACTGGTACATTCTTGTGCAAAAATTCATTGAATATTATAATTTCTTAGCATATCTGTATTAAACTTTAATAAAAACTCAACATTCCTTAAAAACGTCCTTCTACTGTTTTGTCTTACTCTTTTAGTAAAAATTAGCTGCATTCTCTACATATCAAAACATATTTTCCTATATATCTACATTTAGTGAGATATCAGATTTCTTTTTTTACTGTTTTTTTTTTATTTTCTTTTTGGGACAGGGTGAGATATCAGATTTCTTATGACTGGAATCTTTAAATATTAAACTTAGTTTCCATGGGCATATTATACACATTTTATAACTGTCCCAGAAGCAATATATATTTCTGCTGAATTCAGTTTCCACATTGGAGTTATTTTATTATTTGTGTGTTGCTAAATGGTCCAGAATGTTTTTTTTTTAATTATTATTTTATTTTATTTTAATTGCATTTTAGGTTTTGGGGTACATGTGAAAAACATGCAAGATTGTTGCATAGGTGCATACGTGGCAGTGTGATTAGCTGCCTTCCTCCCCTTCACCTATATCGGGCATTTCTCTCCATGCTATCTCTCCCCAACTCCCCACCCCTCACTGTCCCCCACACTCCCCCCTCAACAGACCCCAGTGTATAGTGCTCCCCTCCCTGTGTCCATGTGTTCCCATTGTTCAACACCCGTCTATGAGTGAGAACATGCGGTGTTTGATTTTGTGTTCTTGTGTCAGTTTGCTGAGAATGATGGTTTCCAGGTTCATCCATGTCCCTACAAAGGACGCGAACTCATCATTTTTGATGGCTGCATAATATTCCATGGTGTATATGTGCCACATTTTCCCTGTCCAGTCTATCATCGATGGGCATTTGGGTTGGTTCCAGGTCTTTGCTAATGTAAACTGTGCTGCAATGAACATTCGTGTACATGTGTCCTTATAGTAGAATGATTTATAATCCTTTGGCTATATACCCAGTAATGGGATTGTTGGGTCAAATGGAATTTCTATTTCTAGGTCCTTGAGGAATCGCCACACTATCTTCCACAATGGTTGAACTAATTTACACTCCCACCAACAGTGTAAAAGTGTTCCTGCCGGGCGCGGTTGCTCACACCTGTAATCCCAGCACTTTGGGAGGCCGAGGCGGGTGGATCATGAGGTCAAGAGATCGAGACCATCCTGGTCAACATGGTGAAACCCCATCTCTACTAAACATACAAAGAAAAAATTAGCCGAGCATGGTGGTGCGTGCCTGTAGTCCCAGCTACTTGGGAGGCTGAGGCAGGAGAATTGCCTGAACCCAGGAGGCGGAGGTCGCTGTGAGCCGAGATCGCGCCATTGCACTCCACCCTGGGTAACAAGAGCAAAACTCTGTCTCAAAAAAAAAAAAAAAAAAAAAAGTGTTCCTATTTCTCCACATCCTCTCCAGCATCTTTTGTCTCCAGATTTTTTAATAATTGCCATTCTACCTGGTGTGAGATGGTATCTCAATGTAGTTTTGATTTGCATTTCTCTAATGACCAGTGATTATGAGCATTTTTTCATATGCTTGTTGGCCTCATGTATGTCTTCTTTTGTAAAGTATCTGTTCATATCCTTCACCTATTTTTGAATGAGCTTGTTTTTTTCTTGTAAATCTGTTTTAGTTCGTTGTAAATTCTGGATATCAGCCCTTTGTCAGATGGGTAGGCTGCAAAAATTTTTTCCCATTCTGTTGGTTGCCGATTCACTCTATTGACTGTTTCTTTTGCCGTGCAGAAGCTGTGGAGTTTGATTAGGTCCCATTTGTCTATTTTGGCTTTTGTTGCCAATGCTTTTGGTATTTTGGTCATGAAGTCCTTGCCTACGCCTATGTCCTGAATGGTTTTGCCTAGGTTTTCTTCTAGGGTTTTTATGGCGTTAGGTCTTATGTTTAAGTCTTTAATCCATCTGGAGTTAATTTTAGTGTAAGGTGTCAGGAAGGGGTCCAGTTTCTGCTTTCTGCATATGGCTAGCCAGTTTTCCCAACACCACTTATTAAACAGGGAATCATTTCCCCATTGCTTGTTTTTATCAGTTTTGTCAAAGATCGGATGGTTGTAGATATGTTGTGTTGCCTCTGATGCCTATGTTCTGTTCCATTGGTCTATATCTCTGTTTTGGTACCAGTACCATGCTGTTTTGATTACTGTAGCCTTGTAGTATAGTTTGATGTCTGGTAGTGTGATGCCTCCACTTTGTTCTTTTTGTTTAGAATTGACTTGGCTATGCGGGCTCTCTTTTGGTTCCATATGAAGTTTAAGGTGTTTTTTTCCAGTTCTGTGAAGAAGGTCATTGGTAGCTTGATGGGGATAGCATTGAATCTGTAAATTACTTCGGGCAGTATGGCCATTTTCACAATATTGATTCTTCCTAACCATGAACATGGAATGTTTCTCCATCTGTTTGTGTTCTCTCTTATTTCGTTGAGCAGTGGTTTGTAGTTCTCCTTGAAGAGGTCCTTTACGTTCCTTGTTAGTTGTATTCCTAGGTATTTTATTCTCTTTGTAGCAATTGTGAATGGCAGTTCGTTCTTGATTTGGCTCTCTTTCAGTCTGTTATTGGTGTATAGGAATGCTTATGATTTTCGCACATTGATTTTGTATCCTGAGACTTTGCTGAAGTTGCTTATCAGTTTCAGGAGATTTTGGGCTGAGATGATGGGGTCTTCTAGATATACAATCATGTCATCTGCAAATAGAGACAATTTGACTTCCTCCTTTCCTATTTGAATACCCTTTATTTCTTTTTCTTGCCTGATTGCTCTGGCTAGAACTTCCAGTACTATGTTGAATAGGAGTAGTGAGAGCGGGCATCCTTATCTAGTGCCAGATTTCAAAGGGAATGCTTCCAGTTTTTGCCCGTTCAGTATGATATTGGCTGTCGGTTTGTCGTAAATAGCTTTTATTATTTTGAGATACGTTCCGTCGATACCTAGTTTATTGAGGGTTTTTAGCATAAAGGGCTGTTGAATTTTGTCAAAGGCCTTCTCTGCATCAATTCAGATAATCATGTGGTTTTTGTCTTTGGTTCTGTTTATGTGGTGAATTACATTTATAGACTTGCATATGTTGAACCAGCCTTGCATCCCCGGGATGAATCCCACTTGATCATGGTGAATAAGCTTTTTGATGTGCTGTTGCAATCAGCTTGCCAGTATTTTATTGAAGATTTTTGCATCTATGTTCATCATGGATATTGGCCTGTAGTTTTCTTTTCTTGTTGAGTCTCTGCCGGGTTTTGGTATCAGGATGATGTTGGTCTCATAAAATGATTTGGGAAGGATTCCCTCTTTTTGGATTATTTGGAATAGTTTCAGAAGGAATGGTACCAGTTCCTCTTTGTATGTCTGGTAGAATTCGGCTGTGAACCCATCAGGACCTGGGCTTTTTTTGGGTGGTTGGCTCTTAATTGCTGCCTCGACTTCAGACCTTGTTATTGGTCTATTCAGGGTTTTGACTTCTTCCTGGTTTAGGCTTGGGAGGGTACAAGTGTCCAGGAATTTATACATTTCTTCCAGTAGTTTTCTAGTTTATGTGCATAGAGTTGTTTGTAATAATCTCTGATGATGGTTTGAATTTCTGTGGAATCTGTGGTGATATCCCCTTTATCGTTTTTTATTGCATCTATTTGGTTATTCTCTCTTTTCTTTTTTATTAATCTGGCTAGTGGTCTGTCTATTTTGTTGATCTTTTCAAAAAAACAGCTCCTGGATTTATTGATTTTTTGAAGGGTTTTTCGTGTGTCTATCTCCTTCAATTCTGCTTTGATCTTAGTTATTTCTTGTCTTCTGCTAGGTTTTGAGTTTTTTTGATCTTGCTCCTCTAGCTCTTTCAATTTTGATGATAGGGTGTCAATTTTAGATCTCGCCTTTCTTCTCATGTGGGCACTTATTGCTATATATTTTCCTCTAGAGACTGCTTTAAATGTGTCCCAGAGATTCTGGTATGTGGTGTCTTTGTTCTCATTGGTTTCAAATAACATCTTTATTTCTGTCTTCATTTCATTGTTTATCCAGTCAACTTTCAAGAGAAAGTTGTTCGTTTTCCATGAAGCTGTGCGGTTCTGGGTTGGTTTCTGAATTCTGAGTTCTCACTTGATTGCACTGTGGTCTGAGAGACTGTTGGTTATGGTTTCCATTCTTTTGCATTTGCTGAGGAGTGATTTACTTCCAATTATGTGGTCAATTTTAGAGTAGGTGTGATGTGGTGCTGAGAAGAATGTATATTCTGTGGATTTGGGGTGGAGAGTTCTGTTAATGTCTATTAGGTTTGCTTGTTCCAGGTCTGAGTTCAAGTCCTGGATATCCTTGTTAGTTTTCTGTCTCGTTGATCTGTCTAATATTGACAATGGTGTGTTGAAGTCTCCCACTATTATTGTGTGGGAGTCTAAGTGTCTTTGTAAGTCATTAAGAACTTGCCTTATGTATCTGGGTGCTCCTGTATTAGGTGCATATATATTTAGGATCGTTAGCTCTTCTTGTTGCATTGATCCTTTTACCATTATGTAATGTCCTTCTTTGTCTCTTTTGATCTTTGTTGCTTTAAAGTCTATTTTATCAGAGATGAGAATTGCAACTCCTGCTTTTTTTTTGCTCCCCATTTACTTGGTAAGTCTTCCTCCATCCCTTTATTTTGAGCCTTTGTGTATCCTTGCATGTGAGATGGGTTTCCTGGATACAGCACACCGATGGGTTTTGGCTTTTTATCCAATTTACCAGTCTGTGTCTTTTGATTGGGGCATTTAGTCCATTTACGTTTAGGGTTAATATTGTTATGTGTGAATTTGATCCTGCCATTTTGATGTTAGTCAGCTGTTTTGCCCATTGGTTGATGCAGATTCTTCATTGTGTTGATGCTCTTTACCATTTTGTGTGTTTTTGGAGTGGCTGGTACTGGTTGTTATTTTCTATGTGTAGTGTCTCCTTCAGGAACTCTTGTAAAGCAGGTCTGGTGGTGATGAAATCTCTGAGTACTTGCTTGTTCACAAAGGGTTTCATTTTTCCTTCACTTATGAAGCTTAGTTTGGCTGGATATGAAATTCTGGGTTGAAAGTTCTTTTCTTTAAGGATGTTGAATATCGACTCCCACTCTCTTCTGGCTTGTAGCGTTTCTGCTGAGAGATCTGCTGTGAGTCTGATGGGCTTCCCTTTGTGGGTAACCCGACCTTTCTCTGTGGATGCCCTTAGCATTTTCTCCTTCATTTCGACCCGGGTGAATCTGACGATTATGCACCTTGGGGTTGCTCTTCTAGAGGAATATCTTTGTGGTGTTCTCTGTATTTCCTGGACTTGAATATTGGCCTGCCTTGCTAGGTTGGGGAAGTTTTCCTGGATAATATCCTGAAGAGTATTTTCCAGCTTGGATTCATTCTCTTTGTCACATTCAGGTACACCTATCAAACGTAGATTAGGTCTTTTCACATAGTCCCATATTTCTTGTTGACTTTGTTCATTCCTTTTTACCCTGTTTTCTCTAATCTTGCCTTCTCATTTTATTTCATTGAGTTGATCTTCGACCTCTGATATCCTTTCTTCTGCTTGGTCAATTTGGCTGTTGAAACTTGTGCATGCTTCGTGAAGTTCTCCTGTTGTGTTTTTCAGCTCCATCAATTCACTTATATTCCTCTCTAAGTTGTCCATTCTCGTTAGCATTTCGTTAAGTCTTTTTTCAAGGTTCTTAGTTTCTTTGCATTGGGTTAGAACATGTTCTTTTAGCTCATGAAAGTATCTTATTACCCACTTTCTGAAGGCTGATTCTGTCATTTCATCACACTCATTCTCCATCCAGTCTTGTTCCCTTGCTGGTGAGGAGTTGTGATCCCTTGTAGGAGGAGAGGTGTTCTGGTTTCGGGTCTTTTCATCCTTTTTGCGCTGGTTTCTTCCCATCTTTGTGGATTTATCCACCTGTTGGCATTGTAGTTGTTCACTTTCTGATTGGGTCTCTGAGTGGACGTTCTGTTTGTTGTTGATGAAGTTATTTCTGTTTCTTAGTTTTCCTTTTAACTGTCTGGCCTCTCTGCTGTAGGACTGCTGAAGTCCACTCCAGACCCTGCTTGCCTGGGGATCACTTGCAGCAGCTGCCGAACAGTAAAGGTTGCTACCAGTTTCTTCTTCTGCTTATCCCAGAAAGATACCTGCCAAATGTCAGTCTCAGCTCTCCTTTATGAGGTGACTTGTTGGATATACGTGGGTCGGGAGCTGCTTGCGGAAACAGTCCTTTATATTAGCTCAGGTGCTGAGCTGTGAGCCCCGTTGTTCATTTGGAGCTGCTGGGCTAGTAAATTTAAGTCTGCAGTAGCAGAACTCATAAGCCCCCTTTTTTTCTCCCAAGTGTTCTGTCCCAGGGAGTTAGGGCTTTATGAGTTTCCGCTGTACTGCTGCCTTTTTTTTCTTCAGGGCTGCCCTGCCCACAAGGAGGCAGCCTAGTCACTCTCAGCCTGCAGAGGCTTCACTGAGCTGCTGTGGGATCCACCCAGCTGTCCTGTGAACTTCCCTGCAGTCCTGTTTATATGGGTGTAGTTAGAGCTGCTTCCGGAAGTTGGCCCGCCTCTGTAATCACGGACTTTCTCTGTAATGGCGGGTTGCCACAGCAATGGCAGGCTGCCTCAGTGAGGGCGGACGCCCCTCCCCCACAGAGCTGGACCCTTCCAGGTTCAGCTGTGCTTGCTGTGAAACTCTGAACCCAGAGCGTTTCCAATTGCTGTTTTTTTGTTTTTGTTTTTGTTTTTGTGGGGGTGGGACCAGCCGGGCCTGATCTCCTGGCTCCCTGCCTCAGAACCTTATATTTTTTCATTGAATGGTCAGCCCTCTCCCAGGTTTCTTGGTCACCAGTTGAATAGGCGCCGGTATCAGTGTGATTTCCCGTGCGGCGACCCACTGCACTGCTGAAACCATGGCTCTGAGATTCGTGGCAATTTTTTGCCCGGGAATCTCCTGGCCTGGCTCCCTGTTTCAGCTCCCCTTGCTGGCTAAGTGGGTACGCAGTCCCATTTACTCTGCACCGGGAGCAGCTGTGCCGGGGCGCAGGCAAAACAGCCGTGCCGGCCAAAACAGCCACGCCGGCGACCCGTGGGGCTCCTCCGCCTGCGAATCTCCTGGTCTGTGGGCAATAAAAATCCGTCTGGAGAGGCGGCATCCACTCACCCTCTGCACTTTCACTCAGAGCTGCAATCCTGAGTTGAATCTAACTGGCCATCTTGGAACTCCGCCCAGAATATTTTATATACAGATAATTTCGAGACTTTGCAGAAGGAGGTTGTAAATTATTATGATACTTCATTTCTTTCTTTCTTTTTTTTTTTTTGTTGAGACAGAGTTTCGCTGTTGTTACCCAGACTGCAGTGCAATAGCGTAATCTCGGCTCACCGCAACCTCCGCCTCCTGGGTTCAGGCAATTCTCCTGCCTCAGCCTCCTGAGTAGCTGGGATTACAGGCATGCACCACCATGCCCGGCTAATTTTTTTTTTTTTTTTTTAGTAGAGACGGGGTTTCACCATATTGACCAGGATGGTCTCAAGCTCTTGACCTAGTGATCCACCCACCTCGGCCTTCCAAAGTGCTGGGATTACAGGCGTGAGCCACCGCACCTGGCCGATACTACATTTCTTAAAGGAATAATGTTTTTTAAAGCCAGTAGAGAATTTAGAAGTAGAATTGCTGTACAAGATTTAAGGGACATTTTAACCTCATTATAGAAAATACTTTGATTCAATGGCTTCAGAAAACAGGCTGTATTAATTATCTGTTTGTGTGTAATGAATTATTCCAGAACTTTGTAGCTTAAAACAACAAACATTTATTAACCTCACAACTTCCCTGAGTCACCAATTTGGATATAGCTTAACTAGATCCCCTGACTTTGGATTTCTCACAAGGATGCAGTTGAGAGGTCAGTAAGGCTCTGACCCAACTGATGGTTAGGCCTGAGGGAGGAGCCACTTCCAAGCTTACTCATCTGATTTTTGGGAGGATTCAGTTCCTTATGGTTGTTAGACTGAAGACCTTACTGGCCATTGGCCTTCCTCAGTTTCTTGCCATGTAGGCCTCTTCATAGGGCAGTTTACAACTTGGTACCTGATTTCCATTAAAGCAAGCGAGAGGGCAAGAAAGGATAAGCAAGACAGAAGCCAGAGTATTTTTGTGACATCTGTCATTTTTAAATGAGTTCCCAGGTCCAGACAATACTCCAAGAGTGGATTGTACAAGGACATAAATATCAAAAGGTGCAGGTCATTGGAAGCCATCTTAGGCACAATCTGTCACACTGGCCTTTGACTATAAATAGCCAAGATGATAATATCTGTAACTGGCTTAGGGTGCACATCAGAATGTTTTCAAAGAAGATTTTTCTTTGGCTGGTTTATTCTGACTTCTGTTCTTTAGGGTATTTCTCTAATTTCAGTAAATTTGGATCAAAACATACTCTTTGGAGATCTTAAGATTTGTCTTTCCACCTCTGTTTAGTCTAATTTTTCCTCTATTCTCTGCCCTACATGGCAAGAACCTATCTTTCCATTTATTTTCTATGATGTATTGTCTGATTTTAGAGGTGTACTCATTTCTGTTTTTGAAGAAGTAAAAAATTACTTGATTTATCCGTATTCTCTTCTCATGTGAAAAGATACTCACCTGTGTAAGAGCATTAGTTAGCAGAACTGCCAATTGTTAGTTGTTGGTGCCACCCTCATTTCTTTTAACAGTGTGAGTTGATTGTGGTTGTCTTGTTTTCTTAACTATTTCTTCAAAAGGAGATAATTGGGAAAAAAAAAAAATCCTGGCCCCGTGGCTCAAGCCTGTAATCCCAGCACTTTGGAAGGCCAAGGTGGGTGGATCACGAGGTCAGGAGTTTGAGACCAGCCTGGTCAATATGGTGAAACCCTGTCTCTACTGAAAATAAAAATATTATCCAGATGTGGTGGTGCATACCTGTAATCCCAGCTACTTGGGAGGCTGAGGCAGGAGAATCGCACCATTGCAGTCCAGCCTGGACAACAGTGTGAGACTCCATCTCAAAAAACAACAACAAAAAAGGAGATAATTGAAGCTTCTAGTAAATTTAAAAAACTCTTTAAGGCCTTTTTCATTTGCAATGACACACTATTATCATCTGTTTTTCTTAGTATTGCAGGTAATGAATTTTGAAAACAATTTACATGATGCTAGCTTTAGGCTCTTTTTAAACAGCAAAGAAAAATTGTTGGGGAATAAATGTCGAAGTCTATGAATAACTGTTTTCCGGTCATAAAATAATGTTTATTTGTTTAACGTTTAAATAATACAAAGGCAGATGGTTAATAATTCCTATCTGTAACCATAAAAGTAAAATGTTTATTTAATTTTTTTAAAAAAAATCAAATGGGCATGTGAGTAGTTAATCTGTTGCTAGCTTTCCATTGGGAAAAAGTAAAAATAGTATAAAAATATTTAGATACAATTTCTCAGTCACAGAACATAGTTTCTTATTTTGTTCTCATTGGTACCTCTCTTTCTTGTTGGAAATGCTGAAGTATTGAAACACTTCTTTTTTGTAGAAGGTGGTTCTCCCTTTTACCCAGGAATAGATTTTGTAGCAAATCATTGAGTCAGCAGTTATTTCGACTCTAACTGAAAGAGATAAAGTTCCTAAGAATTTATTATATATGTTTCTTGCCACTGAGTGAACAAGAAAAATACGTACCCATCAGTGCTGACTGGTTGGTAATTTCTGAAACGTGATGCCACAGCTCCTCGTAAATAACACAGTAACAGAATTACAGAGAATGTGGCAGAGATCAATCTCTAGATGGATGAGTTAGTCTATAAGCAAATAGCTACTCACTTCTTTTAACTTTTAAGAATGCTGTATGTGTTTTCTAATCTAAATCCTTGGGTTTCAGCGAGTCCCTAGAAATCAAGAAATTTTTACAGCTTAACGGATCAGCAACTGAGCATTGGTATATGGATGTGCCTTGTATTTTTAGTGGGAAATAAGAAGAGATTTCCCCTCTACCCTATGCCACTTCTAGAAACTCTACTCTTTAACTTGAAATTTACCATGACTGTTTAGTGAGTTGAATTTAACCCTGGTATCATGGGATGAGAAAGGAGTGGAAGTTTATCAGTGATCTGTGAAAGCTTGCCAATAAAATATTTGCATCTTAAATGTCAGGGTGTGTTGTAAAATACAAGTAAGTAAAAGAATTTGTGTGGCTTAGTTGTTTTATTTGTGTCATATCCATGAAGCTGTGTTATGCAATGTCTTTGCTATATGCTCATCAATTAACTTGTATTAATGTTATGCAGGGGGCTTGCATAACTTTGATAGCCCAAGGCATTTCCAGGCCTTGCCATGTTTCTCCAGAAAATGTGCCACAGGGAGTATAAACTTGTAGCTGTTTGATATGGGTTGGCTCTGTGACTCCACCCAAATCTCATGTTGAATTGTAATCCCTACTTGTTGAAAATGGATCCTGGTGGGATGTGATTGCATCAGGGAGGTGTTTTTAATGGTAGAGCATCAGTCCCCTAATGCTGTTTTGTGACAGAGTTCTCTCATAGGATCTGAGGAGATCTGAATGGTTTAAAAGTGTGTGGCAGTTCCCTGCTCACTCTCTTTCCTGCCACCATGAAACCTGCCAATAAAATATTTGTGTCTTAAATGTCCCTGGCCACAGAGAGGAAAGAAACCTTCATTCACACAGAGACAGTAGGGACTTAATATGTCTCTGCTAGTGCGTGCTTCCCCTTCACCTTCCACCATGACTGTAAGTTTCCTGAGGCATCCTAGCTATGCTTCCTGTTAAGCCTGTGGCCCTGTGAGTCAATTAAACCTCTGTCTTTCATAAATTACCCAGTCTCAGGTAGTTCTTTGTAGCAGTGTGAAAACAGACTAATATAGGCATATTGGCTGATATTTCTGGTTTCCCTCTTTGAAGCCTGCCAAAATTCCTACCTCTATAAATGAATAAGCAGAAGATCTAAAATCGAGTGAATATGACTTGAACGTTCACATGAGATGTAAACCCAAACAATCACTTATCCATTTCTGCAGACAAGCAATGAGGTGGCAGGAGATGCCTTGAAATGCTCTGTGAGGCACCGCTAGTATTTTAGCAGGTGGAGGCAGGCAGGGTGGTTAGAGATTTGAAAACAGTTAAAAATTGTGCCACTTTTTTTTTTTTTTTTTTTTTTTGAGATGGGGTTTTGCTCTTGTTGCTCAGGGTGGAGTGCAATCACGCAATCTCGGCTCATTGAAACCTCCGCCCCCTGGGTTCAAGTGATTCTCCTGCCTCAGCCTCCCAAGTAGCTGAAATTATAGGCGCTGGCCACCATGCCCGGCTACTTCTTTGTATTTTTAGTAGAGATGGGGTTTCACCATGTTGGTCAGGCTGGTCTCGAACTCCTGGCCTCAGGCGATCCACCCGCCTTGCCTCCTAAAGTGCTAGGATTACAGGCGTGAGCCACTGTGCCTGGCCTATGCCCTATTTTTAATAGTTTGCCTACAGTGTTTGCTTCATTTGCAGTGCTTTTTATACCTTTTTTCCATTTGGACAAACAGGTTTGCTTTTTTTTGATGACATTTGTTTCAGTATGTCTCTTGGCAGGGGCAAAACTGCTGTGTGTATGGGGAATGTTAACCACATTGGGATGGATAACCTTCGACAACATTGTGAATTAAGTCAATTGTCTTTGTGACAATCCACTGCCTCCTTTGAAACATCCTTCCTGCCAAAGGGGCTTGCACTATCAATACTGCCCTGGCCACAGAGAGGAAAGAAACCATTCACACAGAGACAGCAGGGACTTAATATGTTACACACACCATCAACAGTGGCATTTTAAGAGAGAACCAAGGGAAACAGCAATGCTTAGCAGTAAAGGTAGTAATAGTAATTATTATAACGTTACCTACTGTGTGTCAGGCACTGTGCCAAGGACTTTATATGTGTTATCTTCACTCATTAAGACAGCCTTATGAAGAGGATCATTATCCCCATGTCACAGATGCCACACCCACAGTAATACAAGAGAATAGCAGAGCCAAGTTTCATCTGTGTGATGCCAAAGTCAGGACTCTTTCCTTTGTACTGTGATTTTACTAAGGTTTTGAGCATCAAAATAGGACATAACTTTAAGGTAGGGACTCTCCTTAACTTCTTCAAATTACAGAGAGGCAAAGTTCATTCTGTAACCAGAGGCTCTTTCACACACCAGGCAAATGTTTTCCTGGGTCTGATGCAGCGAATACATTAAAATGTGTAGGAGAACTATAAGTCAGTGATAGAAGACCAAATATAACAAGAACAACAACAAATAAAACAAAAGTCTTAAGTGATGGGAGGTTCCTCTGGCCGCTGGAATAGCACCCTGGGAAAGAACAGGGTCCATGGACCATTGATCCCTTTGCTCTGTTTGTACCTGAATGCCAATAGTGATCTTTTGTGACTGTCAGGGGAGGAGGACCTGTATCTTCTTACTTGAGTAGCTGCAAGGAGAGGTAAGAGAATTATTAATTATTGATAGTGGTACTATATTTTCCAGCTGTGCTCCAGTAGCCTAGTAAACACCAATCATATATTTTCCATGAGAAAGTTCTCATTCAATTGGGAAGTAGAGCAAAGAGGGCAGGGAATTGGTAGTGGTATGTAGGTCTCTTTTTTTGTTTATGTGAGGAGTAGCAGGTTTCTCATCTATCATCTCCAAATGATAGTAAGGCCTGCTTTGAGTGCTATGTTAAAAAGAATCCCAAGACTCAGCTTAGAGCATCATGATCTAGTTAATGATGCCTCCTCAAATAGTAGGAAGGGGTAGAATTTTCCGTATCTTACTAGATCATGAAAATACATTCCAGTCCAGGCACGGTGGCTCACACCTGTAATCTCAGCACTTTGGGAGGCCGAGGTGGGCAGATCATGAGATCAGGAGTTCAAGACCAGCCTGGCTAACATGGTGAAACCCCATCTGTACTAAAAATACAAAAATTTAGCTGGGCATGGTGGCACGCATTTGTAATCCTAACTACTTGGGAGGCTGAGGCAGGAGAATCACTTGAACCTGGGAGCTGGAGGCTATAGTGAGCCAAGATCACGCCACTGCACTCCAGTCTAGGCGACAGAGCAAGACTCCATCTCAAAAAAAAAAAAAAAAGAAAAAAGAAAATACATTCCAGAAAGACCCTGAGATATCATGTAGTTTTCTTAGAATATAACCAAATATTAATTCTGCCCTGGTGTCAGACTGCTTGGGTTCTAATCCTGGCTCTGCCACCTTTGTGAACTTTGGCTTCAAGTTTCTCTGTGCCTTAGTTTCCTCATCTATAAAATGATGAATAACAATAGTATTTTCTTCAATGAGTTGTTAGTTTAAATAAGCTGATACATGTCAAGTTCATAGAAAGTGTCCCTGGCATATTATATGTATTCAATAAATGTTAGTTATGATTAACAAAAAATAATTTTGAGTACTTTTAATATATAGGCACATTCTGGGTTTTGTGTAACTCATTCTAGGAATCATTCTTGCCCTAAATGGTGGCTCATGCTTGTAATCCCAGCTATTTGGGAGGCTGAGGCAGGAGGATCACTTGAGGCCAGGAGTTCCGGACTAGCAGTCAGTCTCCCTTCTCTCTCTTTCTTTCTCTTTCTCTATTTAAAATTTTTTTGAAGCTGTATATAAAAGGTCAGATCAGCTGCTCTTTTCCACTGATACTGGAGCCAGACAGAAGCTGAGATTTTATCAGTAGGCATTTAAATAAGAAATTAAGAACTTTCTGCATGATATCAGTTAGTCCTGTCTGTAATGCCAGATGAGAAACTTTTTCAGCCACTTCTTTTCTTGTTGTCTTTGGAAAGGTTTGTGGCAGCGTGCTAGCTCTGTAGACCCACCTGGCTTTCAGTTTTGGTTCCTCCACTACTAGCTATAATGAGTTTAGACAAATGACTTAAAATTGCCTAGTTTTAATTTTCTAAATTGTAAAGTGTGATCTAAATGGGATAATATGCAAAGTACTTGGTATGGAGACACTAAATAAAAGTTATTTTTCTTGCTATCTTTTTAGATGATATGTTTAAAGTAGTTAAAAGGAAATGAACAAGATCATTGATTGCCAGACTTAATTATGAACTGAAATTATGTGAGGACTGTTTAAAGAATATGTAACTGCTGACTCAGAATCACGAAAGTGTAGCCTAGAAACCTGTATTATTATTATTTTTTCTTGAGATGGAGTCTCGCTCTGTCACCAGGCTGGAGTACAATGGCGCAATCTCAGCTCTGCAACCTCCACCTCCCAGGTTCAAGTGATTCTCTTGCTTCAGTTTCCTGAGTAGCTGGGACTGCAGGTGCATACCACCATGACTGGCTAATTTTTTTTTTTTTTTTTTAGTAGAGACAGGATTTCACCATGTTGGCCAGGATGGTCTTGATCTCCTGACTTCCTGATCCGCCCACATCAGCCTCCCAAAGTGCTGGGATTACAGGTGTGGGCCACCACACCCGGCTAGAAACCTGTAGTTTTTAGAAAACTCTCAGATAATTCTGATGCCCAGCTAAATTAAGCTTATTTTGTTTATGGATTTATTAATAATTTTATTATATTAAATATCATTAAATAATAAATTATAGATTAATAAATCCATAAATAAACTGGATCCTTGTAATTCTATTATGTGGATCCTTGGAATTCTATTTTAGTAACTCCCATCATCATTTTAAAACCAATTTAGTTAGATGATTAACATTTTACATTCTAACATTATAGTGTTAGAATCACCTATACTTTAGGAATATTTTTTGGTTATGGGCTAGGTTGTAGAAGATATTTGCATTGCTTTTTATTACATCTCACATCATTTCTAAAAGCACTGAAACAGCTTGATTAAGGAATATATGTGGCCAGGAGTGGTGGCTCATGCCTATCATCTAAGCACTTTGGGAGGCTGAGGCAGGCAGATCACTTGAGTCCAGAAGTTTGAGACCAGCCTGGGCAACATAGCAAGATCTTGTCTCTAAATAAAGAAAAAAATAAATAAATGTATGTGACTGAGCACAGTGGCATACACCTATATTCTCAGTTACTTTGGAGGCCTAAGTGGGAGGATCACGTGAGCCTGGACAAAATAGCAAGACTCTGTCTTTCTAAAAAAAAAAAAAAAAGAAAAAGAAAAAAGAGAACTATATGTAGTAAAGTTCATTCCACAAATATTTAACACCTACTATATCCTACCTACTATGTATCAAACACAGTACTAAGTGCTTCTAACCAGTTAAACAGGCAAAATTCTTGCTTTTGTGGAGCTTACTAAATTTAAGCTTGTTGGTGTGTTTCTAAGAACTGAATAAAACTTTGTTGCAGTTATAATTTGAAACTTAATAAACTGGCAACATAGTGAGAACTTGGAAGGTTAATACCAAGGAAGTTTGCTACCATACATATGGCACTTAATATTTATTTTTTGTTTTTTTCTAACATTTTGTTATGAAAATTTTTGAGCACATAGCAAAGTTTTATATTTTAGAGTAGACACCCACATACTAGATTCTATGATTACCATTTTACTATATTTGCTTTATTATCTATCCATTCATTAATCAATCTTACGATTTGTGATTTAGGTTAAAGTGAATTGAAGACACTTCCTCCCACTTACCCTAAATACTTCAGAGATATATTATTAACTAGACTTTAATATTTGTTTACATTTTTCTTTTGATTGAAATGCACCAGCTTGAGTACATTTACTGTTTCTTTCTTTTTTTTTTTTTTTTTAATGGGGTCTCACTCTGTTGCTCAGGCTGGGGTGCAGTGGCATCATCATGGCTCATTGCAGCCTTGACCTTGTGGGATCAAGTGATTCTCCCGCTCCAGACTCCTACAGGCATGCACCACCACATCAGCTACTTTTTCATTTTTTGTAGAGACAGGGTCTCCCTTTGTTGCCCAGGCTGGTCTCAAACTCCTGGGCTCAAGCAGTCCTCCTGCCTCAGCCTTCTAATATATTGGGGTTAGAGCATGAGCCACTGTACCCGGCCCTGAGTTTTGAGGAACAGCCACATATGTACAACCTATCAAAATATAGAATACAATATTTTCTCATCCTCCTTTACAGGACATCCCTCCCACAGTCCCAGAGGCCACTTTGTTCTGAAGATTTTTCACTCTAGATTAGTTTTGCATGTTCTAACATTATGTATATGAACTCATAAGATACACAGGTATATACTTTTGTGTAAAACTTCTTTCACTCTTCATGTTTGTGAGATTTATCCATGTTGTCTCATGTATCAGTGATTTGTTATTTTTTGTGTAAATCTCATTGCTTACCACAGTTTATCTGTTTTCTTATCGACGGACACAGATTGTTTCTAGTTTTTGGCCATATGATAAAAGTGACTATGAGTATTCTTGCACAAGTCTTTTTGTGAATGTATTTTTTTTTTTTTGAGACAGAGTCTTGCTCTGTCACCCAGGCTGGAGTACAGCAGCATGATCTCTGCTCACTGCAACCTCCATCTCCCAGGTTCAAGTGATATTCCTGTCTCAGTCTGGCAAGTAACTGAAATTACAGGCATGTGTAACCATGCCAAGTTAATTTTTGTATTTTTAGTAGAGACAGGGTTTCACCATGTTGGCCAGGCTGTTCTTGAACTCCTGACCTCAGGTGATCTGCCCACCTCAGCCTCCCAAAGTGCTGGGATTACAGGTGTGAGCCACCGCGCCAGGCCCTGCGAATGTATTTTTCATTTATATTGGGTAAATAGCTGCATGTGGAACTGCTGGTCATGTGATAGGTACAAGTTTCCTTTTGGAGAAACTGCCAGGCCTATTCCCAGTGTGGTTGCATCATTTTACCTTTCCATCTAAAGTGCTGTTGCATGCACTTGGTTCCCTGGCCCACACGTAATGGTGTCAGTCTCTAACTATAGTCATGCTGGGGATGTGTGTAGTGGTGTCTCTTCGTGGTTTTAATTTTCATTTTCTTGATGATGCATGACACTGAGCACTTTTTCATGGGCTTAATGACTACGTGTGTGTGTGTGTGTGTGTGTGTGTATTTGAGTGTGTATGTAATTTGACTCTTTAAATCTTTGGCTTATGTTTGAATTTATATTTCTATTGTTGAGTGGTCACAGTTGTTTCTATATCCTAGGTACCAGTCCTTTGTCAGATTCATGTTTTCCAAATGTTTCTTCCGAGTCTATGACTTGCCTCTTCATTTTTCTTAATAGTGTCTTTTGATGAGTAGTTTTAAATTTTGATGAAGTATGATTTATCTCTTTTTTCCTTTACGGTTACTGCTTTTGTGAGCTAGGAAATGTTGGCTACCCAAAAGTCATGAGCATATTCTCCTGCGCTCTCCTCTGAAATTTCTATAGTTTGAGCATTTATGTTTTTTTTTTTTTTTTGAGACGGAGTTTCGCTCTTGTTACCCAGGCTGGAGTGCAATGGCGCGATCTCAGCTCACCGCAACCTCCGCCTCCTGGGTTCAGGCAATTCTCCTGCCTCTGGGATTACAGGCACGCGCCACCATGCCCAGCTAATTTTTTGTATTAGTAGAGACGGGGTTTCACCATGTTGACCAGGATGGTCTCGATCTCTTGACCTTGTGATCCACCCGCCTCGGCCTCCCAAAGTGCTGGGATTACAGGCTTGAGCCATTGTGCCCGGCCCTTATGTTTAAAATATTCTTCCCTTTTCACTAATATTTAAAATTTTTGAGAATAACTCTTCTAAATGATATAAAATAAAACCCAGTTAAAATTATTTTTATATATACACAAATAAATGAAGTTTAATCAGGTTATGAGAATCTTGTTAAAATGTCTTTCCTGTGAAAATATGTCTAATATGAAATTATCAAAATGGTAAGACCATTGTCCATATTCATGTTTTGTTTTCATGCATATGGATTAAGAATAATAAAGGATTCTGTGATTAAAGACCAACCTTAATTAAAGAGGTGTTATAAATACACATTTGTTCAGGTGAAAGAAAATGGATACTCTATGCATTTATACATGATGTTGAGCGGCAGGGAGAGAGGAGTAGCACCTAGTCTTGTGCTTCGGTCTCTAACCTAACTGTTAGGTTATCAGAAACAGATTTCTCTCAGAGAGATTCTTTCATTCTTGACCACTGGCAGCTGGTAGACCTAGCTGTGTATCTTAGCATTCCCTGGCACAGAGAATTTGGGAGGAGGCTGAGAGTAGAAGTTGCATCCTCCTGGGTTACCTTACTCCTCATGTTCCTGGTTGTCCTCACACTTGTCTCTGACTCACACCTTCAGATCTGATAGCCAGATGACTTTGGTGACAGTCTTTCAGGCAAAGATTGTAACCTATGTTCTTTTATACAGCTGTTACATCTTAGAGGAATCTGACCCACTAGTAAATATGAACAGGGCATCTGATATTCTATCCAACGGAGGGCAGTGGTTCATTTAAACTATCACATAACATTCGCTCGGAAATGGATTTTCTGAAAATTTCCACTTAAATAACTGTGGATTAACTTTTAGTGAGGCCAGTGTAGCTGAAGCTAAGCAGAGCGTATAACCCCAGACTATTGGGCAGCTGCACATTGTCACGGTTCTGCCTTAATTCACTGCGTATTACTTCCTTTGAAATATGCAACCAGATTCTAAGTTATTCACCTTTTAATGTCTGGAAAATGCTTAAAACATTTGGCCATTTGTTTACCTTATTTTAGCAATACACCCAGGTAGGGTAAGACTATATTTGCCAAAGCAAAGTATACTTCTCTAAAAGATTAGACTAGTACATTCAAAATGTCCTCCTAACTTAGACAAGCCATGGAATGTTAGTGATAGCGTTTTTATGCAATCCTATTAAAGATAGTAGTCCATGTTGTAATGACTCTCCCAAAAGATTTTTTTTATGAACTTAACAAAGTTTCCAACATAAAGGTTGTATTATCAACAAATGTTAGTTTGAAAGAACCAAATAGGACTTTGAAGATTATCCTTCTTTAACAATGCCTTAAATTTTTATCTCCTTATCCATTCCTCATTGCTTTCTTTCTCAAGACATTATGGTTTATTGCGTCTCCACTAGGTACCTTGCATGTGATTTACACAGTGAATGGCCCTGCTTTCAGAGCAAGTTAATGATATAATATCCCCATTTATATTCAGAACAGTCAACACTTTCTAGCTTTCAGAATAATAAAAGCACCTGCATTTAATATACATGGAAGAATGGGAAGGCAAATAGCAGATAAGGCACAATCAGGTAAGTGTAATCAGATAAAATATCATGGTATTATAGTAGATCAGCATCTGGTAATGACTTGAATTTTGAAAGACTGACAAACAGCATGGCCTAAAGCAGCCAGGCACACCTCATTCAGAGCAACTCTTCCCAGAGCTGATTGCTCCTCTCCTGTGTTTTCTGGCAGATTAAGCAGATAGGGTTTCTTATTTTAACTCTTCTAGAACTGCATTGTGCCACTGGAAGAACACTAGCAATGTTCCTTTTGAGCCCAGATTGGAAACAAAAATAAGTGACATGTCTAAAAGGAAAATGTTGTACCTTCTAGCAGTTATCTCAAGTTGATTCCAATCAATTTTGTTAAAAAACAAATAAATCTTGAGTTGCAGACAGAGCTTTCATTTCCATGTCTGTACTTGCCTGCATGGCACTGACATTTTATTCTATTTTTTTTAATAGTCAAGGAAAACTGTGAGATTATCAGAAATAGAATAGATTTCTCTCCGAGAGGTTCTTTCATTCTTCAGCAGTGGCAGCTGGTAGACCTAGCTGTGTATCTTAGCATTGATGAGCCCTAATGTAACAGAATCGTATGGTGCCAAAGAGAAAGTTTCAAATTTGCAAAAGTCAGAACTGAACAAACCTGGTTTGTCAAGTGGAATTTAGCAGTTTCCTTTTTCTTTTAAGTTATTCTTTGTTGGAGGCTAGTGACCTCTTCAAATACCTCACTTCAGCTTACCAGGTGCTACAGTGGCACGGGGAGTGCAAGGTAAAAGGCCTGAAGAGGGCCCAGGTGCAGAAGGGCTGCAGCAGATAAATGTCCAGCCCACCATTGGCCCCAGAGTCGGCATCTCCATCGGCAGGGCTCCTTTTTCACAGGATCAGGAAGTGTCTTTGCTCTTATCTGCTACAATTGGAGTAGGACATCATGTGCAGAAAATTGATTGACAGCTCCATCTTCTGAGAGGCTCTGTGACTACTCCACTACTCTTTTGTTCCTCAAATTGTGTCCTTTTGTTTGCTGTTCTGAGGGTGGCAGGCCTGGGCACTGGCCACGTGGTGTTAAATGAAACTTTCATAAATACTAGTATAAAGAAGATGAAATAACTGTCTATTTCATTTAGAACAACTCTGTTTTTGTAGAAATCGCTCTTCTCAAAATAGCTCTGCCTTTCCACCCGTCTTAGCTTGGGCTATAATAACAAAATACCATAGACGGGTAGCTTAAACAACAGGAGATTATGGTCTCTCAGTTCTGGAGGCTAGAAGTGTTAGATCAGGGCGCCAGCATGATCAGGTCTGGTGAGAACTCTCTTCCTGGTTTGTAGACAGCTGTCATCTCACTGTGTGCTCATATGACCTCTTCTTTGCATGCACAAGTACAGGGACAGAAAGAGTGAGCAGGCTCTTTGTTGTCTCTTCTTATAATGATATGAATTCCTTCATGTGAGTCCAACCCTCATGACCTCACTTAAACTTCATTGCTTCCCAAAGGCCTTGCATCCAAATACCATCACACTGGGGGTTAGGGCTTCAACAAATAAATTTTTTTTGGTAGGGGGGCAAAATTGAGTCCGAAGAACCACCCAATTATATTATTGTTAGCAAAGTTAGTAAGACTAAGACAAAGAGCCACAGTCTATTCACAAAGGTTGACATCAAAAATAACTATTGGGTACTAGGCTTAGTACCTGGGTGATGAAATAATCTGTACAACAATGCCTGTGACACGAGTTTACCTGTATAACAAACCCTACACATGAACCCTGAAATCTAAAATTAAGAAAAATAATTTTAAAAAAAGGAATATAGTAGTTCAGTCCATAACGGAGCAAATGTCAACTGCCTGGAAGTCCTGATAGCCACACTGTTGGTTCCTTCTTCTCACACATACCCATATCCATACTCAAACATTGCTGCCATGCCCACTTTAGGCTTTAGAGGAAGAGGGCAATCACAAAAGCTAGTGTTTGTGTTAGGAATTAAATGAACAAAATAATAGCTTTCAGGATATACGAGGCATCAATAGTTGCTTATACTTTCTTTTTTCTTTCTTTCTTTTTTTTTTTTTTAAGGCGGAATCTCACTCTGTCACCCAGGCTGGAGTGCAGTGGCATGATCTTGGCTCACTGCAACCTCCGCCTCCTGGGTTCAAGCAATTCTCCTGCCTTAGCCTCCTGAGTAGCTGGGATTACAGGCGTGCACCACCATGCCTGGCTAATTTTTGTATTTTTATTAGAGGGGAGGTTTCACCGTGTTGGTCAGATGATGACCAACATGGTCTGCCCTCCTCGGCCTCCCAAAGTGTTGGGATTATGGGAGTGAGCTACTGTGCCTGCCCCTCTTATACTTTCCATTATGTTTTCTACCTTGCAGTAACGTGGACTAATTTCAGAATGATGAATTAACCCGCAAGGGAGCTTCAACCACCCAAGAAATTTTTAGTTATTTTCTAAATATCAAGGTTGGAAAAACAACTGATTTTCAGGAAGTTTCTAATGACAGGAGTAGAAAGCAAGAAGGAATTTGTGGAGAAACATGAGTCAGTTACAACACCCTGTTTCTGGAGCATTTTGTTTTATATAATGTTTTCTTTCACATAATTCATTGTTGTATGTTTTTGGGAGGTGGGCTGCGATTTACAGTTTACGATAGAGAAACTGAACTTCTGGTCATGAGATGAGATCTCGATGATCAATTTAGACATAATTTGCAAAATACTGAAAAAATTCCTTCTCCCACAGGTTTTTGTTTCATTTTGTTTTGTTTTTGCGCTTTGGTTGTAGCCTAGGAAGAACAATCAAAAAAGCCTGATGTTATTATTTTAACTTGTCATCTTGTGAGTGTGAGCCACGAAGAGCAATGCTGTCCGTGTTAAAAGAGACATGTATCATGATCAGATCTGTAGTAGGTAGCTTAGATAAAGCACAATGAATGCTATTTTACTTCCAAATTGAAAACACGTGTGCTTCTGCTTGAAGCCACATTAAGAGGTATTTCCTAAATAGTGACGGCGATAATATAAGCGGCCAAATAATTTTCTGGTTCCCCCTTCATCAGAGCCCTCTTCTTGGAGGTCAAGGATACCACAGTAAGTATAGCTTACTATACTGAGAGCCATCTGAAGTGTAGTGTGAGCACTGATTCATCTTGAGTATTTAGGTATTGATTGTGCTACAGGTAATTGAGTATGAAGGATAAGCCTTGCTACTTTAAGACTATGGCTTATACATTTTGCTACCACCATCCCATTTGGGGCAGATAAAGTACTGATCTCTTAGGAGATGAGAATGGGAAATTGACTGAGAACAGTAAAAAGACTGGGAAGACTTGTGGGTGTTATGGCACTCACCCTAAAAGAAAGATAAGAATCACCGCCCTAAGAGAGAATCTGTGATTACGTCCTAAAAATTGAATGTATTGTGCTTTTCCTCTCTATATACTTTGTTGAAGATTTTAGGTGACCAAAAAAAAAAAAAAGTTACTTTTTAGTTGTAGTTATTCTTAGTTACCTTTTCAGTTATATTTGTATTTTATACTCTGATCAAGGGAAATACCTGAGTTTTCCTTTGTTAAATGCATATCCCCAAATCTAAACTTGGTACATTTCAAGCTTCCGGAATTTGAAACGATTAGATTTTCCTGTGTGTCAGGTCTTGCTGCCTGTTCTTAGGAAGTCATTTAATGTTTTGCTTCAGTTTTCTCGTTTTAAAAGCAGGACATTCCATGTCTGACTAAATGTCTTGATTTTTTATTTGAAAAATTGTTTAGTTCTCTCAGATAATAATATTCAAGTCAGGGTTTCTAATGGTCATTGCAAGCAGAAAATTGCTAATTTTCAAAAGCCTTGGAGTGTAGCTACTGACAGTAACAGCCCACACATGGAGCCGGGAGGGAAATCCTTCTGAAGTTTGCAGCCATAAAAAGAATACAATCCTGTCATTTGCAGCAACATGGATAAGCCTAGATATTATGTTGATTGAAATGCACGGAAAGATAAATATCGCATGCCCTCATTCACATGTGGGAGTTAAAACACATGGGGTTCCTAGATGTAGAGAGTAGAACTGTGATTCTTAGAGGCTGGGAAGCGCGGAATGAGGAAAGGGGAATGGAGATATGTTGAGTAACAGATACAAAATTATAGCTAGATAGGCGGAGGAAGTTCTAGTGCTCTAGTGCACTGTAGGGTGAATATGGTTAACTGTAATTTATTGAGTATTTTTAAAAAGCTAGAAGAGAGCATTTTGAATGTTCCCAAAACAAAGAAATGATTGCTGTTTGAGGTGATGGATTTGCTAATTACCCTGATTTGAACATTATATATTGTATACATGTTTCAAAATATCACTCTGTATACTATAAATATGTATCATTATTACAGTCTACTAAAAATAAAAGGAAAATAAATCAAATGTAGTAAAGAGGAAACATATCTATATGACAGACCTGGAGCAGTTACTGTCTGCTGCTAAGGTTTCCACTAGAGAAGCGAGAAAAAGTGTCCTCATGCTTTCTGTCTGTCTCACGGTGGCAGCCAACATTGAACAGAGGAAACGGGGGAAAATAAATGAACAAACAAAAAATACCAAAGCTTAAAATTTAAATTTTGTTAGTCCTAGGTTTATAATTTATCTTTATGTAGTCAAATTTATCAATTCCTATGTGGCCAGTACTTGCTTTCTTTAAAATTAAGGTATTACTTTCATAGAATAAGCATACATTCTTAAATACCAGCCCAATGGATAAACATATGTATGTATGTGAGCACATACCACAACCCAGATCAAGATGTAAAACATTCTTAGCCCTCCAATAGGCTTTCTCATGTCTCCTCCACCTTGGTGCCCCTCCCACTGTTCTGGCCTCTGTCATGATTGTACAAAATAAAAGTAAATAGAAATTCCTCTTCAAAGCTTTCTTCTTAGCTTATTGAGGATGAATAATAACTTCTTCAAAGGTTGATTTACTTTAAAGCCTTTTGTTAATAATCCTAAGTAGCTGCTAGTTTTAATAAAGAAATAGGTATATTCTGTGTTCCTGGTTCTTGTAGCCCAGATATTTGCCCTCACACGTCTGGACAAGCCCAGGCAGGCCTCAGCCCACAGTTAATTCCCCTTCCTCATTTGGAATTGTTATTGCTTCCTTAAGTTTTTTGTAAGTGACTTCCTCTTTTTCTTTGTTTTCTCTTGCCTTTACCCTTTTAGGAAAAGTTTTGAGTCATTAGCCAATCAGAATAGTTTAGATTGTGAGGCCCAGCTCCAGCCAATGGAGTCAGGGTGCGGCAGTAGGGGCCAGTCTGTAGGGGATAAATATGTCTGCCTTTCCTTTGTTCTTCGTACTCTCGTGGCAAACTGCTGGTGAGTGTAGCCTTTCTGCAGAAAGTAAAGCTGCCTTCCTGAGAGAAAATTTATATTTGAGTGCTACTTCTTTTGAGGCACTGAAAATTTACATATAACAATGATAGATTAATTTTGCCTGTTCCGAGCGCCGTATAAATGATATCATACAGTTTGTATTCATTTGTGTCTTCTTTTCTTTTTAACTTTTATTTTAGGTTTAGGAGTACACATGCAGATTTGTTATATAGGTAAACTCATGTCAAGGGGGTTGGTTGTACAGATTATTTTGTCATCCAGGTCCTAAGCCTAGTACCCAATCATTATTTTTTCTGCTCCTCTCCCTCCTCCCATGCTTCACTCTCAAGTAAACCCTAGTGTCTGTTGTACCCTTCTTTGTATTCATGAGCTCTCATCATTTAGCTCCCACTTATAAGTGAGAAAATATATTTGGTTTTCTATTTCTGCATCAGTTTGCTAAGAATAATAGCCTCCAGCTCCATCATCCATGTTCCCACAAAAGACACAATCTTGTTCATTTTTATGGCTGCATAGTATTCTGTGGTGTATATGTACTAAATTTTCTCTATCAAATCTGTCATTGATGGGCATTTAAGTTGATTCCATGTCTTTGCTATAGTGACTAGTGCTGCAGTGAACTTTCACATGCATGTATCTTTATGGTAGAATGATTTATATTCCTCTGAGTATATACCCAGTAATGGGATTGCTGGGTCGAATGGTAGTTCTGTTTTTAGCTTTTTGAGGAATTGCTATACTGCTTTCCACAATGGTTAGACTAATTTACATTCCCACCGACAGTGTATAAGTGTTCCCTTTTCTCCGCAACCTTGCCAGCATCTGTTATTTTTTGACTTTAATAATAGCCATTGTGACTGGTGTGAGATGGTATCTCATTGTGGTTTTAATTTGTATTTCTTTAATGATCAGAGATTGAACTTTTTTGCATATGCTTCTTGGCCACATGTATGTCTTCTTTAAAGAAATATCTGTTCATGATCTTTGCCCACTTTTGAATTGGATTGTTTGTTTTTTCTTTTAAGTTCATTTTAGTTCCTTATAGATGCTGGATAGTAGGCCTTTGTCAGAGGCATAGTTTGCAAATATTTTCTCCCATTCTGTAGGGTGTTTGTTTACTCTGTTGATAGTTTCTTTTGCAGTATAGAAATTCTATTTATTTATTTATTTATTTTTTTTTTGAGATAGATTCATACTCTCTTGCCCCGGCTGGAGTGCAATGACACAATCTCAGCTCACTGCAACCTCTGCCTCCTGGGTTCAAGTGATTCTCCTGCCTCAGCCTCTTGAGTAGCTGGGATTACAGGCACCTACCACCACATCCAGCTAATTTTTTTGTATTTTTAGTAGAGACAGGGTATCACCAGGTTGGCCGGCTGGTGTTGAACTCCTGACCTCAGGTGATCCACCTGCTTTGGCCTCCCAAAGTGCTGGGATTACAGGTGTGAGCCACTTTGCCTGGCCAAAACTCTTAAGTTCAATTAGATACCATTTGTAAATTTTTGCTTTTGTTGCAATTGCTTTTAATGCTTTTTAAGTAAAATCTTTGCACATTCCTGTGTCCAGGATGGTATTGCCTAGGTTGTCTTCCAGGATTTTTATGGTTTGGGTTTTACATTTAAGCCTTTAACCCATCTTGGGATAATTTTTTTTTTTTTTATGGTCTAAGGAAGGAGTCAAGTTTCAGTCTTCTGTGTATGGCTATCCGGTGATCCTAGCATCATTTATTGAGTAGGAAATCCTTTCTCTATTGCTTGTTTTTGTCAGCTTTGTCAAAGATCAGATGGTCCTAGGTGTGGTCTTATTTCTGGGCTCTCTCTTCTGTTCCATTGGTCTGTGTGTCTGTTCTTGACCAGTACCATGCTGTTTTGTTTATTGTAGCCCTGTAGTACAGTTTGAAGTCGGGTAACATAATGTCTCCAGATTTGCTCCTTTTGCTTAGCATTGCCTTGGCTATTTGGGCTCTCTTTTGCTTTCAAATGAATTTTAAAATAGTTTTTTCTAGTGCTGTGAAGAATGTCATTGGTAGTTTAATGAGAATAGCATTGAATCTGTAAATTGCTTTGGGCATTATGACCATTTTCATGATATTAATTCTTCCTCTCCATGAGCACGAGATATTTTTCCATTTGTTTACATCATCTCTGATTCTTTGAGCAGTGTTTTGTAATTCTTATTGCAGAGATCTTTACCTCCTTGGTTAGCTATATTCCTAGATATTTTATCTTTATGTGGAAATTGTGAATGGGATTGTATTCCTGATTTGGCTCTTGGCTTGGCTGTTGCTGGTTGTGACTTACTTCTTTCACAAAACATTATGTTGGTGAGATTCATTCATATTCTTGCATGTAGCAGTAGTTTATTCTATCTCATTGTTTGTAACAGTCTGTTGTATGAATATACCACAATTCTTTTCTACTGTTGAGAGACTGTCAAATTGTTTCCACTTTGGGACTATTATGAATAATACTGATATGGCTATTTTTGTCTGTCTTTTGGTGGATTTGGTACTTACTTATCTTGGGAATATACTGAGTAGAATTGCTGTGATACAGCTGCATGTATGGTTAACTTTCATAGTTAGTATGAAACAATGTTCCTATGTAGTTATAATATTTAAGTTCCTACCAGCAATGTTTGAGAGCTTTATTGCTCCACATCCTCACCAATACTTGGTATCATCAGTCTTTTTACTGTTAGCCATTCTTTTGGGGAAAATAAAAACTAAACTATCAATATTGAAATCAAGAAGAAACAGAGTAGAAAGTTTCAAAGAAACTGAAATGATACTTAAAGACTCTCTTCATCTCAAAAACTGAAATAAACAAAAAAGCCTGGGGGTGATCCAGGTCATTTCTACCAAACTGAACAACGTGAGTGTGTGTTGGGGGTGGTGGGGGTGGGGGGTGAGTGTGTATGTGTGTGAATGTGTCGTGTATGTGTGTATTACACATTGTTCAGAAAATGGAAAAAGAGTGAAGATTCCCGGTTTATTCTAAAATCAGAGTAAGAATAGTTAAAAGAAAAATTAGATCCATTTCAATTATAGACTTTTAGAAAATCTTAAATAAAATATTAGCTTACTGAATCTAATAGTGTGCTTTCTTTAAAAATGCATTGTAATCAGCAAGATTTCATTTGAAGAATGTAACATTAGAAAACCTGTCAACATACTTCATTTATAGAGTAAAACAGGTAATTCTTATGAATGGATCCACTGAAAAAGATTTTTTTTCTTTTTTTGCTAAACATTATCGCCTATTTATAACTAAGGAATAAACAACTCTTATGTAACTTAAAAAAAATGCTGCAAGTGTCCTCAGAGATTGGTGGCCTGAGGAGTTGGCTTTGGGCCTCACTAGTTCTATCATTAGACCAGAAAACATTTTCTTAAGTTAAAAAACAAAAGCAGGAATATATTATTTTAATGCCAGCTTTAATAATCTACTTATTTCTTAGCTAAACTCTCTAGATATTTATCAGAAAATTTTGGCATTATGTGATGGGGCATAACAATTGTTCAGTAAATTGTTATTATAAAAACATTATAAAAATACATACATAATCCTAAGGTTTAGCTAGAGATTAAAAATTGTTAAATATCAAAAATGATTAGTGGAGAAAAACCCTCTGAAAAAATAGTAACTTGGCTAAATAATGAGTGCTATGATTAACATATTCTACAAATCTATCAATACTATGGCTCAGCATGTCCTTGTTCCTTGCCAAAATTAATAATGACAGATACGAAGACCCTATTAATATTTTAATAGTCTAATAGGCAGAGGCAATCAGGCAGGAGAGAAAAATGTAAATCAGTGGTCAGGGCTGCCAGACCATGTCAAGAGAGTTTGCCAGGTGGCTGAGTCTTCCTAACGCTTTCTTAACTCTTTCCTGGATTCATTCTCATCTCAGCACCCAATTACCGGAAGTATGCTAATTTTGAACAGAAGGGTGTGCAAGTACAAGGCAAAACTCACAGAGTATTTAGGATTCTTTATGCCCATTATGTATTTTAAGAAATACAGATGCTCATGTCAGTGTGTATCTTTAAACGCTCTGCTGTCTGAAAAATAGTAGAACTTTTTACAAAGAACATACATCTGGGAGTTCAAAGAAACAAGTTTTCTCTGATTCTAGCATTGGCAGTCTCCTTGTTATAACCATTCATCTCCAAATTCATCCTTCATAGAAATGACATAATGTGTGTAGACTATTATGAGACACTGGAAAGAATCAAACTGAATGAAAGAAGGAAAGAAAAACATTACTATTATTAGTAAGGTAATTAGAGTGGTGCCCAGCACTAAGTAAGCCCTCAAAAGTGTTAGTTTCCTGCTCATTTTTGCTTCCCAGAGTCCCATTTTCTCAAGAGACTTTGCTTGACTTTTCTGTGGGACACATAAGGTATATTGCAGCTCCGTAAAATGCTCTTCAGAGTAGATGTTGGAGTTGTAGATACATCAGTAGTTCTCTTGCACTAATACGTCCATACTACTGATACCTGTAGGGTTGTTCCTTAGCGAAGGATCAGCTTCTTGGGGACTATTAATCTGTGCCTCATCATTGGATGGTTTTAAAGGATCATTTGTTGGAGACCACACAGAACCAGAGTGACCACACCACAAAGGCGAAGTATTTTTCAATTGAAATTTCAAATTTAAATATAACTGTTCTGTAGAGCAAGAGAGTGGGGAAAGCCAGTGGGAAAAAGACATGATTCTAGAGAAAAGGGAACAAAAGGAATTTTTGCCAAGAAACCAGAATCTATGCTCACCCCAGGACAAACACCCCTAAATATAGGTTTTGTAGCAGCTGTGAAATCTGCACGAGACCAGAATTTTTTCTGTCCCTGGAGGCTTCTTATGCTTTAGTCAGTGATGATTCATCTTTAATCTCCTGATTACAGTTAGAGCTCACAGACAAGAAATGAATTTCTTCTCTCCCTCTTTTAAAAAATACTTTATTACAACTTAAAAGAGCTTAGTTTTTCCTTTCTTTTGGACTCTTCTGCCAGCTTGCCTGACTAGGATTTTTCTCTTCACAAACCCTACCCAACTTCTACGCTATTATGCTTGCTGTATTTTCTGGCAATTCTCACAGTTTCAGTCCTCACAAGCTTTCACGAAGCTATTGTACCAGGCGGATATTACTGGAACCGGCTACCTTCTTGTCTCACTGTCTGTTGGTCAGCTACTCTTCCTGAGGGTCTGCTCCAGTGTCCTTTCTCAGTGAAGTTTTCTTTTTCTTTCTCTTCCCTTTAAGTCCAATGAGCCCTATTTTTTTTTTTTTTTTTTTTTTTGAGACAGAGTCTAGCTCTGTCACCCAGGCTGGAGTGCAGTGGTGCGATCTTGGCTCGCTGCAACCTCCGCCTCCTGGGTTCAAACGATTCTCCTGCCTCAGCCTCCCGAGTAGCTGGGATTACAGGTGCACGCCACCACGCTGGCTAATTTTTTGTATTTTTAGTAGAGACGGGGTTTCACCATGTTAGCCAGATAGTCTTGATCTCCTGACCTTGTGATCTGCCTGCTTTGGCCTCCCAAAGTGCTGGGATTACAGACATGAGCCACCATGCCCAGCCTCTTTTTTCTTCTTTTTAGACTGTTTTACTGTGTTACCCAGGCAGGAGTGTGATGGTGCAATCTTGGTTCATTGCAGCCTTAATCTCCTAGGCTCAAGCGATCCTCCCACCTCAGCCTCTTCAGTAGCTGGGACTACAGGTGCATGCTCTTTTACATATTTTCCGTAGAGATGGGGTCTTGCCATGTTACCCAGGCTGATCTCAAACTCATGGGCTCATGTGATCTGCTCATCTCAGCCTCCCAAAGTGCTGGGACTACTGGAGTGAGTCACTGCAGCCTGAGCTCCATTCTCTTTAATTCCATGTCACATTGAATATTATGAAGTGCATAATATTCTTCACTATATTGTAGGCTCTTCGACCACAGGGTCTGTGCCATTTGTTTTTATGTGCCTGACACATAGTAGGTGCTGATGGAACATTTGCCAAACAAATGTTGAATGCATTCTCTTTTGTTACATGCAACAAAATAATTAGAAGTCAGTAAGGAGCTTTTGATATGAAAGATATTGGTGAAAAGAATAAGTGCTTATTACTTCACTGTATGCTTTAAGACACAGAGATCTTTGTATGTTTAATAAATGTTGGTAAAAATAATTGACATGGTGATGATAGTGGGACATTCATCTTGGAGGCAGCGTAATGAGGCACAAGAGTACTGGTTTCAGGGTAAGCCAGAGTTCTAGGCATCGCTGTGCCATACAACTTGCCATGATACCCAGGACTTTCCCCTTTCTGAAGTTTATTTTCTCTTCTTGTAGAATAGAGAGACAGGATGAGATCGTCTTAAGTGAATTTCAGGCCATTCAAGCTCTGAAACTATCATCTATCATAGTTCTAGGTAGAGATGGTCTCTTACTGCCAAAAAGCCCCAACACCTCAGCCATATATAAAGGTACCAAACAGTCCTTGTATCCTAAATCCTTTCCTCCTCTCATGCTTATCTCCCTCTTCCTCTGACCCTGTAGGTTTTGCCTTGAAGCTGCAGGGTAGTTTGAACTCAGCTTTTCCTACAGGTTGGTTTTATTTACCTCCTCACTGCCTGCCATGTTACCCAGACTGGTCTCGATCACTGCATGCCCCTCATAGAAGTCTTAGCCCGTCTCCAGCCAACCTGTACCTCCAACTGGCCTTGATAAGATTTGAATTCCTCATTATACGTTGCCCTATCTTCATTTTTGTGTGTGTGAAAGCTATATTTCCATAAAAGTCTACAGCAATTTCACCATCAGCTCACTTCTGTTTTCTATTTTCTCAGAACTCTCCCACCTTTAAAATGCTAATAGTAGTAAGTACTGTTTATTGAGTGTTTACTATGTGCCAAATATTGTGATGCCAAGATGATTGTCCCATCACCCACTTGCTATCACCACATCAATCACATCTCTAATGACTTACATTTCTAATCCTTGTACCATTTCTGAAGGGTGGATATATCCATTTTTGAGATGAAGAAAGAAGAAACTGATTGTATGATTGTTTAAATAACTTGCCGCGTGTCTGACTTTAAAGCCAATACTATATCCGAAACCAATGTAACACTATCTTGCTACATTTCAGCATATGTAGGTCTAGATCGATTTTTTGTTGTTTTATGTCAGCATTTTGTTTCAGAAACATTATTATAGTACCAATAAGAAAAAGCACACTTTAAAGAGATATCAACTTGCTGTTTTACTTTTTCTTATTTATTCTTCTACTCTTTGTTTATATTCATACATATTTGAAAGAGTATGATTCTAATGTAGATTTAGTCTTTATTCTAAAAATAACAATTTTATAAGCCTTTTCTTTGTCATCTTCCTCCTTTTTGTCATTTTAATGGCCGCATAATTTCCATCTGACTGGCTTATCAGTATTTGGTGTTTTTTTTTTTTTTTTTGAGACAGAGTTTCTGTCTTGTTGCCCAGGCTGGAGTGCAATGGCACAATCTCAGCTCACTGCAACTTCTGCCTACTGGGTTCAAGCAATTCTCCTGGCTCTGTCTCCCAAGTAGCTGGGATTACAGGCACCCACCACCACACCCAACTAATTTTTGTGTTTTTAGTAGAGACAGGGGTTTCACCACATTGGCCAGGCTGGTCTTGAACTCCCGACTTTAGGTGATCCACCCGCCTTGGCCTCCCAAAGGGCTGGGATTACAGATATGAGCCACTGCGTCCAGCCGTTTCATCATAGTTTTAAATCACTTTTTGCTTCTGTAAAACATTTAGATTATTTCCATTTTATGCTGAGATAATTATGCTATAGTAATGACATTTATGCACTTTAAAAAGATTAATGGTTATATGTTGGCTTTTAAATAACTTTTTTTTTTTTTTTTTTTTTCCGAGATGGAGTTTCACTCTTGTTACCCAGGCTGGAGTGCAATGGCGCGATCTCGGCTCACCGCAGCCTCCGCCTCCTGGGTTCAGGCAATTCTCCTGCCTCAGCCTCCTGAGTAGCTGGGATTACAGGCACGCGCCACCATGCCCAGCTAATTTTTTGTATTTTTAGTAGAGACGGGGTTTCACCATGTTGACCAGGATGGTCTCGAGCTCTTGACCTTGTGATCCACCTGCCTTGGCCTCCCAAAGCGCTGGGATTACAGGCGTGACCCACCGCGCCCGGCCCTTAAATAACTTTTTAATTGTGGAAATATTGAAATAGTCTCAAGAGACTGAATGGAAACTATATATACCTAGAACTCAGTTCCAACAATGATCAACATTTTCCGAACTTGTTTCATTGAATCCCCCACTTTTTTTCTTGAAAATGTTAAAGAAAATTTCAAGTGTCTTGAAATTTTACTTGTAAATACTTCAAGATAGACTTGTAGTAGATAAGGATTTTCTCTTAAAGCCATCTCATACTCTGTGATCTCCTTGTACTCTCTATGTTCAGATTTCCTGATCATCACAAGAGTGACTTTTCACATTTGGTTTGTGCAAATTAGGATCCAAAAATGATCCATACATTGCAGTCAGCTGTTATGCCATTAAAGTTTCATTTATTCTAAAGAAGCACACACACACATGCCCACACATACTTTTTTTTTTTTATTGAGACGGAGTTTCGCTCTCGTTGCCCAGGCTAGAGTGCAATGGTGTGATCTTGGCTCACCGCAACCTCCACCTCCTGGGTTCAAGCGATTCTCCTGCCTCAGCCTCCCGAGTAGCTGGGATTACAGGTATGTGCCACCACACTGGCTAATTTTGTATTTTTAGTAGAGATGGGGTTTCTTCATGTTGGTCAGGCTAGTCTCGAACTCCTGACGTCAGGTGATCTGCCTGCCTCGACCTCCCAAAGTGCTGGGATTATAGGCCTGAGGCACTGCACCCAGCCCACACACACATTTTTTAATACCATGACTTGTGGAAGAAACTATGTCATAAGTCCTATAGAATGTTCCGCATTCTGAGGTTGTTTCCACAGGGTATTGTTTAACTTGTTTCTCTAGCTACTGCGTTTTATTAATAATTGGTAGTTAGATGTTGTCTTGGTCCATTTTTGTGTTACTACAAAGCAATACCTGAGGCTGGGTAATTGATACAGAAAATAGATTCTCTTAGCTCATACAGTTCTGCTGGCTGGAGTGTTCAGGATTAGGCATCTGGTGGGGGCCTCAGGCTGCTTCCACTCATGGCTGGAGGGAAAGGGCAGCTGGCCTGTGTAGAGATCACATGGCAAGAGAGGAAGCAAGAGAGCCACACTCTTTTTAACAACCAGCTCTCGCAGGAACTAATAGAGGGAGAATTCATTATTCCCTATATCCAGGGAGGGCATTAATCTATTCATAAGGGTTCCACCCCGGTATCCCATACCCCTCCCATTGAGCCCCACCTCCAACACTGGTTATCAAATTTCAACATGAGATTTGGTGGGGCCAAACAAATCATATCTAACTACAGCAGATATAAAAGGCTTAATAGGATTGTGCTAAATTTTTAAGAAAGAATGCTTTGTAAGTAGGATGCTTTTCATTTTGGGATCAAATTTAGCATTCTTCTCAGAACACTTTACCAGATCATAAGCTTCTTTATTGTTCTGCAAGAAAGCCTCTTCTATAGGCAGTTTCCTCAAACTAAAAGCCCATTTTTTTGTTAGAAACATGTAACTGGATCCCTACTGATAAAAGCTTCTGCTCTTGGATCCTGGACCCAGTGTTAACGTTAACCAATTTTCTTCTAGTCCCATCAACCTTGATAGAAAACTAGGAATTGCTTGAAATAATTTGAAAGCTGTTGGAGACCCAAGAAAAAAACCCTGGATTTAAAAGAGGAGTAATTGAGATTGAGGAAGCATGCCTCAATCTTAGACACTGAACATTCTGGTTCATAGGTTGAGTTCAAGTGGATTGGACATGGCCAATTTGTTGCTGCCCTTACAGGTTAGCAAAAAGACACACATCTGTTTTCTCTCTATACTCTTTGAGCTTAGAGTAGTTTAAGCGAGGGTTCTCTTTTCAGAGTGTTAATGTGGACAGTCATTATAAAGCAGTAAGCTCTAATGAGGCTGGTTCCTCGTAATGATTCCTTGAGCACCATATGGGAGCCATGGCTGGAGCAGGGGAATAGGGAGGTTTCCTATCTCCCCACAACACATTCCTCTGTGTATTTTAGATGTGCTATTTGAGGCATTTCTTCAGGGCCACATAATGCCAAGAGTCCTACCAAATGGAGCAAAGGAATATCCAAGATGTGAGACTCCTAGAATTGTCTAGGGATCAGGAGAGGGAGAGCAATTCTTCTCTTTTCTTTCTGGTCTCAGGAAAGTGAAAAGCATGTGTAGCTCCCCGTGTAGGTAACTGGACAAAGTTACATCTTCCACATACTGGTTTGCCTGGCCATTCCAACCCACTGCATCTTCACACACTACTGGTAAAGTCCTAGCACTACTGGCCGGAGAGACATGGGTCCCCTTCTTGTCTGTCATCCCTGAAATTGGAAATGCTAGATGAAGGTGCTACTACACTTTTTAAATATCTGCCAGAGGCGGTGACAATATTGTGTTAATAGGAACATGGATGGAGATGACTCATGACAATAGCTTCAGAGAGAGAAGGGCTGTGAAGTACTTTATTTAACAAGGTGGCCTTTCTTTTGGGACTAAATTCAAGTATCTGAATTTTTCTCTTTTGTATTATTAGGCTGTGGAATGGAGACTTTGAATTTTGACTTTGAGCTGTAGGAACACAGAGACTTTCCTCATTCTTTTACCTTCTGCTTGCTCATTTGTTTTATTCATTATCACTCTATGGTACAGGCAACATCACTGGGAGGTCAGCCACAGAACTTGACAATCTGAAAATGGAAAAAAAGACTCAACATTAGGTTATCTAATACTATGAGTCCTTGTTTAAAATTATTTATGGAAACTTGATCTTTGCCCAGTTTAAGCTAAAGTAGTAACCTTTTTTTTTTCTTTATTTCTCTTAGGAAACAGGTGTGCCATTTATTAACTATTGCTTAGAATCCCTTGTTGCTCTTCTGTGTTTTCCTAATTGTTCCCACGGTCTCTTTGGATATAGTAAGCAATTCTTTTTCTTTCTTATTTAGCCTTTAAAATACTTATAGACTTTAAAATGGACGCTCTGGTAAACTGTACTATTTTTAGCATTTGTTTTTTGCTGTTTGATTATTGATGCTTTTTTGATAGTTCTATAATGTGTGCATAGTGAGTGTAGGTAGTATGAGTGCAATGAGTGATGTGTGTGCAATAGAGCATTAGTAAGCTATCATAAACGAGGAGGGAGAAGAGTATCATATTTATTTTGGTTTTGGACAAGTCACATAAGGAAAAGAATGAAACTGAAAGGAGAATATTGCTTTAGGTTTCAGTTTATACAAATAATTAGTTTAAAAAATCCTTTAAATGTTCTTGCTCAGTATTCCGTAGGGGTGGTAAGACCTAGGCTAGAAAGTGTAGTGTTTCATTAAACTCTAGTAATTTGTCAGGTAAACATACCCAATGGAAGACAATAATATTAATATCATGACTCTTAGAGTCAATCATATTATTTTAGGGCTAAAAAGGCACCGAAGAAATCGCACTATTTGATACTCTCACCTCATACATTACTAAATTGAAGCTCATGATTTTTTCTAGATCAAATGGCTACTTAGTTGCTGAATCTACTTTTCTCCCCAATCTCTGTGATTTGTTAAATGCAATCAACACTGAGCAGGAGAGACACACGTTTGCCTTAGGAACTATTAAACCAATTTTCTTTTACATTTTTTTTTTTTTTTTTTTTTTTTTTTTTTTTTGAGACGGAGTTTCGCTCTTGTTACCCAGGCTGGAGTGCAATGGCGTGATCTCGGCTCACCGCAGCCTCCGCCTCCTGGGTTCAGGCAATTCTCCTGCCTCAGCCTCCTGAGTAGCTGGGATTACAGGCACACGCCACCGTGCCCAGCTAATTTTTGTATTTTTAGTAGAGACGGGGTTTCACCGTGTTGACCATGATGGTCTTGATCTCTTGACCTCGTGATCCACCCGCCTCGGCCTCCCAAAGTGCTGGGATTACAGGCGTGAGCCACCGCGCCCGGCTCCTTTACATTTTTTAACCTTTTGTCATGGATTATTTTTCATTTTGTAATAAATCTTAGTTCAGTCTTCCATGTTGGCGCTTAATACTATTATTGTGTAAATACTAAAAAGTCGACATGTGAAGACCCGACAGTACAATGCCAGGCTACAAATCCTTTTGCCGTGCATTCTGAAATGCACGGCAAAAGGTGACTAGCTCCACTGTGTTGTTTTATCTGCGCTTTCATGGGTATCTAGCATGTGTCTCTCTCTCTCTCTCTGTGTGTTTGTGTGTGTGTGTGTGTATGTGTGTGTGTGTGTATTCACCAATGCAAGGAAGACACAAAGGATTCAAATAGTAAATGAAGAATGCTGGTGCTTATTTCCAAAATCAGTCAAAAGCCTTTTGTCCTCAGACTCTTCAAAAGGAAAACAGAAATAAGTTGAGTCCTAAAATTTAGGATCAGTTTCTGACTTGAGATCTGCATGGACATAGTTCTTCACTAGAAGAGGAAAGGATACTTTCCTCTCTTTTGTGCAATTATCTGGGTTTTGTTTCTGCCTTTCAATGTTTTCCATTTGTTGAATTTTCATCTTCTCCTGGTGCTTTACCTTTGGAAAGAAACTTGTGTAATTCATGGGCACCAATTTTTTTCTTTGTCTTGTCATGCTAATTTGCTGTATCCCAGTCTTTTCCTGTGAATGTATACCATTTATAAGCTGGGTCATTGGTATGTGCTAGTTAGCAGTGTTCAGTCCATGTTCACTTCCTCCTATTGCATAGGCCATTTTGGCTTTTAAGCAAACAAAAGAGGAAATTTCTGGGTATATGGATGAAGTTGAAATAAAAAAGCTTGACTATCACACATGAATCAACTGCTGTACAGACTAATCCATTATTTGAGTATATCTGGGACAACATGTATTAATCTTAATCATGTTTACTCTTTTAAAATATCACCAGTTAAAAATTGCACATCTTATTATTAAAAATGGCTTTGGAGCTGAGATGTAATCTCCTAAATGAAGGAATAAAAATAAGAGCAGCATGAGCCAACCAACCATTTTTCTTCCTAAAAACTTGAAATGAATGGATATCAGAAATGTTAGACGTCGTTAAATAAATCAGAGGTCTTACTAGATTTCTAATATTTTATTAACAAAATTTTGATTTGATTTATCTGTTTGAAATAACTAGCAAGGTATTCTCTAAGTGCTGAAACATAAATTACAAACACGAAGCCTTGATTTATGTTAATAGCGGATAATATGTGGGATGTGGCAAGTGATCACAGTTTTTGAAATATTCCCTGAGTTGGGGCTTGGAATCAGAGAAAATTGCTGAAGAAAGTGCTGTCTTAGGCTCCACTTGTTGATGTATAGATGATGGCTGTCTTCTAAGAAATGATACAATTTTCCAAGGCGGGCGGATCACCTGAGGTCGGGAGTTCAAGACCAGCCTGACCAACATGGTGAAACCCTGTCTTTAAAAAAAAAAAGAAATGGTACAATTTTGATGATGTGAACTTTCACTCCATTCCAGATACTTCCAGATTTTAGTGACAGTTCTGGGTGCTTTTATGTCTCCAGGATGGGTCAGAAACAGTCAGCTCTCTAGAAGGATAGCATAGAAGTTAAAAAAAAAAAAAAAGAGGGACTGCCTATGTAAATATCAGATCTCACAGATCTTTTCCAGTAGTGTTTACATTTTCCTAGTTCTCCAAGCACCTTCATTTTTTCCATCTCATGGATCCTAAATGACACTTACAGCCAGTTCCCAGTTCTATGTCAATCTAAAATATTCCTTTTCTATTCTTTACCTGGGCTGCTGAGCTTTACCGGAGAGAAATCACTTGGTTATGCACCTTGGCACTGCTCCACATTTTTATTTTCCAGCCTCAGGAACTTTGGTTTGGTTTGTTTCATGCACCTACCTCCCTGTTCTCTGCCTGGCTGTCCCCCTCTGATCCTTTCAGTCTTAACTGAAATGTATATAACTGCGTCAGGGAACCCTCCTCGGATCTCCCTGTGTAAGTAGATTCCCCCTCATTCATTGCCCTGTTCATTTATTTCATGGCACTTTGCACTCTTTCTAATTCTTTACTCATTGCTTGCCTGATTTAATGTTTGTCTACATAACTAATTTCTTGTGCATAGGGACAGCATCTGCTTGATTAATCACTGTAGTACTGTGCTTTGTGGCACACAGTAAGCACTCAGGAAAGGATTTTTTACATAAATGAATATATTGTGAGATTGCATTTATGAAAGAAAAAATTCCCTTATTTTTGTTTAAAGTGTTAAAAACACTGCTGCAAGTGAATGTTGCCATAGAGCCAAGAGATATTCTAATAGATGTTAGAGTGTATTACCTTTCAAATAAACTTTGTGTTGTTAAACAGTTAAACAGACTGTTGTGTTCTGATCTGTGAACTCGTAGCAGTTGCTGATTGTTTATAACAGTGGTTTGCAACTTCTTTTTGTCTACAGGTAACACACAGGCTGATGCTCTGTTGACATGTTCCACCTCGACACACCCAGGGATGAGTATGACTGTTCCTGTGCCTCTTTCTTCTCTATTCAATAAATATTGGGATGCAAGTGAATGAGTGAGTATCTGTAAGGCTATTGGACAGACCACTGTACGTCTGTCAATTTTTGCTTTTGTTTTGATTGCTTTTGGTGTCTTTGTCATGAAATCTTTGCCTATTTCTATGTCCAGGTTGGTATTGCCTAGGTTGTCTTCCAAGGTTTTTATAGTTTTGAATTTTACATTTAAGTCTTTAATCCATCTTGAGTTTATTTTTGTATATGGTCTAAGGAAGGGGTCCAGTTTTAATCTTCTGTATATGGCTAACCAGTTATCCCAGCCCCATTTATTGAATAGGGAGTCTTTTTCCCATTACTTGTTTTTGTTAAAGATCAGATGGCCACAAGTATGTGGCCAACTTTTTCCTACATAGATACACATATAATAAAGTTTAACTTACAATTAGGCACAGCGAGAGATTAACAGCAATAACTAATAATAAAATAAAACAATTAAAACAATATGTCACCATCACCACTCTTGCACTTTGGCGTCATTGTAAAGCACAGTAAGGGTAAGTTGGACACAGACAAGCCCTGTGATACTATGACAGGCAGTATGATAACTCAGGAGTGCTAAGTGACTAATGAGCAAGTAGTGTCTAGGGCGTGGACAAGCTGGACAAAGGGATGATTCATGTCCAGGGCAGGACAGAATGGGATGGCATGAGATTTCATTGTATTACCCAGAATGGTGCACAATTTGAAACTTATGAATTGGTTTTTTTTTTTTAGAATTTTTCCCTTAATAATTTCAGACACAGTTGACGGTGGGTAGCTGAAACTGAGGGAAGCAAAACCATGAATAAGGGGGGACGGCTGTATTCTCTTCCTGATACATGCAAATAAATATTATACCACACACATTTTAGGATCATTTTTTATCATGTAACAAACCATCAATATTACCCTATGCTATTTTAGTGTCTGAAAGCACTTATAATGTGTACATAATTTTTATTGTATGAATATACTTCAACATGACCAGATTATTGAATGTTTGTTTCCCATTCTTCTCTTAAAAATGATACTTAGAAATGATTTTAGTGCACATGAAGTTCGGGTAATTTTCACATTTTTCTGGGTTGATCATAAGAGAGAATGTATAATGTGAATATTCATGAATTTCCTCCTTTATTATATATTTTTTCATTCAAAAGCAACACATTTACACTTTACTGAAATCTCTAAAACTGAAAATGAAAATCTCCTCCTGTTCTGGTAGGTTCACTTTCCTGAGGAAAATAAAGTATTGTGAGGTCTCTGGCTTTAACCTGTGCCTGTGCATCAGAAATGATTAGGAGTGCTTCTAGCAACTGTGTAAAAATGCAGCTTCAACCCTGAGCTATTCATAAGTGTTTAAAGTTCCAGTGAATTCTCAGGAAGAATATTAGCGGCCCATTATCTTTTGATTTGTGGCTGGGGTGGTATTGCTTAGGTGTTTCGTGTGGTTGTGGTGGACTTTTTTTTTTTTAGAATTTTGCTGCTCCTTTGTTACTTAGGAGTCAGTTTCATTACTAGGTAACAGGCATCAACACCAGGGAAAAAAGACCCTTGATTGTCCCTGCCTTCCAGAAAAGATAATTCATCTTGTTCTCAGGACATTGAGCCTTGTTGGGCGAAGTTCTGGCACTGTAATCCGCTGACACTTTTGTTATTCACCGTGAGGCAGCCTCAGGGAAACATCTTGGGACCCCCGACTCCCAAAAGTCACAAGCCACAGGGGCTGAACACTGTGAGCTCACTGTGGATGGAAGGGCTTACTACTACCAGGGAACAGGGTGTGGATAGTAGTGTCTCTGGAGTTACGGCTGGGCTTAAATCCTGAATTTCATACCTACTAGGAACTCTTTGACTTTAAAGAAGTAACTGAGTCCCCTGAGCCTGAGCTTTTTAAAACTGTTAACATGAGATGTTTGTACAGGCTATTGAATAATTTGAATGAGATGTGAAAATGTCTGGTACGTGCCTGGCACATAGTGTACCAATCGATAAAAGTTTGTTAAATGAAGGGAGGGATGAATCACCTACCTAGGTAGTTGAACATCTTATTTTTAAAAATGGAGGTGTGGACATCTGTGATAGAATAATAAATATAAGTGAAATGAATTAAATGGCAGCTTCATTTCTTCCTCAAGTTTGCAGACAACAGAAACCAACTCCACCTAGTTAACAAAAAGGAATTTATTGATAGGACACTCAGATTTTGAAATCGAAGTTAAAACAACCAGTCTTTGGATGATGAAGCTAACACAGCTCCAGGGACCTCAAAAGCAGAACTTTTTTTTTTTTTCCCCAGAGACAAGGTCTTGTTCTGCTGCCCAGGCTGAAGTGTAGTGGCATGATTATAGCTCATTGTAAACTTGAACTCCTGGGCTCAAGTGATCCTCCCACCTCAGCCTCCTAAGTAGTTGGGACTACAGATGTGCACCACCATACCTGGCTATTTTTTTAAAAAGATGGGGTCTCACTATGTTGCCCAGGCTGGTCTTGAACTCCTGGCCTCAAATAATCCTCTTGCCTTGGTCTCCCAAAGCACTGAGATTTACAGGCATGAGCCACCACACCCAGCTGGACATTTTCTCTGGAACATTGACATCTTTGTTTCTCATCTTCCGTGACCTGCCATTAGATCGATCTGCTCTGGCCAGGAAGCCAGTGTCATGTAGAACAAACGTGGCGGCTGGTGGCCCCTCCTCTATGTCAGGGGCAATTCACAGAACAAAGGGAATGTAGGGAGCTGATGAAATTGTAAGGCTTTATTGAGACCTAATTAACATATAGTAAACTGCACTTATTCAGAGTCTACAATTTGTTACATTTTAAATACATATTCACACCCAGGAAACCATCATCGTGATGAAGATAAGGAATATGCCATCATCCCTGACAATTTTCTTGTGCCTGTTTATCTTCCCTCCCTCTCAAACTTCGACACCCTTTCTGCCTGTCCCAAGGCATCTAATGATCTGCTTCCATCACTGTCAATTCATTTGTATTTTCTAGAATGTTATATAAATGAAGTCATACAATAGGTATCCATTCTTGTGTGACTTTTTTCACTCAGCGTCATTATTTTGAGATTCATTCATGTTGTATGTCTTAGTACTTCATTCCTTTTAATGGATGAAAAATATTCCATTGTATGGATATGCCACAATTTGTTTATCCTATCATCTCTTTACTTGGATTGTTTCTAGTTTTGTGCTATTACCAATAAAGCAGCTATGAACGTTCACATTCAACTGGTTTTCTTTTTTTTTTGACATGTTTTCATTTCTCTTGGGTAAAAACCTAGAAGTAGAATAACTAGGTTATGTTGTAGATGTATATTTAACTTTTACAGAAACTGCAAAGCAGTTTTCCAAAGTGGTTATACCGTTTTATATTTCCACCAGCAATGTATGAAAGTTCCAGTTGTTCCATATCCTCACCCACACTCACTTGGTATGCATGCAGAATTTAATTAAAAAACTGAAAACTCAATACTAAGAAGACCAACAATCTAATGTTTAAAAATGGGTAAAAGCATTGAACAGGTGATTTACCAAAAGAGATAAACCCACAGCAGACAAGAACATGAAAAGATATTCAAAATCATTAGCCATTAGACAAACGAAAATCACATGCTTATTCACATGGCTAAAATTAAAAAAGAGCTAGTAATTTTACATTATTATAATGCCCATTTTATAGATGAGAAAATTAAGCCTGAGGTTGTTAAGTAACTTGACCAAGGCAGAGTTAGAATTTGAACCTAGGTGTGCTTAACCTTCATGCTGTGCAAGCAACAGTCTTTTGAAGGAGGCTTAAAAAGCCAAAGTTGGAAACAGGGGAGCTAATTTATGACTTAGGAATACAAGTTTCACTTCTTCTCCTGATAGGTTAGGCTACCACCAGTCACAATGGATATTATGAAACTTCTATGCAAATTTTGGCATTTTTCCCAACAGGGTAAAATTTCTATTTTTCTGATAACTAGCTTTGTCTAGATGCCACCTGAGGGAACTATTCAAAGCATGAAACACCCACCAAGGCTTCATTGACCCCACAAAGATATAGATATGTTTAACCATAAGAATTAGTAATTAAAGTTTTTTTGGATCAGATATCTGAGTTTTTACCACAGCTCTACTATTTCTTAACTATGTAACACCTGAGCAAGTCACTAAACACTTTCAGCTTTGATTTCTTCATCTGCAAACTAGGAATAATGCTACTGATCTTACAGTGTTTTAAGGTTTAAAGGATGGGTATAGAGAGTTTATCACAATGTCCTGCACTTGATAAACTCAAAACATTGATGTTACCATGTCACAAATACTAATATATAACCACCTTAAGAACAGGTGTGGTAAGCTTTGCACTCAGTACAAATCTTAAAACATTAATTCATTACTAGCTGATATCTTGCCTCCCTCTGAGGACTTGCTCTCTCTTTTAGAAAGTGCTAATCTGAGGACAGATGATGGCATTTAATTCTGTAAGAATTATAAAGCAAGTGAAATATTTACCCTTTAGTTGCAAGTGTTAGAAATATTCTTTGAAGGGAATATCTATGATGGCTGTTGAGGCACAGCAGCTGAGTATCCGCATGGAGTTTTAAGTTCAGTTATCAGATATGCAGGAATCACATGGCACAAAGAAATCAGAGTGAACATAATAAGGAGCTCTACAGAGCACTGTCACTCTGCTAAGATAACTAAGCCCGGCTGCAGTTCTGCATGGCTTAGAGACCGTATCAGGCACTCACACTTGGTACACTGCCTGCGTCCTTGACTTGCTCTAACACCACCAGCTGTTTTTCCAGGCCCCTGGAAGTGCTACTTCAGTGGCCAATGATGTATTTTTCTCTGTCCTATTAGTTTTTTTCTGAAATATGATCAATATTTTCAGTCAGTACTTGGGGACTACAGTGAAGTTTCCTCTAAGCACTTAGATGTAAGATCAGGAGGAGAGACAAGCCCATTTCTCTACTGGATGCCTCCAAAAACTTTCTCTCAAATAGTCCAGTAATGAGCTGGTCCTGCAGAGAGAGCCAAGAGTTCTTCTGGTTGGCACCAAATGCTGATATGCAAGCTTCTCAAGAGACTGTTACTGAGAGTAGAATTTTTTTTTGCATTGGCAATGCTGTGCCTTGTTTCAGACCAACTGGGTCAGATGATCTCTGTCAACACTCCCGGTTATAATTCCCCTATATGAGGAGGCAGGGCATTGGAGGTCTCTCTCCTGCAGCACAATTGAGGTTGTCTCTAGCAGTGCCAACTTAAAGAAGATATTCCCAACTTAAAGCAGGGCATTATGAGAGACCTCCATTCTGTTCCTTGAGCCCAAATGTGTACATAGGTCTTCTTTGTATGTCATTATGGTGTTTGACCCTATCTCTTTTACAACAGAAAAACAATAATTGCTATTTCATAATTTAACTTACAAACAAGCACCTAACACTTTAGAGTAGTGATACCTAAATTTAACTCCAAGGCAGTAAGACACCCATAACGCTTCCATCCATTCATTTTTGAAAGTGTGGTAAAATACACGTAACATAAAATATATCATCTTTGCCATTTTTAAGGGGACAATCCTTAAGAACATTCACAGTGTTGTGTTACCATTACCATTATTCACATTCAGAATGACTTTTATCTTGCTAAACTGAAACTTTGTACCCATTAAACAGTAACTCCCTATCCCCCCTTGTTTACAGATCCTGGCAATCATCATTATATATTTTCTGTCTCTATGAATTTGAGTTCCTAAGATACCTCATGGAAGTGGAGTCATACAGTATTTTTCTTCTTGTTCTATTTGTTCTTAAGGTACCTGGATAGAATTAGAAGTTAGCCAGTGAACTTCCTAGTACCCTAGGCAAGGATACCCTTGTTGAGAATTGGTAGAATCGTGTTATTAATCTTGATGCCATTTAACATTTGCATATCTGGCTTCCTTTATTTTGAATTCATGTTCACAAAGCCACCCTCTGATTATGGTATGGCTTCCTACAGTAGATAGAACTACTTTGCTCCCAAGCATCCATTCTGTCCCATTTAAACGATCTACAAGGGGTCTTCAAAAAATTCATGGAAAATGTATACTAAGAAGAAACTATGCATTCATTTCAGTTTCTTTTTTTGTACCAAAATAAACTCATACTAACTTGTTATGTCTGAAAAGGGTTTAGTTTGAGGTACTAAAGATAAGATATCAGCTGGAAAACAGCCACTATCAGATCAACATAAATTCTGCTAAAATTGAAGCAAGATGAAACATAAATGTATGGTGAAGCTTGGGTATTGTAAAAGAGACAAAGTCAAACACCATAATGACATACAAAGAAGACCTATGTGCACATTTGGGCTCAAGGAACAGAATGGAGGTCTCTCATAATGCCCTGCTGTAAGTTGGGGGTATCTTTTTTAAGCTGGCACTGCTGGGTGGGAGAATGATGAAATCACTGATGCTTTATGAAAAGTTTATGGGGACAATATACCAATGCAATCAGCAATTGACAAATGAATGGATAACTCATTTTAAGAAGGGATAAGATGATGTTGAAGATGAAGCCTGCAGTGGCAAGCCATATACATCAATTTGTGAGAAAAAAATTAATCTTTTTCATGCCCTAATTGAAGAGGACTGATGATTAACAGCAGAAAAAACAGCCAACACCACAGATATCTCAATTACTTTGGTTTTTATAACACTGACTGGAAAATTAAAGTTGAGCAAACTTTCCACTTGATGGGTGCCAAGACCATTGTGCCCAGATAAGCTGCAGACAAGAGCAGAGTGTTGAATGGAATCAAGATCCTGAAGCATTTCTTTGAAGACTTCTTTTTTTTTTTTTTTTAGTTGCATTTTAGGTTTTGGGGTACATGTGAAAAACATGTAAGGTTGTTACATAGGTGCATACGTGGCAGTGTGATTTGCTGCCTTCCTCCCCTTCACCCATATCTGGCATTTCTCCCCATGCTATCCCTCCCCAACTCCCCACCCCCCCGCTGTCCCCCCCACTCCCCCACAACAGACCCCCGTGTATAGTGCTCCCCTCCCTGTGTCCATGTGTTCTCCTTGTTCAACACCCACCTATGAGTGAGAACATGTGGTCTTTGATTTTGTGTTCTTGTGTCAGTTTGCTGAGAATGATGGTTTCCAGGTTCATCCATGTCCCTACAAAGGACGCGAACTCCTCGTTTTTAATGGCTGCATAATATTCCATGGTGTATATGTGCCACATTTTTCCTGTCCAGTCTATCATCGATGGGCATTTGAGTTGGTTCCAGGTCTTTGCTACTGTAAACTGTGCTTCAATGAACATTCGTGTGCATGTGTCCTTATAGTAGAACGATTTATAATCCTTTGGATATATGCCCAGTAATGGGATTGCTGGGTCAAATGGAATTTTTATTTCTAGGTCCTTGAGGAATTGCCACACTGTTTTCCACAATGGTTGAACTAATTTACACTCCCACCAACAGTGTAAAAGTGTTCCTATTTCTCCACATCCTCTCCAGCATCTGTTGTCTCCAGATTTTTTAATGATCGCCATTCTAACTGGCGTGAGATGGTATCTCAATGTAGTTTTGATTTGCATTTCTCTAATGGCCAGTGATGATGAGCATTTTTTCATATGCTTGTTGGCCTCATGTATGTCTTCTTTTGTAAAGTATCTGTTCATATCCTTCGCCCACTTTTGAATGGGCTTGTTTGTTTTTTTCTTGTAAATCTGTTGTAGCTCGTTGTAAATTCTGGATATCAGCCCTTTGTCAGATGGGTAGGCTGCAAAAATTTTTTCCCATTCTGTTGGTTGCCGATTCACTCTATTGACTGTTTCTTTTGCCATGCAGAAACTGTGGAGTTTGATTAGGTCCCATTTGTCTATTTTGGCTTTTGTTGCCAATGCTTTTGGTGTTTTGGTCATGAAGTCCTTGCCTACGCCTATGTCCTGAATGGTTTTGCCTAGGTTTTCTTCTAGGGTTTTTATGGCGTTAGGTCTTATGTTTAAGTCTTTAATCCATCTGGAGTCAATTTTAGTGTAAGGTGTCAGGAAGGGGTCGAGTTTCTGCTTTCTGCATATGGCTAGCCAGTTTTCCCAACACCACTTATTGAACAGGGAATCCTTTCCCCATTGCTTGTTTTTATCAGGTTTGTCAAAGATCGGGTGGTTGTAGATATGTTGTGTTGCCTCCGACGCCTCTGTTCTGTTCCATTGGTCTATATCTCTGTTTTGGTACCAGTACCATGTTGTTTTGATTACTGTAGCCTTGTAGTAGAGTTTGATGTCTGGTAGTGTGATGCCTCCCACTTTGTTCTTTTTGCTTAGAATTGACTTGGCTATGCGGGCTCTCTTTTGGTTCCATATGAAGTTTAAGGTGGTTTTTTCCAGTTCTGTGAAGAAGGTCATTGGTAGCTTGATGGGGATAGCATTGAATCTGTATATTACTTTGGGCAGTATGGCCATTTTCACGATATTAATTCTTCCTAACCATGAACATGGAATGTTTCTCCAGCCGTTTGTGTCCTCTCTTATTTCGTTGAGTAGTGGTTTGTAGTTCTCCTTGAAGAGGTCCTTTACATTCCTTGTTATTTGTATTCCTAGGTATTTTATTCTCTTTGTAGCAATTGTGAATGGCAGTTCGTTCTTGATTTGGCTCTCTTTAAGTCTGTTATTGGTGTATAGGAATGCTTGTGATTTTTGCACGTTGATTTTGTATCCTGAGACTTTGCTGAAGTTGCTTATCAGTTTCAGGAGATTTTGGGCTGAGATGATGGGGTCTTCTAGATATACAATCATGTTGTCTGCAAATAGAGACAATTTGACTTCCTCCTTTCCTAATTGAATACCCTTTATTTCTTTTTCTTGCCTGATTGCTCTGGCTAGAACTTCCAGTACTATATTGAATAGGAGTGGTGAGAGAGGGCATCCTTGTCTAGTGCCAGATTTCAAAGGGAATGCTTCCAGTTTTTGCCCATTCAGTATGATATTGGCTGTCGGTTTGTCGTAAATAGCTTTTATTATTTTGAGATACATTCCGTCGATACCTAGTTTATTGAGGGTTTTTAGCATAAAGGGCTGTTGAATTTTGTCGAAGGCCTTCTCTGCATCGATTGAGATAATCATGTGGTTTTTGTTTTTGGTTCTGTTTATGTGGTGAATTACATTTATAGACTTGCGTATATTGAACCAGCCTTGCATCCCCGGGATGAATCCTACTTGATCATGGTGGATAAGCTTTTTGATGTGCTGTTGTAATCAGCTTGCCAGTATTTTATTGAAGATTTTTGCATCTATGTTCATCATGGATCTTTGAAGACTTTTAACAGGAGATCAAACATAGCTTTATCAGTATGATCCTAAAGACAAAGCACAGTCAAAGCAACGGCTACCTAGAGGTGGAAGTGGTCCAGTCAGAGCAAAAACAGACCAGTCAAGAGCAATGGTCATGGGAACAGTTTTTTGGAGATGCTCAAGGCATTTTGACTGTTGACTTTTTGGTGGACCAAAGAACGATAACGTCTGCTTATTATGAGAGTGTTTTGAGAAAGTTAGCCAACAGTTTAGCAGAAAAATGCCTGGAAAAGCTTCACCAGAGAGTCCTTCACCACAGCAATGCTCCTGCTCATTCTTCTTGTCAAATAAGGGCAATTTGGGGAGCGTTTCAATGGGAAATCACTAGGCATCCCCTTGATAGTCCTTCTGACTTCTTTTTGTTTTCTATTCTTAAAAAAGTCTTTAAAAGGGCATCCATTTTTCTTTAGTTAATAACATAAAAAAGACTACATTAGGCTTGGCATGATGTTTCATGCCTGTAATCCCAGCATTTTGGGAGTCTGAGGTGGATGGATTACTTGAGATCAGGAGTTCAAGACCAGCCTGGCCAATATGGCAAAACCCCATCTCTACTAAAAGTACAAAAATTAGCCAGATGTGGTGGTGCACACCTGTAATCCCAGCTACTCAGGAGTTTGAGGCAGGAGAATCACTTGAACATGGAAGGTGGAGGTTGCAGTGAGCTGAGATTGCACCACCACACTCCAGCCTGGGTGACAGAGCAAGACTCCATCTCAAAAAAAAAAAAAAAAAAAAAAAAGATTGCATTGACATGGTTAAATTTTCAGGACCCTCAGTTCTTTAAGAATGGACTAAATGGCTGGCATATCACTGCTTATAAAGGTGTATTGCCATCACTTAACTCTGGAGATCCTCCATAAGCCAATTTTCATAAACCCATACTCTTTCTCACAGTGATTGCTTCTCAGATGGACAATGACCCAGGTCTAAACCAGTCCTCTGGCTATAGGGATTAGTTTGTGGGTAGGTGTTTTACTACATAAGTCCAATCAAAGTGAAATTTAGGTCTTTATTTGACAGTTGGGCAGAAAGAACCCTTCCTTCTTTTACTGAAGTTAAATAAATAAAATGCATATTATGTTATTGCTGCTGATAACTATTTTGCAGCCATGAAAAGAAGTAGTTGAGGAAGAAGCCAATATGATGGGAAATAGAGCTAATATACAGAAAGAAATTTAACCTGTTTTAAGCTGCGGAATCAAGTCTTGCCTGAAGCACTTTCTACCACATACCTTTTCAGTTATATAGTAATTAAATTCTCTTCATTGTCTAAACAAATTTGAGTTGGGTTTTCTATTACTTGCTGTTAAGTACATTCTAACTGACTATCCATGAAGAGCTGTATATAGAGTCAGAAAACAATGGTTTTCAAAGGGGCCAGAATACAGGAAGTGTCTTGAAACCTTGTTTTCTATTGGACTTTGTATATTCTGGCCCCTTTGATACTAATTTCTCATGATGAAAAAATGTATTGGTACTCTGATTTACACATTAGTTTGTTAGCTTGTGTAATGTGAGATATGGATTCATTCTCAAGATCCCGACAGGATCCCATTTCTGAGTTTGTCCTTTTGGGAACCGTGATCTACTCTCAAGGCAATGAATACCATCCCATGGAGGCATCCTGGGAGAAGACCTTGGTGAGCATACTGGTCTGCCTCGAAGGTGCTCCTAAAACTTGCATTTCCTTTTCTTCCCCTTGAGTTTCTAGAATCACTGGAAATTCTTCTGTACATCAGTGAGTGCTCTCAAATAGTAGCCAGTGCTACCTGGTCTCTGACACTTGGCCTCACAATCACGGGAGCTTCTTCCTTAGGTGCTGCCACCTTTTCTGGCTAGCAAAAGGTAGCTGAGTCCTTCCTTTAAAGGTATGAGTTCTTTGCATGTGGTCAGAGCAGAAGTGAACCATCTGGCACGATGCCTAGCATATGGTGCATTGACTCTGAATCTGAGGGACCCCTCTTGTTCTGTTGTCGGCAACCTGCAGAAGGTTGAAAGATCCCAAGTACAGTGAAGGCTCAAACTTTTTGTGTAGCCACTCTTTTGACTTACCAGAGGCCTTCGATGAGACCTCTCTGGTAGTATAGTTGGGTGTACTCAGTGTTTCCCTGTTCATAATTCTCTTTAAAAAAAATCTGTGGGCCAGGCTTAGTGGCTCATGCCTGTAATCCTAGCACTTTGGGAGGCCAAGGTGAGGGGATCACGAGGTCAAGAGATTGACACCATCCTGGCCAACATGGTGAAATTCTGTCTCTACTAAAAATACAAAAATTAGCTGGGTGTGGTGGTGTGTGCCTGTAGTCCCAGCTACTCGGGAGGCTGAGGCAGGAGAATTGCTTGAACCTGGAAGCTGAGATTGCGCCACTGCACTCCAGCTTAGTGACAGAGCAACACTCTGTCTCAAAAAAAAAAAAAAAAAAAAAAAAAAAAAAATTCTGTGCATCGGCTAGGCGCAGTGGCTCATGCCTGTAACCCCAGCACTTTGAGAGGCTGAGGCAAGTGGATCACCTGAGGTCAGGAGTTCAAGACCAGGCTGGCCAACATGGTGAAACCCCATCTCTACTAAAAATACAAAAAAAAAAAAAAAATTAGCTGGGCATAATGGTGGGTGCCTGTAATCCCAGGTACTTGGGAGGATGAGGCAGGAGAATCACTTGAACCTGGGAGGCAGAGGTTGTAGTGAGCAGATCATGCCATTGCACTCCAGCCTGGGCGATCGAGTGAGACATTGTCTTAAAACAATCAAACAAACAAACAACTGTGCATCATTCCTCTTCCCTCTGCAGGCCCTAGGTAAAACTATACTATACACAGAATAGAGACAACACGTTAACAGTAGAGTTGTTCCCACCTGGTATACTTATGAAGCATTTCTTTCTAAAAGGACTCAAGATTATAAGAAAAAAAGCAAAAACAAACAAAAGGTTGCAAATATACCTAAAACCTGAGTGTTTATTGTTGTTAATTCTACCCTAGAATTTTTGGGCTCCTTAAGTGCAGGGAAAGTTGTAGATGAAATTATGTTCAGCTATCCCTTGGGAAATGTTCATGGACACACATTCCATCAATCGTGGCTAAACGTGGAACTATTTGCCCTGTCAGCATCGAGATGTACTTGGGATTCCAGTCCATAAACATTTAAATGCAGTCATTCTCAACCTATCGTGGCCCTGACTTACATTTTCTCATTTTCATTGGTGGCACCATTTTTTAACAGGGCATGCTGTCTGTGTGAACCGGTTGAATGGAGTGCCCTGAAAATCTTTAATAAATTATAGGTGAATTTATGGGTTCTGCTCAGGGCGAGGGTATGTTGGCTGAGTTGAAATGAAATGAGACTTATTTATCTGGAAGGTACAGTGGATCCTAGGTATTAGAGGAAGAAAGTTCCTGAGTGTAAGCTACCTTTTTTAATCTTATACACTGCCTGCTCTCCATAAACAACTGTTTCGAGAATTGAATAATCCCATCACATTAAAGTGACATGCTGTCTAATTGGTCACTTAGGAAAACTTCCTCAGTGTAACTCAATTTACTATCGGCAAAATCATAGCAGTGAGAGAACTCTCAAAGCCATCCCCACACTTAAAACGATAAAGCACCAAAGCAATCCGAAATAGATGGGCTGCCTTTATCTACTTAGTACCTCTAAGAACAGATATTCCACAGCTTCTCTTGTGAGCTAGTGTTTGTCAGCATTTTCCACCTCCTCTGCTCTCATTAGGAGGAGAAGATGATTGTAGACGGAATGTCAGAGCTTCTGGGGAGCTTGGGCACGAGATGTTTTCAGTTTATCAGTTCATCGTTACTTTTTGTACTCGCTTATAAATAAACTTTTTATAAGCTGCGTTCATGAGAAAAAATTGAAGATGAGTAAGAATGAGATTCTAAATTAAAGAGCAAGCACTGTTTCCTTACACTGGGGCCAAAGTGTTAGCAGAAGCAGTGGTGTTTGGAAATTATTGCTGACTAACTGGGGTTCTTAATGGAAAGTTCATAAACCCTGAAGGTTATTGTAAGGTTTGTTCTTGGGTTCTTGCCGCGTTTAAAATGAAGAAACTGAGGCCAGCACGAAGACAATCCAATGCAAAGAATTTATTCAGGCTCCCGGGTGAGGTTCTGCGGTCCGGACGGGAGGGGCCAGAGAAGTCACGCTGACTCCTCTCAGGCACGGGGTTTTATAGGGAGTGGAGGCATCCAATTGGCTGTGCCCAAGGTGAGTGGGACAAAATGGAGGGGAGTGGGACCCGGATGGAACAAAATGGAGGGGAGTGGGGCCCAGATGGGACAAAATAGTAGGCAGGGAGTGGGGCCCAGATAGGACAAAATAGTAGGCAGGGAGACAAAACGGCAGGCACGGGGTGGGGCCTGCAGAAGACAAAATGGCAGGCACAGAGTGGGGCCTGCAGAAGACAAAATGCCAGGCACGGAGTGGGGCCTGCATAGGACAAAATAGTAGGTAGGGAGGTCCTGATGGGGCTTTTTTTCCTAGGCTCCGGCGGGGGGGGGGGGTGTCCGAGCTCCCGGAGAGGGAAGGGGGTGTGTCTGAGCTCCCGGAGAGTGAAGGGGGCGTGTCTGAGGTCCCGGCGAGGGAGGGGGGCGTGTCCGAGGTCCCCACGAGGGAGGGGGGCGTGTCCGAACTCCCCGCGAGGGGGGGGGGTGTGTCCAAGCCCCTGGCGAGGCAACCGGCCTTACAGTTATGTATATGGAATATTGTATACTGAAGGGGAAAGAATCGTTCCACCTCCTACTAAAAGCGGTTACGTGGACCTAATTCCTAATCGAATGATGATAATGTGCGTTGTACCGCTCCTTCCTCTGACATGGAATTTCTCTTCCAGCTCTCTCTGGTATGGCTGGTTCCTAACATGAATACAAGTTGTCTGCGTTTAGTGAACTTTGTGTTCTGTGGCTGCTGCTGAAGCTCAGTACATAACTAGTCACACCATTTGGCTAATGACTAATGTTTCTGAAGGAAAACAAAAAACAATTTTATAAAAGTAATTTCCATCTCTTATATTCCTCTTCCAGAAGATCACTGAGATGGCTGAAGTTTATATGTTGTTTGTCCCCTAGAAGAGCTTCTGGTAGACAGTGCAGAGGATGAGGAAAGATAGTAAAGAAAAGATCATGAGCCAACTCCTCATTGTTGGCAAAAACAATATTGTCGCTCTGCTGCTTCAAAAGGTTTGTGTGAAGATTCCATTTACCTAGAAGCCCGTGTGCTTTCTGGCGAGTTTCCTTGAAGGTCCTACTCTGTGTGAAGTTAAAGGCCAGAAAAAGTGCAGTCTCCAATGCATTGGAAGGGATTGTCTCTCTTTCCTGTGGAGTCTAGTTATGAAATGAATCTGGACATTTGCCAAAGGGTGTTTTACACTGAAAGCAATTTGATACAAGGGTGCAGCATTGCTTTTAAGAGACTGCTGAAAATATATCATACAGGGAACAGCTTCCTTATAGAATTGCTAGACAGTCGTTTTCAAAGAGGAGAAGAGGCACAGTGGCCCTTCTTCCTATGATGCCCTTCCCTTACTTGGCCATCTGCAAAATCCTGATCATTTTTTAGGAAACCTCAATGTCTTTGACCTCTCTTTCCTGTGTAGAACTGTCCCTCCTCTGTACCCTTAATATTTAGTACTTAGTTTATTAGTTTCTTGCCTGTTAACAACACCTTTCACGGCAAAACAAATACCTATTGCCTTACAAAAGTCAGGAATTGTGCTAAGTGCTTTAAGGGTAAACTCTCTTATAACCACACTAGCATTGTCTCCATTTTACAGAGGTCCTCCTTATTTCCTATAAGGTAAAACTATGAAAAAGAATTAGTATCTACCATAGAGAAAATGCAAAATAGATTATTAGAAGTAATTAACATTGTGTGTTTATAAATTGACCTAATGTCTCTTTGAGGGAAGGGCAGAGGCCTATTCGTCTGTGTAGTCCTAGCACTAATACAGTGCTTAAGGTCTAATAGCTGCTTGGTAAACCTTGGTGAAAGGTGAGATTGATTGACCAGTTGGTCTGAATCCTCCTAAGAGTTTAGAGTAGAGTGAAAGTCATTCAGATTAGCTAGAAAGCAGAGCTTTAGGCTGGGTGACGTGGCTCAACCTGAAATCCCAGCACTTTGGGAGGCCAAGCCTAGAGGATTGCTTGAGTTCAGCCTTGGTAACATAGCAAGATTCTGTCTCTACAAAAAATAAAGAAAATTAGTCGGGCATGGTAGAAGGCACCTGTAGTCCTAGCTACTCAGGAGACTGAGGCAGGAGGATCACTTGAGCCCAGGAGTTGGAAGTTACAGTGAGCTATGATTACATGCTACAGCCTGAGTGACAGAGCAAGACCAAGTCTCTTAAAAAAAAAAAAAAGCAGAACTTTATATGTCTTATAAAGTGTTCCAATCATAAACATAATAAAGTCCATTAGGCAAAATTAGGATAATATAGAATGTATACTTTTCATAGTCATCTATCACCCTGAGATAAAAATTTTCTTTTCAATCTTTTCTGTGTGCATTTTTACTCTGAGATCATAATATTGATGTAATTTTTATTTTGCTTGTGTGCAATTTCAACATTAGAAATATTTTCCCATACCGTGAAAAACTTTTTGTCAACTTTTCTTCTAATTCGGTGTATAGGTAAATATATTCATTATGTAAATTTACTTATCCATTCCCTCTATGTTGAATATTTAGTAAGATTATAATTTTTCACATTGATAAGTAACACTGTAATAAACATTTTGGGGCATATAAAGTCTTTGTGAACATCTTTGATAATAATTGGTATAGGAATTCCTAAAAATGGACTGGTGGTCAACATTTTTCGACTTGATACATGTTGTCCGTTTGCATGTAAGAGAGGTTATATCAGTTTACACACACAGTAGCTGAGCACATTCACCAATGCTATTATTACCCTTTACATCTGTACTAATTTGATCCACTGAAAAAGACTTGAGCCAGACTCAAAAGGCTGTGTACTGTATTCTTCTACTTCTGTGACATGCTGAAAAGGGAAAACTGTAGGGGAGAAGATTGGATGAGAGTCTAGGCATGAGGGAAGAAATTGACAGCAAAGAAGGCCAAGGAAACTTTTAGTGGGTTATGGAAGTGTCCTATATCTTGATTTTGATGGTGGATTCATGACTGTACATATTTATCAGAACTAACTGAAGTATAAACTTGAAGAGTAAATTTTACTCTATATGAATTATATGTCAATAAAATTTTTAAAATGACATTGCATTGTGGTTTTAAGTCACATTTCTTTTGCTTTCCAGTAAAGTTGAACAGCTTCAAATTTTATTAACCATTAATATTTCTTCTTTAGAGAATTGTCTTTTCATCCCATTGCATACTTGTCTACTGAGTCTGCAAATGTATCTTATTAATTTGGGTTGACCTTTGAATATTGCCTGTCATACTTAAGAGGTATATTTTTCTAAATCTCTTTTAATTTTATTTGTGACAATTTAATGTATTTATTTGATCTAGCTAAATTAATTGCCATTTACTTTAAGGGTTTATTTAATTTTTAAAGGAGACCCAGATGATAGTAACCTTTGAAACACTGAATTTCCTGGAATGTTTCAGGAAATTCTACTTCAGTTTTTCTTGGAAATCTACCAGGTATGGTCTGGGTAGACATCGCAAATCATAAAAAGAAAACAATCCCTCTATGCATGAGTGTAGTTGTTGCCTTCTTGAAAGATGCTCATTGGGTACATCCTCTCATCTGTTCTTATTGGCACCGCTGGGCTGAGTGGATCTAAGCTTATACCTGTGGACTGACAGTCACCATTCTTTTCCCACAGTGCCAACAGCAATAACAGTTTAAACACAGTGCCTTGCAGAGTGATGTATATTTAATTGAAATGGGATACAAGATCGATCAATGGAAACATCATTTAATATTTCCGTCTGCTGTCTGGCTTTTGGTAGTTCTGTGTTGTCTTGATTTGTTTCATGTGGGATCGAGGAGAAAAAATAGGACTTCACTTGTACATTTTAGAAAATATTTATTGAACACTTACTTTGTGCCTGGTGCTTTCTAGGTACTAGACACACAATGGTTGTATTAGTCTGTTCTTGCATTGCTACAAAGAAATACCTGAGCCTACGTAATTTATAAAGAAAAGAGATTTAATTGGCTCAAAGTTCCGCAGGCTGTACAGGAAGCATGATTCTGGCATCTGCTCAGCTTTGGGGGTCTCAGGAAACTTAAAATCATGGGGGAAGGGAAAGGGGAAGCAGGCTTGTCTTACATGGCCAGAACAGAAGGAAAAAGAGAGGAAGGAGGTGCCATCACTTTCAACCAGATCTCATGATATCTCACCGATTCACTGTCATGAGAACAGTGCTGAGGGGATGATGCTTAACCATTCATGGAGCATCCACCTCCATGATCCAATCACTTCCCAGCAGGACCCACCTCCAACACTGGGGATTACTATTAAACATGAGATTTGGGTGGGGACACAGATCCATGGTGACTATGATAGACCTAGTTACTGCCCGCATAGAACTAACAGGCTAGTTATGTAGTTAGGCAATTAATAAATATCAAACAATGGCATAGAACAATTGGAAATTATGATAAGTGCTCTGGAAGGAAAAAATATGTTGTTCCCCTGCCGCAAGTGGGGATGTGAAGAAGGCAGGATACCCCCTCTTTTCACTTCAGTTGGAGAAGTTTTGCTTCGCTTCAGGCTTCCAATAAACTTGCACTTTCAGGGAGACTTCAGCAGCAGAATAAAAAAGTCTGCAAACCGGTGCCTTATAGAATTACATGCAAATGTGAGAAGCAGAATGATCTCGGGCAAGGCCAAGTTTCCTCTGCTGTGAAATAGAAAGGTAATCTCTCCTAGGGGTTGCTGTGAGAATTAGCAAAAATAAATGTATAAGAGGTCGATGAGCTACTGGCCCAAGACACTGGAGGCTGACGGCCAGGGTTCAAATTCTGGGTTCTCCCCTTATTAGCTGCTGCTGTCTCCGGTAAGTCATTTATCCTTTTGGTGTTTCAGTTTCCTCCTGTAGAGAATAAGGATAATAATAGTGTCCACCTCTCAGGGTTAGTTTGGGAATTAAATTTTAAAATAATGCTTGGTGCAGGCCAGGCTCAGTGGCTCTTGCCTGTAATCCCAGCACTCTGGGAGTCTGAGGTGGGTGGATCACCAGGTCAGGAGTTTGAGACCAGCCTGACCAACATGGTGAAACCCTGTCTCTACTAAAAATATAAAAATTAGCTGCGGGTGGTGGTGCGCACCTGTAATCCCAGCTACTCAGGAGGCTGAGGCAGGAGAATCGCTTGAAGCTGGGAGGCAGAGGTTGAAGTGAGCCGAGATCACACCACTGCACTCCAGCCTGGGTGACAGAGGGAGGCTCCGTCTCAAAACAAAAACAAAACAAACAGTGCTTGGTGACTGGCAGGTGTTCATTTAAGGCTAACTCCTGCTATTGTGATCATATGGTCATATTATCATCATTTAATCACTGGTTATGGGTCTTAACATAAGCAAGAGCAAATCTTCTCATATACTGTAACTGTGTAATCAGATTTCCCTGAAACAGCTAGAACCCTGGCTCTGGAAATATGAGGAATAGGTATGTGTCATAAAGTGAGAATATGAGCAGCGCAGTGGCTATAGGGGTCAGGGATCTCATCTCAATTGCAACTCCATTTCCCTTTCCTGCTTTACTGGGGAGAATGACCTTGAAGGAGGGAAAATTATACTCTGTGTAGATAGAACAGCCTTGGCTATGGCCCAGCTCCACCCCCCAGGCACAGTGGAGAGCCCTCGGATGTCTCTTGAATGATTTAGCTTTATTGCCTATTGTCTCTCTCTCCAAATTGCCTTCAGGATGAATGTCCCAGCCAGAACCCATAGAGAGGACACCAGCTTCCCAAGTACCTCACTAGATGTGGATGCTCTTTCTTTATATTAAACATCCTTCAAAGTGACCGTTAATGGAGGCTGTATTTTGCACCTTGTGAAGAGGAAATTACACTGCATTAGAAGTTCTGCACTCTGGCTTAGGCAGTGAATTAGATGAGGGATACAGGCTGGGGTGCTTTCCTACTGGGTATAATACCCAATTTATTTTCATTTACATTAATTTCTCTACATCACTGACTGCATGAGGCATTAAACTGTTAAATGCAAGCAATTCCCAATTGCTTGACACAAATAGAAATGTTTAATGAATAATAATAAAAAAGGAGTCTACAGATGAAACCAATATGCAAAATCGTGAGAGGTGTTAATCAACCTTTCCTATTGCATAGGGCTTGACAAAGTTCCCCTCTCCTTCCCTCCCTTCCCCTCTCTCCCTTGCCCTCCCTCCCTTTCTCCCTCCTTTTCTTCCTTCCCTCCTTCCTTCCTTCCCTCCCTCCCTTCCTTCCCTCCCTCTCTCCTCCCCCACTCACTCCCTCTCTCCTCCATCCCTCCGTCTCTCCTTCACTCCTTCCTAAGTTTTCTTTGAAAAGACAAAGTAAATGCATTTAAATGGAATTAAATAGAGTAGTATAGTATCGGTAACACAACAAATAAAACTGATAGGAAAGCCTTTATCTGGAAGATTCCATGAAGGTATAAAAAAATCCCACCTCTCTTTGGCTGTAGCAATGCAACAGTTTGGCTGGTGGTATGAAAGGGAATTTTAATTTATGCATTTCAATTACATCTACCAAATGTTTTCCTGGCCTCATTGACCTGTTAGTAGGGAGTCAACTTAGGAAAAAGAAAGATGTTTCTTTCTCATTAGCACTTCTGAAACTTCTAGCTTCTTGGGGTTACCTCTAGCAGGAGTAGAATCTTACAGCCTCCATCAAAATCGCGGGATCTTTGTTGCTGACAGTTTTATTCCCTCCCCAGTAACTTCATAAGTGTGTGGTGGTAAAAAGGGACTTGTTAAGAGAGTCCCAGGTTGGAATCCAGACTCTGTTGGTGAGTAGTATGAGTGGGCAAAATTGCTTAACTTCTCTCATCTTCAGATTCCTTATTTACAAAATAAGCAACGGAGACTTGTTTTCCGTGAATATTTCCAACATACTGGTAGCTAATGCTCAGGTATATCAAAATACACATAGAAAAGAGACTGGAAGAAAAAATGATAGAATGTAGGCAACAGCTGTTGATTTTTCCTCTTTTTCTGTTCTGCACTTTTCAAATTTCTATAATATGCAAGCATTATCTTCAATAGGAAATTATGATGTACAAAACACATAATTTCTTTGTTCAAGCTGCGTTGATTAAAATAACTATGGAATGTTTTTTTTCTTTCCTCTGCCAGTACAATGTACCCCCTCTCTTCCTCTTTTGAAAGGAAAGAAGATAGGGGGTATATGAATTCCCAATTGTTACTGTAACAAATTACCACAGGTTTAGTGCCTTAAAAAAACCCAGAGTTATTCTCTTATGATTCTGGAAGTCAGAATTTTGAAATGAATCTTTTTTTTTTTAACATTTTTTTTTTTAAATATTTTTATTTTATTTATTTATTTATTTATTTTTTATTGCATTTTAGGTTTTAGGGTACCTGTGAAAAACATGCAAGCTTGTTGCATAGGTGCATACGTGGCAGTGTGATTTGCTGCCTTCCTCCCCTTCACCTATATCTGGCATTTTTCCCCATGCTGTCTCTCCCCAACTCCCCATCCCCCACTGTCCCTCCCCTATTTCCCCCCAACAGAACCCAGTGTGTAGTGCTCCCCTCCCTGTGTCCATGTGTTCTCATTGTTCAACACCCGTCTATGAGTGAGAACATGCGGTGTTTGATTTTGTGAAATGAATCTTATGGGGTTAAAATTAAGATGTAAGCCAGTCTGTTTCTTCTGGAGGCCTTGAGGGGAGAAAGCATTTCCAAGCTGTTTTCAGCCTCCAGGGTGGATGGTAGTCTTAGCTTCTGGCTGTTTCCTCCATCTTCTGAGGGCATTGCTCCAGCCTCTGCTTCGGTTAGCACCTCACATTCTTACCTTATAAGGACCGTGTAATTACATCCGACACACCCACATAATCCAACACAATCTACCCATTTTAAGATCCTTAATAACATCTGCAAAGTCCATTTTCCCACATTAAGGTAAAGTATGGAAATTTTGCAGGGTGTTGGGGCCAGGCTTCATTCAGCCTGTGACATGTGGCTTCTGTAAGAGGTGGAGGATGAAAGAAAAGCTGGGCAAGGACAGGCAGCTACAAAGTTCTTGATGATGTAAAATAACACACCAAGTGCCTCATCTAGACTACCTGTTCAATTCTTGTAGACTGTGACTGTACTGACCCCCCTGCACTGTCAGGGAATATAAGGCATTTGGTCTGGTGTGAATACAGAAGCTGATGTGTTCTAGTTTAAAAAAAAAAAAAACCCAAAAAAAACAAACCCACAAAATCACTATATGCAACAATCAAAAACTATCAAATCCTTTCCCTAAAAATCTTTAGAAGGCCAGAAATTCAGTCTAAAATTAATTTCTTTGAAACATCAATTCTTACTATTAAAAGGCACTAGAAAGACTCATGTCAGGGACTGCTTCTGGATGCAAAAGCAGCCTATTTTCTCCAGCTTGGTACTAAGATGTGCAGAGAATGATTTTTTTTTTTTTTTTAAAAAGCAAAGAGGTTCAAATTATTGTTTTTTGTTGCAAAAATGCCAGAGGTTATTAAAGTCACATCAGGAATGGATATAATCAGAGCTCATCTATTATTAATGAGGTTCTGCCTTAATGTGATCATTAGAGGTATGTGCCTTACACCTAGAAGCTATCATCTAACATAATAACAACCTGAAATAATGAGTTGCCAGCGTGATTTTTCTTGTGTGAATGGTTATACCCATAGGGTTGCTTTTTCCTTTTCTTATAACAACAACAATAATAATAAACTGTAACATTTTAGACGGAGACAGGTGTAAGTTTTATTTGTAATATAATGGTTACTGTTTAACATCTTTATAGTTAAGATTTGCTACAGAGCCAACACAAAAATGTCTTGAAAACCATATGATTACTACTCATAATGATGATCCCAGAGCTAGAAAAACCTCATACGACTTTCTGTAACATCTGCTATATGTGTGTGTCTGAGAGAGAAAGAGAGAGAGAGAGAGAAAGAGAGAGAGAGAGAGAGAGAGAGTGAGTGAGACAGAGAGAGAGACAAAAACTATCAAATTCTTTCTCTCAAAACCTTTAAAAGGCCAGAAATTCAGTCTAAAATTATTATTTCTTTAAAATGTCAATTCTTACCTCTTAAAAAGCACCAAGAGTTCCAAGATATGATTATAGTTTGATTTACTAAGAAATTAAAAATTATTTTTTCTCATATATAAGCCTTTTAACTGCAATCCCTTTTCTTCTCGAAGACATAGGTTAAGAAAGGACATAAATTAAGCCTTTGTGAACAGAGGCAAAGAGAGACCACATCCTGAATAGTTTAGCTTCCAATAGCATCCGTTACAGAAGTTTATTTCAAATAGCTGTGCTGAGGCTTGCTCACAAAATCCTATTTAATCCTTAACACAGTTGAATTCTACAGGGTACAGTTACCTGGAGACCAGATGAGGCAAATTTAAGTGTCAAGAATGAGGGTGGATGATGCAAAAAGGAGGGAATGAGGCCCAAATATCCGAGTACCTGACAACAGCAGATCAATGGAGAAAAGCTCACAGCTGGTTAGTTAGATGCTTCACCCCTCAAATGGTTATTCTACGATTTCATTTGTCATTCTCTTTGTAACCCAGTGTTGCTGGGTGTCTACGAAAGGGTAATCACTTGTAACTGTGTTATAAGTGGAGTTTCCTTGTTTCAAAAGGTTCCAGGAAGAAGCCCAGCTAAAGCAAAACAAAACCTGGTTGGAACCAGAGATGCCTGAGTTAGAGATGAACTTTGGTGAACTCTCCAGATTACCATACTTAAAACCCCGCCCAGGGAGAAGCTTGTTCGCCATTTTCTATACCTGTGGCATATGAAGCAACATGATTGGGCGCGGGACCTCTACGGCCTTTAGGCTGCCTTTACATACAAAAACTCAGCCAACTAGCACAAGAAAAGCCCCATTCCCACCTTTCTTCCAAGAAACACTGCTGGCCAGGTGCGGTGGCTCACGCCTGTAATCCCAGCACTTTGGGAGGCTGAGGCAGGTGGATCACGAGGTCAAGAGATCGAGACCATCCTGGTCAACATGGTGAAACCCCGTCTCTACTAAAAATACAAAAAATTAGCTGGGCATGGTGGCACACACCTGTAATCCCAGCTACTCAGGAGGCTGAGGCAGGAGAATTGCCTGAACCCAGGAGGCGGAGGTTGCGGTGAGCCGAGATGATCGTGCCATTGCACTCCAGTCTGAGTAACAAGAGCGAAACTCCGTCTCCAAAGAAAAAAAAAAAAAAAAAAGGAAACACTGCTTTGGGAACTATCCCCTAACTATCCCCTATGTTCTCCTGACATGTAGCAAGTAATAAAATCCCCTTATTAAATCCTCTTTGGTTGTGGTAATGAGGTTAACGCCCACCGAGCAATCAAATGCAATCACTGCTAGACTCCACTTCCTCATCATCTACTTACTCCCAGCTCTGCCGTGACTTCTGTCCCACTGGTCTGGTTTTGGGCAGTCTCCAGTGATTGCTGCAAATTATTGTCTTTGTAGGATTTAGTGCTGCTGGTCAGTCATTGCCCCTTCTTTGGGGCTTTCCTCTCCTTTGGCTTCTTCAGCAGTAGCTTTCCTGGTTCTTCCTGTTATATGTAACATTTTTGGTGCCACAAAAGAAGTAGCACTCAAATATGAATGTCCTCAGCAAGGCAATTTACTTCTATAGAAGAGTGTGGCTCACAGATGGAACAATGGTGAGCACACACCTGGACAAGGGAGGGAAAGGGGTAATTATTCCTGACAGAGGTTGCCCCTACTGTTGTGTCGTTCCTCTATTGGCTAGGGTTAGACCGCACAGTCTAGATGAATCCCAACTGACTATTTTAAAGAGAGCAGGGGTACAAGCCAGAGTGGCAGGGTGGGTAGTTTGGCAGGAAGGACGGTTACAGGCAGGTCAGGGCAGGTAGCCAGGAGTGACCTAGATCAAAGCAGGTGACCGGAGCAGGTGACCAGGATGAGTCAGGACGGAGCAGGGAACCGGGGGAACAGATGTGAACTACTGATTAGAACTGGTGGAAAAGCTTGTTTATTGAAACTACAAGGAATTTAAACTTTAAAATGGAGAACAAAGAACTGAACATACTGACATCCTGATTCCTTGAAGAGAAACTTGGAGTTCACTATGTCTAACATTCCCTTGCCCTTCTTCCCACTGGGTTGTGCTGGCTTCTGTGTCCCTAGCCACGCTCAAGACATTATCATTTCCTAGGTTCTTTTTCTTCTCCAGCTCGTAGGATCAAATCTTTCCTGATAAATCCTAAGTTCACATCTTTAGCCCTGTCTCTCTGCTAATGAGATTCAGACTTGAATTTTCACTGACTTGGTGGATGGCTCCATACACATGCTCCGACAGCATCTCAAACGCTACAAGTCCAGTTTTGCTCACTGGTTTCTCTGCTTTTTCCATCTTCTGTACTCATCTGTCCTTACTGACTCTCTTGGTTAAGGGCCTCCTCTTCCTCTGACTCCTTCAGTCTGGAACATCCTTGTTTTCTTTGCAGTTGCTAGGTTCTGTGCTTTCTTGTTTGACCATGCAACATGTCTCTTCCCTTATTTCTATTCCTGCTATCATTATCTGGGCAATTAGTAACTTCTTAACTGGCTTCTTGGCCTCCAAACCAGCCTTCACTCTCCTACGAGAACTAATTTTTTAAAACATTAATATTGAGCTTCAAGTCAGGTTAAGTTAAAAAAAAAAAAAAGAAAAGAATTAAAACATTGATAGAATCATGATATTTCTAGTAGTACTATTTCACATAGTAGTTGCTCAAGAAATGTTACTTCATTACTTCCTTAGCTTCCGTGACTTTATCTGCTAAATTGAAAGGTGTAGGTTAGATAGCTCTAAAATCCAACCTTGGCCTGATATCTTATATGTCTCGTAGAAATAAAGGATGGAGTTTTCAGTTGACTTCTGCCTGAAAATCTTATCACTGATGAATCTGGGCCCAACTCTAAAGAGTGTTCCCAACATTTGAGGCTCATTTTTCACTCTAAAACTTCCTCTGTGTCTCATGGATTGAGCCATTGTCAAGGTATCTGAAGCTCTAAAGTCAGTGATGCTCAGAATATAAAATAGACTTCACTGAAAGACAGGACATTGAACCCTTTTCTATAGAGTGGACTATTTAAAATGCCTTCTTCTTATCTATAAAATAAGGAGGTTGAAATAGTGAGCTCTAGGATCTATTCAGCTTCCAAAAAGTCTGTTTCTTCCTGGAACCTCATTTAGAGGCTGGGCTGATGTTTTAAAATGATTTATCCACAAAGAATCACATACTTTTGTGTGTATGTTCTTTCTATTTTTTTTTTTTTTGAGGTGACCATGAATATGCATCTCTCAGATTTCTAACTGCAGGGAGTGTAATTATCCAAGGCCCAGCTGCTGGCCCAGGAAATCCATCCCTGCATTTTCTAGGCCATGCTTCCCAAAGTCTGCTGCCAGTCAGTAACTGACCGTAGCAGGAATATAAAGTAGGTCCATTCCTGGGAGATGCAGGACTCCACTGACTGGTGACTTTGGCTCAAGAACTTCCTGCTGGTCTTGCTGGACTTTTCTTAGAACAGAACTACATTCCCCAGCTGGGCAAGGTGGCTCATGCCTGTAATTCCAGCACTTAGGGAGGTTAAGGCAGAAAGATTACTTGACGCCAGGAGTTTGAGACCAGCCTGGGCAACATAACCAGATTCTGTCTCTACAAAATAATGATAAATTAGCCAGGCATGGTGGCATATTCTTCTAGTCCCAAATACTAAGGAGGCCGAGGTAGGAGGATTGCTTGAGCCCAGGAGGTTGAGGCTGCAGTGAGCCATGATCATGCCATTGCACTCCAGTCTGGGGAACAGAGTGAGACCCTGTCTCAAAAAACAAAAAGAACTGAACTTTTCCCACCCGTTCTTCCTTTCTTCCCTTTCTCTTGCACGCGGGGTTTAATTGCATTCCCAGCCTCCCTGGGCTCCCTCCTCCTCTCTCTCATGGGGGTTTTGCCTGATAAAGTCCTCCCATGTGTTGGTGACTGCTTCTCAGATGGCCTGGATGAATGCACAACCTGAATTTGGTGTCATAAGAAGTTCACCTTTACCCATGGAGGAAAATGGAAAATATGGTCTCGTTTTAGCCTTGTGATGGTTTGAATGCGTCCCCTCCAACATTCAGGTGTTGAAACTTAAAGGCCAATGTGACTGTATTAAAGGTGGGGCCTTTAAGAAGTAATTGGACCTTGAGGGCTCGCTCCTCTCTCAAGAATGGGATTAAGGCCCTTGAAGAAGACGCTTCAAGCAGTGTTCTGCTGGCTTGCCCTTCCACCTTCTGCCATGCGAGTACCCAGCCTTCCTCCCCTCCAGAGGGTGCAGCGTCACCTTGGCACCATCTTTGAAGCAGAAGCTGAACTCTCACCAGACAACAAAGCTGCTAGGACCCGGCCTCCAGAACCGTGAGAAATACATTTCTGTTCTTTAGAAATTACCCAGTCTCAGGTGTTTTGTTATAGTGGCACAAGCGAGATAAGAGGAGTATCATCTGTACATCTGCAATCAGTCCTGAAGATTCTCTTTCCATTACAAAGGCATACATTCCTTCACTTTTTCGATAACAAAATTTTCCCTAAATTACAAAAAATACATAACATTTGTTGAAAATATATATATGAAAAAAGAAAAAAAAACCCTGTGTAACCAGTACTTTCAGGCCTTTTCTACAATAAACCACAGAAGTTAAGACATATAGTGATTTAGTAGAGGAGTGACAAACCTTTTCCATACAGATTAGTTAAGTGTTTTTAACTTTATTGACCATACAGACTCTGTTGCAACTTTTCTACTCTGTCTCAGTGGACTGAAAGCGGCCACAGCCAGCACATAAGATGGGGCTGTGTTCCAATTAAACTTTGTGTACAAAACACACAAACAGATATGGGGCTGGATTTGGCTTTGGTGCATAGTTTACTGCCTGTGATTTAGTCAAAGAAATGACCTTGTTGAAAGACTTCATCCATGGCTGAAGGGGAATTTCCAGACATTATTTAAAATGACCCAGAGATGCCTGTAGAAATTTCCAGATGGTATTTAAAATGACTCAGAGATACCTGTAGCCCCCTTTTGCAGAGTGGCAGCTGGAGGAGAGAGCCTGGTGGTGTCCTGGCAAGAATGGCTCACTTACCGCGGTTGGGGGATCCCAGGCCACAGGGGACAACCCCTGGGATGTGTGAGGAACTCATGTTTGTTTGGAACTTTCTCCCAAAGAACTAGCTGTGACTTAAAGTGAGAAGGAGAATGACTAAGCGGACAGGCTGACAGCTACATTGTGGTCCTTTGCTGTTGTCAGGCATGAGTTAAGTAGGTTGCAAACCCTTTCTAATGTGCTTTTCCCATTTAATTTTGTGGCTGCATAAACTTTCATAGCAAATAATGAGTTGGGGCTGCAGCCCAAACGTTATGGACTCTTTATGTATCTGGAGAGCCTGTGGAGTGAGGCTCTGAATTCTAATGGCCTGCTTAACCAGGCGCCGGCTGGGCCGAGCAAGCTCGTTTTGGCTTAAAGAGGGTTTCTGCAGAATGCAAGGGGAACCCACCAGAGAGGCCGTTGGCCTCACTGCTGCCCTTTCCTCTCCACGGAAGCATTTTTCCCCAAGACTTGACAGCTGTTTCTCTTGGGTCAGAGTGAATTTGTCCCTCAGCTAGCATTCTAACCGTGTCTGTCTTGATATGGGAGTTGCAGAATAAATTATTATCTAGGACTCCTGTTTTCAACATCCACTCTTGAAACTCCTATTTGTCCATGGATATGAACGTTGACTACCTATTTTCTGGCCCATCTGCTGCGATGGCATCGTGCCTGATTCCTGGCAGGGCAGGCACACTCCAAAGGGCTGGGGTTTTAGTGTACTGTGTTTGGAAGGGTAGCTGTGAGGGGAGGGGACAGAAGACAGTGGCACAAAGAAATGAGAGGCAGGAAGCTGCTTTTCCTTGCCTTGCCCTCAGTCTTGGGCTCCTGGCCCCTGCTCCTGGCAGTCCCTGCTTTACCCCTTGCTGTGGTTTGGATGGGGTTTATCAACCCTATCCACCAAATCTCATGTTGAAATTTGATTACCAATGAGGAAGTGGGGCCTAATGGGAGGTGTTTAGGTTGGTTCCACAGCGGGTAGGTCTATGCAAACCTACCCACAAAGTTGGAGGAAATGAGAGGCTGGAGAAAGAGGTTGACATATCCACTTGCTTTGAAACATTGAATAGAAACGGAAGCCATCTCTGTGTCTCACGCAGTGGTGAGACACGATGGTGGAGCCCACGGCATTACCCCGTAGCCCCAGGGCTTGTGTACTGTAGGGTGATTTGGAAGGGGTGATTCAGAAGGGATGTGCAGGATGACTGAGGAACAATAACATCAAGGTTCTTTGACCTAAGAGCAGGATTTACTGTAAGTACCTGCTCTTACACAGAAACAATAGAGAAACTGGAAATCTTAAAGGTCTTTTTGGAAGTGGGGTTAATCAGAAGTCAACATGGTGGATTAGCTTCCAGTAGAGTTGCTTTAACCTCCACAGTGTTGTGAGGGGGCAGATCTCTCATGAATAGATTGATGCCCTCCCTTGGGTGAGTGTGAATTCATTCTCTATTAGTTCCGGCAAGAGCTGGTTGTTAAAAAGAGTCTGGCGCCTCCTCCCCCTCTCCTGCCTCCTCACTTGCCATGTGATTTCTGTGCTCCCCTTCACTTTCCACCATAAGTGGAAGCAGACTGAGGCTGTCATCAGATGCAAATGTTTAATCATTAACTTATAGCCATCAGAATTGTGAGCCAAATAAACTTTTTCAAAAATAAATTACCCAGCCTCAGGTATTTCTTTACAGCAACACAAAATGGACTGCCAACTCCTCTCTAGGAATCAAGTCCTTCAGAAAACCTGGGCATGAGAATTGCGTGTGTGTGGTGAAATGGTAAATGTTAGAATCTGGCTTCAATCTCTCCCCAGCTACAAATATCTAGAGGTGTCGGCACTCAAGATAAAATGGAGTGCAGTGGAAAAAGCAGATTACAAAATGGTAATGCATGGTGTTACCCTACTCACGTAAAATATTGTGTGTGTGTGTGTGTGTGTGTGTTTGTGTTTCTAAGGCGGGTTGTAGAACTACAGATGTTTTTATTTTTTATTTCTTTTTAACTATGTACTTTTACATTTTCCACAACAGATATATAAATGATAAAACAAAAAGCAAAACAAGACAAAAATAGCTGCAGAATATTAGGTATAAGAAAATACTGAGAGACCTAAGCTTTGGCTGAGGAAGAATTTTTAAGCTCTCTAAAATGTCAGGCAATGGATGCTGGCAAAGTTCAACCTGGAACTTCAGAACATGACAGCGAGGACCTGGTAGCAGAGGAGATGGGCAGTGGCTGGAGCAGAGGAGCAGGCAATGCCAGTTCTCAGAGAATGGTGGAGGGGAGTGGAGCAGGCCAGATCTTTGCAGGAGAGTCAACAGTTTCTGTGTTACTTTCTCTGAGAGGCCTTCAATTTCTTCCACTACCTCTGTATTAGTCCGTTTTCACACTGCTGGTAAAGACATACCTGAGAATGGGCAATTTATTAAAAAAGAAGTTTAACAGACTTACAGTTCCATATGGCTGGGGAGGCCTCAAAATTGCTGTGGAAGGCAAGGAGGAGCAAGTCACATCTTACATGGATGGCAGCAGGCAAAGAGAAAGCTTGTGCAAGGACATTTCCTCTTATAAAACCGTCAGATCTTGTGTCACTGTCAAAACAGCAAGGGAAAGATCTGCCTCCATGATTCAATTACCCCCAACTGGGTCCCTTCCACAACACATGGAAATTCAAGATGAGATTTGGGTGGGGACACAGCCAAACCATATCAACCTCTATCCCCAGCTTTCCCTGGAAGTATTGGTTGCTCCTTTTTCTAACTCCACAAAAACCTTTTGCAGGCTGTTCTCAGAGTCATTTTTCCCCTTGTAGGTGGAATTCATTGATATGTTTCAATCCCTCCCTAAAAGGTACATGGGCTCTTGGAGGGAAGAAATCATCTTCCCATTGTTTAGAAGAGAATCTGGTTGATGGTGAAGCTCAAAGTAAATCTCTTCATTTCTCCGGCCAGAAAGCTACTTTTTTTTTTTTTACAGTGTGTTCATTTTTAAGTTTTTTATTCTTTTGTGGTAAAATACACATAATATAAAATTTACCATTTGAGTCATTTTTGATAGTACAGTTCAGTAGCATCATACATATTCAAATTGTTGTGCATTCATCATCACCATCCATAGCAGTTTTCTCCTCTCCCCAAACTGAAACTCCACGTCCATTAAACAATAACCCTCCATTCTTTCCTCCTCAGTCCCTAGCAAACACCATTTAGCTTTCTGTCTCTATTAATTTGCCTATTCTAGGTACCTCGTAGAAGTGGAATCAGATGTTTATTTTTTTGTGACTGGTTTATTTCACTGAACATGATGTCCTCAAGGTTCATCTGTGTTACAGCATGTGTCAGAATTTCCTTCCACTTTGAGGCTGAATAGTATTTTATTGTACGTGTATATAACACATTTTGTTTATCTATTGAACTGTCAATGGACATTTGGGTGGCTTTTGGCTATTGTGAATAATGCTGCTGCGAACATGGGTGCACAATTATCTGTTTGAGTCCTTCTGTCAATTCTTTTGTGTATATACCCAGAAGTGGAATTGCTCAGAAAACTCCTTTTTAAGTATGGTTGTCACTTGGTGTGAGGTGAAAGCAAGACTGAAAAAGGGCCATAGCTGTAGGAGGTAGAGTCCAAGGGTAGCTGGAGAACCATGTCCCACAGGTTTACCTACTGAATCGGGATTTTTCTGGAGGCTAGACTAGGAATCTATACCCCCAGGTGATTCTGATGATCAGCTAGGTTTGGGGGCCACGCAACTTCATGATTTTCAAGGCTTGTTTCCACTCTACAACTGAATAAAATCTGTTACCCCTTGTCACCATGTCCACAAAATCCTTGGATGTATTTCTTGCAAATGGAAAACAGAATTTCAAGATTATAATGTCACTGTCTAATTCTTACAGAAGGAGTCAGAATGGTAAACCAAATTGTGCCTACTAATGGGTTTTGTCCATGAGGAGAAATAAAAGCCTCAAACCACACCTTAAGTACTTTGCCCTAACACTGTCTTTATTATTATTATTTTTTTGAGACTGAGTCTCACTCTGTTGCCCAGGCTAGAGTGCAGTGGTGTGATCTCTGCTCACTGCAGCCTCAACCTCCTGGGTTCAAGTGATTCTTGTGCCTCAGCCTCCCGAGTAGCTGGGACTACAGGTGTGGGCTGCCTCATCCAGCTAACTTTTGGATTTTTAATAGAGGCAGGGTTTCAACTTATTAGCCAGGCTGGTCACAAACTCCTGACTTCGGGTGATCCACCTGCTTCGGCCTCCCAAAGTTCTGGGATTATAGGCGTGAGCCACTGCACCTGGCCCCCTATCACCGTCTTTACCCTGCAACTTTGCTATTGATTTTGTCAGTATTCAACACAGATCTATAGTAATACTGACTACCATTTATTGTACAAGGGTGTTCCTGACACCCTTTTGGAAGTATTGCATCTAATTTCCCCCTAAATCTTGCAAGAGACATATTCACCTTCTATTCTACAAATAAGGCATTGAGTACTCATGCATTTTGCCTGAAGTCAGCTCTGTGTGTAGGTAGGTATGCAATAACATATCAGAAATTTAGAGTTGAAAGTACACATGATCTAACGCCCTCATTTTCCAGATTTATAAATAGAGACCAAGAGGCAAAGTGTTTATCAGAGTACGCACACTGGATGGCACAGGGCAGAATCTGTGCTCCCTGACTCCATGCTTACATGCATGTAGAGACTCAATCTCTTGAAATTCTTCTGTGTTTCCTCCCGACTGGGTTGTGAGTTTCTTTCAGGTGGGGCTTCCTCTTACACCTCAGTCTCCCATCGTGTGTAGGATGTGACTAAGCATATAATAGGGGATGACTGAGTGGGCGGAAGGGGCAGAGCAGACCAGGGGTAGAAACATGACCTGCAGAATGATGCCCCTTAGCGGTGTGATTTGACTCTATAAATGCAAGTGGGAAGAGTTGCTCCTATTAGTTTTCTATGCAGTGGGAAGAAGTACATGGCATTTAGAGTGAAAAAAGGCTTAGATTTTAATCCAATTTCACTGTTTATTATTTTCAGACTGTGAGCACATTATTAAACTCTCAGCCTCAGTTTCCTCATCTGTAAAATGCACAGATTAATACCTACTTCAAGGGGTTATTAGAAATAGAAAGTAAAAGCAACCTGAACAGAACCCAAGATATTGAGCACGGTAAAACACATTAGATCTTTTCCAACCTCCTTCCTAGGAGGAAGAGCACCAGTCTCAAGGAGAAGGCTAGTTTATCAAAGGGGCCTGCATTGCTGTTGCAACTGGGGCTACTGGAGGTTAAACTTAGGGTCAACTTTTTGGCCCAGAAAATGTACCTGCTGATATCAAATTGGAAAGCAGTCAGTTATACACCCATGTTGTTAGCAGCATTATTCACAATGGCCAAGATGTGAAAGCAACCCAAATATTCACTGATGAATGAATGAACAAAATGTGGTATATACACATAATGGAATACCATCAGCCTTAGAAAGGAAGGAAATTCTGACACATGCTACAACATGGTTCTACCTTAATGACAAATACCACAGGATTCCACTTGTATAAGGTACCTAAAATAGTCAAACCTACAGAAAGAGAAAATAGAATGGTGACTGCCAGGGCAGGGAAGAAGGGAATTTGGAGTTGTTGTTTAATGAATATAGATAGAGTTTACATTTTGCATGATGAAAAAGTTCTGAAAATTGGCTGCACAACAATGTGAAGGCATTTAATGCCATAGAACTGTGCTCTTGAAAATGTACAGATGGTAAGTTCTATGTCACATGTATTTTACCATAACTTAAACATTTTTTAAAAAGATTCCAGGCATTATAACTATTATTTTATTCCTGCTACACATAAACCACATCTTTTCTTTCTGAGTCCACCAGAACCTGAAGCCATTTCTTTGGAGACAGAAGTCCATCCATGCTGCCACAGGTGGGAGATAACTTCATAATTTTCAGAGTAGCAGACTTTCTCTGCTGATGTCTTGCTAATTATCATGTAGACTTAACATGGAACCATAATTATTATCAGTTAATTAGACCTTAAAATTTATCTTTGATAACACCTCTGGCATTTAATTATGTAACTGGTAACTCAGGAATGTCATTAAGGGGTGTGCGATTACAGTAAAGCATAATTAGATCTCATTTGGTTTCATATCATATTGATTGTGGTAATAGTTTAGTAGTTTTTACAGCTTATATAGATATGGCCACATTAAATTGATAGTCTATAAGACAAACACACACTTTAATAAGTATTTTAAAAGCATATTACAGAGAGAGGCCATGAAAAAGGAAAAGTGGATGATCATTTCTGATGCCATTTAACAAAAGTTCACAATAAATAAATAACCCGATTTCCAGGCCCCATTTCAACCTAAAAACAAATAACACTCAGGTACTTAGGTCATAAAAAATTAATTCCTGGCCAGGCATGGTGGCTCACGCCTGTAATCCCAGCACTTTGGGAAGCTGAGGCAGGCAGATGACCTGAGGTTGAGAGTTCAAGACCAGCTTGACCAACATAGAGAAACCCTGTCTCTACTAAAAATATGAAATTAGCCGGGTGTGGTGGTACATGCCTGTAATCCCAGTTACTTGGGAGGTTGAGGCAGAAGAATTGCTTGAACCTGGGAGGCAGAGGTTGCGGTGAGGCGAGATTGTGCCATTGCACTCCAGCCTGGACAACAAGAGCGAAACTCTGTCTCAAAAAAAAAAGAAATTCCTACTGTTGTAAAACAGAGAAAAACAATGACCAAACTGTTCCTAGTATTGTTAAAGTAACAAATATGTTCCCCTAAAAGTTGTATGCACATTAATTCATATTTTAAATATGCTACTTTTAGGAAATCTGCAGTGAATCTTTTTGTAAAATGAAGAACCTCTTTTTTTAGAATAATGTGTTTACTTTTGTATCTTTGTAGGAGAATTAAAGATCAGCTAGAAATTGGGTCATCTAATAGGACAAACTGGCAGTTTCTAAGCTCCTTGAGGGCAAAGTCCTTTTGCATCTTAATATCATTTACAATTCCTAATGTGGTGGTTCACACATAGTAAGTATTTAATAAATATTGATTGCCTATTGTGTGAGACAGCTTGAGGGGGGAGTTAAAGATTCATTGCTTTATGCACTTTTCTCTGAAATGGGGACACAGAAACATACCGTATTAGTCAGGGTTTTCCAGAGAGACAGAATGAGTAGTATCAGTTGGAGAGGATTTAGTAAGAGGAATTGGTTCACATGATCACAGAGGTGGAGAAGTCCCAGGATAGGCCGACTGCAAGCTGGATAAATGGAGAAGCTGGTTGCATGGTTTAGTCCAAGTCCAAAGCCTCAGAATCAGAAAAGCCAACAATGTAGGCTCAGGAACCCCCTGCGAGGTCGCTGCTGCAAGTCCCAGAGTCCAAAAGCCAAAGGACCTGGAGTTCTGATGTACAAAGGCAGAAAGAGCAAAAATATACTGGTCTAGAAGGGAGAGAGAAAACACAGTAAATCCCTCTTCTTCTGCCTATTTGTGCCAGCCTGCTCTGTAATGCTGTTGTGCCATCATTGAAGGGGGTCTTCCTCTCCTATTCCACTGACACATGGAAATACCTTCACACATAAACACAGAAGCAGTGCTTCACCAGCTACTGGATGTCCCTAAATCCAGTAAAGTTGACACTTGAAATTAACGAGCACATGTATCTTGAGAAAACAAGTCAAGATTCTGCTGTGGAAAGGAAACTTAGGGTCTAGTGAATTAGTGAATACTTGGCCATGGAGGAGACCGAGACTGTGCAAAACAGGGAAGGAAACTGTTAGTCTGTTCTCATGCTGCTGTGAAGAAATACCCGAGACTGGGTAATTTATAAAGGAAAAAGGTTTAATCAACTCACAGTTCCACATGGCTGAGAAGGCCTCGGAAAACACAATCATGGTGGAAGGGGAAGCAAACACGTCCTTCTTCGCAAGGCAGCAGGAGAAAGAAGTGCCAAGCAAAGGTGGAAAAGATCCTTATAAAACCATCAGATCTCATGAGAACTTACAATCATGAGAACAGCATGAGGGTAACTGTCCCCATGATTAAATCACCCCTACCAGGTCCCTTCCAGGATACTGGGGATTATGGGAACCATAATTCAAGATGAGATTTTGATGGGGACATAGCCAAATCCTATCAGAAACTCTAGCAGCAAGGTCAGGTGTGAAAGTAAGCTACAGGAAACATAATCAGATTTTGAATTTATACAATGAATCTAAGTCAGATAGATGGATTGATCTATTTTTAACTCCATGTCTTGATTTGTAATAAAAATGTAATAAATTACCTGGAATAGTAAATACTTGAAATGTAACACAGATAAAGAACCTCATTGTTCAAAGCCATACAGAATGAAAGAAATCATTGTCTAAAATCATAGAACGGTGATGCATTGGTCATTAACAGAAAGTTTTTGTAAACACAATTCTCATTTTTCAATTGAGATGCAATGAGAAGATATTAGAAACATATCTTGATGACTTACCTTTACTATTCACAGAAGAGTTACTGCCCCATGCCTTCCTCTTGCTAAGTAGCAGTTTGATGGTTTATAGACATTCTCCCTTAACCATAGGGATATATTCCAAGACCCCCAGTGGATGCCTGAAACCTCAGATAGTACTAAATCCTATACATATTATTTTTTCCTATCGTGTATACATACCTATGATAAAGTTTAATTTATAAATGTGGCACAGTAAGAGATTAATGACAGTAACTAATAAAATTGAATAATTATACTAATATACTATAATAAAAGTTATGTGGGGCTGGGTGTGGTGGTTCACGCCTGTAATCCCAGCACTTTGGGAGGCTGAGGTGGGCGGATCACCTGAGATCAGGAGTTCGAGAACAGCCTGGCCAACATGGCGAAACCCTGTCTCTATGAAAAAAAATACAAAAATTAGCTGGATGTGGTGGTACGTACCTGTAATCCCAGCTACTCGGGAGGCTGAGGCATGAGAATCACTTGAACCCAGGAGACAGAGGTTACAGCGAGCCGAGATTGTACCACTGCATTCTAGCCTGGGGGATAGAGCAACACTCTGTCTCAAAAAAAAAAAAAGTGATGTGAATGTGGTCTCTCACTCTCTCAAATCATCTTATTTTACTATACTCACCTGTTTTCAGATGGTGGTTGACTATGGGTAACTGAAACCATGGAAACTATGGATAACTGAAGCCATGGAAAGTGAAACCAGGGACTACTGTAAATACAGTCCATGGGGCAGAGTGGAAAAACCTGACCCCTTTCCTTTCTTAACCTGATCTTTCTTCTTATTATTATTTGAGTAAACTGATTTACATGTTCTTTCCCTGAAATAGGCGATCCTTTCACAGACAGGAAGAATGTAGATGGTTGACACGCTTACTCAGAGAGCTGGGTTGTAGGCTTCAGGGCTCAGTGGAAAGAAAGCTAGGACAGTTGTGAGTGATCTTGGGAACCTCTTTTGACAGCTCTGAGACTATATCCTCATCTGTAAAATGGAGCAATTCATACCTTTCGGGCAGCGTTGTTGTAAGGGTAAAGAAAATACATGTAAAGTATATGCCATTTACTTGATGCATAATGAATGGTGGCTAATCTTCCTTTTATGATTGTTAAGAAGCTGAGATGCAGACTGCAATGCCACTGAGAAGGGAAACTGATTAACTGATGAAGAACATAAAAGCAGGAGTAAAACCAGAAAGACAAAACCAATGAACTCACAGAAGCTGTAGATGTGCTTTGGTGAAGGAATAACTTTGTTTACCTGAAGCAGCTAAGGTATATTTTGTTTTGAGAAGAGTAGAGTAATATAATGTAAGAGGCCCAGATGAGACCGGAAACATGGTTCTAGGTCCACTTCTTTTGCGGGTGGTGTGACCTTGAACAAGTCACTGAAATGTAAAGAAAGGAGATGGAGTGACTCTCAAATTCCTTCCAGACCTATGATAATGGAGGCCTGGAAACAGGAAGAGTAGAGTTTGGAAACAGACACTAAAAAGATCTTGTTTTGGATCCCAGCTCTTTGAGCCTATTTCCTTCTGTAAAATAGTATAAAGATCTATATTTGGTGGGGTTATTGAGAAAACCTACATAGTAGACTGAAGTTGCCTTACGGTGTGATAAGCAGTTTTCCATTTCCCTTCCCTTCTTTTTAGACACGTTATATGTCAAGAACTCCATCCCAGGCTTTTTAGTTGTGGAGACATGAATGAGATAGGCCTTCGATAAGTGTTGGCTGATCATCATTTTCTTGTTTCTGTAACGCCTTGCCTGGCCGGAGAGAACTCCCTTCTCTTTTGTGACATTTTATCTTCCAATTTACTTGTTCCAAAATTCTTTTCACTAGGCTATTCCTGGCTTAGGCAACCAAGGGAAAGCATTGTCTGCTGAAGACTATGTCACCAAAAGAGGGAGGAAAATTCTGAAGTGTTTGTGTGTGTGTAGGTTTTTTTGTCACTTTGTATAAACCAGTTAGTTCAAATTAAGTAATTGTCCTTGGGAAAAGAAACTTTTGGCAAGATGAGCAGTATAGTGTCCTATGCAGTAGGCTTAGAGTTAGCCCAACTCGGGTTTAAATCTGACCTCCCATTTCCTAGTTCTGTCCCACTTACCCTCTCTAAGAATCAGTTTCCTGAGTCTTGTGGGGCTAAGAACATTATTCACTTCATAGCATTATTGTAGGGATTAAATAAGATGATATTTGTGATATACTTGGCGCAATACTTGGCATAAAGTAAATGCTTAATAAACAGAACTATATATTTCAGGCCAAATACATACTTTTGTTAAATAAAATTTATGAGAAGCCATTGTTTTGAAGTGAGTTCCTACATTAGGCCCCAACAGAACAGACCAAACCAAAATGGGGTCACTGATGCTAAGGTTCCCATCACCAAATTGAAATGGTTATTCAACCTTCTGAGAAATCAGGAGAGAGAGATGATAGCTGCAGTATTCAGACAGGTCAGTTTTACCAGCATGATAAGGAAGTCCCCTCTGCTTTAATTCTTACAAAGAGGGTAACCTGAAGTAACCTTATGTTCACCAATCTGTTTTTTCTTTTGTATTACGCTATTTCCTTGTTCCTGTTCAAGGTACCTTGTGAAGACTGAATGTTCTGCCATGCCCAATAGAGTGCCTTTTCTTTTCTTTTCTTTTCTTTCTTTCTTTTTTTTGAGACAGAGTCTCACTCTGTTACCAGGCTGGAGTGCAGTGGCTCGATCTTGGCTCACTTCAACCTCCAACTCCCTGGTTCAAGCGATTCTCCTGCCTCAGCCTCCTGAGTAGCTGGGACTACGGACATGTGTCACCATGCCCAGCTAATTTTTGTGTTTTTAGTAGAGACAGGATTTCACCATGTTGGCCAGGATGGTCTCAATTTCCTGACCTCATGATCTGTGTGCCTTGGCTTCCCAAAGGGGTGGGATTATAGGCATGAGCTACTGTGCCTGGCCTGTAGTACCTTTTCTAAATCTTTAGATGAGATGCTGCCCAATTCATGAATCACTAATAAAAGTCAATTAGATCTTTTAACTAAATTTGTTGAAATTAAAAAAAAAAAGATTTTAGAGGTGAGAGTGAGGCTCAAAGGAATCAGGTAACTCAACTAAGCTGCTGCACCAGAGAAAAAGTAGATCTTTGGTCTCCTGATTCCCAAGGCTGGAAATTTCGATTTGTCTTTCTATTTCATCCCCCTTTTGAAGTTAGTATTTCAGAATCACTGCAATATATCTGCTAACATAATATATTTATAAAATACATGAATAATATTTCTGATATATTTTTCTATTCACAATGCTTAGTATCTAAAAACTCTGAATAATAAAAAGGAAATCTGTTTCAGGTGGTATTAATAGTATATCAAGGAGAAAGTAACAGAATTAGATCATATTAGCATCATTTTCCTTTTATGAAATCTGGCTACTGCCCCCTCGTGCTAATAATGTGTAATTACACTTCATGAAAGTTGTATTCAACATTGGGTTTGAGTCAAATGTTGATAGAAATTAAACTTGTTGCCTTCCAAACATCTATGCACATCATCTGGATAGGAAACATAAAGTTACAATCCAGAGTCCACCTAGGCAGACCAATGGGTAGCAGAATGACTTTCCCTTTTAAGAGAAAGTAATCCATTTCTAAGAACCATCTCAGGCAATTTGATACAATTGAACTTTGTCTTTAACCTTTTACTGTGATTTATGTGATTAGGCCAATGGAGGAAGTGGTTTTCAACAGCATGATTAAAACACTTTGAGGAAATAATTTCTGTCTTCAAGCACCTTGCATGAGTTTTTTTTTTTTTTTTTCAAGTGTTTGTCCTTTCTCATCAACAGGAGAGTCAGGAAATGGAGAAATATTGATTTTTAAACATTGTCTTGGACAGAAATGAAAGACCATAAAACAGCAGGGTCAAAGCCAGGATGCTGGTCTTTAGCAGACCTGTGCAGCATGGCTTCTGCCTGATGAACAGCAGGACTAGGGATGTACTAATTCAGTATTTTCCAGATGTAAGAATTTTACCAATCTATCAGGGATTTTTCAATTTTACTGAGCCAGGATTAAATTTCAGCAACTTTTCAATTTTACTAAGCAAGGATTTATTTAAAAATCAACAACACTGTGACTACCATCTACTAAGAACCAATTTTATAAAATAAGGGCCATTTTAATATCAGAAAAGTAGGAAGGACACAGTTTTCTAACAATGGACAATTTTATCCAACAAAATACAGTTGTTGCGCTAGACTTTGGTTTTCTCATTTTGCCAGGTGGTAAAACTGGGCAATGGACCAGGTTTAGTGTTCCCTATTGAAATGACCTGCTCAAGTTCAGACTAATTTTAGGCTGAAAATATTCCACTCTGCTTCTGCATTTGCCACTGTGCTTCAGATTATGTGCAGAGGCTCCTTAATAGTCTTCAACATGAATGAAATTAATCGGCAATATTCTGCCACATTTTTGGGAGTAGGGAGGGTGGGTGTAAGAATTCAGCTAACTGTAGCAAGTTTTGCAAATCCCAAAATTTTGAGTCATCATTCTGAACTCTGACTGTCCTTTGTCATTTTCTTTTGAGAAGCAGGATCTCGTGCCACTGCCCCACAGTACTTTACATCTCAACAAAAAGAAACAGAAGATTTTTTTTTTTTCCTGGAGAGAGTAGGTTGTGGGTGACCTATCTGAGTTCACTGCTCACCGAACAGTGATTAACATTTAAAATGTATGCAAACTAGACTCCTAATTAAAGTCCAATAATGTAGGACTTTGAACCTATTCACTGTCTTTGGAAATAATCATAGATGCTGGCTGCTTATCATGAAAAAGTCATTATGGTAAATGACCAACTCCCCCACCTTCTCCTTTCCATCAACTGCAAAAGTGATTCTCCATTGCAAAGATTTGCAAATGGTGCATGTTGCAGTCACATGTCTCCTGGTAGCTGTAATTGTTATGCAAATTTTCTTGGCTCAGGAATTATAAAATTTACAGAGCTCCTGTTATATGTGAATTTGCAAGTATAAACTGAATTCAGGGTGAGTGGACGCTGGCGTTGATCCGAGAGTTCATCAAGAACTCTCAATGGCAGTTTGGACAAGGCAGTGATAAAAGGGGAGTGCACCTTCCTCTCATTCTTTATTCTTCCTCCTTTGCTTTGCTGACTCCTTGTGGGAAAGTGGATATGAAGCACAGAGAGGGAATCAAAAGCAGTAATGGAATTCAAAGTAGGTTGGAGGACAGAAATATTCAGAAACCAAATACTAGTTGCAGATTGAAAAATTGAAGTCAGTTTGTCAAAGGCAGAGAGAGAATCCAGATAACAAAGACAGTCTCAGCGGAGATAAAAGGGAACTATGAGAATTAACATTTGTTGTTCCCCTGGTAAGTGCCAGAGACTCTTGTACATAGGCTACATGTTTTATCATTGACCTATATAATAGCCTGGTAAAATAGGTTGTGTTTTCTTACAGGTGAGGGAGGAGCCTGAGGTTCCCAGAGGTTTGTGTACATGAGTAAGGTTCTCATGTCTCAGAGCAAACTTCAACTCTAAATATATCTGACTTGAAAACTTTCCCATCTCCAGATTTCCTTTCAAAATTACTCAAGAATGTACCTGTTGAAATTAACTTCCAGGAAACATGATTTCAGAGCAGTGGTTTCACTATCTTATTTCCCTAGACTTCAGTGACACAGAGATGATGTGGCTTAAATGGCTGTTTATTGCCTAAGCAGTTGCTGACATGATCAGCTCCCATGGTCCTTGAAGGGAACGCAATGGAATATATGGCTACAAAAGGGATCTGGGAGCTGTTCAGTGTGGTTCGTCGAGACCCCTCACTGTGTTCTGTGGGTAATTTAATGTTTACTAGGGAAACAATGAAATGTGATAGCAAATGATCATTTTCACCTTTAGGAAATCATTCATTTGATGGGGACATTTAAGGAATTTGTGTTATTCTTTGAAGACTTATAAACAGAAAAAAGGTGATTATGAGCTATGAGATAAGAAGATTTCCTCTCTTCTCTTGTCCATCTCTCTGGTCTGGGAGTCTTTCCCAAATATTTGTGAGGTCCAGGACAAGGATAAAAACAGAGGCCTAGATGTTGTTTACGTTATACATTTAGGCTCCACAAATAATTACTCTCTGTCTCTCCATCTCAGCACGAGGGCTGTGCACTCTGGTGGTACAGTTTGTACTCTGGAGGACAGACCTGGGAAGGAAAAGCATACAGGGCCTAGAAGTAATTTGAGGGCATTATGGGGAAAGGATTCTACGGTCTCTAGAACACAGAGGTTGCTTAGAGGGGAGTGAGGGTTCTGGGTTGACGTGTCCTATTGGCCATGCAGACTTCTCACCCCAGGGGAAGCTCTGTGGCTGGAGAAAGATGACAGCTTGGAAGCATGCACAGACACACACATATAGACACATGCTTGACCAAACTGCAGATCACCTGTAATTTTTCCTCTGGGGTAACTTGACAGAGCAGAGACTTTGTTCTTTATTTTCTCTAGCTCTCACCATAGTGATGATTCCTTTTCAAAATGGTATAATTTAAGTAAAATAAATATTCTTGCTCTTCTTCCAACTTTTATTTTAGGTTGGAGGTTATATGTGCAGGTTTGTTACATGGGTAAATTGCCTGTGGCTGAGGTTTGGTATAATTGTTTTCATCACCCAGGCAGTAGCCTAATACCTAGTAGGGAACTTTTTGATCTTCATCCTCTTTCCATCCTCTATGCTCAAATAGGTTTTGGTGTCTCTTTTTCCCCTGTTTGTATTCATGTGCACTCAAATTGTTCAGCTCCCAGTTATAAGTGAGAACATGTGGTATTTGGTGTTCTGTTCCTGCATTATTTCACTTAGGATAATGGCCTCCAACTATATCCATGTTGCTGTGAAAGACATGATTTCATTCTTTTTCATAGCTGCATAGTATTCCACGGTGTATATGTACCATATTTTCTTTATTCCATCTACCATTGATGGGCATCTAAGTTGATTTCATGCCCTTGCTATTTTGAAAAGGGCTGTAGTAAACTTACACATGTGTGCACCTTTTTCTTTTGTTTTGTCTTTTTTGAGACCCTGTCTCACTCTGTTACCAGGCTGAAGTGCAATGGTGTGATCTCAGCTCACTACAGTCTTGACCTCCTGGACTCAAGTGATTTTCCCACCTCTGCCTCCCAAGTAGCTGGAACTACAGGCACACACCACTGTGCCCAGGTAATTTTAAAATTTATTATTATTATTGTCACTATTTTTTAATGGAGACTGGGTTTTATCATGTTGTCCAGGTTGGTAGCATGCATGTGTCTTTATGGTAGAATGGTAGACTTACATTCTCTTGGGTACATACCTACTAATGGTATTGCTGGGTTTAATAATAGTTCTGTTATAAGTTCTTTGAGAAATCTCCAAACTACTTTCACAATGGCCGAAGTAATTTATATTCCCACCAGCAGTGTATAAGCATTTCCTTTTCTCTGCCACTTCACCAACATCTGTTTTTTGACTTTTTAATAATAGCTTTTCTGACCATGCCTAGCTAATGTGCCACCATGCCCAGCTAATTTTTGTATTTCTTTGTAGAGATGAGGTTTCACCATGTTGCTCAGGCTGGTCTCAAACTCCTGGGCTCAAGTGATCCTCCCTCCTTGGCCTTTCCAAGTGCTGGGATTACAAGCATGAGCCACCACACCTGGCCACTAATTGTATGTTTTTGAGAGATCTTCTTGGTATTGATTTTTATTCTTACTGTGCTGTGGTCTGAGAGTGTGATTGATATGATTTCATTGTTTTTAAATTTGTTGAGAATGACTTTATGGCTGAGTGTGTGGTTGATCTCAGATTATGTGCCATGTACAGATGAGAAGAATGTGTAGCCTGGTGTTGTTGGGTGGAGTATTCCATATATGTCTATTAGGTCCATTTGGTCAGGTATCAAGTTTAGATCCTGAATATCTTTGTTAGTTTTCTGCCTTGATGATCTGTCTAACACTGTGAGTGGGGTATCGAAGTTTCCCACTATTAATTGTAATTATCTACAAACTTATAGGTCTCTAAAAGCTTGTTTTATGAATCTGGGTGCCCCAGTGTTGGGCGCAAAAATATTAAGATAGTTAAGTCTTCTTGTTGAATTGAACCCTTTATCATTATGTAATGAATGTCCTTCTTTGTTCTTTTTGGTCATTGTTGGTTTAAAGTCTGTTTTGTCTGAAATAAGAATAGCAGTCCCTGCTTTTTTGTTTGCCATATGCTTGATAGATCTTTTTCTGTCTCTTTACTTTGAATCTATGGTGTCATTGCATGTGACATGGTCTCTTGAGAACAGCATACAGTGGGTTTTGTTTCTTTATCCAGCTTGCTACTCTGTGCCTTTTAAGTAGGGGCATTTAGCCCATATATGTTTAAGGTTAATATTGATATGTGCAGATTTGGTGTTGTCATTGGGTTGTTAGCTAGCTCTACATAAGTAGTCTTGATTGTATAGCTGCTTTATAGTGTCAGTGAACTGTTTACTTAAGTGTGTTTTTGTGGTAACAAGTTTCAGTCTTTTGTTTCTGTGTTTAGTCTTTCTTAAGGACTTCTTGTAAGGCAGGTCTGGTGCTAACAAATTCTCTTAGAATTTGCTTGTCTGAAAAGGATTTTATTTCTCCTTTACTTATAAAGCTTAGTTTGGCTGGATATGAAATTCTTGGTTTAAATTTCTTTATTTGAGGCTGTTGAATATGGACCCCTGATTTCTTCTGGCTTGTGAGGTTCCTGCTGAAAAGTTCACTGTTAACCTGCTAGGGTTCTCTTTGTAGGTGACCTTGCCCTCCTGTCTAGCTGCCTTCAATATATTTTCTTTTGTGTGGACCTTAGAGAATCTAATGACTAAAATAAATTTTCTTTTATCAAGTTGAGATTATCTAGTTTCTGTTTTGTTCATCTTTTGCTGTTTTTCTACATCTTTTCTTTTTTTCACCTATTACTTATTTCACTTCTCTAATTAGGGACAAAAGTGGACAAAAATGTTTGCTTCTTACTTTCGGCTTATGTCATGGAACCTCACATTATAATCCTAATACTTTAATATTAAAGGTTGAATAATATCTTAGTATTATAAAAATAAGGTCCAGGTGACTGGCAAGATGGCTGAATAGGAACAGCCTGATCTGCAGCTCACAGCGAAATCAATGCAGAAGGTGGGTGATTTCTGTATTTTCAACTGAGGTACCTGGCTCATCTCACTGGGACTAGTTAGACAGTGGGTACAGCCCACAGAGGGTGAGCAGAAGCAGGGTGGGGCATTGCTTTGCCCAGGAAGTACAAAGGGTTGGGAAATTCCTTCCCCTAGCCAAGGGAAGCAGTGAGGGACTGTGAGGAATGGTGCATTCAGGCCCAGATACTATGCTTTTCCCACAGTCTTTATAACCTGCAGACCAGGAGATTCCCTTGGGTACCTACACCACCAGGGCCCTGGGTTTCAAGCACAAAACTGGGTGTCCATTTGGGAAGACACTGAGCTGGCTGCAGGAGTTTTTTTTTTATCATACCCCAGTGGTTCCTGGAATGCCAGTGAGACAGAACCATTCACTTCCCTGGAAAGGGGACTAAAGCCAGGGAGCCAAGTGGGCTAGCTCAGCAGATCCCACCCCCATGGAGCCCAGCAAGCTAGGATCCACTGGCTTGAAATTCTTTCTGCCAGTACAGCAGTCTGAAGTTGACCTGGGACAACTGAGCTTGGCGGGGAGGGGCTGCCACCATTACTGAGGCTTGAGTAGGTGATTTTCCCCTCACAGTGGAAACAAAGCCACCAGGAATTTTGAACTGGGTGGGGCCCACTGCAGCTCGGCACAGCTGCCGTAGCCAGACTGCCTTTCTAGATTCCTCCTTTCTGGGCAGGGCATATCTGAAAGAAAGGCAGTAGCACCAGTCAGGGTCTTACAAATCAAACTCGCATCTCCCTGGGCCAGAGGACCTGGGAGAAAGGGTAGCTATGGGTACAGCTTAAGCAGACTTAAACATTCCTGTCTGCTGGCTCTGAAGAGAGCAATGGATCTCCCAGCACAGCACTTGAGCCCTGCTAAGGGACAGATAGCCTCCTTGAGTGGGTACCTTACCCCCATGCCTCTTGATGGGGAGACACCTCCCAGCAGGGGTTGATGAATACCTCATGCAGGAGAGCTCCAGCTGACATCCGGCGGGTGCCCCTCTGGGACAAAGCTTCCAGAGGAAGGAACAGGCAGCAATGTTTGCTGTTCTGTAGCCTCCGCTGGTGATCCAGGCAAACAGGGTCTGGAGTGAACCTCCAGCAAACTCCAGCAGACTGCAGCAGAGGGGCCTGATTGTTAGAAGAAAAACTAACAAACAGAAAGGAATAGCATCAACATCAACAAAAAGGATGTCCACACAAAAACCCCATCCAAAGGTCACCAACGTCAAAGACCAAAGATCACCAACATCAAAGACCAAATCCATGAAGATGAGGAAAAACCAGTGCAGAAAGGCTGAAAATTCCAAAAACCAGAACGCCTATTCTCCTCCAAAGGATCACAACTCCTCACCAGCAAGGGAACAATACTGGATGGAGAATGAGTTTGATGAATTGACAGAGGTAGGCTTCAGAAGGTAATTACAAACTACTCTGAGATAAAGGAGCATGTTCTAACCCAATGCAAGGATGCTAAGAACCCTAAAAAAGGTGAGATGAATTGCTAACTAGAATAACCAGTTTAGAGAAGAACATAAATGACCTGATGGAGCTGAAAGACACAGCATGAGAACTCTGTGAAGCATACACAAGTATCAATACCCAAATTGATCAAGTGGAAGAAAGGATATCAGATATTGAAGATCAACTTAATGAAATAAGGTGTGAAGACAAGACTAAAGAAAAAAGAATGGAAAGAAATGAACAAAGCCTCCGAGAAATATGGTACGATGTGAAAAGACCAAATGTACATTTGATTGGTCTACCTGAAAGTGATGGGGCGAATGGAACCAAGTTGGAAAACACTCTTCAGGATATTATCCAGGAGAACTTCCCCAACCTAGGAAGACAGGCCAACATTCAGATGTTGAAACACAGAGAACGCCATAAAGATACTCCTCAAGAGGAGCAGCCCCAAGACACATAATCATAATCATCAGATTCACCAAGGTTGAAATGAAGGAAAAAATGTTGAGTGCAGCCAGTTGGGAAAACTGGCTAGCCATATGCAGAAAACTGAAACTGGACCTCTTCCTCACACCTTATACAAAAATTAACTCAAGATGGATTAAAGACTTAAATGTAAGACCTAAAGCCATAAAAACCCTAGAAGAGAACCTAGGTAGTACCATTTAATATATGGTGTTGAGAAAACTGGCTGGCCATGTGCAGAAAGCAGAAACTGGACCCCTTCCTGACACCTTACACTAAAATTAACTCAAGATGGATTAAAGATCTAAACATAAGACCTAACACCATAAAAACCCTAGAAGAAAACCTAGGCAAAACCATACAGGACATAGGCATGGGCAAGGACTTCATGACTAAAATACCAAAAAGCTAAAATTGGCAAATGGGACCTAATTAAACTAAAGAGCTTCTGCACAGCAAAAAAACTATCAGAGTGAACAGGCAACCTACAGAATGGGAGAAAATGTTTGCAATCTATCCATCCAACAAAGGGCTAATATCCAGAATCTACAAGGAGCTTAAACAAACTTACAAGAAAAAAACAAATAGCCCCATCAAAAAGTGGTGAAGGATATGAATAGACACTTCTCAAAAGAAGACATTTATGTGCAGCCAACAAACATGAAAAAAAGCTCATCCTCACTGGTCATTAGAAAAGTGAAAATCAAAACCACACTGAGATACCATCTCATGACAGTTAGAATGGCAATCATTAAAAAGTCAGGAAACAGCAGATGCTGGAGAGGATGTGGAGAACTAGGAACACTTCTACACTGTCGGTGGGAGTGTAAATTAGTTCAACCATTGTGGAAGACAGTGTGGCGATTCCTCAAGGATCCAGAAATAGAAATACCATTTGACCAAGCAATCCCACTACTAGGTATATACCCAAAGGATTATAAATCATTCTACTATAAAGACACATGTGGCCAGGTGTAGTGGCTCACGCCTGTAATCCAAGCGCTTTGGAGGCCAAGGCCGGCGGATCACTTGAGCTCGGGAGTTCAAGACCAGCCTGACCAACATGGTGAAACCTCATCTTTATATTAAAAAAAAAAAAAGACACATGTACAAGTATGTTTACTGCAGCACTGTTCACTACAGCAAAGACTTGGAACCAACCCAAATGCCCATCAGTGGTAGACTCGATAAAGAAAATGTGGCACATATACACCATGAAATACTATGCAGCCATAAGAAAGGATGAATTCATGTCTTTTGCAGGGACATGGATGAAGCTGGAAATCATCATTCTTAGCAAACTAACACAAGAACAGAAAACTAAACACCGCATGTTCTCATTCATAAGTGGGTGTTGAACAATGAGAACACATGACACAGTGGGGGAACATCACACACTGGGGCCTGTCATGGGGTGGGAGGCGCTAGGGGATGAATAGCATTAGGAGAAATATCTAATGTAGATGACAGGCTGATGGCTGCAGCAAACCACCATGGCACATGTATAGCTATGTAACAAACCTGCACGTTCTGTACATTTACCCCAGAACTTAAAGTATAATAAGAAAAAAGCGCATACCTTGTGTTATAGTCAATGATTTCTTCATCTGGTTTCACAAATGTATCACAGACCGGCTGCAGTCTGGAATCAACCACTGTCACTTGAGTAAGTTCCAAGCTTTTGGTGGTATCACATTATCAAAGGAGAAATAACTGAACTTATATATCATAATGAGTAAACATACTTCAATATCTGGGCTCTTAAATGAATCTTTCTATCTAGAATATATGACTTAATCGTGTCATTCAGTTTGCTAACAAAGGTCAGTGTTAATCTGATAATTAAGTAAAAGATGTTCCAAGCTTTAATTTTGATTTTCTTTTTTCTTTTTGAGATAGAGTCTTGCTCTGTCGCTCAGACTGGTGCCATCTCAGCTCACTGCAACCTCTGCCTCCTGGGTTCAGGTGATTCTCATGCCTCAGCCTCCCAAGTAGCTGGGATTACAGGTGTGTACCATCACGCCTGGTTAATTTTTGTATCTTTAATAGAGTTGAGGTTTCACCATGTTGGCCAGGTTGGTCTTGAACTTCTAACCTCAAGTGATCTGCCTGCCTCAGCCTCTTAAAGTGCTAGGATTACAGGCATGAGCCACTGCACCTGGCCTAAATTTTTTCTTTAATGTTAGTTGCTTTTCTGCTAATAAAATCATTTCATATTCTTGGCTTAGCCTTTACAATTATTTTCATCACAGACCAGCACTATCCCATAAACCTTCTGCAACGATGAAATGTTCTATTTCTGTGCTGTCCAGGGTAGCCACTAGCCATGTGGAGCTACTGAGCATTTGAAATATGGTTAGTGCAACTTGTGGAACAAAATGTTAAGCTTTATTTAATTTTAATTAAGTTAAATAGCCACATGTGGGTAGTGGCTGCTCTGTGGGACAATGCAGTGATAGACCTTGTTGAATGAAAAAAAGAAAATCTCTACCACAGCTATACAAACATGGCATCATAGAGGGTAATATAACAATATTTGATTTCTAATCCAGAGTCAGTATACATTGTTTCCAGTTAAAGATCTTAAGCTGGAAAACGGAATACTGTCCTCTACTTTTAGTATAAGGAAACACCACAAATCTTCTTTCCAAATAACAACGAGGAATAAAAACTTAATTGTTTATGTTTCGTTAAAGATGACTATACATATGTTTGACATATACAAGGCACTTTCCTATATTTTAGCATAACTGACTTTCATAATCACTGTGGGGTTGTTACTAACTCCATAATTTACAGCTTAGAAAGCATCTAAGAGACTTGCTCAGGTCACAGCTGGTAGAACTTTCCAGGTCTTGTAATTCCAAATTCTATTTTCCCCTCTTTTTAGCATCGATGCTCATATAAAGGAACGTAAGTCCCTATAAAGGTTTTACTGTCTCTATAAATGATTTTTCCAAAAGTATTAAAGCCTTTATGCTGATTATTTTTCACTTACATAATTTCAGCAATTTAATGAGTAGAACTACCACTTATATATTTTAGAAATTTGACTGATAAAAAGATACTCATAGGATGGTTCCCGGCTCCATTACTCTAGGTGCATAAACTTAACCAATTCACTAGCTTTAATGGCTTCATCTGAAAATGTGTAAACAACCAAGGTAGCACCGTGTCATCAAGAAATAAGGGCCTGGAAACCCTCATACCGGGTAGACTGCTGCACAATCATTCAGCCATAATAACCACAATAAAGTAAAATATAAAACCAACATACCACCTCACAGTTTACTGCAAACACACCGTGATTACCATCGGTAGGCAGGATCTTGACAAAAGTCTTCACAAAGCCCTTTAGGTTTTCTTTTTGTCATGTACCTGAAGCTGAAACAAATGTTGTCAAATAAATTACTGTTTTTTCTAACTACAGTGAGGCTCCTAAAATATTATCAACTGAAAATTAATGTTTTCAAATGCTTAGTGATCACCAAGGCCTGTGCTGGAGGTTACAACTTGACTTCTGAAACAGGTAGCACTTTGGGTGACAAGTCCTACCTTGGTAATCCGACACCCAGGGGACCCAAGAAAACCTCCACAACAGCTCTGTCAAGATTCAAAGCCACCGAGAGCTGTAAACCAACCAAAAATAAAAATCCAAACAAGCTTTACGAGGGAAAGTACACAGGTAGTGGTGAGTACCCTGATGTTCTCAAAATGCCTCCAGGGAAGATAAATATATAAATGTCCTCATTTTAAAATGAACCAGCCTAGAGAAAATATCTTTCAAAATCACTCTCCAGGAATGTTTTTACCCAATGAGTTTTTCACACCTTAAATTATTTTCTTGCGTGTTTTCCATTAAATTTTATAACCAAGAGATAATTTTTATTGAATACACCCTTCTTTAAACACCAGAATGTTTGTCTCAGCAGAGTTTCAAAATCATGACATTAACAGAAGACATAAAGGTCTTTTGATGACAAAAGAATTAAAGGTATCTATTCGTCAGTATGATATCTTCATCAGGTTACTTTCATCGGGAAACTCTATGACGTTGTTTACGTCCATAGATTCTGATATTTTTGTCCCTGATCTTCTCACATCTGAAGAAGTGGTGCCGCAAAATATGCCACTCTCTGCACTCTTGTAAAAGGATGTATCTGATACACCTTCTGATGGATGAAAGTAAGGCATTGAGGCCAGCTCAGGATTGATGGAATATTGTCTCTCACAACTTTCATGACTGGAAAGAAAGAACATATGTTAAGAATTGTTTTTAATTGTATACATTGTAACTCAGCTTAAAAAACATTCAAAAATTAAAAATTTATTAATATTGCCCAATGTATTACTAACACTATAGAAATGATATATAGTTTTTCTTTCATTATAATTTGATATTTAACACTTTATGAATGAAGCATGTTTCACATCTCTACTAGAATTTATAAACCAGTTTACTAAAACAGTAAAAGTTGCCTTAATAAAAGTTTAATAAGAAGAATGTGCAAGAAATTGAATGAAGGGGAATAAATACGTAGGAACACAGTTTTAATGGACCAGAGAAATACACCATTCATCAAAAACACCGTAATAGAAAGAATGGAATTAAGGATCATTACTGACATTAAGCAACTCTGTTAGGATTTTTGAAGGTAATCTTCAAAATTTTACACTGTGTGAAAATTTTAAATAATTCCCTCAATCAGGCTTGAGTTGAATTTAATGTTTTTATAAGAAAGAGCACATGGACAGGCCTCACAGTTTAAAGGTGACAGAGATTGGCTGTTTTTAGAAAGTCTCAAGGCTTGTTTGAATGAGAAACATTAGACACTAAACAGATATGCTATTTAGAACAGATTATATAGCCCTTTTGTTCCAGGGCTACATTAAAAAAAAAAAAAAAAAAAAAAAACCAAAAAAACCTATATCTAGATTCTCTATATCCTTTCCAATTGACTAAGGTTTTTTCTATCTCTGGTTGACTATTGGGAAAAAGTTCAAGTAGGATAATCCCTTAAAGACAGTCCCATCCTCCATCTGAATAAGGTAAATGGAATCCATTTGAATGCCGTATGGATAAATTTGGAGGTCGCACATTCCTAAGATCTGCTAAAGACGAGAGAATGCGATGCCATGCCTCTGTTGTAAAGACGGAGAGGTCTGCAGACTTGCATCAGGTACTTCAGTCTGTACAGTGCGGCGCCACAGATTGCCAAGAGGACCACAGAAGAGAGGAGGGTTATCAACGAGAATCCCAGCATTAATTTTATCTTCAGATCCTCTAGATCGGGCGGATTTTCTTCCTTCGTAGCATTCAGATCAGATTCTGAAAAGAAAGAAAGAAAACGCAATGGAAAACAGGGTGTTCAGTGTGTTTTCCTGAAGGAATAAAGATTACAAAGCAAATACAGAGAAGCAAGCCCTCCCCCATCCAGAGTGTTAACTGCCCAGTCTCCTATCCCGCAGGCGATGCAAAAGAGAAAGCAACTCTCTAAAGCCAAGCACTCTTATCTTTTCCCTTTAACCTTCACAGCCATCCCGAAGGAGCTGTCCTTAGCTCCATTTTACAGTATCATAGAAGTTTCTCTATTTGCCCTTGGCACATAGTAAGTGGCAAAATCTGGTTTCAAACCCAGGTTACCAGATGTCAAAATGCATCTACAGCAGACTTTCTCTGACTTAGGTCTGAAGAGATTACTATTCAGAACAATTGACTTGCACACCAGGGACCAGCCTTTCGGGGGCAAAGGTGCATGCTCTAGTGTTGGGTCATGCACTGACTTTTCTTTTACGCTAAAAGGGTCGTATAGTGGATGCTTCCTTCATGAGGCTTAACGGCTAGTTTTGCTGTTTTATTACTGAAAAGACTAATAAACCTAGTGTACTTCACTTATAAAAATAAGTAGAATCAACGTATTTAACTTTCTACAATAAGTTAAATATAAGATTATGTCTCGATCTAGAGATATCAAGAATTTTTTTTTACTAAATCTATTAATAAAATGATAGCTTTACTGCCAAATTTTACATTTGCCCGAATATATATCTGACTTAAACATGTAATGATAACAATATGTTGTCATTCCTCCCCTTTCCCCCAACTAATCCCAGCCTCTGCCAACCCAAAAGTTCCAAGGGTTTTCGCTATTTTCTAGGTAATGATATTGAGGTGATAAGCAGTGACAAGCTTCCATGTCTAGATTCTCTGATTTTTAAAAATTATAATTGTCAATGCATGATCTCAGACCATGAAATGTGTACAGTTGTCAATGACTCATTGAATGCTTTGAGGCCTAATATTTTGGGAATAATTAAACATATTATGTTAAAATGGGCTGTGCTCCTGAATTGTTTTTCTGTCTCCTGAAAGGGTTTTTTATAGAGAGATGTGCTCGTAGTACATTTTCTTTATCTAGGTGATGGTCAGAACCAGAAAAGGGCTTGGAATTCATAATCACTGGAAATCACGGAAAAGCTAGTTGCAAGTAGGGGCAGCTTTTCTCTCTAAGCCTCAGGTTTCTCACCTGTAAAATGAAGACAATACCAACTTCACAGAGTTGCCGTGAGGACTAATGGAATAATGTGTCTATAACATCTAACATGCAGCATGTGTTCAATAAACAATAAAATCAATCAAGCTCAATTTAATCACTTAAATATTAAATAAGAGAAATGACAAAGTATTTATAAAATGAACAGGCATTTGTCATTCCTGTTTATACTTTTTCTAAACAAAGAAGAATCACTCAATTTTCTTCCTTCCTTCCTTTCTTCCTCCCTCCCTCCCTCCCTCCCTCCCTCCCTCTCTCCTTTCCTTCCTTCCTTCCTTCCTTCTTTTTTTTTTTTTTTTGATGGTGTCTCGATCTGTTGCCCAGGCTAGAGTACAGTGGCACAATCTTGGTTCAGTGCAACCTCTGCCTCTCGACTTCAAGTGATTCTCCTGCCTCAACCTCCCAAGTAGCTGGGATTACAGGTGCCTGTCACCACATCCAGCTATTTTTTTTTTTTGTATTTTTAATAGAGACAGGGGTTTCACCATGTTGGCCAGGCTGGTCTTGAACTCCTGACCTCAGGTGTTCCACCTGCCTCGGCCTCCCAAAGTGCTGGGATTACAGGCGTGAGCCACATGGCCTGGCCGAATCACTCAATTTTCTTGAAGCACCACAAGGCAAATGGCTACACTTATCAATCCAGTGCACAAATGAGTGACAGGTCTAAGATATATCATCAGATGCTATTTTTCAATCATTTATTTATGGGACAGAGGTTTCTTTGGGGAAATTAATGTGATTATTTTTTCATGAAATTTTGCGTTCAAATCAGGGGTTTATTTTAGTCTTATTAATATAATTAGTCCATTAATGAAAACTGTATCCAGCAGCAGGAGCTCACATTCATTGCTGGTGAGAATTCCAAAAATACTTTGGAAGATAGTTTGGTAGTTTCTTAGAAAGATAAACACTCTCATCTTCCAACCTCGCCCTCCCAAAGTGCTGGGATTACAGGCAAGCCGCTGCACCTGAACATACTCTTATCAATATGATCTCGAAATCATATTCATAGATATTTACCAAATGAGTCGAAAATTTATGTCCACGTCAAAACCTGCACACAAGTGTTTACAGCAGCTTTATTCATAATTGCCAAAAACTGGAGGCAACCAAGATGTCCTTCAACAGATGAATGAACTAGCATATGTCCATACAATGGAGTATCAATGATAAAAATAAATGGGCTCTGAAGCTACAAGAAAACATGGAGGAATCTTAAATGCGTATTGTTAAGTGAGAGAAGCTAGTCTGAAAAGGTTACACACTATATGACTCCAACTATATGACATTCTAGAAAAGGCAAAACTATAGAGCTAGTAAAAAGATGAGTGATTGTCAGGGGTTCAGGAGGAGAGAGGAATAAAGGGATGAACTGATGGGGGCAGAGGGGATTTTAGGGCAGTGAAATGTTTGTATGATACTGGGATGGTAGACACGTGACATTTTGCATTTGTCAAAACCTGTGTAATACAAAGAGGGAACTGTATTATACAGTTAAAGAGTTATTTGTATTATGTAAGAACTGTGATACAAAGAATGAACCCTAACGTAAACTATGGACTTCAGTTAATAATGCAACACTATCGGTTCATAAATCGTAACAAAGGTACCACACCCATGCCAGACGTAGGAGAAGCTGAGGAGGGTGGAATATGGAGATTCTGTACTTTCTGCCAAATTTTTCTTTAAACCCAGAACTGCTCTAAAAATAAAGTCTACTTTAAAAAAAGGCAGCATTCTATATATTATTCACTTACCTCCTCCATTTGCTTTCAGGAATAAATGTTACAAAACAGGAAGATGCTAATGGTCATCTGCAAAGTATAACTAAAAAAGAAGGCTCAGGAACTCTAACTCTCCTACACAGTAAATGTCCTCTCTGAGATGTCAGCCACCATGATACCCCCTTTCACACACCACACTTCACTAGGAAAAATAGTATCACCATGAAGACACTACGATGTGTAAGCATATTTATGTGTCTATTAATTAAAGTACTTTGGTTTGTTTGTGTATTGAGACAGGGTCTCACTCTGTCACCCAGGCTAGAGTACAATGGCATGCCACCATGCCCGGCTAATTTTTGTATGTTTTGTAGAGAAGAGGTTTTTGTGATGTTGCCCAGGCGGGTCTTGAACTCCTGGGCTCAAGTGATCCAGCTGCCTCAGACTCCCAAAGTGCTGGGATTATAGGCATTAGCCACTGTGCCCAGACAATTGAAGGATTTATTCTTACCTGGAATTGAGCGAAATAATTGATCTTTATCATCCATGACCACCATTCTTCCATTTATAGCTGTTAAAACAATAAATTGGTGTTACGGTAAACAATGTTCACTTACTAAAATTATCGCCTGTTTATGTATGTGTGTGTATGGTATGTACAGTCTGTTCTCATTATTCATGGCACTATGTTCTAGAAAGTGACAATAAACACTGTATTAGCAAATACTGAACTGTTGCTCCCAGGGTAAATACGGGTTAGATTCCTGCAAGTCTGGTCACAACATTTTCATCAACTGATTAATATATAATCTTGTTTTACATGTGTTTCTGTTTAAAGATACTTCACTTAATACACATCATTGATTCATTAACACTGAACTCATAGTAAACAGCACTGTAACTCTTGCCTGAACAAAGCTTCTCTAACACATATTATCTTCATAAGGAAACATCACCGCCTTCTTGCACCTAGGAACACTAACCAGCAATTTAGCACTACATTTGGGGGCCATTTTAAACACAAAATCATCAACAAAAACAGCACAAAAAGTTCAAAACATGTGGCACTAGGTGGACTGCAAAAATGACGCTTATTTACAGAATGAGAGCTGAAGAAAGAAGGCAGAATGTTGCCTTGTTCTACTTCAGCTGGGAATGTGTGTGTCAGTCTATTAAAAATTTTCAAAGCTCTGCCAATGTCCATAAATGACTGTGAAGGTGCTGCAAGTATTGATTTCGGGGTGACAAATATTAATGAGTAGTTGATACAGAATGCAAACACTCATCAACTGAATAGGGTCTATATTTCACATATACAATGCCTATATTTCTGTGTGATACATGCATTACCTTCATACATGTGTACATCCATGTATGCATATGCATTTATACACAAATGCATAGAAATAATATGCACCTCATGCTAGACATGCATGCTGATATATTTATGATACACTTTGATGCCTGCATATATTTTGATAGATGCTTTGCATTTATACATGCATCTCTCTGTGCTTTTGCACACATTGCTCCAAATACAAAGATGGATGGTATTAAGCAAGAATCTTATTGAAAAATTTTAACCATGAATAAATTGAATAACACTTAACATTTATAGGAGAATAAAACTTTTGTAGAGAGTGGGGAATCAGAAAACGTGTGACACTTTATCACCTTTCTGGGTTTGTTTTGCATTTTGCTATCACATGTGACAACAAAATGTTGACTGTTGACTTATTAACTCTTAGTGTTAGAGGTATTTAGACTGATCTTAGCTTTAAGTAAGATTTTAGAAAACCAGAACATTTCCCAAGCTACCCAGCGCCAAGACTTTACCTTTAGCTGACATTGTCCAAAATTCAGGCACATTTGGGCTTGGTTCTGTTTAAAGAAAAAAGACAACAACAGGATAACAAAATAATTTGGTTTGAGTAACATTCATTTGTTTGTTAGTCATTTAGCAGTTGAACTTTGAGCTCCTACCATGTGTCAGACCCTGCAGTTGGCACTAACTTATAGAAGTTAAGGCACAGACATTACATTCAAGGAACCCACCTTAATTTTGGATGCAGACAAGAATCGTTGCTGATTATGTAGCAGGATGGTGAAGGCTTTAATAGACATGCACAGGTGGTATGCACAGGGCTTAATTCTGTGAAGGCCAGAAACCCTTCAGAAGGGAGATGATGTTCCAATATAAGCTTAGAGTACTAGGAATTGTTCACCAGGCAAACGAGGTGAGAGCGAGCTCATTCCAGCTGTGATCATGAGCAGGCTCAGTAAGCTCTGGGAGCTTCAGGTAAGTCTGGAGTGAAGGGTGTGGATGGAGAATGTAACCAGAGATGAGAGTGGAAAATTTTCAGTGGCCACATTGTTTCAGAATTGAATGCTTGGTTAAGGAGTTAAAACTTGATCCCAAACCTAGTAGTAAGTTACTAAAGACATTTAAGAAGGGGGATACCAGGATGATCAGGTTTTAATTTTTAAACATATCAAAAAAGATTTTTTTTTCCAGTAGTGTTAAAAATGCAAACTAATTCAGAGTAATTATATTAGAAACACATTGCATGAACTGGAGAAAGTAGGATTTCATGTAATGACATGTAAGTATCCATTTTCTTCAATTAGACCACTCATTCAAGACTTTAGAGGAGAGCCATCCTGGGTGGTTATAGCTCCACAATATAAGGAACAATATTCTTGACAGGAAAGTAAAATAGTAATTTGGATTTTGCAGACTCCCACTCCCAACCCCCTACCTCAAATAATCTTAGGGAACACTAATAATTGACTCTAGATAATTTTATTCCTCAAGCAGGCAGAATATTTTCCATCACTAGCAAAATAAATTATATGTCAAATACACTTGATATATACTTATGTTTATAAATATATACTAATTTATAAATACCTATTTAATATAGACACAAATGTAATATATTTTATTAAAATAAAATTCTATTTCTAAAAAAGCTCATTCCTATCCCTTGTCATACACCATAGATCAGAAATATGTTGATTTCTTTTACTACTTTCTTTTTCTAACTGCATTTTTTCACAAAGGATTAGAGGCAGAGATTTAAAATCTAAAGCATACCATATCTCCAACAATAAAGTTTATATCATCCTGTAGAAAATGGCCACATATCAATTTTTCATAATTATGGGTCATCCTTCTTACCTACTATTTTTACAAAAGTTTTAAATGCTTTCTCACCTTCAAAAGTAGGCTTCGAAGTGCTACTCTTTAGGGAAAAAATTCCAAATATAAGAATAAACAATATAAACTTCATTGCGAAATTAAAGGGAGGTATCCAGTAATCTAGTGCGTCTTCACAGAGCCTCCTTTCTGTGGCCCAGCAGGTCCTGTGTCTAACGAGGACATTATGACATCACTGCCAGATGGGGGAGGGGCCCCCACAGCTTTGTGACTCAGTCTGAAGACTGCTTTATCTCAGGTACCATAATGGTTTTTAGTTTTTAGTTTTTTTTTTTCGAGACGAAGTTTCGCTCTTGTTACCCAGGCTGGAGTGCAATGGCGCGATCTTGGCTCACCGCAACCTCCGCCTCCTGGGTTCAGGCAATTCTCCTGCCTCAGCCTCCTGAGTAGCTGGGATTACAGGCACGCGCCACCATGCCCAGCTAATTTTTTGTATTTTTAGTAGAGATGGGGTTTCACCATGTTGACCAGGATAGTCTCGATCTCTTGACCTCGTGATCCACCCGCCTCGGCCTCCCAAACTGCTGGGATTACAGGCTTGAGACACCGCGCCCGGCCGGTTTTTAGTTTTTTTTAAAAAATAAACCATTACAAGATTTTCTTTGAAAAGTAATAAATGCGTTTTCATAAAAGAATGTTAATTACTTGGTTCCGGATTTTGAAGAACCATTAATATTGTTAATAGTAAAATGAGAACAGATTTTCTTGTTTCTCAAAGCATTGCAATATGATGTGTTTTTTTGGATAAATGCAATAAAAATATCTGTTAAAAACTAGTCAGAGGCTGGACATAGTGGCTCACACCCATAATCCCATCACTTTGGGAGGCAGAGGCGGGTGGATGGAGTTCAAGACCACCCTGGGCAACGTGGTGAAATCCCGTCTCTACTAAAAATATGAAAATTAGCCAGACATGGTGGCCCACGTGCTTGAACCTGGGAGGCAGAGGTTGCAGTGAGCCGAAATCATGCCTCTGCACTGCAACCTGGGAGAAGAAGTGAGTCTCTGTCTCCAAAAACCAGCCAACCAAACAAACAAAATAAAACAAAACAAAAAAACTGGTCAGAGAAACCAAGTTTGGACACCAAATTCCCTATAAGTCTACAAGTTCTGGTTAATGGACTATCGTAACTATAATTCTTTAGAAAAAGTTTTCCAAAACTAGTCATATTTGGATTTTAAGACCTATATTATGTGTATATATATGTAATTAATAAATAATAACATATTATATATAAATATATTAGTTACATAAATATATTTATATAATATAAATATTATATATTAATAATATATAACATAATATATATTAATGATATACAACATATTATATATTAATCACATATATTAATAATATATAACATTAATATATAACATAGGTCTTATATGTATTTATATTTCATATAGCTTTTGGGGTCCAAGTGGTTCTTGGTTACATTGATTAATTGTATAGTGGTGAAATGTGAGATTTTAGTCTGCCCATCACCCAAGTAGTATACATTGCACCCAATATGTAGTTTTTTTATCCCTCACCCACCACCCATCTTCCCCCCTTCTGAGTCTCCAATGTCCATTATACCACTCTGTATGCTTTTGTGTACCCATAGCTTAGCTCCCACTTATAAGTGAGAGCATATGGTATTTGGTTTTCCATCCCTGAGTTATTTCTAGCTCCAATGTCTAGTTGCTGCAAAAGACATTATTTTGTTCTTTTTTATGGCTGAATAGTATTCCATGACGTATATATACCACATTTTTTTTCTCCAGGCATCAGTTAATGGGCACTTACATTGGTTTCCTATCTTTGCAATTGTGAATTGTGTTGGAATAAACGTGTGTAGGTGTCTTTTTGATATAATTACTTTTTTTCCTTTGGGATTGCAAATGGTAGATCTACTTTTAATTCTTTAAGAAATCTTTCTTCATTAACTCTTTAAAACAAGAAAAACAAAACAAAATATCTGATAGACTCTAAGCTCTTGGCATAATCGAACTTTAAAACATTTCTAGGTGGGGAAATTGAGGTTTAAGGAGGTTTACTCATTCTCCCTTTTATTCAGTATTGTTCATCTGCTTGGGATCCTACTTGGAAATAAAAGTTGAGCAAATGATAACTGATGATTAGCACATTGCCAACTGTAACAGCACTTTTGCACATGCTTTTTTTTTTTTTTTTTTTTTAAACGATCTTGTAACAACCCTGTGAGTCAGACTCATCTCCACTGAGTTTTAGAATATAAATGAGTAGCCTGAGGTCATGGAGTGATTAGGTGGCGGGGTTAGGGCTGCCGTTAAATTCCTATTACACTGTGTCTTCTCCCAAAGACGGTGATGGTCTGTTTCTCTATGTAAACTAACCTACCTGCTTCACCTCTGTCTTTCTGCACAGCACCAGCGGACCGCAGGGCGGGGAAGATGCTGTATAAAGACAATGTGGCACATATACCCCATGGGATACTATGCTGCCATAAAAAAGAATGAGTTCATGTCCTTTGCAGGGACATGGATGAAGCTGCAAACCATCATTCTCTGCAAACTAACACAGGAACAGAAAATCAAACACTGCATATTCTCACTCATAAGTAGGAGTTGAACAATGAGAACACATGGATACAGGGAGGGGAACATCACATGCCAGGGTCTGTCAGGGTGTGGGGGGATCAGGGAGAGATAACATTAGGAAAAATACCTAATGTAGATGACAGGTTGATGGGTGCAGCGAACCACCATGGCATGTGTATATCTATGTAAGAAACCTGCACATTCTGCACGTGTATCCCAGAACTTAAAGTATTAAAAAAAAAAAAAATAAGGCCCAGACTGGTGGAGAGAAGGCAAATATTTGGGGGAAGGAAAGGCCTGAATTTCTATTTTGTCATTAATTTCTGTTTTTGGAAATAATCACATGACTTCTGCTTTATGATAGCTGAATTGGTTTATGGCTAAGGGAAACTGTTTAGCAAATGGCTGAGATTCTAGATTATGGAGCAGACTTCCTGGCTTCAATTCCTTGACCAGCCATGCGGCAGCTGGGTGATTGCTGTAGGCTGGAAAAGGAATACCCAAAGAGTATTCATGTCCTAATTCCTGGAAACTGTAAATGTTACCTTATATGAAAGAACAATCTTTGTCACATAATTAAGTTAGGGTTCATGAGATGGGGGAGGTTATTGTGGATTATTAGGGTGATATTTAAATGTAATCATATGTGTCCTTTTAAGAGGGAGTTAGAAGGAAACTTTGCAGATACACAAACACTCACACACACACAGTGGGGGTGGGGGAGAGAGAGAGAGGGAAGGCAAAGTGAAGATTGGGGCAGATTTGGAGTTAGCCATAAACCGAGGAACTCTGGCTGCCACCAGATACTAAGAGGCAAGGTATGGATTATCATCTCCTAGAACTTCTGGGAGAAACATGGACTTGCTGACAATTTGATTTCAGTCCAGTGATACTGATTTTCTGTCCTCCAGAAGTGTGACAGAATAAATTTCTGTTGCTTTCAATCACCATATTTGTGGTAATTTATCATAGCAGTCATCGACACTAAAACAGTGATTTTAGGCAAGTTAAAGTACTTTAACTCAGTTTTGTCAGTTGTAAAATGTATATAATAATATTCTCTAACTCACAAGGTTCTCATGAAGATTAAAATTATATTTATGTATTTATGATGCAAGATAAATATATGTATATGACTTTAATCCTCACAATTACCCATGTGAGATAGATATTCTTATTGATTTGCGCATACATTAATTATATGTGTATGTTTCTCTTGAACATTGTACACACACTCCTGGAAGCAGCGTATTCTAAGACCCTAGGGAACTGCAGTACCATAAATTGAAGAAACTTAGGTCTCTAAATTACCATGTGGAAGAAAGTTACCCATTGTTGGGAACACCTGTATGGGAGTAACATGAGAATAAATAGAGGTTTATTTCTGTCTATTGTGGTAAGCCACTCATTTGATGGCTTATTGTTACAGTAGCTAGTATTATGCAACAAATACAACTACAGAGTTATTTGTACTTGTGTGAAGTGAAAAGGTCACTGGCCAGATTTTCTAGATCTTATATCTTGTTTGTAGAGAGTTTGTCAGGGAAAAAATTGTTGATGTGTACCTAACAATTTTAATCTTGAAGTTACTGGAAGAAAATGAGCACAGAATCCATAAAGGCCATTTTCAGAGAGTCACTTTTCTGATTCCAGTTACACTCTAATTAATATCATGAAGCGTTAGCAAACTAGGTAAGGAGCAATTATTAGCTATCAGGTTCTGGTTTTGGGAGAGAAATGATGGTATACTGTGCATAATTTTTGCATCATTAAAAATTAAATCCCATAAGCATAATGACTCAAACATCAAACCCTGACAATATCTGCAGATAATAAACTATGGCATGTAAGAAAGCAATTTACTAGATAATGATGCAATATTTTCTGTATTTAGACAGAATTTTGCCCAAAAAGGCAAAATGATATTTTATATCAAATTATTTCCAGTCAGAGATTAGCAGAAGAATAACAAAAATTACTTATTGCTATTCACTTTTATATTCAAGTCCATAGATATATAGGATGGGCTATTTTACAGAATGCTTTTATAATTTTTCTATCTTATAGAAGGTAATTTAATGAGAAAGGCATAAATTTCATTGGCAAATAGACCCATGGTTGAAGCTTACTAACCTTCATGACCCTACTAACCGTGTGAACTTGAGCAAGTTTCTCAACAGCACACATTTTCAGTTTCACCACCTGCTAAAATGAGATACTCTGCCTTAGCTCATCAAATCTTTGTGCAGATTAAATGAGATAACATAGTTAAAACACTGAACACTGAGCCAAGCACATTGTAGACACATCATAAATGTTAATTCCTTTCTTCCTTCTTTTTTCCATGTTGTTGAGCTCTCTTCCTGAGGAGAGTACCTAAAATGAGATTGGTACTATTGCATAAAACCAAGCTCACAGGATGAATCACAGTGGAAATCAAAAACTCCTGCTCAAAATCTCCCGGGAGCTCTTAAAGACATATCTGTGAGATTTCTGAGCTCCAAGCCAGTTACCGATACCACATCCCACCAGCCAGCCCTTATGGAGGTTGCTGAGATTTCCTAGAGGATGGAAGACTTACTGGCATTTGTGTCTCTTGGTCTTTTTTTTCTGGGAATTGTCATAATTCCCTCAGTGATGATTTTATGTCTTCAAGGAAATGAAATGTGGCTTATGTATGACATCACCCAGAGTATTAGGGCATGCTCTAATGAGAACAAGATCATGGATTTGATCTTGGTTAATTTCAGACCCACAGCACTGCCATCCTAATCTCTGACTGGTCCTCACACAAAGGTTTACTCTAGGTCCAACTTGGGACTAGGAGTGAGACTGTGGCTGGTGACCATTACCTGGTGATGAAACGGCTTCTCTTCTTAAATGGAGCTGGTGATTTCTGTTACTCTAGTCAACTGGTTTGTCCTCTGCATTCCTCAGCTTTCTTCCTGTAAATGGGATTAGTCATTTTTGTCTTACTAACATATTCCTTGAAAATCCTCAGGCAAACCAAACTACCTAAACCATGTAGTGTCACTGATAATGTATGTAGGCTGAGCGGGGTGACTCATGCCTGTAATCACAGCAGGTTGGGAGGCCAAGGCGGGTGGATCACTTGAGGTCAGGAGTTCATGACCAGCCTGCCCAACATGGTGAAACCACGCCTCTACTAAAAATTCAGAAATTAGCCAGGTGTGGTGGCTCATACCTGTAGTCCCTGCTAATCCCAGCTTCTCAGGAGGCCGAGGCAGGAGAATCCCTTGAACCCTGGAGGTGGAGGTTGTAGTGAGCCGAGATCCTGCCACTGCACTCTAGCCTGAGCAATAAGAGCGAGACTCCATCTCAAAATAAGTAAGTAAGTAAGTAAGTAAATAATGTTGTGTCTGGTCCCATGCCTGTCATACGGCAATGTCCAATAAGTGCCTGCCTTTCCACTGTGTGAGGAGACATCTTGGTGTAGTGGAAATTGCCCCGGCTTTAGAGCCAGAAACACCGATGCTCCCATCCCCATTCTGTCACTTACTAGCTAAGAGGTCTTAGGTTACTTCTCTGGACTCTACTTCTTCATCTATAAAGTGGGGATGATAACACTAAATCTGTAAGGTTACTTTTAGAACTAAATATATAAATGTTACTCTTTTTCTCATTCTTCTTAGCTCCTAAAATATATCACAGAATTTTTTTTTTTTTTTTTGAGATGGAGTCTTGCTCTTGTTGCCCAGGCCGGAGTGCAGTGGTGCAATCTTAACTCACTGTAACTCCCATCTCCCAGGTTCAAGCGATTCTCCTGCCTCAGCCTCCTGAGGAGCTGGGATTACAGGTGCCTGCCACCATACCCGGCTAATTTTTGTACTTTTAGTAGAGATGGGGTTTCGTCATGTTGGCCAGGCTGGTCTCAAACTTCTGACCTCGAGTGATCTGCCCGCCTCGGCCTCCCAAAATGCTGGGATTACAGGCATGAGCCACTGTGCCTGGCCTACATCACATATATATTATCAAAATAATATAAAGGAATATGCTGTGGTTTAGTCATGAGGTAATTAATGAAATACTGTAATGAATATGCAGAATTTCTCTGTTGCTTCTCTTAAGTTTTATGTATTTCAGAAATTTCCTACATTTTTTTGGTTATTGGAAGTGACCTTTCTTGTTTTCAAGCATCGTATATACATGCATATTATGTTTATTTTAAAAACATTTAGTCTTTTGATTTGTAAAGAGAGAGGGAGTGTGCTGTATGTTCAGTCCATCATCTTGAAACTGGAAGTCCCATGTTTACGAATGTCTTTAGCTTCTTAATTTTCTTCTTTTTACTTGGGTTTCCTCTTAATTAAGAAGGTTGTACATAGTAGCAGTGTTGGGGCAGTGCAGTGCTGAGAAAGAGTCATGGATATGTTAACATTTTTATTTATACAATGTGAGGTGGAAAGAAAAAGAGAAAAATTATGCATGAAAGCAGAAAGAAAAGAGATTAGAAATAATGAAATAGTTCCCTTCAGACATTCAAGATTTGAAAGAAGGCTTAAGGCTTAGGGGTTTCCAAAGAGGTAACAAGATAAAAACAAAGAGAACAAACATTGGTTCGAAATTCAGGGGATCAAAACATCTTCCCAGTTCTGCCATTCCCACTTTGCCATTTGGCCAGCCGGGATCAGGTCTCTGGACCTTGGTTTTATTATCTGTAAAATGGTTGCGAAGGAGGGCTATTGCCCAGATGGTTTTAATTGTCTTGTTCATGTCTTGCAACAGAAGTCAACACCTGATTCATCAAATCTCTGGCAAATTCCTTGCCGTAGGTTTCCAAATAGAGTTCTGTGGAAAAAAACAAATGGCAAATCCAAGATACGAACATGCCATTTTGTTTGAAAAGAGGGAATGAGGGCGAAATGCCAAGGATCAAAGATGCCATACCATTTAGCAGGAATATTAATACAGAAGTAGTAAAATGTGAAACTTTACGTTTGGCATGACCTAGCCCCAAACATGAGGTCAATCACACTGAACAATTTTAAAACATAATTATATGGAAAGAGTGTCCATTTGTAACAGAGACTGTCTACCTTACCACCTTTATGGCAATAAGGTAGATATAAATAAATAGATTTTTGAGAAAATGAGGCCAACTCACCAAATATTTAATTTGCATACATACACACACACATGCATACAGCTACAAAAACTACAACTGAATACCAATAACCAAATATGGCTTGTCCATGTGGATACTGTGCCTAAGTGTCTTATCAAACGATAGATCATACAAGAAAAATAGAAAGTAGAGTGCTTCTTGAGTAAAAGAGGGTTAGACATGAGGACACTGCCTTATATCTTTGAATAGCTTGTATCTCTTTGTGTCTTTGAAGATTTGTTTTTGCATTATACTATTAATGGAGAGAGTGGAACAGAAAGGGGAATATGACCCAAGTTTATTCTTCCTTGCCCAGAGTGAGGAAATAGCAGCTTTCAGAAGGTAAAAGCCAAGGAATCTGAAAAGGGTGGAACAAAAAAGATTGATGATTGGAATAAATGGAGAGTTCCTTAATTTTTTATTCAGTAGATATTTACCAATGGCCTATTTTGAACCATACCCCAAAAGCTTCACAAAGGAAAAGTGAATGAGCAAAGGGAAATTTGATGTTTCTAAAAGACATGTGTGACCTGATATGGAACTAATTTACCAATATGTGAAATTTCCAGGAAGTAAGAGAATGTAAGTGGGGAGTGAGGGGTGAAGGTGAGAATGTATGGGAAATGAGATGGGGGCAAAATGACAGTTCCAGAAACCATATGGGAAGAGAATATGAAATGCAGAAATGTCTTAGAGAAAAATGTCATGAGCATTGGCAAAATAATTTGAAGCTGGGCTGCCAGAAAGCAGTGGAAAAGAATATAGTTAACATAAAAATGTATTGACAGGCTTGAAGGAGTTATTGTGATGATCACACCTGGAATTAAGGCACCATGGAGCAGCTAACTGGAAGGAGACTGCAGAACTACAGTGGGCACAATACGGTATGTATTGTAAGGAAGGAGGAAGCACACATTTATTTTTGTTAAGGAAAGAGCATGACTCTTACCTGCTGTAAACAGGAGAACTTGAACTTAAAGAGGTGAAGAGGGAAGGAACCAACATTTTTTGGCCTTACTATCTTTAAGCTACTTGACTCAGGTCCTCTCATTAAGCATAACAGCTCTAGGATATTATACCCCTTTTGCATAAGAAAAAAACCCAAGCTCAGAAATTTTAAGTAATTGGCCAAGATCACACAGCTAGTAAGTGGCAGTGCTGGAATTCCAACTCAGGTGCACCTGCTTTAAAAAATAAGCAAGGCTGTGGCAGTCAAGATCAGGCCAGAAGACCAAAACCACACCGATTCATTTTACTGAACTGAATATTAAAAACTGCACTAAAGGTGTTAATGAACTGAAAGTGCAAAAAATGAACATTAAGATAATCACAGAGGTAGCAGCTTCGGGAAGCAGTGACAAGGCATTGGTTTGGGGGAATAAATGCCTGGGAGGAGGTTGAAATCCTCAAACCTAGAAGCTTAGAGAAAGGTCCCCCCGCCCCGCTCCCCGCCCCCCGCCCCGGGGCTGGAACCCAGAACTCTGGGGAAGGTGCGCTGCTTGCTCGTGCTGGTGTCTACGAGATCGTGAGTCGAGACTGTTTTGACATTGCCAGAAAAACTGCAAACTGGAATCAAATCCTGCTACAGGAGCAAGTTGCTGCTGCCAGGGTGAAGAAGCGCTGCTGGGTGATGCCCATAGGAACAAAACGCCGGCAGGACGGGCGAGTAAGTTCATTCTTCCTCCTGCCCGCTTCTAGTCTCCCTTAGTGCCCCCTGTTGGCGGAGTCTAACAAAGCAGCTGGCAAAAGGTGGTTCTCGGAATTCCTGCCCCATCACAAAGAGAAGGGTGGGTCTGAAGCGGGATATGTAGCTTGATGATTGGAACAAAGAACAGAGAGGCTCAGGAAAACAATTTCATTATCTCCTCCCATAACAGTTCGGAAGAGTTTTATGCTTAACAGAAGGAAAGACAGATTTTAATATTGGTTTTGGAGGAAGGGACGTGAACAGTCACATTCCACTGATTTCTGCGAATTCGTATAAAATTGAAACTACAGAATACATTTGAAAGAAATATAGCTTTAGAATCTCCTAGTACATACAGAACTGCTTTACTTAGGCATTACATAAATACAAACGCATATTAATTACCTTGTTTAGTGAGGTAGAAAAAAGACAATTAATTGTTTAGCTGCTGAAGATTCTCTGTTATTAGGACAGAAGGACAATTAGCTTTAAAAGCATTGTTCAGAACATGCATTTTTTTCCCCCCAAATGTTGCTTTTTTTTTTTTTTTTCCAAAGCAGAACAAACCAAATCCTTTCCCACAAGAACTGCATTGTGAAAAAGCAAATGCTAAGTAGGAATTAGAAAAGAGAAAACATCCCCAAAGCCCATGGGAATGACAATTACTGGTTAACTGTAAAAAATGGGGAATGTAATTGAGACAGATGACCAGATTTAGGAAAAATAAACCTCACCATTAAAATCTAATTAAATATTTGCATTTCAGCATTAAGTTTCTTCTCAAAAGTTTTGTGAGCAGCGGGGTGACAGTGAAGATTATTGACTATAATTTGCCGAAGTTTTTTAAACTAAATTAGTTTCGTGCAATGTATGGAAGGTTTACTCAGCTGCACTTATCCAGCGGTTGCTTTATTATTCTTTTAAAGTGAATCATTTATAACTGTTCTCAGAGATCTTTTATCAGCCACTTATCTCCTTCAACTGGACTTGTGATGCCAAGGGATAAAATGAATTGCTGGCTAATATTGTGAGAATTAATCAGACCACAACAGCAGGAGAGTAATGACTTACTTACAGTCAGATATTTGCATTTGGCAGCAAAACCACAAGAAAAATATAAGGATGTTTAATCTTTTGTTTCGACGAGCACTGGAACATGCTGGCAATACAAAAAAAAATTACAATAATCGTGTGTTTTAATGTTGGATGTTTACCTAATCTGAGGGATTTATTTATTCTAGGAAGAAAGCTCTTATTTGATGTGAAGATTTTTAATTTTTGAAGTTTTTTATTTTGTAGTACCTTGAGTCAAATTGGTCTTGTTTCTTGAGATTTTTTTTTTTTTCTATTAGAGATCTTTGGACAGATGGAGTGAGCCTTTGCCCCTCATCTCACCTTCCTCCAAAATATGCTGGTTGTGTTCTCTTTGTTTCCTTTCTGTCACTTGGCCTCATGGTAACTTAGAAGAAAGAAATGGCACAACCAAGACCAAGGCTGGAAACGTTACTGCTGCTGTCCTGTTGAAATGATTTCCTTCCCTGCTTGTTTTCTTTTTTCTTTTTCTTTTTTTTTTGAGATGGAGTGTTGCTCTGTTGCCCAGGCTGGAGTGCAGTGGGGCAATCTCGGCTCACTGCAACCTCTGCCTCCCAGGTTCTAAGCGATTCTCCTGCCTCAGCTTCTAGGGTAGCTAAGACTACAGGCAGGTGCCACCACGCCCGGCTAATTTTTTTGTATTTTTTAGTAGAAACGGGGTTTCACTGTGTTAGCCAGGATGGTCTCAATCTCCTGACCTCGTGATCTGCCTGCCTTGGCCTTCTAAAGTGCTGGAATTACAGGTGTGAGCACTGGCTGCTTGTTCTCTTTTCTTAGAATCTGGCATTTTGAAAAAATAGGATTAGGTTCTTAGTTGCTATATAAACACTAAGGAAGGTATGCAATGAGAAATTATTTCCTGATTTGAGTCCATGAATCAAATGCTTTGGAGAGCATTTCCTATAATCAGAAGCCACTTTCTTCAATTTATATGTCTTTATCAATGTGTTAATGGCATGCATTACTGTTTAGTTCCGGTAATTTATAGAAAGGTGTCCTCCTCAGTAACTGTATGGTTTTTGGCCTTTCCTGGGTATATGCCATGTATATGTCATATACATGTGTTAGTGTACCTGTCCACACTAACACACATTATTTTTTCCCTTTTCAGAGGCCATTTAGTATCTTGCGAAGCACACAGACTCAAAGAGACCTAAGTTTAAATCCCTCTTAAAGACTATCTCCTGGTCATGTCATTCACCTCTTCGAACTTCATTTTCTTTGTGAATAAAATGAGGATTACAAACCTACCTTGCAGAGTTGTGAGGATTAGAGATTATAAATGAAACGTGCCTGACACTTGCTCAGTAAATGATAGCAATGATTGTTCCTATAATCCACAGAGAATCAGCACCTTTGGATTTCTTGCACTCCTTGTGGGTTTCTGGTTAAAGCAAAGAATAAAAGCCTGTACATTTGCCTGGAGCAGTCCATGGATTGTAGCTTTGGAAAAGTCTAAGCTCTGAGTCTACCTTCGGACTAGTATCTCTAATCAAGGACAGGGAGCCCCACGCAAAGTGGAATCTTGTGCATCTTGCTTTATAGTCTTTCTGAACTCTACCTTCCTAATTTCCACAGCAATTCGCTTTCTCTTCCTGTAAGCTTCTCAAGGGCAGAGACTGTGTTTTAGTTTTCTTTATATCACTACAGCTGACACACAGTAGGTTCTTAGTAAATGCTGAATGAAATGTATGGCTATACTTAGTTTTTTTTAATCCCAAACTCTCAGTGACAACAGTACTCTTTTTCCAATATGCCACTCACTTCTACTTTGCTATTTTGCCAGGAAACTGGTCGTTTGACCTTTGATGAGAATTTGATTTATCATAGGATCTAGGGATGGCAAATGGGTTGCACTGTGTGTACCAACCCCACTGGGAGCAGATCTCTGTTGGATTGGCATCCAACCTTCAGGTTGAAAGAATGGCAGTCAGTTAGTGGTGGCTGTTACAGACCTGGGAGTGGGGAGCAAATATGTCATGTATTTACTCCTTGCTAGAGTTACTTCTTTTGCCTATTACAATTTGAACCCTCTTTGGATGTTTTCCTTGCATTTCATCAGCCTGGCTGGTTGGAGTGGAGGAAGACTCTCATTCGTTCCTCTAGCACTACTTGAATGTCACTGTGCTAAAGGATGACCCTCTTTATTCACAAGGAGAGAACACTGGCTTTAGGATATCTCTGTTCTAGCCAGAGGCTGGACAAATGTCCTACCATCAGGTCAGTATCTGGTGACGTCTGAGTGGGGATCAAACTTCTTAAAGTCATCTGTTGAGAGTGAAAAGTAAATGTCCAGTGTAACAACTGACAATGACATCACCTTCCATTTTGGCAAAACCTGATCCAAAATCCTTATTGATGTTAGGGAGGTTATTTTCTTGAGCTTCCATCTTCATTAAAATGGGTATAGAAATATCAGACTTATCAAAGACATAGTGAAGGTACAGAAGGAATTTCTTGTTATATTGTAATTTGAAGGGATATTGTTATTATTACTGAAACTAGGTTAATATTTTAATATACAAACGATTCATGTTGTAAACAATTCCAGCAATACAAACAAATAGGATGAAGAAATCAACTCAAATCACACTACTCAGAAATAACTAGGCATAACATTGTGATATGCGTCTTCCAGAAATCTCTCTTCAGGTTAAATCATAAGATACCAGGAAACTTAGTGACTTATTTTATTCAACTGAACAATATGTTCATAGATACCTTTCTATGCCAGTGAATTTGAATCTACGTAGTATTTTTCTTTAACTTTTCAAATATACAAAATTTCAAATATATAAAAACATTGAAAATATTATATAATCCCCCCATGTACCTGTTATCTAATTTTGTTTCATCTATATTTCTCTTCAACTCCTCACCTCATCACTGGATCATTTTTAAACAAATCCCAGACATTGTATCTATATTCGTTTCCTAGGGCCACTGTAACAAATTATCACAAACTGTCTTAAAACAGCCAGAAGTTTATTTTCTCATAATTAGGAGGCCAGAAATCTGAAATCAAGGTGTTGATGGGTTGGTTCTTCTGGAGGCCTTGAGTGAAAATCTGTTCCGTTCCACTCTCCTAGCTTCCTGTGGTGTGGACGGACCATCCTCAGTGTTTCTTAGCTTCCTCCCTGCATGTGTCTGTGTGTCTCTCTGTGTTCTCTCCTTTTTTTTTTTTTTTTTTTTTTTTGAGACAAAGTCTCCCTTAGTTGTCCAGGCTGGAGTACAGTGGCATGAGCTTGGTTCACTGCAACCTCCGCCTCCCGGGTTCAAGCAATTCCCCTGTCTCAGTCTCCCCTAAGCCTGGCTAATTTTTTTTGAATTTTTAGTAGAGATGAGGTTTCACCATGTTAGCCAGGCTGGTCTCGAACCCCTAACTTCAAATGATTTGCCTGCCTTGACCTCCCAAAGTGCTGGGATTACAGGACTGAGCCCTTGGCCTCTCCTTTGTTTTTAATAAGGACACCAGTCGTTGCATTTACAGCCCACACTAAACCCAGGATGATTTCATCTTGAGATCCTTAATTACATCTAAAAATGTCCTATTTCCAAAGAGGTTCACATTCTGAGGTTTCAGGTAAATATCAATTTTGGGGGAACACTATCCTACACATCCGTATCTCAAAATTAATGTTTTATTGTCTGAATATTCCACAGTGTTTAACCTATCTATCTTATACTAAATGACAGTACCAGTTGTGTCTACTTTTTTTTTTCATGAAGCGTAAGTCTTTTCACTGTTGTGTAAGATGGCTGGGTTAAAAGGATTTACATTTTCCATTCTGATTCATGTTGACAAACTATTTCCTGGAAGAAGCATACTAATCTGCACCCTTAAAAAGTATACCAACCCTGGATTCACCAACCCTGGATTTTGTCCATTTCATCAATTTGGTAAACGGGAAATATTTTTATTTATTTATTTATTTTATTGTAAATGAGTAGGGGTGACTTTTTTTTTTTTAAAGGAAAGAATATGCAGTAGTGGTGGAAATAAGAGAGAACAGCTAGAAATGCTTGAATGCCGAGGCTTAAAAGTGATTCAGATCAAATCATTTCCACCAACACCACTTGTATCAAGAAGTTAAGGGGAAAAGCACTAGAGAAATGCCATTAATCTTCTGTATGTAGGGTATATACTTACACTGTGAGATGCTTATTGCAGAAAATGAATGCCCTGCAGATCAAGGAAATAACCTCTTTAAGTTTCTGTGGACAATTGTAACAAAATGTTCAGTCTGGAGGAATTATTGCCCATTGGAGGTCACTTCTTTAACCAAGGGGCAATACTTTCTCCAGTTACATATTTCACAGCCAGGTTGTACATTAGGCTTTTGTTCATTTTGAAAAAAGAAAGAAAAAAGTCATTCTAGATATTCTCCTGTCTCATTTACCATCACTCAGACCTGTCAGGTTAGCTAACAGAATTACAGGGCATGGACAATTCTCTGGCTAAAGGTCAAAGGGCCTTGGGGACTAGAATCATCAAAAAGGATAGTTTAAGACTTTAACAAAGTCTTTGTCCCATGTTTTACCTTCCTTCCATTAATAATTTAGATTTGAAAGTATAACTTTTTTGTGTTTTAATTATCAAAGTAATGCATGTTCATTTATAATATTTAAATGATAAGGTACTACATAGAGTGGAAAGTGAATGCCTCCTCATATCACCCTGTAGGAGATAATTTAGAATATACATTCTCAGGTTTTTTCTATGCACAAACATTATTATTATTGTTTTTAATAAAATTGAGCTCGTGTTGCCCTGCAATTTTCTTTTCACTTATTCATATACCTTGCACATTTTTGTCATGGAAGTGTATGTAGATCTATTTCATTTTAACAGCTGCAGTGTATACCACTAGAGGGATATATAATTTCCCTACAGATTTGGTTTGTTGCTGATTTTTCACTCCTGCAAACAGTGCTTCATGCTATTTGTGTAGAATTGCACATTTTTTGCGGGCCTTTCCATAGGATACATTCTTAGATGAACAATTGCTCAAATGTGCATCAAAATTTTTAAAAAAGGCAAAATAACAATGCAACAATCAAAATAACATAAATTTTAAAAATAGTAATGGATACGTTACACATTGATAGATTTTGTCAATTTGTCTCCCTTCCTCCCTCCTCACAAGGAAGGTTGTTCCAGGATCTGTTCCCACTAATAATGCATTCAAGTCCCGATATTTCCTTTTTTTTTTGTAAATTGGGCACTGTCTTTGATTACTTGAAACCAAGGCTTCCAAAGGTCACCAAAGACTTAACTCTCTGTCTAGGGGACACTTTGAGTCCATGTCATTCTTCCTTGGCCAAGAGTCAGACTGGTCTAGTGGATGCCCCCTGAGACAGACATCCCATCTGATCACCTGGAGGATTTAGAAAACATCCTGTTACAGGAATGGTCAGTGCTGGATCAATAGCCTAAAAGCAATCCTTAATTTTATACTCTTGGGCTCCTGGAAGGCAGTACAAATACTCTTCATCTAATAGGATGTGTAATAATGATGACAGCAAATGCCTACTGCATGCCTACTATGTGCCAGGCATTATGCAGATTTCATCCAATTTTATCTTCACTGCAAACCTGAAATGACAATATTATCCTATTCATTTTATAGATGGAGGCTCTAAGACTTAAAGAGATGAATAGACTTTCCCACAAAATTTCTAAGTGGCAGATCCAGAATTTGCATCCATTGTCTAATCCCAAAGTCCAGGTTCCTTTCATGATCCAGGACTCTCAACAGCAGCACCTTCAACTCAGACTTTCACTGGGTCATAATGGGCTGCTATAGTTCTCTGATGGGGGTTTTGAACACATCGCCAGCTTTTTGAAATTAAACATTATCTCCAACATTTTATTCCTTCTTTCCTTCACTCATTCACTTATTCACTCATCAAATATTTATTAAGCATATGCCATGTGCCAGATAAAAGAAGTGTGGTTCCTCCCCTTTAGGATCTCAGAGCTTGGCGGAGGTATAACCCTAATGTTTACAGCAGAGAGATAACTGTTATAACACGGAATGTATTCAGGATGTCCTGGGAACCCAGGAAAGAAGCATCTATTTCTGCCTCCAGCAGTCGGGAGAAGCTTTGCAAATTAGGTGACATCTGAAAAAAGACAAATCCTTCATCTTCCACAAAACATCCCTTGATGCAGCTTTCAAAAACTGGACAGGATCAGACCAGCAGTTTGACTTTTGAGGAGAAAAGAGTAAAGACTTAGTGTTTCAAATGGAAAAATGTTATCCTTTTTATCAGATAATATAGTTTAAAAAATTTAAATAATGAGAAGAAACTAATACCACTGGTAAGTTTGCTGTGTGTCCTTATGCATCTTTGAATCCCCCCTCCATGCACAATTCTATTACAGTATACTTCTAAAATTTGCTTCCTTCACTCCAAAATAAATAGAGGTTATATGTCAATACATTCCTTACTTTTAATCTTTTAAACAGGAGTATATTATTTTAGTATATGGACTTGTCAAAATTTATTTGTTCAATCTCTCTCTCTGTCTCTCTCTCTCTCTCTCTCTCTCTCTCTCTCTCTCTCTATATATATATATATATATATATATATATATATATGCTGCTTTAGAATCTTCAGACTTTGGAATCAGAGGAGAACTAAGGGCAGATCCTGGGTCAGACCCTTTCTAGCTGTTTTAAGATTGGCAAGTTACTTATAACTGAATCTCAGCGTCTTCATGTCTGAAACCCATTAACAATATCTATCTCAAAGGGCTATATACATTAAATGTGATTATGTTTGTATATTAAGGACCTAGTTTAGTGCCTGGCACAAAACAAGCCCTCAATAGGTGATAGTTACCAAGTCTGTAGAAAGCTATAGTTCTAGGAAAGCAAAAAGAGTAATTTTTTGTCCCAATAATAATGGAGCTGTTTCAGGATTTTGGTATGATGAACTATCTAATGTGTAAGGAGATGATAGAAATGGCCTTCCCACAAAAGCATAAGCCCTGTCTACACATGTCTTTATATTCTGTATCCTTGCATGGAGGTCCCCCAAGCATTTCCCTCCTTCCATCTTATTTATCAGATTTAATGTGTCCAGGACACCACCCTGTGTGCCTCAATGGCCAGGTTTAAGAATGCTTTTTCTTTTTGTAATGTAAGGCCTTTAAAAAAGAGTGTGGGTGATCTATAATCTGGAGCTGTTTCATGAAGTCCTAGATCACTCGCAGTGAGATAAATTGGACCCACATAGTAACACATTAAAAACAGGGACATCTGCACGGCTTCCCCCTAGTGCTTTATAACTGGTCTCTTCCTTTTAAATTCACATCTGTTGTATAGCTCCCAAGTAAATGACACACGTTTTGCTTAAAGACAGGACAGACTGTAAGGACTAAATTTTATTTTTTCTGACCATTAGTGCTTGCCATCAAACAGCTTGTGAAAATGCACACATTTTTGAGCTGTAAACAGGCATTTTGCATGCATTCTCACAAGGAAAACAATTCATTCCCCTTAAAAATATGTGTATATAAATTTATTTGTTAAGATGCATATTTGCTTCTTTATTTAGGAAATATTTTAAGATTTGCAGTAGAGAATTCTGAATTTGCATATCGTTATATAATTTAAAGGAGTATTTTAAAAATTAATTTTTTTTCAAGAATTGTAGGTAGAATCAGTAACTGTTGAGACTGGGTGATGGGTACATGTGGATTCATCATACTATTTTTCTACCTTGTCCCTATTTAAATTTTTGCTTAATAAAAATTAGATTATTTTATTTTTCTGAGCCAAAATATACGCTGTTTGACTGTGCTCTGTCCATAGTGGAACATTAAAAATTTTACATTGGACTGGAAAAGATTCTTAAAGCTTAGTGTAAAATCAAATGGCTGAGAGCAACAAATATTCTGTTAGCCTTTGATTAGAGTCAAGTGTTTTTTGTGGTATTACAGTCTGACTGAGATATAGTCAGTACAATTTACTTTGAATTGTAAATGTTCAAGATAAGAATTTTGTTTATTTATTTATTTGAGACAGAGTCTTGCTCTTGTTGCTCAGGCTGCAGTGCGAGGGCATGATCTTAGCTCACCCCAACCTCCGCCATCCATGTTCAAGCAATTCTCCTGTCTCATCCTCCCGAGTAGCTGGAATTACAGGCTTGCACCACCACGCATGGCTAATTTTTTATTTTTAAGAGAGACGGGGTTTCTCCATGTTGGTCAGGCTGGTGTTGAACTCCCGACCTCAGGGGATCTGCCCCCCTTGGCCTCCCAACGTGCTGGGATTACAGGCATGAGTCATTGCGCCTGACCTCAACATAAAGGTTTTAAATCACATTCTGTGGTCTTGTCTTTTGATTATTTGAGATTTCAGGCTAAGTTTTATTCACTCTTTTCATCCTCCCCTTACTTTTTTTTTTTTTTTTTTTTTTTTTTTTTTGAGACAGAGGCTAGTTCTTGTTGCCCAGGCTGGAGTGCAATGGCACAATCACAGCTCATTGCAACCTCCGTCTCCCGGGTTCAAGTGATTCTCCTGCCTCAGCCTCCCGAGCAGCTGGGATTACAGGCATGTGCCACCATGCAAGGCTAATTTTTTATTTTTAGTAGTGACTGGGTTTCTCCATGTTGGTAAGACTGGTCTCAAATTTCTGACCTCAGGTGATCTGCCCGCCTCAGCCTCTCAAAGAGCTGAATTATAGGCGTGAGCCACCGCACCTGGCTGGTCCCCACCTTTTATCAGCTATTTAACTTTACAAGTGTTACAGACTAAACGCAGAACATGGTAATTAGCATTAGAAGATGTGGTTTTGAATGTCAGTTCTTTGTAACCTTGGGAAAGATTTTCCTTGAAAATCTATCTTTTCATATAGAAAATTGATGTAAAAATAATCCTTCCAGAACTGCTACAAAGATTAACATAGAGAGTGAATAAAATATGCTTTACAGACTGTAATGCCCCTGCCCTGGAGTATACTGAAATTGCATCCTTACAGGACTCTAGCGTCTCAGAGAATAAACACTTTGGTACTCGAGTACAGAATATACACAGGGCAAGGTAACATCCTTCCCCTCTGTGGGATAGTACAGAGGGAGAGTTTGATGACCTTATTCACACCGAGTAGTGATTTTCAAGTGTTAGCATGCCTCTGGGAGCTTGTTAGGATTTCAGACTTCCAGACCAACCCATGGGTTGCTGATTCAGAAGGTCTAGGGTTGGAGTAAGAATCTGCATTTTTTTTTTTTTAAGACGGAGTTTCACTCTTTTGCCCAGGCTGGAGTGCAATGGAGCAACCTTGGCCCACTAGAATCTCTGCCACTCAGCTTCAAGCGATTCTCCTGTCTCAGCCTCCCAAGTAACTGGGATTACAGGTGTCTGCCACCACACCCAGCTATTTTTTATATTTTTAGTAGAGACAAGGTTTCACCATCTTGGCCAGGCTGGTCTTGAACTCCTGACCTCATGATCCACCTGCCTCAGCCTCCCAAAGTGCTGGGATTACAGGCATGAGCCACCGCACCCGGCCAAGAATCTGCATTTTTAATAAGCATTCCTGGTAGTAATTCTCATGTGGATGGACCAAAAATTACAATTTGAAGAACATGACTTCTAAGGTGCAACAAGTTATCCTTCTGAAAGATATTTCTACCTTGAAAGAAGACTCTGGGAGAAAGAAATATTTAACCTGAAGAAATAAGGCACCAGGAATGAAATGCCAGACAGCAGTACAGGAAAGAATTTTGAATGGGACCTCCTCAGGGTCCCTCAGATGATACTCCACAATAATCACAAGTAGATTTAATTAAGAGCATGGCTTTTTAATTTTTTTTAAGTGTGTGGCTGCCTTATATTGAAGCCCATTCAGGTGATTTTGCTTCTGTGTGGATCTGTCCTTAAGGGAATGTTATTCTGGAGACTTTATTTGTATTTTCTGAATTATTTCGAATGTGATTATTGTTTTGTCAGAATATTATAGCTTTTCCTTTAGTTAATTGACTTTAGAGGCATTTGTTGCATTGTTAAATGTGATTTTTATTTAGACTTAGGACTAAAATATTTCCTGTGGGGAACACATCTTTGGCTCAATGGAAAGATGTTTTGATTAAAATAAAATTGCTTTATAGTCAATTTTTTTACAAGAATTGGGACAATTCTATTAGATGAGATTGCCCTGTATACCAACTCTCTAGATGTTATTTACTTCTTATAATAATAAAACTATTATTCAATGTTCTTTTTTTCTTTTAGGTTTGCCTTCTCCATTGACTGTTACAGTTTGATTTCCTAATTATGCAATATTTAAGCCAAAGAATATGAAAGAAGCAAAAGCATTTTGGAAACTCTGGCATCATAAAAATGTAAGAGTTTTTTTTTTTTTTTTTTTTTTTTTTTGAGACATAGTCTTGCTGTGTTGCCCAGGCTGGAGTGCAGTGCTGTGATCTTGGCTCACTGGGTTCAAACAATTTTCCTGCCTGAGCCTCCTGAGTAGCTGAGGTTACAGGCATGTGCCACCATGCCCAGCTAATTTTTTATTTTTAGTAGAGATGAGGTTTCACCATGTTGGTCAGGCTGGTCTCAAACTTTTGACCACGTGATCCACCTGCTTCAGACTCCCAAAGTGCTGGAATTGCAGGCGTGAGTCACCGCACCTGGCCAAAATGTAAGAGATTTTTAATATGAAGCTTCATTCCTCTTCTGCATTCTCTATGCCATGCCTAATTCTCAAGAGGTGTGGCATAAGGACATTCTAAATGCACACTATTTTTTTGCCTGGGTAGAATTGTACCTGAAGTCTCTACTCTGTAGCTTGAGATAAGCAAATTCAAATGTAATGTTTAGTTTCCCTTCATCTTTTCTAATTCAGGGCTGGGGGTAAAGCTGGAGAGATAGATACATCATGGGAAAAAAAATCTTGCCTGACTATTTTCTTTCATGCTAGTTTTAAGCAGGCTGCTAAGGTATTTTACTCTATATACTAGATTTTGCTAACGATCTTTTCTCAAAGTATTTTAAGTAGAGCATTGAAATACTCCTTTTCATTGTTGTTTAAATTAGGGTGCTATTGGGAAGTAGAATTCATAGCAGATGGCTCAAATTAAGGAGCTCTAATGGTGTGAGTACATTCAGATGTGTGAGCAGGGTTAGACACGTTGAGGCACCCAGACAGCAATGATGAGAAATTGGTTATGTCTAAGTAGAAGCCAGTTGGCTAGGAAACCCAGCTGATGGGATTCATCTAGTGATGAGTCAAGGATCAACCTCCTAAAATGCAGAACAGACAAAGTTCGAGAGTAAACGGGGGTGGGAGGAGTTGACGAAGGATATCCAGCACATTTGTTCCTCAGCATCGACCAAATATTATTTCTCAAATCTTCCATTTGCTTCTCATCAGGTAACATCTTTTTATAATGCGACACTTTGAGTTATTATGGATTCTTTAAGTTAAAGTACTTTTGGCCATAATGGGTGAGCATAGCGATTGGCCTGAGAAATGTTAGCTGATCAATTTTTTTTTCACATGAATAAGTTGGAGTCGGGAAATTCTAAATGACATGAAACATTTTGTATGTGAGTTTATGTTTTGAGTCACTACAATAATTGTGTAATGTATTTTGCAGGAAATGCGTTAGTAGTATCATAGTGCTTAACACATTGTTAATTGTCTACACATGAATAAAGATTTTACAAAGTGGGTGTTTCAACATAGGTTTCTGATTCCAAGAATTGTTTTGACTTTGTGATTTTTATGTAGTTCCTTTGATTGAGGTACGTTTTTATCATTAAAATTTCTACTTTTGGGCCGGGTGCGGTGGCTCACACCTGTAATCCCAGCACTCTGGGAGGCTGAGAGGGGTGGATCAAGAGGCCAAGAGATGGAGACCATCCTGGCCAACGTGGTGAAACCCCATCTCTACTAGAAATACAAAAATTAGCTAGGTGTGGTGGCACGTGCCTGTAGTCCCGGCTACTCGGGAAGCTGAGGCAGGAGAATCACTTGAACCTGGAGGTTGTAGTGAGCCCAGATCGTGCCACTGCACTGCGGAGCGAGGCTGTGTCTCAAAAAAAAAAAAAAAAAAAAATTATACTTTTACTATAACTATTACCAAATATGCAAACTATTTAGTTTTTCCTAGACCTGAACCTCATTCTCTAGCTCAACCTCACTCTCGGGTATGTATTGTAGAGTGAGAATGAAGGAGAGGTGAAAAATGGGTAAATTTCTAAACAATTATGGCCACATTAAAGAAAATTATGGTGTCAAAATGGCAGTGGCAAATTGACTAAATAAGAAAAAACGTTCTTATTTTCACATTATTCTCTATCCTATATAATGAGCAGTTCAGCAGATATTGAGTTTGAGTTTACCATATGAATATAAACTGATTAACTGCTCAATCACTAAACTGCAACATTGCCACTTGTTCCTGTTAAACGATTTGTGTTGAAGGAAGGGGAAACCATAAGAGCCTATAGCATTTGATACAACTAGCGGTCTGAGGAGGACACTAGTGGTGACTGTGATGAGGAGGTAGTAGACGGGGTGGTGATGGTTGGTGGATGGTGTTGGTTATGATGGTGAAGGATATGTGGAGATGGTCATGGGGATGATGAGGATGATGGTGGTGGTGGTGGAGTGGGCAACATTGGTGATTGAACTGGTACCACTGGTGGTAGAGCTGATGGTATTTGTGGTGGTGGAACTAGTAATGGAGGTTTTAGAGGTGAAGATGGTGAGCTGAGAGCAGAGCTGGGACTGGAAGTGAGGAAGTGATGGAGAAAGTGGTAGCAGTGGTATTGATAATTGCAAAAGTGTTGGTAGGGCTTAGAAGTCATGAGGGTGATACCATATGACCTTAAAATTTTAAAAAATGTATATTTGGAAAAAAATGAAGTACAGTAAATTTACTTGCAAAGAGATTTATCGAGCTAAACACTTTGCAGATGCTCTTTAAGCTTTTTCTTAATTACTGATATTAGCATCATGCTGAGCCAAAAAGCACCACTCCTGTCAATTTCAACACAATGCACAAGTTCTTCTAATAAATATTATTCAACCCCAATTATTGGAAACTTTGGGAGTGAACCTGGCTTTGCCTATGGAACACTGTACACTTGAAATTTGATTTTTTATCTTGAAAGTAATGCTATTTATTCAGGGATTACCTTTTATCTCTGTTTGCGAAACAGCTGGAAGTGTAGCTACTGAGATTTGATATTTGTCTTCCTGTACTTGACTGCCAAGCAAAATAATTTTATTTGTAATCAACAGAATGTACCTTTACAAATTAGCATAAACATATACCATTGAGAGACTGAATCTACAAGCCTGACCTTCTAGTAGATATAGGATCTTTTTTTTTCTGAGAGACAAGGATTTTCTTTGCCTTTCTGACTGTATATTTGAAATTAAACAAAAATGCTCAGAGTAATATTTTCCTTTTTTTTCATTGTTTAAAATAAGCTTCTTGCCATTTTCCTGGCAACAGGTGACTTATTCTTCCAGCTATGAAAACCACATTTGATTCTAAAGACCAGCATGAAGTCTGCTCAACAAACTTGTGCTGCTTAAACAACTGAAATATGCTTTCCTATTTAATATAGTTAAGAATACCAGGTACAGAGAAATGTGCATTTAATTACCATGGTTTATATTTATTGAAATTTGTTATGCAGCTGGAACTTTTCATGTATGATCTCATGGCATGTTCACTCCATTTTACAGATGAAAAGAATAAGGCTTAGGGAGTCACACTAGTACATGGCTCAGGCAGGATTTGGATTCACCTGCCTACTGGGACCTACGGTCTCAGTTAACCATGATGGTCAGGTTTCTGTCAATGTGGAATTTAAGTCAACTTTTCTTTTTTTACTTGGAAAACCCAAATTGATGTATTCTTTCCAAAACTTGTTCAGTTTACTAAAGAAGAATAAGGATTGTCTTCTAAGAGGAATGGAAACCATATGGAAACTATTCATTTTCTCTTGACTTAGAAAATATTTATTTGAATAAAGAGACTGAACTTGGGGTTAGAAGTCCCAGATGCTAGTGTTCTGCAGTTTATCAGCCATGTGATCATGACTTAGTCTCTTAATCCATAGAGACTTGGAGGTTTACAGGTTCATTTTCCTCATCTGCCAAATAGAGAAAAAAGCTTCCATACCCATTTTTAGTAAGAACTCTGTAAAGATTAAGCACTCTAAGTAAGCCTTTACTGAACTACTGAAGGGACTTCTTTATTAGTCTCCCTTCATCTGATCTCCTTGCAGTTATTCTCCATACTTTTGCCATCATACTTTTCTAAAGTGCAGCATTAACCATGGTGCTTGTCTGCTTGAAAACCTTCTTTATCTAACCAATTACCCATAAGGTAAAGTCATTTTGCTTACTCTCATATTCAAGGTTCTTCTCCATCTGGTCTCAAACCAGCCTTCCAATCGTATCCCTTAATATTCCCCTTTAATTAGCATGTAGGCTGGGTTAAACAGTATTAGTTGTCCCATTATTCCTTGCCTTCATGCTTTGACTTGCTTGTCAGTTACTTATTTATATTTTGAGCACAGCTGTGGACTGAACTTTGTCCCCTCAAAATTTATATGTTGAAATTCTAACCTCTAAAGTGACTGTAATTGGAGCTAAAACCTTTAAAGAGGAAATTAAAATCAAATAAAGTCATATGAGTGGGGCTCTAATTTGAAAGAAGTGGTGCCCTTAATAGAAGTGGAAGAGAGACTGCTCTCTCTCTTCACATGCACCCACTGAGGAAAGACCACATGAGGCCACAACAAGAAGGCTGCTGCCTGCAAGCCAGGAAGAGAGCCCTCACCAGAACCTAACCGTGCTGGCTCCCTGATCTTGAATGTCTAGCCTCCAGAAAGGTGGGGAAATAAATTTGTATTGTTTAAGTCACCCAGTCTATGGTATTTTGTTATGACAGCCCAAACAGACTAAGGCAAGTACCTACCATAGTTAAAAACTCCAGTCTAAAGGGAGCACAGATTTCTTCATTTTTGATTCCGTGATCTGAATCGCTGACTAGTGAACTTTCCCTCAATCCCAGTGTTACCTGGCTTTGGCTAATGCCCTCCATTGCCCTGGGAATTTCTAGATTTCTCATATGACTCAGAACAAGTCTTATTTAGGGTCAGTGTTTCCAGAATGATGGAAAGTTTACCTGTGTAGATGTTCCTTGTTGAAGGTTTGAGTAGATGAATCCAAACTGTACAAGACCAATTTTTTCTGCTTCTAGTATGAAGATTAATAGCTGAAATGGTCATCAAAATGATTGGCATCTTCTTTTATTTCAGCAAGCATATAAGACTGAGTGCAATGGTTGAAAGAGGAAGAAAGAAGAAATAATACATTATTGAGTAAATTATTTTTGGAAAAAAGAAAAATGAAGTTAACTATATTTGAAATATAATTTTAAGCAAATTACTTTCATTTTTTAGAAAAATTATGTATTTTTTCACCTATCCTAGTTTTATATTGCCATTTTATTTGACAGAGCATTGACTCTCCTTTGGAATCATGGTGGAAAATTAATCTTAATTTTAAATTGCAATGTATTCGTGCTGGGGTGGGAAAATTGCCTCTGATACGGTTGTTATTAAGACTGCTGTTTAAACTCTATACAATAAAACACCATTAGTGATATCTTCATCCTTGGGAGATCAGCTGAATTGTTTCTCATACCTCAGTGGGTACATTCCATTCAGGTCTTGGAAAATTATGAGACTGTCCTGCACTTCTTGTGCATTTCTCTCTTTGTTTACAAGTCCTTTACAAACGCATGAGTCATAGTAAGAATAGAAACAGCAGATGCTCAGAAGGTTTGGCAGAGCAGGGGTCATGCAACATTTTAAAGGTTGGGTTGCATTTCTCTAAACATGTTAACAGTGTTCCATCAAAGTCCAGGAGACAGGATGTCCTCACCGTATGACCCAGCGACTAGAGCTTGGTGTTATCTGATATTAAAGTGTGTATGTATTAATATCTTACAATAGAATTAAGCACTCTATTTTTTATACTTATAATTTATTGCACACTACAATGTTCTAGAGCCTTTTCTAATTTTATAGCAACTCTTCCAGGTAAATGTAATTATTCTCAATGTACAGATGAGAAAACTAAGGATTAGAGAGAGAGAGCTCTTCTCCAGATAGAGGTTGCCAAAATCTTAGAGTTAGTAGTTGGAAGAGACAGGATTTAAATCCAGCTCATGCCCCTTTCATTTCACCACATGGCTCCCTGACTTGGATCTAATTATTACCAAGTTACTTTTTGAATATGATTTGGGTTTTCATGTTGCTTTGCAGCAGGTGCTCAAGAATCAAAACCCTCTAATGGATTTTATCTTTGCAAATTACAGCAGTGTTCTTTACACAAGTGCCTTCTTTATACTCCTGTGTTTGATTAGCACGGTCCAGTCTCCAGGATACCAACCTAATCTTAGCATGTTGACAAACACATTTGGTGGTATAAAAAACAGATGACCAGACTCAGGAACATGGAGACGTCACCTAGTTACTCTCAACATGAGTGGAGCTGTCTATACTGGCTTTCCCTCAGTAATAGGGTATCTTATAGTCATGCCTTTTCAAATTGCATCAGGGCCATACTCAGCAATGGTAAAGCAGTATTGTAATGATCTGCTTGGCTCCCTATACATTGGACCCTGGATCCCATCCTGTCCCTAGGCTGAAGCATTCTAAGGAGCCTGTGTTCAGTGTTCATGGGTACTGTATCAGTGCAGCCTGACAATTGGTCCTTTCCTTGTCTCGTGTGATAGATTAATGTTTATAGTTCCTCCCATCTGGTACGAATTCCACTTTGCAACATGACTTTGCTGCTCCTCTCAACCAGAGTTGAAGTCTATTTCCCCATACCCTTGAATTGGGTTGGCTTTCTTACTTGCTTTGACCAGTGGAATGTAGAGGGAGTGAAATTATATGCATTACAGAGTCAAGGCCACAAGAGCCTTGTAGCTTTCACGTTCCATTTTTTGAACTGTTGCCCTGAGACCACCATATAAGAAAATCTGCTGGAGGATAAGTCAGCAGAATAGGACCAAGACACTAATGCTCACAGCAATGCTAACTTCTACACGTGTGTGGTCATCTTATATCTTCTTGTCCGGCTGACCCTCCAGATGCATGCAGCTGTGTAAGGGATCATAGAAAAAAACCTGACCAACCACAAAATCATAAAAAATACTAATTCATTGTTTTTAAGTTGCCAAGTTTTGTGATGGTTTGTTATGCTGCAAAGGCATACACTATGTTCTCTAGTTCCAGTAATTCTGAGACTAAGTTTCCTCAGATGAAAATAGTTTGAATTGCATCATGGATGTTTCTATTGTTAATATGCTAGGCATTAAAATGATAGAACAGGCCAAAGAATAGAATGAGTAATCAGAAGCTATAGGAGACAGTATGGTATGTAAAAATGATCATTTGGCAGGAACGGAGACTTCAAGAATATGATCTAAATCTCGAAAGGTAAAATAGAACAAGACTGAAGAAAGAGTTGCGTGCAGAGGTGGTGAATATTCATTTTAGCGGCTAACCTATGAAAAGATTGCAATGAAAATAAAAGTAGGAATGAGAAAATGAAGTTTCATGGACATTGGTAAAAGAGTCCAGTGTGGCTGATGAGTTCTGAGGGAGGAGAGCAGATTTTTTTTGAAGAATAACATTTTCTTGGCTTCTTTGATGGTTTAGGATAGAGCTCAGACTGCACACTGGTGAATTCTGGGACACTTGAAGTTGTAGAGGCCAAAAAACTCCACCAAATCCCCCAAAGTGAAGTTTGGCCAAACAATCAGTAAGGCCAGCTGTTTTGTCCCATGGGTATGTTAGCCACCATATAGACACCACCTGTGTATAATGAGGTAGCACTCTAGTAAGGATTTTTAACTGCATTATTATTCTGCATATTGTCTGGACTTGGTTGCAATTATGATTTTCACTTTTTCGTAGAGCCATGGGAAATACATACTTAGAGATGTAATAGGTCATAAGGCAGATCCAAGCCATAAAGTAAAAATCAGTTATGAATGAAGTTTGCATTACATTTTAAGAGTAGTACAATACTGATCCTTTTATAAAAGGAAAGCCTTAGAGATTTCAAAGACTAGATACTGAGGAGGAACTTTTCTCATATGCATCTGCTAGCTTCCCATTTTATATCTGCTTTCTTTTCCTTTGGAGGTGGAGTACTAATCTTACTGGTCACATTTTATGACCCTGCTGAGACCATATTTATTGGGTCCAATGGCTTTCTCTACATTAAAAAGATCACTTACATAGCTGTGACTCTCTCCTGTCTTCATATTTTATGCAATAGTCATTGCAATATGGCAAGGCCACCCAGTATTCATTTTTTTCCTCCCACCTGTGTGTACCTGGAGCACTGATCTCTTTAATTTTCTTTTCTTTTTTTCCCTAAATGGGAGGCTGGAGGTGGGATTCAACTTCAGAGACTCCTTGTAGGCCCCTGTACCCAAGCCAAGGGGTTTATGCTCAGTTTACCAGTGAGTTTTATATTGGGGGTTAGGGCCTAAGCCCAGTGAATAAAGAAGTATGAACTTGCTTTCTTTTGCCATTGAGCAAAAGTTATGTGTGCTTGAGTACACATAAGCTTCAAAATCTAGCAAGAAGGTGGTTAAGAGTAGATGTTCTTAGTTTCTTGTTGTCTAATGATACCTAAATCTCTCCTAGTAGATATCAACTGTAATGGAAGTTCTGCTTTCACACTTACTAAATGAATCCAAACCTTTAAGGATGGGAAATCTTAGACGTGAAGTTTTAACTCAAGAATTAAGTCATCCTAACACACAGATGCATCATCTTTTAATAAGATCAGTGGTAATGATGGTTCCTGTCCACTAAGAATAGCTCAGGCCACAGTTGGCCATGACAGGAGAGGAGACCAAACCACACACAGTGAATATTGCATGGAGACTGATGACTGATTTGCTTTCCATCGTATCATTTAGGATGCTCTCTGTTGCAAGTAATTGAGAATCTCAACTCAAATGACTTAATAATGGCCATTTATATCTCATATGAAAGAACTTTAGAATTAGGCGAGGTCCAGGGTTGGCTAATTCAGTGGTATGATGACATCATTAAGAACCCAGAGTCTTTTCATTTTTCTTTTGAGTCGGAGTCTTGCTCTGTCATCCAGGCTGGAGTGCAATGGCGTGGTCTCAACACACTACAACCGCTGCCTCCCGGGTTCAAGCGATTCTCCTGTCTCAGCTTTCTGAGTAACTGGGACTACAGACCTGTGCCACCACACCGGCTAATTTTTGTATTATTAGTAGAGATGAGTTTTACCATGTTGGCCAGGCTGATCTTGAATTCCTGACCTCGTGATCCACCTGTCTCAGCCTCCTGAAGTGCTGAGATTACAGGCATGAGCCACTGCGCCCAGCCTTTATTTTTCTATTCTGCCATTCACAGTGTATATTGACTTTTATTGTCAGGCTTGCCTCTGTATGTGTGCCAGCTTTCTGCAGCAGCTCCAAACAGAGACCAGTGTCCAAAGCCAGAAGAGAAAGCACCTTTCCTCATGGTTGTTTTCAAGAATAGGGGAAAGCATTTCTGGAAGTGTCTCTGCAGACCTTGTTTTCTGCCTCATGCCCAAGATTATGTTGAATGCTCTCTTCTAAACCACTTACTGGTAATAGAACTAACACAATTAGCTGAGATTAATCAAGTGTCATCCACTGAACACTAGGTGTGGCCACCTCTCCTGAAGTACTTGGCTTCCTGAGAGCCAACCTTAATTGAGTCTCTGGAAAGCAAGGGAGAAAGGAAGGAATGGGAACCCAAGGGTGCCTGTTGCAAATGGCTTCTGGAGAATCTTTTCATCTGCTTCATTCCGTAGCATCTGTGTTGTCCAGTCTTCCACATGTGCCAAATTGGAGGCAGGATTTGTTTTCCATCAGTGGTCACTTCTACCAAAGCTAGAGTTTTCTGTGTTTCTGTTCTACATCCCCAGGTCCCATGAATTCCATGTTTCTGTTCTGCATACACAACTCACATGAGTTTTTTTTTCACAGACAAACAAACAAACAAACAAACAACCACTCTTCCCCCAACTCAAATTCCAATGATGTATGTGTCAATCACTCAGTTAAATCTGGCAGGGCTAACCCTAGCCCAGTTGTGAGATAAGTCCCTGCTCTTTCTCTAACTTGGAAGCATCCTGTATTTGTTTCCTATTGCTGCTGTAGCAAATGACCAAAAATAGTGGCTTAAAACCACACATACTTATTATCATGCAGTTGGGGAAGTCAGAAGTCTTGAGATGAGTTTCACTGGGCTAAAATCAAGGTGTTGGTGGGACTGCATTCCTTCTGGAGGCTCAAAAGCAATTGGTTTCCTTGTCTATTCCAGCTTCTAGAGACTGTATTCCTTAGCTGGTGGCCATCTTCAAAGCTAGCGACATCAGACAGTCTTTTTTATGCTGCCATCTCTCTGGTACATTTCTGCTTCTGTCTCCCACTGAGAACCCTTGTGATTCCATGGCACTCTCTTGGATGATATTGGATAGCCTGTCATCTAAGGTCAGCTGATTAGCAACCTTAATTCCACCTACAACCTTAATTCTCCTTTGCCACAAAACCTAACATTTTCACAGGTTCTGGGGGATTAGATTCAGCCTAGTACCATTTTCACCCATTGGATGCTAAGGGCTTTTACGGCCATCTCTGTGGACTGAGAACAACCTCTGGATTTGAATCTTAGCTTCTGCAGTTACCTTTCTAATTACATGGTATAGCTATGTGTATCTTTACAGGTTAAATGACTTTTCGAAGATTTTGTTTTCTCATATATAAAATTGAATTAGTAATATTTATCTCAAAGGTGGTTGTAATGTGGAAAATGCCTAGTATAATGCCTAGCTCAGAATATACAGTCAGTAAGATAGCATGACTGCCACTTCCTTCCTCTCTGAAAGCAGGTATTATATAATGATTGCTTCTATTACTAGACGTAGACTCCAATGCTAGCCTTCCTTTTTTTGTTTTTTTGAGACAGAGTCTCACTTTATTGCTAGCCTGGAGTGCAATGGTGCAATCCTGGCTCACTGCAACTTCTGTTTTCTGGTTTCAAGCAATTTTCCTGCCTCAGCCTCCTGAGTAGCTGGGACTACAGGCATGCACCACCACAACCGGGCTAGCCTTACTTTTTTTAAAAAATTCAATTTTTATTTTAGATTCAGGGGTAACACATGCAGGTTTGTTACATGGGTATATTGTGTGATGTTGAGACTTGGGGTATGAATGATTCCATTGCTCAAGTGGTGAGCAGAGTATCTGATATGTAGTTTTTCAGCCCTTTCCCCTCTCCTTCCATCTAGTCATCCCCAGTTCTCTTGTTCTTATCTTTATGTCAAATGTGTACCCAATGTTTAGCTCCCACTTAGTGACAATATGTGGTATTTGCTTTTCTGTTCCTACATTAAATTCTGTAGGATAATGGCCTTTAGCTGCATCCATGTTCCTGCAAAGAACCTGATTTAATTTTTTTTCTTTTCTTTTTTTTGAGATGGAGTTTCACTCTTGTTGCACAGGCAGGAGTGCAATGGTGCAATCTCGGCTCACCACAACCTCCACCTCCTGGGTTCAAGCGATTTTCCTGCCTCAGCCTCCCGAGTAGCTGGGATTACAGGCATGCACCATCATGCCTGGCTAATTTTGTATTTTTAGTAGAGGTGGGGTTTCTCCATGTTGGCCTGGCTGGTCTTGAACTCCCGACCTCAGGTGATCCACCTGCTTCTGCCTCCCAAAGTGCTGGGATTACAGGCATGAGCCACTGCACCGGCCTGATTTAATTCTTTTTAAGGGCTGAATAGTATTCCGTGGTGTGTTTGCACCACATTTTCTTTATTCAATCCACCATTGATAGGCACCTAGGTTGATTCCATGTCTTTCTTATTGTGAACAGTGTTCCAACGAACATACAAATGCATGTTTCTTTTTGGTAGAATGATTTATAATTTTTTGGGGGTATATGCTCAGTAATGGGATTGCAGGGTTGAATAGTAGTTCTATTTTTAATTCTTTGAGAAATCTCCAGCTGCTTTTTACAGTGGCTTAACTAATTCATATTCTCACCAACAGTGCATAAGCATTCCCTCTTCTCTGCAGCCTCTCCAGAATCTGTTATTCTGTGGCTTTTTAACAAAGCCATTCTGACTTGTGTGAAATGGTATCTCATTATGGATTGATTTGAATTTCTCTGATGATCAGTGATGACAAAATTTTTTTTTTTTAAGGCGGGGTTTCACCATGTTGGTCAGGCTGGTCTTGAACTCCTGACCTCAGGTGATCCGCCTGCCTTGGCCTCCAAAGGGCTTGGATTACAGGTGTGAGCCACCACGCCTGGCTGACAAAATATTTTTTATATGTTTGGTGGTCATTTATATGTCCTTCTGAGAAGTGTCTGTTTATATTCTTTGCTCCCTTTTTAATGGGGTTATTTGTTTTTTATTTATTGTTATTTATTTTATTTCTCTTTAAAGTATGAACAGCTGAAAGGGTTACTTCCTTTTGCTCATTGAATTAAGTTCCTTACAGATTCTAGATATTAGACTTTTGTCAGATGCATACTTTGTGAATATTTTCTCCCGTTGTGTAGGTTGTCTGTTTATTTTGTAGATAGTCCCTTTTGCTGTGCAGAAGCTCTTTAGTTTGATTAGATCCTACTTGTCTGATTTTTTGTTGCAATTGCTTTTGAGATCTTAGTCATAAACTCTTTGCCAAAGCTGATGTCCAGAAAGATATTTCCTAGGTTTTCTTGGATTTTCATAGTTTGAGGTCTTACGTTTAAGTCTTTAATTCATCTCAGATTAATTTTTGTACATGGTGACAGGTAGGGGTCCAGTTTCTTTCTTTGCATATGGCTAACCAGTTATTCCAGCACCATTAATTGACAGTCCTTTCTTGTTACTTGTTTTTGTTGACTTTGTTGAAGATTCAATGGTTGTAGGTTTGCAGCTTTATTTTTGGGTTCTCTGTTCTGTTCTATTGGTCTGTGTCTGTTTCTGTACAGGTTACCATGCTGTAGCCTTATAGTATAGTTGGAAGTCAGGTAATGTGATGCCTCTGGCTTTATTCTTTTTGTTTAGGATTGCTTTGGCTATTTGGTCTATTTTGGTTGGTTCCATATAAATTTTAGGATGTTGTTTTCTAATTCTGTGATAAATGGCACCGGTAGTTTGATAGGAATATCATTGAATATATTGCTTTGGGCTTTTGGGAATATCATTGAATAGATTGCTTTGGGCAGTATGACCATTTTAACTATATTGAGTCTTCCAATTTATGAGCATGGAATTTTTTCCATTTGTTTGTCTCATCTCTCATTTCTTCAAGCAGTGCTTTCCAGTTCTTGTAGAGATCATTCACCTTCTTGGTTAGATGCATTCCTAGGTATTTTATTTTTGTGTGTGTGGTTATTGTAAACAGGATTGCATTCTTGATTTGGCTCTCTGCTTGAATGTCATTGGTATATAGAAATACTAATTTTTGTATATTGATTTTGTATTCTGAAACTTTACTGAAGTCGTTTTTGAGTTCTGAGAGCCTTTGGGCAGGGACTATGCGTTTTTTTAGGTATAGAACCATATTACCAGCAAAGAGAGATAATTTGATTTCTTCTTTTCATATTTAGATGCCTTTTATTTCTTTCTCTTGCCTGATTGCTTTGGCTAGAACTTTCAGTACTATCTTGAATAGGAGTAGAGAGACAGAGCATCCTCATCTTGTTCCTGTTCTTAAGGGGAGTGCTTCCAGCTTTTGCCCATTCACTGTGATGTTGACTGTTGGTTTGTCATAGATGGCTCTTATTATTTTGAGGTACATTCCTTTTGATGCTTAGTTTGTTGAGGGTATTTATCATAAAGGAAGATTGGATTTTATTGAAAGCCTTTTCTGCATTGACTGAGATGATCATATGATTTTCATTTTTAATTCTGTTTATGTGGTGAATTACATTTATTGATTTGCACATTGAACCAACTTTGAATCCCAAGGATGAAGCCTACTTGATTGTGGTAAATAAACTTTTTGTTCTGCTGCTGAATGCAGTTTACTATTATTTTGTTGAGAATATTTGCATCTATATTCATCAGAGATACTGGCCTGTAGTTGTCTTTTTTTGTTGTATCTTTGCCAGATTTTGGTATTAGGGTGATGCTGGCTCCATAGAATGAGTTAAGGAGGTGTCCCAACTCTTCAATTTTTTGAAATAGTTTCAGTAGAATTGTTACCAGCTCTTTGCACATCTGGTAGAATTCATTGTGAATCCATCTGGTCCAGGTTGTCTTTCGATTGGTAGGCTTTTTTTTACTATTGATTCAATTTTAGAACTTGTTATTCATCTGTTCAGGTTTAAATTTCATACTGATTTAATCTGGGGAGGTTGTATGTTTTCTGGAATTTTTTGATTTCCTCTAGATTTTCTAGTTTTTGTGCATAGAGGTATTCATAATAGTCTCTGCAGATCTTTTGTTTTTCTTGGGTTTGGTTATAATGCCACCTTTGTCATTTTTGATTATGCTTGTTTGGATCTGTTCTCTTTTTTTCTTTGTTAATCTAGCTAGCATTCTACTGATCTTGTTTATCCTTTCTTTCTATTTTTTTTTTTTTTTTTAGCTGCAGTAATCTTGTGTTCTCAGACTCAGTACGATATAACTAAAAGTAAGGATATGAACATATAAACAGTTGTTAAAGACATGTTAATATATTTTTTTGAAATAACCAAATGCTTATTCTATTCTTTTTTTTTTTACTTTAAGTTCTGTGGTACATGTTCAGATCATGCAGGTTTGTTACATAGGTATACACGTGCCCTGGTGGTTTGCTGCATCCATCCCCCCATCATCTCCATTAGGTATTTCTCCTACTGTTATCCCTCTCCAATCCCCTCACTCCCTGCTATCCCTCCCCTAGCCCCCCCATCCCCTGACAGGCCCCAGTATGTGATGCTCCCCTCCCTGTGTCCATGTGCTCTCATTGTTCAACACTTGCCTATGAGTGAGAACATGCGGTGTTTGTTTTTCTGTTCTTGTGTCAGTTTGCTGAGAATGATGTTTTCCAGCTTCATCTGTGTCCCTGCAAAGGACATGAACTCATCCTTTTTTATGGCTGCATAGCATTCCATGGTGTATATGTGCCACATTTTCTTTATCCAGTCTATCATTGATGGGCGTTTGGGTGGGTTCCAAGTGTTTGCTATCGTGAACAGTGCTGCAATAAACATACGTGTGCATGTGTATTTATAGTAGAATGTTTTATAATCCTTTGGATATATACCCAGTAATGGGATTGCTGGGTCAAATGGAATTTCTATTTCTATATGCTTGAGGAATCGCCGCCCTATCTTCCACAATGGTTGAACTAATTTACACTCCTACCAACAGTGTAAAAGCATTCCTATTTCTCCACATCCCCTCCAGCATCTGTTGTCTCCTGATTTTTAAATGATCGCTATTCTAACTGGTGTGAGATTGTATCTCAATGTGGTTTTGATTTGCATTTCTCTCATGACCAGTGATGTTGAGCTTTTTTTCATATGTTTTTTGGCTGCATTAATGTCTTCTTCTGAAAAGTGTCTGTTCACAACCTTCACCCAATTTTTGATGGAATTATTTGTTTGTTTTTTTGTAAATTTGTTTAAGTTCTTTATAGATTCTGGTTATTAGCCCTTTGTCAGATGGCTAGACTGTAAACATTTTTCCCATTCTGTTGGTTGCCAGTTCACTCTAATGGTAGTTTCTTTTGCTGTGCAGAAGCTCTTAAGTTTAATTGGATCCCATTCATCAATTTTGGCTTTTGTTGCCATTGCTTTTGGTGCTTTAGTCACAAAGTCTTTGCCTATGCCTATGTCCTGAATGGAACTGCCTAGGTTTTCTTTATATGGTCTGTGGGCTATGTACTTAGTGTGGTTTTGTAGTAGCAGGTATTGTTCTTTCATTTCCATGTTTAGAGCTGGTTTAGTGGTAACAAATTCCCTTAGCACTTACTTGTCTGGAAAATATTTTATTTCTCCTTCACTTATGGAGCTTAGTTTGGTGGGATATGACATTGTAGGTTGGAATTTTCTTTTTTAAAGAATGTTGAAAATAAGACCCCAATCTCTTCTGGCTTGTAGGATTTCTGCTTTTAGCCAGATGGAGTTCCCTTTATAAGTGATCTGACCCTTTTCTCTACCTGACTTTAAGATTTTTTTTTTCCTTTAGTGTTGATTTTGAACATTCTGGTGACTATATTCCTCGGTGATGTTTGTTTTTTATAGTATCTTGCAGGAGTTCTCTAGATTTCTTGTATCTGGAATTCTCTCTCTCAAGCAGGATATTATTCCCTCAAATACGTTTTCCACATTGTTTACTCTTTCTCCTTCATAGCTCTGGTTGTTTTACAGGATTCTACATTTCTCCAATACTTTGTTTATTCTTTAAGATTCTTTTTTTAAAATTTATATCTGACTGGGTTTATTATGAAGACCCATTTTCAAGCTCTGAAATTCTTTCTTCTACTTGGCTCAGTCTATTGATAAGGCTTTTCATTGTATTGTGAAATTCCTTAAGTCAGTTTTTCAATTCCAGAAGCTCTGATTAATTTCTTTTAAAGATATTTATTGCTTTCTTTGTTTTCTGGATTGCTTTAGAAGTTGCTTAGAGTTTATTTTCAATGCTATCTTGGATCTTTCTGAGATTCCTTGCAACCTATGCTTTGAATTCTTTATCTGTCATTTATGAGTTTCTCTTTTGGTTGGGATGTGTAGCTAGAGAGCTAGTGTCATCCTTTGGTTGTGTCACAACATTCATCTTTTTCATGGTGCCAGAAGTTACTGTTGTTGGCAATATCTATAATGCAGGATCTTTCACAAATATAATTGAATTTTAACATTGAACAAAACATCACATAAAAGATTTAACTAGAAAATTTTAGGCATCTTCCAGCAGGTAGAGGTGGTATTTTGAGAGGACTCTAGATCTTGGAAGTGTTTCTGAATTATAACATATATGAGGCTAAAAAGAGCTTAGGTAAGGAGGAGATAGAAAACCCATGGTTAAAATGAGTTACATAGATCATCTATGTATTTTTTTCTGTTACTTTTGTCTTCATTAACATGGAAAATGGGAAGTTGGTGGTAAAATATTGAGTATTAAATTACAAATGACCTCTGTTGATACTTCCTTGTTACGTGATAAAAATACATTAATATCTCAGTTTGGTTTTCACTCTGTCCAAACTACTATTACCTTGATGGTGCCTTATATGTCTTTACATGAGTGACATTCTCACATGAATCAAGAGAATGAAGGTGTATGGGAAGACACTGAGTTTCATCATTCAATCCATTTTGTTCCTCCTTTGCTGGTAGGTAGGCAGGCTTTTTTTTTTTTTTTTTTAATTATTCCAAACTGTTCTCCACCCAAATAATAACTCCACTTTCAATATGTAAATATACGGTAATAAGACTTTAAAATTATTTCAGCTTGTCAGGAATATTAAATGCAAAGGAGCAAATTGCAACATACCAGATAATATACAGTAGACATTTTCTCAGGGAAATTATTTTTCATCTACATTTACTGCTAAAGAGGAGAAATTTAATCCACACGTGCTATTGGCTATGTTTTTTTTTTCTTACATGAAATGGGAGGCAAAATTGTGACTACAGAAGACTGTACTAACTGAATTCCCAAGTTTGTAGATTCATAAGGGATTCTTACTATTCAGTTATGCCTGGCTGAAGACAGTGCATTTTCTTCTATGATGTATATGTCACTTTTCATTAATTCTGAGAGGCCTGTTCCTTTAGAAACCAGGGTAAACAGAGTAGTGTATTGGATTAGATCTCTACCGTGAATAAATTTATTTTCTAGCAAGTGTAAAAAATGAGCAAGGCCAAAACCCCCCAGAGCAGAAAATGTCACAGTGATTGCTAATACATTACTGCACAGAGAAAGGCCTAATAAAACCCCTATTAGGATGTCATACCTGCTTATGACTGAATTCTCCAGAAAGTTTATTTGATATGTCTAAGCCAATTATCAAAGTCTTAGTGATAAGAAGCAGCTCGCTGGGCCTGAATTTGTCAGAATAGAATGACTAAATTGTGGGAATTCATGGGCCTCTGCTTTGAATAATTAACTTGGCTCTTTGTAGAATGCATATACTTTGAAAACTAATTTTCTCTTTGAGCAAAGCATTTTGCCCTTGTGCTGCCTTTGAAAAGTAAACTGTTTAGCTGTAAGTTTATTCCCTTTTTTATTATACTGGCTTAAGCTTCCTTCCCTGTCTTTCAGCCCCACCCTTACCCTTGCTCTTTGTCTTGGTGGCATCATTCTGACTAGGCTGATGTAGCGCTCAACCAGAAATATGATATGCAGTGATGACATTTCCTTTAAATGGAACTTAAGCATTTGCTCTGCAATGATATTATAATGTCTTGTCGATTTTTGCATTTTGTTATGACTAAAACACCCAGTTTATTTTGAAAGAATTTGAAGATTTTTTTTCCCTAGGAGAGAAGCAGATGTATTGGTTGCATAAATAATTTGGTAGATAAAAGCCAGAATTGATCTTAATCTGTCTGGAATTACAAAGTTAACAATTTGGAACAGATTGGTAGCCAGTCTGTGCAAGCAACCAGGCAAATCAAAGGGTATTTTCTATCACATAAGTTTCTCCACCTAAGTGGGCCAAAGAAAGTCCTTGCTCTAGGATGAGGAGACAAGTGTCTCTCAATCTGTGGGTTGAGATATGCCAACATACGTGTTAGTATGTGGAGTGGCCTTGTGTTCCTCTTCTAGCTGCAGGGTAAAGCTCACAGTTAGTTTCATCAGTGTTGTGCACTGTTATCTCTTCCAGACTTCAGTTCCCTGACAAAACTACGCTTTGTCCCTTTGGAGACCTACGAATAGAAAAGAATCACTGGAAAGCATGGATAAAGACTGGTAGGGAGATGGGTGTTTTGGCTTGTTACATAATCTAGGACTTGACCTTTCTTCTTTCTGCACCTTTGTTAGGAGACTGCAATTAACATCTGGTGGCTACACACCTGGCAAAAGGGTTATGAACATTAACAAGAATTTAAAGTGTATTGGAAGAAATATAGTCTAGTGTTAGTTTCCAGTTGCATTCACAGGTGACTATTTTTATTCAGTAGAAAAGATCTCTTCCAACTCTGATTCTAAAAAACCTGTTTAAGATTAACTGCTTTCTTTTAGAAAAGAAATGAGTTACTCTGGATCATGTCCTGTGCTTTGGCGTATGCAGAGAGCTTCCAAGAAAGTCCCATAGAAAGAATTAAAAGTTGACTTAAAGTAAACTGCAAAATCGAGGGTTCTGTGTATGGTTGCTTTAGTTTCACAGTCACACAAATAATCAATGCAACCTATGAAAACGGCTTAGCAGAATGGAGTTTATATGAGGTGAATCACTGAGGTCTGTGGAGATGGATTCTCAACACTCATAACATTTACCTAAATGGAATACAGGTGTATGTGGGAAAAAGCATGTCCCATCAACATCCCTTCCCTGCTCTTCTAGGTCTATTTCAAAATGTCCTATCCGAACTTTGAAAGCTTTCTGGTGGAAATAACTTCCGCTCCAGTTTTCTTCCCTCTGTGTACACTCTTTACTGTTGCCCATGGATGATTAAATAGCTACCATAGGAAAGAAGAAAGGCAAAGGGCTAAGTTCCCTGGATTCTTAACCACTGATAACTGTACCGACTTGTATGATCCTCCAGGGTGATTCTCAGAGAGAGTAAAAATAAAAGCAAATGCTTGAGAATAAAATTATTCCTTCTCATTTAAAAATAAGCTTTTGGGAGGAGGTTGGTGATGATCATAAAAAGCAAATAAATGATGATAAGATGTCACAACTCCAAAAATGATTAAGAATCACTGCTGCAAGAACTTACATTCTAAAGAAAGCATCCCACATCTGTACCAGTGTCTCTTATACATATGCTAATCAGCTCCACTGATAATTTTAGCTTTTGGTTGTTTTCTTCCTGTCATTATTTTATGTTCTTATTTGCTAGACTTCATATGCACATCCGGGGGGAACACAATTGCTTATCATTCAAGTTTGGGGAGTATGGTGGGAATATGTAATAGTCCTTTACACTAGATATTTTCCTTCAAGAGGCAGAATTTGGTGAGCTCTTTTGAATAATGAGAAGGGTTTTGGGTGAATGGAAGAAATCAGGGAGTAAGTACAGTGTGGATTTATGTCTTCAGTCGTATTAAAATATTTAAATATTTCTGGTCATAATGACCTACTGATTCCCTCATCTATTCTCTAAATGAATAGTATTAAAATGAAATACTTGAAGTGTGGCATTGCAGCAGATTCATGAACCATTTATTCTTGCTCTCTTTTTACACCTGAAGATAGAGAAACACCTCTCTTCAACTGTAGCCTCTAACATGGTTTCTTAGGCCTTGTGTGAAGCAGCTCTCAGAGGCAGATAAGACTGCACTGAGACACCTCAACAAAATCCTTTTGAGAACATAACCTTCTGAATGGTTTTCAGGCACACGAATCCACGTGCACAGTCCTGCCCTTCGTGTAGCACAGCCTGAGCAGTGCTTCTGTCTGTCACAGAGCTCTTCTTCCTGGGCCTTTCCTCCCAGGAAAGCCAAGCCCATCCTCCTGGGTTTTGCGACCTTTGCTTTATTCCCTCCCTTAGGCACTCAGCATCATATTTAATTCATCTTTCTGATTTCGTCTCTCCATCTTTCTCCGCTCTTTCCGTCTTTCTGATTTGCTCCCTACTTCATTCATGATTTTATACCCTCCTCCAGCTTCCTACCCCTACTCCCCTCCTGTTCTTCATTTCATGGTTCTTACTCCCATTGGCAGAAACTAGCTGAAAGCCAGAGGGCAAGGGTGCCCACCTCCATTTGGATTAGTCTCCCAGGTAACTGAGCAGGCTGGAAAAGCGTGGATGGTGAGCCTGGCCTGGAGAATAAGCAGAGGACACCTAGCATGTTGGGCAGAATACCTGGCACACAGAAACTATTATTTTTTGAACTATTTGTCTATTCTTGCTTTCATGGGCAGAATTCTAAGCACATTTATTTTTCTACTTTTTTTCTTAATGTTTCTCAAAAGACCAGAGTGCTCTGAGTGTGTAATAAATGTTGATTATTATCTTAAGACATTCAAGTATCTAGGCCTTGACTCTACTCTAAAAACGCAAGTTTTATGCTTCCCCATCTATACTCAGTGACTTCTCTTCTTGAGGGTCAGTGTTACAGCATCCTGCTAAAGTAGCTGTCTCAGTGAAAAATCACTTTAGGGCAGGTTGCTTTTGCTTTATAAGACCCTCCTAGGGTTTGGGAAAGTGGAATTTACTTGGAAGAAGAGAGCATTCTCAGTGATCCTGAGAGAGAAGGGTTATGACTTCTGTGATGTGTACTTCCCCTGCCTGAGAAATGCTGACTGGAATTCTTTTGATTCTTTTAGTGTCAAGACTTTTCATATATATGTTTAGGTAAATAAGCTTGGCATATTTGACTCCAAACTTCCATAAAAGTCCAACATTGTCTTTTAATATTTAATTTAATTTTTAAAACTCTGTCTTTATGCACATTATTTTGATTTAATTTTGGTCTAAATTTATGAAAGTATCATTGAGTCAGAATTTTCCATGTAGTGGTTTGTTTAATCGGGCCCACTAAATGCATTTTGTTTGTTTTGTTTTCTGCAAGTCAAGTGTTAAGACAATTGGAAAATGGGGATAGGTTAAAGGCACCACATCTTAAACTAACCAAATCTCATTTCAATGGCTTGGTTCGTTGAGAGTTGTGGGTACTTGTGAGCTCCTGGTTTTTAGAAACAATTTGTCTTAGGAATTTTCTTTTGATTTCATTTGTAATTGATGCATAATAATTGTAAAGCTTTTTGGGTACAGTGTGATGTTCCAGTATATGCATACATTGTATAATGATCAACTCAGGGTAATCAGCATGCTCATCGCTTCAAACTTTTATCTTCCCTCTGTGGCGATAACTTTAAAGATCTTCTTTTCTTGTAGTCTTGAAATATATAATGTATTGTTCTTAGCTATTCTCACCTTACCTTTGATATCTTATTTATTTCTACTTTGGAGATAATCATTTGTGAAATCATAACCAGGCCCCGTGTTTTTAAGAAAATTTATATACATTGCTTAGATATTGCTTTATAAAAGGAACAATTGCCTTTTATGGCAATCCCAAAATTATTCGAATGGAACACTGTTATAACACAAGGATTGGTAAATTGGCATGGTATTTGCGATACATGTTAACCACACTACGTATTATACATATAATTCTATTTTGGAAGATATAATTTTAGTTCAGGATCTAGCTGCCTACCTGTTATGATAAATAACATTGGGTTGGGCTGTTTTGTTTTTTGAGACAGAGTTTTGCTCTTGTTGCCCAGGCTGGAGTGCAATGGCAAGATCTCAGCTCACTGCAACCTCCGCTTCCTGGGTTCAATCGATTCTCCTACCTCAGCCTCCCAAGTAGCTGGGATTACAGGCATGTGCCACCATGCCTGGCTAATTTTGTATTTTTAGTAGAGATGGGGTTTCTCTGTGTTGGTCAGGCTGGTCTTGAACTCTGACCTCAGATGATCCACCCTCCTCGGCCTGTCAAAGTGCTGGAATTACAGGTGTGAGCCACCACACCCGGCCGGGTTGGGCTGTTTTAAGCTGGCAGCATTGAGCTTGTACTAGGTGGGGATATTTTAAGTGGCATCATGGGAAAATTCTTCACACTCTTTAGCAGAACAGATAGGGCTTCAATGGCCTGAGGAAACTACCGAGCATTATGTTATGGACTTGGCTAATTCCTAGAAAGCTCTGAGCCAAAGGCTCTACCTTTCATATAGAAACATACAGCATGATCTTTGGGTATTCCTCATATTCACAGATTCATCTTGTTTTCTTTTTGCCTCAGTTTCTACATTTATTATTAATTGTAAATTAAGAGAAGGTTTTGTGAATGGTGAGTCTTGACTAACAGTGTGATCATGCAAAGCTTCTGGGTTCCATTTTACATCAGACCCCAGAAAATCAAACTTAGAGTCTAATCCTTCATGGCATAGACAAATGATGCAGGATCAGAAAAGAGCTGGTAAGTTCATAGAGTGGATTTCGTGCTTTGTTTAAATTAAATCCAAATCTTCTGCACTTATTAAAAATGAAGGTTTCTTCCCCTTTGGAATAAAATCCAGTCTTAGCTACTCTCTTCTTGGGATCTTAGGAAACCTGGCAAATTCTCAACTCATTCTAAAGGTGTTTTTGAGTGTGTGTTTAAGAAAATATGACAGTCATTATGTAATTAAAAATGGAATGGCAAAGGATTTAAAAATATTTATCTTTAGAGATATGTATTTGTCCATGTATCATCAATCCTTAATGTTGAATATTATCTGCTTTCTGACAATTAGATGATAGCTGTAGTGATCTATATGAAGTCAAGTTTACAACTTAAAGGCGGGGTGAAGGTCAAATAAATGGAGAGAAGCATATAATGAACTAGTAAAAGGTTGTTTAGTACAGTTAATTTCGATTCAGTGTAAATCAGATGAATGATGCCAGGGGAGTTCTTAAAGAAAATCACAAAATGAAACAAGAAAAAAACATCATTATCTTGAGGGATGATGATTCAAACAAGTGAGAGTGGAAGGTATTCAAATCTAGAAGGCCATTCTCAGCTGCAGTGGTGAGGTTAAATCACCACCTCTCTTATTTTCTAATAACCTCTCCTGTATCCAGAAGCTTTTGTAAAGCCAGAATGCTGTTTGTTTATTTAAAGAAGCTCATTATATAAGGATTCTGCACATATCCCTTAGCAAATCCCAGACAATCTTGCTTGGAGCCTTACAGAATTTATTTTTCTCTTTAAATCTGCAAACAGACCTAGTATGAAGTTTCCTCTTTCCTTTTCTTTGGACATTTATTATCAGTTCAAATTATCATACCACATCACACTACTGCAGTTTATCCTCTGAGCATGGGATTTCAAATCAAGTAGCATTGCTCAGATATCCTGCCAGCATTTCGGAAGGTCTGGCTGTCACTTTTGCTTGTGCCCTGTGGTTCACATTCCTGTCTGGCATGAGTGAGGTGGGTTGATCTCTCTCTGCACCTATGATGGAGGAAGTGGAAATGACCAGAAATCTCCAACTGCTCAGTCGTCAGTTCTGACCCATGAGGTTGTAGGATAACCAGGATGGCCAGTGTTTTTTCTGATTCTGCCCCATAGTCACATTACCTTCTTAGTCCTGATAAAAGCAGGTGCTCGGCAAATCTTGGTTGTTTATGTAAATGAATGGCACCAAAGCCTTCTTAAAGTGTGACAAATTCTTTACAGTCTTTATTAATGTTATAATTTGATATCTATTTGTGTAATTATTTGATTGATGTGTCTAATTCTCAACCTTGGCTGCTCTTTGGAGTCACCTGGGGAACTTTGAAAAATATTTTGAGTCTCATACCTGGAGATTTTAATTTAATTGGTCTGGAGGTGGATGTGCATTTGAAGTAGTCAAAGCTTTTTGGGGGATACCAATATGCAACCAAGGTTAAGAACTGCTGCTGTTGAATATACGCTCCATTAGGTGGTGGACCATATATATCTTCTGTTCATCATTATATTCCAGCACCTAATTTAGTGCCTGGCACCTAGTAGGTGGTTAATAAATGATTATTAAGTGAATTAACATAAGTTTAAAAGCATGGCTTCTTCTAACTCTTAAAAATACAGGATGATAAAAAGGGATTAAAGAAATTGGGCCTTTTGAAGATGGCTCTTGTGTCTTACCTGTGATTAAGCTCAGATGGCCATAGCATGGCCTCAAAGGACCTGCCCTTGAAACATCTAACGATCATCTCAGGACACAGGCCTTTCGGTCTCTGGGAGTTTTAGAGGCTGCTGCTCACACTGGCCTGGTTTAAGATGGATAGTCTGATGGTTGAGCACATAAAATTCTTGGAAAAAGCAGTTTTAAAACCCCAAAGCTCTTTTTTAAAACTTCTAATCAGACGGAAAAATTTAAAGCCTGGAGATTTTGTATGAGAAGCTGCTTGACTGTTAATTAGGTGAGCATGAGGGGAAAAAGGAAAAGCAAGTAGTATCCTCAGTAAATGAGGAGAGGAACATTCACACAGTAGTAGATCAGCAGGTCACTGAAAGATGTAGAAAATAAGCAGGGCAAAATTCAGGACTGATTTACCAAGAAATACACATTTTTTTTTTTTTTTAAGAAAAGAAAAAGATGAGGTTTAATTTTTTATAATACCATTTGAAAATGATTGACTTTAGGTGAAACATAGTGTGTTTGGAAAGATACAGCTTCAGGGGTGAGATTCTGAGATGCAATGCGGTTTCTGATCCTCCTTCGGCTCCTCGTTTTGCTGGGTGATTTTGGAGCTCTTTCCTTGCTCTTGACAGTTCCTGCCTGCTTGCCATCATCTGGAAAAGTGAAGTCAGCAGCTTGCTCTAGCCTTGTAGCTGTCTCTGGTGAAGAGAGGGCAACAGCGTAGAGAGCTCTGGGACAGAAGACCACTGCCAGGGGTTACCTGCCACACACTGTGAAAAGAATTTCAACACTAAACGATGCCTGTGCCTCTATAGCATGTGAAATAGAGATTGTCACGCAAAGAGGCTCACTCCCAGCCAGCTGTCTCACCTTCTTCAGCTCCCTCAGAGATGTAGGAGGAACATATAACTAGGCAGTGTTTCCACAATGTTTGCTCATGGAATAGCCTTATAAATGAAGTGAAAACTGCTTTGGAGTCATCTCATCCAGTCACCCACAGGCCAGGCAGCATTGAAACTGTCTATAGGATAAAAAATTGTGTATCTTTTAAAATATTTCCATGGAGAGAGGCTTCATTCCTTTTTGGTTACTTTGACAATCGATAATTTGTCTTTTAAGCTTATGATATTCTGATTGTGTGACATCTTTGCTTGAAACTCTTCAGTGGTTCCCTTTCAGCTATGGTTAAAGTCCCCAAATGTTGGCAGATATTGAGCATTTTTAACAACCATCATGCCATCAAAGTGGACACTGTTATAGGCCTGGAGAGGAGACTGGAGGCTGCAGTCCTAGGCATTACTCTTGAGTCACTGGATTATGAGGGGGTCTGAAAGTCCCACTGGAGGGAAAGTGTGTCTGGAGAGGAGGATGGCAACCACAGGGCCCATTCTAATGGACGTGGAAGTATTTTGATTTTGTAACAAAATATTGTAATTGCCTGGATATTAACACCTAGCTTATTAGTGTACATAAAAACATCTCTATTATCTAGCCCCAGCCTATGTCTCTGGCTTATCTCCTGCTTTTCTTCTCTTATGCTCCAATTTCCTGCTTTGTCGAACTCATTGCCAGTTCCTGAATATGCTACACAGTTTCCATCTTCCTCCCTTAGACATATTATTCCCTCTGCTTGGAATGCTCTTCACTTCCTTGAATTTCTGAAAACCTCCTACTCTGCTTTCAAGACTCCGTCATCTCCTCCCCCATCACCTCCACCGTCATAGGGTTTACCACTTCCTTCTTTGTATTCTTTTGCTCTTCATATATGCCTTTATTATGGTAACTATCACACTGCAGTGTTATCTATATGTCTAGCTCTTCACCAGACTGTGAAGTCCTTTCAGGATATAAATTAGAAGTGTTTTCCACATCTGTATTCCCAGCACATAGTAGGTACTTGATAAATGTTCATCCAAAGAGCCAATGAATAAATTCTTCTGTGTAAATGGGGAACAAATGGTCATCATTCTCTTGCAGGCATATTTTATACAGCTGAGATCTTTTCATCTCAGTATTATCTCATGTGGGTTAAACGACATTAACAATTTTAATCTTTTTCCAAAGGACTTTTTGTCCTCTTTCTAGTGAACTTTGCTGTGACTTTTTGGCCTTTATCTATTTTCTCTCCATTATTTAAAAAATGTAATGGCCAGTACTGGACACCGAACACATTTAAGGTGTAAGCTGATGAATAGACATTGGAAGGCTTATTTTAGAGTCCTTGCAAGTCACACTCCTCCCAGGATATTTCACAATGATTTTCCTTTTTCTCCTGATGACTGTGCTTCATTGCTGACTCACACTCGATTCATCTGCTCTGACCCCTGCTAGGATTATTTGTGACTTGTTCCTTGGTTTTCTCTTCCCATCTCTATTTATCCACGTCTGGTTTTGTCCCCAAATACCCCAGCTTGATCTGTCCTTATTTTTTTCTGCTTTTGGAGGAGGTAGATCCTGGTTGTCAAGCCTGCTTTGGCTTTTTGTTTTTGTCTTTCAGAGTTTCTGCAGTAGTGTCTCTTTTGGTCACAGCTTGGGATTTGAGGAGCGTATTCTTGATAGAAGTAGCCTGTTTGTTGCCTGGCTTGATTAGAATAGGAGCTGTCACCATGGCAGTCCTTAAGGTATTGAGTGTAATATTAGTTCCAGCAGGAGATGCGCATAGTTATGTCCACAGAGTATGGTAAAGCCAGTGAAAGTTTGCCTTGCTTCCATTTTATCAGTAATGCAATTGGGTAACAAGTCGTGGTAGCCAGGGTGTGAGTGGCAGGGGTCAGCGAGCACAGGGGTAGGCACGTTGCCACTCAAGCCACGTTGCCTGGGTTTGAACTGGTTCTGCTGCTTCTTAGCTGTATGATCTTGTGCTAGTCATTTAACTTTCTGAGTCCAAATACTTGCATCTGTTTAATGATAAGAATAGTACCTCATGGGGATTTTGTACAAATCAAATGTGTTAACAACACTCAGAGCACTTGGCACTATTTCTAGTGGGTAGCAAATGCTCAGTAAAGTTAACTGTTATTACTTAACCCCTTTAAAAGATCAATTTACTCTTGATCTCCCAATAAGAATCTTTGCCAGAATGTGGTTTCACTTCTTTCGCTATCCCTCACTCTTAGTTAATGATCTTAAGAGAGTTGAAGTCTGCATCTTTTAAATGAAGGTGGCAATGGCCTAGATCAGTTGCTTTCCAAATGATGTGCCCTAGTAGAGACTCAGGGATCCCCACAGGCTCTTGCAGAGGGGATGGGCAGTAAGGGATGTGCAGAAGCGGGACAGGTGAGCACAGCTACAGCTCTCCCTCTCCCTTCACAGTGAGCAAGGTGGAATTGATCTGTTTTTCATATTGGACTTTCACCTGAGTGTTTTCCTAAAGAAAGAGTTCTCGAAGCTAAAGGAAGTTAGATGATTTCTTTCCAGCCTGAAAATCAGTGATTTTGAATGTAGAACATGATGATAATTTGATTTCTACCTTTATTTCGTGAATGTTGAATTAACAATTTGGGAGAATTGCATTACAAGTTGCCTCATCCAATGATGTAATAATCAAATAAAATGGATTCTAATCCTCTTTAGCCAGCGTCCCTCTGTTGTTCTTAGTCTTCTTTGAGAACACTGTCAAATTGAATTTGCTGTCCTCTGTGTTTGCCAAAGTTTATTATTTCAATTTACAGCAGCAGAGATGTTATAACCTGGTCTTTTTTGTGCTTTGTTGTGTTAGCTCTGATACTGTGCCAATCTGCACAAGAGAGTAATTATGGAATGATGGGCCTTCCTTTGCTTTCAGAAAAGCAATGACTGGGTCTTCTGATGCCTAGAGGGGTTGTGTGTTGGGAGCCTTGAGGCAGAATTGGGACTAGGGGATTTAATCTATTTTTGTTCATAACTACCTTTAAAAATACCCAACAAAACATTATTTAAATATTTTCCCAAAGCCACAAGTAGGCTAATGCCTAGTAAAGCATAGGCTGTATTTGAGAAAGGATGCTTTGAGAAGAGAGGGATAAGATCTGGCTCTGGAAGCAATTCATTCATTAGCCATAAAGCATGCAGAGTTGGGTTTGTGATGATATCAGAACACTCAGGGAAGGATTCGGAATGACATGTCAAAAACCCTGTGGAAGCTCCTGTTAATGTCCACAATCTGCTCTGTAGCCACTTTGGTCAGATTATCTGCTGTCATTAAGCAGGAAGGGAGATTAGGCTCTGCTTTTCCATCTGCAGGCTAACATTGAGCCTCGATGCCTAAGTTTACCAGTGTCATAAAAAATTAAGCAAACAGGGGAAATCGCTTTTTTATTAACACTTAAAAAATGATAGTGACAATATAATCTTGTTGTAAAAATTCTGGCTATGCAAAAATTCATAGTAAAATTTCTGGTTTCTGATTCCTCATTCTCTCTGAATCTCAAAGAAACATCTGATAGTATTCGAAAGTGGATCCATCCAGACCTTTTCTTTGTCTAGACAAATATATACATGTGTATATATACACACACATACATATCAATATATAAAATATATGTACATATATACACAGATGGTGTAAAGTATAAATGGGATTTAAATTTAATTTCATGCTTTTGATATTTTCATGTCAGTATGTTTACATTTACTTCAGTTTTAAAGAATGAGAATCACATTTTGAATGGACTTTAAAACTACTTCCAACTTTCAATAAAAACCTGGACAACTAGCAGAGGGAGGAAGATTTATGCGTCTACCTACAGTCAATGCCTTTTGCCTCCTACTCCCTTGACCTTGGAAATGGTTCTATTTTTAAAGGGAGCCTCAGGCATGGTTAGGGAGCAATGCCTCCTTTTTGCTCAGGATAAGGCCCCTGCAGTGGAAGAAAATGACACACTCATCAAGTAGGTTTTCTGTTCAGCAAGTTACACCAACTTCACTTTGAGAAATGAGGAAACCTTTGTGTGACTGGGGTCCACATCCATCAGGTCAGGTGGGGCACAGGGGACCCTCCTTCCATAGGATGTTTTTCCCAGGAGCTAACAGGGCTGGGTTAAGTGAGCCATCAATACAGCAGGCCTGGCTGATTTGTTGAGTCCCTGGATTAGCCGGGAAAGTTCTTAAACTAATTCACTTAAGATAAGGGAATGGCTTCTCCTCAAAGGCAAACCAAGGAAAGATCTCAGTAAGCCTATCCAAACTGTCTGCCAGCCACTCAAGGGTGAAATTGAGTCTAACACTACAGCATGTATTACTATGAATAGACTAGCCGGTAAATATTTAAAGGGTATAAGCTGAGTTTCTCCATCATTTACCTGCATTTTGTTTGGATGACAAGAAGTGGCACAGTGCACTGCAAAGTGAGATTAGGGGCTTGAAATGGGGCTGCAGAAATTAAATGCCTATTTCCTGAGGCGCCCTTCAGTATGGTGGAATGGTAGAAGCCAGGCTTCCTGAAGGGTTTTCCACTTGGCTCCATGATTAAGTAAGTGTTCAGGGATCTATATAATTGGCAATATACTTTTTTATATTCCTGTGTAAAGAATTTTTTTATTTAAACTTCACAATGTATAACATTTAAACACTTGTCAAGCAATAACTCACTGGTGGCAGAAAATTATAAAAGTCTAACAGCGGGATTAAGGATGTTATGGCTGGAGCCGATTGATCTCTATAGTTTTCCTGAAGAGGAATCTTACCACAGAGGTATAATTTGTGAAAGAGAACCAGAGTCTCAGTAATTTGAACAGTTATGTGAGAAACACTGAATCTCCCTCAAGTTGGTCTGTTTTTATTTTTTTTAACGAGAATGTAAAGTATGTTTTTAATTTTCTGCTCTTACATTCACATATGTATTATAGTCAGTTTTTTTTAGTAGAAAAGTCAAATGAGGAATATAGATAGCTCTACCCTAATCTGTGAGATCTGTCATGGATTTAAGTATATTGCTCACATATCAAGACAATGCCAAAGTCATTTGTGTAAATAATAACAGAAGGAATACCACCAATTCATCACGTATGGGGATAGAGTGTTGAAGGAATTTACTGGGAAATCAGTATTTGTCATCACGTTTGTCATGGTTTATAAATCCCAGCCTAATTTACAAGGGTTTAAGGCCTTTCACCCACATATAAAAAGTGACCCATTAAAGTTAACGAGCCTTCTGTATCTGGATTCATCTTTTAAATTTACCATGTGATTAAATGTAATGAAAGGGAGATGGGGGCCATTTAAAGTGCAGCTGAGAGTGCTGTGGTAGGAGATGAGGGCTCCAGGGTATGCAAAGAATTCTGAGGCCAGGCACAACTGGACACTGGAGGAAGCTGACACAAAACAGTTGTTACTCATAAGTTCGATGGAATATTGGTAGACAAACATTTAAGATCAGTAATCGATGCAGAGGGATTTGAGTAGAATAGAAGAGACCCTGAAGTTAGGATCTGTCACTGCAAAACAGATACATGGTTTATAACCACATTTGAGGGATAAGAGGAAATGTTATTACTGATGAAAAATTTGGTTAAACCCAAGCCTGAGATCCTGCTTCCAGCCTTACCATGAAACTCTGTTGGTTTGAGACAATTACTAAAAAGACACCTGGCCAGAGAGAGAAATGACACAGAGATAGACCACTGGCCAATTGAACAAAAAGACATTTGGCTAGACACTGTTGGATTTGGGCCACACAGATGAGTGATCATATAGTTGAGTTATCTGTATAGAAGAACAGGTACCCAAATAACCATAAGGAAAACCAAAAAAGAGACTGTAAGCTTCATGAAGGCAGGGGACAAAGTGTCTAGCCCAGCCCTGTGAATACTTACCAAGATCGCCTTAACACTGCCCTCAGCTTGACTAAACTTTAGATGAATTTCTTTCTGACTATAAATCCCTGACTTCTCTTTTTAAATAGTATTTACTTTAGAATACTTGAAAATGTAAATTTTTTCTCTGCCCTTTTGAGATGTAAATCTACACCCCAGGAATATCTGAAGGAGCTGGGAGCCATCCCTTCAAAAAGCAATAATCCAAAATGATAGGGTTCCTGTTTTCCCATCCTGTGAGAGTGTAGAATCTTAACTTCTGTAAGTGACAGTTATCAAACACAGATGGCTAATTACATTAATCACCCCTCCTTTAACTCGCTTTAGTGGTTAAAGATCTTCTCCTCTTTACTTTTTGTTTCATCAGAGTTGAGTTCAGTCTCTCTCTCTCTTATTGCAATACTCAGGAATAAAGTGTTTCTTACCTGTTTAACTGGATCTGGTGCAATTTTTCTTTTACAGCACCCAGTCAACATTTGCTGAATTGAATTTGAAGAACTTCAGCCTTCAACTTTTTATTCTCATATATAGCATCAGTTTAGAAAAAAATTAAGTCTTCATGAAGTATACCAATGCTAGAGAAGATGTTACAGAGCAAAGCAAAGTAGCTGGGTGTGGAGGCACATGCCTTTAGTCCTAGCTAAAGGCTGAGGCAGGGGGATTGCTTGAGCCCAGGAGTTTGAGGCTGCAGTGAGTGATGATGACACCACTGTACTCCTGCTGGGTGACAGAGCAATACCCTGTCTCTAAAACAAAACCGCAAAAAGCAAAGTAAAGCCAAGTGATCTAATAGATGGCTCAAGGTGTCCACACCAGAAAGACAATGAAATATAGTTTGAAACATTGGATGATATTTTAAAGAAAAATTTAAACAGCTCCATTATCTTATTTAGAACAACTTAAAGTTAATTAGAATATGTACAAATGCCTAGCAAATCACAAGTGCCCAAGAATGCTTATTAAATAGCAGAGTAAGGTCTTTCCTGAGTGTTGCTTATTTCTCATATTATCATCCTGATGAAACAATTCCCATGCACTAGGATTTTGGGGCTGGTTTATATCTTCCATTTTATTGATCAAGAAATAGAGAACCACAGTGAGTGCTGTGACTGTTTGGTAGAAGGGTAGGATCTGGAAACCAGATTGCTTATGTTTCGTCTTGTGTTCTTTTTACCTTCTTCTAGAAATTTAAGGTTAACTTTGGTGTTATATTTTAACTGGAAGGAGACATTTAGCTGGCAAGCCTGAAACAAAAGGCAATTAACAGAACTGTGTAGATAGAGAAATACAACTCGAAGAAAGAAAGGCCTCTTGGCTCATCCATTGTTCTTTTTGGTAAATTGCAGCCACATAGAATTTTACAGTTGACATAGTTCTTTCACTTGCATCATCTGATCTGATCCCCCAAACAAGCTAGATGAGGCAAGAAACAGCTTGATTAAATAATTTACCAAAGGTCACCTGGCTGGTAAGTGGCAGAGTGAAAACTAGAATAATATTTTTTTGTTCATCCAGTTAAAATATTCTATGTGCTTATTATGGGTAGATGTTATATTAGATCTTGGAGACAGAGTGTGGACAAAAAAGGGAACAGACAGCAAGCAATATATATTTATAACAATTGTGATAAGTGCCATACGAGAAAAGCATAGATTGCAATGAGAATTTATAAGGGGGTCATAACCTTGCCTGGAAGTAGAGTTAGGATCAGGAAAGTCTGGCCCCAAGATGTGACATTTTTGCACCCAGACCATGTTCCTGGCTTAAGAGTTTAACACCAATGGGCTCTATCGTCTGGTTAAAAATCTTCCCCTGGCTGGGCGGGTGGCTCACACCTGTAATCTCAGCACTTTGGGAGGCCAGAGGCCAAGGCGGGTGGATCGCCTGAGGTCAGGAGTTTGAGACCAGCTTGGCCAACATGGCAAAACCCCATCTCTACTAAAAATACAAAAATTAGCTGGGCATGGTGGCACACGCCTATAATCCCAGCTACTCAGGAGGCTGTGGCAGGAGAATCGCTTGAACCCAGGAGGAAGAGGTTGCAGTGAGCCGAGATCGTGCCACTGCACTGCAGCCTGGGTGACAGAGTGAGACTCCATCCCCGCCCCCTGCCAAAAAAATCTTGTTCTAGCAACATATGGAGAAATAAGAAATAAAATGAATCAAATGAGATGGTAGGGTATTTTTCATCAAGCTAAATATATTTAAATATCTGTCTTACTTTCTGGGATTGCCTTTCCTTTTTCATGGTTGCAAAACATGCTTTCTTTTACATATTGATTATTACGGTAAATAAAAATGTTCTCTTTAAAAAAAATTCAGTGGATTACTTAGGGCTGTAATAGCATTTAAATCTTATATCAATCCCCCCAGTTTCCTTTAAGATATTTTTAATCAGTGAAATCCCGAAGTCTGGGAACCAGTGATCTCTATCCTGGTGCAACCCCCTTTCCTACTCTTTCATTTTATTTTATGAGTGGAGGAAAGACCTTTTTACTAACCCAGTAAGTCAAAGAAAGGCGACAGTACCTTTGTACTTATGTGGTAGAGAGGATTAAAAATAATAACAAGACAAATTCAGATGCATAATGTCATTTCAGGAAATGAGAATAAACAGAGAACTTAAACACGTTATTCTGTATACTGGCTAGGATGTTTCCTAGCAAACGATCAAGTCAACCTTTATATAGATGAGGGTGAGAGACAGGGCAGGAGAGCAGAGTTGAAATTGAAGGCTGCTCTGACAAAGAGAAGGCAAAGGCTGGCTGGGGTGAGAAGAGAGAGAGGTTTCTTGATCCCTGTTGCTCTTTCTGTAGAGAATTTCTTTCTCTGCCTCTCCTCCTGGCCTTGCTTGTATCTATCAAGAGATTCTGTTTATGCCTTGGCTTTGTTGAAGGCAGCCGGGCTGGCAGAACGCCTTCTTTCATTGGAATGTGTCACCGTGCAGAGGGTAAAAGTAATCGATGGCCCTTCCTGGCCCCCACCCCTCCTCCTGCCCTTATAAATACTTTTATTTGCATTCTGTCACTGTGGTTGTGGTTTATCCCTTTGCATTCACCCTTTCTAGTTGAAAGTCATTAATCTGCAAATGCAACTAATTAGCCCTTCACTGTTCCAGGAGCAGAAAACCTTGTTCACTCATAGTCCTAGTTTATTGGATGCCCGAAAATGTACACTTAAGAATCAATGGATCTTGCCAATAGAAAGAGTGCACTGTATAATTACACAATTGTCCCTGGTAAGCTATAAAATGAGAATTGCACAGAGGGCCTAAAACCTGCCTCAGAATAGTACAGTTACTCAAACCACATTTCTTATTTTCTCATGTGAGTCATGCCCATTTTGTGAGGTGAGCCATCTTAATCCATCTTCCTGAAGAGTGAAGCACAGAAAATTAGGTGAATTTGGTGCATTTCAGCCCTGACATTTTTCTTTTTGGAGAAAGGTTGAACTCAGGACCTCAGGGTTGGTGTAAGATTGGAAAGGCCAAATCGCTTTATCTTATTGTTTTGATGGGAACAAAAATCTCTTGATCCCAAATAAAATAAGAACTAAAATGATTATGCCTTGCCTTTTTTATCCCTTTTTTAAAGGAAAAAAAAAATCACACAATTGACTAAATGCCTCCAGCGGAAACTCCTGATTCCCTTAAAGGAAAATAATTCTTCTACAGAGGCGTGTGTGTTAAAGCAAGTGAGATGCAGGGCACCACTGGGAAACTGAATTGGCTGAGCAGTTCCACCTAAATGAACAACATTCTCCCTAGTCACAAACACAGTATCCAGTTGTACTATGGGTGGATGTGTGTCTTTGTGACCCCTGGTGTGTACGTGAATTCAGAAAGGCCTTTCATCAAAGGGAAATGGAAAGTTGAAAAGTACCAGCAAGAAAGATGTGGAAAGTGTTACATCTACATGACAGAAGGTGCAGGATGAGAAAAATGTGTCTAGCAGTATTTGGAGAAATGGCCTATTCTTGGTAAGCTTAGGGAACGGAGTTAGGTAATTTGGGTAATTGAATCCTGCTGAGAGGAAAGTAGGTTTTAAAGAGGATTGTTGCCATCACCAGCAACAAGTGCCTATGATTTCATGTCATCAGTAGAAACTCCGCACAGGTTTATGTAATGGATCTGCAGCTCTGTCTACCAGCCGTCGTGAGCCGGGTCTCTTTTGGGCCCACCTCACGATAGTGCTGAGAGATGGGATTTAAGACGTTGATGTGGCACCAGAGAGCTTCACTCTCCACTACCTATGATTCGTGTCATCAGTAGAAACCCCGTACAGGTGTATGTGATGGATCTGCTGCAGCTCTGTCTACCAGCTATTGTGAGCTGGGTCCATTTTGGTTGTGTGCTGAGAGATGGACTTTAAGATGTTGATACAGCACCAGAAGGCTTCACTCTCTACTACCTGTGATTCGTGCCATCAGTAGAAACTCTGTACAGGTCTGTGCGATGAATATGCTGCAGCTCTGTCTACCAGCTTTTGTCAACTGGGTCCCTTTTGGTCCTGTGCTGAGAGATGGGATTTAAGATGTTGATGCAGCACCAGACAGCTTCCTATCTTTATGTTTGCCTGGTGATTAAACATTTCTTTGCATAAATGGGAATGGGCATTGAAATAAACAAGTGGAACTGTTTTCTTCTCTTCTTCTCTTCCTCAGAATAGTAGCTATATTTTAAGAATAGCTAAAATATTGGCTTTTCCTTAAATAATATCTGTTTGAATAATTTTTTTACCATTTTTTTTGCTCATCCTTACCTCTACTTTAAAACTTAGAGTTATAAAACCGTGATAATAGACTTAAATTTATTTAGATCTTACTAACAAACACCTACTTAGTATTATGTAACCTTACTAATTTTCATAGAGGTATGTCACAACAGGATGACAGTCTAATGCAGTGGCTCTTAACATGTTTTTGGGCCACAAACCCCTTTATGAATTGCTATCACAATAAACCTTTCTCTCCCCAGAAAACTGTACCTGCCAATATACTCATGGATCTTCCTTTTGGTTTTGGGGAATTCACACTTCATATTAGCAATTGCTTTCTGGAGTCCATGTTTAAAACCTGTGGGTTAAAGGCAATGCCTATGAAACAGTAGAGAAATGAAAGCATATGGTAGAATCTTTGAGCGCATTTTGTTGCAGAATAATAGTAGACTGCTGGTTTATGGTAATGAACAAGATTTAGTCTTTGGAGTTACACGAACTTGAGTCTAAACATGACTCTTCTACCTATTGGCTGTGTGAGAAATTAATCTTTTCAAGCCCCACTTTTTCTTTTTGTGAAAAGAGGATAGTAATGTTCACCTGGTTGGGTTGCTGTCGCTATGCACAGGGCTTGGGACACAATCAGCCCTAACAAATGTTGGTGATTATAATTGTTATTAATAATGGGGAGAGTTTTTCAGAGTTGATTAAGGCAGAACATCCTTTCTTCCTTTGCTTGTCAACCATCAATGCCAGCCTCAGGGAAACAGACTCTGTAGGACATTCCTGAATGCTCAGTCCTTTCCTTTAAAAATTTTTTTTCTAGTTAGTTACCAAGACTTATGTTACTTGAGGAGAAAATTTACTTTTAAACTTTGAAAAGCAAAGAGGTCCATGTTTTTAACAACAATTTGTTTTGTGTTGGTTTGACATGACTGTGGACTGTGGAACTCAAAGAAGGGAATGGTTTGTTATATCATGGGCATTGTTTATCCAGAACATTCTTCAACAATTACCTCATGGTTACCCTTCCATTGTCTTTTTACACACTCTGGTTTTTCATCATGAGTTCTCTGATTTTTCTTCTCCTGGCCTTTCCCTTTTCTTAGCAGTGGCAATTCTCTGTTCAGTTTTAGTCAATTTTGCTCAACAAATAATAATTGAGATCTTCTATCTCACAGTCACTGGGCTAGACACTAAGGACAGAAAAAATGAATAAAATATAGTCCTTATACTTAGAAGTTCTTGAAGACCTCATAATCTATTAGGTGTAGTATCATTGTCATCACAGCTGTATTCATTACTTACTCTGTGTCAAACGTTCTACTAACTGTGTTACATACATAATTTCATCTCACTTCACTGTATGATACTCTTTCTAGAATTATCCCACCTTTTGCCCCAGTTATCCTAATACAGAAAGCATTTATTTGCTCTTTTTAACCCTATCCAGTAGTTCTCACTTCTCTCCATGGCATTTATTCTCAATATCTGCAAGGTCTTCTCTTGGTCAACCACAGAGTACTTATAGCCCTAGGGTCCTCCAAAGCCTGGATATGGCTGTATTTTCCAAGCCTTCTAATCTTTGAAACTAAAAAATAACATGGTTGTGCTTCAACATATCAGTGACTGGCCAGTTTTCAGGCTTGGATGACTCACACTTGTTTCAGGTCAGACTTAGGAGATGCAAATATGGCCCATACGATTAGGAGCCCCAGAAGTCTTTTGAGTCCACTTGAGAAGGGAGATAAACCCAGAAGCTGGGATTCCAGCCAGAATTGTGATGAAACCGTGTAATTTGAGTTTCCTAAGTTTTAAAAATATAACATTACAATCTAAAGTGGCATTAGAAAGCAAAGATTAAATATTTTGCCATGTAAAAAGTACTATTAAAAGAAATCTCATTCACTTTATTACAGTATTTACAGTAGGCTGTATCTCCACAATTATGGGCTCTCTCCATACAATGTGAAGAGGTTGGTCATTTGTTGATATGTTAAACCTACATGATATCCAATATCTTGATGTTTGGAACAACAATCTGTTGGCATTGAGTGTACCGGGGTTCCCAAACTTTCTGTACGGAGGTATTACTTTTTGTTTGCTGGAAGACTCACAGATACCAGTCAGATCGAAGCAGGTACCAGGTGCTGGCATTCAGTCATAGACTCCGTTGTGGAGAGGATGAGTGTACTGTAATGGGATGGACAGGTGACAGTAGATGCTGTCAGCTAGAGGTGCCCTTGCAGATGTGATGGAACTTCTGGTGTTCTGCTATCCTTGTACACAGTAACTGATGTTGAATCATAGCTTAAGTATATTAAGAGCACCAGGGATGTCTAAGATGAAAGTTTTTGAAGCAATAGTAATTGAGTTTTGAGTGCCTAATATGAGCATTCAGATTACACAAATTAGTAGGGATTTTATACAAATGGCCAGTACTCCCAGTGTCATACTAAAGGGTTGACATAGTTATTCACATTGAACAGAAGAGTAGATTGAAGGCTGAAGGTTAAGTGACTTGATCAAGATCATGTTGCTCACAGGAGGCAGACCTTGGATTTTGTCATGGAACATTTTTATTTTTAGGATTACATTTTTTTTTGGAAAGGTACGTTATTCTCATTGGTTTCTTAACTATTTAAAACAACCTTTTTGTATTCAGGAACATTTCTACTTTTCAGATGTTGCTTTCATCCTGCTCAGGGGTGTGGCTGGAAAATGTTTCTAGATGAAAACCATTTCTATTTGCAGAAATGGGCCAGATTAAACATTCTTGAATGTTGCTGAGTTATAACAGATACAATTGAAAAAATGTCATCCCTCTGCCCTATGCTTAAGTGTAATGATTAATATACCATTGCAGGATGATCTATGAGCCTGTAGATTACTGCCTGAATCACTGTGTCTACTTTATGACTTATTGTTTGCCTGAGATCACTGAACATTTTATTTAAAACTAAGTGAGGGATTAAAGCACTTTTCTTTCCTATTGGTCAGTTTTTTTAAAAGGAGGAAAGAAAACAAAAACTGGGTAGAAAAAGGACTGCACTGAGGCTCAGTTGAAATTAAGCAACTAGAGTCAAAGCATTTGTTGGTGAGGTGTGTGAAAAGCTTAACAGATACTTAATGGTAACCAAACGCAAGAAATTGTACTGTAATAGATAGCTGATATTATTGAATATCAATATTTTCTGTATGTCATAAGACCATAAATATGGGGGTGTCTTAGCAACCTGTGTAATTTTATAATATTCTTTAAAAACAGCTGGAGAAGAGACAAATAAAGTTCATGTATCCAAATGAGTGAAATTTAAAGGGTATATATGTTACCAATTCAGCTCCACTTTGCAACCTTCTTGGTTCACGTCTTTCTGCAGCTGTTTTTTTCCATTGTGGCAGAAGGGAAGAGCAAGCTGGTCTTTTAAATTTATTGCATTACATTAGTTGCACTATAAGATTCTTTGAAGATGATTGTCTTGTGGATTCTAGTTCCAGATCAGTGGACATTTGGCTGGAAGGATTTATATTGTGTGCTCAGAGAATTGGGCTTTAAATCAGTGTTACTGTAGGCTGCAGAGGGTTTGGTTTTTACAACTACAATAACTAACTCACTGGGGAAGTGTATGTGTGACCCTTTCCTGATATTCCGAGGGAGGTGTGTGTTTGATCATCATTGCTTTAAATTCTAAAAAGCAATACAACAGAAACATTAGCTTTCCTATGGCCATGAGTTTGTTTCATTTGGTAAAAGAGATTCTATATAGAGGGGAAATAGTTGCATTAGTCTGTAATTTGTGAGAGAATTGAACTTTTGATTCCACAGAGAAGAACACTTAGATTGAATTATATGAGTTTTGGGGGACGTTTTTTAAGCAGAAGCCTGCCTAAGTCCTTTTTTAACATTTCTATTTTTCTTTTTCTGAAAAGAGCTTTTTCTAAAAGTAATAGTAGATATATTTTCTAGGATAGACAGGAGAGTACAGATTTATGTCCATCCATTTATGTATTTGTTCTTTTATCCCACTATTTATTTTTAAAACAATTAAGCACCCATGGAAGCCAGGCTCTGCCTTTCAGGAAGCTCCTAGTTTGGTGGTAGAAGGCAGATTAAGACTGACGTTTTACTGTACAGTGTGATAAGGGCTGAGAGAAAGAGAGAGAGACAAATATAAAATGCCCTGGGAACATAGAGGCTGGAGTGATGAACCACCCAGAAGAAGAAAGGTACATTCTTAACTGGGGAGAAAAGATGCTACGGTTTGGTTTTTGTGAGCTTTTAAAACCAAGGCGATGTTAGTAGATCTACACATTTTGCATACCTGGCAGTAGGATGTAGTGTGAATGAGATGTGAAAGTTCATAAGAAATTTATTTGGAGGGATCCTCCTCAATGCAAGAATTCTATCAACATCCACGTTAACAATGGTTTTGCCTTGCATTCTTTCACTTCTGTACAAGTCAGCCTGTTTCGCAATGAAATAAAAAAAACCTGCTTTTTTTTTTTCAGTTTATTGGTTCTATTACACCTCTCCAATGCAAAGGCATACTCTAACATGACTGCCTTTCAAAAGTTCATATTAAGTTTGTGATCAACTAAAGCTTCCAGGCACTTTTTAAATTCATACAAAGCATATAAACCTTAAAAAACCTTATAAACCTTTTTTTTTTTTTGCATCCCATTTGTGCAATTGATTGTTTTCAGTCTAAAACCAGGACTTTTCATTTTATTTCTATAAAGTTACTTGACTTTGCTTTAATGTTCCAGTTTTAAGAACATTTTATTTCTGACATCTCTCATATTAGCCGTTCTGTTCCAGTCTATGCTACCTGTAAACTTAATATGCTGCCTATGTCTTTATCCAGGTCATTGATGAAAATGTTAAAGAACAGGTGGGAGGACAGACCTCCTGGAATTCTCACAAATCATCTTCTTTGGGATATATTTGTTTAACTAGACACCAGTCAACATCACCACCCAAAGTCATTGTCTTATTATTCAAAGGATGTTGCAGATAGGATGACCATATAGACTGGTTTGCTCAGGAGAGTTCCAGTTTACCCCATTAAGTTCAGGTTTGCACCTGCTCTTGAGGCATAATTAAATAGCACACCTTTTCACTCTCAAAGTATTCTAGTTTGGTGGAGAGTATTATGGTTACCCTAATGTCAGAGATTACACCAAATGAATGACTTGGGAGGAACTCTGCAATTATCATAATCATGGTGCTCTCCTGACCCTCCAATTTACTGGTTCTATCATACAATGAAATGAGATTTGTTTGCCAAATTTGTTTTTAATCTGTTCATTGTTCTTGGTATTCATGAATTTTTCTAAATGTTTGCAAATCATCCAGAGCTTTTTATTTTCTATTAGGAATTTAAATTTACCAGTCTGTAATTACAGTTTTTGTTTATTGTATACTTACTATGTGCTAGGCATTTATCCAAGTGTTTTACAAGTTTTACCTCATTTAATCCTCATCATAACCCTATGAGGTAGGAATTATTACCCACAATTTACAAGTAAAGAAAATGAGCTACAATAGGTTAAAAACTTTGCCAAAGACTCAGAGCTAATCAAAGGTAGAAAAAGAATTCAAACCTAGGCAATTGGATTCCAGAACCCTTGCTCTGTGCCACTAATTTCCAGAATTCAGCTGCTTCTCCATGTGAAATGTGACACCACACACACAAAAAGCTAAATTTAAAAATACCCCTCCTCCTAGAAAATCATTTAAAGCTAGGCAATAAAGCTAAGATAATATAAATTTTCTAGGGCACTAGCAGAAATTGATGGAATTACACAATTTAAAGGACAAAGCTGAGGGACACCCCACAAAGCTTCTGACAAATGGGCCATAAAAGTGCTCACAGACCACTGTGGCTCAGAGACATTCTTCTAGCCCTTGAACTTCCCTGGCTCCTAGATTGGCTTACAACATTTGTCATCACTTTTCTTTGGCCCAGGGAGGGAGAAAAAGACCACAATGAGCCTAAAAGCCCATTTTGGGTCATTTTTCTTAGAAAAGTGGCCAGTTTCATATTATGGGAGTTCGTGTCTATGTTCATGCATGCAATAGCAAGGTGTTTTAAGGTAAAATTAAAAAAAAAGGTTTTGAAACTATTTTATTATTTTGGGATGCTTGTTTTTGTAATACCTGGCACATAGAAATACTCAATACCTGTCTGTTGAATAAAAGAACATATTCCCAAAAAAATTCTCTGTCATTTAGGGAGTAAGGAAGGAGGGGAGGTTGGGGTATATCTTCAAAGTTTCTTTGTCTCTTTTGCTTTTTTTATTTTTATTTTTTGGTTCAAAATGCTCAGCTCTGCAGTTTCTTACACCTAGAGCTTTTCAAGAATGTCACCATGGAAGGGATACCACTTTGTCACCCTCTCCAAGCACATTCTTCATTCCAAGACACATCACTTATTTATTATGTTATGCTAATGAAGGTACAGCCACTAGTTTAGAATATACCATGCTCTGTGTGAAAGGCAGAAAGAAAAGGACCCCATAAATACAAAGAATCTGGACCAGAGAACATTTTATTACAAGGCTCACTCCTTTCTTAAAGACAGTAAACATGATGAATTTCTCTTTGCAGCTGAATTTATGAAGATAGATGATTCTCTCTGTGGTTGTTTTAACTGGGTTTGCCTTGCGGTCTGATGCAGGGTTGCAAACCCATACAAATACATTTATTGCCATCCCTAATGACAGGATACAATGTCTTATTGTATCATATGACTGAGTGGGACTTAAGAAAGCATTATGTTTTACCATAGGGATAGAAAAGGATTCATCCGACTTACATGTTTCAGTAGGAAAGGCCCCAATATTTTCGGTAAGGGAAGCTTTGAACTGCCTTAAATATTACTTTTCTACAACTTTTTGTAGTACTCTTTTCAGAGTCAGACTGAAAAAAAAAAATCTTTTGCTGAGACTTTTTCAAATGCCAAAGCAGGAATTGGGAGAGCTTTGTACTTGATTCTCATACATTCAGTTCACACTTTGGCATTCTGCTGAGCCGACACAGAAGGGAGAAGTAAAATCAAGGGGGGAGGGGAAGGGAAATGGAAGGTTTCTGAGCTCAGTGCTTAAGTGCCTTTCTCACTCAAAACGCTGTTCAAGCCTGAGTGCACATGCACAGCCACACGAGGGAACTGGCCCCACTTTGCTAATGATGGCAGCGTGCATCATTGGCTATGCAGATCACAGAAGAAAGCCATTCTGCTTAGCTCTAATTCCATCAGGATCATTTACCTTTTGAAGGATAGAAAAGAATGAATTGAAGATCAAAATCATCAACCTTATTTGGCTTCATCCAAGATTTATGGCAGCTGCTTTCAAGGGCAACTGAAAAAACCAACTGCGGAATTCACATCTGTACCATTTCTTGTCTTTCAATATTTTATTAATGTTACGAGCAAAGTCAACCTCTGGGGACATTAAAATTAAACAACCTCTATCCCTCCCCTATATTGGAATGAGAGCATATATCAATAATTGCTATATTTAACTACTCTCATCTGGATCATACCTTTTAGGATTAGCTGTCTCGGAAGCCTACATTTAGTTTACTATTCATTTGGCAAAGGTTATTGTAATGTGGGATCTGTGTCTTTGTGATGTCAAAGGCATTAAACTTTGATTTAAATTGTTAATAATACAGTGCCCATTATTGCCAGTTTTAGACTTGAATTAATTTTTTTTAAAAGCAAACATTTAAGAGATACCAACCCACATTTGAAATGAAGATACATTGTCCTTAATTTAAGTGGCCTGATGTGCAGCCGAAAAAAAAATCAACTTATATAAAAAAATACCAGGAGGATGTTTGCTGTGATCTCTGAGGAAGTAAATAAGGTTGCTTTGGTTTCTTTAGATGCTTTGATTAGTTTTGACAGCAAGAAATATATCTTGCCTTCATATGATAAAAGACTACAGTATAAGTGAGGCTGATACAGTGGCTCACAAATTATCCCAAGGATCAAGCACAGTGGACAAAAATTAATAAAGCAAATTAGCTTTCTATTTGCAAGATGCTCATGAGCTCTGAACTTCTCTTTTCATAGTAAAACATTTACTCTTAAAGAAGCCCCTGGTGAATCAGCTCCTACAGATATTCTTTGTGGTGTCTTCTGTTATTTCCAGCAAATAAATGCCTTTCTCAGCTGTGTCTGCCAGTGTCTTGGCTCTTAACTCTTATGCTTCTGGTCACAAAAAAGGTAAAATGTCAAATGTCAAAGGGAAATGAGCATGACCTAACCAAATAAAGTTCAACTCATGGGAAGTGCTTAATATGGAATAAATTGCTGGTGCTGGAATGAATGGTGGAGCCAGAGAGTTGTATGTTCAAATCCAAGTTCTGTCTTATTAGCTGGGTCACCTTGGGCAAGTTACTTAACATCTTGGATGTTAAGCTTAATATCTTTTCTGTAAAATGAAGATACTGATAGGTCCCTCATAAAGCTGCTGTGAGAATTAAATGATTTAACATACCTGTTAAGTGTCTAGAACAGTGCTTGGTACATGGAAGGGGATGGATAAATGTTGGTTCTTTTTCCTAACCTCTTCTTATTAAGATTCAGTATGATAGTCACAAAAAGGTCACAGCTATCTATTTCACGTATTTACCTTTGAGAGTACGTGTATTTAAGAAACTCGAGAAGGTTAGCAGTATGGCAATGACTCCTGAGTATGACCCTGTATTATGGGCATTGCTGTCACAGTTCATTGATAAGTAAAGTGGAGCCAGAGAATGAGAGACAGAGAGAGTGAGAGACGGAAAGAGAGAGAAATTCTGTTATATTCCTAAAGGCCTGTGCCCTGACTGGAGTGCATTGATATCGGGATGAAGTCTTTAGCCTCAGGTTGTCCTTCCTTTCTTCTTGGCTCACTTTTCCATTCTCCTTGGATTCGACTCTCCCTTTGGCTTACTCAGCTCAGCCACTTCAGGACTCTTAATAGTTTGTAGAACTTGCGCTTCTTTCTGCTCCAAGGTCTTTGCATTTACTCTTTCTTATGCCTGGAACAAATTTCCTTCTGGTCTTAGCACAATTGACTTTTCATCTTAAATACTAACACCTCAGAGAGGCTTTCCTTGCTCATTCTTACCAAGGTAGCCCCCTCACCACCCTGTTTTGTGGCATAGCAACATTTTAATTTCCCCTTATCTAAAACTAGTTACTGTTTTTGTTTGTTTAATCATCTGTCTTTGCACGTCTGTCTTCTTTCCTGCTCTGGCTACTAGCCTAGCTCAGTACACAACAATGGGGTAGGTGCTGAATAATAGTAATTATATTAACAATAATAAAAACTAACACTTAAAGAGCTCTTTTTATGTGCCAGCTACTGTTCTTTACTTCTATCAGCTGTTTAATTCTCCTGAAAACCCTATTCCCGTATTATAGATACAGAAAAATGAGACATGAGGCTGGGCCCAGTAGCTCACGCCTGTAATCCCAGTACTTTAGGAGGCTGAGGCAGGCAGATTGCTTGACCTCAGAAGTTGGAGACCAGCCTGGGCAACATGGCAAAACCCTCTCTCTACAAAGGTCACAAGTATTAGTCAGGTATGATGGCACACAACTGTAGTCCCAGCTACTAGGGTGCCTGAGGTGGGAGGATCACCTGAGCCCAGGAGGCAGAGGTTGCAGTGAGCTGAGATTGCAGCACTGCACTCTAGTCTAGGTAACAGAGCCAGAGACCCTGTCTTAAAAAAAATAGAGAAATAGGGTAGTCAAATGAGTTGCTTAATATTATACAACATTATATATGGTATATTAGCTAATATATATATGAACGCTAACCGTGAGAACAAACCTTTCTTCTATCTTGGCTTTCACAGAGGCTTCCTCACTCTTGTACCAATTAGATGATGGCGTTCAGGACTTGCAACCCCCAAATATGGTATTTTAGTATTTGAGAAAACAGTGGTAGTAGGAAAGTCTCTCTGACCTTCCTCTTGCCTTTCTCTCCTGAAGCAGGCCATAAAAGAATTCTCTGACCTTCCTCTGAAGTAGGTCGGATGAGGTACCCTCCCTGTACCCTGAGGAAAGGAATATCTTTATCCTGGAAGACAAACAGACACTAAGAAGGATTTGAACAAAACAGGCCTTGCTAAATTTTCCCCAGTTTATTACCATTATTAGATCGTGCCCTTTTGTCCTCCAGTTACAGTTATTCATAGCTATCCACTTCTTCATCAAACTTAGTATAACAATACATAGATTTTCCTGTTTCTCTGGGTGTTCATGTCTGAAGGCTCTCTGCTATGTGAAACTTACAGTAAATAAATCTGTATGCTAATCTACCATATGGAGGTCTTAGCCGTGAACCTAGCAATGGGTGAGAATTTTTTTTTCTGCTCTTATATTAGAAATTTCCTTTATTTGAATCCGCAAAGGATCATAGTTTCATCTTTATCACCTTGCTGTGTCCTCTGTCTGCACCTGGCTGGCTGCGCCCCTGCCTGGCTGCATTGTAAATTGGCTTTAGGTTGCATGTTTCTCCAGCTTGGTAAGGAGTGATCGGGACTGAATAATTTCTTACTTAGGTCATTTGTATAAGAATTTATTGTGGTGCTCTGAAGTTTGTTTTGGGATTCACTTATAAGACCTTTGTAGGAGGTATGAAGACTTCTCGAGAGGGGAAGTTTAAACACAAATAATTGGTTCTAACCTGTGCCTGATGAAAGCATGTATCACTGACACCTTAGCTATGCAAAGCAGTCACGGGGTGACATATCTTTTCCATTTTAGGGAGGTTTATGTACTGCTGAAACAGTTTTAGTTTTTCACTCTACCAGGCAGACATTTTTGAGATCTTTGACTGTGTCTTCTTGCTTATACACCGAGTATCTTAGACATTATTTTTCTTCTCCTGAAGACTCCCTGGAACATCAGCCATTGCACTAAGTGATGAGAGAGTGTCTCCTGGGGATACTGGAGGTGCTTGGGACAGTGGCCCCCACGTTAAATGCCTTTAAAATGCTGTACTGCAGAGCCAGACTGCACTTTTACACTCTGCCTCCTCCTGCTGCTGACGGCTGTCACTTGATACCTGTCGGGTGTCCTAGCCACTGTCATTCCCTGCATTATTTTATGCTCAATTGTCAGACTCATGGCTTGAGGGTGGATCTACCTCTCCTAAAGAGTCAAGAGTGTGGGCTTTATGACAGTCATTTTCACGTAGATTTTCTTCTTTTCCCTTTTAAGTTCCAGATGGTTAAGATGACTGGAAAGTGTGGCTCCTAAGTAATAAGTAGGGTATTAATTTTTCTTTTTATCATTATAAACTTTATACATCATAATTGTATATTTTATGATTATAAAATGTATAATTTAACATCAATACAAACATACTGATGCATTTGACCCACAAAAATTCATTGTGTGCCTACTAAATGCCAGGCACTGTGCCGAGCACTGGAGTTACAATGCTGAGCAAAACCAGGTGGGTTTCTGCCCTCGTGGAGCTGTAGACTGGAGAGGCAGACCATTCAGTAAGTGCATCAGTGAGAACTGTGACTCTGAAGGTGAACAAAGGAAAAGGTATACTACAGGGATTGAATCTTATTAAGAAGGTTGGGGAAGGCTTCTCTGAGAAAATAACTTTGAGCTAAGCTGTAAAAGATGAATTAGAAATAAGGAGGCTAAAATTTATGAAATGCTCTATTCTTTTTCAGTTTTTTTGTGTGTCTTTTTTCTTTTTTTCTTGAGATGGAGTCTTGCTCTGTTGCTCAGGCTAGAGAGCAATGGTGCAATCTCGGCTCACTGAAACCTCTGCCTCCTAGGTTCAAGTGATTCTCCCACCTCAGCCTCCTGAGTAGCTGGGATTACAAGCACATGCCACCATGCCCAGCTAATTTTTGTATTTTTAGTAGAGACAAGGTTTTACCATGTTGGTCAGGCTGGTCTCGAACTCCTGGACTCAAGCCATCTGCCTGTCTTGGCCTCCCAAAGTGCTGGGATTACAGGCATGAGCCACCGTGCCCAACCAGTTTTACCTATTGTTTCATATTTATTTTTCTACCAACCCAGTAAGTCCTTTTACCAGCTGATGACTCAGGTATCAAGAAAGCTTTTGTGACTTGGCTCAGGTCAGTCATACAACTAGCAAGGGATGGAATGGGGACCAGATGTCCATCTTTGATTTATAAGAAATGGGGATGACAGATCTAGGCTCAAGTAATATTTTTCTAGTTATTTTCTGGGCAAATAATATTCTAGTTATTACTTGGTCTTTGGCATTTTCAGGTATAAAATAGTGATTATTAATGCTTATTTTACAGAGCTATTGAGAAGATATGAGATGGCATAATACTGTAACAAATGAAATCTAGATCTTTTAATTAGTAAATGACATAAAGAGATGAAAGATGAGGAGCAAAATAATTAAAGGAATTGGAGTTTTTGAGTACTTATTTACTTAAACAAATGATCATTCTTTTCCTTTAGTGCCTTCCTTGGTGACCCCCTTCTCTCGCCACTGTTCTGCACTTTGCACGCTCTGCAGGAGGAATGCATCCTGTGGTAAGTGGGAATTCTTGTAAATCATCGCTGTATTCTATGTGTATATTCGTTCTGTGAACTCTACATGGATCCATGTGCTTAAAGTAAATACATCCTTTCTAATATATCAGGACGGAACATTGCACATTTATTCTTACATATCTAAAAGCAGAATCTGGAGAAAGTTAACTCTCCAATGTAGCTGTTGTATGCTGACTGATGCATAGGACCAGGCCAGAACCTAGAATTTTTGCCCTAGCTGGCGGGCAGAAGCTTAGAGTTAAGTTAATACTCAACTGTAGCAACCAACACATCCCAGCTATCTGGTATATCTATTTCTCTTTTCTGTAAAATGTAGTTTTGATTATTACATTGTATGGTTTTATATTTCTCATGGACGACTACTCTTGGGAGGCAGGAAGAAAAAGACATAGATTGTAGCGTTAGAGTCTTGGTTTTGAATCTGTCCTACCACATGGAACAGACAGGTTCCATGATTCAAGTTATTTAATTTCTTTAGTACTCAGTTTCCTCGCCTAAAAAAATGTGGACAGGAACAGCTTCCTTATAGATTCTGGTTAAATAAAAGAGATAAATAAGAGAGATAAACATGTGAAAGCTTCCTTATCTATAAAATGAAGATAATAATAGGTCTACTTCTAGTGTGGTTGGAAGGCTTTTGTAAAGTGCTGAGCAGAGGGTCTGGTGGATGATAAATACTGGTCATTATTATGATGGGCCAGGTATTATGCTAAGTGCTAGAGGTGCTTGAAACTCAGCAAGATGTGTGTGTGTGTGTGGGTGTAACAGGGGAAGATTGAGATGCACTGAGAGAATAGCGCAGGAACCTCAGTTTGAGTCCAGCTCTGGGTTCTGAGCCACTGTTGACTATCTCTAGGGTAATACATGTGAACTTTGAGTGGTTTCTTCCATCTAGAAAGTCACTGGATAATGTGAAGTCCTTTCTGGCAGGAAGTTGTTTTTTTTTTTTTTTACCATTCTCTATTAGACTTCAGGATCAGGTCTGCAACCATTTTTTCTTTCTTTTTCCACCTCACCTTCAAATTCCCTAGAGGGTTAGTTTTTCTGTAAAGCCAAAATGACTGCAAGTCATTGTGCGGAGCTGGGGTGTGTGGATAGACTTTTGATGGATGGAATTGAGCTATGGAGCTTTGATCACTTGCAGTGTTGCTGAGGCAACCTCCGAATAGGGTGAAACTCTTGAGAGGAGATGAGGACTTGGCACTTATGATGTTACCAGGAAGAAAAATGACAGTTGGGTGGACGAGAGCACAGGGGCTATGTATGCATAAGGAGTGGGAGGCTGGCAGTTAGAGAGAGGGTCAAGTATCATATCTGACAAGAAAAAGGGGTTGGTGTAAGGACTGTTGCCTGGAGCTGCCAGGGACAGTGACTAGATACTGTGTAGATTTTTGGCAATTTTAGTGCTTGGGAGATGAAATTAGAAAGCTTGCTTGATAGAAGTAAAATATATTATAGACTTGTAGGGGGAGGGTATCATGGTAACAGTTTTCTATACAAAATATAGTATTTAGGGGTTTTCCCAAGGTCTAACATTCATGGGAGCTGTCTAGCAAGAAAATATCCAATGATCACCTGAAATCTAGGTCTTTTAATTGGTAAATGACATAAAGAGACGAAAGATGAGGAGCAAAATAATTAAAAGAATTATAGTTTTTGAGTACTTATTTACTTAGACAAAAATAACTGAACAAAGTGTAGGGATTCTGATATATCACAGATTGAGTCCAAAGTTTATCCCTCCTTCCCTCATCCCTCCCTTTCTCCCTCCCACCCTTTCTCCCTCTCACCATCCATCTATCCATCCATCACCCACCTACCCATTCACCTGTCTACCCATATGTCCATTTATTCAACAGATATTTATCATGTCAAATGAAGATAGATATCTTGTATTTTACAGCAGAAGATAGCACTAGGAACAATGCATGCAAAATTAGATAGGCTGTTTTCAGATGAGAGATGGAATGAATAAACTGTCTTGAGAGAAGGTGAATTCCTCATCATTCCTCCCTTCTTTCCTTCATTCAATAAAGATTTCTTTATTTCCTTCTGTGTGCCAGAAATTTTTCTGAGTACTGGAGATTTACGGTCTCGGAGGGGCAGTATGAAAGCAGACACACAAGTTAATTGAGTTGTTGATTAGCGTTATAAAAGTGAAGTCAGATAAGGGGGTGCAGTGATGTTGGGGTAGGGAGGAAGAACCACTTAAAAAACGGTGATCCTAGAGGTCTTTCTACAGAGGTGGCATTTAAGTAGTATCCTGAATGAAGTGTAGGAATTGTGTGTGGAGAAAAGTGTACAGATAAAGAGAAAAACATATAAAACACAAGAGAAACAGCTTGACCTGCTTGAGGAATAAGGCTCGCGTGGTTGGAAGTCAAATGAGAGGGGAAGGTGAGAAGGAAGTCTAGAGAGGAGTCCAAGGTAATATGTGGTAAGCCTTGTAGGTCGTAGGAAGGAGTCTGGATTTCACTTTATGTGATGAGAAGCAGTCCATAGGGAGCTTTAAGCAGGGGGTTATAGGATCTAATTTCCTGTTTTAAGAGATTATTCTGGTGGCTGTGTGGAGAGTGGTATGTATGGGAGAAGTTTGGGTCCTTTTGATTCAGTGTTCAATTAATATGTTAAAGGAACAAACATTCCTATTTTTTAAAATTAGATAAGATACCAGATCGTATGGATACTGACTTATTTTCTGTCCTATAGAATCCTGAAATACTTCAAAAAATTTTCTAATCTGAATTTAACTTTTCACTAATTTAGCTATGAATAGATTCAGACCAAACCATGCATTTGATATGGTCAGAATGTAGCAAACTGATCATTCAGTGCTTTAGTGATATGAGTGCTTCTTTTCTCCTGCAGAGACCTATTTGTATTCTTTTGATTTGAGAAGTTTGTCATCTTTATCTAGATCCACTCTAGAAACCATCACGTTTTTAGTTATGAGAGCTACCTCTCTGGATAACAACAACAGTAGTCAGTAGTAACACAGCACTGCTGTGCGCCAGGCACAGTTCTGAGCATTTTGACTAAATTAATTCCCACAACCGTCCTCTGAGTTTGATATTATTATAGTCTCCATCTCACCATGGGGAACCTGAGGCTCAGAGAGGTTGGGAAACCTGTCCAGGAATGCATAACTATCCAGGATGGAACCCTGGCAGGCTAGGTCAGTTTTCCATACCCCCTTTCCATATGAAGAGGAATACCACTGGCCAAAACAGATGCCAAACTGCAGGTCCCATCACAGGATTGCTCAGAAATTTCTTTACGATGCTCAGACTGCAGGCAGGGTCCTGCTCCTTTACGTGGACTTCAGTCTAGTTTTGCTGCTCTATGGTTTGGAATGGAAACTGCTTTAGCCGCCACATCCACCTCCACCTCTGGCTCCCCTGCCAAGGCACTACGGCTTCCATCCCTGCTCACAGATCTAAAGGCAAGTTAGTTTCCTTCTGCCCTCAGCACAGGCCAGCTCTGATCCAGACTGCTTGGAAAGGAGGAGGAGAGGCCTGGCCTGGCTTTGTGGTGCTGTCTAGCATGCTATGGGACAGAGATGAGAGACAGGACGGTGGGGGTCCCTTCATGTTGCCAGTGGAAAGGATTCTGGTCCCTTGTTTGGGTGATTCTATCAAGTTCTGTCTGAGGCTGGTGGCCTATGCTGTCGTGGTGATCATTACAGGGTTTTAGCTTCATGCTGGACTCTGCTGTCACTGAAGGGCCCCTCTCCAATGTTCTTTTGGGTTGCACTCGTTGAACTTCCCTCTCAGATTTTAAAAAATGGATGTACACAATTCATTCAAAGTGTGCCTATAGGTTGCTGAATATGACAGATCATTATTTTACTTCTAATTTGCTTACTGTTACAGGAGAACAATTACTAGTGTACTGGCAATTCTTTATGTAATTGGCTATGCACACACTTGGCCCAGTGCTACCCAGGGAAGCTCCAAGGTGCCTGACATGCCTCTCCCAAGTCCTGAGCTCTGTCAGTGGAATTGAGGGAACTGCCCCTCTGTACTTTCTGGGGGGGATAGTAAATGCGGGTGGGGCTGTTTCCAATCAACAGAAAGATGCTTTGAAAGCATCTCTTGGTGCTTCCCTTGTGTGTCTCTGGTGAGAGAGTAACCTTTCGCCCCAAGCCCATACACCCCACAAGGTTTGCCTTGCCTTTCCCTACGGTCCTCTTGTAACAAAGGATGGGCTGGTAGTTGTGGGTGGTGGTTAATGATAGAACCAGGGCTCTCGCAGAACCTCACAGAATGCTACGGAGGGAGAGTTGGTTTCAACAGCCGAACACTTCTTTAGCACGAGATGCTTGCTGATTTTAGTATTCAGCTTCGCGCCTTGTTTGCAATATAAAGACAACAGAAAACAAACCCGCTTTTGACATTGTGGTGCAGAATTTGTCTCAGATGTTTCTGTTTGTCCCCCCTTGTCTTTTTAACTAGAAAGGCTATTTTCTTAAAGTTATATAGCAAAATGGAAGCAGATTGAGGGCCAAAACCTAGGTGTTGAGTTTATTCCAGGATTTTACTTATCAATGTTATTATGTTACTTACTTTTTCCCCATAAAATAAAAAAACTTCCTTTGTTCGTCTCTGCTATATAGGAAGTGAATCATGGAGTGTGTGATAAAAAATGTCATAGACTATCCTGTGCAGCAAACCACCATGGCACATGTTTACCTATGTAACAAACCTGCACATCCCGCCATGTGCCCCGGAACTTAAAAGTTGGAAATAAAAAAAAAAGACTATATGCTTTCCTTTGGCTTATACTCCGTGCCAAGAGCTCCAAGAGGTACCAGATGTGACTCTTCAGCTGATCAAATTCCTGCTTTTACTCAAGATGCAGAATGTTTAGGCAAAGTCTTTTTAATTTATCTTTACCATGTTGGTGCTCAGACAGGTAACAGTGGGTCGCCAATGGTACCACTGTGATCTTGTATTGGCATCACTGTCAAAAGCCAGACCTGGTCCCTGGGTGTAGAGACTGGGGCCAATCATGAAGGGAAGGGAGATGATTGTCTTACCTACAGGCTGGTCCAAGAACACAGTAGGGAGTTTCCAGTTTCTTCTCTAAATTATGGGCCAGCATCTCTTTCTTCTTGAGCTACCTAGCCTCATCTTGTGCGGTTTTATTGTGACCATCTTTTGTGGTGCCAGGAGCTGATATGTAACAGAAGTGGGGCCAGTCACCATAGTTTTCCCTAAGTGATAACAGAAGACTATTTTGTGCTTTTTTTGAAGTCACAGTGCTGGGGTGGAGATGTGAATATACCATGCTGATTGTCATCATCTTTACCATATGGAAATCCTGTCTGCAAAAATAAAGCCACATATAAAAGGAAATACAGCTAAATGACAAAGAGAAAGTCACATAGCCGGTGGCATTGTTTAAGACCCTGGATCCGGTGGTGCCTGAAGCCCACACAGGATTCAAGTTATTTGAGTCAATCTAGTTCTTTCTTTTTTACTCCTATTCTCAGGGTATTTGAGTTGTCTTTCTGTCATTTGCAACCCAAAGTCTTACAAGGGTGTTGTGTCAATAGCCTTAAATTATGATCAACATTTTAGCAAAATTAGAAATCTAGGAAAGGGTGAATGAATGTATCATTCAAATAAAAAAAGGGATTGTCTCTATGTTTTTGTCACTTCGTTTCCATTAAATTCAGAAAGCAAAGATTGAGACAGATGTTCAATATGAGGATATGATGTTTGTAATATATTGAATTAGATCTCCAGACATGGTATAAAAAAGGCATTGAAAATGGAATTGCCATTCTTCTGTCTAGCTTGCTTTGTGTGGTACTGCTCGAAAACAAGTGACAAATGACTTCCTAAATTCCTCACAACCATCATTGCCTCAAAACAGCACTGTTTGTGGCAGCACTTGCCTTAGAAGCCCTCCCCACGCACCGTCTATTTGTTGCACACAGTGAAGCTAATCCTGGGCCGGCCCCGGGCTGCTTCCTGCTTCATCGGCTTTCTGCGACAGGTGAAAGAAGGAGAAAACAGCTGGTGGAGAGGACAAAAGGGCTCCGCTCCACAGAGGGGCTCCCTCCAGCCAGAAGCAGGCGGAATCTTTACGTCCCATGATTAAAGAGGCCGACGGAAAGCCCATCTCACCACATGCAGCTCTGCTGGGAAGGGAAACTGAGCAGGCAGGGGTGTCTCTCTTATTCTTGAGTCCTGTTTTTGAAAGAAGGAGTGTTGGAGTTTCCAGAAACACTCAGAGGCCCGGAGGTGGGGAGAGGCTTGCTTTTCGGGGTGGGGTGGAGGAGGGCACGGTTGGACCTGGTGTTGGGTGATCTCGCCACAAGATGGCAGCACTACTTTTCAGTCTTTCTTTGTAGCTTCAGTCTTGAAGAAAAAACTTGTTCCAATCATTGCAGAACAATTGCAATCTTGACTTAGGTTTCATAATTTATGAAGCTGACTTCGTATCCTACCTGGAATCGTGTGTTACCATGTTTCAGACAGAGTTAGTGGTATTATGGTATCATTATTATTAATGTGGGCTCGCCTCTTCTATTTCCTGCTGGCTTTGCTTCTGCTCCGAGGCTGACCTCGCCCCGTAGGCATCAGGCAAGCAGCCTGGGGTAGAAGCAGTGCTCCTCAAACTAGCTGTGGTGCCGGACCAAGTGTGTGAACATTTCCAGTCTGTCTTGGGCTGACAATATTTTCAAACAAAATACAAATGAATAACAAACAAACAAAAGAAATGAAAAGACATACAAAGCACAAGCCCAATTTGTGACTTTTGGTTTCCACAGGGATGAGTTTACATTTTAATAAAGAGTCAAAACAAAATAACATTGGAAAAAAGACTTACAAAAATGGTATAGTTGCTTATTAAAAGTGTGAGGATATGCGATTAATAGAAGGAACCACTATCATTCTTGTACGTGTTTTGTCTCATCATCATAACTAAATAATAACAGACTCCGCTATTAAGCTGCCTGTGTGCACACTTTGAATTAACTGTAAGTATAATAAAGTTTTTAGTGTGAACACCCTAGCTTGTCTCTTGTTTCATTCGTCTTAATCTAAGTTGGATTGATGGCAACACTACTTATAAGGGCTAATGTATATCTCAACTATTTCTAGGTTGAACATTGGTTTGTGTTCATAACATCTGCAGAAAAACTGGAGTGCAGTGAAAGAAACAAGCTAATTTGGAGTAGCTGAAAAGAAAACTAAGAGTTTCTGACTTTATTTTTTCTCTCATCGTCGCTCTACTCCATGAACACTTGCTTTTTCCCGTTTCTGTGTGCTTTTCCCCAGTCCATGTGTTTTTACTCCTGAGGGCCACCACAGAGCACATGTGACTCTGTGGGTAGACTGCTCTAGACAGCCGGAGTGCCTGGGATGTTAAGTCTCATCTTCTGGGTGGTCTCCAGCCCGTGACCGACAGATGTAGCTGTAGGAAAGCTCCAGGGGCTGTACTTCAGTTCAGGACCATTGACCCTACTGAAGGGCCAGGCCAAAGCTGCCTTCCACAGGACAAACCTTACTTGTCCTCTTTGCCTTCTCTGGCCCGCTCTTCTTCTTTTCCTCTCCGGTTCTTCCCCCTGCTGCCCACACCTGCCCCCTTGCCCCACACACTTTCTTAATAAGCCGCTTGCACATGAATCTTTGTCTCAGTATCTGCTTCCAGGGAACTCAGTCTAAGACACTATCTGACTCAGAGTATCTCAGAATTAGGCATGGCTGACCATAAAACTGTCTGTTTGTATTTTTAGTCTTTTGCTTTCAGAGTCACTGACATCCTGTTTTTGATAACATAATCAAATGACCACTTCAGGAAATAAATAAACCTAATTTAACTTCCTTGGCTTTTTAGAAACCAGACAAGCCAGAGATATTTAATGTACCAATTTTCTTACCACATATTTGGAAACACTTGCCATGTATACTATGCTTTACATACATCTGTGTTCTTTTTTTTTCTCCTTGATTTCAGTTAATCTAAACCCAATTGTTTATCCTTGAAGAAGATAAATATAAAAGCTTCTTCCCTCTAAGGGTTTGAGGTGTGACTAAAACAGGTTTTAAATTTTGTTCCCCTGGATATTTTTAAAACAGTTGCATCTACATTACATGTTTTAGATGATGCTCTCCCAAAAAGCCATTCTGAGATGATTGCTTTCCATAGAGCTTACGTGAAATTAAACAATACGACAAAACATAACAAATTCAAACTGATTTGGAGAAATGCTGTTGTGAATTAGTGAAAACAATTAGAGAACATTAAAAGTGGAATCAGTTTTATTACTTTAAAGTATATATGTGCTATAATTTTAATTATCCTTTATTATAGACACCTATATGAGGCATTCGCATTGTCATTTAATTATCACAACAACCATGAAAATGAGGTATTTTTTCCCGCTTTTTAAAAAATAGATGAGGCATAGAGAGAGTAAATAACTTTTGCAAGGCTTGCAATTAGTAAACAAGAAAGCTGGTATTTGAATCTCGGTCTTTCTACCAGGCCATGCTGCTTCTACAGCTCAACGAAATTATCTAACTAAATATTAGTGTACATTATCAGCTTTAAGGAAGGGTCAACACCTCTGTATAATCGACATAGTCCTTTGTCTATAAAGAGTATTGTTAAAGTGCTTATAATACTTTAGAGAAAAGTAACAGAAATCTCCCTTGCCATCCCATATAAAAACAATAGCTATCATCTGATTATTTCACCTACCTTATATCCCTGTCTCATTTAGTTTTCACAACAATTGAGGTCGGTATTATTAGTCTTACTGTATCAGTTGGGTAAATAGAGAAGCATAGAAACTTTAGATAGTTTTGCTGATGTCACATGGATAGTAAGTGGAAAAAAGGGCTTTGGAGCCAGGAAACCATGAGCTTAACTGTTGTGCTATTCACTACTAATGCTTAGCTGAAACTTCCACATGGGGAAACGCCATGTCAGCTGAATCAGTGAGTGGAAATATGAAAGACTGAAGTTATGATTTCCTGAAAGTATTTTGTTCCTCAATAATGCCAAGTATATCTAGAAGAAGAGGAAGCAAAACCAGAGGCATGGCAGCAGCTTGGCTTCATGTTAACAGGATGCTTTTGTTCTTATTTCACTGTATCCGTTTCTTCATCAACTTTGATTCCCTTCCTACAGCTCACCTGTAAACAAAGCCACTGTTCACCATTTTTTTGGACTGGGCTACTGTGAAATTCAGAGGGTTCATCATAGCCAGGTGTTTCTCTGCACCTGGTGTGTCTGATCTGCAGAGCAAAGGGATTCATAGACAAACAACAGGACTCATTGTGGACCACACAATTAATCATTCTAGATTTCTGATTTGTTTCTTGAAACTTGCTATGTTCCTGTAATGGGAAAAAGACAGCTTCATTTATCACGCTGTCCCTCATGCTGCTCCTCGGCACCCTCCCCCGGGGTCCCTCGCCATCCTGAAACTTCTGAAACATCTGCTGTGGTGATACCATGGCAGGAGTTTCTTCATGTTCCTTATTACTCTTGCTTTCTCAGCATCCCGATTTTAAGCTCTCCTATTGTGACTGAAGACTAACGGGCCAATCTCCTCAATGGAAATGAACAATTAGTGGGTCCATTACTTATGGTGCCATTCACAGTTTTTTGCCAATGATTACATTTGTGTGTGTGTGTGTGTGTGTGTGTGTGTGTGTGTGACATATGGCCTGATGTCAAAAGAGCACGGGACTAGGAATCAGTTGTGCTGGATTTTTGTCTTGGCTCTGCTAGTCAAATCTGTCTGGGCTTCGATGAGTTGCTTCACCTTTCTGGACTTTCATTGCTGCGTGTAACAAAAATCTAGCCCAGATTATTTCTCAACTTTGAGTGCATATTGGAATCACATGAAATGCAGAAAATACTGATGCCCAGGTCATACCCTAGATCAACTAAATCAGAATTTCTGAAAGAAATAACCCTGACATTAGTATTCTTGTTAAAATTCCCCACAGAATTCTAGTGTTTCCTCAGGTTTGAGAACAACTAGCTTAGATGGTCTGTAAGGATTCTCTAGTCTCTGAAAGGTAAGTACACACACACACACATACAGACACACATACACATACACACACATACATACACACATACATACACATACACACACATACATACACACAAATACACACATGCACACACATACACAGACATACACATACATATACACACACACATCCAAATACACACATACACCCACAGATATGTGTATATATACCTACATATATAATTTTCTTTTAAGATGGAAACATTTAAATCACATTTGTACAAAGCAGGAAAAAAATCAGTGGAAAGGGAAGTCTGTTGAGGATGGGTGCATTGATGGATACATATCCTTGTGTTTTAGTCAGTTCAGGCTGATATAATAGAGTACTATAGACTGGGTAGTTTAAAAACAACAGCAACGTGTTTCTCTCAGTTCTTAAGGCCGGAAGTCAGAGATTAGGGTGCCAGCATGAATGGGTTCTGGCAAAGGCCCTCTCCTGAGCTCATTGTGTCTGCATGTGGCAGAAAAGGTATGAGAGAGCTCTCCAGGGTTTCTTTTACAAGGGGACTCATCTCATTCATGAAGGCTTCTCTTTATGACCTAACTACTTCCCAAAGGTTCCACTTCCTAATATCATTATATTGGGAGTTAAGATTTTAACATGAATTTTGGGTGGGCACAGACATTCAGTCCATTTTACTTCAAAAGGACAAAACACCTAAAAAGTGCGCAGGTGGAAGGACTAGCCTTAGACAGGTGTATGGAGAATATGCTCATAGGTGGGAAACCAGACTATATGAGCACAGATGTTGTAGGTAAATAGGTAGAGATAGAGGTAGCAGTCCATGGAGGTTCTCTTCTGGTTGCTTCAGTTTTTAATTTTATTATTATTTTAAAATTATACTTTAAGTTCTGGGATGCATGTGCAGAATGTGTGGGTTTGTTACATAAGTGTACACGTCCCATGGTGGTTTGCTGCACCCATCAACCCATCATCTCTATTAGGTATTTCTCCTAATGCTATCCCTCCCCAGCCCCCACCCACTGACAGGCCCCAGTGTGTGATGTTCTCCTCCTTGTGGCCAGGTGTTCTCATTGTTCAACTCCCACTTATGAGTGAGAACATGCAGTGTTTGGTTTTCTGTTCCTGTGTTAGTTTTCTGAGAATGATGGTTTCTGGCTTCACCCATGTCCCTGCAAAGGACATAAACTCATCCTTTTTTATGGCTGCATAGTATTCCATGGTGTATATGTGCCACATTGTCTTTATCCATTCTATCACTGATGGGCATTTGGGTTGGTTCCAAGTCTTCACTATTGTGAACAGTGCTGCAATAAACATACATTTGCATGTGTCTTTATAGTAGAATAAGAGAAATGCAAATCAAAACCACAATGAGATACCGTCTCATGCCAGTTAGAATGGCGATTATTAAAAAGTCAGGAAACAACAGATGCTGGAGAGGATGTGGAGAAATAGGAATGCATTTACACTGTTGGTGGGAGTGTAAATTAGTTCAACCATTATGGAAGACAGGGTGGCGATTCCTCAAGGATCTAGAACCAGAAATACCTTTTGACCCACCAATGCCATTACTGGGTATATGCTTTTTTAAAGTGAAGATCATCAGAATAGATGGGGAAGGCAGTGTTGGAGAGGTCTGAGAAAAGGGAGCTGTGAAAAGCCGCTCTGGGAGTGGGAGAGTAAACGTGCTATGGAAATGTGGTGTGATTGCCGGGGAAACCACTCTGGGAGTGGGAGAGTAAACGTGCTGTGGAAATGTGGTGTGATTGCCGGGGATACCACTCTGGGAGTGGGAGAGTAAACGTGCTGTGGAAATGTGGTGTGATTGCCGGGGATACCACTCTGGGAGTGGGAGAGTAAACGTGCTGTGGAAATGTGGTGTGATTGCCGGGGATACCACTCTGGGAGTGGGAGAGTAAACGTGCTGTGGAAATGTGGTGTGATTGCCGGGGATACCACTCTGGGAGTGGGAGAGTAAACGTGCTGTGGAAATGTGGTGTGATTGCCGGGGATACCACTCTGGGAGTGGGAGAGTAAACGTGCTGTGGAAATGTGGTGTGATTGCCGGGGATACCACTCTGGGAGTGGGAGAGTAAACGTGCTGTGGAAATGTGGTGTGATTGCCGGGGATACCACTCTGGGAGTGGGAGAGTAAACGTGCTGTGGAAATGTGGTGTGATTGCCGGGGATACCACTCTGGGAGTGGGAGAGTAAACGTGCTATGGAAATGTGGTGTGATTGCCGGGGATACCACTCTGGGAGTGGGAGAGTAAACGTGCTGTGGAAATGTGGTGTGATTGCCGGGGATACCACTCTGGGAGTGGGAGAGTAAACGTGCTGTGGAAATGTGGTGTGATTGCCGGGGATACCACTCTGGGAGTGGGAGAGTAAACGTGCTGTGGAAATGTGGTGTGATTGCCGGGGATACCACTCTGGGAGTGGGAGAGTAAACGTGCTGTGGAAATGTGGTGTGATTGCCGGGGATACCACTCTGGGAGTGGGAGAGTAAACGTGCTGTGGAAATGTGGTGTGATTGCCGGGGATACCACTCTGGGAGTGGGAGAGTAAATGTGCTGTGGAAATGTGGTGTGATTGCCGGGGATACCACTCTGGGAGTGGGAGAGTAAACGTGCTATGGAAATGTGGTGTGATTGCCGGGGATACCACTCTGGGAGTGGGAGAGTAAATGTGCTGTGGAAATGTGGTGTGATTGCCGGGGATACCACTCTGGGAGTGGGAGAGTAAATGTGCTGTGGAAATGTGGTGTGATTGCCGGGGATACCACTCTGGGAGTGGGAGAGTAAATGTGCTGTGGAAATGTGGTGTGATTGCCGGGGATACCACTCTGGGAGTGGGAGAGTAAACGTGCTGTGGAAATGTGGTGTGATTGCCGGGGATACCACTCTGGGAGTGGGAGAGTAAACGTGCTGTGGAAATGTGGTGTGATTGCCGGGGATACCACTCTGGGAGTGGGAGAGTAAACGTGCTATGGAAATGTGGTGTGATTGCCGGGGATACCACTCTGGGAGTGGGAGAGTAAACGTGCTGTGGAAATGTGGTGTGATTGCCGGGGATACCACTCTGGGAGTGGGAGAGTAAATGTGCTGTGGAAATGTGGTGTGATTGCCGGGGATACCACTCTGGGAGTGGGAGAGTAAACGTGCTGTGGAAATGTGGTGTGATTGCCGGGGATACCACTCTGGGAGTGGGAGAGTAAACGTGCTATGGAAATGTGGTGTGATTGCCGGGGATACCACTCTGGGAGTGGGAGAGTAAATGTGCTGTGGAAATGTGGTGTGATTGCCGGGGATACCACTCTGGGAGTGGGAGAGTAAATGTGCTGTGGAAATGTGGTGTGATTGCCGGGGATACCACTCTGGGAGTGGGAGAGTAAATGTGCTGTGGAAATGTGGTGTGATTGCCGGGGATACCACTCTGGGAGTGGGAGAGTAAATGTGCTGTGGAAATGTGGTGTGATTGCCGGGGATACCACTCTGGGAGTGGGAGAGTAAATGTGCTGTGGAAATGTGGTGTGATTGCCGGGGATACCACTCTGGGAGTGGGAGAGTAAATGTGCTGTGGAAATGTGGTGTGATTGCCGGGGATACCACTCTGGGAGTGGGAGAGTAAACGTGCTATGGAAATGTGGTGTGATTGCCGGGGATACCACTCTGGGAGTGGGAGAGTAAACGTGCTGTGGAAATGTGGTGTGATTGCCGGGGATACCACTCTGGGAGTGGGAGAGTAAACGTGCTATGGAAATGTGGTGTGATTGCCGGGGATACCACTCTGGGAGTGGGAGAGTAAATGTGCTGTGGAAATGTGGTGTGATTGCCGGGGATACCACTCTGGGAGTGGGAGAGTAAATGTGCTGTGGAAATGTGGTGTGATTGCCGGGGATACCACTCTGGGAGTGGGAGAGTAAACGTGCTGTGGAAATGTGGTGTGATTGCCGGGGATACCACTCTGGGAGTGGGAGAGTAAATGTGCTGTGGAAATGTGGTGTGATTGCCGGGGATACCACTCTGGGAGTGGGAGAGTAAATGTGCTGTGGAAATGTGGTGTGATTGCCGGGGATACCACTCTGGGAGTGGGAGAGTAAACGTGCTATGGAAATGTGGTGTGATTGCCGGGGATACCACTCTGGGAGTGGGAGAGTAAACGTGCTTTGGAAATGTGGTGTGATTGCCGGGGATACCACTCTGGGAGTGGGAGAGTAAACGTGCTATGGAAATGTGGTGTGATTGCCGGGGATACCACTCTGGGAGTGGGAGAGTAAACGTGCTGTGGAAATGTGGTGTGATTGCCGGGGATACTAAGAGCCTGATATTGTTTGGCTGTGTGTCCCCACCCAAATCTCACCTTGACTTGTCATCCACATAATTTCCATGTTTCAAGGGCAGGACCAAGTGGCGGTAACTGAATCATGGGGGTGGTTTACCCTGTGCTGTTGTCATGATAATGAGTAGTCTCACAATATCTGGTTATATACGCATCTGGCATTTCCCTTGCTGGCCCTCGTTCTCTCTCCTGCTGCCCTGTGAAGATGTGTCTTCTGTCATGATTGTAAGTTTCCTGAGGCTTCCCAGCCATGTGGAACTATGAGTCAATTAAACCTTTTTTCTTTACAATTACCCAGGCTTGGATATTTGGTCATAGCAGCATGAGAATGGACTAATACAGAGCCCATTTGAGGTTGGTGGTCATAAAAGTGAGACCAGTTGTTGGTGGTGTTTGCTTTTTGCTGCCTGGGGTCCTACCAAGATTGGATGGGCTTCCTGATGACTTCCAGTGTGCCAGCTGTTGGTTTCTTCCTGCATACCAGCTGCTATATTCTGTCTGATCTTGGGTCAGCTCTTGCATTTGTACATCTGGAATAGTCACTCTTTATTTGTCTGAAGCTGGCTGCTGCAGGTAGCTAAAATCCCTGAATTCCTTTCTTGTCTTGAAGAGTGGGCTGTGGCCTTGTTTCTGGCTTACCTGGGTTCCTGACGCCTTACTATTCTTTCCTCCAGAGTCAGTCAGAGATGAGTTCTAGAAGGTAGTGGCTCTGTACCCTGAAGATAAAAATGATGAAAGAATGGTTAGTGAGTTGGAAGCTTGTGCTGGAGAAGCTGCCTAGGAATTCTTTTCCCTGACTGGAACAAGACCATCATGGGTCGGTTTTGTTCCCCATCTCCTTAGACATGCAAATGACATGCTGCATATGAACAGTAAAGTCATACATCCAAGACAATGTTTTAGTTACATTAGGGCAAGTGGCTTTTGATTATCTAAAAGTCATCTAAAGTGGTAAATGATAAAATGGGTCATCTAAAGTAGTAAAACTTTCAGACCAAGCTGAAGCAAATGGCAGACTTCAGAAAAACTCAGCCTCCATGATGACCTGTATCTGAGATAGTGGAGACTGAATAAATGAAATTTTTTACCTTGTTCATTTTAGCTTCGATTCAAAGAGATTGGGAAACTAAGAGCCAGCAGGTGATCAAGTGGGACTATTCAGATAGAACAAAATGGACTTTGTCCTCTTCTTGTTGAATAGGTTCTGCATAATATCTTTGGATTTTGGCATTGAAAAGTAGAAGGAAAGAGGCCCCACCATTAGTTTGGCAGATTTGTCAAGCTGAGCTATGTCAATTGTAATATGCTGTTTCCAAGAAGACAGTAGAGCTTGTGAAATTTAGCAGTGTCTGTCACCACTTGACATCTTGGCTAAAACAAAAGCAGATTGAGGAAATGACTCACAATAGTTAATTGTTTCAATAGTCAGTCTTTTCCCATCTGCACAGTGTGTTGAATTTGATGACATCTGATGGGAACTTTGTGGAAAATTAATGCATCAAATTGTTTTCAAGAAGCAAGCCCCCCTTTGCTTTTTTAGTATTAGATTGGTGCAAAAGTAATTGTGGTAGGTAATTGCAGTTTTTGCCAAACTGCAATTACACTTGTGCCAATCTAACAGCTATATGTCAGTATCTAAAAATTTCCATTTTATTTCCTTTACAGTTTAGGTCAGACTACACAGTGTCTTGGCCTAGGGAATAGAAAAGGCCTGGACATTTGTCATAAAGAAAACAATATTCAGTGAAAATAACTCAAAATCAGCTTCTTCAGCTAAAGAATGATTTCTGTGTTGTGGATCTGATAAACACAAAAGCAAAGGGAACAACTGTTCAGCATTTCGTAAAGAAGCAAATTCAAGAGGATCTGTGCAGAAAACATTCATCTTCTGTTATCACATGAATATATAGCACATCTGGCTTTGAAATCTATGATGCCACTTAATAAGATGTATCATTTTGGATGGGAAACAATTAATTTACAACAGTTGCCTTGAATGTATAGCTTGGTGCTTTCAGTCTACCTTTGCTAGATCTAGGGCTTCTCACCACACTGAATTCCTTTATAGACCCTTAGAAATGCAACTCATTATGACTAACCTACTGACTTCTCTGACCTAAAGAATAGCTTTATATACTAGAGGTGTGGATGTCACATTTGGACAGAAAATTTCCTTTTTGGAGATCTCCCAATGGGAATAAAGCTTAACTCTATGAAAGTTAATTCTTTTGGAAAATGTTTCTAGCATTTGTTTTATTGTTGGACATCTACAAATAAGTCTACATTTCAGTTGTGCTAGAAAGAAATATTTATGGGGAGAAAGGATTAGAGTTGTCTGTTACCTACAGATTTCTTTTGGTGTTACTTAAGATATCAATGCCATATTTTTGTAGTTATGCAGAAGTGTGATACTTTCTGAATGGATTGGTTATAAAGAATAATGTTCTGTGTAATAAAGAACAAAATAAACCAAGAGGGAACGTCAAGACTTTGAAGAGCTGTGATGGAGCAGAAACACACTTATTTTGCACAACTCAGTAGGGCAAAACCCAAACTAGTAGTCCAAATTGTAGGCAGGTCATGGCTCATGATGGCAAAGGATGTTTCTATTGAACATTTTAAGGAAATAGCTGCTCCAGGAGGAGATAGCTCCTCATCCCTTCCTCTGAGAATTCTGCTGGGCATTGGAAGTTGAGAAAACTTGTCCACAGTCTGAGGCAGCCTGTCTACCATCTAGGAATATGTATTCGCAGCTCAGGAATGACTGCCACATAATTAGAAGTGTATTCAATTTCTTTTTTTCCTTTTTTATAGTTAGAATTTATAAAGAAGGTAGGTGGGGGGACTGGAGGGAAGGGTGTAGTAAGGATAATGTCGAGCGTCTTTTTTGTATGCCTTGTCTCACTAAGTCATGTTTGTCTTCTCTAAACTGAGAAGAATGCAAAGATCTAAAGTAAAGTGATGCATAGCACTTATCCGACAAAAACTGTACCCTGTCTGTTGTCTTTGGATAGGCCCTTGAATAGATTTGTTCCACCTCACCCTAAGAAGGTGTGTACCGGGGGCAAATTTGCAAACCCAGCATTATTCTATCTTTGCAGATGCCAGTAACTTAGTTGCCATCCCTCAACTAATAGAAAGAGTAAACTGTTCATACTCTTCTGCTACAACAGAGAGACCTTTTAGTTTCTGTGGGCTCCATCTAAAATTGTCACGATGTAAAAACGATGAATCAGAAAGAACATTAGTGAAATAATTTTGCTCATGTAGACAGATGAGAGCTGAATTTTTTTTCCTTGCTGTATTCTGAATTCCAGTTCATATTTCTTCATGTGAAAGTGGCTTTTTTTCCTGGATTTATACGAGGCTGAGCAAGCAGTTCTGGTAAAATTAAACCCACATATAAACAATAGATTTGGACAGCTCAATTTTGGTTCTGAATTCCGTTAGAAATTTTCCCCTCCTCTACTTTATTACAATTTCTGATTCTTTGCTTCTTGCAACCCACTTTTATATTGAGTATCACATTCGTGCAAGGGCATGCCAAACTGGTATTGGTGTATGCTGATTGCTTTGGCTTAGAAAGGTGCTGAGTTCAAGTTTGAAGTGTTTGCCCTTGACCATACTTTTAGAGAAGAAGAAAATTGTGATATTTGATTAAAATTTAATGAGGGCAAAAAGAGGGTTAAGAGGGAATGAAAACGAGCACTGTGGGATGCAAGGAGTGTAATGACCTCTTAACAAGTGTAATCTCATTGAATCCTGGCAGCAGTAGCACTGTGAAGTATTTATTGGGACCCCCATTTTACAGATGAGGACATTAAGATTCAGCAAGACTATTTGGTTTGCTCACACTCTAAAGATGTCATCTGAATCCAGATCTTTAAGATTCTCAAACTCTTTGTACTATTTCATAATCTGTGAAGAAAGAAGCTTTTCTGGATGTTGTGTATATTCTTTTCACAAGGTGCCTTCAAGGAAGACTTAGTGAAGGACAATAATACCAACAAACAAAAGCAAAAATGGGCAAGTGTCTGCCCAGGAAGGAGGCAGCTTCCTCTGCAGAATTGGGAAAGATCATGAAGCCAGGGAGAAGTTGTAATTGCACAGAAAATAGAGTTGGAGGACCTGATAAAAAATTCAGGGCACAAATGTGGTGTAAAGTTTGAAGCAATATATCACATGGCTATTTTTTTCAGGGAGAAAAAAATAACATCAGTCATGGGACTTTAAGTCATCTAGGTCGGAGAAAACTAGGCAGAGATGCTTAGAAGATGTGAGCTACAATTGTAAAGATGCAAACGTGAAGTGGGCATAGAAGGGCATGGTAACAGGGATTTGGGGGAAGACGTGAGTAGTTTTGGAGAAGGTTAGGATATATTTGTAATTTCTCAAGTGCTGTTAATTATGTAATGCCTTTATTTCATATAACTCAGATTGATTCTATCGATACAATACTTCTGTTTTAGAGTGCAAGGGAAACACAGGGGAAAAGTTGGATTATCCTAGGTGGAAATCAGTTGTAATTAGAGTTTAAAGCTTTCAGACAAGAACCTTTGAAAACTCATACTCCAAGTAACCCTTCTTCAATTGCCAACACATTTATTCTTACTCATTTTATTTTTAGAAATCCAAAACTTAATTGTCTCCATATGATATGATTTCTTCCCGAAATCCCTAATGAATTTAGCTACTTAAAAGAGAAAGGCTGCAGAAAAGCAAGTCTAGCTACATAGAGGGTGGTTGGTGAAAGCTGGAGAACATTTATAGGTGCGTAGGCTGGCTTATTCTGTGTTCAGGGAAAGGTCTGGCCCATGAGCAACAAAGAAGCACATTTAAAATAATGCCTTTAGTGCATTATGAACGGGGAGCTTTTCCTTAGTGTATACTTTATTCCATTTCTTTTTCTTGCTCAATAAATACAAGACACAAAAAAAGCATTGCTTTTATGTTTTAATTTCCCAGCAGCACTCTGTATTGGAGACAGTAATTAATGAAAATTATAGGCTAAACATTTTCAAGTTCGCATTAGGTACCTTAATCCTTATTTTAGAAAATAATTCTACTCTACCTAAAAAAGTATGTGAGTGTGAGTTGTGTGTATATTGGAGGGAGGGCACGTGTGTAAGCTATCTCCCTTGAAGTTTTCAACCAACCGTATATATGGTGATGTCTAAAATATGAGGCCCCATATTAAAGAGATTATGTTTCCCGACCTGCAGCATGATTTTAAATGTAATATTCACCTGTTAAGAAACCCTTAGCTACTAGTTCTGTTTATATTTCAAGAATGAAATAATCCAGACAATATGTACTACTAACAAAATTAAGTATTGTTGAGCTATTTTTAAAAAACTTGAAAACATGATTAGGACATGGTGAATAATATTTTATAACCTGGCTCACGTGACCATATTATATAACAAAATTGGGTTTTCTTTCAATTTTTCATTTTATAATTGAGCATAGCAACAAACAATATTGAATTGGGCTAGGTGACCTAAGAAAATGAAATTCTTACCCTCATTTAGAAGTAAATACATTTTTTTAAACAGCAGAGAATATTCTGTCTAGAAAAGTTAAATGAAGAACCATAGAATAAATAAATAGTGATTTTCCAAACTTTTCCCAGATTAATTCAAATCTTGGAGTCTTAGGTTGAAACAACTTAGACACCTCATCATGACCAAAGCCAATTTTGCTATTTAATATGTATTTATGTCCCATAAAGTACAATACTATCTCCTGAAAACTATGAAAATGGACAAAAGCATTTCTGGTGTAAGAAAAGTGAAGGTGGAGGTAGGTGGGGTAAGAGTGGGTCATAAAATACACAGCTACAATTACACAGCTGTACTTCCTAGTACACATTCAAAGAATTAATTTTAAAATGCACTGATCAAATTTAATGAAGCAAAAATTTTAGGCACCTGCTGGAAATGGAGGTGAGTAAGCAAGATAAATAAGATATGGTATTTCCCCCAAGGCATTTGTATCCTAGGGTACATGTTTAGGTGTATGTATGCCTCAAGTAGGTGTGGGCAGAGGACAGGATGAGTGAGTTCTCAGTACCTTGTCATAACAGGTGGAAAGACTGATCACCTCAGTGTTCAAACAAACAAACAAACGAACGAATAAAACCCCCTTAAGTAGTAAATGTTGCATGGAATAGCTGCCATTTTTAAAAGTTTCTTCTCCTCAAGTTATGGCCCATTTCATGGCCAATTTCCTGTTATTTTAGTTTTTTTTTCCTGATTACAAAACAATTCAAAAGCTATCTGTAAAATTTAGAAAGAAGAAAATAAAAATCATCTTTAATCCCTTCACCTAGAGATAACAGTAGTTGTATCTTCCCAGGTTAATTTTCTCTGGGTATGCATACATATGAGTGTGTGTGTGTGTGTGTGTGTGTGTGTGGCATAAAATATTAGAAATATTTTAAAAATGTGGCACATAAACACTTGTGTGATGTTCCCCTCCCTGAGTCCATGTGTTCTCATTGTTCAACTGTCACTTATGAGTGAGACCATGCGGTGTTTGATATGTTTGTGTATGTGATTATATATACACACACATACATATACACATATAATCTATGTGTGTATATATATATATATGGATGACACAAAATTGAGAACAAAATTACATGCGTTTCTGTTACATTTTTGTATTATACTTTAAGTTCTGGGGTACATGCGTAGAAGGTGCAGCTTTGTTACAAAGGTATATACATACTATGGTGATTTGCTGCACCCATCAACCTGTCGTCTACATTAGGTATTTCTCCTAATGCTATCCCTCCCCTAGTCCCCCACCCCCTGACAGGCCCCGGTATGTGATGTTCTCTTCTCTGTGTCCATGTGTTCTATTGTTCAACTCCCACTTATGAGTGAGACCATGTGGTGTTTGGTTTTCTGTTCTTGTGTTAGTTGAGAATGATGGTTTCCAGCTTCACCCATGTTGCTGCAAAGGACATGAACTCATCCTTTTTTTATGGCTGCATAGTATTCCATGGTGTGTTTGTGCCACATTTTCTTTATCCAGTCTATGATCGATGGGCATTTGGGTTGGTTCCAAGTCTTTGCTATTGTAAACAGTGCCACAATAAACATAAGTATACGTGTGTCTTTATAGTAGAATGATTTATAATCCTTTGGGTATATATCCAGTAAAAGGATTGTGGGTAAAATTGTATTTCTATTTCTAGATCCTTGAGGAATCACCACACTGTCTTCCACAATGGTTGAACTAATTTACACTTCCACCAACAGTGTAAAAACATTCCTATTTCTCCACATCCTCTCCAGCATCTGTTGTTTCCTGACTTTTTAATGATTGCCATTTTAACTGGCATGAGATAGTATCTCAATGTGGTTTTGATTTGCATTTCTCTAATGACCAGTGATGATGAGTTTTTTATCATATGTTTGTTGGCCACATAAATGTCTTCTTTTGAGAAGTGACTTTTCATATCTGTTACCCACTTTTCGATTTTTTTTTCTTGTAAATTTGTGTAAGTTTTTTTTAGATTCTGAATATTAGCCCTTTGTCAGATGGGTAGATTGCAAAAATTTTCTCCCATTCTGTAGGTTGCCTATTCACTCTGATGATAGTTTCTTTTGTGGTGCAGAAGCTCTTTAGTTTAATTAGATCCCATTTGTCTATTTTGGCTTTTGTTGCCATTGCTTTTGGTGTTTTAAACATGAAGTCTTTGCCCATGCCTATGTCCTGAATGGTATTGCCTAGGTTCTCTTCTAGGGTTTTTATTGTTCTATGTCTTACATTTAAGTCTTCAATTCATCCTGAGTTAATTTTTGTATAAGGTATAGGGAAGGTATACAGTTTCAGCTTTCTGCATATGGCTAGTGTGTTTTCCCTACATCATTTATTAAACAGGGAATCTTTTTCCTATTGCTTATTTTCATCAGGTTTGCCAAAGATCAGATGGTTGTAGATGTGTGGTGTTATTTCTGAGGTCTTTGTTCTGTCCATTGATCTATATATTTGTTTTGGTACTGGTACCATGCTGTTTTGGTTACTGTAGCCTTGTAGTGTAGTTTGAAGTCAGGTAGTGTGATGCTTCCAACTTTGTTCTTTTTGCTTAGAATTGTCTTGGCTATGTGGGCTCTTTTTTGGTTTCATATGAAATTTAAAGTAGTTTTTTCTAATTCTGTGAAGAAAGTCAATGGTAGCTAGATGGGGATAGCATTGAATCTATAAATTACTTTGGGCAGTATGGCCATTTTCATGATATTCATTCTTCCTATTCATGAAGATGAAATGTTTTTCCATTTGTTTGTGTTCTCTCTTATTTCCTTGAGCAGTGGTTTGTAGTTTTCCTTGAAGAAGTCCTTCACGTTCTTTGTAAGTTGTATTCCTATGTATTTTATTCTCTTTGTAGCAATTGTGAATGGCAGTGCACTCATGATTTGGCTCTCTGTCTGTTACTGGTGTATAGAAATGCTTGTGATTTTTGCACATTGATTTTGTATCCTGAGACTTTGCTGAAGTTGCTTATCAGCTTAAGGAAATTTTGGGCTGAGACAATGGGATTTTCTAAAATATACAATCATGTCATCTGCAAACAGAGACAATATGACTTCCTCTTTACCTAATTGAATATCTTTATTTCTTTCTCTTGCCTGATTGCCCTGGCCAGAACTTCCAATACTAAGTTGAATAGGAGTGGTAAGAGAGGGCATCTTTGTCTTGTGCTGGTTTTTAAGGGAATGCTTTCAATTTTTGTACATTTAGTATAATATTGGCTGTGGGTTTATCATAAATAGCTCTTACTATTTTGAGATATGTTCTATCAATACCTAGTTCATTGAGAGTTTTTAGCATGAAGGGCTGTTGAAGTTTGTTGAAGGCCTTTTCTGCATCTATTGAGATAATCATGTGGCTTTTGTCATTGGTTCTGTTTATGTGATGGATTACGTTTATTGATTTGTGTATGTTGAACTAGCCTTGCATCCCAGGGATGAAGCCAATTTGATTGTGGTGGATAAGCTTATTGATGTGCTGCTGGATTCAATTTGCCAGTATTTTATTGAAGATTTTCACATCAAAGATTTTCATATCAAGAGATATTGGCCTGAAATTTTCTTTTTTTGTTGGGTCTTTGCCAGGTTTTGGTATCAGGATGATGTTGGTCTCATAAATGAGTTAGGGAGGATTCCCTCTTTTTCTTTTGTTTGGAATAGTTTCAGAAGGAATGGTACCAGCTCCTCTTTGTACCTCTGGTAGAATTTGGCTGTGAATCCTTCTGGTCCTGGACATCTTTTGGTTGGTAGGCTATTAATTACTGCCTCAATTTGAGACCTTGTTATTAGTCTATTCAGGGATTCAACTTCTTCCTGGTTTTGACTCTTGGGAGGGTGTATGTGTCCAGGAATTTATTCTTTTCTTCTAGATTTTCTTATTTATTTATGTAGAGCTGTTTATAGTATTCTCTGATGGTAGTTTGTGTTTCTGTGGGATCGGTGGTGATATCCTCTTTATCATTTTTAATTGCGCCTATTTGATTCTTCTCTTTTTTCCTCTTTATTAGTCTGGCTAGTGATCTGTCTATTTTATTGATCTTTTCAAAAAACCAGCTCCTGGATTCATTGATTTTTTTGAAGGTGTTTTTGTGTCTCTATCTCCTTCAGTTCTGCTCTGATTTTAGTCATTTTTTGTCTTCTGCTAGCTTTTGAATTTGTTTGCTATTGCTTCTCTAGTTCTTTTAATTGTGATGATAGAGTGTCGATTTTAGATCTTTCTTCCTTTCACTTATGGGCATTTAGTGCTATAAATTTCCTTCTACACACTGCTTTACATGTGTCCCAGAGATTCTGGTATGTTGTGTCTTTGTTCTTAATGGTTTCAAAGAACTTATTGCTTTCTGCCTTAATTTTCTTATATACCCAGTAGTCATTCAGAAGCAGGTTGTTCAGTTTCCATGTAGTTGTGCAGTTTTGAGTCAGTTTCTTAATCCTGAGTTCTAATTTGATTATGCTGTGATCTGAGAGACTGTTTGTTATGATTTCCATTCTTTTGCATTTGCTGAGGAGTGTTTTACTTCCAATTATGTGGTCAGTTTTAGAATAAGTGTGATGTGGTGCTACGAAGAATGTATATTCTGTTAATTTGTGGTGTAGAGATGTGTAGATGTCTGTTAGGTCCTCTTGGTCCAGAGCTGAGTTTAAGTCCTGGATATCCTTGTTGATTTTCTGTCTTATTGATCTGCCTAACGTTGACAGTGGGGTGTTAAAGTCTCCCACTATTATTATGTGGGAGTCTGAGTCTCTCTGTAGGTTTCTAAGAACTTGCTTTATGAATCTGGGTGCTCCTTTGTTTGGTACATATATATTTAGGATAATTAGCTCTTCTTGTTGCATTAATCCCTTTACCATGATGTAATGCCTTCCTTGTCTCTTTTGATCTTTGTTGGCCTAAAGTCTGTTTTTTCAGAGATTAGGATTGTAACCCTTGCTTGTTTTTGTTTTCCATTTGCTTGTTAAATATTCATCCATCTCTTTGTTTTGAGCCTGTGTGAGTCTTTGAATGTGAGATGGTTCTCCTGAATACAGCACACTGATGGTTCTTGACTCTTTATACAATTTGCCAGTCTGTGTCTTTTAATTGGGGCATTTAGCCCATTTACATTTAAGGTTAATATGGTTATGTGTGAATTTGATCCTGTCATTATGATGCTAGCTGGTTGTTTTGCCTGTTAGTTGATGCAGTTTCTTCCTAGCATCATTGGTCTTTACAATTTGGTATGTTTTTTCAGTGGCTGGTTCCGATTGTTCATTTCCGTATTTAGTGCTTTCTTCAGGAGCTCTTGTAAGGCAGGCCTGGTGGTAACAAAATCTCTCAGAATTTGCTTGTCTGTAAAGGATTTTATTTCTCCTTCTCTTATGAAGCTTAGTTTGGCTAGGTATGAAATTCTGGGTTGAAAATTTTTTCTTTAAGAATGTTGAATATTTGCTCCCACTCTGTTCTGGCTTGTAGGGTTTCTGCTGAGACATCTGCTGTTAGTCTCATGGGCTTCCCTTTGTGGGTGACCCGACCTTTCTCTCTGGCTGCCCTTAGCATTTTTTCCTTCATTTCAACCCTGGTGAATGTGACAATTATGTGCCTTGGGGTTGCTCTTCTTGGGGAATATCTTTGTGGTGTTTTCTGTATTTCCTGGACTTGAATATTGGCCTGCCTTGCTAGGTTGGGGGAGTTCTCCTGGATAACATCCTGAAAAGTGTTTTCCAACTTGTTTCCATTCTCCCTGTCACTTTCAGGTACAGCAATCAAATGTAGATTTGGTCTTTTCACATAGTCCCGTATTTCTTGGAGGCTTTGTTCATTTCTTTTTTTTTTTTCTCTAATCTTGTCTTCCTGCTTTATTTCATTGAGTCGATCTTCAATCTCTGATATCCTTTCTTTGACTTGATTGATTTTGCTATTGATTGCTATTGATACTTGTGTATGCTTCATGAAGTTCTCATGTTGTGTTTTTCAGCTCCATCAGGTCATTTATATTCTTCTCTAAACTGGTTATTCTAGTTAGCAATTCATTTAACATTTTCCTGAGGTTCTTATCTTCCTTGCATTGGGTTTGAATATGCTCCTTTAGCTCAGGGAAGTTTGTTACTACCCATTTTCTGAAGCCTACTTCTGTCAATTCATCAAACTCATTCTGTATCCAGTATTGTTCCCTTGCTGATGAGGAGTTGTGATCCTTTGCAGGAGAAGAGGCATTCTGGTTTTTTGGAATTTTCAGCCTTTTTTGTGCTGGTTTCTCCCTATCTTCGTGGATTTATCTACCTTTGATCTTTGATGTTGGTGTCCTTCAGATGGGGTCTCTGAGTGGATGTCCTTTTTGTTGATGTTGATACTATTCCTTTCTGTTTGTTAGTTCTCCCTCTAACAGTCAGGCCCCTCTGTTGCAGGCCTGCTGGAGTTTGCTGGAGATCCACTCAAGACCCTGTTTGCCTGGGTCTCACCAGTGGAGTCTGCAGAACATCAAAGATTGCTCCCTGTTTCTTTTTCTGGAAGGTATGTCCCAGAGGGGTACCCACCAGATGCCAGCCAGAGCTCTCCTGTATAAGGTGTCTGTTGGTCCCTACTGGGAGGTGTCTTCATATCAGGAGGTAGAGGGTCAGGGACCCACTTGAGGAGGCAGTCTGTCCCTTATCAGAGTTTGAACGCTGTGCTGGGAGATCTGCTACTCTCTTCAGAGCTGTCAGGCAGGAACATTTAAGTCTGCTGGAGCTGTGCCCACAGCCACCCCTTCCCCCAGGTGCTCTGTCCCAGGGAGATGGGGGTTTTGTTTATAAGTCCCTAACTGGGGCTGCTGCCTTTGTTTCAGAGATGCCCAGTCTAGAGAGGAGAAATCTGGAGAGGCAGTCTGGCTGTAGCAGCCTTGCTGAGCTGCAGTGGGCTCTGCTCAGTTCTAACTTCCTGGAGGCTTTGTTTATACCGTGAGGGTAAAACTGCCTACTCAAGCCTCTTCAGTGGCGGATGACCCTCCCCTCACCAAGCTGGAGTGTCCCAGTTTGACCTCAGACTGCTGTGCTGGCAGGGAGGATTTCAAGCCAGTGGGTCTTAGTTTGCTGGGCTCTGTGGGGGTGGAAATTGCTGAGCCAGGCCACTTGGTTCCCTGGCTATGTCCCCCTTTCCAGGAGTGAATGGTTTTGTCTTGCTGGCGTTACAGGTACCAGTTGGGTATGGAAAAAAAAAAAACTCTGGCAGCTAGCTTGGTATCTGCCCAAATGAATGCACAGTTTTTTGCTTGAAACCCAGGGCCCTGGTGGCGTAGGCACTGGAAGGAATCTCCTGGTCTGCTGGTTGTGAAGACCGTGGGAAAAGCACAGAATCTGGGCCAGAGTGCATCATTCCTCCCAGTATAGTCTCTCTAGGGGAGGGATATCCTCCAGCCCCTTGTGTTTCCTGAGTGAGGCAGCACCCTACTCTGCTTCGGCTTGCCCTCTTTGGGCTGAACCCACTGTCCAACCAGTCCCAATGAGATAAACCGGGTACCTCAGTTGGAAATGCAGAAATCACCCACCTTCTGCATTGATCTTTTTGGGAACTGCAGACTGGAGCTGTTCCTATTTGGCCGTCTTGCCAGCCAGTTTTCATTTTTTTTTTTTTGAGATGGAGTTTTGCTCTTTCATCCAGGCTGGAGTGAAGTGGCATGATCTCGGCTCACTGCAACTTCTGCCTTCCAGGTTCAAGTGATTCTCCTGTCTCAGTCTCCTGAGTAGCTGGGATTACAGGCACTTGCCACCATGCCTGGCTAATTTTTGTATTTATAGTAGGAATAGGATTTCACCACGTTGACCAGGCTGGTCCAGAACTCTTGACCTCAGGTGATCCACCTGTCTTAGCCTCCCAAAGTACTGGGATTACAGGTGTGAGCCACCATGCCCCACCCAGTTTCCGTTTTTCAAAGCATCTCCAGAAAAGTTTCTTGTAAAGTCCTGGCTCTTAGAGCCAGGCCGGCAACCTCTGGGCACCGGCTCCTGGGGGCGCAGTCCTGGTGCTCTGCTCCAGTACCACGTGGCCACTGCCTTCTGCTCTGGGGGGTCCAGGAGACTCCCGCTTCTGTTACCTTTTTAACTTATTAAAATCTATGTCAAATATTTCTGCATGCCTTTAAAATGCCTGTACCACTTTAAAAATGTTTGCATAACATTCCATTATGTGGATATGTGGCAATTTATTTAGATATTCCCTTATTGTTTTGCATTCAGAATGTCCTTGAACTTTTTTTTTCAAGCTAAGGGGATGCCTTAATAGATACATTTGCAGCCAAATTGTGTGCTTCTGATTATTTCCTTAGTATAAATTTCTAGAATTGTTAGATCAAAGGAAATGCACACATTAAATTTTTTGATCTCTATAAATTAGGGAGTATTTAAAGAATCACCTTCTTGAGCTGCAGTGAGCATGCTCAGTGACTAGCAGGAGTTGGGGGTTCGAGAGAGGGCAGACTCCGGCTGGACCTGGCTTAGAATGTGGAAGCACCACTCTCCAACTGAAACAGACCAGGCTGCCTAGCTTTGCCCAGGAAGCTTCAGAGGACAGTTGGGTGTTTGTAATATTGGAGGCATGGTCAAGAGGAACATGGGCTATTTTAGGCTAAAGTCATTTTACCTTTAAAATTCAAGTAGGGGCAATAAATAAAATTTGTGTGGTGTGGGGAAGGAGTGTATTTCTTATTGGTGGTACACACTGTTTGCTTAAGTCAATCAAAACTAGTGGATTATTCAACTCATCACTGAACTTTTTATAGATAAAATCAAGATGGACAAGGGTAAAAAGAGAAAAAGGACTCAAGGGAGTTGTGAAAGAAGAAGCTGTTGGACTTTGAGATGGGCATTTGTTGTCTATGTTACACACATCTGCAGACTCTGTAGAGGCTGATCATCTCTCCCATCACCCAAACCAGCTCTTTTCCCAGTTACTCCATTTCTTGTCAGTGCCTGCACCTGTCTGCTTGGTGAGACATTTGAGTCTTTATCAGTCTCCTTTATCATCTTAAACATGAAATAAATCAAGGCCTATAATTCTGTTCCATTTGTGATATCTATCAAATTTTCCTCCATCTCTACTACTACTGCTGTCATCCTTTTCCAGTCTTAAGCATATGTCAGCAATTCTGGAGTAGCTTCAGACTCCAGTTCCTCCTCCTCCTATTTCTCCCCTACTGTTTCCAGCTTACTGTTTCCCAAATGCCACCTAACTGTTTCATTCAGAGAGCATTTAGCTACTGCAAGTAACCACAGACTCTGAGCCTTTCCAAACTGGGGCTTTATCATATCTTTGTAGCTACATTTTTTAGGAAAGTGGCTGACACCTGACTCAATGTTAGCCTTGCAACAACTCCATGAAGTTTTGAATGGGAAATTGAGGCTCAGGAAGGCAAAGTGATCTGCCAAAGCCTGCATAGCTAGTAAGTGTTAGAGCAAGACTCACTCATAGGTAGGTCTTTTTTTTTCTTAAACCATATGAACTTGGCTGCACCTTGCTACTTCCATTGTCAGGAATTGGAGACTTTCTTAATCAAGTTCACTTATTGTACCTCTAGAACTTTTCTGCAGTGAGTTGCTATGTCAAGGGATATTACCTGCTGCAAGAAATATATTTGAAAATTTGCCAAGTGAATGTCAGAGGAGAAGGGCTGACTAATAAAGACCAAGAGAATTGAAGGTGGACCTTAAGCAGGGCATGTAGGTCAAAACAGGATTTGGTCAGCAGGAGATCAGGGCAGAGGGCATCCCATGTTGTGGAGGTAGAGAGCAAAAGCACTGAGACAGAAATGAACCAATTTTTGCTGTGAATGATAAAGAAATTAACTTACCTGTGAAAATATTTCATGTAGTCTTTCTGGAAATAATCTTCCTTTAAAGTAATGGTTTCACTAGTGCCTGGAAATAAACCCGATAATTTCATGGATTTAGGTGCTAAGGACTGCAGAGTAACAGCCTTCTTTCTGTATGGCAAGAGCAGAGAGAAGAAAGCTCACTTGACTGTGGAATTCCCACATTCAGGATTTTGAAATGAGCCTGGATTTTGTGAGAATTCCCCTGGCAAATCCTAGGGTACAGGAACCAGATTTGTATCTGAGGATGGCTTCAGTTTTCATGATAACTTTAACCTTCAGAAACATTTTCTCCCAACTTTAGAAAAGAAGCATAAGATGAATTGGGTTTGAACATATTATTGCAAAGAGAACATTTTTTTAAAAATATATACATTTTGTTGCACTTTAAGTTCTGGGGTACATGTGAAGAACATGCAGGATTGTTGCATAGGTACATACATGGCAATGTGGTTTGCTGCCTCCATCCCCATCACCTGTATCTGGCATTTCTCCCCATGTTATTTCTCCCCAACTTCCCTACCCCTTGCTGTCCCTCCCCTAGTACCCCCGACAGACCCCAATGTTTGATGCTCCCCTCCCTGTGTCCATATGTAAAGAGAACATTTCTTACTGGCCAATAAACTTTGTAGCCAAAAACAAGTTGTTGAAAGGGACCTGGATGATGGCAAACAGTAAAATGAGACATTTGGAATTATAAACTCCCAAATAATTATCACCTGTAAACCAATGGCATAAAATTAAATAGAGGCATTTAAAAAGTATTAGGCAAGTTAAAAAATGGCCGAGAACAGAAAATTGCATTTCAGTAAAGAAAATTTATTAAAAATCTTGTTATGCTTTGATATTTGTCTTTTTAAACTTATGGATAAAGAACCAAGACAGATTAATGTGCACATTAGCTTGTAAGTTATACTGTAGATAAGTGTACACATTGAGAAGACAAGTAGTTTTAGTAGATTGTGACAGTATTTTGTATTTCTGCTTATTTGAACATCTGTGGGGTCAGGGAGAATGTCACATGCATCAGGCCTTATCTCTTCCATTTTGTAGCATCACTACTCTGGGATTCCAGTGAGTAATTATATAGTTTAGGTGTTTAGCATGGTCCTTCTCTGAAATATCAACAACCAAATTGGGAGCAGAATATATGAAGTGTATTTTTCAGCCCTAAACCTCAGTCTTCTTCCTAGAGAGGACTGGCTTACAAGCTACTACAATGCTCAAGTCACTGATACGCCCAGAGATCATGGTACCATCTTAGGTATGACAGTGGAGATGAGTCTTTGCTGAGAAAGGCTCTTTCTTTGAGGAACTTTACTGCACTTGGTTTAGAATTTTTAGGGGTAGGAGGCTCCCATCTAGAGAGAGAGGCCAACTGGAGGTAGACCTTAAGCAGGTTTAGATTTTGGCTAAACACTCCACATGGCTTTGTCTTTTGAAAGAGGCTGATCCTTTTGAACTCTTCTTGCCTCTCAGCCACCCTCTGAGAAGTTCTCTTCATATGATGATCACATGGCTTAGTTTATATTTTTGACTCAGTCCTGGTCTGTTTTGTGTTTACTGTGTCATGGAGTGAAAACCAGTTTATGCAAAATTGACACTTGACAGCCCATGGTCAGCTTCTACCCAGACCAGTTAGGATATGCTTATTCCTGAAAAAGCATGGAGAGGTCCCAGAGAGTAGTGACTGTGACTAGGTGATGGCAGCCTTAGCTTTGGGGTTAGCTGCCCCTCACTTAACCTCTCAAAGGTGGTATTCAAGGGAAGGAGCTGAGGTTAGGGCCTGACATAAGAGATTCCTTTTCTCCTTCCTAAAGTTATGAACAGGCCTAAACATTCTCATCTCAGAAGCAGTGGGGGCAGTGATGGGGCTGGAGTTATAAAGGCATCATCAGAGACACAACAAGAAAACAAACACCCATCCTCCCCACATCAGGCTGTTCACATCTTGAGAATAGGATTTGTGTCTTGGTCAGGGTTGAATATCCAGCACAGTATCAGACCTTAAGTAAATGTTTGTTGTGTATAACGATTAGAAAGGTGGATAAGGATGAATGGGAGGGATTATTCTAGCAGTTATTATGTTCTAGGTATTTTTTTTAGTAGACAATGCTATTATGCATTTATTATTTAAGTATCCCCTTCATTGCCCTTCTGCCTTGAGAATTAAACCTGGGACTATTGAGTTTTTTGGGGAGTTTGGGGGTGAATAGTTCAGCCTCAAGTCTGCTGTTGCTCAAAGCAAGTGGCTGTTGTGTTCTTCCCACTACCTGTGGCTTGTATCTATGGCCTCCTAACAGGTCACTGTCTTGTTCTGCTGTCTTTATGTACATTCATGTTTCCTGTTAGCACAAGATCTACCAGGATCTTCTCACAATCCTGGAATATGGGAGCCCTGACCCTAAGCTTCAGTCTATCCCTTGCTGCTTGGCCGCTCTGCTGCCAAACGCTTGGCCAGGCTGCCCATCTCCCATGATGTAGTCCTCTGCCCCTGTGCTGGCTCCTTCACCTATGGCCGACCACTAGGCCTCTCCTGTGTTCATCAGCTTGGCTATGTTTCTGCCCATTGCCTACAACTGGGGGACTTCTTGTATTGTGTTTTCCTCCTACGCCAGTCTGGCCCCACCCCTGACATCCTAGCCTTCTCCATCAGGTCCACCCTGCTGTGGATTGAGTCCTTCTTCTGAGGAACAGCATATTTGCTGTGCTTCTCTTCCCACCTTCTAGTGTCTCCACCATGTTCCGATTTGGAAGCTGCTCTGTACTTTTTTCAAGTTGATTTTACTCTGACCTCAGGTTCATTCACGGTGGCTCACATCTGTAATCCCAGCACTTTTGGAGTCCAAGGCGGGTGGATCACAAGGTCAAGAGATTGAGACCATCCTGGCTAACATGGTGAAACTCCATCTCTACTAAAAGTACAAAAATTAGCTGGGCGTGGTAGCATGCGCCCGTAGTTGCAGCTACTCAGGAGGCTGAGGCAGGAGAATCACTTGAAACTGGGAGGCAGAGCTTGCAGTGAACCGAGATCACACCACTGCACTCCAGCCTGGTGCTTGGTGACAGAGTGAGACTCTGTCTCAAAAAAAAAAAAAAAAATTTGTTTTTTCAGTGACTATCTTAAGTTTTGGGAGGAATCTCAGTTTGTGGAAGCAGCATAAGGTTGTGTATGGGGCTGTGTGCATCTTTGTGGAGGTTGCATATCTTGGGGCATGAGTTCATATTATGTGCACTTTGTGTGTGTATGCATGAGACAGAGAGGGAGGAAGAGAGGGGAGAGAGAGAGAAAGACATCTCTCTTTTTAGTATTTTCTGAAAGGCGTGTTAATAAACAGAGCAAGGAGAAAAAACAAGGGGAAAAAGGAATAAGATCAGCCCATTTATCCTTCAGTGATTTGGAGAAACAACCATATATCATGTTTAGCTAGCCCACCTTTCCCAAGTCATAATTTTCTCCTTCATTCTTGGTTTCTTAGTGAACTCAAGGCAGATGTGCCGTTTTTATAAGAGGTGTCAGAATAAAAATGATGACCATTATGACTGGATGAAACTTAGCAGTAGAAAAACAGGAATTTAAAAAGATAATACAGAATGGTATCTGATGAAGAGACCAGCAGAGTAATCCCATTTGGTTATTATATGCTATGTGTCTACAAACATTTGGCACAGAGCAATTTAAACTTGCTATTCCATGTTAGGGAGAACATTTTTCATATTTACTGTACTTCATTTATAGGTGGAAAGAAAAAGAGGAATTGATTTACTTTAATATAATGTTTGGATACTCTCCCTAACCTTAAATTTTTGTGAAATAACAGCTATGTGAATATTACCTTGCAGCTGACCTTTTGGGATTGCTTTTCTCTAGTGAACATTTTTTCTAATTTTCTTTATGTGCATTTTAAACAGAGTTGTGGTAGGGATGGAATTTAATTGCTCTATTTGTATTTTATTCACTCACTTTTATGTCTGGGGCAAAGAGGTGCATTTTGAATAAATCTAGGAGGTAATTTAAAACTACTGCTGATATTGACAAAATACATAGCTAGCGGATGTGCATTTTCGTGAATATGCCCACAGGAAGGATCAATGCATCTGTATGGGAGGGTTGGTAGGAATGCGTCTCTCCTCTTTAGCCTTTTTGCTAAATTCCAAATCTGGAATTGGGATTTTCTGCCCTTTTCTGTATTGACAGAATAGCTGATTAGGGTGTCTGAAGCTGCACATTTCCAGTATGTGCTTTATTTTCTGTCATTTACATCATGGTATAACCGCAAATGTCGAGTGCATTTTTCTTGGTTGATGGAAGAATTGCTTTTTAGGCCCTCTGGAAGTAGATCGTCTCCTTTATGCTTTCAGGGTTATCTCTAAAATGCAAAATCACTGCTGGTATGTTGGCGGTAATGGTGGCTATGCTGCAGAGGAAGGTTAACTAATTGGTCCACCGTTGCTGACTTAACCTACCAGTGGACCTGTACAGCTTTACTGCTGTGTAGAATACTTCAGGCAGAAGTCACCCTTTTAAACCTACATATGCATATGATCATTTTTCTGGTGTGTAAGTTTGAGAGCATTTTAATCATTTATTTATTTATTTTTTATTTTATTGCATTTTAGGTTTTGGGGTACATGTGAAGAACATGCAATATTGTTGCATAGGTGCATACTTGGCAGTGTGATTTGCTGCCTTCCTCCCCTTCACCTATATGTGGCATTTCTCCCCATGCTATCTCTCCCCAACTCCCCACCCCCCCGCTGTCCCCCCAACTCCCCGCCAACAGACCCCAGTGTATAGTGCTCCCCTCCCTGTGTCCATGTGTTCTCATTGTTCAACACCCGTCTATGAGTGAGAACATGCAGTGTTTTTCTGTTCTTGTGTCAGTTTGCTGAGAATGATGGTTTCCAGGTTCATCCATGTCCCTACAAAGGATGCGAACTCATCGTTTTTGATGGCTGCTTAATATTCCATGGTGTATATGTGCCACATTTTCCCTGTCCAGTCTATCATCGATGGGCATTTGGGTTGGTTCCAGGTCTTTGCTATTGTAAACTGTGCTGCAATGAACATTCGTGTGCATGTGTCCTTATAGTAGAATGATTTATAATCCTTTGGATATACACCCAGTAATGGGATTGCTGGGTCAAATGGAATTTCTATTTCTAGTTCCTTGAGGAATCGCCACACTGTCTTCCTCAGTGGTTGAACTAATTTACACTCCCACCAACAGTGCAAAAGTGTTCCTATTTCTCCACATCCTCTCCAGCATCTGTTGTCTCCAGATTTTTTAATGATCGCCGTTCTAACTGGCATGAGATGGTATCTCAATGTAGTTTTGATTTGCATTTCTCTAATGACCAGTGATGATGAGCATTTTTTCATATGTTTGTTGGCCTCATGTATGTCTTCTTTTGTAAAGTGTCTGTTCATATCCTTCGCCCACTTTTGAATGGGCTTGTTTGTTTTTTTCTTGTAAATCTGTTTTAGTTCGTTGTAAATTCTAGATATCAGCCCTTTGTCAGATGGGTAAGCTGCAAAAATTTTTTCCCATTCTGTTGGTTGCCGGTTCACTCTAATGACTGTTTCTTTTGCCATGCAGAAGCTGTGGAGTTTGATGAGGTCCCATTTGTCTATTTTGGCTTTTGTTGCCAATGCTTTTGGTGTTTTGGTCATGAAGTCCTTGCCTACACCTATGTCCTGAATGGTTTTACCTAGGTTTTCTTCTAGGGTTTTTATGGTGTTAGGTCTTATGTTTAAGTCTTTAATCCATCTGGAGTTAATTTTAATGTAAGGTGTCAGGAAGGGGTCCAGTTTCTGCTTTCTGCATATGGCTAGCCAGTTTTCCCAACACCACTTATTAAACAGGGAATCCTTTCCCCATTGCTTGTTTTTGTCAGGTTTGTCAAAGATTGGATGATTGTAGATATGTTGTGTTGCCTCCGAGGCCTCTGTTCTGTTCCATTGGTCTATATCTCTGTTTTGGTACCAGTACCATGCTGTTTTAATTACTGTAGCCTTGTAGTATAGTTTGATGTCCGGTAGTGTGATGCCTCCAGCTTTGTTCTTTTTGCTTAGAATTGACTTGGCTATGCGGGCTCTCTTTTGGTTCCATATGAAGTTTGAGGTGGTTTTTTCCAGTTCTGTGAAGAAGATCATTGGTAGCTTGATGGGGATAGCGTTGAATCTGTAAATTACTTTGGGCAGTATGGCCATTTTCACGATATTGATTCTTCCTAACCATGAACATGGAATGTTTCTCCATCTGTTTGTGTCCTCTCTTATTTCGTTGAGCAGTGGTTTGTAGTTCTCCTTGAAGAGGTCCTTTACGTTCCTTGTTAGTTGTATTCCTAGGTATTTTATTCTCTTTGTAGCAATTGTGAATGGCAGTTCGTTCTTGATTTGGCTCTCTTTAAGTCTGTTATTGGTGTATAGGAATGCTTGTGATTTTTGCACATTGATTTTGTGTCCTGAGACTTTGCTGAAGTTGCTTATCAGTTTCAGAAGATTTTGGGCTGAGACGATGAGGTCTTCTAGATATACAATCATGTCATCTGCAAATAGAGACAATTTGACTTCCTCTTTTCCTAATTGAATACCCTTTATTTCTTTTTCTTGCCTGATTGTTCTGGCTAGAACTTCCAGTCCTATATTGAATAGGAGTGGTGAGAGAGGGCATCCTTGTCTAGTGCCAGACTTGAAAGGGAATGCTTACAGTTTTTGCCCATTCAGTATGATATTGGCTGTTGGTTTGTTGTAAATAGCTTTTATTATTTTGAGATACATTCCATTGATACCTAGTTTATTGAGGGTTTTTAGCATAAAGGGCTGTTGAATTTTGTCGAAGGCCTTCTCTGCATCAATTGAGATAATCATGTGGTTTTTGTCTTTGGTTCTGTTTATGTGGTGAATTACATTTATAGACTTGCATATGTTGAACCAGCCTTGCATCCCCGGGATGAATCCTACTTGATCATGGTGGATAAGCTTTTTGATGTGCTGTTGTAATCGGCTTGCCAGTATTTTATTGAAGATTTTTGCATCTATGTTCATCATGGATATTGGCCTGGGCCTGTAATTTTCTTTTCTTGTTGAGTCTCTGCCGGGTTTTGGTATCAGGATGATGTTGGTCTCTTAAAATGATTTGGGAAGGATTCCCTCTTTTTGGATTATTTGGAATAATTTCAGAAGGAATGGTACCAGTTCCTCTTTGTATGTCTCGTAGACTTCGGCTGTGAACCCATCTGGACCTGGGCTTTTTTTGGGTGGTAGGCTCTTAATTGCTGCCTCGACTTCAGACCTTGTTATTGGTCTATTCAGGGTTTCGACTTCTTCCTGGTTTAGGCTTGGGAGGAGGCAAGAGACCAGGAATTTATCCATTTCTTTCAGGTTTTATAGTTTATGTGCATAGAGTTGTTTGTAATGATCTCTGATGATGATTTGAATTTCTATGGAGTCTGTGGTGATATCCCCTTTATCATTTTTTTATTGCATCTATTTGGTTATTCTCTCTTTTCTTTTTTATTAATCTGGCTAGTGGTCTTTCTATTTTGTTGATCTTTTCAAAAAACCAGCTCCTGGATTTATTGATTTTTTGAAGGGTTTTTTGTGTCTCTCTCTCCTTCAGTTCTGCTCTGATCTTAGTTATTTCTTGTCTTCTGCTAGGTTTTGAGTTTTTTTGATCTTGCTCCTCTAGCTCTTTCAGTTTTGATGATAGGGTGTCAATTTTAGATCTCTCCTTTCTTCTCATGTGGGCACTTATTGCTATATATTTTCCTCTAGAGACTGCTTTAAATGTGTCCCAGAGATTCTGGTATGTGGTGTCTTTGTTCTCATTGGTTTCAAAGAACATCTTTATTTCTGCCTTCATTTCATTGTTTATCCAGTCAACATTCAAGAACCACTTGTTCAGTTTCCATGAAGCTGTGCGGTTCTGGGTTGGTTTCTGAATTCTGAGTTCTCACTTGATTGCATTGTGGTCTGAGAGACTGTTTGTTATGGTTTCCATTCTTTTGCATTTGCTGAGGAGTGATTTACTTCCAATTATGTGGTCAATTTTAGAGTAGGTGTGATGTGGTGCTGAGAAGAATGTATATTCTGTGGATTTGGGATGGAGAGTTAATGTCTATTAGGTTTGCTTGTTCCAGGTCTGAGTTCAAGTCCTGGATATCCTTATTAATTTTCTGTCTCATTGATCTGTCTAATATTGACAATGGTGTGTTGAAGTCTCCCACTATTATTGTGTGGGAGTCTAAGTCTCTTCGTAAGTCATTAATAACTTGCCTTATGTATCTGGGTGCTCCTGTATTAGGTGCATATATATTTAGGATCGCTAGCTCTTCTTGTTGCATTGATCCTTTTACCATTATGTAATGTCCTTCTTTGTCTCTTTTGATCTTTGTTGCTTTAAAGTCTATTTTATCAGAGATGAGAATTGCAACTCCTGCTTTTTTTTGCTCTACATTTGCTTGGTAACTCTTCCTCCATCCCTTTATTTTGAGCCTTTGTGTATCCTTGCATGTGAGATGGGTTTCCTGGATACAGCACACTGATGGGTTTTGGCTTTTTATCCAATTTGCCAGTCTGTGTCTTTTGATTGGGGCATTTAGTCCATTTATGTTTAGGGTTAATATTGTTATGTGTGAATTTGATCCTGTCATTTTGATGCTAGCCCGCTGTTTTGCCCGTTGGATGTAGATTCTTCATTGTGTTGATGCTCTTTACCATTTGTATGCTTTTGGAGTGGCTGGTACTGGTTGTTCTTTTCTATGTGTAGTGCCTCTTTCAGGAGCTCTTGTAAAGCAGGTCTGGTGGTGATGAAATCTCTGAGTACTTGCTTGCTCACAAAGGATTTTATTTTTCCTTCACTTATGAAGCTTAATTTGGCTGGATATGAAATTCTGGGTTGAAAGTTCTTTTCTTTTAGGATGTTGAATATCGGCCCCCACTCTCTTCTGGCTTGTAGGGTTTCTGCTGAGAGATCTGCTGTGAGTCTGATGGGCTTCCCTTTGTGGGTAACCCGACCTTTCTCTGTGGATGCCCTTAGCATTTTCTCCTTCATTTCAACCCTGGTGAATCTGACGATTATGTGCCTTGGGGTTGCTCTTCTTGAGGAATATCTTTGTGGTGTTCTCTGTATTTCCTGGACTTGTATTGGCCTGCCTTGCTAGGTTGGGGAAGTTTTCCTGGATAATATCCTGGAGAGTATTTTCCAGCTTGGATTCATTCTCTTCGTCACATTCAGGTACACCTATCAAACGTAGATTAGGTCTTTTCACATAGTCCCATATTTCTTGTTGACTCTGTTCATTCCTTTTTACCTTGTTTTCTCTAATCTTGCCTTCTTGTTTTATTTCATTGAGTTGATCTTCGACCTCTGATATCCTTTCTTCTGCTTGGTCAATTCGGCTGTTGAAACTTGTGCATGCTTTGTGAAGTTCTCATGTTGTGTTTTTCAGCTCCATCAATTCACTTATATTCCTCTCTAAGTTGTCCATTCTTGTTAGCATTTTGTCAAATCTTTTTTCAAGGTTCTTAGTTTCTTTGCATTGGGTTAGAACATGTTCTTTTAGCTCACGCAAGTTTCTTATTACCCACTTTCTGAAGGCTGATTCTGTCATTTTATCACACTCATTCTCCATCCAGTCTTGTTCCCTTGCTGGTGAGGAGTTGTGATCCCTTGTAGAAGGAGAGGTGTTCTGGTTTTGGGTGTTTTCATCCTTTTTGCACTGGTTTCTTCCCATCTTTGTGGATTTATCCACCTGTCGGCTTTGTAGTTGTTGACTTTCTGATTGGGTCTCTGAGTGGTCGTCCTGTTTGTTGATGATGAAATTATTTCTGTTTCTTTGTTTTCCTTTTAACTGTCTGGCCCCTTTGCTGTAGGACTGCTGAGGTCCACTCCAGGCCCTGCTTGCCTGGGGATCACTTGCAGCAGCTGCCAAACAGTAAAGGTTGCTACCAGTTTCTTCTGCTTTGTCCCTGAAGGATACCTGCCAAATGTCAGTCTGAGCTCTCCTTTATGAGGTGACTCTTTGGATATATGGGGGTCAGGGAGCTGCTTCAGGAAACAGTCTATTCTTTATAGTAGCTCAAGTGCTGAGCTGTGAGCCCCATTGTTCATTCAGAGCTGCTCATCACGTACATTTAAGTCTGCAGCAGCAGAACTCATAAACCCGTTTTTTTTCCCACCTATTCTGTCCTGGGGAGTTAGGGCTTTATGAGTTTCTGCTGTGCTGCTGCCTGTTTTTTTTTTCTTCAGGGCTGCCCTGTCCACAAGGAGGCAGCCTAGTCACTCTCAGCCTGCAGAGGCTTTGCTGAGCTGCTGTGGGCTCCGCCCAGCTGATGTGTGAACTTCTCTGTAGTCCTGTTTATATGGGTGTAGTTAGAACTGCCTCAGGAACAGTCACCCACCTCTGTAATGATGGACTCTCTCTATAATGGCAGGTTGCCTTGGCAACGGCGGGTTGCCTCGGCAACTGCAGGCTGCCCCAGGAATGGCGGACTGTTCCTGTAGTGGTAGAATGCCTCTGTAATGGTGGATGCCCCTCCCCCACAGAACTGAACCGTGCTGGGTTCAGCTGTGCTTGCTGTGAAAGTCTCAACCCAGAGCATTTCCAATTGCTGTTTTTTTGTTTTTGTTTTTGTTTTTGTGGGGGTGGGACCAGCTGGGCCTGATCACCTGGCTCCCTGCCTCAGAGCCTTTTGTTTTTTAGTTGAACGGTCGGCTCTCTACCAGGTGACCTGGTCACCTGTTTAATAGGCCCCAGGATCTGTGTGATTTCCCGTGCGGCGACCCACTGAGCCGGCTGAAACCGCAGCTCTGAGATTCGTGGTGCTTTTTTGCCCGGGAATCTTCTGGCCTGGCTCCCTGTTTCAGCTCCCCTTGCTGGCTAAGAGGGGACACAATCTCGTTTACTCTGCAATGGGAACTGCTGCGCCGGGGCACAGGCAAAACAGCCACGCCGGCCAAAACATCTGCCCTGGCGACCCATGGGGCTCCTCCGCCTGGGAATCTCCTGGTCTGTGGGCAGTAAAAATCCATCTGGAAATGCGGCATGCACTCACCCTCTGCGCTTTCACTTGGACCTGGAATCCTGAGCTACTCCTAACCGGCCATCTTGGATCGAGTCCTTTAATAATTTATTTTGAGATCTGGAGAGAGATCCAAGATGGCTGATGATTAGCAGCTCGGGCACGTACCTCCCAGTGAAAGCGCAAAGAACGAGAGGACGCCACACTTTCAGACGAATATTTGTTGCTCACGGACCAGGAGATTCCCAGTGGAGGAGCCCCATGGGTCGCCAGGGTGACTCTTGTGGCCGGCATGGTGGTTTTGCTGGTGCCTTAGCACGCCAGTTCTTGGTGCAGAGTCCGGAGATTCTGGGCAGAAAAGCACCATCAATCTTAACACCGCTGTTTTGGCCGGCTCAGTGGATTGCTCAGATTTCGGCGCAGGGAATCAACAAGTTGGACGTCAGAGACCCAGTTAGAAAGTCGGTAATTATAAAGACGACAGACGGACAAATATATAATGAAGGGAAGAAACCAGCGTAAAAAGGTAGAGAATACTCAAAATCAGAATGCCTCTCCCTCTACAGGGGATTGCAATTCCTCATCAGTAACGGAACAAGGCTTAATAGATTACACGTGTGTTCCAATAACAGAAGCAGGTTTCAAAACGTGGGTGATGAGAAACTTCTGTGAATTAAAAGAACTTGTTCTAACCCAATGTAAAGAAACTAAGAACCTTGAAAAAAGGTTTGACGAAATGTTAACGAGAATGGACAATTTAGAGAAGAATATAAGTGAATTGATGGAGCTGAAAAACACAACACGAGAACTTCGCGAAGCATGCACAAGTTTAAACAGTCGAATTGATCAAGCAGAAGGAAGGATATCAGAAGTCGAGGACCAGCTCAGTGAAATGAAACAAGAAGACAAGAATGCAGAAAAAAGGATGAAAAGGAATGAGCAAAGTCTCCAGGAAATATGGGACTATGTGAAAAGACCTAATTTACGTTTGATAGGTGTACCTGAATGTGATGAAGAAAATGAATCCAAGTTGGAAAATACTCTTCAGGATATCATTCAGGAAAATTTTCCCAACCTGGCAAGGCAGGGTAATATTCAACTCCAGGTAATACAGAGAACACCACAAAGATATTCTTCAAGGAGACCAACCCCAAGGCACATAATCGCCAGATTTATTAGGGTTGAAATGAAGGAGAAAATACTAAGGGCAGCCAGAGAGAAAGGTCAGGTTACCCATAAAGGGAAGCCTATCAGACTTACAGCAGATCTCTCAGCAGAAACTCTACAAGCCAGAAAAGAGTGGGGACCAATATTTAACATCCTTAAAGAAAAGAACTTTCAACCCAGAATTTCCTATCCAGCCAAACTAAGCTTTATGAGCGAAGGAAAAATTAAATCTTTTGCGAACAAACAAGTACTTAGAGAGTTCACCACCACCAGGCCTGCTTTACAAGAGCTTCTGAAAGAAGCACTATACATATAAAGGAACAACCAATATCAGCCTTTCCAAAAATATAGCAAAAAGCAAAGAACTTTAACACAATAAAAAATTTACATCAACTAATGGGCAAAACAGCCAGCTAGCATCAAACGCCGGTATTAAACTTATATATATTTTAATTGTATAAAAAGCCAAAACCCATCGGTATGCTGCATCCGGGCCCATCTTACATGCAACAATACACAAAGACTCAGAGAGAAGGAGGAAGATTTACCAATCAAACAGAGAGTAAAAATAAACTAATAAACAAAAAGCAGGAGATGCAATTCTCGCCTCTGATAAAGTAGACTTTAAAGCAACAAAGATCAAAAGAGGCGAGGAATGACATTACATAATGGCAAAAGGATCAATGCAACAAGAAGAGCTAACGATTCTATAGATCAACGAGATAGAAAATTAACAAGGATATTCAGAACTTGAACTCAGACCCGGAACAAGTAAACTTAATAAACATTTATAGAACTCTCCACTTCAAATACACAAAACATACATTACCACCTCACGCCTATTCCAAAGGTGACTATATAATTGGAAGTAAATCACTCCTCAGTAATCGCATAGCATTTCATAGGTTTAAATTAAATATTGGTTGGCTGTTTGTTTGTTATTTTCTTCCCTTATTCCTTCCTGACTACATCATTAAGCATAATTATCAGTATAAAAGAGGTTTTCAATACCCATTACTAAATTGCATTCTAGCCTGGGCAAGAAAGCAATACTCCCATTCTCTCTCCCTCTTTCTTTTCCTTCTCCCTCCTCCCCATTCTCTCTCACTCTTTCTCTTCCTTTTTCCTCCTTCCTATTCTCTCTCTCTCTTTCTAAAAAAAAAAAAAAAAAAAAAAAAAAAAAATTTATTTTAAAAAATTCAAAGTAAAACATTATTGAATTCAGGTCAGATGAAAAATGGCTACTCCTGCCATTTAGAGGGGTAGTAAAATCACAGAGCTTAGAGCTCCCAGGTGTAGGGTACAAGACAGAATTTTGCCCACAGGCCAATTGGCAATATAGCAAAGGTGGATCTGTTTTGGGACAGGCTTAAGGTTTGGATAGAAGCAGAGTGGCATCATTTGGAGACTTTTCACTGTTAAAAATAACCTCACAGAAGGCTGGACAGCAATGTCCTTTGGTTGACATTCTAGATTAGAAATTTCAGCAGACTTTTCCTTATGAATGAGATTTGAGTGGTTTTATTTTGGTTGTTGGTGGAAGACCAGAAAATACAATACAGTTGGAGATGGACTAACTTGATTCTAGGTTCTCCTAGCACAGTTTTAGAAACCCATGGTCTAAGAAATGGATGCTGGGTAATAAAGCATGCTCTAAACCCTCCCTACCCCCAGTACCCCCTGGAAAGCTTATGAAGTAAAAAAATTACAGACACGAGAATTGTTCCTAAGAATGTATGGGGCTAAAAGCCAATCTATATTTTGAGTATGTTTATCTCCATGACCAGATGGAATATATCCAGTGACTTTATCACTTTGGTGACTTCACCAGCTTGATTTTATTCAGTTTCACATGCCCATTTTTGGAGTGGCATTCTCCTGGGAGAGCCACTGTGATTTAGCCATCTTGAAAATGGAATCCACATTGCAGATATTTGGCATCTCTGCTACTGAGGAGGGGGGCCTGCATATCACTTATCTCAACGCATTCAAGGAAGGGTCATCTTTTCCACACTTCATAATAAAGTGCAATTGTCCGTTCGTTTTCTGCCATCAGAGCACAACATAAGTAGGACAAAAAAAGACTGAGCACGTCCATTTTCATCCTAAACCTTGCCATGGGTGAGCTTCCTCTGAACTGAGGAAAGGATAGAGGCACTCAAAATGAGTGCCGATTTTAGTGGTATCAATGAAGTACTCAGGGAAATCAGAGGAGGGATGATTGACAATTGACTTGGGATAGTCTGAGTTGGTCTAAGGAGAGGAAAGGGTCTCAACTGGACTGGATGAAGTAAAGAGTTTGACTAGCAAGCAAAAGGAAAGGAGGACATTTATTCTGTTTCTGCAGCACGATAAAAAATATGCAGGTAAAGAGACAGGACAGATCAAGGAGAGCAAGGGGAATGGAGAGGAAACAAAGTAGTTTAGATCTGATGTATGAGTGTTAAGACACCCTGTAGGTATCTGAGTGAGCGCCCTAGTGTGTGAATAGAGATTTTTAAAATACAATACCAACTTATTGCAAAATACTTTGATTAGCTATATCTTTATTGGGATAATAATTATTTATGGTATTTGGTAATTTTTGTATCAACATACGAGTTAAAAATATAAGAAAAAAACAAATTGTGTGACATTTTGATTCTTGTCTACAAAAAAATGGAGAAATAGTTCTTCTAAGCACCCAGACTTCCCTTTCCTCAGTCTTCCTTTTCTGTACCGTCTTCCTTTGTGGATGAGCCTTGACCTCACCCCTCTTTTCCCCATCACAGTCTGCTCCCTGGAAAAGGACTCACTGAAGCCATTCAAATGTTATGATGGTTTATCAAGGGCCAGTTGCTTTAGAAGCTTGATCTCTCATGGAAGAACAGGCCTTGTAATAGGTGGGGCAGTGTCACTCATTGGGAATAGAGGGAAATAGCGATGTTGGTGGGTCAGAGCCCTTTTCCAGAGACTGTCACTCCATACATAATAGGTCCCTCACCTCCATTCTCCACTCCTACTCTTTCCAAGTGTCTGTTTGCTGTTACAATGGATTTGCCCTTCTTTAAAAAAATCTATTAATATTTTTTCCTGGAGCATAGATTTGAGTTGCCCTGAAAATACACTCCCTGCCCCCCTCTTTTCCCCCTGCAAAGTGGAGCCTTTGGATTTGTGGGTGAAATCCATTTAGAATCAGAAGCATTTCACTGGGAATTCCTTCTGTCCACAGGTGAGGCTTAGGCATGAGATGGCTGGGCCCTTTCAAATAAAACATTCCTATTCTGAGCAACTTCCAATGGCCTGCTCGCTGGATGTGTGATCATAAAGAGATTAATTAAAACACTTTAGGAATACCACTGGGAGCTGATGGATAAGACATGGTCCGTGCTCCAAAGGGGCTTAGCAATTCAGATTTTAAAGATGGAAGCCAACAACCTAGGGCAAAAATCCCCTCTTGGCGTCCATGACGGTGGCTTGCCATCTTGCTTGAGTCCTTTCCCATGACCCTTTTTCTGTGGCTGTTCAGTCTTTTGTTGAAGAGCTCCAGTCCTGACAAATTCCCTCCTCAAATATTAAACTAAAAGCTACCTCCTTGTAACTTCCTCCCATTGTTGAAACAATTGTTTTTCATTATCAGAGCCTCTCAGGGCCAAAATAATGTGGAAGGGGCCATATAGCCAGACACCCAGGGGAGATTCAATCATGGGCTTGACTGCTACAGAAGCCTGAATCTCAGGTTAGGGCTGGGCAGGGTTCCAGGGCAGGTGCTGCAGGGATTCTGTGTGTTAGTTGCGCACTCTGTACCTGTCCCAGTTGTGGTTCTGCCTAACGGTCTTAGAGGAAGTGGGTCATTTAATGACAGAGACAGAAGAGTAAAAGGGCTTGGCTATGGTATTTCTTATTGAGTCTATGATTGTAACATGGCCTGGGAGGAAAAAAAATGCAGCAACCCCTCAGGAAGAAGACACTTTAGTAGTCTTGGAGGCCAAGAATACAAAAGAAATGTCTAAAGTGGGTGAGGGTTCAGTTTTTAAGGCCAATTCTGGGTGTATGTCAGGACTGTTAACTTGGACCTTGTATTCAATATGGAATCTCTGGATCTCCCTTGCTATCTGTGTCAGCTTGTCATGTCAAGAGACATGCTCCCAATTCTTTCCTCTTCAGTCATTTGTTAACAGGGAGCAAACCTTTCTGTGGGTCAAAGTTAGACAGTTCTGTCCACTTTCTCTTCTTATAGGTGATAGAATTGGCATTTCTGGTTTAGATACCACAAGGGAAGAAGGGCATGAGAAATTTGTGTATTTCCTAGACCAACCCTGCTGAGTGAAAGTCCCAATTGGTGATCCATCTCACCCCTAACATTGCAGGCACACCTGGGAAACTAGTCTCCACAATTGAGTTCAAGATTATATTTTGGCCCAGTATCCATAGAAATAATGATATCTGCTAAATTGGTGCGTTTCTGGAGTCCATATACTCAGAAGTATTGCCTAAAAAAGGGTGGAAGTAGAATTCCCTTTTCCCCCAGGGCTCCCTCTCATCAGGAGGCCTTCATCTGCTCCAACGTGTGCCTCCTGAGATTCAGCTGAGAAGCGATCTTCCACAACAGACTATGTCTTCTTCAGGAATGGCACCCTCTCCCCACTGCTCTGCTCGACTTCCATGGAGCAGTTCACTTCTTTTTTTCAGCCATGCCAAGTCTTGAGTTTGGAAAAGAAGCATTATCATTCATCCATTCACTACTATTTAGTTTTCTATCATAGAGGAAATTTCCCATTACATAAAGAGAAGCCTCAAATCTCACTTTCTTCATCCTGAAGAGGTCCTCAGATCCTTTCTTTTATTTCCAGACTTTCAAGCATTGGCTAAATACTTTTGTCATGCAAGCCTGGAGAGGACAGGAGGCTTCAGTTGGATTTGAGCTGTTCTGGCAAGTCTTTCTTCTGCAAGGAGCCCATGAAACTGCTAGAGAATTGGGTCTTTCTTCTGTTTGTTTTTGCCCTTCTTTCCTTTGTGTCTATCCTCTTTTCCTCTAGAAAGAATCTTATAATTTGGACAAATCTGGAGATTTTACATTTCAGCTTATTGTCTACAATACATTTGCCACAATTTGCACTTCTATAGAATATCTCCAGAGCCATGTTGAATACTTGGAGTTCTAGAAACCACTCCTAGATGGGCATTCCTTTGAGATCTCTGGGTTGAATCTAATTGGGCAGACCTTTACTCAGGTGAACTGCAGCCCCATCAGTGAGTGGGGTTTGGAGCTAAGGAAGATTACCTCTGGCACATTCTTTATTGGAGACCACCTCCAACCAAGTTGATGAGCCACACAGTGTTGTATAAATGTTCATCTCCTGTTCTTCTTGCAGCCCGGTGACCTTCAACATTTCCTCTTACAGGTTGCTGTGGTCCAGCTTAGACTCCCCCCTAGAAATTCTGCATTGGCTTCTTGACTGCTCCTTTCCTTTCTTCTTGATATGATCCTTGTCTTTTGCTTTGCTCCTCTTACCTCCTTTGCTTAGTTTTTTGCTGTATTTCTGCTGCTCTTAATCCTCTACCATCCTCTGTTTTTTGTGGCTGGGAATGTGTATCGATATGGTTTGGCTGTGTCCCCACCCAAATCTCATCTTGAATTGTAGTTCCCATAATTCCCACATGTTGTGGGAGGGGCCTGGTGGGAGATAATTGAATCATTGGGGCAGTTTCCCCATACTATTCTCATGGCAGTGAATAAGTCTCACAAGATCTCATTGTTTTATAAGGGGAAACACCTTTCATTGGCTCTCATTCTCTCTCTACCTGCTGCCATGTAAGGCATGCTTTTGTTCCCTCATCTTCTGCCATGATTGTGAGGCCTCCCCAGCCACATGGAACTGTGAGTCCATTAAACCCGTTTTTCTTTATAAATTACCCAGTCTCGGGTATGTCTTTATCTTCTCGTCAGCTTCCTGCTACTGTTAATAGGCAGTATGAATCCCTCAGAATTGTGAGGGGCATATCTTCACTGTGCCCAATGACTCTGCAATCACTGTCTCTTAGGCAACTTTTTTATTTCCTTTTTGGTCTCTGTAAATTGGACTACCATTTCAGGTCTATAGCCCCTAGCATTTTTTTTTTTTTGCAATTGAAAGATGCAGATGCTCAAGGAGGTAGCCAATTGGGAAGAAGGAGCTAGGTCCCTTCAGCTGGTGTTAATAATGAAGCATTGAGCTTATGTAAATAAAGACAGCCTAAAATCTTTAGCATCCTCCAAGGAAAGTGTACAGGGCAGTAGCTCAGCAAGTCTCAGATCTTTTTGATCTGTCATCTTAAAATTTCTTTTCCCTTTAAGGTTGACTTTAATAAATGTTACCAGCATGCTATTTTACCTAACATATAGCAATTTGGCATGGAGCCTATTAGAAGAGGTGCAATAGCTCGGCTATTGTAAGCTCTGTTGACAATTTTGGTGTGGGATTCTGCCCTGATTCTGAATGCATAGGGACTTATTCTTGCCACCTGTTGTGCTGCCCACGTTGATTGTCTGCTACTTCTTCATTATCTTGTGTGAGGTAATCCTGATCTCTTAACATAAAATAGGAAGGTTATGTCTGAGACTGACATCCTAGAGCTGCTAGGCCTTATTTCTGAGACCAAAGGACATCATTCCAAACCGGACTTCAGGGCCTTTTCTCATTTTCCCTTCTGCTGGTAACAACAACCTATTTACTCTCTTGTTGGAGGCAAGAGGAGTAAAATGTCAATTTATGAAATGTCTTCACTTCAGAATAACACTTGTGTATCACACAAATCGTTAAGGACATAGCCTGAATTTCATAGAATAAAAAGATGAGGAAAGAATCCCTTGGAACCAGAACCAGAAAGAGGATCCCTCACCAATGAGTGGATTCCTAGATACCAAGGACAAGGGTGGTCCTGATCTTAAGACAGGGATGGCTCCAGCTTCTAAACTACCCTGGGAGGCTCATACCAAGGCAAAAACAAAACAAAACAAAAAACAAAAAAAAAACCTCACAGTGGTCTCTCTATGGCAGTGGCTACTGCCCTCCTGCTCATGTTTTAGTCTTGATCTTGAGTCATTCTTTCTGGTCCATCTGATCTGTCATTTGATGCAGTGGGTTACAGAGCAGGCAAAGCCCTCTTTGAGCAGGTACTGAAAGGGCACTACAAGCGCCTTCAGCATGGATGACCATTAGGGGCAGCCAGGCAAGCAGTAGGAGGGGACTGTCCAAGGTGTTATGCAGTCAGGGGTCCTGGCTTTGGTGGCCATCCAGGGTCAGGACGGTGTTTTCATGGTAACACTCTTACCTTGATGTCTTCCTCTTCCTGGTGGGACTCACTGCTTTTAAGGAAGTTAGTGGTGGCATTTTCTTCTTTCCAGAAAGGAAAGTCTATGGCAGTCTCCTCATAAAGTGACTCAATACACTTTAGGCCGTGCTACCCTTCCTCAGCTGGAATCAACTGACCTATGACGTACGATTATGTTGTTTTTCTTCTTGGCATCTAAGAATGGCTTTGCAGAGGCCATAACTGGAGAGTAGTAACAGAACAATGAATTTCCCTTCTCTTCTAAAATTGAATTCTGTGTGTATTCTGGACTTCCTAGAGTGTCTAACTATCCCCTTCCTCTCTGTATGTTTTTGAGGAAGGGAATAGGTTGTCTGTGCTCTATAAAGCATTCATATTTTTCGAGTGTCTATTATGTACTAGGTACTATGGAGGGCATTTCACTTGTACATTTTACTTCAGGTGATCTTCCTCATGCCTTAGAATTTTAGAGATTGTTGGGGAGATGGACGTTACTTCCATCTCCTGTCTCCAGGTTTCAATTGTGGGAGTCTCTGCCCCAAAATCCTGGAACGCTCTCCTTGTCAAACCTGGTATTACTGTTGTCCTGCTACCGCGAATGCCAAAGCAGGCTGCAACAGCTATCTTTCAATTTGCTTAATTCTGGCCTCAACTTTGCCTTCTCCTCTCCCTTACTCTTTCCTTTCTTAAGGGAATTAATTGTAGACCACTTGTTTTATTTTAATTCAGACAATCTTCACTGCTTCTTGGGGATGCTCCAGCCTCATTTTTAATAGCTACTGTGTCTGTATCCTTGGGTTCCTCATTATCTATCAGTCTCATTCTTTCTCTTGCTCACCTCTGCTTACTTGCATTTACCCTGTGATCCTCCCAGGCATCTATGCACAGACTAGAGCCTTCAGCAAAGTCCTTTCTTCCAAGGAAATATTTATTCCATGTGTTCTTTAGACAGAAGCTTCATATCCATATTTCCTCTACATTTATTCCCTACAAAACATGTTTCTACCAAGAAACATGGAGCTGCCAGAGCCTGCCAGTGCAATTCACAATGGCAACTGACATCAGTGGCTAGAATCGCCTGATGCGTATTCATACTCAAAGAAAAACCACTTCTTGGGCTCTCTACCCCCTTGCTCTCAACTTTCAGGGCTTCCTATTACTGGATCTTGGTTTTGTTCTTTGAAAAATAAAGGACTGGACATAGATTATTATTTATTTCCCTTTTGACTTCCAAGGTGGCCCCTGGCAGTGACTGACTCTAAGAAAGCAGCAACAGCACCTTAGTCTCTACTTAGGTGAAAGCACTGTGCTAGCCATGAATACAGGAACATGTCCCTGACATGTTCAGCGTAGGAAGAGAAACCCTCAAGGAATAGGAACTGGCTGCCTTGCAGGTTCTATAAATCCTCGGCCTTTCTGAAGGACATAATAGTCCCATTATGAATGCCAGGATCTCCACATCACCCTTTTCTTTGAAAGCCTGATGCAGCCCTCTTGTCCAAATGTGTTGAAACCACCTCTATTTGAGCTTATTCCACCTCAGCTTATTCCACAGCATCATTTCTTCTGAGAATCTTCTTCCTGGCAAATTTATTTGGGCAGTGACATGAATGGCTTCTGGGAAGTCTCCTCATGTGAGGGTCCACTTGTTACTGTAGCTTGTGTGTTCTTGAATTTTGGACAGTTAGTTGATAATGACCTACCTCCAACTGGGATGATTTTCACTTGCTATACAAGTTTTAGCAACCTCTACAGGAATAAGTGAAGGGGGAATGATCAAAACTCATTCAGTTCTGAATCACCAGGGCTTCTGTAAGATTCTTTGTCCTATTGGCAGGCCTGAGAATTCTGTGGTTTCAGTCGAACAAACCTCATTTCCTATGTTCTAGGGGGATGGTGGAAGTTCTCTCTTACCAATGGGAAATCTTCCATGGAGAACACTTTAATGTTGAAGTGATTTTGAATATATACAGGAATAACTTTTTGGTTTTAGGGAAGAATGATCTTTGATTTCCTCTCTCTACCTTCCCTCAGGTCTTTGGAGCCATTTTCTTCATGTTGTAGTTCTGATACACTTCCCATTCATTCCTGTCTCCTAGGAGCTCAGATTTGCCAAGACGCAATTATTCCCCTCTTCTGCAAACACTCTGATTATTGGTTTTTAAAAAATATTTGTTGCACCAATATTATAACAAAAATCTTTTATAAGTGAAAAGATATAAATCCAACAAGTTCAGAAATCTTTTTTTTTATGTTCTCTTCCTGCTTTGTTCATAAGTGGATGAGATATTTATGTAGTTTTCATACTTGAATAAAATTTTTATAGTCCTGTATAATCAGCTGCACCTGGGATCAATTTTGGGGGAGCACTAAAGGGTTGTCAATATTGATGATTAGACACATGGCACTTCCCTGTTTAAAGCCACTGGTGAGAAGGGTATTTTTTTTTTTTTTTTAAAGAGCTGGAAGTAGATACTTCCCTCTTAAACTCTATTTTTGGTCTTCCATATTGCTGCTCTTGTGTCTAAGCAGCCACAGTCCCAAATCAGTGAGATGGGATTTCTTTTGTGCTTTATTAAATGGTCTCTCTCAGGGAGAGTGAACCTCCCAAGGAAAGAGGAGTTTTACTTGTCATTTTATGAGTTCTGCAAACCCTTTCTAATTATATTATAAAAGAAAATGCCACAGAGAGCATATTCTATAGGTGTCCAGATGATGGTGGCTAAAAGAGAAATAAAATCACATTTATTTGTAAGCATTTGTTTAGCCACCACCCTGTAGATTCTGGCTAGGAGACGGAGAGTGCCAGTAAGGTAGAGTTCAAATATGAGTGAGAAATTGTCCTACAATCAAGAAATTAGCACTAGAACATTAAGGTTTTCAGGAAGGTTGGCTTCTGGGACATTACTTTCATCCAAGCTTTCTCTTAGGTCCTTGTTCCTGCTTAATCCCTTCGAAGTTACTCACTGACCTATTACAGCTCTCACCTCACCCTGTGCACTCTTTCTGGGTCGCCTTAGGTATAATCATGAAACTATTTCATGATTCATGAAACTATTCTTTGCGCTCAGAATAATCGGGTCTGTTTCTTTAAATTGAGGTAACAAATTTCTTTTTACTTTCTTGACGTTAAAGCCATTGTTTTTAAATACAAGAGTAAAACATTATTATAATGGAAGCCTGAGAAAGTGGAGATGAGCAAAAAATACTGAAAGGACTCAGTTGCTGTTAACATCTATGTGTCTATCCTTCTCTCTCTTTGAAGACATTTCCTCAAGTTTTTAATTCATATGGCTTTGTAAAAATATGATCATAGCCATATGAATAGCCATTATCATTCTCCATGGAAAATCTCTTGAGCATCTCATCTAAACAATTTTTATCCAATATCTGGATCCATTCACCTGCTCAGTACAAGCCACCTCCTATTTTGAGTGATGCCACCATCAAATAAGTTGTTTAAGTGTGAATGACATGAGTCTATCCCTAGAATGAGATTAATACCCTTCACATCAATGTGTCTACTGGGTTTTGTCAATTTGATGTTACAAACATCTCAGGACTTTACTCAGCATCTCACTGTTTTTGCCTTATTTTTGGTCTTCGCTATATCTTGCCTGGATGACCTTGATTCCAGTCCTATTCCAGATGATCAATCTTTCATACCCTGTCAAAGCGATTTTTCTAAAATGCAAATATGATCCAGTTCTTCCTCTGCTTAAAACCCTTCACTGGCTCCCCATTGCTTACAGGATAGAAACCCAGGTGGCAAAGCCTTTAATGATGCTATCCCTGAACAGCTCTCATGTCTTTCATCCCTCCACTCCTCTTTCTATCAGCTTTGGATCCACACTTAGCACACAATGTCTCCATGTTTTGTGCCTTCCGTTCCCTTTTACTGGGGATGCTCTTTATCTTTTGCCATTTTTGGCTAACTTCCACATGTCCTTCTACAGTAACTGTCCCTCAGCTCCCCAGAACTCCTCTTGGTGTATCACATATCTGACCCATCTTCTTGGGCACCTGTCTTTGAGCCCATTCTGCTGGAAGTTGGAAAGAGACTTAGAGAGTGATTAGTGATGCCTTTGGTAAGGGAAACATGGAGGTTATCTCAGCCACTGCTAGCAAAAGGAGGAGAGTTTCATTCAGTGCAAACACATGGGCCCTGCATTCCTGGAACAAAGAGAGTAAATGGCCGTCATGCTTTTCCAGGTGTCCTCAGACTGCTCAATGGGCTTTATGAGTTCTTAAAGAAAATCTATTGCCTTATTCCCAAAAGGATTTAACCTGTCACACAGAGATGAGATACTGTAATAGAGTGAGATAAGTAAGCAAAAAAAAAAAAGGTAAAGAAACTGTGCTACCAGGAAAACAAAGTTCATAGTAACACGAAGCCAAGGAAACCACTCTATAAAATGAATATCATTACTCATTATGTATTTGCTGGAGGAGGTCTACATATTTAGCTCTGTACATCAAGTTATCTCACTTAAAAGAAGGAAGTGTGACCATCATCACAGACCAGACTTGTGATTAAGGGAAAAAACAGTCATTTGTGAGACTGGGACCCAAGAAACATTTCTGTTGGCCCTACAGAACTTTTGTGTTTCCTCAGTCCCCTTGAAAGAGTCCCTTGTAGGGGACTGAGGTATTTTAACCCAGTTTCACTTATGCCAGTTACATGGAGAGGGGCTTTATAGGAAGAGAAATGGCAGGAATTTGCTCTGGGTCTTCAAAGCCTTTGGGTGCCTGGTGGTTCCTATTGACTGGATGGTTTTCTCAGGCCCAACCATCTCCTATGAGCAGATTTTAGTTATTTTTGGACCTATATTCTGATCTGCTTTAAAATGTTCCAGATTGTGTCCCCTCACTGCCCTAAGTCCTTTTTCCTAGGATCTTATTTCTGTATCTTGCAGATGTGGAAATCAGAGTCACATTTGGAGTAGATTTCATTTACTCAACAATCTTCTTTATGCCAGTGATTGGGGTATATACCAAAGATGGCAGACATAAAGGGGTGTGTGTGTGTGTAGGAAGTTAACACCTGAGCAAGCATCCTGGCTGTATAGCCCTGTATATATGTCTCTTTCCATTTGCCAACTTCATTTCAATCTTCTTATGGTACAAAGATAGCGACCAAACCCTAAAAGGCAGTTCTGATCTATTTGTGGAATGTTTCCTCTTGAGCTTTTGTGCTTCTTTGTGATTATATAGGAAATTATAGGTTCTTTGGGATTCCAGACCCAGGATATGAATCTACTGGATCTTAAGGCAGGCAGACTGGTTCCACATCAAATACTGGAGGCATCTCTTTAGAGCCTCCTGCTGCTGTACCTTCCTTGCTTGCTCTGTCTAGGAAGGGATGTGTGGGCCTAGGCAGGTGGTTTCTTCCTGCTTCTGGTGCTTTTGCTACTTGCTCACAGGGTAGGTGGGTCTCTCAGCAATGGGGGTGGAGAGGGTGACTGAGGTTCCTATAGAAGATGTCCTTGTTGAAGGTTCCTTCTCTCCATGATGAGTTGGTCTTTATACCTTTTCTGAGAAGAATGGATGGAATGCATGGAGATATTTCAACCCTGCCATGATTTGTGTAGCTGTGCACATTGATGGGGGTGTTGTGGAGACTGGACTGGGGTGCTGAAGAGAGCCATGCCCCATTTTAAAGTCCCTTCTACTTAGATTGCTCTACATTGGCTCAAGCATATAGCAGTGACACTTACTGAGGGCCCTCCCAGGAGTCAGCCTCTTGGATGTAGCTGCTATATGGGTCTTCATTCTGTTCTTGGCCTTGATAGTGCCCTTTGTCATGACCCATCCCAAACTGGAAGCCTGGCCTCATCTGTGTGTGTGTTCCAGGAGGGCTGGACTACAGGTTGGAGGACAGAGGCCTGCAGGTTTTATTGGTTCTGGGCCTCTTGGCCACATTATTGTGTCATTAAGGGGGCCCCTCTGGTTGCCTTTTATTTAATAACTTTTAGTCTTTATTATTGGTTCAGGAATTCAGGAGGGTGGAACTTACCACTGCTGGGAAATTGGATGGCAAGTACCTCGTCTCTTCTGTGTATGTCAATTACCACAAGTCTCTTCTAGGGTTTGCCTCCTCTTCATTTGCAAATGCATGTGTAGGCCCCATTCTTGAGAGGGAGATATATACATATGTATGAGAGCCACAAGGATTTTTGGGAAGTAAAAAAAAAAAAAACCTTTCTGAAGCCCCAAACTTCCCCTTTCTATCCTGGCTCTGCGTTTTAGTCACCTCTGAGAGTCTTGGCTGAGGGAGTGTCTTTTTGTACTTTCAGAATAAAACTGACAACTGAATGGAAAAAAGTTAACATTTTTTCAGTGCTGTGTATGTGTTAGGCTTTGTGACTTGGGATTTCCCATGCTGATCTCACCTCTGGTGATTTTGTTTCTGTGGTGGCATGTCCAGGGTTGCTGAATGAGAGAACTTCGGTTACCCTTCTTGGGCTGGCACTGACCTGCTATTCCAATGCTGTCTCCCAATTGCCCAAGATAATTTGGTTAGATACTGGCTCCTCCAGATCCTCCTCCTCCATTACCCTGATGGAAGGTTTTAGGTTTGTCACTGGAGTCTGAGTTTTCCTTGGAATTTGAAGCCTGCTTGATTTTTCTATGTCCAACCATGGTCCCTGGGCAGCAGTGGCTTGCTTGGTTTCCATCATCATTGCTAGCCTTTCTCATTCCTCTTTTGTTCCCTGCCTCTTTGGTGTCCATATCCCCTACCCACTGCATTCTCAGCTTTTCTCCCAGCACCATGAATCTCAGAGACATCTAGGCACTATGGAACTACAATGAATAGTTTCCCTATGAGAGGGCAGGGGTCTCCATAATCACAATCTAGCTGGAACTCTGGATAAGAACATTAACCTTTTTAACCTATTTTTTCTATTTCCTCTTTAAGTTTAAAAAAATCAATCAAGAAAGCTAATTAGCATCATCAGAGATGGCTGACCTTTGTCGGATTACTCTCAGTCCCCTGCTAAAGGCAAATAGCCACTGGTTCATGCTCCTCAGAGCTGACTGATCAGCTTTGGCAAGAAGTGGTTTCCTTTAGCAATTTCACTTTCTGTGCCTCTGTTTCTTTTTCTTTAAATGCAAGGAAATGATACTAATGAGTATTTAGTGTGCCACTCTATTCCCTGGTTGCTGCCTAAGCCGTGGCTCTTGTTTTGGGTTTAAGAGTCACTCATACCGTGTACACACAAGGCAGGGGAAGACATGAAGGAAGAAGAGCTTGGTGGTTAGGGTGGAGTCATCTGTGAGTTCTGTGCTTCCTCAACTTGATCCCTTCCTGAAGGTCAATAACAGCATCGTTTCCCAAGGCTCTCTTAAACTTTATTTGAAGTTTGTATTTGTAGATTCTCCTCAACCATTTTGTCCTGAGGGAAAGCTCAACCTAGTCATCACTGGTTTCCACGCCTTTCCCCGCCCAGCCTACTGGACAGCTTCTTTGATCTCCTCGTTATCCATAATACTTTTTTTTAATGTCTCTTCATGTTCAGGGAGCAAATGTATCCTGGGATGATTCCTTAAAACTGGACGCTCCTTTCTCTTTTGTGTGTTCTTGGTACTCAGACATTTGGTTGATGTTGAGATGAACCCAAGAAATCATCAGAGAGGAGACTCCGTTCTCACTGAACCAGGAAGCACTGGCCTTTGGGAGGATGGCTGTGGTCCCAGTGACCCCAGCTGCCATTTCTCAAGAGCATTTGAGCCTCTCTGGAGCTCTAAGATAAACTGCTAAGTGTAAGGTTCTCACTTAATACTTCCCCAAATATTTTTTTGTTTCCCCAAAGGATAGCTCTCTCACAGGTCTATTTTTAATGTGTTCCGTAACAAAAGAAAGTCTGAAAGCCAAAACAAACATCCATCACTGCACTTAGGGATGAGCAGCTTCTTTGCTTTCTAGAAGAGCAGTCTGTTAATTTCCCACCTCCAGTGCTGTGTCAACCTTTTGGTCTGAGAATGTGGGAATGATTTACCAAGACAGAAGTTACTCCCTTCTCAGGCAACTCGATTCATGAATAAGCATGGATTTAATATTCTCCCAATACTTTTTCTCTTCTAACATTATAATAAAAAGAAACAAAGGCAAAATAACTTAAGAACAACTTTCCATTTTAACTTTCCATAGGCTCTTCTGATATTTGATCATATGTAGATAGGGTTATTATGCAGTTCTAGCCAGAGTTGTGATACAAAATTCTTTAATTTTAAAATATTGCACTGAATAGTCTGGGTTATTTTCTTCTAATATGTATTTTCAATGACCATATAATATGTTATTGATTTCATAAACCATGTCGTACTTCTGTATCTTCCATTGTTTATTTACCCCAGTGCCTTTGTTAGTACAAACATTAAAAATAAACATCTTTGTGTGGAGCTTCTTTCACTTGATCAATTCCTTAGTGTTAGACTACTAGGTCAGACAGTGTGAGGGTTTTTATGGCTTTTGAAACATTTTTTCCAAATTATTTTCCAAAGTGGTGAATCTGTCATTTTTTTTTCAATTGCCAGGAGTGCTAAATACCATTTATGGGATTTGAGTGGAGGACAGAATGTGTAGGTTGCCTAGTGCAAAATGGTTGAGAAAAATGGTTTCTTTCCCAAACAAGCGAACTCAGGTTTACAAATCACAGGATCAAGATTAGCGACTGAGTAGTTAACTTCCCTGATTTTTATCCCCCATATGCTATTCATTTTCTCTAGTCCCCTCTTTTGTTTCAGACAACACATGCTTTTCACCTATGGATCCAGCAAATCCTTGGAAAGGCCCTTATTATCTATCTTCCGCCGACGGCTTAATAAGTAATAGGCTAAACAGTTCAGTTTACAGAAGCAAGCATTGCTGCCTTGCCTTATTTCTTTGCCAAATTCTTTCTCAAATAATAAAACCAGTATTCAGGTAACTTAATTTCCCCCAAAGTTTGAAAATTCTTTAACACACATATACACACACCCTCCCACCTTAGTTCCATGAGATGTATGGTAATTTGGCTTAGAGAGAGAAAACAGAAATCTGGTTCAATTTACTAATTGAACTTTGATGTCAGGATGGGCCAACTTGAAAAATAGCTGAGTTCTGAATGGAGAAAGAGGCACAGCAGGCAGCACCCTGGGGTGAAGGAGAGGGTCCTGGCAGAGTCAGAATGAAGACAGGGGAACTGTACCCCACACTCTAGGCTCTAAGTTTACTATCCTTTACCCACGTGTCCACTTACATAAAAGGAGAGGGAGAACTAGGGACAGCAGAAAAGGAGAGTGCTAACCTACACAAGGAGCTGCACCTGTACCTTCACATCTTGCATCACACAGAGTTGGTACGTGGGGGTCAGCCATCACACTGACACTCAGGGCACTCTGCATCTCTTTTAGATGAAGACCAAAGATGCCTGTCTGATTATTCTGGAAGAGAATAGTAGATCTAGGAGAGAAGCAAAAATATTAAGCAACTACTAAATAACAGTGCCAGAGAGGACACCAGAGGGGGTGACAAAACTATGACAAAACTAATATTAAATTCTACTAAAGCATTTCTAATTTCCAGGAAGGCTTTATGGATGGGACTTCAGCAAAATGGCCACAATCCAGAACTGAGATTTTTCTAAGTTGGTTTGATTGTTAAAGCATCAAACCAGCCTGATTTTCTGCAAAGCTGGATGCTAGTAAGCTTTTCTTCATGATCTCTATAATTCTGCCAAGGAAGTTCAGGCATGGGATTCTTTCCAGTTGAACTTTTAAGCTTAAGGTAGTTAATTCTTTGTAGGGGCAGCTATGATTCCAAGGACAGGCTGTGTTTATCTAATGGACATATCACCTTTTTTTTTTTGTTTCCATCACCATGTAGCTCTTTAGATATACATAGAGATATGCACATCAGTATTTATATCTACATATGTTTATATAAACCTGATAGAAGGTATTATTAATAGAAGGAGATTGTCTCCACAGTAGCACTGAGAGGACCAGGATAGTTTGAGAGACAAGAGATAACAAGAAGCATCTTAATTTTTTAAGCAACATTTTCTTGGTTAATGAACTTTTGTTTCATTAACATGAAAATAAAGGTGAAAATTTTTGTTTCATTAACATGAAAATAAAGGTGAAAATTTCCTCTTAGCAGCAGAGAGCAGACTACATGGAAACAATTCTGTTTATGGTTGATAACATAGGGTTTGAATTACTTACCTTTTAATAAAAGATAAGATTTAGTGAGTGCTTACTAAATGCCATCTTTGTGCTAAATTTCTACTACCTCCAAAATCTTTGTTTTCACAGTAATCCAATATGGCACTTTTCTTATTCCCATTTTATAGATTGGGAAACAGAGTTGAAAAGGGCAGGTAATGTGCCCAGGTTCTACAGATGATAGGTTGTATATGAAGATTAAATTTAGACACTTGGATTCTGGAATTTGCTTTCCTAAATCACTACAGTGTGAGAATGCTGAAAGAATTAAACAAAACAAGGCAAATGGGATGCAGAAGAAGCTACCTGGCAATATGACAAGTTCAGAACCAGGAATTTTTGTCTGAAGGAAGTTTGTCATTGTGTGTTGGACTTGTGAGTGAGTAGATGGACTTACTTGGGAATTATCAAGATTCTCTATTTGGCTCCAGTAGTTGTGTAGCAACTCTGAAAGACAGACCAATGAAGGGATGAAGCAAATTCACTAATAATAACAATTACTATTAAAATTGAGCTCCATGTGCCAAGAATGGTACTAAAAGCCTTAAATGCAGAATTTTTATTGATTGATTGATTGAGATGGAGTCTCGCTTTGTTGGCAGGGTGGAGTAGTGCCGTGATCTCAGCTCACTGCAACCTCTACCTCCAGGATTCAAGCTATTCTCCTGCCTCAGCCTCCTGAATAGCTGGGACTACAGGCGTGTGCCACCACACCCAGCTAATTTTTGTATTTTTAGTAGACATGGTGTTTCACCATGTTAGCCAGGATGGTCTCAATCTCTTGACCTCGTGATCTGCCTGCCTTGGCCTCCCAAAGTGCTGGGATTACAGGCATGAGCGACCAAGCCTGGTTGTAAATTTTTAATTTTTATTTTAAGTTCAGCGTTGCAAGTGCAGGTTTGTTGTACAGGTAAACTTGTGTCATGGGGGTGGTTGTACAGATTATTTCATTGCCCAGGTATTAAGCCTAGTATCATTGGTTGTTTTTCTTGATCCTCTCCTTCCTCCTACCCTCCACCCTTGAAAAGGCCTCAGTGTGTGTTGTTCTCCTCGGTGTATCCATGTATTCTCATCATTTAGCTCTAACTCATAAGTGAGAACATGCAGTATCTGTTTTCTGTTCCTGTGTTACTTTGCCAATGATAATGGCCTCCAGCTCCATCCATGTCCCTGCAAAGGACATGATCTTGTTCTTTTTTTATGGCAAATGTAGAATTTTTAAGTCTCCTGTTAGCTTATAAAGCTCCTGTTATTGCAGATGAGAAAATAGACTAAGAGGTGAATAACATTCTCAATGCCACTCACAAGAGGCAGAAGCTGTCTAACTCCATTTGTCCTAAACTAGCCACCACTCTCGAATGCATTTACTTTTTCTTTATTTTGCTTTGAGCCCTGATCAAAAACAAAAAACAAAACTCTGGTTCATAGACCTGGCTGCTGGTTGAAAGAGCTGACAGTGGCAGATGAGTAGGAGATCTCTTTCAGAAGACCAGTGCCTTTGGAGATCTTGAGGAATCCTCATTGAGGAGAAAAGTTAAGACCCAATAGATTATTTTAAAAGAATACATTGATTCAAGTGAAATTCTCTTAAACACTTTCATTTGATATGAGTAGTTTGTTCTCAGTATGACGAAACTTTGTTATCTGATATTGGAATAATTAATGTTCAGCCACTTAAATTAAGAAAAAAAGAAAAACTCAAAGCATTGAAAGAAATTGAATTTATATTTGCAGAATAGACTCCTGCAGTGTATTTATCTTTACTGAGCTCAATGTCATTATAACCAAATTATCAGAGCACACTCATCTTTTATATAAATGAAATTTCTTACTTCATTAATATAATGGAAGTTACATCCAAAAGGGAAAATGCATAAAGTAAACTTTTGGTGTCTTTTGAAGTCCTGAAAACAAACCTGCTGGAGCCTACTCAGTATGCCTTTGAGTTTAAAAGGTACTGATAATCTAGATTTTTTTTGAAACTTGCTTAGTTCTAGGGGAAGTTAAGTCCCTTAGTTGTGTGATGACAGAGCAGTAGCATCTGGGCTACTAAATGGGATCAGTTTTCCTTAGTTTCCTAGTACTGTGTATTTAGAAAGTACTTATTTCCACTTGTCACTGGTGAACCCTTCTGTGAGAATTGAAATTACTTGAACAGGGTAGTTGCCAAATTCCTGCTATGTTGTAGAGAAAACAAAGGAAAACCAGGAGTCATTGATTCTATAAGTTAGAATCACTTTATATTTTTAGACTACAGAATAGTATAAAGCACTTGAACTAATTTTGAGCCAATGACTGTAGGGATGTGTTCAAGGGCAATAGCTAATAATAGTCAAACCCAAGATTCAAGTCCATGATTTCTGAAAGCTTTTACTAATATCATTCTTATGAAAGACTTTGGGGATAATTATTAATTTCTAAAACAATTAAAAATATTATTGGTGGAAATATAAACAGCTAAAACAAACAATACCAAATTACTAAAACATGTAAAAACATGGATGGATCAGACATAACATTGAGTTGATGAAGTCAGATGCAAAGGAGAATATACAATATGATCGCATTTAAATGAAGTTCAAAAATAGGCAAAACAAGGACTTCCACTCCAGCCAAGGTGGATTATCTAGGACCAGATTTCTTCTTCCTGAAACAACCAATTTCAGACAAAATATATGAAACGCTGGTTTTCAAGATATTAGACAGCAGGCAACAACAGACAGTGATCTTTGAGAGATGAGAAAGAAAGTAGATGAAGCCTGGAGAGAGATTCCAGATTGCAGTGCTTGGAGGAAGAATGCAGGTGAAGGTCTGCAGTTTCTCTAGTACAGGAGATGAAGTTGCAACTCTGGGAAGTCAAGGTAGTTAGAGTTCTCAAGGCCAAGTATTGGAGATGAGAGTTGGGCAGATAGAGAAATCCAAAGATTCTTGAGAAGGACTCCTTTGAGTCTTCAGACAAATGTTTATTGGTGCTTGCATGTAAGAGAAAGAACCATCCAAAAAGATTAGTGAGAATAAATCTTTGGGGATTATTGTGTGGCCAGACTGACTCCTTTCCCCACCATCCAGAATATAAAACCTTGTAATTTACAGAGCATTGGGTAGAGTACTAACTCAGTAGTTGCAAAATATTAGCCCTAGATCTGGTTCCACCTAATAAAGCTCAAAGCAAGACCTGAAATAACTGAACCACGTCCCAGAACAAAGCTCAAGACTATTTGTAGAAAAAAAAAGGCATCACCCTAAAGGTTAAAATATCTGACTTTTAATAAAAATTATCATGCATGTAAAGAAGCTGGAAAATACAACCCATAATGTGGAGAAAAATCAATTAAACTGATACAGAAATGACACAGATGACAGAATTGGTAGAAAAAGATATGAAAACAGTGATTCTAACCATATTCCATGTGTTCAAGAAGACAGAGGGAAGATTGAACATAAGTAGAGACATGAAAGATGTATAAAAGACCCCAAAGTAGGCAAAACTAATCTAAAGTGATAGAAGTCAGAATAATATTTAGTCTTGGGGAATATTAATGGTGGAGAACATGAGGCTGTCTTTTGAAATGCTGAAAATGTTTTATATCTTGATCTGGGTGGTTTTATATGTATATACACATATGTAAAAATCCATTGAGCTGTGCATTTAAGATATGTGTACTTTATATAAGTTAAACCTCAAAATAAATTCATGTTATCTGATGCTGTTTGCAAAGCAAGTCAGCTAATATGAGTAAATAGACCTTTTATTCCATTGGATGGATGGAATTGGATGCATGTCCTCAAGAATATATAGTGTAATTCCTATAGGAGACAGAGATTAGATACCATGGAGGAGCTAGAAACTATGTGCATAATAGTAACTTATCTATCATTTTAGTTACTTTAATGCCAACTGGTCATTGAAGACGGAACTCACATTAGTTGCTCAATAAATGTTGTTGGTTGCCCTTATCTCTTGCCAGTTTTTGTCTATGCTGGTATAAGATGTAGATACAAGGAAAGAAAACCAGTGATTTATTTTTATGCATTTAGGAGAGAAGATATGACAAGAAGGTCTAGCATACTGAAAAAATGAACGATCACATCTTTTTTTCCCAGGAAGTCTGTACGTGTGGTATAGAACAATTATGATCAGGCAAGTTTTCAAGCCACATAAATCAATCTGCCACTCCCAAGAGATAGAATATGTGAGGGCAAAGGGGCAAGAATGGAGTGTGGGCTAGTCTCCATCTTTAAATGAGAGTCCACACTGTCAAAAGAATTAGCTTTCTATCGTTTCTGTGTGTCTGCACCATCCCCAGCAAATACCAAATGCAGACTACTAAATAAATGCTTCTCATTCTCACTAGGTAATTCACATAGGATTTCCATTTCTGTGATTCTCTGGAAAACTAAATAAGATTGTTTTAGAGTATTTCTTCTATAACCACTCGTACAGATACTGCTTCTTAATTACAGTGTGTCTCTAACCTGGAATTCCAGTAGGTCAAGTTATGGACCTGAGAGCAAGAAGTTAGGTTTCTTTCCCATAAGGTAAGCACATGTTGGATGGAGAAATTTCTCATAGAGTGAGTTATTTTGAATACTGTCATTAATTAAAATAACAATGGTCACCCATATCACCTTGCAGGTAGGGAAGCAGGCTTCCTGGCACTCTGAGTTTGATATTACTTTGTCACCATTGTTTTAGATGAATTGCCCGATAAGTTTTCACTGGAATATTTTGCAGGAGGCTATCTCTGTGTGCTGTGGTTTTTGTACACTTGGCAGAAGAGCCATGTTAGTGGCCAAAAAGGGAAGAGATGAAAGCACCGGAGGATCATGTTTAAACTTTTTTCTCAGAATGTGCATCAGCCTTATCCTGGAAGCGTGGCCAGTGGTCATAGCTGCAAGTGCTGATTTTCCTGGGTGCCTTTGGGAAGTACTGTCACCCAATACTAGGAGGGGAGATTCGTATGCCACCAGTTCTGTAGAGCTCAACAGTGAAAATGTCCCTGGTATCACTAGTGACTCACTAGAGTCATCTGGATAGGGTAAAAATAGGGTTGCAATAATGGAGATGTGTATTTCTCTAATTCTGCCCACTCCCAGCAACCCCTCTACCCCCTATTCTGTGGAAATCTTATCTCTGTATTTCTCCTTACTCATTCAGGAAGTTCCCGTGGGTATCTCCAGGTGGTCATGATGAAGATTTTTTTTTTTTCAACTTGTCACATTGTGCCTAGCAGTTTTTCTCCTTTCCTGTTCTGGTTGTCTAATATTAATATCATGGAAGCTGTCGTGGAGGATTGATTATATTGATGACACCATTTCATGGCCTCTCTGCCCTTTGCCCTGTAAAACTGTAGACTCCTCCCACTCTGACTGTGGGGGGACTTGGCCGAGTGTTTTGCTTTGGCCAATGGGGCTTGTGAAAACGCTCAAATGCTTTTTTTTCTTGTTCCTCTGCCTTTGCCATGAGAACATGCCCAGACTAGTCTCCTGGAGGATTAGAGAGCTTGAGGGACAAAGGCTGCTCATCTCAGCTAAGGCCATTCTGGGGTCCCCCTCAGACTGCAGAATGCAGATTGCTTGAGTGAGCTCAGCTAAGATCAGCCAAGTCTGGCTCATACCAACAGAACTATTCAGTCAACTCACAGACTATTGAGTGAAATAAATGCTAATCATTTTAAGCCACTGGAGTTTGTGGTTGTTTGTTATGCAACATTATTGCAGCAATAGATAACTGAAATACCTGCCTGTGCCATGAATCCTTCTGAATCAGATGCACATTTGTTTCTCTTTCCACTTTTGTGGCTCTGGCTCATAGCTCAGGTTACCGTTTGCTTTCTGAGTTCCTGCAGTCACAAGTGGGAAACATAGGCTTCAGTCTCCCCTTCCACACACTGCTCCATGTATCCTCATTGCTGTGTTATCTAGGAATCTCAGTTTTCAAAAACAGGAACTACCTCAAAAATAAAAATAGAGAGAATCCTATGTTATACATGAGTTCTATATTCTTATCACATAGAGTTTCCATATTATTTATTTTTGACTTTGCTATTTGTACCAGTTTCCTAGGGCTGCTGCTTCAAAGTACCATGAAATAAATAGGTGACTTGACACAGTAGAACTTTATCATCACATATTTTGGAAGTTAAAAGTTTGAAATCAAAGTGTTAGCAAAGCTATGCTTGCTTGCTTTCTCTCTCTCTCTCTTTCTTTCTTTTTTTGAGGCAGGGTCTGGCTCTGTCACCCAGGGTGGAGTGCAGTGGCACAATCTCAGCTCACTGCAGTCTCTGGCTCCCAGGCTCAAGCAATCCTCCCACCTCTACTCCCAAGTACCTGGGACTACAGGTGCACACCACCATGCCTGGCTAATTATTTTATTTTATTTTATTTTGGTAGAGACAGGGTTTCACCACATTGCCCTGGCTGGTGTCTAACTCCTGAGCTTAAGTGATCCTTTTGGCTCGGCCTCCCGAAGTGCTGGCATTACAGGTGTGTGCCATCGTGCCCAACAACACTGTGTTTTCTTGAAGGCACTAGAGGAGAGTCTGTTCGTTTCTCTTAGTTTCTGGTGTTGCTGGCAATTCTTGACATTAACTCCAGTCTCTACTCCATCATCATAGGGTGTTTTCTCCTTCTGTCTTCATGATCATATCAGGACTCTAGTCATATTGGATTAAGACTGCTCTAGAATGACTTTATTTTAACTAATTACAGATGCAATACTCTTATTTCCAAATAAGGTCACATTCTGAGGAACTGGGGTTAGGACCTCACATCTCTTTTGGGGGAACACATTTCAACCCATAACACCACTACTTTACTAATATTTTAGCTTTTTGCATCTATTTTTTTATAAGTAAGCTTTGTCAATATTTGTCCTGTTCTTGTATGGTTTTTGTATCAAGTTGTTTAGCCTAATAAAAACAGTTTGAGAAATTTACCTTTTTTACTATTTTCTGAAAGTTTGCATTAAATAGGGATAATCTGTAACATAAAAGTTTTGTCATATTCATCTGCAAAGCAATTTGAGCCTATTATTTGAGAAGGGGAGGTGGTTTTTTGACTCTTGATTTAATTCTTTTAATGGCTACTGGTTTCTTCAGCTTTTCAGCTTCTTCCAGAGTCAATTTTTATAATTTATATACTGTTGAGAGAATTTATTGACATAAAGTTTGTATAGAGCACCCTTGACATAAATAGCCCCATCTTAGAAAATGACTCTCTCTTACATTTCATAAGGCACTTTGCCAACAGGGACCAGATGTTTTGTGCGATCAGTAAAGACTGCCTCCAACCAGACAAGGACATAACCAAGCAACTCTTCCACTATTAGTCCTCACCCCAGAGGCCTCTGTGGCCATGAAAAGAGCAGGACTACAGCAGCTTGAAATGACTGTCTTAACAGGCTGTCACTCAAGATAAGCACCCAGCATCTGCCTACAAAGGCTGTGCCCACACCAAAGACTCTTCCTTGCAAGGAGAACAGACAACTTGGGCCAGACCAGGATAATTTTTTTTTGTTTACATCCCTCTCCCTGGGATGGTTCATTAACCCTTTTTTCCTATCCCCTTTCTCTTAATGTTAAATGCTACTTGGTTTGTTGTGGAATGTTTATAGCATTTATATATTGATTAAATATGTATATGTACATATGTATATATATGTATATGCATATATATGTGGGATTTTGTGGTTGTTTATTATGCAGCATTATTGCAGCAATAGATAACTGATAGATAGGTAACTATTGTATGTGGTTTTCCATGTTGACTGATTAGTGGAGTGGCTTGAGCCTGTGTGACCGTGGCTCTGCCTACTGAATGAATGGAAAGTTTGCTAAGAAGAATGGCCTCCTTGGGATCTCCATATAGTTCATGGCTTTTATAATTGAGACAGCATTAACAAAAATCTGACATTGTAAAAAGACACAAATATGCATGGATGTGGTTATCTGACCTGTGCCATTCATGATAAAATTGTTTGTAGTATTTATTGAATGCTTTAAGAAGTCTATATTTTTAATTATGCTCCCTTTTGGTCCTAAATTATTGATTTATTCTACCTATACAGTTTTTTTGTTTGGTTTCTGCTTATTTTGGTGATCAGTCTTACTATTAGTTTGTCTATTTTATTAGGATTTTCAAGTATTACTTTATTGAGCTTTATTCTGTTGTTCGTTTTCTAGCTTGTTGAGTTGAATGTTTAATTAATTTAATTTTAATCACTCCTTTTGCATACAGTTAATTTAAGGTTATGAATTTACCTCTGACTATTACTTAAGCCAAAGTATATAAATCTTGATAGGTGGTTCTTTCATGATCATTTAATTTTAAATGTTGAAGAATCACACTCTTTAGCCTATAAGTTGTTTATATGTGTTCTTTTTAAATTTCCCAAAATACCTCAGTTATTTAAAAAAGTAATAACTTTAAAAATTGTATTGTGGGCTGGGCATGGTGGCTTACACCTGTAATCCCAGCGCTTTGAGAGGTTGAGGCGGGTAGATAATCTGAGATCAGGAGTTCAAGACCAGCCTGGCCAACATGCGGAAACCCCATCTCTACTAAAACTATAAAAAATTAATTAGCCGAGTATGGTGACTTGCACCTGTAGTCCTAGCTACTCAGGAGGCTGAGGCAGGAGAATCACTTGAAACTGGGAGGTAGAGGTTGCAGTGAGCCGATATCACACCACTGTACCCCAGCCTAGGTGACAGAACAAGACTCTGTCTAAAAAAAAAAAATGTACTGTGGTGAAATAATGTAGTAAGATAATTCTTCCTTAAGACTTATTGAGAATTTCTTTGTAAATGGATACATAGTAAATTTTCATGTATGCTGAAAATGAATGTGTTATTAATTATTAAATGTGGAATTCTATGTATCATTCTTAGAAGAATCTATATGTTACATCAGTTCTACATATTATATAAGTTTCTATAGTGAATGCATTATAACCCACATTGCCAATTTTTCTTGCAATTTTGTTATTTATTGTACTGTATTTAGCCATATACTATTGGGTACTTACATCATGATTTTCATCTTTATGGTGAAGTTTTATTATTACGTAATGTCTTGCTTGATATATATTAATAATTTTATCTTTAAATTTTATTTTATCTAATATCATTTCCCCATCATTTTCCTTAAAAAATAAAATTCAAGACTTTGTTTTTAACTGATTATTTTAACTTGTTTTCATCTGTTTTTGATATTACTGATATATTTAGAGCTGTTTCTACTGTATTCTTACAGTGTTTTAAATCATTATTTTAATGGACTATTACTGTTTTTTAGAGACAAAGTCTCACTATGTTGCCCAGGCTGGTCTTTAACTCCTGGCCTCAAGTGATTTTTCCTCTTCAGTCTCCGAGTAACTGGGATTACTGGCACAAGCCACTGTGTCTGGTTATTAATAATTTTATTCTATTTTTAATGCCTTGTTTAGATCAATCATATTTTCATTATTTTATTTAATATTTTAGTTTCCTTTGCTGGGTTAGAAGCTACATGTTTTTATATGTATTTAATGTATATTAAACACACAATACATGTATATGTATTGAAAATACATAAACACATAATACATGTATATGCATTAAATAGACATTTGTATTATTTTAAAAAATATTTTATGGTATGTTTTCCTGAACTATTTAACATACCTTAACTATAAAGATTTTAAACAAAATATAAAATCATTCAATGTTGCTTTTCTGCTCCTTAATAATGCTACAGAACTTTATGCTTAAGTATGTGAGCATACTTCGAATACCTATTGAATAATCCTCACTTCTTCACTGTTATTGTCTAGAGTTTTGGTGTAAGTTTATTTTGACACAAGATTTATTATTTTTAATAGTTAAAATTAACTAATTTTAACAACTCATTTATTAATTTTTCTGCACACTATATTTCTTTTATCTCCCTTTCCACTGGGCTCCCTTTTCTTTTCATTGAAGTACTTTCTTTAGTAGTTTTAATGCAACAAACTTTGTAGAAACTACCTTAGTCTTTGTATATATTAATCTTCTATTGTTATACCTTATCTTCTATTGTTACTGATTAGACTTCTACTTTCAGGCCAATTGTCATTACCTTGTCAATCACTTTTTTTTCCAGTAGTGTTTAAAGATTTTCTTAATTTATCCTTCATGTTTTCTATTGTCACTAGATGTATTAATGTAGATTTATTCATTCAGCCCTCAGACTTTTAATCTTCCAATGTGATTCCTCTGCCATTCCCTTTCTTCTTCTTGAGCTACAATTTGATTATTTAGATAAATGTTGGATCCTCTTAATTGATGCCATGTCTTCTCACTTGTATTTTTGATGTCTTTATTTTACTCTGCAGCATATGAGTTGATTTCCTTTGTGTCCTTTTTGTAATTCGCTGTAATTGTCTTTAACATTTATTTTATGTGACTTTTTTTTTTTTTTAGTTTTGAATTTTTATTTTTAATTGCATTTTAGGTTTTGGGGTACATGTGAAAAACATGCAAGATTGTGGCATAGGTGCATACGTGGCAGTGTGATTTGCTGCCTTCCTCCCCTTCACCTATATGTGGCATTTCTCCCCACGATATCTCTCCCCAACTCCCCACCCCCTGCTGTCCCCCCCACTGCCCCCCAACAGACCCCAGTGTATAGTGCTCCCCTCCCTGTGTCCGTGTGTTCTCATTGTTCAACACCCGTCTATGAGTGAGAACATGCGATGTTTGATTTTGTGTTCTTGTGTCAGTTTGCTGAGAATGATGGTTTCCAGGTTCATCCATGTCCCTAGTTCTGGGTCTTTGCTATTGTAAACTGTGCTGCAATGAACGTTCGTATGCACAATTTATAATCCTTTGGATATATACCCTGTAACGGGATTGCTGGGTCAAATGGAATTTCTATTTCTAGGTCCTTGAGGAATTGCCACACTGTCTTCCACAATGGTTGAACTAATTTACACTCCCACCAACAGCGTAAAAGTGTTCCTATTTCTCCACATCCTCTCCAGCATCTGTCTCCAGAATTTTTAATGATCGCTGTTCTAACTGGCGTGAGATGGTATCTCAATGTAGTTTTGATTTGCATTTCTCTAATGACCAGTGATGATGAGCATTTTTTCATATGCTTGTTGGCCTCATGTGTATCTTCTTTTGTAATGTGTCTGTTCATATTCTTTGCCCATTTTTGAATGGGCTTGTTTGTTTTTTTCTTGTAAATCTGTTTTAGTTCATTGTAAATTCTGGATATCAGCCCATTGTCAGATGGGTAGGCTGCAAAAATTTTTTCCCATTCTGTTGGTTGCCGATTCACTCTATTGACTGTTTCTTTCGCTGTGCAGAAGCTGTGGAGTTTGATTAGGTCCCATTTGTCTATTTTGGCTTTTGTTGCCAATGCTTTTGGTGTTTTGGTCATGAAGTCCTTGCCTACGCCTATGTCCTGAATGGTTTTGCCTAGGTTTTCTTCTAGGGTTTTTATGGTGTTAGGTCTTATGTTTAAGTCTTTAATCCACCTGGAGTTAATTTTAGTGTAAGGTGTCAGGAAGGGGTCCAGTTTCTGCTTTCTGCATATAACTAGTCAGTTTTCCCAACACCACTTATTAAACAGGGAATCCTTTCCCCATTGCTTGTTTTTGTCAGGTTTGTCAAAGATCGGATGGTTGTAGACATGTTGTGTTGCCTCCGATGCCTCTGTTCTGTTCCATTGGTCTATATATCTGTTTTGGTACCAGTACCATGCTGTTTTGATTACTGTAGCCTTGTAGTAGAGTTTGATGTCCGGTAGTGTGATGCCTCCCGCTTTGTTCTTTTTGCTTAGAATTGACTTGACTATGCGGGCTCTCTTTTGGTTCCATATGAAGTTTAAGGTGTTTTTTTCCAGTTCTGTGAAGAAGGTCATTGATAGCTTGATGGGGATAGCGTTGAATCTGTAAATTACTTTGGGCAGTATGGCCATTTTCACGATATTGATTCTTCCTAACCATGAACATGGAATGTTTCTCCATCTGTTTGTGTCCTCTCTTATTTCATTGAGCAGTGGTTTGTAGTTCTCCTTGAAGAGGTCCTTTACGTTCCTTGTTAGTTGTATTCCTAGGTATTTTATTCTCTTTGTAGCAATTGTGAATGGCAGTTCGTTCTTGATTTGGCTCTCTTTCAGTCTGTTATTGGTGTATAGGAATGCTTGTGATTTTTGCACATTGATTTTGTATCCTGAGACTTTGCTGAAGTTGCTCATCAGTTTCAGGAGATTTTGGGCTGAGATGATGCGATCTTCTAGATATACACATGTCATCTGCAAATAGAGACAATTTGACTTCCTCCTTTCCTAATTGAATACCCTTTATTTCTTTTTCTTGCCTGATTGCTCTGGCTAGAACTTCCAGTCCTATATTGAATAGGAGTGGTGAGAGAGGGCATCCTTGTCTAGTGCCAGATTTCAAGGGGAATGCTTCCAGTTTTTGCCCATTCAGTATGATATTGGCTGTTGGTTTGTCAAAAATAGCTTTTATTATTTTGAGATACATTCCATTGACACCTAGTTTATTGAGGGTTTTTAGCATAAAGGGCTGTTGAATTTTGTCGAAGGCCTTCTCTGCATCAATTGAGATAATCATGTGGTTTTTGTCTTTGGTTCTGTTTATGTGGTGAATTACATTTATAGACTTGCATATGTTGAACCAGCCTTGCATCCCTGGGATGAGTCCTACTTGATCATGGTGGATAAGCTTTTTGATGTGCTGTTGTAATCGGCTTGCCAGTATTTTATTGAAGATTTTTGCATCTATGTTCATCATGGATATTGGCCTGGGCCTGTAATTTTCTTTTCTTGTTGAGTCTCTGCCGGGTTTTGGTATCAGGATGATGTTGGTCTCATAAAATGATTTGGGAAGGATTCCCTCTTTTTGGATTATTTGGAATAGTTTCAGAAGGAATGGTACCAGTTCCTCTTTGTATGTCTGGTAGAATTCGGCTGTGAACCCATCTGGACCTGGGCTTTTTTGGGGTGGTAGGCTCTTAATTGCTGCCTCGACTTCAGACCTTGTTATTGGTCTATTCAGGGTTTCGACTTCTTCCTGGTTTAGGCTTGGGAGGAGGCAACTGTCCAGGAATTTATCAATTTCTTCCAGGTTTTCTAGTTTATGTGTATAGAGTTGTTTGTAATAATCTCTGATGATGGTTTGAATTTCTGTGGAATCTGTGGTGATATCCCCTTTATCATTTTTTATTGCATCTATTTGGCTATTCTCTCTTTTCTTTTTTATTAATCTGGCTACTGGTCTATTTTGTTGATCTTTTCAAAAAACCAGCTCCTGGATTTATTGATTTTTTGTAGGGTTTTTCGTGTCTCTATCTCTTTCAATTCTGCTTTGATCTTAGTTATTTCTTGTCTTCTGCTAGGTTTTGAGTTTTTTTGATCTTGCTCCTCTAGCTCTTTCAATTTTGACGATAGGGTGTCAATTTTAGATCTCTCCTTTCTTCTCATGTGGGCACTTATTGCTATATATTTTCCTCTAGAGACTGCTTTAAATGTGTCCCAGAGATTCTGGTATGTGGTATCTTCATTCTCGTTGGTTTTGAAGAACATCTTTATTTCTGCCTTCATTTCATTGTTTATCCAGTCAACATTCAAGAGAAAGTTGTTCAGTTTCCATGAAGCTGTGCGTTTCTGGGTTGGCTTCTGAATTCTGAGTTCTAACTTGATTGCACTGTGGTCTGAGAGACTGTTTGTTATGATTTCCATTCTTTTGCATTTGCTGAGGAGTGATTTGCTTCCAATTATGTGGTCAATTTTAGAACAGGTGTGATGTGGTGCTGAGAAGAATGTATATTCTGTGGATTTGGGGTGGAGAGTTCTGTAAATATCTATTAGGTTTGCTTGTTCCAGGTCTGAGTTCAAGTCCTGGATATCCTTGTTAATTTTCTGTCTCGTTGATCTGTCTAATATTGACAATGGTGTGTTGAAGTCTCCCACTATTATTGTGTTGGAGTCTAAGTCTCTTTGTAAGTCATTAATAACTTGCCTTATGTATCTGGGTGCTCCTGTATTAGGTGCATGTATATTTAGGATAGTTAGCTCTTCTTGTTGCATTGATCCTTTTACCATTATGTAATGTCCTTCTTTGTCTCTTTTGATCTTTGTTGCTTTAAAGTCTATTTTATCAGAGATGAGAATTGCAACTCCTGCTTTTTTTTGCTCTCCATTTGCTTGGTAACTCTTCCTCCCTCCCTTTATTTTGAGCCTTTGTGTATCCTTGCATGTGAGATGGGTTTCCTGGATACAGCACACTGATGGGTTTTGGCTTTTTATCCAATTTGCCAGTCTGTGTCTTTTGATTGGGGCATTTAGTCCATTTACGTTTAGGGTTAATATTGTTATGTGTGAATTTGATCCTGCCATTTTGATGCTAGCCAGCTGTTTTGTTCATTGGTTGATGCAGATTCTTCATTGTGTTGCTGCTCTTTACCATTTCGTGCGTTTTTGGTGTGGCTGGTACTGGTTGTTCTTTTCTATGTGTAGTGCCTCTTTCAGGAGCTCTTGTAAAGCCGGTCTGTTGGTGATGAAATTTCTGAGTACTTGCTTGTTCACCAAGGATTTTATTTTTCCTTCACTTATGAAGCTTAGTTTGGCTGGATATGAAATTCTGTGTTGAAAGTTCTTTCCTTTAAGGATGTTGAATATCAGCCCCCACTCTCTTCTGGCCTGTAGGGTTTCTGCTGAGAGATCTGCTGTGAGTCTGATGGGCTTCCCTTTGTGGGTAACCCGACCTTTCTCTCTGGCTGCCCTTAGTATTTTCTCCTTCATTTCAACCCTGGTGAATCTGATGATTATGTGTCTTGGGGTTGCTCTTCTAGAGGAATATCTTTGTGGTGTTCTCTGTATTTCCTGGACTTGAATATTGGCCTGTCTTGCTAGGTTGGGGAAGGTTTCCTGGATAATATCCTGAAGAGTGTTTTCCAGCTTGGATTTATTCTCTTTGTCACATTCAGGTACACCTATCAAACGTAGATTAGGTCTTTTCACATAGTCCCATATTTTTTGTTGACTTTGTTCATTTCTTTTCACCCTGTTTTCTCTAATCTTGCCTTCTCATTTTATTTCATTGAGTTGATCTTCTACCTCTGATATCCTTTCTTCTGCTTGGTCAATTTGGCTGTTGAAACTTGTGCATGCTTTGTGAAGTTCTCATGTTGTGTTTTTCAGCTCCATCAATTCACTTATATTCCTCTCTAAGTTGTCCATTCTCATTAGCATTTTGTCAAATCTTTTTTCAAGGTTCTTAGTTTCTTTGCATTGGGTTAGAACATGTTCTTTTGGCTCACGGAAGTATCTTATTACCCACTTTCTGAAGGCTGATTCTGTCATTTCATCATACTCATTCTCCATCCAGTCTTATTCCCTTGCTGGTGAGGAGTTGTGATCCCTTGTTGGAGGAGAGGTGTTCTGGTCAGGTCTTTTCATCCTTTTTGCACTGGTTTCTTCCCATCTTTGTGGATTTATCCACCTGTCAGCTTTGTAGTTTTTGACTTTCTGATTGGGTCTATGAGTGGACGTTCTGTTTGTTGTTGATGGAGTTATTTCTGTTTCTTAGTTTTCCTTTTAACTGTCTGGCCTCTCTGCTGTAGGACTGCTAAGGTCCACTCCAGGCCCTGCTTGCCTGGGATCACTTGCAGCAGCTGCTGAACAATAAAGGTTGCTACCAGTTTCTTCTTCTGCTTTGTTCCAGAAGGATATCTACCAAATGTCAGTCTGAGCTCTCCTTTATGATGTGACTCTTTGGATATACGGGGGTCATAAGCTGCTTGAGGAAACAGTCCTTTATATTAGCTCAGGTGCTGAGCTGTGAGCCCCATTGTTCATTCAGAGCTGCTGGGCTGGTAAATTTAAGTCTGCAGCAGCAGAACTCATAACCCCGCCCCCCTTTTTTTCCCCAGGTGTTCTGTCCCAGGGAGTTAGGGCTTTATGAGTTTCCGCTGTACTGCTGCCTTTTTTTTCTTCAGGGCTGCCCTGCCCACAAGTATGCAGCCTAGTCACTCTCAGCCTGCAGAGGCTTCACTGAGCTGCTGTGCGCTCCGCCCAGCTGCCGTGTGAACTTCCCTGCAGTCCTGTTTATATGGGTGTAGTTAGAGCTGCTTCCGCAATGTTGTCCCGCCTCTGTAATCACGGACTTTCTCTGTAATGGTGGGCTGCCGCAGCAACGGCAGGCCACCTCAGTAATGGTGGACGCCCCTCCCCCACAGAGCTGGACCGTCCCGGGTTCAGCTCTGCTTGCTGTGAAACTCTCAACCCATAGCGTTTCCAATTGCTGTTTTTTTGTTTTTGTTTTTGTTTTTGTTTTTGTTTTTGTGGGGGTGGGACCAGCCGGGCCTGATCTCCTGGCTCCCTGCCTCAGAGCCTTTTATTTTTTCGTTGAACGGTCAGCCCTCTCCCAGGTGTCCTGGTTGCCTGTTGAATAGGCGCCGGGATCTGTGTGATTTCCCGTGCGGCGACCCACTGCGCCAGCTGAAAATGGGGCTCTGAGATTCGTGGTGCTTTTTTTTGCCTGAGAATCTCCTGACCTGGCTCCCTGTTTCAGCTCCCCTTGCTGGCTAAGTGGGAACACAGTCCTGTTTACTCTGCACCAGGAGCGGCTGCGCCGGGGCGCAGGCAAAACAGCCACACCAGCCAAAACAGCCGCCCTGGTGACCCATGGGGTTCCTCTGCCTGCGAATCTCCTGGTCTGTGGGCAATAAAAATCTGTCTGGAAATTTGGCGTCCACTCACCCTCTGTACTTTCACTCGGAGCTGCAATCCTGAGCTGGATCTAACCAGCCATCTTGGAACTCCTCCCCAGTTTTGAATGTTCATTTTATGTGAACTTTTAACTTCAGTAACCTGTTTCCTTTAGCATTTCTGATTGTTTCTTTTATATATATATATATATATGTATGTTTCATTTCTGCCTGTTTCATGTTTTGTTCTTATTGGATTTATTATTTCCTTTATGTCTTCAAGAATGTAAAATATTATTTTAGCATTATTTTGTAATTTCTCTATTACTGTCATTTTGTGGGCTGGGGAAGGAGTTAATAGCCTAGTTGATTTTCTAGGTTCTCTGTCTTAGCATTAACTTTCTCATGTATTTTGGAACTTTACATACAGGCTTAACTTGAGGTAATATTTTTTAGTTTTCTCTGTACTAGCCCCACCCTAAATAGGGATTTTTATGGTTTCCCTCATTGAATCGCTTGGGTCTCCAGTTCACCATCAGGCCTTATATTGATGACTTAGAGCTCATGTTCTATTGTGGTATGAAGGATGTTACAAATGCAGTCTTTCTGGAGTGATCTCAAGATCCACCCACACATTTGGTGATTTTTTTTTAGAAAGCCTCATGGTACTCAGCATATAGTTGTACTCATGGCTAAGGTGTATTACTGCCAAAGGATACAGGACAGGATGATAGGTCTGGAGTAACTCATGCACAAACCTTTTTATACCCTCTTATTCCACAAGGAGACACACATAACATGTTTCTTTCTCCAGCAGTAAAAAAATGCAGAAAGAAGTGGGCAATATTTCTGCCCCAGGAAGCCCTTTAGAGACTCAGTGTTTGTATGAGATTCCTAAGGCTGTGTATTAGTCCATTTTCACATTGCTATATAGATACTACCTGACACTGTAATTTATAAATGATAAAGTTTAATCGACTAATAGTTTTGCATGGCTGGGAAAGCCTCAGGAAACTTACAATCATGGTGGAAGGCAAAGGAGAAGCAAGCACCTTCTTCACAAGGTGGCAGAAGAGAGGTGAGAGGATGCAGGGGAAATGCCAAGTACTTGTTGAACAACCAGATCTCATGAGAGCTCACTGACTATCATGAGAACAGCATGGGGGAAACCACCCCATGGTTCAATCACCTCCCACCAAATCTTTCCCTCAACATGTGGGGATTACAATTTGAGATAAGATTGGGTGGGGACACACAGCCAAACTGTGTCAGGCTGCCATAACAAATAACCATAAACTTGATGGCATAAAACAACAGAAATCTATTCTCTCATAGTTCCAGAGGCCAGAAGTCTGAATTAAGGTGTTGATTGTTGATTACCTGAGGAGGATTTGAGGGGGAAGCCATTCTATGCCTCTCTCCTAGCTTCTGGTGGCTGCCAGCATTGCTCAGTTTTCATTGACTTGTTGACACATCACTCCATTTCCTGTATCCATCTTCATAAGGTCTTTATGATGTTCTCTTTGTTTCAATTATCTGCCTATCTCTTAGAGTAATACCCATCATTAGATTTAGGGTCCACCTTAAATCCAGTGTAATCTCATCTCAAAATACATTTGCAAATAGCATTTTTCCAAATAAATCACATTTACAGGTTGTGGGGGTTGGAATTTGGGCATGAATTTGAGGGACCACTATTCAATCTACTATAGTATCAAAGGGTTTTGCTGGGAGCTGATCACAAAGGCACCCTCTGCCTTAGAATGTGCTAAAATTCCAAACTCTGAGAAAAAAAGCACGGGTGTTCACTATAAATTATGCTGTTTATATAAATAGTCTAGGCACAGTGAGCCTCCCTTATTAGTCAGGGAGTTGTTTGAGTGTCAAGTCACAGATGCCAACTAAAGACCAATCTTGCCAGCAGGCCTGTCTAAAGATAGAAGCCTCAGGCCTGTCATATTAGCTTGTTTCTCTTTACCTTTACTCAGGGCATTTCTACAGCAAAATTATTATAAGGACTCCACAGTGCAGTGACTGACCTGCAGTATTAGCTTAAGTCATGTCCTCCAGGGGTTCTGAATTCGCTAGTTAACCATAATCCTGTTAAATATAAACATCTATATTAGATAGCCTAGTGGCTTCCACAGGAGATGTGTCCTCCCTCAACTTACAGATTTTGGCAGGAACCACAAGTTATGAGGGCAATTAGTGCCAATATTATAGAGCCAGCTAGCAGCTCAATTTAAGCTATTTTCATTAGAGAAGAAACCGTTTTCCATGGCCATCTATATGTAACCCATGCAGGCCATCCAGCATACATGATGTTTTTACAGTTTGTAGCCCCACTGAAGGGTGTTCTAAATCTTCAACCCTCCCAGAATCTAAGTCTTGCTCACTGAGCAGAGAGATGTCATCTGACTTCAGTTTGACACAGTGAGTGCTAAAGTTGAAACAGCCCATACACAGCACATAGTATCAGGTTTCACTTTAGAGTTGGAACCAGACAAGTAGAATCTTGAATTCATGATTCCCCAAATGTCAGTAACTTTTCTTCTGTAGTAGGAAACTTAAGACACTGCAGGGTCAGACATCTACATACAAAGTCCAAGCAACAAGGCTTTCCTAAGATCCTTTTTTAAAAACTGATTTGAGTCCAAATTGACCCACTCTATGCATATTAGGCTGGAAAATCATCAGCGATTTCACTTCAACAACAGCTCATTAGCAAACTAAAACAGCTTTCAAAACTACAAAAGTATATTTCCATCTGGAGATTGCCTTTGTTTTCATTTTTTCTCGCTTTTTTTCAGAGGCTCCAATGGGTAAAACCATAGCAAAAATCATCAGTTATGGAGATTTGATCTGTTTCTGATACTCAAAGTGTTTAAATTTCAATTTACCTACCCGTGCATGGCAAAAAGCTAGGGAACTGTGCACCATGAATATTTTTTCTTTGCAGCTTTTCCTGATCAGAATAATCTCCCTATAACTTTTATGAAATTATAGGCAGAAGATATTTTTTAAACCAATTGTACATAGATGAAATAGCCACAAAATACAAGGCCATTAAAAACATCTTTTTTTAAAATGGCAAATTTTACTCCAAGCCCTTTCAGTGAATTCAGCATTTATAGGGTAAAAATCACAGTGACTAGGAGGTTCCAGCTAAAATACAAGATGTAGGAGGTGCTGCAGTTTAGGCTTGAGAAAGGGCTACAGGGTTTCTCTCTCTTTTTCATTTGGAGGAGAAAGCAAGTAAGTTAATTTTTATTGCTGACCCATTCAGAGCTCATCTGAGGGACTACTCTGGCCTTTTTTTACTTTGCCTTGGAAGAGAGCACAAAAAACAAAGTCACAATGGGAACTTCTCTATTTTCTTAATTTTTTTTTTTTTTTGAGACGGAGTTTCGCTCTTGTTACCCAGACTGGAGTGCAATGGCGCGATCTCGGCTCACCGCAACCTCCGCCTCCTGGGTTCAGGCAATTCTCCTGCCTCAGCCTCCTGAATAGTTGGGATTACAGGCATGTGCCACCATGCCCAGCTAATTTTTTGTATTTTTAGTAGAGACGGGGTTTCACCATGTTGACCAGGATGGTCTCGATCTCTTGACCTCATGATCCACCCGCCTCGGCCTCCCAAAGTGCTGGGATTACAGGCGTAAGCCACCGCGCCCGGCTATTTTCTTCATTTTAGTTAGCATGGACAAAAGAAGCCAGTGGATCCAATGAGCCAACTCTCCTGGGCTTGAATCTATCATTTTCAAATCCACAGGTAACTTTTACCTCTCACAAAAGATAGCATCTCAGCTGCTGTTTTGTCCCATGGGCAATGGCATAATCACCTAAGTACCAAGACTCCTTCATTTTCTGCCCTTTTCTCCAAAACCACACTGTAGCCATATTCCAGTTGGAGTTGTTCTGATAAATCCCATAGCCACTATAATTTTAAAGACCCTCAAGGTCACACATATTCGGAAATTCTTTAGTGGCACTTATGCAACTCAGCATGTAGCTGGGACTGATGGCTAGGGTTTGTTATAGTGAAAATATGACAGGATCATCATGGGAAAAAGATACAGGTGGATTCTGGAGAAATGCATGCACAGCCTTCCTCGTACGCTTTTCCTCCAATAAGGAAACACACCAAATGAGTGGGTGTTCATTTTTTTTCCAGCAGCAAAAACTACAAATATGCATATAATAAATATTTCTGCCCAGGGGAGCCTAGAGGATCAGAGTTCAAAACTTTTTTAGGAGGACTGATTGCGAAGGCACCTTCTGCTTATCACATATCCAAATTCCAGACTCCCAGAAGGAAACAGACAGTAACCACAAATCACGTTGTTTGGACAAACAGCCCAGGTATGGGTAGCTGCCCTTATTGTTAGGGCATGAACTAAGTCCCAGATCTGGCATCCCAGATGCCAGCCAAGGGCCAACCTGGCAAGTAGGCCCTTCTAAGTTGGCAGCCTCAAATCTGCTGTGTTAACTCGTCTTCACACAATTGCTGAGCCAGGAAGTGGGTTGGCCCAGATCATACCTAGGAGGTTGTATTTGCCTCATCTTCCCTTATCCTTCTTGGTTATGAAGCTGTGTTATATAGAACATAGCCCAACTCAGCACAGTATGGCTTTTTAAAGCCTCTTGTCATTGCAAGGGAGTCCTACCATAGCTGTTCATTTCAACAGAGACCAGCTCAGGTCCCTTGTGGAGCAGGAAGGAGTCGGGGTTTTCTTTGAACTCCTGTCTGCCTCTGAGAGACAGCAGACCCCGAGCCCAGATGATCTGTAGTTTCAGCCCCACTTACTACTTGTGTTCTAGTTTATTTTCTCCTCAACAAAGATGTGACTATGTATTTTCAATTTTCTTTTTAAAAATGTTATTTATTGCTATTTGTTTGGAACAACGTATGGTGGGGAAAGGAGGCTTAGACTGCAAACTTATAATGCCATCTTAGCCATAAGGGGCTCTTTTACTTTTTTACACATCACTGCAACTTTTTCCAGGATCCAGGGCTGAGCCAGTGGGGCTTGTCTGGCCTGTAGGATAACTTTAGTGACAGATACAGTGCTTTATTCAACATTGCCTTTCAACTGTGTTTCTGTCCTATTGTCCTTGTGGTTAAAACATATGACACAGAATGAAACAACAAAATCAGAGTTTAGGCAGCCTACCATTTTCCAAAAGCCTACCTATTCACTGTAGGGAAAGACAAGTAGCTAACCTATAAGGCATCTCCTATATCCTGTGACCCATGCATTATATTTCTTTAATGAAAGAATTTTTACGTTTTACCTGTAGCCATTTCGACAGACTACATTGCTTCATATTATTGTTATGAATCCATATCTCTCATTTTTGTTTTTATTTTCATTTTTGGTTAAGAAAGGCTGCAAAGTAAGATGTATGGGAGCGGCTTATATTTAAACTCCAATTCAAGTTCAGAGTGAAAATTATTTCCTGTGTGTATATCTTCAGAAACATGCTTCAGTCTGACAAGATGATTTTGAACTTTGGTTCTGTCATCTTTGTGTCGTCTGAAATTCTGCCAGGTTTGCCAATCTTAGGTGTCAAATTGATTTGAAATTGCTAGCATATTGTAAATAACACAACTAAAAGGGTGTTTCCATGTGGTTTGCCTCAAATATTTTCTTTAAAATATAGAAATATCATTGGTGATCCTTGGTCTTATATTCTATTTAAAACATATCTTAAAAGTTTGAAATCTTAAAAAGAAGCTGTTCCTGCCACTTCTTTGTGTTTTAACCATAGCTCCATTCACTTTCAGGGCATGAGCATACCTCTGACTTTTTAGATGCACAAACATTATAAAATTCAAAATTATGAATATGTATTTTTCAATGGTATTAATCCATGAAAAATAGGATTATAATATGCCGTTTATTTAATCCTCCAAAAGTGAGTAACATTTTTGTCTAGTCCAGACTTTTGCTGGGAGTTGGCTGTAAGAATTAGGTTTACTAAAAACCCAAGGTGGTAATAGAAATTACCCTCTTAAGCCAAAATAGACAAATGGCATCTAATTAAACTAAAGATCTTCTGCACAGCAAAAGAAAATATCATCAGAGTGAACAGGCAACCTACAGAATGAGAGAAAATTTTTGCACTCTACCCATCTGACAAAGGTCTAATATCCAGAATCTACAAGGAATGTAAACAAATTTACAAGAAAAAAACAACCCCATCAAAAAGTGAGCAAAAGATATGAACAGATACTTCTCAAAAGAAGACATTTATGTGGCCAACAAACATATGAAAAAAAGCTCATCATCCCTGGTCATTAGAGAAATGCAAAACAAAACCACAATGAGGTACCATCTCAGGCCAGTTAGAATGGTGTTCATTAAAAAGTCAGGAAACAACAGATGCTGGAGAGGATATAGAGAAATAGGAATGCTTTTACACTGTTTGTGGGAGTGTAAATTAGTTCAACCATTGTGGAAGACCGTGTGGTGATTCCTAAAGGATCTAGAACCAGAAAAACCATTTGACTCAGTAATCCCATTACTGGGTATATACCCAAAGGATTATAAATCATTCTACTATAAAGACACATGCACACGTATGTTTATTGTAGTACTGTTCACAATAGCAAACACTTGGAACCAACCCAAATGCCCATCAATGATAGACTGGATAAAGAAAATATGCCATGTGTATACCATGGAATACTATGCAGACATTAAAAACAATGAGTTCGTGTTCTTCACAGGGACATGGATGAAGCCATCATTCTCAGTGAACTAACACAGGAACAGAAAACCAAACACTGCATGTTCTCACTCATAAGTGGGAGTTGAACAATGAGAACACATGGACACAGGGAGGGGAACATCACACACTGGGGGCCTGTCAGGGGGTGTGGGGCAAGGAGAGGGAGAACATTAGGACAAATAACTAACACATGTGGGGCTTAAAACCTAGATGATGATTTGATAGGTGCAGCAAACCACCGTGGCACATGTATACCTATGTAACAAACCTGCACATTCTGCACATGTATCCCAGAACTTAAAACAAAATAAAAAAATTAATTAAAAAAAGGAATTACCCCTCTTTTCCTTCTTCTAGTGGTTTGGTGTGTCTTTATCCTCTGTAATTCTTATTTAGCTAAATTGTAGGTTAATACATTTAATTTTTTTCAAATCAAGAGAAATATGAAATAGCTATGAGTGTTTTCCTATGTGTAGGTCCCCTCCGGGGTAGCAGCATCTGAGGAGGCTTCAGGATTGTGGATGCTGCTCAGGGCTGATTGGGGGAACTGGTCCGGGAGAGCCCTGGGTACCAAGATGTCTATCCTCCACCCGGACTCTAGGGAACCATGCATAATACTGCAGCTGATGCCTCTGGACCTCAAGGAATGACTTGGCTAATTTGAATGTCAGTTATGAGTAGAGATTTTCCTAGCCATTCTGGGCACCACAAAATGTCCTGGATTCTGTTTAGGGCCTGAGAGGGGAGGAAATCTCAACACTGACCAAGAATTTACCTGCAGTCTGGGAAGATGTGTCCCTGGGGTCTGAATCAAGTGTCTGTAAAGGAAATAAAATGATATTTATCACACACCTGTTTGTGGACAATGATACATACCAAGTGAACTTGGTCATCTCTTGGATTATTGATTTGCTAAAAAGGGGAGAACCTGCAAATAAACTTTACTGCAGGAATGTTTAGGAAAAAAGCCAACGTGAATTGCATGACCCCTATGTACTAGGCTTGATGTATTTCATTTATTTCATTTGCAGAGGCCAGTTCATTTAGTCATTGTCCTCATATTGCAGCTGAGGAAGCAACATATATCAGTCAGGGTTCTCCAGAGAAATAGAACCTATATGTTTATATATATATATATATAAAGATATTTATTATAAGAAATTGGTTCATGCAGTTATGAAGGCAGCAAAGACCTAAGATCTAAAGACAGTAAGCCGGAGACCCAGAAGAACCGAGGTGTAAGTTCCAGCCCAAATCTGAAAGCCTGAGAAGCAGGAGAGCCCGTGGTGTAAGTTAGAGACTGAAAGCAGGAAAAGTCCATTATTTTAGCTAAAGCAGTCAGGCAGAAGAAGTTTCATCTTACTCAGCCCTTTTGTTTAGCTCTTCAATTGATTAGATGAGGCCCACCATGCTAAGGAGGGCAATCTGTTTTACTCTTGTTACCAATTCAAATGTTAATCTCATCCAACAACAGTCTCACAAACATACCCCAAATAATGTTTCACCAAATATTTGTGCATGCAATGGTCCAGATGAGCTGACATGTAAAAACTTAACCATGACATAGGGTAAGAACTGATTAGTTATTTAGCATATCTCATAAGTGGTGGAGCAAGCATAAAATCTCAAAACTGAGCATTCCAAAGCTTCTATGTGAAATGTGTATATTCCCTGCCTGGTACTTGGTAATTACTTAGGACACTTTAATGTCAATAAGCAATTTGCAGTTGTCGTTGTCTCATCTTCTTTTCTACCTTATTTCTCCAAATTAGAGAGACTGACACTGATCTACATGTGGTTAGGAAAGTCTTCTGCTGTGATAATCACCAGGCAAAGCAGCCTACCCCAGCAAATGCATTTTAGCTAACCCTCAGCCCTTTCCTTTCATTCCTTATTGATCCATAACAGGCCACCAGGACAAACTCTGCTTACAGATATATAATGTAGAGTCTCTAAGGTTGGGCTGTGACACCAGGTCAGATGATTTCAGCTGAACTGTAGCCCATGTGAGAATAGGAAAGTGAAACTTTGCTGTGTTTTATAGCAGATAATTTCAATAGGAAGTCCCTTTCAGAAGAGGAAAAGGGAAGAGGAGATAGGAAAGTATAGGAGCCACTTTTTCATTTCTTTCCAAAGTGAATGAGCTTGCCACTCCCATGACAACCATTTAAATAATGTGGCTGAAATGTTTTTCTTGAAAGGCATAAGCTTCAAGTTCAGGTGACAGGACTGGTAATAGGCTATCCCTCCACCCCATCCTCACACCCTACACAAACATCTGTTCAAAGCCCAGAGGACTGATGTGCTGGCTGATGCATCAATAATTTGGGCCCTTAGTGTAACTGGGGGAAGGTGTAGCACACAGTTTTTGAATTTACTTTTTGAAGACAAAAGAAAAGGTAACAAGGTAGAGTGTACCTAATGAAATGGTAAAACCTACTTCTGAAATCTGGTTTTAAATAGGGTTGGAAAGCTTGACTTGTTTGAGGGGGTAAAATCTTCTTCTCTTTTCTCATCATCTAGGGCTTGTCCAAACTTGCCCTTTCAGATGCAAAGAAAGAATTAACCTTTTCTTCCACGTGAAACAGTCAATCACTTGAATCCCTTTCCCCATAGTGACAGAGATTTTCAAAAATCACACTCGATGCTGGCATTATTGCTGCTACTATTGCTGCCAGCCCCTAATCCTTCACGCATGGAGAAGTTTCTTTGCCTGCATTTATGCTGCTGGCCTCCTGGAAAGAAAATAAATTTGTATCCTCCTGATCTGGAGGCTCTGGAAAATTAAATGTGGGAAAAGAAAACATCAGGAATTAGAGAGGAATCCTGTCATGGCACAACTCACCATGGTATGCATTTGAATATACTGCAGGCTAATTCACTTTCTGTAAACACAAGTACAGACAAAGATATTCTGGCACAATCCTTTACCCTACACTAAAATTATAAAGGGGATCCTTTGATTGATTCAGTTTTAAAAATTATTTAAAACCATGTTAGTGAAGAAAAACTAGAATATTCAGAGAAGCAGGAAAGAACATAAAAATAACAAATCTCTCACACAGAAGTAACCTTTGTATATATTTTAGAATATAGATTTTAAGATTTTTTCCTTTTTATAAATATACATATTCACACACTAATACATGTCATAAAAGTTTAATCATTGTAAGCATTCTGTTTTAAAATCTGCTGTTTTGGTTATTATTTAAAAATTTCTATCTTAATATACTGCAAAAGTCATCTCTTAAAACAGTGACCACTATTGCACCATTGCACATTGTGTGCAATTGCATATATATGTTGTATATTTTTTATATGGTGCCTAATTGTTGTGCATCTTTTTAAAAAATTTTTTTTTCTTTAATGTAAAAATCTTATAATAACATCATTTAAAAATGCTTACCTTGTGTTTGTTTAAATGTTTTATCTGGAGAAATTCCTAGAATTCATTATGTTTTGAAAATACTTGCTAAGTCTTGAAACAATAAAGTATATATCAATTATCTATTGCTGCATAACAAACTACCCCACAATTCACTGGCTTAAGCCAACAAAAATCATTATTTTGACATAAAACTGCAATTTGGGTAGGGTTCAAGTAGTCTCTTCTCAGGCTTATCTCTACGTTTTGTGGTGTCAGTTGAGTAAGTTAACCCAGGCAAAAGAGGATTTACTTTTAACATGACTCAATTACCAGTTGATGCTGATTGTTAGCTAGGAATTCAGCTAGTGCTATGGATCAGGGTTTTCAGTTCTTTCCACACAAGTCTCTCCATGGACTGCTTAAGCTTCTTCAGAACATGGTGGCTGGGTTTCCAATAGTGAGTATCCTCAGAGAACAAGGCAGAAATGTATTACATTTTAAAGACCTACTCTGGAAAGTCCTAAATAATTTATGTATTGTATTTCATTGGTTGAAGCAGTCACAAAGACCTGCCCACGTTCAAGAGGAGGGGGCATAGACTTGACCTCTTAATGGAGCAGTGGTGATGTTTCAGAAGAGCAGGTGCAATGGGAGATACTGCTGCCATCTTTGGAAAGTGCAATCTGCTATAAAGCATAGTAAAAATAAGATGATTTAGGATTCACAATTTTGAATTTTAAGATGAATCACATGCCTTTGTGTTCATTCTCATGCTGCTATGAAGAAATACCCAAGATTGGGTAATTTATAAAGGAAAGAGGTTTAACTGACTTGCAGTTCTACATGGGGGAGGAGGCCTCAGGAAACTTACAATCATGGCAGAAGGGGAAGCAAGCACATCCTTCTTCACATGGCAGCAGGAGAGAGAAGAATGAGAGCCAAGCGAAGGGGGAATGCTTCTTATAAAATGATCAGATATCGTGAGAACTTACTTGCTATCAAGAGAATAGCATGGAGAAAAATGCCCCCATGATTCAATTATCTCCCAGCGGGTCCCTCCCACCACATGTAGGGATTATGAGAACTTTAATTCAAGATGGGATTTGGGTGGGGACATAGCCAAACTGTATCAAAAGATAAAGATTTGTGTTCACTCAGTGGTCAGGACAATGGTTGGATTATAAAACTAGAACATGGTCAAGGTTCTCCCTGAGGGTCTAACAAATCAAAGAGAATAAGAGGGGCAAGTAAAGTCAAAATGCATTTGGGAAAGAAAGTAGTTGAATGCCAATGAGACCAATTACAAATGCTACTTCCAAGGACTCTGGTGCACCATCAATCTCAGGTTGTAGAACAAAGAGTACAGGTTTTTCTTAGTTGGTTGTTGTGTGCTATGTGGATATATCAGAGACCAGGTGAAAAGACATTCAATTTAAAGGGAACCTTGAAGGTTATAGGCTTCAATTTCATAAAACATTGTTACTTGCTAATGTCATCCAAAACACAAACAACCTCATATGAAAGTCTCAGGATAGGGATACTCATATAGTCTTGGAGAGCATTTAGATTCAGATATCTTTTACAAACCCTTAGAAAAGAGGTAGTGTCAGAGAAATGCTGGAGAAGGCATGAATGGCTACTTCCTCTACAGACTTGGTTATTCAGGATACCACAGCAGCATTCTAATTGTTTCTGGAATGCCAAAATGTAACTGTAGTTTTCAGTATTCTTACAAGAATCTCTCTTTATCCATTTTTCATCAATATCATATGACTGGTAATTGATCATTGCAATCAACTCTGCCATAAGGACAGTACCTTTGATATTTTTCTTTTTTCCATTTTGTTCAAGCTACTCAGGAAAGCAATGTGGAGAACCTGTATGAATCAAGTGAATCAATTAAACACAACTTTACAAAGATAAAAAGTGCTTATACGAGTGCACGCCCATATTTTCCTTTGTTGGTTGAATTATTTTCGACAACAAAGGAAATATTTGTTGGAATGACAAGAGTTGATTGTAATATTCCTCAAACAGTGAAGAGAAGTGCTTTTGCCAAATGCATACATGTATTCAAAAAATTGAACAAACAAAAAAACATGCACTTCTTTCTCTCTGTTGTACCCATACACACTCTCATTTTGTGGTAGAGAAATTTGGAGAGATTTTATTTTAACATTGACAGTTTAAGCTGACTAATAACTTCCTGCATATAAGTATATAATGACGTTGCAAAAATCGAAGTCACATTTGGAAATCTGATTTAAAGAGATTAAGAAATTCAAAAATTTAAGCTTGAAATGCTCCAAGGTTAGTATGTGGAGTAGCAAATATCACCATGATTTGTTAGGCAATGTTCAAATTATATCTAAATTTATTTAGTCTTAGTGTTTCTCAACAAGGGACAATTTTGCAACCTGCCCTCCCAGAGACATTTTTGGTTGACACAACTATGTGTGAGTATGTGTTGTATGTGTGTGCATGAATGTGCCTGTATACTACTAGCTAGAGATGCTGCTAAATATCCTACCTCTTTTATAATAGAATTAACCAGTCCAAAATGCCAAAAGTGCTGAGACTGACTACCTTGGTTTTGGTTCAGACACAAGAAATTTACTAGTGTAACTGTTACGAAAGACCTTGTCTCCTCTCTATTACTGCCAAGTCACGCCAATTGGACTCTTATATATCTAGTTGGATAAAAATGTTTCTCCTTTCACACCTGAATAGGAATCTTTGAGTACTGTAGACGCAAATGAATTAATGAACATAACTAGATTCACATAAAGGGTGAACAAAAAACAGATTTTCTAAATAATTTTACTTAGGCCTATCTGTAGGCATAACTCTTAAACTACTAGTTTCCCTTGTTAGAATCTGATAAAATCCTTGGTTCATAGAAACAATTCATTTTATTAGGTCCTTAATAAGCAGTTTTACATAGATGAATATGTCCCTAGTAGTATGTGCAGGCATATTAGATTCTCTATACATTTACTACTCTAATTTTTTAAATGTGAATTTTCTCTCCTTTATCTCTTGCTGTTCATTGATGTTGTTCTTTTCTGGTTTATAAATCTCTTTGTGATTTCACATTTCTACATTGCCTTATACAGCTATGTGAGCAACTCTTCTTGGAGGGTCAAATACCTTAAGCTCTACAATTGTCTAAGAAGAGCTTCCTAATCTTTATGTTTCATTCTTCTTCTGCTTTTTATGTCTCTTTCAACAAGGTTATACTTTTTCACTGACCATTTGCTAAGAACTCTCAGTTGTTTGTGGAAACCAAATACTTACTTGAATATGTGGATACTGGGTTAGTTATCTCATTGAATAATATTTCTGGTTTTTAATAATTTGCTTATTATAATTTAGTGTTCCAGAAAGGATTTAATGGTGTTTACCAAAATACTTTTCAGGGCTTTCTAATTTAGCTATACTGCTTCATAGCCACATTGACTATACTTTAGATAGATCTATGGGCAAGCTGTTTTTGATCTTTGGGTATTGACAACCCCTTCCTCTCAGGATCCAGGGAAGGGTTGTTTAGCTCTTGAAAATCGAATCAGATAGAAACATGTCTGGCAAAGTGCCACTAAGAAGTCTATGTTTCTCAAGACACCTTTCTTTCTATCATCTTTTCTTATTCCATAGTTGGAAAATTTCCCTTTATCCAAGAAACTAGCAGAACTATACTTAATATTGTCAAACCTATGGCTCTCTCTCAAACAACTGCTACTCCAGAAGTGAAATTATTTTTATCTTTTCTGAATCTTTTTTAACTCTTCCTTGATCTGTTAGAAGTGATTTGACTAAACAAGTATAGACATACTGATTAAGTTTCTGGGTCATAGAGAACTGGAAAGAACAGTTATTACTGTGTAACGATAATTTGAATGGTTACAATTGTAGTAAACCATTTAGTCTTCTATGTATCCTTGGAGACCTGGATTTTAGAGTTGGGGCATTTGGCAAGATTCCCAGAGCACTCACCCCATTACTCTAAGAAGAGCAAGTGTGGGCTACAGATCCTTTATTAAATTTAAAGGTCAGTGACATATTGTCCTGTTGCAGTTGAGGAGTTAGCTTTCGAATCACTCCTGCAAGACTTTTCTCATTTTAAAAATCTCCTTTGGGCAAAACCTTCCATTGGCTCTAATCAGAAATTTAATTTATTCAGAGATAAGGCAAAGGAAGATCTTAACTTCTCTGATGTGAGGGATCTGAAAAAATTAGGAGTGAGCAAGATAAATATCAGAGCCTCAGCACTACACACATTTCCTAATGGATAATATCTTTGCTTTTGTTATTTTAATTTTCTCTGCATGGAATCAGATAGCCTACGTGCTTTCAATAATGATGATGCAAAGTTGCTAGCCTTTTAGGTCTCACAAGAAAGGCCTAAAGTAATTTTAAAATTTCATTTGGGAGCACAGGGAATATAGACTCTTATTCATTCATTCATTCATTCATTAGTGGAAGACTGCTATTTAAATGGATGCTGTGGTAGGTTCTGGGTTTGAAAAGAATAAGACAAAATATAATTGGGAATGCATGTTATAGTAAAGAAAAAAATTAAATATAGGATATAAGAACAATAGGTTACAGTAGACTACACACAGATAGAACCGATGAATGCTTTTTAGGTTATTTTGGAAACACTTCACATAGGAGGCCCTTGAGCTGGATCTTGAGGAATGAATAGGACGTTATCAGGCAGATGAGATGGGAAATGGCATTCAAGGCAGATAACATGCATGTGTGAAAAAAGACCTGAAGATGAAAAAATACTGTGATGCTTCCTGAGAAAAATATGGTATGGCATTCGTTCAGGGAATTATTATTGGATAAGGTTGGAAAAGCAATCAAGAGCCAGATATGTGCTAAGTTTAGGAATGTGGGCTTTATTTTGCAGATGACACATTCTTCCTATATACCTTTGGGAACTTAAAATTATTTCTTCTCTTTGTCTGAATGTGCTTTTTAGATATGTAATGACTCCCTGGTTGGTACAAAGAGATATAATGAGAGAGCATGGAGGGCAGGGAGAGAAAAAGTATTTTTTTTTCTTAAAGAAACACAGAAAACCGATAATGGAGACTATGATGAGGGCATTATTAAAGGCTAAGCAAGAAGAATATTCCTGCCTAACACATTGCATCCCCTGAACAGCCTTTTCTAATGATGGTAACATTGAAGGGCTGAGGTACAACCAAAGACACTGGAAAGCCAAGTCAGTGAATACTTAAGAGAAACAACATTTCTACTCACAACTCTCAGACTGTGTAGTATGGTAGTTTGAATGTGAAGCTGGAGATAACAAGAAATCCAACCACTCTGGAGTGACATCAGCATGATGGCAGAAGAGGAATTTTCTACCCCCATTTCCCTATAGTACACTGACTTTGACAATCATCCACAGAAAGGGTCCCTTTGTGGCAGTCTGGAAGTCTAGCAGAGAAGTTCCAGCACTCTGTTGGAACAAATTTTCTGAGAGTAAGTGCATTGAAAATGTTAAGAAATACTTTTTCTGCATCATCTCTTCCCTAAGGCAGCACAGCTCAGTGCCAAGAGACACCTCCTTAGTCCATTTTTTCTCCCATGGAGGAAAGTGAGAGTGTAGTGAATGAACGCCTAGGTTCACCTGATGTATAGAATGCTGCCCGACAGACCTGCTTTTTGCTTGCTTTACCCAGAATACTGAGTGGATCAGCATGGCTGAGTGGCTGGAAAGGCTGGAAACAGAGAAGAGAGGTGGGAACTCACAGCAACCAGGGCTCAGAATTAAAGCACTGAGGAGCCTACTAACTTCTTCTTGAACTTTATAAGGAAGCCTTCTATTAACCACTTAGGATACCCTGCCTGTACACCATCCTCCCTAACTGTCCCATCAGGAGCTCCTAATACTCTGCACAACTCCTCTCTCCCTCCCCTGTGGCTGACTCATTGCACATGCCTCTGTCATATAGCAAATGTGAGTCTTTGTAGATGGTTTACAATCATGTGCAGTGAGCCAACTTGATTCAGGAAATTGGAGGCTGTCAAAAGTCAGCCTGGTCTTTGCAAGGTGAAAGAAGGCATATAATCTGAAGAATCCCCTCAAACCTCTAAGAGGAAACAATAAGAGGAGATGGGCACATCCAAAGAAAAGTTCTGAGACAGCCTCAGAATCACTAATTGGGCTGACTGGTGAAGATGTTTCTTTCCCGAAGCCAACCACTAAATACTGTAGGAGGTTATTGCTTCTTCAGATGTGAAGACAGCAATGCAAGGCTGAAAGGAACATAAAAAAATAAATAAGACGTCCAAGGAAACATGACAACACCAAAGGAACACAGTAATTTTCCAATAAGTGACCTCCATAGTAAAGGAGATATATGAATAACCTGACAAAGAATTCAAAATAATTGTCTTAAAAAAGCTCAGCAAGCTAAAAGAGAACACAGATATATCACTCAATCAAAATGGAAAAACAATACATGAAAAGAACAAAGAGTTCAACAAAGAGATACAAATCATACAAAAATAAAGTCATTAAAAATGAAAAATTGTACAGTTAGTAAATACAGTGAATATAGTAGAAAGTACAGTAGGGCATTAACAGCAGACTTGATCAAGCAGAAAAAGAATCCATGAAATAAATAATTCTATAACTTCATTTGAAACCAGAGAGTCAGAGGAGAAAAAAAGAAAAAAAAGGATGAAAAGTAGTTAAGAAAGCTGATGGAATTTATGGGACACTGTCAAGAAAAATAATATTTAAATTATGAAGATCACAGAAGGAGAAGAAAGAGAGAGCAGGAAGCTTATTTAAAGAAATAATGGCCTAAAACTTCCCCAATTGTGGGCGAGATGGACATCCACATACATGAGGCTGAACAGTTTCCAAACCAGTTCCACCCAGAAAGGACTCCACCAAGACACATTATAATTAAGTTGCCAAAAATTAAAAGCAGAATTTTGAAAGCAACAAGAGAGGAGGCTTGTCATCTTCAAGGAATCTTCATTAGACTGTCAGTGGATTTCTTAAAAGAAACCTTGCAAGCCATGAGAGAGTGTGATAATATATTCAAGGTGCTGAAAGAAAAAAAAACTCACAATGAAGAATACTTTACTAACAGATATAACAATTGTAAATATATATGCACCCATCAGAGAACTTAAAAATATAAAACAAATATTAATAGATCTGAAGAGAGAGATCTAATATTGAAATATAATGTTAGTGGGGGACTTCAACATCCCACTTTCAGCAATGGACAGATATCAAAATGGGGTAGTGAAAGGGATTCGTGAAACCTGTGCATTGTTTTCTGCTGCATTCTGCATTTGCTGTGTGACCTCAGCTGATTAAGCCTCTGCCTGATTTTCTCCATTTGAAGTTGGGGTAGAAATGCCTCTCAGAGAAGTTGAGAAGATTCCTGTGCTTTGAGAGTTTTAAACCATATTTTACTTCCCAGGTTACAGGTGACAAATATAATTTTTTGACCTATTTTTTTTGTACCGGAAATAATGTATTCAATTTCATGGATAAGACAAGGCCAGGTCACTTATTTGTATCCTATCTCTCTTTTGTGCTCTCCCTAGTCTTGTTGAAACTGAGTGGCTTCTGAATTGTTACCCCTAAACCTTTCTCACTTCCAATACCTAGCCCTTCTAAAGATCAGGTCTTCTTAAAGAGGTTCTTGACTCTGGAATCCTCTATGCACCCTTAAGTCCATTGTGGTAATTATGGGAATAGTAAGAGTGGAACAAGCGTAGCCTGTAGCCTTATTTATTGCAACATTTTGAATCTATTCTTTTTCCATTCCTCTAAATATCTCTCTTTCAATGAAAAAAATTCCTAACTTATCCTTGGCTTCTTTCATTTCTCAAATCTTTTTATTTATTACTTGATTAGAAAAATTAGAGGTTTTCAGGTCCAGCGGGCATACATGGAATATTTTTCTGAAAGGATATGTGTTGAGGAGAGGCTATGAGGAAGAAAGCCTAGGGAATACTCACAAACAATACCTTAATGAGAGTGGGGTAGCCTAGTGCAGTAATAAGAGAATGCATGGTCTTTATAAATTTAAAAAACATTTTAAGAAGTGACTAAAAGTTGACCTGCTTTGTGTTACAACAATGAACCAGCAATTCTAAACAATGTCAGTGGTAACACATTCCCATTCTTTGTACACTGCTGCTCACAAATGCATATTCTAGTTCTTGTCCCACATTGATTTGTCTTTGTTTCATTAAGTGATCTATCCTCTTGGATCATGGGTTTGTTTTTTTGTCACTTGATTCTGAACCAATTTGTCTTCCTGGTTCCCTCTCTGAAAGAGAAAGCTGTTCATATGAGGAACACTTTTTAAGTAAATGAAACTTCTATCCATAACAATGAAAACAACAATGATGATGACAACACCAAAACAATTGATTTGTGATGGAAAAGGAAACATAAGTGAGCCTTGCTATCATTCACATCGTCTAGAATCAATGACACTTTGAAATAGTGTTAACTAGTCAATTCACATATACAAATAGGTTCTCTCCAATGATTGCTGCTGAGTTCAATGACAATTGTTTGCCTTGACTACAATTGTACTTAATTCTCAGAAAGAGAATAATGACTTTTTACAAGCTTTTTATGCCATTTTGCCTTTAGAATTCTCATTTGCATAAAGAATATCCCAATAGTCCATTTTTATGTAGTCAGACACCAATCTAACTTGCTTTGCTTAAGTGATTATGTATATAGAGAAGATAGCTAGAATAATTAATTCTTGTTTTTGTTTAACTTCCAGACTGATTAACCTGAAAGATAAATATTGACTAAAGCAGGGACTTACTAACTTGATGTTTTGATTTGTAGAACTAGTATCACCTTCAAATCCACGTTATTAGCTTTCATAAGGCTTGGTGTGAACTTCCTTTGTTTCTATTTGTGAACTTCTTTTTACTCCAATTCACAACCCACTTTCCAATTAATGATGTAACTGCATTCACTGTATATCTGTAATTGGGCTCTGTAGGCAATGGAAGGCTGAGAGTAAGGCCTTTGTGTACCTTCTCCACCAACAGAAAATAAATAGAATTTAGCTATCAGGGAAGAGCTTGACTTTACTGGTGAGGCAGGACTTGACCTGTGTGTTCCTGAGCTGGGAAACACAAACAGCCAAAGATCCAATCCCAGAAACTATTTTACCCAAGCATACCTAAGACTTACTGAGAATGAGGAATAACAACTTCAGTAAACAGCTAAAATGTCATCTCTCCCAAGCCTTTGCCAGATGCTTGAATCCACCTGACTTATCCTTGGCTCCTTCGATTTCTCAAATCTTTTTATTCATTACCTGATTAGCAAAGCTTTATTTTTTTTACTATTTTAATTGTTTAAAGATAATTTTGACTGATGTTTAATAATTGTATTATGTGGGGCACAGTGTGATATTTAAATAGATGCATACAATGTATAATCATCAAATCAAGGTAATTAGTACATCTATCACCTCAAATATTTATTATTTGGGAACATTGAAAATTCTCTTTTCTAGCTATTTGAAAATATGTGATAACTATAGAACACTAGAACCTACTCCTACTATTTAGCTGCAGTTTTTTACTTATTAACCAACATCTGCTTATATTCCCCTTCTCTTGCCCTTCCCAGACTCTTATCACTATTCTATTATCTATGTCTATGAAATATACTTTATTAGGTTCCACATGTGAGAACCTGCAGGGTTTATCTTTCCATGCCTGGCTTATTTCACTTAACATAATGTCCTTCAGTTCCATCCATGTTGTTGTAGATGACAGAATTTTATTTTATTTTTTTATGGCTGAGTATCCCATTGTGTATATATACCACATTTCCTTTATTCATTTATCTGTTGATGTAAACTTAGGTTGGTTCCATATCTCGGCTACTGTGAATAGGTGCTGCAATAAACATGGGTGTATAGATCAGTTTTTTAGCATAGATATATTTTCCTTGGATATATATCCAGTACTGGGATTGCTGGATCATATGGTAGTTTTAGTGTAGTTTTTTGAGAAACCTCCATGCTGTTTTCCATAATAACTGTGCTAATTTACATTCTCACTAACAGTGTATAAGAGTTCCTCTTTCTCTGCATCATCACCAGTATTGTTATTTTTTTGTCCTTTTGGTAATAGCTATCCTAAGTAGGATGAGATGATACTGCTTTGTGGTTTTTATTTAAATTACCCTGGTGATTAGTGTTGCTGAGCATTCTTTCATATAATTCTTGGCCATTTTTATGACTGTGAGAAGTTTCTATTCAGATCATTTACCCATTTTTAAATTGGATTATTTGTATGTTTATTTTTTCTTTTTCTTTTTGCTGTTGTGGTGTTAGAGTTCCTTGTATATTCTGAATTTTAATGCCCTATCAGTGAATAGTTTGCACATATTTTCCCCCATTCTGCAGATTGCTTCTTCACTGTGTTGATTATTTTCTTTGCTGTGCAGAAGTTTGTTACTTTAGATGTAATCTCATTTGTTATTCCTGCTTCTGTAGCCTGTGCTTTTGAGGTCTTATCCGTAACATTTTGCTCAGACCAATGTCCCAAATTGTTTCTCTTATGTTTTCTCCTAGTAGTTTCACAGTTTTAGGTCTTATATTTAAGTATTTAATTGATTTTGGTTTGAATTTTGTACATGGCAAGAGATAGTGGTCTAGTATCATTCTTCTGTTTCCCAGCAGCATTTATTGAAGAGACTGTCCTTTCTCCAGTGAATGTTGAATTCCTTCTAACAAAATCTTGACCAATGGTTTCTTCAATTCCTGCTTGAATGAATACTTCTAGTGATGAAGACCTTATTACTTTCTGGTATATCCCATTTTATGCTATAATAGTATAGTTCTAATTCTTCGGCATTCTTCTTTGAGTCAGAATCTATCTTTTGCTTGTCTTCTTGGTTGACAAACAACAACAACAATAACAACAACAAAAACCCCACAAAACTAGCCGGGCATGGTGACATGCACTGTAGTTCCAGCTACTCAGGAGGCTGATGTGAGAGGATTCCTTTTAGTGAGCCGAGATTGAGCCACTGGATTCCAGCTTGGGTGTTACAGTGAAACTGTCTAAAAAAGCAAAAAACAAAAAAATTGAAAAATGAACACTTGAACATCCTGTTTGCTAGTAGAAGGAATTCCAGTTATTCCATGCATATTCTTTACACCTTAGGGTACAAAGTGAAAACAGAAACTATAGAGAGTAAGGAAATTCAAATCTGAGCTTCAGAGAAGTTATGAAATATAGGACCTACTATGGAGTAAGGTACCTGGAAGAAATTATCCTGTATTTTTATATTTTTCATCCCACACCCCACCTTTGGTTTAATGGATGTAAATAAATAGCAAAATTACAAAATGACCTCTGGCTAGGACAGTTAGTGGTTGTAGTTGTTGTTTTTGTGTATGTGTGCGTGTGTGTGTGCAGTTGGGGAACCACGGGACGAAACTGCAAAAAGGAAAGAGAAAACCCCAATCATTTTACTTTTGTCGTTTGGGAAGATGAAATTCTGCTGCCATCGCTCCCTCTTTACCTCCACCCTACAATATATTGAGCAGCTGGAGCCACCTCTTATTTTTCTTTTGGATATTCAGCAGCCCTTCTGAGCCAGAGGGTTTGGTGATATCTATTTATACTGGGGCTGTTCCATCTGAGAAGGGGTATTTCTGCTGAGGCTGAGCCATGAGCCACCAGAAGCAATGGCTCATTGCTCAGGCCCATCAAGAATTCCCCCCATCCACCACCTCTGCCACCTCCCTATGGCTCCTCTCTCTGAGACGGGCTAAAAAGAGGGCTCTTTAGGTATAAGGAAAATGGGGCAGAAATGTACAATTTATTCAAAATGATGAGTGGCATCTGAGTTGAAGTCAGAGACCTAGAAATCAAGCAAGACAGGTGCAACACTTTGGGGCTTACTGAAATTTCTGCTGTACAAAATCTTGAGACCATTAGGGAAATAAATCTCGATTATGTCAAAACTGTCAAGACCTTGAACAAATGATTTTCTTTTTACAGGTGTCTGTCTCCTTGACTGTAAAATGAGTAGGTGGGATTGAGATGAAATCTAAAGTCTTTTTCAGTTCTTATAATCTGAGAATCTAAGCTTGGTGTTGAATTTAAAAAGTTCAAATTCAGGTTTGAGCTGAGAGTGAGGGAAGAGAGACTGTGTTGTTATTAAAACTCTTTGTAAAATCCTTTTGAAAATATTCACCCTGAACTTGAAAGCGATTTACTTTCTCAAACACTGGCAAAGCTTTCAAACCAAAGGACTTCCTTCCAGTATATAAGGTGGAGGAAGCTGCGTGTGACAGACAAAAGTGAATGCTTTATGTTTAGGTGGGTTTGAACACATCTAAGACAACCATTACTTTGATAGAAACATCTTTCAGGGGGAGTTACAGAGATGAAAGCATAAATTTGTATAACAATCTTATGGGGTGTATTTTACTAATGTAGATATTGTTACAGAAGCAATATTAATCAAAGGAATCATGTTCATTTAAAACAAAATCCGTAGAAGATACATAATTGATCCCTGAGGATATTAAAACACTACTAGTGATCAGGAGGAAGAAACCAAAAAGTAATTGATCCTCTAGTTTGATGAACTTAATTTTTATAATGAAATCTTCTATTGTTCTCTAATTCCTGATCCTCAATGGATCCTTGTAATTTCTCTCTTCACCACCGTTATTAAGCGATAGTTTTAGTTAACCAAATATTCTAATCAATGAGGACCTGTCATATATATCACGCAGAGATCACCAATTGAAAATAACTTTTAAAAAAGAAGATATACACTGATGCCTTGTATTCATTCAGCAAAATTGGGGTGCTTTTAGCAAAAGAAGAGATAATTGGTGTTAGGCAAACAAAACAAAAACAATCCTCCAAAAACCCAAAACTAATAGGTCCATTTTAAGGGGACATAGTAGTGAGGAACTACTGTAGTAAATTAGATTTGAGCAAATGCTGAGCATTTAAACCAAGGCAGGGATGGTAGAAATGGAGAGGAGAATAATTTGAAAGATATTCAGGAAGTGAAAGTCACTGGATCTCACAGAGGTCATAGGGACAGAGTAGGAGAAGGAGAGAGAGGAATTAGAGATGTTTCTTAAGATTTCTGGCTTGGAAGACTGCGTGAATGCTAGTGTCACTCACAAAGGCAGAGACTATGTAAGAAAAAGATTGCTTTGGAAAAAGATGACAAATATTTCTTGACATTTTGCATTTCAGATGTATATGGGCATCCTTGAAGTGAAATATCTATTAGGCAGATAATATCCAGTTGTATGAATACATGAGTAATGGTGAAAGTTACAGGCATGGATGGGATTTCCAAGGGACACCACAGAATGAAGGAGAAAACAAAGTGGTATCCCCAGGGATACCCCATAAAGGAGATAAAACAGGGTATGTCAGAGTATTAGGAGGAAAACCTAGAGAAGCAGGTTTCTTGAAAGTTAAGAAAAAAAGATTTTCCAGAGGAAGGAAAGATCAACAGTGCAAATATCCCAGACAGCTCAAGTAGATTAGAGATGCAAACAGTAACTCTTAGAGGGGAGCATCGTTTTTCCAGTCCTCCAGTTTCCGTGAGGGGCCGTTTCCCCTATACATGCTACATCTATTTCCTCATCTCTCCCTTGGGTTCTAGTAATTGCTGTTGGTTTATTTTTTTCTTGATTGGAGCTTATCTATTAACAAACAAGATTACTGGAACAGGGGGATTATTGGACTCTTTCTTCTTCCCCTTCTGCATAACAGTAGGGAGACGGAACGCTGGGTTAAGTATATTTGCGGTCTTGGATCTGAGAGCATACGGTTTTAATAAGTTCATTTGGCTCTCACATCTAAGCCACATTTCTTCAGTGTTGGTGATATGGTTTGGATGTTTTGTCCCTCCAAATCTCATGTTGAAATGTGATCTCTAGTGTTGGAGGTAGGCCTAGTGGTAGGTGTTTGGGTCGTGGAGGTGGATCCCTCGTAAATGTCTTGGTGACATCCCCATGGTAATAACTGAGTTCCTGCTCTGGCAGCTCAGTTCTGGTAGTTCACACAAAAGCTGGCTGTTTAAAGGAGCCTTGCACCTCCTTCTCTCTCCCTGGCTTCCTTTCTCATCATGTGACATACTGGCTTCCCTTTACCTTCTGCCATGATTGTAAGCTTCCTTGAGGACTTCACCTGAAGCGGATGCTGGCACTATGCTTCATGTACAGCCTGCAGATTTGTGAGCAAAATAAACATCCTTTCTTTATAGATTTCCCAGACTCAGATATTCCTTTATAGCCATGCAAACAGACTAATAGAGAAAGTTTCTTTCCTTTTTTTTCTTTCTCTTTTGATGCAGAACTCAGGGAAAAAGAGTGCTATTCATTGTGCCTCACCAAACCCTCTGATAAGAAGTAGTAAACTTGGCAAATATGACTTCTTCTTGTTCTTTGGCCAGATTTTGGAGTGCTGCAGAATAAGTGATAGAAGAGGAAATAGATGCTGTAATAAATTTACCCTTTTAGGAAAAGTGAGTATGAGGAAGAAGAGGCTCGCTAGGAGAAATGTAATGTCATGGGAGACTGTTTATTTTTAAGATCAAAAGTCATATGTTTGACTGTAACAGTTGTTACAGATGTTTGATTGGGAAAGAAGTCAGGAGATTTAGGAGAAAATAGGTAATAGAGTAGAATTAAAGCCTCTAAGACTTTGGGGAAAATTTAGAACACAGCCTGGGAATGGGCCATGGTTAGAGAGGGTAACAACACTTCCTTTGAGATGAAAGGGGCTAATAATGGATAAGTTTGGTAGAGATTAGTTATCTGTAGTCTTTTGGGGAGTTGATGGAGGAGAGAAAGTGGGTAACTGGATATTGAGGGAGTTCATACATTGTTATGAATCTCTATCATAGAATTATAGAATATGAAACTGTAGCAATGAAAAAGACTTTGAAAGTTATTGAAGATTGGGATATTGGTTACAATCATTGTAATATTACACAATAAATGGTATCAATATACTGTCGCTTCAATTCCCTGTGACAGTATATTGGTACAATTTGTTGTGTAATATTGCAATGCTTTTCCATTGGGGGTAGAATATACGTTTCATTGAAAATGGGCTTTGCCATGTGATTTGCTTTGAACAATGAGATGTTAGTAGATATAATGTGAGCAGGGGCCTTATATGTGCTTGTGTTTGGCTTCATGACCATGAATCGAACATGCCATGAACAACCACTGTTCCTTCTTCCTGGATTCCAGAATGAACACACTCAAAGCAGAACTGATCTCAACCCAAAGGTGTGGTTCCCAATGAATACCTTTTAAAGAGATGTACAAAGACAAATATGAGCAGATATGGAGGGCAGAGATGTAGGCCATTTGTAGCTGGCAAGCAAGCTCATGGAGATTTAGAAGCCATTGAATTAACCAGGCTCAGTGTTCCTCTGCCTAGTCATCAGATCCGTAAATGTTAAAAGGTAGCGGTATAGTGACAGGAATCATCACTTTCTGATCTCTGGATTGTAGTTATGGTGGAAGTTCTTCAAATTGGCTAAGTGGCAGCTTCTGGTTTTGTTGTACGTTGTTCTTTCTTCCACCATTTCTGTCTGCACTAAATTCTCTGTATTAAATCCTTTTCTGTTTCTCCACATCCTCTCCAGCATCTGCTGTCTCCAGATTTTTTTAATGATTGCCATTCTAACTGGCATGAGATGGTATCTCAATGTGGTTTTGATTTGCATTTCTCTAATGACCAGTGATGATGAGCTTTTTTTCACGTTTGTTGGCTGCATAAATATCTTCTTTTTTCATTGTGACACTGTTTACAATAGCAAAGACTTGGAACCAACCCAAATGCCCGTAAATGATAGGCTGGATAAAGAAAATGGGGCACATATACACCATGGAATACTGTACAGTCATAAAAAAGGATAAGTTCATGTCCTTTGCAGGGATCATGGATAAAGCTGGAAACCATCATTCTCAGCAAACTAACACAGGAACAGAAAACCAAACACTGCATGTTCTCACTCATAAGTGGGAGTTGAACAATGAGAACACATGGACACAGGAAGGGGAACATCACACACCGGGGCCGGTTGGGGTTGATGGGGGGGGTGAGGGGAGGGATAGCAGGGGGTGGGGGGATTGGGGAGGGATAACATTTAGGACAAATACCTAATGTAGATGATGGGGGGGATGGATGCAGCAAACCACTATGGCATGTGTATACCTATGTAAAAATCCTGCACAATCTGTACATATACCCCAGTACATAAAGTATAATAAAAAAATAAAAATAAAAAATATGAAAAAAATACACACAAAAACAATAAATCTTTTTCTGCTTAAATGTCTAGAGTGATTTCTGTTTCCTACATTGAACCCTGACTGACTTACAGTCTAAACCTTCCTCCTTCCATTTATTTTTGGTGTATGTAAGTTTCAGCGCTACTCATAGTGTGGTCTCTGGCCGTCCAACTGTTTGCAACCAGCTTGCCTCAGAATGTAAATTAATTTAGCCATTAAGGATGCTTTTTAGTTCATCTGATTTATTTATTTTGGTAGCAAGACTTGCACATAGAAGGAAGTAGTGTATTAATTTATATTCCAGCACAGGTTCCTGATCTTATTGTGAATGGGTACTTTGAGCATCACTGATTTACTCAAGGGCCACACACAGGCCACATATTCTGTATTTTCTTCCTTTAGGCGTCAAAATTGCTTCTTCTTATTTTGTTTTTGTAGATATTTCAATTTTACCCCAGGGAGCACATGTGTCCTGGTACTGGATTATCTGTCTGTAATGGAAACAATTTTTAAAAATTATGTGACTTTTTAAAGTCATTTTTGCTTCTTATGTTAAAAAATCATTTTTAAGTAATTACTTCTTTCATTAACAAAGAAGTGCATACCCATGATAAAAGTTACAGCACTTTCATTAAAGTTTCAGCACAGAATAAGATAATATAAAAAGAAAAATTTCTTTATCTACCTCCCCAATTCCTTAATCAACTTCTCTAAGGTAACCATTAACTGTATTTTTATATAAAAAGCTATTTATGTTTCAGTGGAAATAGCCCTCACCAACCTTAAACTTCACAACTATAGTTGTGCCTTTACTTTCCTTACCCAAGGTAGACAATGTGAACATTTTTATTGCATATCATTGAGATTGTATCACAATGACCTTTGTATGAACCAAAGCACCAAGTAGACTTGGTCTCTGTGCTATTGCCTCAAGATGGGGGATTTAATTTTAACATCAATTTTTGATCACATTAGAAATACCTATCTCAACAAGGCAAATAACATTTATTTTGTTCAAATGTATAAAAACTATGACCATTATGGGTAAGATACTGGAATTGGAGACCTAAATATTCAAATTTCTATTTAAAAGTTTGTCATGGTTAGACTTGAAACATAAATTATTTTAGCTAGTTTTTCCTTCCATTTTAAACAATGACTAAGTTTATTTCAATGAAAAAAAAAAGGCAATACAATTCCGATGATTTCCCTTAATAAAGAAATTGTTTTATTTTCAAAAAACATATGTAGTATTTCTGCATTTTGTTGGTTTTCTCAATTGAGAAGATGCATATTGATCTTTAGATGTGTGTTTTAAGTTAATAGTCTTGGTTTGGGTGATCCCAGTGGAACGTAAACTTTTAATGTGTAGTCATAATCAGAGGGACTACCAAAGCCATAATGCACAATGTTACTTTCATAGGTTTGAGATAAATGGATTGTTTTCTGAGTTCACCACTTGTCAGCACACAATACTTTAAAACAACATAAAGCAAAATGTTGTCAAACATTTCAATCAAAAAAACTCTAAAGAAATCAGGGGAAAAATGTCACTTAAGTAAAATACAATGTGGAATGCCTACCCTTTGAGAGTCTTTGAAGATTCCAACCTTCATAATTCATATGATATTGAACACTGATATGCTATATAAGTTGATTTAACTGATAACTTGTTCATTCAAATATATAATCCTGTAGAATTCTCTTTTGGCCCTTAGAAATGCTGTGTTGAAGAGACTTCAGTGTTTTAATGGAAATGCTATTTCCTGTAAGAAAAGTTGGATTTTAAATCTAACTATCCTACTTACTGAATATATGAAATTGGGCAAGTTATTTTACTTTTAAGTGCTTCCCTTTTCTTCTCTGTAGGCTGCTGGGTTGAAATGCCCATCATAAAGGGCTACTATCAAAGTGAGATTGAATTATGGTATAAAGCAGTGAGTATGATGCCTGTTCCATAGTAGTTGCTTAGTAAGTGTTGACTCTCCTCACCTTCATCCTTTGTCTTTGGCCTTGGAGATTAGAGGAGGTGCTAAAGAGAGAAGTCCTATTCTATTAATATGTGTGTATTGAACATTGAAGACAAATATCTCTGAGGTGAAGAGGCCTAGGGTTATAAAAACTGTGTTTGTATTTTAGCAATTAGTGGTGATGAACATGTTCTTTCAGTCCTCTTGGTGTATGTATGTAACATCTCATTTGGAGAAAACACTGGAAGTCCAAATCTGAGTGAGAATTCTGGCCTTATACTCTTGCACTCTCCATGATAGGCCCTCATCACAGGATCCTTTGTTAAATTTCAAAGGCTGGTTTTTTTAAAAAATGCCTTTATTGAGGCATAGTTATTTAACAAAAGTTGCCACTTTAAATAAATGATTCAGTTATTTTTAGTATATTTATAAAACTATCATCAAAACTAGTGTTCAAACATTTCTACCGCTCCCAAACTATCCCTTGTACCTATTTGCATTCAGTACCTGTTCTCATATCCAGCCTCAGGATGACGCTAATCTATTTTATGTCTTTTTAGATTTACCTTTTTCTAAGGTTGATTTTTCCAGAGGTTTTAGTCACTTGGATTCACTTAGATGGAAGAATGCATGAGACCAGATTTGTTAGTACTGACACAGTGGTTGCTGTTGGCTTCCTAGTGATGGAAATGAGCTTCTTTGCAGCTGCTCTGAGAGCTCCCAGTCTTATTGATGAGAAATAGGACCAGAAAGCAACTAGCTGGGGACCTGTATCAGTCAGGGTCCAGGCAGGAAACAAAAACCACTGTAATCATTTTAACAGAAAGAATTTAGTAACAATTGCCAAAGGGTATCAAAGAATTGAAAGATTAGCAGAGAGAACTAAAGTATTACAGAAAGGAGCAACAGCGGGAATTAGCTACCAGCTCCTGGGTTGGGGAACAAAGGCCAATAATGGAATTACCACAATTTAGACGTTTGAAGGAGGGTATCTCTGGGGTTGGGACCCCAGACTTTGAGGGGGCGGGGACAGACAATTGGTCCTTATGTCTCTTAGCGAATGTGATGGGACTGGTCTGCAGGTGTTAAAAAATCTGCAAGCTAGATGTAACTGAATTCAAATTCTGCTACTGGAAAAAAAACTGCTTCCGAAGTGTTGTTAAGATGATGCTGACAGTAACAGAAAACCAAAAGGAAACATACCTCAATGCACATCTTTCTTTTCCTCCAGATTTCCAGTCTTCTTCTGGCAGAATTTAACAGGGAGCAGAGGGCAAAGCAGAAAGGTGATTTACAGAGTCTGCAGTTGATCGTAATTTTGAAAGATACAGTACTGCAGGCTATATTCCAAATGTTGAAATCCCAAAGATCTAAATCTCTAAGGTCTAAAATTCCTGGTGTCTAAAATCCCGATAATCACAGTCACAAGATAGTTGCATCAGTTAGTCAGATCTATTACCTTGTTATTGTCCTTAAACGGAAGAAAGTGATTTCAATAGAATCCCTAAACCATGACAGATGTCATTGTGTGCACATGGAATTAGGAATGATCAAGGCTTCTGAAAGAGAATGTCAAGGTATTACCAGTAAAGTTTGTTTTTTCTATTCAGCCCAATGCATTTGGCAGAAAATTCAGATGAGTTGATTCGCCATGCTCTATGGCAATGACAAAAACTTCAGATAAAAAATGCATCATTTGCCTGCATTGAGCGGGCAAATTCCTTCCAGCAGATGACATTTCAGGAGCTTTTAATGAATTACAGCCATATTTGTTAAAGAAGCCAGCAAAGCCACTGACTGGTTTAAAAATAATTATATGCATGGTAGGATAAGAAGACACTTATGCAGTGGTGTTACTCTTCAATCACTAGTATTATTTCTGCCAAATTTATGGTCTATGTATAAATGCAGGTAGAGTGGATTTCTACATACCCAAAACAACATAGAAGCATGGTACTGAAGGTAGGAAGATTTAATGGGGAATGCTTGTTTTGGTGTATATGGAATCACAGAATAATTTAGAAAAGAGCAGCACCATGTAGAAAATTAATATTCTCTGAGGAAGGCAAAGTCCTAAAAGAAAAAAAGCAGCTATTCATTGTGATGCAAGACTTCAAAGTATATTTAATGATTGTGAAATTCGGCCAGCTCTTAGTGAACTATCTCCACACAATTGCCCATAATCTTTCCCTGTAATACACTATTCCATATGTCAAATTTTCTTTTTAGTTTTTTCTTTTTCTCACTATTTTAAATTGTCAGAACTATCTCTTACAATTTGCTATGCTACACATTTTCTCTTGCATTATTTCCAATACTGGAAATATAAATTATGCAAGGACTTTTAGAGAGTTCTAATTTGTTTTATGCATTTTCTTTTTGGCAGATTTGACTTCATGAAAGTACTTTATCACATTGTGACTTTGTGTGTAAGCTTTGTGTATGTATGTAAAAATGTTGGAACTTCTGTGGTAAATGGAGATATGTCCATGCATCTGCCTTTGTGTAAGATATAATTCCTCAAAATCTTGGCTTTTCAGCAGCTGCATATGCAGTGGTGATTCATCACAATTTTTGCTCTATCTGATCAAAAGTCTTGGGTTGTTAGTCATGGTATTTCAGATGACTGCAGCTCTAAAGCTCGGTGCACACATTACCAACCATAGTGATATGTGTTTATACATTTCAATTTTTGACCCATTTTTTTATGAGTATAGTTCATCTGCTCATAACTGTCATACCCATGTGACTGTCACTGGTATACCTGAATGTTTATGCTTGGAAAAATATGTATGTTATTATTGACTATTTTATTGTGTAAAGTGATCTATGAAGTGTTTTGTCATGTTTTTATGTTTCTCAATAAATCCCCTTTAAAATGCAAATAAATATCTTTTAAAGAATTTTAAAATTATTTTTTCCAGAGTAATATTTTTAGATTTTTGATCTTTCAGGCTTTTAACATTTGAGATTATGGTGTTTTGGAATTGTGTCCTTCAGGATTATGATCAGCTCCTAAAATTCACCATTAGTCCACTACAATGTTCTGTAGAGATGATTCTTTAACCTGTGGACCTCTGTGTGCAGTTTCCCACTAGTGCCTTGGTATAAATCATATCTCACAGAATTAATAAAAAATAAAAACTGCATTTATATTTTTGAAATATTTTAACTAAACATGCATAATTAGAAATGTCATGGGCCAAAGTTAGCTGAGTTAATAATTCTTGAACAAGGTAAATGAGTTTGCATTTGAGTCAATGTTGAGATTGTACAACTATTATTCTGAATAAATTGTTATAAAAATGATGGAGAATGGCAATTATAAAAATTATCTTTTCTTCATGGAAAATGAGTTTGTATCTGTAACAAATCCATTTTTAAATAAAAATTTGTTCAGATTTCTTTTTCTATTTACTCATTCTTCTGTCTCCATTCACAATTTATATCATATTCCAAAACAATTATAGTAATTATCAATGTATTACAGGCATTGTGCTAAGCATTAACAAATAAATAGATAGATATTTTAATCCTTATTTTACAATTCAGGAAATCAAGAGTTAGGGACTATGAATAATTTTCATTGAGTGATATACTTTGTAAAAGGCACAGTCGATTCTCAAATTCAGGTCTGTCTGATTTCAAAGCCTGTGATCTGAATCACTGCTCTGTGCTAATGTTTTTTGATTTAAAATTAAAATTTAATGTAATTATTATTGTTTTTTAGAGACAAGGTCTTGTTCTGTTGCCTAGGCTGGCGTGCGATGGTGCAATTATAGCTCACCAGCAATCTTGAACTCCTGGATTCAAGTGATCTGCCTGCCTATCCTCCACCCTCCCTAGTAGCTGGAACTACAGGTGAATGCCACCACACAAGGGTAATTAGAATTTTTTTTTTGTTTTTTTTGAGAAATAGGATTTCACTGGTCTTAAACTCCTGGTGTCAAGCAATCCTCCTGCCACTCCCTACCAAAGCACTGAGATTACAGGTGTGAGCCATGCTGCCTGGCCCATACTATTTTTATGTTTATATTCTACATCTTGTTTATGAAGTCCCAAACATTGATATACTTCAATAGTTCAATGTCTCAGTTTTCCACAGATGCAGGCATTGAGAATCAGAATATACAGTTTTCACCTATTTAAAATTCATACTTTGCTTTATAGATTCCTTCTTTAGTCTTTCATCCAAAAATGCCAACTTGGAATTATGTTTTTTCATCTGAGTTCAAAATTTCCTTCATATTCCAGGTTTCCACAAGCTCCTCATTGAGCCATCCTTAACAATGCAAAGGAACAATATACATTTGCTACCTTCTTATTAATACCTACCTATTCAAAGGCATTGTATTGATGAGTTTGGGTGATATATCTCTGCGTATGGTGTGGGAGACATTGTTCCTTTTTAACATAGTATCTTTTCTGAAGGAAGATAAAACTGATTATCTATCTCTAGGCTGTTTGGAAAGTTCATTTTTTTTTTCCCCCAAACTCTAGGTAAATAGAAACTAAGATTTTCCACAATTACTTTTCCTCACATGTTTTCCATATACAAACTTCATTTATAATGCATATTCCTGAATGGATGGACAGTATAAAGACTAACACTGTTCTGCCAATGCCTTTAATCATCCTAATGCCTAGCAGAGTGATCAATAAATATTTGTTGAGTAGGCATGTACATGAATAAATTATTTTCCTTTCTGTCAATTTGAAAAAAATTCACTTAATCTAGCAGCAATACCTTACCTGTCTGTTGTCTTGCTGGGAATATTGAAACTCAAAAATGTAAAACTGAAGTTACTGTATGTGTTTGTTTGGTGGGTGTGGTAAGTGGTCTAGGTTTGCTTTATTTTATCACTGTGTCGATTTTGCAACTTTGTCATTTGTTTGAAAAGTCAATTCCAGACATTTCAAGTTAAAATGATTGGAAACTACAACTCAACAATAAAAAGGCAAATGACCAAATGAAAAAAAAAAGGGGGCAATAGATTTGAATAAATGTTTCTCCAAAGATGGTATGCTAACAAGTACATGAAAAGCTGATCAGTGTCATTAGTCATTAGAGAATTGCAAATCAAACTCACAGTGAGTTCTCCTTCATACCTACTAGGATGGCTGTAATACAAAAAATGGAAAATAAGTGTTAGTGAGGATGTTGAGAAATTAAAACCCTTGTATGTTGCTGGTGTGAATGTGAAATGGTGCAGCAGCTGCAGAAATAGTTTGGCAGTTCCTCCCAAATTAAAAATAGAATTATCATGTGATCTAGCAATTCTATTTCCAGATATATACAAGAGAACTGAAGACAGGTGTCCAAAGAAAAACATCTACATGAGTGTTCATAATAGCATTGTAAGTAATATCCTAAAGTACCCCAAATGTCCAGCAATTGACCAATAAACAAAACTATGGTATATCCATACAATGGAATATAACTCAGTCATAAAGGTACTTCTATACGGATAGACCTTGGAAACATGCTAAGTGAAACAAGCTAGACACATAATGCCACATCTTGATCAAGCTCATTTACATGAAATATCCAGAATGGGCAAATCTATAGAGGCAAAAAGCAGATTAGTGGTTTCTAGGACCTGAGATGGAGGGAGGAAACGGAATGGTTGCTTAATGGGCACAGGTTTTTTTTTTGTAGGGTTACGAAAATGTTTTGGAATTAGATAGTACTGATGTTTGCATCACATAGTAAATGCACTAAATGTCACTGAACCGTGCCCTCTAAAAATCAATTTTATTATGCATATTTTAGGTATACAATGGTAAGGGATGCATGTAGATAGTAAAATTCTTACTATAGTGAAGCAAATTAACATATCCACCACGTTGCAGAGTTACCCATTTTGTTTTTCGTGTTGCAGGAACAACTAAAATATATTCATTTAGCAAAAGCCCAGAATACAGTATGTTTTATTAACTATAGTTCTCATGTTGTACGTTAGGTCTCTAGACTTGTTCACTTTACATATTTGTTACTTTGTGTCCTCTGACCTGTATTTTCACATTTCCTCCTCCCACCCACTAGAGTTTTATTCTCTATCTCCATGTATTTGACTTTTTAAAAACATTTTCTAAAGTCACTAAATACTTTAGTGAATTTCATATAAGTGTGTGAGTTTTATATGAGTGTGAATTTTACTTTAATTTAAAAAGATGAGTGAACAGAAGCTCATTCAGATAAAAAGGATATTTAAGACAAAGAAAAGGGGGTAGCATGAGGAATGGAAGCGCAAACAAAGGACTTAATAATAGACCCATTAATAATAGAACAGGAAGTAAAGCCACATTTCTTCAGCTGTTCTGCTTTTCCAAGATCTTCAAATAAGACTTTTATTAAAAATGAAAGCCCACAGGAAAAAAAGAAGAAGGATTTACTGTGTATTGGAAAACATGAAATATGAAATACTATTAAAGAGAATCTGCGTTTTCTGATAATAATTAAACAAGCCCCTATATCCCGGTCATTGTGATTGGTGTCACCATTGAGCCTTTCTTTTTTGTTAAGTATTTTTCCCTCTTAATAATTTTATAGTCTTATTCGCAGATTCACAAGTAAGAATTAAAGTGATACTGATTTAAATGTGCAGCTTGAAGATGTAGAACATATTCCAATCAGATTTACCTGTCCAGAGGAGACCAAGGTGTAGTCAGAGAAGGACATGATTAAAGTAGTATTAAGCATTTCCATTTTCTGAATTTCCTTTCAAATTCTATTGCTGTATGTTTCCGTTTACTTCCGAGTGAATATGGGAATGCCAAAGGCTAAATCAAAACCCCCGTTCCCCATCTGATGTTCCCAGTGTGACTAATGGTCTAGGAAGAGGATTTGTGCCTTCCTGAATGCTCTCTCTAGGATTGGATGGCCCTTGGTCTGAAGTGGCAAGAGCTAAGCGACTGTCTGAAATTGGATGATGTTGGAAACTGAGGCTGGGGGCATAATGGTCATGAGCCTGGCTAATGATTAGTTCCTGGAAGGGTCAGATGGGGGCTGACATGCAGCTGGTATGCTCCAGGACAGCTGTATACATTGTTAAAATACTGCTTGGTCGTAAGTATCTGATGACTTGAGCGTCTTCACTGTTCTGCCACCCTCTTCACAGCAGGGACAAAAAGAAATGTGATTGTTTCATGCTAAGCTGCCTAGGAATCCTGTTTTCCCCTTAGAACTATGCTGAGGAAGAGGAGGGGTTTAAGAATCTTTAAAATCTTTACCCTCCTATCCCAATCACCAGGGAAAGATTCAAAGACAGTGTTTCTGATCAGCTTTAAAAATAAAGCCCTTTCACTTCTCTTTGATTCATGACTTCACATTTCAAATAGCCCTCAGATATTAATGAAAACTTTCACACTTAAGGTATGGCTTCAATGGTGTTTCTTTGTAGTGGTTTTATTTTCTAGGAAACAATTTAATGCCATCAGCTAAAATCCTGCATGGAAAAATGGATGAACAAACAAATAATATTTGGAACCTGTTACTGTAATTTTTTTTCCTAGTTCAGTGTTTTAATTGGGTTAGTTCTTTATTAGTCAAAAGTAAATATGGTATTCAAGGACTCCCATGTATTGTGGGCTGAAAATGTTGGGTTGGTACAAAAGTAATTGTGGTTTTTGCAGTTACCTTCAAAGGCAAAGACTGCAATAACTTTTTTTTTTTTTTTTTTGGAGATGGAGTCTCACTCTGTCACCAGACTGGAGTGCAATGGCACTATCTCGGCTCACTGTAACCCCCGATTCCCCGGTTCAAGTGATTCTACTCCCTCAGACTCCCGAGTAGCTGGCAATACAGGCACATGCCACCATGCACAGCTAATTTTTTTATTTTTAGTAGACACAGGGTTTCACCATGTTGCCCAGGATGGTCTTGATCTCCTGACTTCATGATCTGCCCACCTTGGCCACCCAAAGTGCTGGGATTACAGGCATGAGCCGCCGCACCAGGCCAAGACTGCAATAACTTTGGCACCAACCTAATCTTTCCCCCCCAACTCCCCTCCCTGAATTAGTGAATAAACATCTTGCACTGTGGGCAGGAGTTAAAGGAAGGTTGAGTCATTTGGAGGGGGCAGGTGTTGGTGGTGGATGGTCGAAGACTGATGGAATCATAGAACGGGTTATTTGCTGCCTCTGTCCAATTGACAGATCTCCAGGTTGCTGGGAAACAAATCATGGAGATGGCCAACTCCCAGAGATCAAGCAGTCTTTGCTCAGAATTCTTTTTCAAATGGAGCAAAGGAGAAAAACATCTAGTTGTTTCTATTTTTTCTTAGCTGAGAGGTATGCTAGTTCTTAAGAATTTCAAGATAATTTGTTGATCCTTCTAAAAATATTGAACAAAAGGGAAATGGTGTTAATGCCAAGTAGTTTCTATCTTCTCTTTCTACATTCTAGAGAAGATTTTAATTGATACTCAAATTATGGCAGAAACTGCCTGATCTGTTATCCTTATTTTCCTTAATAAAAGATTATAGATTTTAAACTGCAAACGTTGCTTTCCAGCTAATAGACTAAATTTCCTAGCCTCACTTTGTAGCTAAGTGTGACCATATGACTGAATTTTGACTGATTAGTGTTAATTGAAAGTATTGTGTAAGGCATCAAATAAAGGTGATGTTCCCTTCTTGGCCTTTATTTCTATTTTTCTTCCTCTTCCTGGAATAAAGGTGTGGTAGCTGGAACTCTCCCAGTTATTTCAGACCTTGAGGGTAAGGGCCAGATGCAGGGATAGCAGAGGAGAGTGTTGAAGAAGTCCCTGATCACTTTGTGGAACTGCAGTACCAGTACCAGCCTCAGCACTACCTACTTTCAGACTTTTTAACATGAAAGAGATAATACACTTTTATCGTATTTAAGACACTTGTTTTTTGTACTTTTCAGTTACTCAAAGCATAACCAATTTACTTCTACCTTGAGGAGCTAGACTTTTGTTTTATTTTTCTGTTTTGCTGTAGCATATCCTTTTAAATGTATTTAATAAATATTTATTGACTATATAGCAGGCATTGTACTAGGCACAATATATTTGGTAATTAGCAAAACAAACATAGTCTCTACCATCTGAAGCTTAAAAAGTGTAGTGAAATAAATGATAATAATGTATGAGAAATAAATTTTTTTTTTTTGTTTGAGATGGAGTCTTGCTCTATTGCCCCAGCTGGAGTTCAGTGACACGATCTTGGACCACTGCAAACTCTGCCTCCTGGGTTCAAGTGATTCTCCTGCCTCAGCCTCCTGAGTACCTGGGATTACAGGTGCCTGGACCATGCCTAGCTAATTTTTATATTTTTAGTAGAGATGGGGTTTCACCATGTTGGCCAGGCTGCTTTCAGACTCCTGACCTCAGGTGATCCACCCATCTCAGCCTCCCAAAGTGTTTGGATTACAGTCCTGAGCCACGCACCCAGCCAATTTTTTGTCTCCTATTTTTGCTCCCTTTTCCCGCTCTTGTTTACATTGAGTTATGACCTCAACATATGCTTTAATTCATGTCTTCAAGTCAGAGTAAGAGGCTATTAAACTTCATTATTTCCTGGGAAATAATGAAGCCATTGGCACATGTGAATTTCAAAATAAGAGCTCTTTGGCTACTTTTCTTTCCATGTAAGATTTTTAAAAGTCCTATATGAAATGCCAGTTTTAGCAGCCAACATGGCTGCAGTTTGAGGACTCTCTTCCTAGAGTGAGGGGAATGTGTGTGTGTGTGTGTGTGCACGCATGTGTATTTGTGATGTATGCATACACACACCCGAGTTCTGGTTTCTTTGCTCCTTTTGTTATTAACAGATGCGAGGATTTGTTTTTATCTTTACTTTGACTCTTAAGAATCCATATTTGTTCTTTAATTACTTTTTTATGGCCCTCAGCCATTTTATGGCTTTCCTAATTAGGTGTTTTCTAACTCACAGGTTGTGAGAATGATGGCCTAAGACTAATCTCTCAAGATATCTGTCAGAACCATAGCAGAAGCTGTGGGCCCCGTCCTCTTAACTGACTCTATTGGCAGTGTGGGTCTTCAGGGCCGTGGGAGATTTCACAGAAGTTAGCGTTGCCCAGCACATTGATGTTTCCCTTGTTCTCTCTCATAGACGCTGTAATTTTGAATGGGAATAGGTACCTTTCCCATAACTCTCTATGCCTTTGGTTGACTTACTCCTTCACTAATCTGTCCTTTGATCTTAGTCTTCTTTCAACCATCCCCTCCTCCACTGTATTGTATTCTCTTCTATTCTGCTGCTGCTGCCCATGATTCTAATGATTCTTCCACTGGGCTGTATAGCAGCTAAGGCATCAAAAGCATGGTTTCCCTTCTCCAAAATCTCTGGTCTTTTTCCCCCCTAAAATAATCATTGTGTGGCATCTTTTATTTACCCAAAGAAGATTTTTGGTCGTCATGCTATTACTTTTGGACCCATGACTTTGGTAATTCATTTATCAAACAAAGGATCATTTCAGAGCCTTGTTATGGCTCAATGAGTAAAATCCTAAGAATGTTTCTTTTCCAAATAGCAAATTGCTGGAAGTGAGAAGCATTATTTTGTTCATGAGAGCAACCTAAGAGAGAACAGTTCAAGTTTATGTTAAAGACAGCGAAAGGTTTATTGACTTCAAAAAGTTTGGCCCCTGCTGAAACAATCTGAAGGAACCAGTGGCACTGGGTCCATTAAATTCAAGAAACAATAAATTTCCATTATTGGCACAAACATTAAGTATCTTGAAATGTAGAGCCACAGTCTGATAATATTGCTAAATTTGGGTTTGTCATGACAAGATATTGAGAAATCTATGAAATTTATGACATGTTAGGGCAATGTGATATTTCATTTAATTGATGAAAAATCCATCCTCTTTGAATCATGTTATGAAAACTGCTAGCAAAGAAAAAGAGCACAAAGTTCAGGACAGATGGGTGGAAGCTTCAGAGGGAAACACTGATTAGATTATAGCATGCCTTTCAAAATATCAATCTCTTTCCTTAGAGTGGTGGGAGGTGTCTGTTCCTGCATTCTCAAGTTTGTGGAAGCAGTTTTAGATGTGTGGAAGTCTTTGCTATCCAAAATAGAAAATCTAGGGCTGCTTTTATTTAAGCAGTTCTTTGTGTTCACCCACTTCAATTCTCAGTTCTTATAAGAGCATAAGTAAACAGAAGAGAAGCAGTGGCTTAAAAATAAGTTTTTGAGTCAAATTTGCCTAGTCCATGGTGACATGGGTTTGCAATTCCGAGTGTTTGTTCTAGTTATATGTAGCATATTTTTTCTTTAATGATAGTGTTAGATGTTCCACACGGATTTTTTGTTTTCTTCCTTGTATGTTTTCTCTCTCATTACTCTTTCTCCTTATTATGGGTCAGATATTTCTTCTTCTTTACATGCCTAATCATTTCTTATGGGATGCCAGACACTGTGAATTTTACCTTGTTGGGTGCTGGATATTTTCATATCCCTATAAATATTATTGAATTTTGTAGTGGTACATGCACAGTTACTTGGAAACAGTTCACTTTTGTGTGTGGTGGGACTAAAGCAGCTGTTATTAGTCCGTTCTCACACCACTAATAAAGGCATGCCTGAGACTGAGTGATTCATAAAGAAAAAGAGATTTAATGGACTCACAGTTTCACGTGGCTGGGGAGGCCTCATAATCATGGCAGAAGGCAAAGGAGGAGCAAAGTCACGTTTTACATGGCGGCAGGCAAGAGAGCATGTGCAGGGGAACTGCCCTTTATAAAACCATCAGATCTCATGAGATTTATTCACTATCATGAGAACAGCATGGGAAAAACCTGTCCCCATGATTCAATTACCTCTCAGCAGGTCCCTCCCATGATACGTGGGGATTTTGGAAGCTACAATTCAAGATGAGATTGGAGTGGGGACACAGTCAAACCTTATCAACAGCCTTTAGATTAGGATGATTTTCCCCTGCTATGGAGGCACTGCCCTTCTGAATGTGCCACCCAATGCCTGAGGAAGTTGAGGCTTTTCCACTTTGACCAGTGATAACAGGAACGATTGCCAGTCTTGTGTGAGCACCATAGATTGTTTCCTCTGATTCTTCCAGATGGTTCTTTCTGTGGTCTCAGGCAGTTTCTTCACTTGCATAAAGTCAGCTGAAGACTCAAAGGGGACACTTCACGAATCTCTGGGGTTCACTCTGTGCAGTTCTCTGTTTTCTGACACTCTGCCCTAAGAACACTGGCTGTCTTGACCTCTCCAGACAACCAGCTTTGTCTTCTCAATTCAGGAAGAATATCCATACTACTGCTGCCTGATTTCCCCCTTCCTGTACTTCCTGTACTTACAGTTTGAAAACTCTCCGGGCAATAAGGCACAACACATGTAGGGCTCATCTTACTTGCTTCTCTGTCTCAGGAATCACTGTCTTTTGCTGTTTAATATGCAATGTCTGAAAGTCATCTTTTTTTTTTTAGTTGTTTCAAGTAGAAGGGTAAATTCAGCTCCTTTACTCCATCTTGCCCAGAAGATATATAACTCCATACATCTTCATGTCATTCATGTATGACAACAGTAAGTTCCCTTAGCAGGGTCTCTATACTAGACTGGGGTTTTGCCACAGGGTTGTGTGTCTGAGGAGGATTAAAGAGATAACTCGTCCTAGCATAAACACAGCTCTTATTCATGCAATTATACTGCCACACTAGTTTCCTCTTCCGACTCAGTCATGGTCCCACAATGTGTCCCTGACAAGGTTCATTCTTTGGTTCATTCATTTACCCCTTAACTCTGAGTTAAGCATATTTTATGTAATAAAACTCAATTATTGGGGAATAGCAAGGAATAAGATGGATTTGGTAACTTCCTTCTGAGAGCCTGTGTTCCAGTTGGGGAGGGCAGCAGATAACGATCCACATGATTAATTGTAATAGTTGCTATGAAGAAAAAGCACAGGATGTTACCTCAAGGGTACATAGTGAAGGCCTAATCTCATCTGAAGAGCCAGAAAGGTTTCCCCATGGAGGTGACTTATGCATTGGGACTTGCAAAAGTCTGATTCTAAGATAGGGCTGTTTTTCTCAAAAGGAGTTCCACTATTCAAAATTTTTATTGAGTATTGAGCATTGTTTGTGAGATGTACACTCTCGTATCTGATAATGAAAATATTTTTGATTTATTATCTAAGATCTCAATTGCAGAGAAAGTAAAATGAAAAATGCATATCAAAACTTTTCTAAATAATTAGACATAAATTAGAAATTATTGGTTAAAATGTCAATATCGTAATTTTTTTAAATGTGGGACTCTGGATGATGATTCTTTTTAAAATTTTTGTTTTCTCTAATTTTTTTTGCATGAATCTGCATTGTTTTCATAATTAGAAAAAAATAAAAGCAAGGGAGGGAGGAGTAAAAGGAAAAACATGAAATATTATATAGCTGCTGTTCTTTAATTGGTGCATCAGTGAACTGATCCATTATTACCACATTGTGACATTATGTGTCATGTGGCACAATATCAGTGTTGCTTCAAAGATACATTTTTAAGCATCAAATTGGGCATTTTATGAAGCATTTAGAAAACAAATTCAAAAAAGGATCTTGACCAGTTTCTGTAGAGTGTGAAGTTTGTCCTTACAACTGACCTTGAAGGGCCTGGGCAGATGTTTGAGAGGCTGGTAGTGAGCCTATGTGTGGATGCTGTCTCTTCACACTTGTGTAGTTGCTTGGCACATGGAAATCGTGGCAGCTCTGGTCCTGGGAGAATTGTGTAGCAATGTCAAGGGAGGAGAAATGGGAGCATCTCTGTGTTTGCTGCCATTTTTGAGCACAACTCTTTTCATAGTCAGAAACATGACTTCTCTAAAATTGGTGCTTTTAAACTATGTGTACATTTTTGGAACTCAGCATGCAGACCTCTTGTGGGTCCAGCTAGAGAAACAGGGGACCAATTTGAAGTTGTGAATTATTTATTTATTGTTTGAGAAGACAGTGATAGTTTTTTTTTGGATCATTTAACTTAATTTTTGAAAACAGCTTTATTGAGGTATAATTGGTACACAAAAAGTATACATATTTAATGTAGGTAATTTGATGAGCTTTTATATACACATACATCTATGAAACCTTTACTGCAAGTTTATAACAAACATATCCATCACCTCCAAAAGTTTCTTTATGCTCCCTTCCTTTTTGGTGATAAGAACACTTAGCGTGAGATTTATCCTCTTAACATTTGTTTTTGAAGTATGCAATACAGTATTGTTAAGTATAGGCACGATGTTGTACAGCAGATCTCTAGAACTCATTCACTTTGGATAACTGAAACTCCATACCCATTGAACAAATCCCTATTTCCTCCTCCCACTTCCCTGCAGCCCCTGGCAATACCATCTGACTCTCTGCATCTATGACTTTGACTATTTTAGATGCCTTATATAAGTGGGATCATGCAGTATTTGTCCTTCTGTGACTGGCTTATTATTAACACAGCATATGTAATTCGTGGATGAGAGTTGGCTGGAATTACTCAGCTCAGGAAGGGTTTTGTAAATTCATGTGTATAAGTACGTGACAGGATTTATTAGTAATAGACTTGAATATTTTTGATTTTGGTAGATGAAATGATATCAAGGAACACATCTTAAAGCTCAGCAGGCTGCTGGCATGGGTGGAAGATTACTCATCCCTGCCTAAAATACTTACCATCAATTTTCTTAGATTTATAAAAGGCTATTTGATATCAAGAGACTATTTTTAATGAATATTATGGTTTATAGTATTTTAAAATAGAACCCACAGGATTTTTAAAATTGAGGTAAAATTCACATAATAGAAAAATGAACCATTTTAAAGCATACAATTTAGTGGCATTTAGTGAGTTACAATGTTGTACAACCTTCACTTCTATCTACTTGTAAAAAAATTTCATCACTCCAAAAGGAAGTCCTATATTCATTAAAACAGTTATTCCTCCTTCTGTCCTTTTCCCAAGCCTCTGGCAACCACAAATCAATCTACTTTCTGAAACACTTGTACACTACGGATGGAAATACAAATTAGTACAACCATTATTAAAAACAATATGATGGTTCCTCAAAAAATTTCAAATGAACCTCCATATGATCCAGCAATCCCATCAGTGGATATGTATTTAAAGGAAGTGAAGTCAGTATGCCAAAGAGATATCTGCATTCCCATGTTCATTGCAACATTATTCACAATAGCCAACATATGGAATCAACATAAGTGTCCATCAATGGATGAATGGATAAAGAAAATTTGGTATACATATACAATAGAATATTAATTAGCCATGAAAAACAAGGAAATCCTGTCATTTGCAACACTGTGGATGAACCTTGAGGATATTATGTTAAAGTGAAATAAGCCAGGTACAGAAAAACAAATACCATTTGATCTCACTCATATATGGAATCTAAACAAGTTCATCTCATAGAAGTCGTGAGTAGAATGATGGTTAGCAGGGAGTGCAATGGTAGTGGTAGGGGGTGTTGGGGCAATGTTGATGAAAGAAAACAAAATTTTGGTTAGATAGGAGGAATAAATTCTATATATCTGTTGTGTAACATGGTGATTATAGGGAATAATAATATATTGTATTCTTGAAAAATGCATAGAGAGATTTTAGATGCTCTTATCACAAAGAGGACGACTTTGTGAGGTGTTACATATGTTAAGCTAGATGTAGCCATTTCCCAATGTATAAATATTTAAATTGTCTTCTTCTTCATGATAAATAAAATACTTTTATATCAATTAAAAAAGCATTCTTGAGGTTTATTCGTGTTGCAGCATGTATTAGTACTTTATTCCTTTTTATGACTGAATAATATTCTATTGTATAGCTATATCCACCCACATTTTGTTTATCCATTCAACAGTTGGATTGTTTCTACCTTTTAGCACTTTTGAATAATGCTACTGTGAACATTAAAGTTTATGTTTTTGCTTTAAAACAATTCTTTTGAGTATACATATAAGAGTGGAATTGCTAGGTCACATGGTAATTCTATGTTTAACTTTTTTGAGGAAGGGCCAAACTGTTTTTCACAGGGACTACTCTATTTTATGTTCCCAACAGCAGAATCCATAGGGCTTTAAATATTCTTTGGTTAGCCAGATGTTCTGCATCTTTTTTTAATAACAATTTTTACTGAAGCTTTAACCCCAAATAATAATCACTGAACCATGCATACACAAAAACAGGAAAATAACAGTTTAAGAAAACTCTTTTGAGCTATGTTGACTGGACTGCCTGGCACCCAGAATTGGGACATGTCTTAGAAAACATCTACTCATTCTTCTCAGAGAAAAACAAGGTCACTAGAGGTGGAATGATTTGATAATAAAAAAGAAGCCCCGCAACAATTTAGCTATTGGCAGAGTTAAGGTTCAAACTGTGATCTCATAATGCTGAACCCATTGTTATTTTACCTACACTATGCATTTGATTCATTTTTGGTTAAATTATCAGCTAGTGGCTTTTTTCTTCACTCAGAAATCTTAGAAAAGTTATAGTATCTAATCCAGGCCCGTCTTATTTATCTATTTGTTTTTTCACACTTATTCTACAAACACTTAACGAATGCTAATATTTACCGGAGGGTGTGTTGAGAGCAAAGGATACAGTGGTAGACTAACAACAATGAGACTGTCTTCATAGCTAACAGTGTGGTAATAAAGATACCATTCATTCTTTGATGATCAGTTACACAAAGAATGAATTATAACTGGGCTAAGTGCTATAAAGGGGGGCAGTACATGGCACTCTGAGACTTTATAAGACCTGTACTATTTCAGTGGTTGCATGTGTCAGAAAAGGCACTTAGATTTATAAAATCTTACGTGTTTTGATTTCAGGGACATCTTAAAGATTCTCTTATGCCTCAAAATTTTTCTTTCAGTTGTTCATTCATGTCAGGATTTAAAGATTTGATGTGCCAGTTTACATATTTAATGTACATTTGAATTTAAAAGGTCTGTTCAAAATTTAAAAATTCTTTTGTGGACTCCCTAAAATAACCTCATATGCCACCCATTGATTCACCTACCACATGTGGACACTGCTGCTCTGGGTGTTGATGACTTTTCTGTTATTTTGAATTCCTAAAGTGGAACATTCCAACTCAGACCAGAGGTGTGCCAGCCATACAGCAGCAGGGAAGGGAAGGAGAATGATGAAATCTAGGGGGAAGCAATGGAAAAGATGTCAGTGACTGAATAAATTTTTAAAGTGATGTAAACTGAGGTAAGGGACAGACACAGGGAAAAAGGAGAGCCTCAAGTGAAAAGAGATAAGCTGGTCCTCAGGAGAGCTGGACTTCGATTATGTGAAGTTTCATTCTCTTAGTAGAAAGTAAAATAAACACCTTGGTTTTCCATTTCATTCCATTTACTTCGTTCATCAGTAATCTAGATACAAATGACAAACCATGGAATGAGAGAAGGGTGTCCTAGATAGAGTTCACTCTTTCTTGATGGGTTGAAAATAAGCACAACTGTTACTTTGAAGTTTCAAACTGCTTTCCTCTTTGTTAAGAGATGGAGCATTGAATTGTTCTTTGGGATTTGTCACTCCTTTGTTATGTTTTACATTTTTGTAAAGGTACACGTTAACAATAGTAAGATATAGATATATTTTTACACTGACAAGCCTATGCTTTGTCTGAAAATATAAATGGCTATTCTATTGAGCCAACAATCCATCTTGGAGATTTTGCTGGGTTTTAATGTCTTTGTGGAGGTGGGAAAGGGAGTTAGCAAAATTTTATATATATATATAAATGCTAGATTTAGAATTTCCTGTGCCTATGAACATATTTTTGTAAAATATTTCATTTTCCTGTTTGTAGTCACTAGCAAAAAATCTAAAACTACTGAGTTTCAAAGGTCTATTTTCCACCTACCAATGGAGGAGAGACTAAAAAGAAAGTGATCTTATCTCAACACAATTAAACCTGGATGTCTGCATTAGTTTTCTAGGGCTTCTGTAAAAAAGTACTGCAGATCGGGTGGTTTAAACAACAGAAATTTATTTTATCATAATTCTGGAGGCTGAAAGTTCGAGATCAAGGTGTTGGCAGAGTTGGTTCCAACTGAGGGCTGTAAGGGAAAGACGTTTCAGGCTTCTCTTGTTGACTTGTAGACAGCTGTTTCTTCTATGTATCTCCATGTTTGTATTCCCCCATACATGTCTATGTTCAAATTTCCCTTTCTTATAGAGATATGACTCATGTACAGCAAAAGAAACAATCATTAGAGTGAACCGGTAACCAATAGAATGGGAAAAATTTTTCACAATCTACCCATCTGACAAAGGGCTAATATCTGGAATCTATAAAGAACTAAAACAGATTTACAAGAAAAAAACAAACCCATTCAAAAGTGGGTGAAGGATATGAACAGACACTTTTCAAAATAAGACATTTATGAGGCCAACAAACATATGAAAAAATCTGCATCATCACTGGTCGTTAGAGAAATGCAAATCAAAACCACATTGAGATATCATCTTATGCCAGTTAAATCTGGAGACAACAGATGCTGGAGAGGATGTGGAGAAATAGAAACACTTTTACACTGTTGGTGGGAGTGTAAATTAGTTCAGTCATTGTGGAAGACAGTGTGGAGATTCCTCAGGGACCTAGAAATAGAAATTCCATTTGACCCAGCAATCCCGTTACTGGGTATATATCCAAAGGATTATAAATTGTTCTGTTATAAAGACACATGCACATGTATATTCATTGTGGCACTGTTTACAATAGGAAAGACCTGGAGCCAACTCAAATGCCCATCGATGATAGACTGGACAAGGAAAATGTGGCACATATACACCATGGAATACTATGTAACCATAAAAAACGATGAGTTTGTATCCTTTGTAGGGACATGGATGAATCTGGAAACCATCATTCTCAGCAAACTGACAGAAGAACAGAACATCAGACACCGCATAGGTGGGTGTTGAACAATGAGAACACATGGACACAGGGAGGGAGGCATCACACACTGGGGTCTGTTGTAGGGGGAAAAGGGGAGGAACAGTGGGGGTAGGGAGGTTGGGGAGAGATAACATGGGGAGAAATGCCAGATATAGTTGATGGGGGATGGAGGCAGCAAACCACATTGCCATGTAGGTACCTATGCAACAATCCTGCATGATCTGCACACGTACCCCAGAACCTAAAGTGCAATAAAGAAAAATATATATATATATATACACACACACACACATATATATAAAGATACGACTCATATTGGATTCAGGCCCTAATACTTCATTTTAAATTAATTGCTCTTTAATGACCCTATCTCCAAATAGAGTCAAATTCTGAGGTACATCATACAAAATTTTGGTGGTGGGGGGGCCACAATTCAGCCTGTAACAATGTCCTACATATTATTTTGTATATAATAATTAGAATTTATTGAGGTTTTCATGGTATGTTATTTTGCAATTATTCTGTTGTGGTCATATAGTGAGTTCTCTTGCTTTGGAAGAGATTGATCCAGAGACAGAAGGAAACCTAAGAATCAGGCCAAGAATTGGAGAGAGAGATAGTCTTTCTCTCTGTGCTTCAGGGCATATGGGCTTGGACTTTGAGTTGTAGGGATGATGGAGGACATAGCGGTGGGATGAGGTAGAGTTGGCCTCTTGGAGACTGGGAGGGAGTTAGGCAGGGTGACACTCTAGAAGGAGCCATAGAGGGCAAGCCTCAGGCCCACTGGCTCTCAGAGTAGCACATGTAATCGCAGAATTAAACTACTAAATGTAATTTCCTTCTATATTTTGTAAAAAATTCAAGCTGGGTCTCAATCATACTGTAGAGAATCAAGGGAGAGTTCTTTCCAAACTTGGGTTTGAGTGACATAGGGTGACCAACAAAACTTCCTCAGCCTCACTTCCCAAGGTGTGTGTGGTCCCGGGGCTGCAGCAGATCATATCCAGGTGCCATAGCATGGGGCTGATGCAGAAATGGAACATGAAGAACAGAATGGACTCACAAGTAATGGAGTCAAGTGTGGTATTTTGAGTTCCAATGTGCTGGGGAAGCGAGTTGCTAAGTAATTGTGATTTGGGTGTTACTATAAATGTGACCTCACATTATTGTTATTAGAAGTGAAACTTTTGGTATAGTGTCCTCAGGAATAATATTTCTAAAATTAAGTGTGTTGGTTAAAAAAATCTTATGTTGGTTATTCATCTTTATGAAGTCAACAAAAATGTTTTGGGGAAAAAATAAAAGCTTTATAAGCTGACTTTGGGAGATGTTAAAAACAGTTGAGTTAGTCATCTCATAGTTTCACATTTTTTAAATAGCAAACCAGAGGCACTTATTAAGGTCAAAATTAGTATACATCAACAGTTCCAGCAATGCTTCCTGTTCCTTTCCAGTCCAGGATCCTATCCAAGAACATGTTTGTATTTAGTTGTTAGGTCTCATTAGTCTCCTTCAGTTTGGAACAGTTCCACAGTCTTTTTAGGTTTCCCACACCCTGAACACTCTTAATGAATATAGGTCTTTCATTTTATAGGATGACTCTTAATTTGGGTCTGTCTGATGTTTCCTCATGACCAAACTCTAGTGCAGGATGGAATTTAGAAACCACCATCTGGATGTCCAGTATGGTCATTGTGACAAGGGTGGCACTGCATCGAGGCCCACTAAGAGAACAAAGTTAGACAATATATGTATGTTCATACATACATCTATACAGACATCTATAACAACAACCATTTCTATATTTATGTGAATATGTATACTAAACAGCCCACAAGTTCATATTGGTGCTTAAAATCTCAGTTAAATGTTTCAAGGTTCCTTTTAGCCTTCCCTTTTTTCATGCTTGTAAAATCCTTTTACACATAATGAGAAACCTGATTCTCATTATCCTCAATCTATTTACTTGTTTGCACAATCTTCCAAGTACTCCAGTCATCTGTTCCTCTGCCCCTTTCAATCCCCAGCCTCTCACCACTTGGCTTCTGCAGATGCCAGCATCTCTGCCCAGAATGGGCAATGAAAGGAACATAAGAATGGAAGAAAAATAAAGATAAAAAGAGCAGGGCAATTTCTTTATTTTCAAAGTCAGTTTGAGTCGGCTTTTCTGTTAATTGCGGCCTAAACATGCTAACTGATATAACCCACAGCACATTTTATTGCATTTATTTATTTACAAGTACATCTATGTCACTTGAATATGAGCTCCTGAAAAGGAGGTCAACATCCGATCATCTCTATATCTCCAGTGGTTTCCACAATGCTTGTAGTGTGGTAGGTGCTTGGTGCTAGTGACACAAAAATTATTAAGACATAATTGTTGTCCCCAAGGGGCTAGTAGAAATTGTTAAGACAATCGATAATTTCTATAATAGACACATGTGGAAAATGCTGTAGCACATAGGAAGAAATCATAAATCTAAATGGGACTTTGCCAGCATAAACAGAAATCAGAGGTGTCTTCAGATAAATACGAATATTTTAAATATGTTTCTTTAACTTGTGTAAGAATTAACTACAAATTACATGCTGGTCAAATAGCTGAACATTCTGAATGAATGGGTTAGAATTAGAATTAGAAGCTGAATAAATGGTTGCATAAAGCCCTTGAAAATGGTGAGACTGGTTAAATGGCACCTTCCCAGTGATAAACCTATTTTAGTAGCATTTATTGAAAAACCTTGAAAGAATTTTGTATTTTCCAACAGGAAGAATCAGGACTAATCCAATTTCAACAACAGGACACCAACGGCAATAGTAATAGCTTATATCTCCCTATCCTTTATATTAAGAAGTCTTTGGCTATGAGCACCAAGAGGGTAGGGAGTGTGTCTGCCTTGCTCATCAGTGTATCCTCAGCACCCAGCTCAACACTGAAGGAAAAATGCATTCCCATTTATACTTTCATTCCTTCCTCAAATGAGTGAAATGAAGGACATCACATAGGATCAACGACGCCTTTACTTTCTCTTTAAATAGATCTGAGTATCTGTAACTCTAAACTCAGCCACCTCCTGTTTGTCTGCTCCCATCTGCAGTTTCTTGCGTTGTCCTTCCATGGGTTTTTGAGACTCCCTATGCTTGGCTCCATATCTTTCCCTTTCTGCTGTTCACTTGATCTCCTTCCTTGTTGGTTAATCAATTTTTCCTGACTCATCTTCCCAGAAAACGACCATGAAATGCTTCAGGAAGCATTCTGTAGGTGTTCCAAAACCAGGAAACATACAAAAAGCAAAGACAGAGAAAAGGGCCTACGGTTACAGAAGGTGTGGGTAACAGAGCCAGTACCAGACTCCAGGTCTCTGATCTTATAGCTCCAGGGTCTTTTCAGGAGACCACATTGGAAAGGAAGCAGAGAGGGCAATTTGCACATTTCTGTAAAGTTTTCAGAGAGTCTGCAACCAAAGTTGGTTCAATTATTACACATTTTATGTGCCTCCAGCAATAGCCTCACTTCACATGGTTAAACTATGTAGTCAGGCAAGTAAGTCAGTTCATTCGAGTTACTCTTTCTGTTTTTATAACTTAAACAGTATGGTAAGTGGCAGTGATCAGGGCTAACAGCAAACACCCCAAATAAAATATTAACTAATGCAGATCTGCTGTGTAAGTGGCTTGATGCATGGTAAATTGCATTTGCAGCTGGCCAAATGGAAAGTGATATATGTTGGGCCCAAGAATAATAAATATAAAGGGAGATCAATTGAACTGAACTAAAGTGGTATGGTTTGGAAAGACGACATAGAGTTATATCTTCCAAACATGGCTGAAAAAAAGGACTCAATTAAAAAGTAAATTGGAAAACTATAAAGTAGCTGACACAAATACAAGGTTAAGTTTATGAAGTTATAAATGCTAAACAGTTTCCCTCTGATTCCAATTTCTGCCCACTCTCTGATCTTCTTGTGCCTTCCATTTCTTTTTATGAGTATTATTACTCAACAGGAGAACAATCAGTTATATCAGAGCCATTCATTGTAAAGTTTGTGTCAATTTTTATTGAAATAGGACAAAAACAGACGAGTGCGTGTCTATAAGCATGCATAAATAGGAAAGAAAAGCAAATTATTATGCTATCAGAGTATGAGGAGAAGTCTTTGAACTGAAGGGGAAAAAAGAAAATCCTCTCCCTGTGGAGAGAATAGAATGTGCTTCATTTCAATATCTATTACAATTATGAAAGAGCCAGAGCATTCCATGGCTTTGAACAGTCTTTGTGAACAGAGCTTTGTGTCATGGCTGTGGTTATGATTTTCAGGCCCTGAGGCTGGTTCTTCAATAACTAGCAGAAGTAGTCAGGGCTTTGGGGATGGAGAGTGAAGTGAGGGTGAAAACCAGGCTGCTCTTGCCAGGGTGATCATAAGAAACCCTTCAGGGGATTTTTATTTTAAATATAGATTTTTGTACCCTTATGGAATCTGAACCTCCTGGGGCATGGTAGGGAGGCAGCTATTAAATTAACTATCATTCCAATTTCAGAGCTTGGAAATTACAAACATGTAACTAGGACTAAGCCTGGTGCCAGGGATTGTTCTGATTGGAGGGATGTTGAAACTGGGGGAAAGAATGAGGTAGGAGATAAAAATCTCTGTCTCTGTCTCTCTCTCTCTCTTAAATGAATACTCCGCCGCTAGAATGTAAGCTTTTCTAGGCAGGGAAGTATCTTCATTAATTTTGGATCTCCATCTATACAGTATTTGCTCCACACTGGCATCTGCTGAGTGGATACTTTCCTGCTGATTCGGTCACTGCCTCTGTTGTCATCGCTTTGAAGTTTTTAGAATGCTGCACAGTTGCCCCTTGCCATCTAACCATGAAGCTATAGAGGAGGAAACTCACTCTTGATGTGCAAGGCTGGGGTCACCCCCTCTTCTCTCTCCCAGAAGAGCCCTTTTAGGGAATTGGATGGGAGATAAACTGAAAGCTGCTCTTTTTTTATAAGACTTTGGGTTGTGTCATGTGCAAATTAGCCAAACCTAGTGTGTTCATCTCAATAGAGACTATTTACATGAGTATAAATGCCAACCCCAATTGGCTAACTGATGTAGAGCATAATATGTCTACAAATTAGTTTCCACATTTGTCCTGGGCATTCTTTATTTATTACCAGACATTTTTTTTTCTGTCATCATCTTTATCTACTAATGGTTGTTCCTTGATTCCCATCCTGCATACTTGAGATCCTCTTGCTCCTGTTCACAGCCTTCACTTAGCTTTTTGATTCTAATCTCAAAAGTGAAACTAATGCTAACATTTTATATGGTTAAGTCTTTTCAACACTGCAAACATACACCCACAATAGCAGCCATAGATTACAGACAAGTTTGAAATTACTGAACTAAAGCTAAGCTACACAACCTGGTCTGCCCTAGAAGTATGCAGAGAATGTGTTAGTGTCAAATATGAGCCCACAGTTGAGTTTTGTTCGTCCTTCATAGTAGTATGTATGTATGGTGGTGTGTGTGTATGTGTGTGTGTATTAGTTGCTAACTTTAAAAGAGTGAACAATTTCACATAAAACCAATTTTCTCTATATTCAGCTTCTCTAGGGAAAACGTCAAACTCATAGTAACAGAGAGTAGAATGGTGGTTACTAGGGACTGGGAGATGGAAGAAAAGGGGAGATATTGATCAAATGGTACAACCTTTCATTAAGAAGATGAATAAGTTCTGGAAACCTAATGTACAGCATGGTGATTAGAGTTTGTAATGTATACTTAAAATTTTCTAATGGAATAGATCTCAGCTATTCTTGTAACATACACACACAAGCACACACGTACACACAATGGTGTCTGTGATGATGAATATATTAATTAGCTTGATTGTGGTGATCATTTCACAATGTGTATATATATCAAAAGATTAATTTTAATTTGCCAACTGCACTTCAATTAAAAGAAAGAAGAAAATGGGAAGATTCACGGAATGAATTACAGCAGCCTCATTTATAAACACTTCATATGTGCGCTCACATTTTCCGAGTTGGCCTACATCTTTCATTTACATTTCCTGCCTGGTAGGCCTTTAAAGTTGCCACCCCCAATTCGAAAAAGCCGTTTTGGTCTCTTATCTGGCTTTGAAGGCCTCTTGCTGTGAGTTCTTCCCTCCAGTCACCAGCGCTTTAGTAATGAGCATATATCCATTTGATAGCAATGGGCCCTGGAAGGCAATGCAGATTCAGATTCAGCAGTTATCAGCTGCATTGTAGGACTCAGTCCCTGCACTTTCTCTAGGAGAGACTAGAGAAAGTGCTCTTAAGGATACTCACCTGGTATCCTTAAGACTTGATGTTAAATTTGAACTTCCATGGCTACTCCCAGCATGTGTCAAATTTCCCAGAGTCCTTCAAAGGCTTATTCTTATAACTAAAAGTTGTGACCAGAGCTGGTAAAGATCAAGTCAATGAAGTTGCCCTTGAACTCTCTGTATTTAACTCTTGGGGATGCCCAAAGCTGTTGGAGAAAAGGCCTTTTCATAGATACACCACAGACGTCCTTCCTCAGGACACTTTGGTTAGCGGGAATGAGCAGTAAAAGGCTTCCTCTTTTTCGTTCAAGAAGTATTTATTCTTGTGTTACTATTTCTTTCTTTCTTTCTTTTTTTTTTTTTTTGAGACGGAGTTTCGCTCTTGTTACCCAGGCTGGAGTGCAATGGCGCGATCTCGGCTCACCACAACCTCCGCCTCCTGGGTTCAGGCAATTCTCCTGCCTCAGCCTCCTGAGTAGCTGGGATTACAGGCACGCACCACCATGCCCAGCTAATTTTTTGTATGTTTAGTAGACACGGGGTTTCACCATGTTGACCAAGATGGTCTCGATCTCTTGACCTCATGATCCACCCGCCTCGGCCTCCCAAAGTGCTGGGATTACAGGCGTGAGCCACCATGCCCGGCCCATACTACTTCTTTTTTAACTTTTATTTTAGGTTCAGGAGTATCAATGCAGGTCTGTTACATAGGGAAGCTGTCCTCTCCCTCCTCCCAGCATCTACCTTCAAGTAGGTCTCAGTGTCTGTTGTTCCACATCTAGTATCCAGGTGTTCTTGTTGTTTACCTCCCACTTAAAAGTGAGAACATGCAGTACTGGTGTTCTGTTCCTGCGGTAGTTTGCTTAGGATAATGGCCTCCAGCTTCACCCATGTTACAGCAAAGGCCTCAGTCTCATGATTTTTTATGGCTGCATAGTATTCCATGTTGTGTATGTATCAGGTTTTCTTTATCCAGTCTACCACTGATGGACTTACAGGTTGATTCCATATCTTTTCTATTGGGAATAGTGCTACAACGAACATATGTATGCATGTGTTTTCATGGTAGAATGATTTATGTTCCTTTGGGTATATACCCAACAATGGGACTGGGTTGAGTGGTAATTTTATTTTAAGTTCTTTGAGGAGTCACCACACTGCTTACCACCATGGATAAACTAATTTATACTCCCACCAGCAGTGTATAGCATTCTCTTTTCTCCACAACCTCACCAGCATCTGTTTTTTTTTTGACTTTTTAGTAATAGCCATGGTGACTGGTGTAAGATGGTATCTCGTTGTGGTTTTATTTTGCATTTCTCTAATGATTAGTGATGTTGAACATTTTTTCACATGCTTGTCTTTAGTTTTGTTCATGTGATGAATCACATTTATTGATTTGCATATGTTGAGCCAAACTTGCATCCCGGGTATAAAACCTACTTGATTGTGATGGATAGTTTCTTTTTTTTTTCTTTTTTTTTAATATGCTGCTGGATTTGGTTTGCTAATATTTTGTTAAAGATTTTTGCATTGATGTCCATCAAGCATATTAACCTTAACTTCTTTTTGTTGTTGTGTTTCTGCCAGATTTTGGCATCAGGATGAGGCTGGCCTCATAGAATGAGTTAGGGAAAAGTCCTTTCTCCTCAGTTTTTTGGAATAGTTTCAGTGGTACCAATGAATGATACCAGCTCTTTATACATCTGGTAGAATTTGGCTGTGAATCCATATGATGCTGGGCTGTTTTTGGTTAGTGAGTTTCTCTTTTTTATTACTCATTCAGTTTCTGAACTCATTATTAGTTTGTTCAGGGATTCAATTTCTTCCTATTTCAGTCTTGGGAGGAACTATGTGTCTAGGAGTTTATTGATTTCTTCTAGATCTTCTAGTTTGTGTGTATAAAGGTGTTCATAGTAGTCTCTGATAGTTTTTTTTTTTAAATATTTCTGTGGGATCAATTGTGACATCCCTTTGCTATTTCTAATTGTGTTTCTTTGGATCTCGTCTCTTTTTTCTTTATTAGTCTAGCTAGTGGTTTGTCTATCTTAATAATTTTTTCAGAGAAACAACTCCTGGATTCATTGATCTTTTGCGCAGTTTTTTTGGTGTCTCAACTTCCTTCAGTTCAAGTCAGATTTTGGTTATTTATTGTATTCTGCTAGCTTTGGCATTGATTTCCTCTTGTCTGGTGTTTGTGTTTTTGCTGTTATGTTGTTAATTTGAGACCTTTCCAGCTTGTTGATGTGGGCATTTAGTGCTATAAACTTCCCTCTTAACTCTACCTTAGTTGTGTTCCAGAGATTCTAGTATGTTGTAACTTGTTCTCATTAGTGTCAAAGAATTTATTGATTTATGACTTAATTCCATTATTTACCCCAAAGTCATTGAGGAGTAGGTTATTCAGTTTTCATGTAGTTATATGGTTTCGAGTGATTTTCTTAGTCTTGATTTCTAATTTTATTGTGCCATAGTTTGAGGGTGGTTGTTATGATTTCAGTTCTTTTGCGTTTGCTGAGAAGTATTTTATGTCTGATTATGTGGTTGATTTTAGAGTGTGTGCCATGTGGCGATGAGAATGTATATTCTGTTGTTCTTTGGTGGAGAGTTCTGTAGATGTCTATCACGTCCATTTGATTCAGTGCTGAGTTCAGGTTCTGAATATCTTTTTAAATTTTCTGCCTTGATAATCTGTCTACTGTCAGTAGGGTGTTAAAGTCTCCCATTATTATTGTGTGATAGTCTAAATCTCTTTGTAGGTCTCTAAGGACGTGCTTTATGAACCTGGGTGTTTCCGTGTTGGGTGCATATATGTTTAGGATAGTTAGATCTTCTTGTTGAATTGAATGATTTACTATTTTATAATGCCTTTCTTTGTCTTTTTTGATCTTTATTGGTTTCAAATCTGTTTTGTCTGAAATTAGGTTTGTAACCAATCTTTGCTTTTTTCTGTTTTCCATTTTCTTGGTAGATTTTTCTCCATCCCTTTATTTTGAGCCTAAGGGTGTCATTGCATGTGAGATGAGGTTGAAGACAGCATACCATTGGCTCCTGCTTCTTTATTCAGCTTGCCACTCTGTGCCTTTTAATGGTGGCATTTAGCCCATTTACATTCAAGGTTAGTATTGATATGTGCAGATTTGATCCTGTCATCATGTTATTAGCTGGTTATTATGCAGATTATTTTGTAGTTGTTTTATAGTGTCACTGGTGTATGTACTTAACTGTGTTTTTGTAATGGTTGATAATGATCTTTCCTTTTCGTATTTAGCACTTATTTCAGAACCTCTTGTAAGGTAGGTCTAGCGGTAATGAATTTCCTCAGTATACTCTTGTCTACAAAGGATCTTATTTATCCTTCACTTATGAAACTTAGTTTTTCTGGATATGAAATTCTTAATTGGAAAATTTTTCTTTAAGATTGCTGAGTATAGGCCCCTAATCTCTTCTGGCTACTATGGCTTCTGCTGAAAGGTCTGCTGTTAGCCTGATGGGTCTCCCATTATAGGTGAACTGCCCCTTCTCTCTAGCTGTTTTTAACATTTTTTCTCTCATTTGGAACTTTGAGAATCTTATGATTATATGTCTTGTGGATGTCTTCTTGTGTAACATCTTGCAGGAGTTATCTGCATTTTCTGAATTTGAAATATTGGCCTCTCTAGCGAATTTGGGAAAGTTTTCATGGACAATATCCTGAATCTTGTTTTTCGTGTAGCTTCCTTTCTCCTTTTCTCTTTCAGGGACACCTATGAGTCATAGATTTGGTCTCTTTACATGATCCCATATTTCTTGGAGGTTTGTCTCTTCCCTTTTCTTTATTTTTGTCTGACTGATTTATTTCAGAGAGCCAGTCTTCAAGCTCTGAAATTCTTTCCTCGGTTTAGTCTATTCTTCTGTTAATATTGCAATTGCATTATGAAATTCTTGTAGTGTGTTTTTTCAGCCCTATCAGATCAGTCGGATTCTTTTTTATAATGACTATTTTATCTATTGGCTCCTGTATTGTTTTGTTATGATTCTTAGATTCCTTGGATTGGGTTTTGACATTTTTTCCTGAATGTCAGTGATCTTTATTCTTATCCATATTCTCAATTCTAGTTCTGTCATTTCAGCCATTTCAGCCCAGTTAAGAAGCCTTGCTGGGGAACTAGTGCAATTGTTTGGAAGAAAGAAGACACTCTGACTTCTTGAATTGCCAAAGTTCTTGTGCTGGTTCTTTCTAATCTCTGTGGGCCAATTTTCCTTTAACTGCATTATAAATTGAGTACAGTCTGTAGCCTTCTTTTCTGGAAGTTTTCAGAAGGCCAAGACTTTATGTAGGGTCTTTATCTGTAGCTTGATTCTTGTCCTTTGTTTCACAGGGGGTATATTAGCAAAGTATTTTGGGGGTTGAAGTTTTGGACTGTGATCCTGTAGATGATGCTTACGTGTAATGGCCAGTTCACTTTGGATAACTGAGACTCCATACCCATTGAACAAGTTTGTATTTCGTCCTCCCCACAGCCCCTGGCAACACCGTGAGAGGAGCACACACTAGCTGCTTCCATATACTTCCATAAGCCATCTTCCATATACTCTCTAGAAAGCATCTGAGAACTGTGGTGAGAACCACAGTTAGTATTGATGAAGAGAAGTAGGATGCTGATGAGGAAAGAACAGATTCACTATTGGGCAGTCTGTAGAGAATTGTTCCTTTTGGGGCTGGGGAGGTACTCACTGATATGGAAAGATGGTCATGCAGGGATGATCTTCTTTGTAGGGAGTGTAAGGTTGTTCTCGCAGAGTTTAAAATGAAGAAACTGAGGCCAGCACAGGAAGATCCAATGCAAAGGATTTATTTAGGCTCCCGGGTGAGGTTCTGCGGTCCAACAGGAGGGGCTGGAGAAGTCACATGGACTCCTCTCAGATGTGGGGTTTTATAGGGAGTGAAGGAGCTCGATTGGTTGTGGGAGAGCAGGGCATGGGCAAAGCAGGACTACTATTGGGTAGGGTTACAAGCCTTTGTTTGAAGGTCAGGCTGTGTGAGAAGGGGAGAAAGGAACATGTCCGAGCATGTCCCAGCATGTCTGAGCTTGTCTGAGCTTGTCCGAGCTTGTCTGAGCATGTCTGAGATTTTGGAAAAAAGTGGTGGGGGTGGGGTGTGTGTCCGAGCTCCCGGTGAGGCAACCGGCCTTACAGGGAGGTAGCACTCATCAACTTGAGGTGAGATCACATGTTATCTTGTGTATCTTCCAGTCTTCCTTACTTCCCTATACTTGCCTTTCTTCCCCGAAGAGATACAATCTTACATTCTACAAACAAACAAACAAAAAACCCAACATTCTCCCACCCCAGAAATCCTATGGAAATGGCCTGTTACTTATTAGAACAAAATATTTACCCAAGAGGGTAACGTGATGGTGAGGAGGGTGTTGCATGGGGTCAGCAAGAGGATGGGGAGAAGTTGGGGAAGGGGAATAAGTCCTTTCTTTCTGAAGGGGACTCTGGGTGGCAGGCACATCATGACACACACTATACCCGAATTTTTCTGGTGTACCTCCTTCCTTTCTGGCTACTCAGTCTTTGCAGGCTCTTTGCAGGCTTTTTTCCCCCCTCTACCCGAAGTCTAAATATTTAAGTATTCCTAGGCTCTTACATAGTCTCAGTGTTTCTTCTTTAGTCAGTATGTCCTGAATGATGTTATACATTCTCCCAGTGGACTCAAAGTTGATTTTAGATGGCATACGGGCAAACGTTTTTCCTTTAATAGTTATATATTTATTATACTTCATGTTAAATTAGAATGTTGCTCTCATATTAAACAGGACATTTCACAGTTATGATTGCTTTGGAAGACACTAAAGGGGGTATTTAAGTGGACATTTTAGAAAAATGATTTCTACAAAAAGTACATAGATATGCTACAAGATATGGCAACTATTGTGACTCAGTTTGGACTGCTATCCTGGGTGATTTCATTCTTTTCCTGGCTTAAACCATTGACGTGCTGACAGCTCCATTTATATCTTTAGCTTAAATCTCTTCTTGGAGTTCAGGCTCTTAGGGTTGACTGCCTGCTTGACAGCTCCTCTTAGATGTCCCACAATCACTTTAAATTTACTATGTTCAAAACTGAACTCTTGAGCTCTCTTCCTTGAAACTCTTTTTGTCCCGTCTTTGCCACTTCGCAGAGACCTGTGTTGTTCAAGCCAGAAACCTGGAAGACTTTCTTGATTTTTTTTCCTGTTTCACCTTGTACACATCATCTCTAAGAATTCCTTTTATTGCAATATATTACCTAAATATGCCCTCCTCTCTCTGTCTCCATTGCTAGCACTTTATTCTGAGCTGTGATCATTTCTCCTGTGCTGTGTCAATATTTTCCTTAACGATCTCCCTGTTTCCACGTTCCCGTCTCTAGCTCATCATGCATGCTGCTGCCAAAGTGATTTTTTAAAAACCATAAACCTGATAATATAACTGTTTCATCTATTGCTCATCAATGACTTCCTATTGCACTTCAAATAAATCCAAACTGTTTAATATGGCCTCCAAGGCCATTCTCATTTCCCCCTCCAGCTTCATTTGGCACCATTATCCTCTTTGCCCACTAATTTCTAATGACATTGGCCTCCTTTCTGTTCCTGAAACACTTCTAACTCTTTTTGAACCCAGGGCTCTTGCTCACGTTGTTTCTCCTTCTTGAAATACTGTTCTCTTTGCTCTTTGTGTACGTGGTCTTTTCTGATACTTCAAATCTCACATTACCTTCTCTTACAGTCTCTTTTAACCAGCCTATTCTAGTCCTATCCCCAGGGTATTCTTTAGCACTGCCCTGATTTATTTGATTTCTAATGTTTGCCATTATTTTAATTAAAGATTTATCATTTGCTTATTTTTATTGTCTTTCCCTCTAGACTATAAGTTCCATGAGAGTTCTCCATTGTCTACCTGGCATTTGTGACAGTGACCAGCAGGCCAGGTTCTCGAAAAATATTTGTCAGTGAATTAATGAGTAAATGGAATAAATATATTTATTGAAGTATTCTTTAATATTTCCCAGAAATTTTTTTTGCTTTTTCTTAATGGAGGTCTTGCCATTTACTAGTGAGAAGGGAGAAAAGTTTTATCTCCTGTGTGGCCTTGGAGGCGGTCTCATTCTCATTTCTAGTGTCTTTGTTATGAGCTATCAGCAGGCCTATGCTGGCTCAACAGGACAGCAGTTTATCTGGTTGATACAGACAGTGCTGATTTTCAAGATCCTGGCTGAAGTGGGGATGCCTTAGCTTGGTGCCCTCTTCTAATAAGACTCTTTCCAAGAACACAGAGTTCACTTAATTGCATAGTCAGTTGGTGTCTGTGCCCCTCCCTCCCTATATAAATAAGTAAAGTAATATGGGGCCAGGGCCCTCTCCTGGAGCACAGCCCAGCCCTAGCATGACTCTCAGTGGGATAATGAGAGCTTAGGGGATCAGATGGATAGATTCTGCTCACTTTGCTTATGTGCCCTTGCACTTAGCACAGCAATTTGTTACGGATATTACTAGAAATTGATGTTTGTCATTCCATTACTAATGGAATATTTTTTGATTATATATTCTCATTCATTTCTATTGATATGTAGACAAACTATTGGTTTTTTACCTTTTTTTGTACTTGTCTATCATCCAAAATTCTCATTTGTTTAAATAGCTTTTCAGTTGATTTGTTTGGCATTTCTAGGTACATGTATATATATCATACCATCTGTAAATAATGACTTTTTTGTCACCTCCTTTCTAATGATTATACATCTTATTTCTTTTAATTGTTATATTTTGATCTCTAGAATTTACAGGATTACATCAGATGACAGTAGCAACAATAAGCATCATTGTTTTATTTTTGATTTGGTGGAAATGCCGCTGCTGTTTTATTGTTAAATAGGACACTGATTGACATAACTAGTCTTTACTACATCAGGAATGCCTTCTTTTTTTCCTACTTGACTAATTTTTTTTTCAGTAGGTTATTTTCAAACGTTAGAAAGGCTGTCTCATTTTAGGTTTTTAATGATTTATTTTATTTAAAAATTGAGAAAATTGTATATGTTTGTCATGTACAACATGATGTTTTTAAAACATATGTACCTTGAGGAATGCCTTCATCAAGCTAATTTACATATTTTTTATTTTACATAGTTATTGTTTTTGTAGTGAGAACACTTACGACCTACTCAGAATTTCTTAAGAATGCAATTTTTGTAGTCCATATTCTGTGGCTAAAAAAGAATACTATAGATTGTGTCATTCATTTTAAAAAGAAATTTATTTCTTAGAGTGTTGGAGGCTGGAAAGTCCGAGTGCAAGGTGCTAACATCTGGTGAGGGCCTTCTTGCATCATAACATGGTGCAGGGTATCACATGGTGAGAGGGCAAGTGTGTACCAGCTCAGGTCTCTCTTCTTCTTATAAAGCCACAAGTCCCATCATGGCGGCCCCACCCTTATGACTATAGCTAACCTAATTACTTCTCAAAGGCCCTTCCCTCAAATGCCATCGACATATGAATTTGGAGATTAATTTCCAACACATGGAATTTGGGGGCTACATTCAAACCATTGCAGCAAAATATCACTCTTAATTATAGTCACCATGTTGTGCAATAGATCTCTTGAATTTATTTCTCCTATCTAATTGAAATTGTGTATTATTGATCAACATCTCCTCTCTCTTTCATCACCACCTCAGCCAATGGTAATAAGCATTTTACTCTCTGTTTCTATGAGATCACCTTTTTCAGATTCCACATATGAATGAGGTCATATGATATTTGTCTTTTTGTGGTTGGCTTATTTCATTTAATATATGTCCTCAGGGTTTATCCATGTTGTTGTGAATGACAAGATTTTATTCTTTTTTACGGTCAAATAGTATTCCATTGTGTATATATATCACATTTTCTTTTTCTGTTCATCCATTGATGAACATTTGGGTTGATTCTATATCTTGGCTATTGTGGATAATGCTGCAATGAACATAGGAGTGCCACTATCTCTTTGACATACTGATTTCATTTATTGTAGATATGTACCCAGTAGTGAGATTGCTGGATCATACAGTATTTTTATTTTTAATTTGGGGAACCTCTGAACTACTTTCAGTAATAGCTGTGCTAATTTATATTTCTATTAACAGTGTGCAAGGGTTCCCTTTCCTCCACATCCTCACCAAGACTTGTTGTCATTTGTCTTTTTGATAATAGCCAACCTAACAGGTGTGAGGTGATATCTCACTGTGGTTTTAATTCACATTTCCCTGATGAGTAGTGATATTTAGAATTTTTTCATATACCTGTTCACCATTTATATGTCTTCTTTTAAGAAATATCTATTCAGGTGCTTTGTCTATTTTTAATCTGGTTAATTTGTTTTCTTGCTATTGAGTTGTTTTAGTTCCTTATATATTTTTGATATTACCCACTTATCAAATGTGTGGTTTACAAATATTTCCCCTCATTCCATAGATTGGCTCTTTACTCTGTTGTTTCTTTTGCTATACAGATGCTTTTTATTTTGACATAATATTATTTATCTGTTTTTGCTTTTGTTGCCTGTACTTTTGGGGTCATATCCAAATAATCATTGCCCAGATCCATGTCATAAAGCATTTTCTATAATTTTTTAATAGTTTAATAGTTTCAGGTTTTCAGGTCTTATGTTTCAGTTTTTAATACATTTTGAGTTAGTTTTTGCATGTGGTGTGCAATAAGGGTCTAGTTTCAGTCTCCTGTATGTGGATATCCAGTTTCTCCAACACCATTTATTGAAGACTCTCCTTTTCTCATTATGTGTTTTTATTATCTTTGTCAAAACTCAGTTGTCTGTAAATGTATGGGGTTCATTTTCTGATCTCTCTGTTCTGTTCCATTGGTCTGTGTGCTGTTTTTATGCCAGTACCATGCTGTCTTGATTATTATAGCTCTGCAGTATATTTTGAATTCAGGTAGTGTGATTCCCCTAGCTTTATTCTTTTTGCTTAATATTTTATTGGTTATCTGGGGTCTTTCGTGGTTCCACACAGATTTTAGGGGTGTTCTTTCCTATAACTGTGAAGAATGTTGTAAGAATTTTGGTAGGGAACACTGTCATTTTAGATTGAATCTGTTTTTATGTGACTTCTTCCTTTTGGTTTCCTTTTACAGGTAAGTGTGTTTTTTGCCCACGTGTCTGATATTTGTGATCCTACTATGCTTCCCTTTTCTCCTCAGTATTCCTCCTGCTGTGCCACATGGACTTGATTTTTAGACCTTTCATATAAGTTACTCTCTGGACCTCCTCAAGTTCTTGATGTCTGTTTTAACTTATGGCTGCTTAACTCTGCATGTCAATTATTTTCCTTCCTGGAAAACGTGTATGGAATTATCTCTAGGGTTCTAAATCCCTTACTCATAGAAATACAATGGGTAGTCCCTTGGGAATATAAGGAAAGCTGGAGGAGAATAATGACCTTTGTTCTGAGAGTTTCAGACCTTAGAGCAGGAGTAAGAGTACCCATGATTTCCAAATACCATAGAATCAAAACAAGGCTCTAACTCTCAAAATAAATTCTATAGTTTTAGAGTCATGAAAATAAATATCATTCATGACAAAGAATAAGCATCGAGATATGAAGTTATGAAGTATGTTTTAAAGAAGTTGCTATAAGGGGTTTCAAATGTTCACAGCCTCAAAATCCATGAAGCAAAATGAAGAATGTCTCCAAAACCTGACACAAGAAAAATATGACCTGCCCATAGGCATCAGTAGCAGAGCTTTTGAGCAATCCTGGGAGAAGGTTCTTACCTGTAAACCCTATGAATTACTCTGTATTTTTGACAGTCATAACACAATACTTTCTGTTCTGGGTTTATTTTCATGCCAGCAAATTTTTCTATGGATGGAATACATAAGCTACTTACACCACCTTAAAGGCTTATTTCAGGACAACTGGGAACAGGAGGAAAGAAACGTAAACTTCCTATCTCTGTCTTCACACTTCTATCCTACTCTAGAGACATGTGTCCAACTGGCTTCTAGGTATTTCTCATTGAATGTCACAATAGCTACATTACTGTCAACATTTATTTCTCCCTTGGTTAAACTTGCTTCCTCTACCCTATTCCTTGTTTGATGGTAGCAGAAACTGCTACTTGTTTCTACTGTATCCTTCTAACACCATGACAGAATATTTATTAACTGGGAAAATGGCCACCCCCAAAATATCTACTTTTTTCAGCCCCCGTTGCTTATTTTTTCCAGTAAGATATAAGTGAAAGTATCATGTGCCAACTTTTAGGAACCCTGTTTAAATGACAGCCATTGAAAGCACTCTTCCTTCTTCATTTTTTCTTCCTTCCTGATGGCTGGAATAAGGAGATGGTGGTTGGAACTGGAGCTTATGCAGCAACCTGGGGCCATGAAGTTACCTTGAGAGGAGAGTCTTTGCATGGAGGATTAACAGACAGAAGGAGTTTATCCCAACATTGTTCCTGGATTGCCTAGCTCTGGACTTCTTGAGAGAGAAACAAATTTCTGTGTTGCCACACCTGTTATTTTGGGGTTGCTGTTACTTTTACTATTATAGCAACTGCTCTCTAAGCCTAACTAAGGCACCTGATAAAATGCTTCACCATCATCCTTCTTGTCATCCTAAACAGGAAACTCATAGTCATCCTGTTGCCTAATTGCTCACTGAAGCCTAGGAGTTATAATTCAGAAAAGTGTCTTGAATTCAGCCATAACTATCATCTCTTGCCAAGACTGTAGTCACATATTCTTAATAGTTCACTCTGCTTCCAGGCTTTTCCCTCTGTATTCCATCTTCCATACTTTCTAATAAATTCACATCCTATTACTCTTTTGTATATACTATCAATTATCCTCAAGATAAAAAGGAAGCATTGGGACGTTCATTCAAGACCTTTTGCCAAATTCCTCTAACTTACTGCTCCAGAGTCTCTCTGTCATCACCTCCAACCAGTACAACTACTACAAATGCCTTATCCCTTCCCCAGTTCACTCTTTTTTATGTCTGCCTGCCTGTGCACAGGCACTTTTCACTGCCAGGATTTTTTTCCCATCTTTTATCTTTCTGGAAAACACCCCCTAATCATTCAAAATACAGCTCATATATTGTAGTACCAATAATAGGTGACATTTTCTCAGTGCTTTCCAGGTCCTAGGCAATGTACTCCACATCTGATTCAGTAGGTATGTAGTAAGGCTTGACTCTGCATTTTTAGCAGGCTCCTAGGTGAAGCTGATGCTGCTGATGTGTGAATCACACTTTGAGTACCCTAAAGCTAGCTAGAGTGCCCTTTCCCTCTTAGCTTGGTAAATCCTTCCAAATTCACACACTGAATATGAACACCACCTCTTCTAGCAATCACTAGACTCCTTTCTGTCTAGTGAGAAGAGACAGTGATGCTATTTCTGTATTCTCAGCTTCTCACTCCCTACCTGGAACACATTCTTACTGAGTGAATGCTGACTGTTCAGTTAGTGGGCAGAGTATTTACTGCCTTGGCCAAAGAAATGTGCATGGTGCAAGGAGACATAATTCTACCCACAAACTAACTGTCTGTGAACCTCTTCTATGTGAAAAGAACTGTAACTGGAGCTTGGAATGCAGAAAAGAGAAAGATACAGTTCCTGGCCAAAAGTTCCTACAGAGAAGCTAGGGAGACAGATCAGTGTACAGATCACTATGCCACATAGCATAGGCATGATGCTATGGTTCCCTCTTTGGAATGCTCATTGTTGATAAATCAATTTTGCCTTGCATCATACCTATACAATGTTGCATCATACCTATGCAAGGCAAAATTGATTTATCAACAATGAGCATTCCAAAGAGGCAACCATTTATTTTTCATGGATGTTTGGGGATGTGTTCATGATCATATGAATTAAGACTTGAAGAAATAATAGATGTTCAACAGGAGATTGTAAAGAGAGATGTTTCAGACAAAGGCAACAGGATGAGAAAAGTCTGTGGCCCTTAGCATCTCTGCGCCTCACTGCAACGTTCATGATTCATCAGTGCTCCCATTTGCCACATATTCCTGTGGCTCTACCATTTTTCACTGCAGCTCTTTCTCCCTTCTTTTTCTTATTTCTCAGATTTCAGGTAAATGAATGCTATGTTATTATAGGTACAATCTTGAGTCAGCTCTAATCTATTTAAAAAATAAGTTGGAAATGCAACACTCATACTATTGTTAAATAGTGTATGGAACTTCTCACAATATATTTAAATATAGCAATGGCTTAGCACTGCAGCTGAAAACTGATCAGTAAATGCAAAGAAGGGTGAGGGTGGACACTTTAGGGGCATTGTCAAAAAATAAAGTGGTAGTGTACTCTAGATTCTGACCCATACAGGTTGGTCTGGGAAGCAACATCAAATTTACTGTTCACTATCTGTATGTCCTTGGGCATATCAGATATAAAGCTTTGTGACAATTAAATGAGTTGACAAGTTAAATGCTTAGAATGATTCCAGGCTTATGCATGGTACACATGCAATGATTGCTAGCGACTATTATTCCAGCATATTTGGTGTGTAGACAGGCCTATCTTACTATTTGTTGTCCAACTCAAGCCCTTTGAAAGTAAAAGGGTGATCTCTAAGTACAATAGGATAACAGGCATAAACCAAGACAGCCTGACACACTGGAATGTTTAGTTACCCTAACTGTAAGTTATGTTGTAGGAGACATCGTTGAGCGAGTGTGTTGGGGTCATTTGTTGATTATTCATCTCTTGGAAGCTAAAATTAGGCCTATTCTGTCAAATTTTGGTTTGAACATTTGCATGTGTACTACGTGGCTAGGCAAAAATGATAATCACAGTAGTTACTATTTACTGAGTGCTCACTTTGTGGTTTCTGACTTACATTCTTGTTGATCCTTGCACTGACTCTGCAAGGTAGCTATTATTGCTGTATTTATTCCCTGTGGCTACCCAAACAGATGACCACAAACTTTGTGGCTTAAAACAACAGAAGTTTATTTTCTCATAGTTCTGGCTAAAGTCTGAACTCAAGGTGTCTACAGGGCCACACTCTCTGAAGGCTCAAAGGGAGACATTTTCTTTTCCTTTTGCAGCTTCTGACTTATGGCCACATCACTTTAATCTCTGCTTCTGTGGTGATATTGACTCCTTCTCCTCTCTGTGTCTTTTCCTCTGTGTGTCTGTCTGTACATGTCTGTACAAGGACATGTACAATTACATGTAGGCTCATTCAGAATATCCAGGATAAGTTCCCCCTTTCAAGATCCTTAACTTAGTTATATCTTTTGCCATATAATGTAATATTCATTTCTTTTCCCTATAAGGTAATATTCACAGGCTTCGAGAATTAGGATGTGGATATACCTTTTGGGGACCCACCATTCAACTCACTACAATTCACATTTTTACAGGTGAGGAAACTAAATCTCAGAGGAGTTCATTAACTGTCCTGATATTGCACAAGTAGAAAGAGGATGCACCATAATTACAAACTCTCTTTCTGCTTCAGAGCCCATATTCTTTCCAGCAAATTTACCACAGTGTTGCTTAAAGGCCAAATTTACCATTAAAATTTCAGGTTGGCAGAAGATACCATATTTAATATCAGAGAACTAAAGTTCACTGTAACAGCACATGCTTACAAAAGGATTATAGAAGCCTCAGAAAGGAAGAGGTTAGACTCCCAAATATCACCTTATGTGAAAGCTGTATGATTTCAGCATAACATTATATGACACCCTCAAACTGGAAGTATATGGATAAGCATTCGTAAGCCTTCAAAAATGAAAAAATAAAATGGGAATCATAGAAAAATAATTTCTGCAAGTCTTATACATTGCTTTAGATTGCCTTAGCATTATGAGTAGCTCACATGGAACTACTCCTAGCTGATGCTGCATTAAATATTTATCTAATAAACAATTATGGTGTGTCTTCGTGCCGGTCACTGTGCCAGTGGCAAGGAGAAACAGGATAATGTGGATCATGCAACAGAATATTTGAAGAGAAATATTATTGGATATTTAGAAGATATATTGTTTAGAAGAGATAAATTCTTCGATGCTGGTAAATCTCTCATTTTCTTAGAAATATTACTATATATAATTGCTTCAATAAAATTTATATACAGCAAAAAATATTACATAGTCACAAGCAAATTGCAACAAAGTGGAACTGATATATGGATACTGAATGGTTGGATAGCCTCCTCACTAATTAATAAATTTCCAAGCTTAAGAAGCTCCAGATCCCAAAATGCACCTCAACACAATGACAAGTATGACATGCCATGGACTCTTAAAATTGCTCCCAAACAATCGGAATGTAAACCTTAAGTTTACAAGTGCATTTTCCCTAATGTGGCTTTGAGGTTACTGGCCTATGTGGATATTGAACAAGAAAAAGTAGCATTGAGCTCTATCCAGTGATGGCTCAGTCCTTAGAAGGAAGGGAAACCGTATTCAAAACAAAATTCAACAGATTCAGAACAGATTGACATTTTCACCATCTTCTATTTCACCTGTGGAACAAACTTTTATTGTTAAGATTTTCACAGAATGAGCTATGAATCCTAAGCAAGGAGACAGATGCAATGAGGTTTTGATGTTTTTCATATTTTATTTCAACAAAATTTTTGAAAATAGCTCAAGTGATTTGGTTTATTTATTTTTTGTTGAGTGCTCTGCCTTCTCTTGTCAGCTTGGAAAGTGATAGGGAGAGGGACCCAGAGGAGCAGACCTCAACACTGCCGATGTTGCTGGGGATGGAAGGATGGTGGACGTGAGGTGATAGAGAACACCAGTTGCTCAGATTTCTTGAGAACAAGAACTAGCTCTCCCTCAAGAGTATCCCAATACAAAACAATCAATGCCACTCATAAGAGATACTTGGAAAACAGCCAGAACATGAATTTGGCTCAGCCAAAGTGAAAGAAATAAAACCCTCTTCCGTGGATATCCCTGGGTCTGCTCAGATTTCACATCCATTCTGTGCTTTCAAAACAGTCTACTTAATGTAACATCACTTTCTCCTCTCTACTGTAAATATCTTCTGGTTTGCCTCTCTTTTCTGTTAGACTGTGAGATTCCCTAGCATATTGAAAATGGGCTTGGCACATACATGTTGGTTGAATTCAACAACGTATTGTTTATTCTCAATAACTAGCATGGGTCTGATGCAAAGAAGGTACACAGTACATGTCTGCTGAAAGATCAATTGAATCAACTAGGAAGATGTAATTAAGGGAGTTATAGCATCTAGAGGAGGTCATTTAGGAAAAGCTGATAATGCTTGATGAAAGGAGAAGCTGTGAACAGAGTGAGATGACCAGGGGAACACATAGAATACTAGGTTCTGATTGCATTCCTTTTAGCTGCCAATACACATACATGCACACAGCACAGGCAAGTAGACATTTCCCAGGGGAGGGACATCCAAGTGAAGAAAAAGATAATCCCGGTGGCAAGGAGTGAACATTTCTATTTTATTGGAAATGTATGGGAGTAACCTTGCCTAGGAAGTAGGTTGATCTCTCCTTCAAAGCTTCAGCAAAATTAATCTGAAAAAGCTTGTACAAGATGAAAATATATGATAAAGGGCACATATTCTGAACTTTAAGTCTGTTAAAAGATATGAATACTGGAATGATGTTTTCTCCTTCCTTCCTTCCTTCCTTCCTTCCTTCCTTCCTTCCTTCCTTCCTTCCTTCCTTCCTTTCTTTCTTTTCTTTTCTTTTCTTTTCTTTTCTTTTCTTTTCTTTTTCTTTTTTTTCATCCTGGGCTCAATCCCTAGTAGCTCAGAACACAGAGACTGGACTTGGTAATAACTTCAGTGTAGCCCAGTCCTGCATTGTTCACACAAATTCCACGACTCCACAGGGGTTGGTCAGCAGACCAAGTGGGTGAGCAGAGAAACTCCTGCGGCATCTTCACTTCCTGTCCCTGTGATTCAGGCTGTCACCTGAACACTGTGAAGGTGATTTTCTTGGAGGACTACATCAAATGAATGACTTGTGATGAATGGGCTGGGGAAGATGCTTAAATTGAGTTTCTTGTGCAAATCCTCTGGTAGCCCACCCATCTCTGTCAGCTGGTTAATATTTTCAGCATGTGGGCAAGTAATATTGAAGCTGTGTTTGCAATTGTTATAAGAAGTCTTAACTCCATGTAAGTATCTTCCTTGTGCCAAAGATCCCCTGTGACTCCATGTGCTTATTCCTGTAAAGCTTCCCTTGCTCAAAAACCTTTGTATATAGTTCTACTTTAGGCTGGACTTCAGAGTATCTGAAAATCACATCCACATTTTGGACCCAAAACAAGTTTAATGGATTTAAACTGCTCTTGATTACTTGCCTCCCAGTCCCTATCATGTGGCAATCACAACCTACTTTTCATTTAGGGAGCCACCCTTCCCCATTTCATGTTGCCCCTGATAGAGTTGTCCCTCAAAAGACTCCTCCTTCACCTAGACTGGACAACAGGGTCTTCCCTTCCAGTGATCACAGTGATTTGGAAATGGCCAGGGCTGTGTCACCAACTAGGACCATACATACAAAAATCCCCAAGTCTGTGAGGCAGCAGTGGGCTACATAGTCAGAAATGAGCACTGGTATTGGAATGAGAACAGCAGAGTAAGTTCAGAAAATGATTTAGAGAGGGACCTATCCTGTGAGACCCGGAATCATATCTGGCCTCCTCTGCCTATGGAAGGATTTGATCCAAGCTAAACTGAGTAAATCCAGAGAATACTGGCAGACACCTTCCGCAGCTTATTCTTGATTGATCAATGATTGGGAAGAACATGCTGGTAAATGGGATACTCTTGTTCTACCCCTTACGGAAAAGTCAGTTGTCTCTTCTGTTAGAAGAAAAGCTAAGGCAGTAGGACTCAGTTTATAAAACAGGATTGGAAAGAAAAGCAGTTTGATTTTTATTTGCTACAGTTGCTACTGTGTTAACAGTTACTTCTTGGCAGAGAGTAAGGGGTATAAAGAAAGCCTAAGGTTTGTTTCTCTAGAAATCATAGAAGAAACAAAAGAAAGCTGTTCTCGTAGACTGGAATGGGTTTGCCAGCAATTATGTTTTGCAAAAAATAAATAATGCATTCTGTTTGCAAAAGGCCCTGACAAACTATGATAGAAAAAAATCAAATCTTTTCCCTTGGTTTTAGGGTGGCGAGTTTCATGACAGAAATAAAGTGAGTCCGTGTTCTCTAAGTAATTTATTAGCGTATCTTGGCACAGCAGCACTAATGGGCTTGCTGCCAGGTATTCTGAGCTGCAGTTTGTCATGTCTGACTCTTTAGTTCTTTCATGCAATTGAAGAAATGGCCTTCTGCAGGCTGTCAGTGACAGATTCTACCTCACTCACATAGATAAAGCTCAATTAGCTCCTGGAAAAAAACATCTTTTAAAAATGCAATGAGCTGCACCATGAAAGACAGGTAGACAGCCACACCTGAAACAAAATAAAATGTTACTGTTGAGGGAAGGACGTGTCCACAATGAGCAAGCGTGTAGTTGTCTGATTGGACAGCTCCCTCCACTGCAAGCAAAGAGGTGGTAATTTCTAATTACTTCAAGTGTTAAGATAGATCTTCACTTGAGAAGGATGATAAGGTCAGCGGTCTTGAAGAGAGCATGTCATTTATTCATTCATTCATTCACTCATGACTGAGACTCATACTCTATAACTTACAAGGAATTCTAGACTAGAATAGGGGAATCAAAGCAGCTTCTTGCTGAATGAGTGTAGCCATGTTGATTAATCCACATAGTATTTAAAATGTTGAGATAACATTCTAAAAATCAATGTATTTTATGCTCATGCAAATTCAGGCTTTTGGCATCTCAAAAATAAGGAAACACCTGCAAAACTGGATGTTAATGTTTTTGGCATGAACCCTGAATTACGCTAAGTGCTTACTGCAACCTGAAGGAGGGGCACAGCTTTCCCTGTTCAGCATGCAACCCACAGGCCTGCAGCACTCATTTCTGTTACCTGCCTTGCCCTGGTCTAGATGGAAGCCTAGTTTAAACTTGCAAATCTATTATTTCCAACAGTGATTCTGAAGGCCTCCTGCATCGAAAATACCTAAGATTTTATTTGAAATAGAGAATCTTGGGTCCTTGCCCTGAAGGAAAATATAAAAACATATTAAGGCATGATGAGTCTTATGCAAACTAAAGTTGATGTAACTACTGGTCTCAAAGACCGCATAGAATAATAGTCTTTAAAAACAGATGAAAATCTTAATATCATAAATAGCATATTATTAGGACACAATATAGAAGTATATTTTTCTACAAATTACTTTACCTTCCTCTTAGTGGCTACTTTCTGCAAACATCAGCTAGCTATAATTGCTTCACTGAAAAAAACTCAAATGACTTAGTGTCTATTACCGACTTAGGCCAAAATTTCAATTTGGAGATAAAATCCACTACATTTTATGAACTAATTTGTTCTCTGTGCAAGTGGATGAACTTGATAGCTATATTTGTTTCTGGCACTGCTAAATCATAATTACAGAACATAGTTAGTTCTACAGCTAGAATTCAATTGGAACAAAGCCTAAATGAATTAATAAAATCCCCGTTTTTCTCCCTGCACCCTGCTCCAGGTACTCGTCTCTGACTCGTGACAGACCTTAGCTAGGAAAAGTCTATCATATATATTTTAATAACAACAATACCATCCCTTATCTTTGTATAGTGTTTTAGAGTTTAAAAAGCACTCTCAGATACATTATCTGCTTTGATTCTCTCAGCCACCCTGTGAGATGGGGCAGAGAAGAAATGAAGCCTCAATTCCTACTGCAGATGGTTATAGAGTGAGGAGCAGATTTCCAGGTTTTACAAATCAAAGTCTGCTTTTGTTCTATTACATTAAATCCATATTTGCAATACAAAATCTGTCATCTATTAAAATATCTTTGTAGGTTTATTCCAACTAGGTGCCACATCTTGTAAAAAGAAAGCCCTAAGGATCATTAACTAAATCTTTCAACTGCCTCAAAGATCCCATTGATTATTATTACTATTGCTCTATCTCGTTATTTCCTACTGGTAGGCGAAGAATCTGTTAAAAAAAAGAAAATAGCAAATTTGACACATTCTGTGAGATCGCATCATTCAACATTGGTTTAACAACCTCCCACCATTCCGGGGACACACTGACCTCTGTAAACTGGGCCCTAGATGTTTGGAATCATCAGCTTTTGGTGGTCTTGGCTCTTTTGTTGGTTTTTAAGAGTATCTTAATTTTTAAAAAATGTGTGTTTTGGAATCCTGTGTTAATGATTGAGACGGAGAAGTAGATAAGCAAATGAAAACTTGCATGATAGTCATGATCCTTGACTGGAAAACTGCCCAAACTGCCACGTGGGCTGTAAACATGGCTCAGGTAGGCAGCTGAGAATTCATCCCTCACACCTCTATCCTCCAAAAACACTTGCCCCCGTCCAAGGCTTGAATGGTGTCTTAACAATTAAAAATAAAATGCTCTTCACAGTTTAGTTTTTGGAGCCAGGCAGTCATGGGCAATGCCTGAATTGCCAGTCACTAACTTTGTGACTTTCTGTAAGTTAAGTAAACTTAGTTTCATCATCTGTGAAATGATTTGGTAATTATTGAGAATCTGCCTGGCATGTTTTCAGTATCAGAACATGCTAGCTACCATTCCTATTACTCTAGGAAGGTTAATATTAGGTTACTCATGTCTGTTAACATTCTAACTATATCAAAAGCTCTGCATCAAAAATACTTAAGATCTTATTTGAAATGGAGAATCTTGTGTTTTTTCCCCTCAACTAAAATATAACATGAACAGAATGATGGACAGGTAAGTTAGATGGGTTGGAAGGGAGGCAGGTCAAGTCTAGATCCCTATCAGAGGACATATGAAACTGCATGAAGGAGTGGGCTCCAGGAGAGGTGGGGATGGCAGAAGCAGGACAAAGGCACAGAGGAGGGACTGAATGGTACTTAACACATGCAATGTGATAATATAGTGCAAGGAACATATATTGTGTTGCAAGACTGACCTGAGTTGGCATTCTGGCTTCTAACATCTGATATCAGTATGGCTTCCTGGGGACTCAGTTTCTTTAGTTGTAAAGTTTAAATAATTTTGAAGCAGAATTGTTGAGAGGATTTCAAATAATATATGCAAAGCACCTGTTACATAATGCATACCTAATAACTGGTAACTTTATAAATAGCTGTTTCACCTGTTATTTGATATAACACAATAGGGTGACTATAGTCAATAATAACTTAATTGTACATATTAAAATAACTTAAAAATGTAATTGGATATTTGTAGCTTAAAGGATGAATGTTTTGAGTGGATGGATACCTTATTCTCCATGGTGTGTTTATTTCACACTGCATGCCTGTATCAAAACATTTTATGTACCCTATAAACATATATACCTACTATCTACTTACAAAAGTTAAAAATAAAAACAACTGTGTCTTTTTTTTGGCAACTTTGTTTTGCTGGGTCCTCTGAATTCCTGCCTCTGATTCCAAGGATAATCAAATGTGCTTTAAATGGAGCCTCACCTGCCACTGATCAAGCAGAATGAAAGGACTGAAAAATAGTTTGGCTTAGCCTTTGAGAAACATGAAGATTTGCTAACATATGATGATGGTGGTGGTAGTGATAACGGCAATGATAACTAACATTTATTAAGTTCTTGCTATGTGCCAAGAAATAATAAACTTAGTACCTTTTTGTTTTATTACTAGTCCTCATAACTGTTCTAGACCAATACCTAGACTGAGGTACAGAGAGGGTTCATAAATTTCCCAAGGTCACACAGATTATTAGTCGCAGATGTAGTGTTCAAAACCAGGTAGCCTGACTCCAGAGACTACTCTCTAAACTGTCTTTGATAAGAAATGAATTTTAACCAAAGAAAACTATGCTTTGCTTTATTAGGACTTTGGCTGAATTGCTGGAGTCAGCAAACTTTTTGCCAGGGAAAGCTGTTCTGCGGATGTCAAGAGGAAAATGAGGTTATAGATCTCTTCCTGTCTAGGATATATATTTATTGTACAGTAGAATGTAATCTAAATTATTCACATTTTATATTTTATGGAAATTTTAGCTTCTGTAAATCTGAGTTAGATTTCAGAACTAGAGTTATGTGTAATAAAATTCTTATAAAATCCATTTAAAAGATTAATGATAGATGTAGAAAATTAAATCTGGGTATTTTATTTTCTCAAGTTTCCTGGATCTTCCAACTTCATTTGCAGAGATTATCTTTGTGACAAAATCTTCTCTTCAGATTTTCTAGGGAAAGGCAAGAGCAAAGTGGCTTTTTTTGCTGATCCTGTGGATACAGAACATGCTCTTGAGAAGAAAAGGTCAGTTAATTCTTCTTGGAATAGGTTTCTTCCATTACAGATTCTCTTTTTTCCACCTGTCATCAAACACCTTAAGAAGAAATCTAGTCTCTACCATTTATTAGTGTAAGGAACATGGCTGTGCTTTGGTCAAGGATAGGCCGAGGTAAACATCCAAAGTGACTCAGTGAGTTTAGAGTGTAGGCATGTAACTCCACTTGTTATCACAGTCATGTAGCCATAACATAAGAAGACCATCCCTTGGCCCTGTGCCACTGCTGTCTGTAAAAGGTATAGTTGCCCTGCTGATATTGTACGTGTGTGCTCACACCCAGAAAGAGAGAAAGAGAGAGGGCCACAGCTGTCCATCTTTGCAGAGGGACACTGGGAAGCCAGGATACAGCTCGGCTGGACATGGCTCTTGTGCAGGCACTTGTGCAGAGAGATAGAGAGAGAGAGAGAGAGAGAGAGAGAGAGAGAGAGAGAGAGAGAGCACGCTGCTGAATAAAACTACATTTCACCTGCCCGTGGCCCCTTGAATGTTCTTTCAGCTATCTGCTCATCCACTCATTCCCTTGGAACCTCAGCATGAGCTAGAACCTGACCCCAAACAAAACATTTGACATAGTCATGAACCTGACAATTAGCTGGGTGAGTTGATGGAAATCATAAAGCTATCTCTGAACATCTGTTTCCTCAGTGGCAGAATGAGGAGAATACATCTTATCTCACAGGTGTTCATTAAACTTAAATAAATACAAATAGAATGGGAATGAAAAAGGTAGGTTGTTGAGTTGGATCTTGAAACACAAACAGGCCGATATGTAGAGAAACAAGTCAACACCACCAGTTACGAGTATTGTCGAACTGTGTTATTGGTTGATGGACTTAACATAAGAAGGGTTTGCCAGATAGGACGACTTCTTCCCCTGAATTTTATCATATCACTCATTAAAAGAAAATTAAATATTCAACTTTTTATTCATTTCATCTCAATGAACATTAGCTGGATTCTTCCCCTGTACTAGGCACTGGGTTAGGTGTTAAAGATCTGTGGGTGACTAAGGCATGGACCTCCCTGAAGGTGCTCAGAGCCACGTCATAGCCCTGTGAGAATTAGGCTCTAGAGTGACCTTTTCAGTTGAAGAACTGGTTGCGTTTGGTTGTGATAAATGGAAACCTGTTGAAGTTTAAAAGAGAAAATATGTTCCTTTGGTACACCTTTGTTGTAGTACTAAAGATCTTTCAGCAATTACTCTTAAAAAGGTGTTTTGATTGCTAATTATGTGTAGGTGAGTTGAGAGATTCAGAGAAAATTGAGCAGGCAAACGTGGTTGAAAGTGATCAATGAAAAGGTAGTTTGATACTAAGGATAGAACTTGAACTTTAGACTCAGACAGGCCTGGATTCAAATCCTGGATCTGCCTTTTATCAAGAGTATATCATTGGGCATGTTATTTTCCTTCCTTGAGATGATTTCTTCATTAGCGCAATGGTGACAATAGCGTCTAGCTTGCAAAATTATTGAAAATTAAATGAGGTAGCATATTTGAAAGACAACTCCACCTTATTTTAAGAAACACAGACTATGACAGTATATGACATAGAAGATCAGTGATATGTTATTAAGTGAAACTCTCCTATGTTGATCACGTCACCATCACCTCCATCTTTTGAAAACCTAATTATCCTCAAAAGCTTAGGGAAAAACTCACATCTATTCTGGCTTTCTCTGATTGGGTAGCGCAAAAGTGATCTCATCTGCATCTACAGAGTTTTCTGTTTTTATCCCACTTACTGGTTTTCTCACATTTTATCTTAACTGTAAGTCTTGTGTCTAGTTGTTTCATTGCTTCCACTAGATTGCAAGCTCTCAAGGGACAGGACTGTGTCGATTCCTCTCGATAGTTCTCCTTTAGCATATCTGGTACCTGATAGGAAATTAGTGAATGTATAATACATGCAGTGAGACTATTCATAAAGGAAAGACGGTTACTAATATGTTGAGCTTCCCCTGTTTCTATTAAACCTCCTTCTTCCCAAAAACCATTTGTGGCCTTTCTTTCATTGTGGAGAATCAGGCTTTTCTCCTGTGGTTCTGTGCTCAGAACTAAAGTTGACTATCTCAAGGACCAAAATCTATTAATTAACTAATCTCTATTCTCCCTCTACATTCTCTTTTTTATCTTTAACTTCTTTATGCCCATCACAGTGCAAAGAACAGTTTAATACAGAGAAGATGCTCAATAAATGTTTGCACAATAAGTGAAAATACTTCTTGATTTGCCAAAGGATTCCTTCAAATTGTTTGTTCCTTTGGTGCAATGGTTTTCAAAATTTTCAGCTGTGAATAAACCTTTTCTGAAACACAATCTTACCTGGAGACTCTATTTGCAAAATGTAAAAGCTCAGGTGCTCTAGTCAGAGAGGACAGGCAGGGAGATTGGGAGTCTGAAGCTGTGCATGCTCACTTCCTCCCTTTCCCTACTTTTGTGATGGAGTTTCTATGCTGTACACTTGGCATGTCAGAGCACATTAAAAATGCAATTTTAGTCATTACATTTATTAAACACAACTTTTGAGGCTCCCATCACTTGCATTTAGACACTTGAATATCAGTCTTATTCTCATTTCTGGAGTTGTTCACATTGTTCACATTTACTGCCATGAGTCGGTAGATTTTCTATTTTGGTCAGCTTCAATAGGAAGTATAACAATCTAACACAAAGTGGTGCCTGAACCCTTCTCCTGCTTGAGAAGGGTTGGCAGGGCAACGAGAAGGAGCTGTTTTCCTCAGGTCTCAGGATATAAGCAAATAGTGATAAATATATTGTCATACATGAGAAAGAAGAGTTGCTTCCATTAATCTCATGCTTTTGTTGATGGCAGAACACAAAACTCTCTGCACGCATTGTTTCCTAAATCCTCAAAGACATTCTATTATGCCAAAAAAAGCCTCATCAAACCTAGCTTTCTTTGCTTTCCTATTAAGCCACCAGTGACTGCATAGGATGAATTTGGATGATGTTATTTGCTGGTTGCTAGGTTCCCTCCCATTCCCTCTTGTCACCATTTTCATTTGTTCCTTGCTTTT